>NW_024609883.1:14385268-15795980 GCF_016920785.2 Ixodes scapularis | reverse complement strand
AATATTGGAGCTAGACCTTCATAAAATTTTCGACAACATCTTCCACAAAGCCATTTTGACAAACTTGTCAGAAATCAACCCCGGCGAAAAGATGTACAACTACATCCGATCCTTCCTTACCAGCAGAGCAGCAGCGATAACGGTCGGAACAATAGAGTCTGCCCCATTCACACTAGGAAGCAAAGGAACACCGCAGGGCTCCGTCCTGTCCCCCTTCCTTTTTAACCTCTCCCTCATGAAAATTCCCCCCAAATTGGCAGAAATACCAGACCATCATCACACATTCTATGCAGACGGCATCACGCTTTTGGTAACCAAAGGATGTGACGATTACATAGAAGACACACTCCAAAAAACAGTGGACATTATTGAGGCATGCGCATGGGAAGCCGGCCTAATTTGTTCAGAGCAAAAATCTGAACTCTTTGTTATGAGACACAAGCCAAGAGGAAGGAGAATTTTAACTTCCCTTACACAAATAAACATCTATGTCAATGGACGATCCGTCAAAGAGGTACAAACCATGAGAATACTAGGGTTGTGTCTACATACGAATGAAAGAACAATGCTACACTCACTAAGCTCAAAGGCACGGTAGAAGCGACGGCGCGATTAATCCGTCGCATAGCTAATCGAAGGCAAGGGGTGAGGGAACGAGATCTATGCCGACTAGTGCAGTCCGTTGCGCTAAGCAGGAGACTCGATGCAACCCCTTATCCCAAATTCGCGAAATCAGAAGAGAACAAATTGGATAGCATGATACGGCAGGCTTACAAAGCCGCCTCAGGACTCCCGCTAAATGACTCAACCGAAAGGCTTTTGAGGTTAGGAATACACAACACCTACAATTAACTGAAAGAAGCCCTTTTAATGGCTCAAACTGCGAGATTAGCCAGTTTCAAAACTGGCAGGAGCATTCTAACCAGGCTTGGAATTAACTATCAGCCTACTAATAATGACGCTAAAGTAGACTTGCCTCGCGACTATAGCGCAGCCCTACTAGTCAAACCACGTCCGAAAAACATGCGCCCCATATACCACGAGGGCAGAAGACAAGCACGAGCCAAAGCCTTACATGCTAAATACGGACAGCGCAACGGAATAATTTATGTGGATGCAGCAGAATACAAACGTACAAATGCCTTTGAAATTGTGGCTATGAACGAGAACGGTGACCACATCGTCTCGGCAACCATCAAAACCAAATCTTCTGAAACGGCAGAAGAGGCAGCTATAGCCCACGCCCTAGCTCCCTCCGAAGGCAGTACTATTCTTAGTGACTCTAAAATAGCTATTAATAATTTCGCAAAGGGGGAAATTACAAACACCAGCCTAAAACTCTTAAATGCCACCAAATTCTCACCTAATTACTCCGAACTGATATCGGTCCCAGCCCATTCGGGGAATCCGCGACACGAGACAGCCCGCTATAAAGCCCGAGGTTTCGTCGACCGGGCAGTGGATGAGTCTGGCTTCCTGAATCCCATGAAGGACTCCATGGTCACATATCATGATTTAACCAATCATTTTAAACTAGGGAGAACTTTCCCCTCTCCACACAAAAGTTTGACTAAAGAACGGGAGGTTACGGGGAGCCGCCTCCAGACACGATCGTTACGCACCCCTTCACTCCTCGCGCACGTTTATCCTGACCAATACAACCCCAAACTGCAAACACTGCGACCAACAAGCCAACTACGACCATATCCTATGAGATTAGAAAATAGAGCCACCCCCGGGTGACCTACTTACAAACTCTTTTCTCGAGCGGTGGGAGACCGTGCTGGCCAGCTCTGAAAACAGAACCCAAGTTCTGGCGGCGGAGTGGGCTGACAAAGTCGTCGAGGCTATGTACTCCCGACCACTTAACGCTATCTCTTAGCACCAATCTCTTTTCGACAAATAAACATTTTAGAATAAATAGCTCTATTTTGTTTCTGCGTTGTAAGATCGTTTTTTGATATCATTTTACCATCTCAGCTCTTTAAAAAATGTTTTTTTTTCTTTGCATGTGTCTTTTAAGACTGCTTATGTATGGGAACGCGGAAGTATAAGGATACGTAGCGTATTTCTACAAGCTGCGCCCCCCCCCCCCCCCCCCCCCCCCCCCGTTATCCCCTGTAGAGGCCAGCCGGGTAGCCTCTGAGGACGCCGGCCGGCCTGGCTCCGGAAACCGACCGGTGTGCTTCGCTGCGGCGGCGCGCGGGAGCAGCGCCAAGAGAGCTTCTCTGTGGGGTGGCACATATCGCAACTATCAGGCACGCGGGCTGCGTCGCAGCCATTTTAAGATCCGTTCCGCGCAGGAAATTTCTCTGCCATATCTTCGCCGGTTAGGGCGCGGAGAGAATTTCTCTGCCGTTTTCTCGCTTAAGGACAACGCCGTTTCCGCTCCATGGGACTGTTAATGCAGTAAAAGTATAACGTGCTCGTAACACTGGAATTCGTTTGCTTGAGTTGAGTTACGGCAAAATGAAGTGTTGTTTTCTCAATTTCATGTAGCCGTCTAAGGGCCTGAAATTTCAAACCATAGCCCTGGAGAAACACGAGGTACACAAAACGGCTTCAACTAGCGTTGACTGCTGCAATCAAATAATGTTTCCTCTGAATAAAAAATGTATTAAGGAATATTTTCGACCTTTTTTAAACCAAGATGATAAATATTAACTGCGTTGTAAAGCACTTAAAGGCAACACTTAAAATGAATGCCAGAAGAGAAGTGTAATGGTTCATTCAATGATTTGAGTTGCCGGGTTACAAAAAAATTGCTACCAACCCACCCTTGCAAAGCAGTCTGCTATAGAAAACACGACGCATGAATACGCCAGAAAATATACTTTAGGTAATGGAGGGTAGTTTTTTTTATTATTCCAAACAGTTCATGTTTAAAATTTCTCCACACCCGACCACTACTTTTCTATAATTTGCCGTTCTTGGCTGCATTGTCATTGCACAATTCATAACAATAGGAGTCTGTGTCATCGTAAGTTCCTCTACAGAACGGTGATTCGCTCAAAATGTTGATGCTAAAGAAAATAATGATGGTGAAGAGAAATATAAAAAAAAAGTGAAAGCCGCTTACAACTCCCTGTAACGCCGAATTAGAGCGCAGCTCTTGAGGAGGAGGAGGGAAGGGCACTGGGGGGGTTAAACTAACCAGGGGGGGTCACGTGACCCCCAATGCCGATGATGTCATCACTGACGTCACTGATGACGTCATCAGTGACGATGACGATGCGGGTACCGATGACGTCATTAGTGACGTCACTGATGATTTCACCAGTGATGATGACGATGACGATGCGAATGTCGGTGACGTCATCAGTGACGTCGCTGATGACGAAATCAGTGATGATGATGATGACGATGCGGATGCCGGTGACGACATCAGTGACGTCACTGATGACGTTATCAGTGATGATGACGATGACGATGGGGATGTCGGTAACGTCATCAGTGATGATGACGATTCGGATGCCGGTGACGTCATCAGTGATGATGACGATGTGGATGCCGGTGACGTCATCAGTGATGATGACGATGACGATGTGGATGCCGGTGACGTCATCAGTGATGATGACGATGACGATGTGGATGCCGGTGACGTCATCAGTGATGATGACGATGGCGATGTGGATGCCGGTGACGTCATCAGTGACGATGACGTCATCGGGGGGTCACGCGACATCGGCGGGGGTCACGTGACCTCGGGGGGTCACGTGACCTTAAGGAGGGGGTCACGTGACCTCAGGGGAGTCACGTGACTTCGGGGGGTCACGTGACCTCGGGGGGTCACATGCCCTCCCCCCCACGAGGTCACGTGACCCCGGTGGGGGGCTCGCGCGGTGCATTATGGGACATTTCCCATGATGCACCGCGCGGTTACGCCGACGGCGACGCCGACGGCGGCGCCGACGCCGCTCAAGCCGGAAACGGGCCCCTAAGAGCTGCGCTCTAAAAGTGAAAGCTGTTTACAACTCCCTGTAACACCGAATTAGAGCGCAGCTCTTGAGGAGGAGGAGGGAAGGGTACTGGGGGTGAAGTTACCTGGGGTGGTCACGTGACCTTGGGGGTCACGTGACGATGCCGATGAGGTCATCAGTGACGTCACTGATGACGTCATCAGCGATGATGACGATGACGATGCGGATGCCGGTGACGTCATCAGTGACGTCACTGATGACGTCATCAGTGATGATGACGATGCGGATGCCGGTGAGTTCATCAGTGACGTCACTGATGACGTCATCAGTGACGATGACGATGCGGACTCCGATGACGTCATCAGCGATGATGACGATGACGATGCGGATTCCGGTGACGTCATCAGTGACGTAACTGATGGCGTCATCAGTGATGATGACGATGACGATGCGGATGCCGGTGAGGTCATCAGTGACGTCACTGATGACGTCATCAGCGATGATGATGATGCGGATGCCGGTGACGTCATCAGTGACGATGACATCATCGGGGAGGTCACGTGACCTCGGCGGGGGTCACGTGACCCTGGGGGGCGGTCACATGACCTCGGGGGGGGGGGGGGTCACGTGACCTCGGGGGGTCACGTGACCCTGGGGGAGGGGTCACGTGACCTTGGGGTGACCTTGAGGGCCACGTGACCTTGGGGCTCGCGTGACCTTGGGGTGACCTTGGTTACGCCGACGCCGCTCAAGCCGGGAACGGGCCCCTAAGAGCTGCGCTCTAAAATACTGAATCTGCCAGACTTCCGGAACTCCAAGCCAAATGGCTTTGATCAGACGTTAGTGAAACCTCTTGTTATTACAGCTCAATAGACATTGGTTTCCTTTACTAAACAAAATAGAAAACTTACACTTTGCTTTGCGAATTTGGTTTGCTTATACGTGTAACATATTTGACATTGCTGCTAAGTTTGACCCTAGAAAATATTCCTTATGAAAAATTAATCTGGAAATGAGGCAGAGCCGAATCGTATTGACGGGGCTCTAACAAGAGCTCTGCCACAATATTCAGCAACAACGCATCTTAATTTCCACAAGTTTATTTTTTTGCAATATTGGAACCCAAGTACACTTGCATGCAATACCACCGACCAAGAAGCGTCTTTGTCACCCTGTAACTGCGAGAATCAAAGCATACGTTTGCTTTTGGTCTCACCGCAAAACTTGATGACGAAATTGTGAGGATTGACATCGCCAACAATGCGATTTTCAAAATTTTGTCATCAAGCTTTGCAATCCCCGAGTGAAAATATTTAAATGTAGCTGATACAGTGGACATCCGTTCCATGTTAGCACTCCATTTCAACTTGTGATAATCAATGCCTTGACATGCATTCGGGTAGTGGATCATTCCCAATCTCGGCGATGAGGGGAATAGCCGGACCTTAACAATTTGTGGAACTGAGCGCGTGCCCTGTGCTTTGACAGCCCCAAGGAGTTGCTATGATGAACGTTGGTGGCATATAATCGACTTCAGATTTCGTAGCCACTTGCTACGACTACTAGTTTGAAGCGAATGCTGCTTCTTTTTCGCAATTATTTTTTTTTCAATCCCGGCCTTTGCGTGGACAGAAACGACCAGTGCGGTTTTGTATAGATTATGAATGTGAAGAAATAATTCACAGTGGTATTTACGGAAGTACAAAAATGTTGCATCACTCCTTTAACTAGACGATACACAACAAATAGCGCAAGAGGAGATTCGAATCAACTTTTTTTCACTAGTGCACTTCAACTTTCAATCATCTTACTAAGAGAACTTGTTCCAGGAACTTTCAGCCTTCTACTGTTCAGTCATGGTTGATTGAGGCTAAAATCACGAAGCAACTAAAAGACACCAATGGCGCTGCCCTGAAACGAGAAACTGAAGTAGCAAGGACAGAGGAGAAATAGCACGCAGACGAGGTGGCAAAAGCACACTATGGACTCAGCCTGATCCTGGTTGAGAACCGTACACCGTTGCTGCAAGTTTACTGCTTCGGGGCTTATTTTGGCTACTCTCATGCTTGCCTGTTGAGCTATCGTACTAAATTAATTGTCTGGAACAAAGACCACGCACTTAACTAATGGACACAAAAATAAGCACGGTTAGGCCGTATCAAAGCGTAAATATGAGTCATATTTACGCTTCTCACACCTCGAACGCCCCCCTCATACTCATAATGAGAAGATACAAAGACTTACCCTAATAACACCAATATGCATGTGATCAAAGATACAATAAATCCCAGGCAGCACCGAGTTCTGGGCCAAAACTTGGCTTGCGTCTGGCAGTTTAGGGCATTAAAAAGCCCGAAGAAGCCAAAGTAGTGCCAAACCTGACCTCCCTTGGCAACAGTCTGGGTATCTTGGCCCTAATTCGCCAAACAAGTGCCAAACTTAGGCTTCGCTGCCGGGTAGTTCGGTTATTATCAGGCATCTTCGGGCCTAAATCGCCTAACAAATGCCAGATTTGGGCTTACTGCCCGTTAGTTCGGCAGATCTTCGGCATTTTTGGGCCAAAATCGCCAAACTAATGCCAAACTTAGGCTTCACTTTTTGATAGTTCGGCTATCACCTGGCACATTCGGGCCAAAATCGCCACAGATGTGCCAGAGTTAGGCTTACTACCTTGTAGTTCGGCAGAGCTTTGGCATTTTTGGGCCAAAATCGCCAAACTAATGCCAAAGTTAGGCTTCACTTTTTGACAGTTCGGTTGTCACCAGGCACATTCGTCCCAAAATCGCCACAGATGTGCCAGAGTTAGGCTTACTACCTTGTTGTTCGGCAGAGCTTTGGCATTTTTGGGCCAAAATCGCCAAACTAATGCCAAAGTTAGGCTTCACTTTTTGACAGTTCGGTTGTCACCAGGCACATTCGTCCCAAAATCGCCACAGATGTGCCAGAGTTAGGCTTACTACCTTGTAGTTCGGCAGAGCTTTGGCATTTTTGGGCCAAAATCGCCAAACTAATGCCAAAGTTAGGCTTCACTTTTTAACAGTTCGGTTGTCACCAGGCACATTCGTCCCAAAATCGCCACAGATGTGCCAGAGTTAGGCTTACTACCTTGTTGTTCGGCAGAGCTTTGGCATTTTTGGGCCAAAATCGCCAAACTAATGCCAAAGTTAGGCTTCACTTTTTGACAGTTCGGTTGTCACCAGGCACATTCGTCCCAAAATCGCCACAGATGGGCCAGAGTTAGGCTTACTACCTTGTAGTTCGGCAGAGCTTTGGCATTTTTGGGCCAAAATCGCCAAACTAATGCCAAAGTTAGGCTTCACTTTTTGACAGTTCGGTTGTCACCAGGCACATTCGTCTCAAAATCGCCACAGATGTGCCAGAGTTAGGCTTACTACCTTGTTGTTCGGCAGAGCTTTGGCATTTTTGGGCCAAAATCGCCAAACTAATGCCAAAGTTAGGCTTCACTTTTTGACAGTTCGGTTGTCACCAGGCACATTCGTCCCAAAATCGCCACAGATGTGCCAGAGTTAGGCTTACTACCTTGTAGTTCGGCAGAGCTTTGGCATTTTTGGGCCAAAATCGCCAAACTAATGCCAAAGTTAGGCTTCACTTTTTGACAGTTCGGTTGTCACCAGGCACATTCGTCCCAAAATCGCCACAGATGTGCCAGAGTTAGGCTTACTACCTTGTAGTTCGGCAGAGCTTTGGCATTTTTGGGCCAAAATCGCCAAACTAATGCCAAAGTTAGGCTTCACTTTTTGACAGTTCGGTTGTCACCAGGCACATTCGTCCCAAAATCGCCACAGATGTGCCAGAGTTAGGCTTACTACCTTGTTGTTCGGCAGAGCTTTGGCATTTTTGGGCCAAAATCGCCAAACTAATGCCAAAGTTAGGCTTCACTTTTTGACAGTTCGGTTGTCACCAGGCACAATCGTCCCAAAATCGCCACAGATGTGCCAGAGTTAGGCTTACTACCTTGTTGTTCGGCAGAGCTTTGGCATTTTTGGGCCAAAATCGCCAAACTAATGCCAAAGTTAGGCTTCACTTTTTGACAGTTCGGTTGTCACCAGGCACATTCGTCCCAAAATCGCCACAGATGTGCCAGAGTTAGGCTTACTACCTTGTTGTTCGGCAGAGCTTTGGCATTTTTGGGCCAAAATCGCCAAACTAATGCCAAAGTTAGGCTTCACTTTTTGACAGTTCGGTTGTCACCAGGCACATTCGTCCCAAAATCGCCACAGATGTGCCAGAGTTAGGCTTACTACCTTGTTGTTCGGCAGAGCTTTGGCATTTTTGGGCCAAAATCGCCAAACTAATGCCAAAGTTAGGCTTCACTTTTTGACAGTTCGGTTGTCACCAGGCACATTCGTCCCAAAATCGCCACAGATGTGCCAGAGTTAGGCTTACTACCTTGTTGTTCGGCAGAGCTTTGGCATTTTCGGTCCAAAATCGCCAAACTAATGCCAAAGTTAGGCTTCACTTTTTGACAGTTCGGCTGTCACCTAGCACATTCGGGCCAAAATCGCCACAAATGTGCCAGAGTTAGGCTTACTACCTTGTAGTTCGGTTGAGATCTGGCATCTTTGGGCCCAAGTCGCCAAGCGAGTGCCCAAGATAGGCTTCGCTTCCCGATAGTTTGGCTGTGATCTGGCAGCGACGGGCCAAAAGGGCCAAACAAGTGCCAGAACTAGGCTTACTGCCTTGGAGTTCGGCTGATGAGGTATTTGATGTGCGCGGGTGGTCTTCATCTTAATTAAATATAAATCAAGTTTTATTTGGCTGGCAACTTTATCTTATTTTGGTTGTCTCTTGATTTCTGCAGTCCAAAGGTTGGCTGAATGATTTGACGCGGCTGGAGCAGGCTTTGCAAACGCAAATTGTGCCAGATGTTTTACTCGCGCGTAGGTACACAAGCCAATATTGGGACGCGCAATGAGACTGGTTCGACATTATGGCGCGTTCACACTGGCGATGCGATCTAGTCGCGCCATAACTTTCATCGCAAAAGCGACCATCGCGGGCAAAAAGTGACGGGTTTTAAGCAGTCGCTTGCTGACCCGACGTTTTGCGATGCACTCTAGTCGCGGAGAGGCCGAGCCAACCAACGGCGTTCGGAGCGAGAGTTTTTGAGACGCGACTCGCCAACGAAGGCATTGAACTCGCTCATCGCGCACGCCAAATTGACCAACTAATTACTTTTTTTTTCTTTTTATTTTTTGCGATGCGATTTAGTTGGATCGCGCGACTGCTATCCCCGGTGTGAATCCGCCTTTACAGAAAGTGCTGCCATTGAGCTAACACTGCGCAAGACGGATGTGCGCACGTCTCAACAAGATATATCATTATTAAGGGGTGTCCAAACAGGACACTACAAAACGCACGACTCCTACAAATCGTAAAAATTGAAGCGGACCCGCCCGCTTCAAGCCCGCTTCAATTTTCACGATTTGTCGGAGTCGTGTCCTGTTTGGACACCCCTTTAGGCGGCGCATTGCAAAAGCGAGCGTGGCTCTGTCCGTGTCTTGCATTGTGATTGAGCACTGTCAAATCCTAGCGATAACAAAGTGCGGAAACGACCGTGGCTCTATGGCGCGGTTCCCGCATCACACTTGGGGGATGAAAATGAAATCCCGGAAATTGTACTATTTTAGCGTGTTGATACTTTTTAAACATTAAAAAGTGGAGACACAAAAGGGACGATAAAGACAGGACAATCTTTGAACTTTAAAGGCCGCTGTACAAACGGGACGTTCTGCAGAGAAGAACCTTCTCTCCCGAAGCTGTGGGACGGGGAGGGAAAGGTCAAGCGTTAAATGGAAAGAGGTTTAGAGAATGGGATTAGCCTCGGGGCGAGCCATCCTCTCGAGAGGGAGTGGGGACGGAACAAAGCTGCCGTTGTGGTTCCGGCTAAAAGGTGGAGGAAAGTTAAGCTTGTCAAACGGCGACCTCGGATCCGAGGACGGGCACGCCAGAGAATTTGAAAATAGCTGCTTGATTAGCCGGACGACCCAGTGCGGTACTGGTTCTAGAAGGTGACTCGGATGAAGAAAACTCGTTTTGGTCGAAAACTCTAAAAGCATTCTGGATGTGAACTCTTGCCACCAATAAAAATAACACATGCATGAAAAACTGCGAAGGCACTTAAGCTTTCCCCTATGATGTGGAAATGCGTGAGCATTACAGGCAGAGTTATGTTGGCGTAACTTGAAATAAAGAGAGAAAGAAAAGAAGTTATGTTGGCGCAACGGATAGCGCGCTAGTTTCACGATCAAGAGGGCCTAGCTTCGAAACCGGGCAGGGGATGGTTTTTTTTCTTGTGTTATTTTGTCATTTCGGTTTTTTTCTTTTGTTTGGTCACGTGACAAGAAAAATCACATGAACAGAATTTTTTTTCCCAAGTCACCAGAGATTTTTTTTCTAATTTCTCATTTTCTTCAGTCTGTCTTTCTTTCTTTCTTTCTTCCTTTCTTTCGTTTTTTTTTTTTTTCCTTTTTTTCGGTTTACGCTTCCTATCGCAAAACTCTTTGCACCTATTTCGCGTTACATTGGCGTTAGCCAAATCATTTTATTTATGGCAGGGAATTCTGCCGTACGTATCTTATGTTACTATTACCAACCCTGGATTTCGTCCGGCAACCAGTTTGGGAATGACGACGCCAAATTTGTGTTATAATTTCTTTGAGGTCTAAGGCCTCGTTATCCGTCGGTCTCTAAGATTGGCTCTTCAAGTATTTTTAAGGAGCACGTGTGTCGACCAGAGTGAACATTGCTGAAGCGCCTCTAGTGTGATTTTGGCCGTAAATAACTGGGGGCCCCGGGCAAACCAACCCAATGGAGAAAAGTATCTACTTTTCTGGTTTCATAGAGAGCTATGAAAGTCAGAAGGGACGAATCCCAGCCGAGTAAAACTACCGGCTTGCAAACGCAATCGTGTTGATAATAAAGCAAAGGAGTTTGTATGACTCTCTCTGGCGGTGCGCAGAGGGTAAAGGCACGGAGGTAATATATGCTTTTGCCCAGTCACCTCGCGAACGGTTGGGTATTGGCTGCAGAGATCCATTTCGCGTTGTTTTATTACGGGATTATATCTTGATTTTTGTGCTCATAGTTTCACAGACAGAACGAAATCGCTTTTCTCGTGTGGTTTCACGGCGGGAAGACAGAAATCAATCATAGTACCGAAATTCGACGTTTGTGCTCGTTCTATAGCACTTCTAAAAACCGTGCGATCACGGCTGTGTATCGTCAACATGGCATAAACTGCCGTTACTTGTACTCGTAATGCATCGTGAGGGAACGACTATGACTGGATAAACAGAAATAGGGAGAATGGGTGCGTGTGATTTGTTGAAGTTCGAATCAACAAATCGAGCTTCACGAATGCGATAGTATTGCATTCACTCAACCAGCTATATGAGTTTTGAGATCCTTCCAAGTATGCGATTCGTCTTCTGCCAGTGGTACCTCAGTTAGATTAAAAAACAAAATCCACGTTAAAAAAAAAAAAAAATTACGGTGACTCGAGTTGCTCCCGCGACGAATCATGTTTCACGTAAGCGTAATTTTGGGTTCGATGCACGACGAGGGGTCTTCAATCATGAAAATATTTTGATTACGATTATTTGCGGCGCTAAAAAGCGCCGCAAGCAAAGCAGTGAAGACGCTTGCAGGACCATTATGATAATACCTACACTACACCTGCCGCGCTTCGAAAAATGTTAGTCCAATGCATACCAGATTGTTCAAGGCGGACGAAGCGTTACGCATCCGGCAAAGCGTATTAAATCGCTGCCCGCGACGTTTTTTCTTTTTTTTATTTATTCATTTATTTATTTTTATTTTTTTTGTGCAGCGAGATAATTTTTAGTCAAGCAGCACGCCCCCTCTACGGCGGGTTATGCCGGTTTAACGGAGGCGTCTCCTAATCCATTCTTCCTGTTGGCCCCTCGGGGGAGGGTGGTGAAGGGAGGAAAGGAAGACAGGAGAGGAGGAAACGCAAAAAAAAGTGGAAAGAGCGTACTTTATTTTCGGCTTCAACCTCAAAACCCGCCCGCTCCGTGGGAGTACAGGAAAGAGAAATCTTGGCGGAAGGAGAGGAAGCGAAGGAAGTGTACAGATCCCCCTGTCCCGCGGGACCAGGTACATCGGGCTAACGGGGCGATGCCTCAACGACCGACTCCGAGAACATCAAATGGACGCCGAAAGAGCTGCTTCGGAGTCCAAGCACCCGATCGTCATTCACGGGATAAAATGTCCCGGTTGCGCTCCTAATTTATGTAATAAATTAGGAGCGCACTGCGCACTGTCCCCACTGCGAGCGAATAGGGACAGAAATAATTGAGGCCTATCGGATGGCGACAAGCCCGAAAAACATAACCACCCTGTCCATTTCGCTCTCAAGAAAGGAGATTATCTTTCTGAGGCCCTCAATGGAAGCCGAACGCTGACAGGCTAGGCAAGGCGACAAGGTCACCGGCAGAAGCGGCCTTTCCTTTTATGCGTTGTTGATTCCCCTTCGACCTCGCCTTTTGCAAATCCTCCCCACCTGCTTTTGTGTTTTCGTGTGGCTGTCAGCGAGCGCGACAGCCGCTTTGAGCAAATCAAAAGGGTGAAACGAAACGCGTGACCCAGCGTGACCTCTCTACATAGGACGCGTAGGACAAAAACCTTTGGACGAAAATTTGTCACGTGAATTTCTCTGTCACGCTGATGGGATCTCTGGGGCAGTCGTTTTCGCCGTTTGCCTAGTTATAGAAATAAGCAGGCCACGTAGGTCCGGTTTTCGAACTGGGCTCTTCAGTGTTCTGTTGCTTTCGTGCGTTGCAGACGCGGCCGTGTTTTTTCGTCGTAAACGGTCGGAATACGTCCATGCCAATTTTTCGGTAACAGTCATTTTTTGCAACGGAGTTCGTGGAATACTTGTGATGTGTTTGTTGGACACGCTTCAACAAAAACTGCTCTTCGCCGACGACGAGACGTCAGTTGAATGTGCGCAACCTTCTTCTTGAATGTGTTTGTGGGGTGCCTGAGTTGGATTATGCATCTATCAAGGATTACATGATATCGCTCTTTTATTAGTAAGTGCACTGCAAGCATGATTCTGATAGTCGTCCTGCTTTCCTTTCATTCTCCGCGGTTTTACGTGTGATGAGTTTTGCTTGGAATGAGGACAGTGTTAATTGTATTTTATAATTTGCTTTTCGTTTTACAGAGAAGTGTGACCTTTGTAAATATGTTGAGAATACACTGCGTGTAATGATAGTTGTTTAATAAACTTCTGGGAGCGATCGAAAAAATTTGTTTGTCCGTATAAGTGATTGGATATGCAACAAATGACATGCAACGTACACATACTTGCACGACGTTCGGCCAATACGAAGCAGACGCATCGTAGAGTTTTCGCACAATATTACGCGAACGCTAGGCCGGGGTGAAACAGCTGTACGGCAATACCTGCCGGGAAGCAAACGGTGGTGCAAAACTGGACAGGTGAGCGATATTGGAACCGACTTTCGGCCGGCACTGGCACGATACTACAAAGTATTGCCGTGCGGCCTGGGAACGGAGGTGAGGACATCTTACTATCGTGCTTCCAAAGCTTATTTATTTTATTTCTCCTCTGGGACGCGTAAAAGAGCACTTCTGTGACACACCAGAGATATTCGAAACTTGGGCTGGCCTCTCGGCTTTTTTTGCCGGCACTTATTTGGCACTTCAGTGGGTAGCCAGAAAAGAGCCAAACTTCGGCATGCCCCGAATCGACAAATTAAGATTTACTGCGGCAGTTATGGCTCAAGTCTGGCACTTACTTTGGCACAACTGTGGCGGACCAGAGAAAATCCAAACTCCGCCAGGCTTAAATACCGAAATTAGGCGTTGCTTTGGTAGTTATGGCTCAAGTATGGCACACTTAGGCACTCCTGTGGCGTATCAAAGAAACGCCAAATTTTGGCGTGTCCGAAATACCTAAATTAGGCGTTGCTCTGGCAGTTATGACTGAATTATTGCATCAACTTTGGCGCTCCTCTGGCGGACCAGAGAAACGCCAAACCTTAGCACGTCCCAAATACCGAAATGAGGCGTTGCTCAGGCAGCTATGGCTGAAGTATGGCACCAACTTTGGCGCTCCTCTGGCGGACCAGAGAAACGCCAAACCTTGGCACGTCCCAAATACCGAAATTAGGTGTTGCTCTGGCAGTTATGGCTGAAGTATGGCACCAACTTTGGCGCTCCTCTGGCGGACCAGAGAAACGCCAAACTTAGGCATGTCCAAAATACCCAAATTGGGCATTGCTCTGGCAGTTATAGCTCTAGTATTGCACTATTTCGGCAATCCTGTGGCGGACCCGAGAAAAGCCAAACTTTGGCACGGCCCAAATACCGAAATTAGGCGTTGCTCTTGCAGCTATGGCTGAAGTATGGCACCAACTTTGGCGCTCCTCTGGCGGACCAGAGAAACGCCAAACCTTGGCACGTCCCAAATACCGAAATTAGGCGTTGCTCTGGCAGTTATGGCTGAAGTATGGCACCAACTTTGGCGCTCCTCTGGCAGACCAGAGAAATGCCAAACCTTGGCATGCCGCGAATTCCCAGATTAGGATTTACTATGGCAGTTATGGCTCAAGTATGGCACCAACTTTGGCACTCTGGCGTACCGGAGAAGAGCCAAACTTTGGCATGCCATAGGATCGCCCAACTAAGGCTATAGTTAGGCACCGTACTTTGGCACTGATGAATGCCATGGTGCAAAAACCTAACTGCGCCAAAGTTGGGCCCTTATGTTTGCCAGACCTTTGCCCAAGTTGGGCATTCCTCTGGCGTGCTACCTGGGATACCATTAAACATATCACCTAGGAAATACAATAAAACTGCAATAAACATAGACAGCCTCAAGCTTCGAAAAACTGGTAAACATTATACCTGGTTTTTGAGAAAAAAATTATAGCAAAAGAAACTTGGGGTTTGGGGTCCTTACTTTTTCTATTATATTTCAACGATATCACTAAGAACATAGATGTCAACATAAAATAATTCGCAGAGGATTGTGTTTTATACAAAGAAGTTAAGTCCTATCGAGATCCTATAGCTTTAAATAATTGCTTAGAGAGGACAGTCTCCGTCTCTGAAATGATAAATGAAGCTGAATACCCCAAAAACTTTTTTATTGTCCATTACGCGAACAAAGTGTCCCCTGTAGTTTTCCTATTGCATTGATGGTCAACCTATTTAAGGTGTTGAAGAATATAAGTACTTTGGGGTTATATTTAAGTAATAAATACATTGATTACATTAAAACAGAAGCGACCCAGAGGCTTTGGGCTTTGAAGCGCCTCTTGAAGCCCTCTTCCTCCAGCACAAAACTTACAGTCCATAAAACGATATTAAGGCCAATCTTAGAATATGCAAAGGTTGTCTATGACCCCTTCACTACAATTAATAATAATAAGCTAGAAGGTGGTCGAAGAAAAGCAATACGGTCCGTTTACAACAAATATGAAACGCGAAGCTCCCCTTTATGGATGTTGCAAGAAGCTAACCCGCTAACATTAAGCGAAAGAGTTCAGGCAGGTTAAACAACAGATCATCTCATGCACATTCAATACTGGACTATCAAGCGTGATTGAACACATTCAAATACTCCTTTTTCCATAGGATCATTGTTGAATGAATCAAGCTGCCCACTGAAGTTGCTAATTCAGACTCTGTTGACTATTTTATCTTTAAAGCCACTGTCTTCTTTTCAAAGTAGATTGAAATTAAGTTTTCGCATGTTTAGATAACTTGTCAATATTTATTGTTTTGTATGCTGTGTGCTACACATTTTGCATGATGGTTTAGGCCTCATTTCTACACGCTGATGTGACCAATTCAGACTCTGGCTTATTAATATTTATTGTTTTGTATGCTGGGTGCTATTTATATTTGTATTGTAAAAAGTTTTGGGCCACATTATTCCTGGTGCTCAATTGTAGTCTTCTTATTATTTGTATTTTTGTTCCTCTTCTACCACGGCCATTTGGGACAGGTGATATCGATAAGTAACAAAAAATAAAAAAAACAATCTTCTATTTTGTGTCAAAACATAAAACGAGCTTCTTTATCAAAGTTACGTGTTCCATATTGTTATTCATCCTTCTAGTGTACACGTTTCATTCCCTTTAATCAAAACTATATCCGTAGAGATGCATAAAACACACGCGTATTTTATCAAATGTTATCATACTTTCAAATAGGATCCCTATTTTTATGCAATGTTTACTGCAAAACCCTGCACTAGCGACTAATTTATTTATTTATTATTTATTTATTTATTAGAGTAACTACATCGCCTAGAAGGCATTACAGTAGGGGGGCACAAAAATAACATGCAAAATATACATCGTTATACAAGAAAAAAAGAAAACACTACTACACTTATAAAGACTAAATCATATGAAAATTTAAACAATTGATTGAATTTTCTCAAAGAACAGCTCTGGCATCAAAGTTTCTACAATGTCATTAGGAAGCTTATTCCAATCCTCAACAGACCGTGAAAAAGAAGAGAATTGAAAAACATCAGTTCTGCACTTATATGGACGGATCTTTTTTTAATTGTCAACCCTTAAAGACACATAAGCAGATTCTAGACGATGTGTTGATTTACATATACCAGTATTATTGTGGAAGAAGTTATGCAGAAGTTTTAGACGAAGGCACTGACGTCTGTGCCTCAGCGGCCTCCAGTCCAGCGATGACTTCAGTTCAGTTACACTTGTCCTGAAATCATAATTTCCCGTAACAAACCTTGCAGCACGGTTCTGTATTTTTTCAATCTGCACCTCCAAGTTGAACCTATAGGGGTCCCAGATTGTACACGCATAATCAAGAACTGATCTAACAAGTAAAAAAATATGAGGTTTCTTTCAGTGACGAGGAGGCCAATCTAAAATTACGTTTAATGAAACCTAGCGATCGACTAGCCTTGGCGGTTATATGGTCAACATCGTTATTCCAACTTAAATTAGACGAAACAATAACTCCTAAATATTTAGTTTCATTTAAAAGAATGAGGGGCTATCCACCAATGGTGTAAGAAGAAGGGAAGAAATTCGTTTTTCTTGTGAACCTGATATAGACACATTTCGATATATTCAAAGACATACGCCATTGAAAACACCAAGCTTCAATCCTGTCCAAATCACTTTAAAGAGCAAGGGCGCCAGCATTACATGAAACATCTGCGTACAAAACGCAATCATCGGCATATAATCTTATTTTAGAAGAAACGTTTTCGACCAGAACATTAATGAAAGTTAAAAACAGGAGAGGTCCGAGTACCGATCCCTGTGGGACACCAGATGTAACTTGGACTGACGGGGACCGAATCCCATTAATTACTACAGACTGTTTCCTGTAGCTTAAGTAGTCACCTATACAACAAAAAATTTTGGAATCAATGTTTAGGTTCCGAAGCTTAAACATGAGGAGAGCATGTGGAACCACATCAAAGGCCTTATTAAAATCTAAATGACAATGCCATGTCATGATAGAATTCAGTTAACTGAGTAGTGCAGGATAAACCAGAACGGAAGCCATGCTGAGCTGGCGTACAAAAATTAATTTGGGCAAGGTGACTCATGAGACTGGTGTAAATCACGTGTTCCATGACTTTACAAGATTCGCTCGTAAGAGAGATTGGCCTGTAATTAACGACTAGATTTTTGGGACCACACTTGTGAATCGGGACAACATTTGCAGTTTTCCAGTCTTGTGGTAATACACCAGTCTCCAAAGACACTGTAAATATAATGGTCAAGTAGCGGGAGATAACATCAGCACAGGACTTTGAAACAGTGTTCGGGATATCATCGGGACCAGACGCTGAACCTTGCTTTATTTTGGTTAAAAGCTTAAAAATACCATGCACGTCAAAATAAATTTCAGACATGCGAACCACAGGATTAACCGTTACTTCGGAATGATCATAATCACACGTAATGACATCCGAAAATACAGACCCAAAGTAGTTATTAAAAGTGACAGCCTTTAAGTTGTCATCGGTGACAATGTCACCACTGACACTCAAAGGTGGGACGCCCACGGTATCCTTACGATTTGATCGAATGAACTTCCATAACTCCTTTGGGTTCTGTTTAAGCTTAGTATTTAGCGTCGCGAAGTCATTTGCTCGGGACGAAGTTATCGCATGCTTGAAAGCGGCTCCTATATCAATTAATTTTTTGTAAGGTGCAGAGTCATGGCGCGTGCGGTATTGTTTCAGGGCATGTTTATTTTTATTTGTTAATTTGCGCAATTCAGAATTAAACCATGGTTTGTCACGACGTCGCTTGGACGAAAGAATTCTAGATGGAACGAAAGTTTCAACAAGGGTTGATAATCTCGTTTTAAAAATGTTCCACAATAAATGCACGTCACCCGATACGCTTAATTCTTCGAAAGCCGGAAAATATGAACTTAGGTTGTTTGATAGGCCAGTATAATCACCCGTATCGAATAAGTACACTTTCATAGGACGAAACGAAAAATCATGTTTAAAAGAACAAGCCAAATTAGCGACCACAGCCATATGGTCACTAATTCCAGGAAGGACTACAGCTGTAATAGCCGAATCGTAATTACTGAAAAGAAGATCTAGAAGACTCGAGCGGCTGGGAGAAATTCTCGTGGGCTCGTTAACAAACTGTTTAAGACTGTAGTCGTTAATGAGATTAATAAATGCTGCGTATATACCAGAAGAGCTAGCAGTTCAAGGCCGGTGATCTGTCCATTGGATTTCAGGTAAATTAAAGTCGCCACCAATAACAACAAAACCGTCTTCCACCACTGACAAAGCGTTATACAAAGAAAAAACTGGGCTAGCATCACTTGCTGGCGGCCTGTAGAAACAGACTACGGAAAGGTAGTTGCCATTTTCAAGGTAGGCGCGGCACCAAACCGTTTCACAAGATAAGCCATTGAAATCAATCTTGCAGCTTTTTAAACTTTCATGAATAAGCAAAAAGACACCACCACCTGAAACATTCCTGTCTTTACAATACACTGTGAAATGCACTGGAAAAACTTCCGAATCGGATATAGACTGATCAAGCCAAGATTCCGTCCCAATAACAATGCTAGCACCAGTGACCAAGATTAGAGCAGCAAGATCGCCAGTTTTGTTTATAATACTACTACGTTTTACATTTAGAACGATAAGATTAGTAAGAGGTGCGACTACATTCTGACGAGGCCTTTTTGATTGTTAGGCAGCAGTATTTTTTACGGACCTAGTGACTGCATCAACGTAAAAGGATTGGTCACCAATATGTAAGCGGTTATACTTGAGTTAAAATCTGCACTCTTTTGACTTTGCAAATTCTAGAAGAATTTTGCGTTCACTTCGAATTTTAGGTGAAAAATCCTCGCTAAGTGAGAATGGAGTGTTCTTTAGCCTCGATCCAAGGGACAAAATATCTTGTTTCTGCTTAAATGATCAGAATTTCGCAATGAGAGGCCTGTTACGATTCGCTCTGAAAGCTCCCAGCCTATGCGCACGTTCCAAGCACGAAGAATTAATTTTAACTCCTAGAACTTCCTGGCAAAGGGAGACAACTTTAGCCTCCGAGGCGGTCCAGGTTTCGCCAGGGGAGTTAGTTATTCCATAAAAAATCAAATTCGACCGCCTTGATTGACTTTGGAGGTTATCACACTGCGAGGATAGACTCTTAATTTGCGCGGCCATATGGCTCGTAGAGATATTAAGGTGATCCATATCAACCCGCAACTGTGGTAAAGAAGCCAAATTGACTTCGACAGCCGTAAGTCTGTTCGATAATTCTCCCATTTTTTCGTCTAATGAGTTCTCGTTATTTTTTACTGTCTTTAACTCATTAAGAAGCTCTGTTTGACCCGCGTGTCGTTGAGGAAGAATAGCCAGACTCTCCAACATAAGCTGTTCCTGAGCTTCCGTGAGGGACCCGGGTTAGATTCAACGTCCCCAGCAAGCAATAGTAACAACTTGGCACAATCAAACAAAAAACAAAACACACTGCTTAGGCACAGCAGCAGGACAAGGCATCTATCATCAGATCGAAACATAGAGACCTTGTATTTACTAACCTGCATAGACAGAAGAAGTGGATTAAGTGACATCCTGTTGGCGGCCCTGCCACTGTGCCCACTGAAGACTTCCGCCGACGGTCGTTTCTTTATATGCTCCTAAAATACTGTAGATGATGATGATGATGCCAAGGCCAGATTATTGTAAACGTTGCAGAACACTAAGGATTTTTTTTTAATCTGACTCCATATACATAATCAAATATAATAACTGTGTGGTATTATGCAACTCGACTGAAATATATTTGACTAAAGGAATGGCGACAAGGGTGTGTTGAAAAATACTGCCGCGCGCGCATATGGCCAAGCAGGCAACGGGCGCGTGGCCCAACGGTTATCGTGCCTGCCTCCCACACGAAAAGCCAGAGTTCGATTCCTGGGAGCGCGGCACCTTTTGTTATTCCTGCAATTTAGTTTTCTGGTAGATTCGAGAATCGTGTTGGGGGCGTGTTCGAGGTCTGAATGTTCTACGCGTCGAACATTCTACGCCGATCATTCCAAAAGCTCACCCATGTACATAAGGGGCGCCGCGTGGTGAACCGGACTCAGTCTCGCCCAAGCGCTCCATACTGCTGTTACGCCGCTATCGACGCCCGCGACGCTCTATTGTTACCTTCTGTTCCCTTTTTTTACTTTTGGGCACAAGTTCGCCCCATTAAACATTTGAGTTATTTCAGGTATTTTCCTTGATTGACTTGTCATTCGTGACATTTTGGTGGAGGTGCGGGGTACCGCATGTCCGTGCAGCGGTCCCCTCCGAGGGCCCACAGTGCAACTCAGAATCCAAGCCCCCAAGAACCCAACCAAGACCAGGCCGGTACCCGATCAAGTCGCCGGAACCTTGGCCTACCCCCGGAATTAGGACCGTTGCCACCCAAGACCAAGTAAACGAGGAGGACCACGGTGGCAAACCAGTCGGAGACCCCGGCCGCTTCTGCCGTCGTATGTCGCACCGCGGACTCCGACGCCTTTCCACGGAGAGATCCACGAGGACGTTGAGGGTCCGCTACACCATTGCGAACGAGTGGCCCGCCATAGCCAATGAACACCGGAGAAGTGCCTTCAAAATGTTTACAACGCTCTGGAAGGCACGGCACGCACCTGGTTCGAGAACCACGAAGAGTCGACTTCGTCGTGGGAAGAATTCCAGGCCGAGCTCCGACGCACTTTTCCCATCCAGCACCGACGACAGCGTGCCGAAGAACTTCTAAGAGCAAGAACCCAAGGGCCGACCGAAAGCGTCACAAGTTTCGTCGAAAACGTTCTCCACATAATGAATCGCGCCGACCCAAACGCTCCCGAAGAGAATAAGCTCCGGGTCTTGATGCATGGCGTGAAGGACAACAATTTCGCAGGCCATGTTCGGAGCCCGCCTACCACCGTAGAAGGTTTCATCACAAGGGCCACCAACATCGAACGTGCCCTTCAAGCACGCGCCGCGCACTATCACAGAGTTCCCGGCGTCGCTGACTTTTCGTCTACGGCTGCAACCCCACAGACATCCGCGAGATGATCCGGGACGTCGTGCGGGAGGAAATGAGGAAGCTGCTGCCTGCTGCCACACGCCCGGCTACGCCCTCAGCTGCCGAGATTGTCCGGGAAGAACTTCAGCAGGCGCTGCAGCCAGAAGTTCTCGCCAGCGCCGCTCCTGACCCACCGAAGCTGAGCTACGCCGCAGCTACCCGACGACCACCGCCCCCTGCTCACCCGTATACGGCGCCACCTCGACGTGAACCTCTAGCGCCGCAGCATTCACGACGCCAGAAAGATCGGGCGTACGTCCGCCCAGAACAAGCAGCGCCACGAAAGACCGACGTGTGGAGGACGGCCGATCGACGCCCGTTGTGTTATCACTGCGGTGAAGCCGGCCACATTTACCGTCGATGCCCCTACCGACAACTGGGGCTGCGCGGGTTCCACCCGAATGACCCGCGCCAAGGTACGACGAACACCCTTGTGATATCGAGGAGTACCTCCGACGTTCGCATCTTCAACGCCGCTCCGCCGTGAGTCACGCTCACCGTCCCCCAGACGTTCAGCGTCTCCAGCGCCACGACCCCGCCGAGAGAGCCTGTCGCCCTTGCGTCGCCGGGAAAACTAAGTGCGGCAACTAATGGAGGTGGCGTTGCCGAAGACGATCGAAGTAAAGAGCCTCCAAGAACGCCGGAGCGCTCCCACTCTCCTGACGCTACGCATCACAACGACGTCCCTCAATCGGTGTCCAACAACCTAAACGTTATAATCGACGGCCACGACGCATCGGCACTCGTGGACACCGGAGCAGACTACTCAGTATTGCTTGGGAGGCTCTCTCGCCGCCTGCGGAAAGTGACAACGTCGCGGGAAGGCCCTCAAATACGAATCACCGGTGGGCACCTCATCACACCAGTAGGGCGACGAACTGCTTGCGTCGAGATCCACGATGAGACGTGCCCTGTGAAGTTCGTCGTTCTGCAAGACTGTTCGAGGGACGTTATCCTCGGAATGGACTTCCTCTGCAGTTATGGCGCCGTCATCGAACTCAGAGCAAACCGGCTAACTCTGCGAAAACCTGTTTCTACACCGGAGGAACCCAAAGCGGCATCATCCGCGGTCCGAGTCTTCGCAAGTCACGTAAACTTACCGCCGCGGTCGAGTGTGTTCGTACCTCTCGGGATCACCGAAGCTTTCTGCAGCGATGTTCTGCTTGAGGGTAGCCTCCAGTTGCTTCTAGGAAGAGGGACAGGCGTCGTAACAGGGGTAGCTGAACTTCAGGATGGCCGCACTGTGGTCCTCATGACGAACTTCCGAAACGAAGCGCAACACCTCACGAAAAGTGCAGCCGTTGGCCACGTCGAGGAGCTCCGAAACTCCGCGGAAATCCCCGCCATTGCTGACGAATCCTCGCCACCTCAGCAAGACAGTACGTCGCCAGTGCAGCTCGACATTAACCCTAAGCTTTCGGGCCCAAAACGGCGTCAGCTGATTAAGCTCCTCGCTCAATACCGCGACTGCTTTGCGACGTCGTCGAAGGTGCGCCAAACCGCCGTTGCGAAGCACCGCATGGTTACCGAGGATGGCGCGCGCCCTGTGCACCGATCTCCATACAGAGTCTTCATGAAAGAAAGGCAGGTGATCCAGGAGCAAACTCAAGAAATGCTTTACGACGACATAATTCAACCCTCAAGCAGCCCTTGGGCCTCCCCAGTCGTACTGGTTAAGAAGAAAGACGGGACGCTTAGGTTCTGCGTGGACTACCGGCAGCTGAACGCAGTGACGAAGAAAGACGTCTATCCAGTACAACGCATCGACGATACGCTAGACCGGCTGCGCCATTCTCGATACCTTTCATCGATGGACCCGAAGATCGGCTACTGGCAGATAGAAGTCGACGAACGGGACCGAGAAAAGACATCCTTCGTCACACCGGATGGGCTGTACGAGTTTAAGGTGATGCCCTTCGGACTATGCACGGCGTCAGCAACTTTCCAGCGTGTCATGGACACCGTACTTGCAGGACTAAAGTGGCAGAGCTGTTTTGTCTCCCTCGACGACGTCGTAGTGTTTTCCGGCGACTTCGACGAGCACTTGCGACGACTCCGAGTTGTTGTCCAAGCCATACGGACCGCCGGACTCACCCTCAAGCAGTCAAAGTGTCGGTTCGCCTATGACGAACTGAAGTGCCTTGCTCACGTGGTTAGTAACGAATGCGTTCGTCCAGACCCAGAGAAGACTCGCGCCATCGCAGCATTTCCAGTGCCAAGAGACAAGAAGGCCGTGCGAAGATTCCTTGGGCCATGTGCCTACTATCGGTGCTTCGTTCGAGATTTCGGAAGGATTTCCGCACCACTCACAAACCTCACGAAGGACGCCGAGAAGTTCGAATGTTCCGAATAGCAGCAGCAGGCATTCGACGATCTGAAGCGACGACTGCAGGCTCCTCCTGTTCTTGGACATTTCGACCAGGATGCGAAAACCGAGATTCACACGGACGCAAGTAACGCAGGACTTGGCGCTGTACTGGTTCAAGTACAAGAAGGCACCGAGCGAGTCATCGCTTACGCAAGTCAGACACTGTCCAAGGCGGAGAGAAATTACTTCACGACTGAGAAAGAATGCCTTGCAGTGGTCTGGGCGATCACGATGTTTTGTCCGTACTTATACGGAAGCCCGTTCCGCGTAACCACGGACCACCACTCGCTCTGCTGGCTTGCGAACCTCAAGGAACCTTCAGGACGCCTTGCGCGATGGAGTCTCCGACTACAAGAGTTCAACAAGAGCGTAGTCTACAAGTCAGGCCGCAAGCACAGCGACGCCGACTGCCTGTCCAGAGCTCCCGTCGAAACACCTTCCGGCAGCAGTGTCGACGATGACGACGAGTGTTTCCAGGGCGCAGTGGACACCAACGATATGGCCCGACGCCAAGGAGACGATCCTGAGCTGCTCGCACTAATAGAGCACCTGGAAGGGCGCGGGAGTGCCATGCCACGTGTGTTTTGCGAGCCCTACCGACCTTCGCCATTCGAAAAGGTGTGCTCTACAAAGAGAACTTCGGGAACAACAACTCGACGTGGCTGCTGGTAATCCCGAGCGACCTTCGAGAGGAGATCTTCCAAGCCTGCCACGACGTCCCGACGTCCAGACACCTTGGTTACAGCGGGACACTGGCCCGTATTCGTGAAAAGTATTACTGGCCCAAGCTCATGCACACGATCATGCCATGAATGCCAGCGACGAAAGAAACCTCCGACGATGCCGGCCGGACTCTTGCAGACAATTCCTCCGCCAACAGCACCCTTCCAGCAGATTGAAATGGATGTACTTGTCCCTTTTCCGCCGTCGACGTTGGGAAATCGCTGGATCATCGTCGCCACAGATTATCTCACGCGGTACGCCGAAACGAAAGCCCTTCCTTCCGGAACTGCTGTGTAAGTTGCCAAGTTTTTCATTGAATCCATCGTCCTCCGTCACGGCGCACCCGAAGTCCTGATCTCAGACCGTGGATCCTCGTTCATGGCCCGGCTGGCACAAGAAGTCTTTCGTCTCAGCCACACCAGCCATCGTCACACCACGGCGTACCACCCTCATCCAACGGGCTGACGGAAAGACTCAACATGACCATCGCCGAGATGATTTTTATGTACGTCGACGTGGAGCACAAGACGTGGGACGAGGTTTTGCAGTACGTCACCTTTGCCTACAATACGGCCGTGAAAGAGACCACACTGTTACACCCTTTCAACTGGTTCATGATCGCAAAGTGACGACAATGCTGGACGCAATGCTACCCCGCGAACCGGCTGTCGACGGAAGCGACGACGCCCAGGTGGTTGCCCAACGGGCAGAAGAAGTCCGTCAGCTCGCCAGACTCCGGATTCAAACCCAACAACGTATCGACACTGGCCGCTACAACCTTCGTCGCCGGGACGTCCACTTCCAGCCTGGAGACAGGGTGTGGGCATGGACACCGATCCGCCGCCGTGGTCTCAGCGAAAAACTCCTGAAGTGCTACTTTGGACCCTACTAAGTGCTTCGTCGGCTCGGGGATCTCAACTACGAGGTGATGCCCGATGGAACGAGAACATAATCACGCCACCCATCACGACCTGAAGTCGGCCACGTCGTTCGTCTAAAGCCGTACTACGCTCGATAGGACTGGACCTTATGTGAACCAGAAGACTCCTTAGTCTTCGTTTCTTTTTATGCGCTTTGTTTCGTTTTGCGTTCAATCGGCGCGACGCACTTCTTAAAGGGGGGGACTAATGCCGCGCGCGCAGGTGGCCAAGCAGGCAACGCGCGCGTGGCCTAGCGGTTATCCCGCCTGCCTGCCACGCGAAAAGCCCGGGTTCGACTTCTGAGAGCGCGGCTATTTTGTTATTCCTGCAATTTAGTTTTCTGGTAGATTCGAGAATCATGTTGGGCGTGCTCGAGGTCCGAATATTCTACGCGTCAAGCATTCTACGACGATTATTCCAGAAGCTCACGCATGTACATAAGGGGCGCCTCGTGGCGAACCGGACTCAGTCTCGCCCAAGCGCTTGATCCTGCTGCTACGCCGCTTTCGACGCCCGCGAAGCTTTGTTGTTACCTTCTGTTTCCCTTTTTTATTTTTGGGCACAAGTTCGCACCATTAAATGTTTCAGTTATTTCAGTTATTTTCTTTGTTTCACATGTTATTCGTGACAATCTCATGATTAATAACAAATCTTGGAAATGTCTTAAATAGGCTTTTCATAACTTTGGATTTCGAGTGTAGAAAGTTTCTCGACCTACATTTATTCTTTAGAAAGGGGTTTGAGGCCCTTCTTTTTTAAGAAACTTGATGCAGTGTATGATGTTTCTCTATTTCTTAGAGTGAAATCTGTATGTGATTCTCGGTTGTTTTTTTAGTCGCATTTACCCGGATGTTCGTAGGTTGCATCTTTGTGTTTTCTGCCTTGGGTATGCTAGGGGTTGTATACAGTACAATGCCAAAGATCCGGGAAGCAATTACCTTCGTAGATTGATTAACCATGGTTGTAAAAACTGTCTTCATGGCTCTCCCTTTTTTCTTGTTTGGGTTGTCTATTTATTTTTGCCTATTAAAACACAGGTGTGTTTGAAACTTCATTGCCGTTTGCGTCATCCTTCAGAGAGCCCGTCATGCATGAATTCACCTTGTGTAACTCGCACCAGCTAGCTTTCACCGTCGATTTTTTTTCCTCAAGAAAGTTCTGTATCAGTTACACTTCAAGGTACACTCTCCGGCAATATGAAAGACCCACTGGGAGCGCGCGGCCGAGGCGGTGGCTGGCGGGGGCGCTACGAGCGCTCCGGGCATTTCCATTCTGCTTCGAGGGGAGGACGCTCACTCGGGCTCAGATAAAGCGGAACGCGCTTATCAGTTTGTGCCGAGTCCCGAGTCAGCGTCCTCCCCTCGAAGCAGAATGGAACTGCCCGGAGCGCTCGCAGCGCCCCCGCCAGCCACCGCCTCGGCCACGCGCTCCCAGTGGGTCTTTCATATCGCCGGAGACTGTACATGCATGACCAAGGTTCGTCAAGCTATTGAAAGTTCACAGTTAATTTATAGAACAGAATAAAAGTATACTTTTGTTGACTAGGGCTGATGATTGAATTACTTGATAGAAAAAATATTGAAAATAAACAAAGCGAAGGGCAAAGGAAGGTGGGGACAAACATGCACATTTAGCTACGGTGTGTTCATCTCTACATCATTGTCCATGCTAGTGCGTACTCTTTTCTGTGATGCCTTTGTTATTAGACTTTTTCTTGGGCTTATTTTTCAGGGGGGTACAGTGTAATGACCCACCAGCTATGGCGTTCACTTTAGGGGTATTTCTCATTTCGGCATGGCCCCATCCTGGACACCGTGCAGGATGGGCATAATATCACACTCCTGAGCAGTTCCCCAGGTTTTTGTAGGTTGTAAGCCGCCAGTAAAACTGTCAGGCCGGCTAGTCCTTCGGGAAAGGTCAAATTAATGTGTTTAGACATAAATACTTATGTTTTACGTCTCCTCAAAACCGCAAATCAAAGAGCAAAGCAAATGGTTAAACCTTTTTGAATGAATCCTTGAATTTAGATGAGAACACATGTTAACGGAATACGCTACTGTAAAACCAGTGGCGCGCCTTAATTTAGAATGGTCACTTTTTATATTACTTCGAGCTCGTTTAAAACATTAGATGCAATCAGTAGAAAAAATGAGGTTCCTTTGAAATACCCCGTAATTTAACTGAACTTAACCTGATAACACGCACAAATAGTGGTGTGCGCTACTACTGTGCATCAATTATAATTGTGGAATTGATTTAGGGTTTGCACTTATTACATTAGTTGATCAATTATAATACTGTGAAGGTTCATAAATTATGTTTAAGTTACAGAGCATTAATCATATTATGTTATATATGTGGGGGTGTAATTACTGGGATTCCTATATCCTTAGAAACGTAGGAACCCCACATACCATTAAAGATATTTCATTTCATTTTTACGTGTCTGACACACACAATAAATGCCACAGGTGAAAAATCGAAAGCTGAAAACAAGCTGCCAGCTACTAAATATTTATGAAGTAATTGAGAATTGCAATATTTGGAGTACAATGCAAGCAAGGAATGCACTCCAACAGAAAACTCAGCGGCAAATACGGAATAGCGTTCAGACAAGTATGCCGTACAAAGTTATTCCCTCCACTGGGAACTGACACTATAGCCACAATACTAAAACAAAATAGTTGTGACAATATTTCTGAAATATAAGGCGACCTTCCATGAGGAAGGTTTGCTCCAATTAATCTTATTTTACGGCTGCCATGAAACACGAAAGTCGGGAAAGTTTTCAGGCTGTCATTTTAGTGAAATCACGCTAAGATACTTGCCTTCTACATCAGCTTCAACTTGACTAGAGCGGCATCTAGCACAGATTCATACTGCGTTATAATATATAGTACGTAAAGAACCGCATTTTACTATATGTGAAACTCCAACTAAATTTCTCAACAAGAATATTTGGGCAATTGCGTGTGCTATTCCCTTACCTGCTGACCGCAAGGCAGAATGTTGCTACACACAATTTCAGGAATACATAAACAATTGATTGGATGTTATCACTGCAGCCAAAGACCCTACCCACGTACCGTATACTTTGTGTCAGTATTACTGACTGGAGCACTGCATGAGCTGGAATTTCTAGGCCCGGCCCGACCCGGCCCGGTAGACGTACGGCCAAGGCCCGGCCCGAGCACGACAGAATATTTAATTTCTAGACCCACCCCGACGCGGCCCCGAAGAAGCACTGCCCGAACCCGGCCCGGGCCCGGCAGAATTTTTAGAAAGGTGTTTGTGCCCGGCCCGAGCCCGACAAAATTTTTGAGATATGAGCCTGCGCCCGGCCTGAGCCCGACGGATTATATACAGGTTGTCACAAAAAAATTTACAGGGTTTTATTTACCGCAAAAATAAACTAGGCATCGCCGAACGCTCATCCTTCGCCCAAAGGTAGCTCTAGAGGTCACAACCAGATGCCAAAGTTTCAGCCCAATTTGATACCTTATTCACGAGTTAAAAGTGATTTTCTGAAAATTTCAAGGGGAAAACTGAGCCCATTTTTGCTTGTTTTCGGTTTCTGGTGCCATTGAGCCCCAAGTAGTTGAAAACTCCGTCGACCGCCATTTTCCCATTAAACTTAATACGGTATCGAATCTGGCTGAAACTATGTCATCTGGTTACGACCTCTAGCGCTACCGTTGGGCAAAGAAGGAGCGTTTGGCGATGTCTACGTTATTTTTGTGGTAAAAAAACAAAACCTGTAAAGTTTTAATGCAAAAGTATTAACCGTCTCATGGATCGAGCGGACGTCATCAGCTTTGAAACCATGCAAAACGATACCTGAAGGAAAGCGCGCGCAAACGGCACTTTTTATACTTCGGTCCCCTTCGCTGGCGCGCGTCGACGAGGCTCTCATTAGAGAGTTTTAGTAATACGAATAGGGGCAAACGCAAACCCCCTACGTTAGCGTTAACGTTGCGTCGACGGAACGTTACGGAGCGCGTCGAATACGCACTTTTAGTACAGCGGAAGAAGAACGCATACGTAAAGACTTGTAGCGCCATCTAGATGTGCTCCTGTAAACTGCTTCAAAAAATCCAAGGCGGGTATTCGGTCAAGCCAATCCAGAGCCCCGATTCTCCTCGCTTTGCTACGGAAGTGCGTGTTTCCGTGTGCCTGCTGTGTACGTGTTTTGTCTTTTTTTTTTTGTACCGATCGCACGGTAAACACCTTTTTGGGTTCGACGCCGTCGCCAACGTTCTTGGCTATCGACACCCAACTTTGTGGGTGCTCGAAAGGGTTCGTCGCGTAGACTTTTTTGAGGAGGTTGATGTCATCTTCAATGGTAAAGCGAACCCGTACAATGCGCGTAGCACTTCCGCTGGTTTGCCTCACCGCCGCCATTTTTCAAACTGGAGTAGTCTCGCGCTCTCCCGTGCGCGACGAGAGCAACGAGATGGCACGCAGGGGACCGCTAAATACGTTCGCAAACATCGATAGCGACCGTACGTACGCAAGGCTCGCCGCAATACGTACGTACGGCGCATGCGCAGTCTGGAGGACGCAACGTTAACGTTAACGTGTGGGGTCTGCGTTTGCTCCTATATGTATTACTAAAACTCTCTATTGGCCGCTACGCATCAGTTTGTGTGGTGTCATCCTGACTGTGTTATCACACAGTTGTGTTATCACGGATCACCGCATTCGCTCGCCTCTTTTCGGTTGTAAGGCCCGTGGCAATATATACGGCGCATGAAATGAACTAAGGGTTCGTTCTGCTGGAAACTACGTTCCTGTCTGTTCCTTCCTCGCGCCGCAAGGCACACGACAGTTTGAGCGATCGCTCACCCGATGGCGCTGCGTGTCCGCGAGGCAGCGGCTCCACCGTTCTACACCCAAGGTGAGCGCGTTGTGCGCCCCAGATTAAACAAGGGAGCAAAGCGTGCGTGTTTTTGCCTTCACAACTCTATAGAAGTGGTTAGGTGTACCTCGAGCCTTTTTCTTGTGACACCCTGTATATGAGCCCAAAAAAGTTTGTAGACTTTAGCCTAAGAGCTGTCTAAGCATAAAGCGAGTATATCTGATTTATATTTCTCTAAAACTTGGACAAAGTTTTTTTTTTTTTGGCCTGATAAATATTCTGACTTAGACGATACATTTTCGATAATATGAACGAAATAAGCTCTTCGTAAGTAATTTTGAAAAAAAAAATCGGCAATTTCTGTTTCATGCATTTCTTGAAGAGATATTGAGATATTGGACTCTTTGTTGTTCTATTCATTTTACAGATAATTTTCCTCTCTACATGTTTTGTGAATAAACGATCGCAGTCAATCGAGTGCATTTTCAAAAGGCTGTATAAGCATAAAACTATCTATGGCAGTTAGCTTATTTTTGGTGGCCTAGTAAGGCCCCCCGCTTAAAGTGCAAAGTAAGGCTCGCGGTATTTTTTTTTTCTAATTACTTTTTTAGAGCGCAGCTCTTAGGGGCCCGTTCCCGGCTTGAGCGGCGTCGCCGTCGGCGTCGGCGTCGCCGTCGGCGTCGGCGTCGGCGTCGCCGTCGGCGTCGGCGTCGGCGTAACCAAGGTCATCCCAAGGTCACGTGACCCCCAAGGTCACGTGACCCCTCCCAAGGTCATCTCAAGGTCACGTGACCCCACGTGACCCCCTGAAGGTCACGTGACCCCTCGAGGTCACGTGACCCCTTCCAAGGTCATCTCAAGGTCACGTGACCCCAAGATGACCCCACGTGACCCTTTGAAGGTCACGTGACCCCCAAGTCACGTGACCCCTCGAGGTCACGTGACCCCCGAGGTCACGTGGTCGCCTCCCCAAGGTCACGTGACCCCTTCCAAGGTCATCTCAAGGTCACGTGACCCCACGTGACCCCCAGGTCACGTGACCCCTCTGAGGTCACGTGACCCCTCTGAGGTCACGTGACCCCCCGAGGTCACGTGACCCCTCCAGGTCACGTGACCCCCAAGGTCACGTGGGGGTCACCTTTGGGGTCACGTGGCCTTGAGGTCACCCCCAGGTCACGCCTCCCCGAGGTCACGTGACCCCCTCCCCGAAGTCACGTGACACCCCCCCCGGAGCATATTAAAGAATGAGGGGAGGAGGAGGAGAAGGGGGAGGGGTCTACCCTCCCCTCAGTACCCTTCACTCCTCCTCCTCAAGAGCTGCGCTCCAATTCGGCGTTACAGGGATTTGTAAACGGCTTTCACTTTTTTTGTTCTTTGGGTTTCTGATTTTTCTTTGAAACTCAGAGGAAAAAGACAATAATGCTGTACCCTGTGCATTGGGCTTGTTTATTTTCATTGAACATAAAAGATAAATGAGCCCACTTTTTGCTATCAACAATTTAAAATTTGCGGCACACGACTGCCCGCCCATGGCCCGGGCATGGCAGGGACGGTACAAATATTTTGTTCAAGCCCCAGCCCGGCCCGGGCCAGAGAATATACGTGCTACCCGGCCCGAGCCCAACCCGCAGGCCGGGCCGGGCCGGGCTAGCTGGCCCGCGTGCTCGGACCTTCGGGCTCGTGCCTTCGAGCTGGCCCGGGTCCATGCAGTGCTCTATGGCTGACTATGTTTACCCCCCCGTCGGGTAGATGGACAAAGAATATTAACATTTTAGCAACCTGGTCAGCAGCTGTGTCCATAAGCTGAAAGGAAAACAAAAGTTGGATCACCTACACTAAGCACAAAAAAAAATATTTTATTAACTGGTCGAGCGAATTTGAAAATATGGTTGCCTAGCCCTGTTGGAACAAGATAATAATGACGAATATGGAAAGCCACTCTCCTTTGTTAAGAAGTGATATCGATAGGCAGTGACAAATAAATTGTAAACGTCACCCACCGTTTTCCACATTAGCAAAGGGAACGGCGCTGAAGAGGAGGTCGCCGCCTTTTCAGCGTTCGGTCTGCTAAGGTGGCAAAAGGTGGGTGGAGCTTCAACTTTACCTCTAACCTTTCACTTAGCCGTTCACTGAGGTTCGAGAAGCAAAATGCCTGCGTGCTGACCCAGACCCCTTGACACTTTCGGAAGCTGGGTCGCTACGCTTAATTTTTGAGTCCAAACCTTTAAATAGCTTTAAATAAAAATAGAGCATGTCTCTATTGGCCTTCCCCAGGTGTTTATGCTCTTAAATAAAAGTAACTCTGAAGAATTTCGACCATATCCTAATATCCATTACATGCTCGAAAGGATGGCCACCAGATCACATTACTTATCGGAAAATGCTTGGGTTTCGTTTTTCTTTAAAATTTTCATAACCATACACGTTACGAAGTTGAAAACAAAAAGAAATCTTCGTTATCGTTGGGCGCAAAAATGTTACCACAACACAACGTCAACAAAGAATACTATTGATAAATTGATTGATGCTCTTCGACCTTTGTTCGGCGACAAACTCAATGGCATTATTTATTTTGCTGGCGCTGGCACCGCTTCTTGTTTTGGTATATTTTCTCAATTTTACGCGTCATTAGTTTACCGTAAAAGTGAAATATGTGTGATATCGGCATACGCGACCATTTCCCGAAAATCGAGCGCAAACAATGGGGCAAATACTGCGAAACCTGCCGTATAGGTGAGAATCGGAAGCGTTTCAGGGTCATTTGCACACTGGAGCCACCGCGTTCCAACTCACGAGAAAAAGAGTGAATAACAATTGGAGTACTCGCCCTGAAAATGAAATTCAGTAAAGAATATGAAAGAAATATAAACTGTCTGTTGCCTCGATATCTGCTACTAGATAGCTCGGTCAACTGCTCCGATGTGTTTTAAAATGTTTCTTAAGTTATGTAAAACACGAACGATCTTAGCTTAGTAAATCCTAAGCTTCTGAGAGCGAAATTACAGTTCGGGTGCTCAATCCATGCTTCAAAATGCCCACACGAGCTCCTGATAGCCATGTCTATATGTAGAGTACAGTCTACTAAATGTATATTTTAGCTCGAACACTGTAACGATAGAGCGGTCTGGTGTCTTGCCTACTCAATTTCAACAGCTCACAGAGGTGTTTACAAAGCGGGAACACGCGCTGTTGTAACATTGAAAAAGTAATTTTTAGCGTGACGGCCGCGTGAGGGCACTGTGGGATCGAACCCATTGAAAATTGCCGACAAGGGACTCAGTCAGCCAAATGTGGCCGTTACCATCAAATTTCAACAGTTCACAAGCTTGCGTGGTGTTAGAGAGATTGACATGCACTTATCAACTTCACGGACAAATACTGAATGTTCTAAAATGATGTTGCAGATAGTGTCTAACTTTTATATCTGACAAAACTTCCCCGGTCAGAGGTACTGCATAAATCTGAAACATGAATTAGCTTTGGCTGACGAACGTCTTTCCTTCAAAAGAACGGGTTAGATAAGTGGCACCACGGCGGCGCTGCTCAAGGGGAGAAATCGAAACTGCATGTGGTAGTTTCGATACGGTTTAAGCACGATTTGAAATGCAATTTTTGTGTGTAAGCGTGCGTGCATTTTGATGGGCGTTCTTGCTCGTGTCCTGTCTCTTCAGACGTTCGTGTCCCTGTGTGTGCGTGCGTGTTCCAACGAGCTTGAGTAAACTTAGAGCGGTAAACCAGCGGTCAAAAATGGCACCCCCCCGGTTGCCGCCATCTTGCCTGTTTGCCACATTAGTGATCACGTGACGTTAAGATGGCTGCGCCCAGAGGTGGGCCAGATCAGATTGGCCAGATCGCGGTCAGCAAATGGGCACTCTGGGGCTGCGTTCGAATCTTACTCCAATGGCGCCGAGTTATTCCGGCGGATCAAGTCACGTGACAAGACAGATGCAGCAACGCTGGACGCGAGTAGATTTTCGAACGCAACGGGTACGAGAACTTCACCCAGGAGTGAGATAAAAGCTGCGTTCGATTAACTTGCACCTCCTTCGCCGGTGCAGAAAAGTGTAGGGCAGTCTACTTCCGGTATATGTATTGAGATACGACCGGAAGTAGACCGCCCCACACTTTTCTGCACCGGTGCAGGAGGTGCAAGTAAATCGAACGCAGCTTTTATCTCACTCCTGGGTGAAGATCTTGTACCCGTTGCGTTCGAAAACCTACTCGCGTCCAGCGTTGCTGCATCTGTCTTGTCACGTGACTTGATCCGCCGGAATAACTCGGCGCCATTCGAGTAAGATTCGAACGCAGCCCCAGAGTGCCCATCTGCTGACCGCGATCTGGCCAATCTGATCTGGCCCACCTTTGGGCGCAGCCATCTTAACGTCACGTGATCACTAATGTGGCAAACAGGCAAGATGGCGGCAACCGGGGGGGTGCCATTTCCGCTGCAGGCAGTGGGTTCCGGTTTACCGCTCTAAGGTAAGGCTCAAGCTCGTTGGCGTGTTCATGCCCGCGCAGGCACGTGCGGCCTGCATAAGTCCGTGCATGTGCGTGCGGGGGCGCGCGTGCGTGCCTGCGCGCATATATACGTGTCCTCGCGTGTTTTTGCGCACTGTGTGATGGTGTGCGTGTTCGCGTACGCCCGCGCGCCTGCGCGTGTATGTGCGCGTGTGTTCATGTATTTGTGAAGACATGTTTTGTGTTCCTGCGTGCGCGAGTTTGTGTTTTCTTTTACGTTGTTCGCCCCTGTAATAAAGGCGGAAATTAAAAATATAACTGCCAGATCTTAACCTTTTTACATTATTTAAATCAAAACACGTTGATTTATACGTATTTACAGCGATATAGTGTGTCTGCACTTTGTATACCGTCTTTGAAAATTGTGTTTTCTAAGAATAATTTGAACTTTGTTGTACACCAGGACACAATAAGCTGAACAGATGTGCCCACGAGGACACACCGTCTGGTGTGGTGCAGACCAATATTACGAATCGTAAACAGTTTGTGCGAGTAGGGAATGCTGAATCAATAGAGTTACCTGTTCTTTCTAGAGTGCCCCAGGGCTCGGTACTTGGACCGTTGCCCTTATGGGTTTTTATGAATGACCTGCGAGTTGATAAGCCCTCGATAGAGTCCGCTTTTTGCTGATGATTGTGTATTTTTGTTTCAAATATATCTTGTGTATCTAACTAAACATGCTTAGAAGTGAGTATTCAAATGATTTCATTGTGATGTCAAAAATGGAAAATGAATCTGAATGTTAAGAAATGTGTAGAGATATCAGTTTCACTAAAGAAGGTGCCTAACTTGTTTTTTTAGAGCGCAGCTCTTAGGGGCCCGTTTCCGGCTTGAGCGGCGTCGGCGTCGGCGTCGGCGTCGGTGTCGGCGTCGGCGTAACCGCGCGGTGCATCATGGGAAATGTCCCATAATGCACCTCGCGAGCCCCCCACCGGGGTCACGTGACTTCGTGGGGGGGCACGTGACCCCCCCCCCGAGGTCACGTGACCTTCCGAGGTCACGTGACCCCCGCCGGTCGCGTGACCCCCCGATGACGTCATCGACACTGATGACGTCACCGGCATCCACATCGTCATCGTCATCATCACTGATGACGTCATCATTACTGATGACGTCACCGGCATACACATCGTCATCGTCATCATCACTGATGATGTCACCAACATCCACATCGTCATCGTCACTGATGACGTCATCATCATTGATGACGTCATCATCACTGATGACGCCACCGGCATCCACATCGTCATCGTCATCATCACTGATGACGTCACCGGCATCCACATCGTCATCGTCATCATCACTGATGACGTCACCGGCATCCGCATCGTCATCGTCATCATCACTGATGATGACGTCATCTGTGATGATGACGATGACGATGTGGATGCCGGTGACGTCATCAGTGTCGATGACGTCATGGGGGGTTTTCAATAGCTTTCACTTTTTTATTCAAATCATTCAAATGCCTTAGATATATTTAATGAATACAAGTATCTGGGTGCTACTATCTCATCCAACTTGAGCTGGACTAGTCATATTGAGCAGATTATCACAAAAGCGTCAAGTAAACTCTGGTCGCTACGTAGGAAAATTTGTCACTGTGCTCCTGCGGCGAAGCTGACGGCCTGTAAATAACCGATGCGTCTTTGCTAGAATATGATGACATTCTATGAGATGAGCAGTCTCAATGGTTCACCGACCAATTGGAAGGCCTTCAAAAAAATATCTTACGTTTATTTACACCTCAAGTGGCGAAAATTCACACGTATCACCGTTGTACACCGCGTCCAGGGTGTCGATATTATCATGTCAAAGGAAATTGAGGCGTTTGAACTTTTTGCATAATATAACCCATAATAAAGCTCGTTTAAATTCTGATGATCATTGGCAGTATAACGCGAGTCGTGATACAAGGCAGAAGCACGAGAATTTGCTCCTTGAGTTCCTCTCAGGAAAAGATGTCTTTAAATACTCATTTTTTCCTTGTTCTGTCTGCATAATCAGCGCGACGGGGCGCATGCCCAGTTTTCGGTGCGAACTCGATAAAATGCCACTGCACCGACCGTGGGAGCGCTTTTTGCTTGAAATGGGACCGGAATAAAGTCGCCTACCACAACGAAGGTGTCGTCACTCCGGCCATACCTGCCGAAACGTTACAGCTGGTGGCAGCGGTGGGATGAGCGACGCCGGGGACCTGCGGGCGCTAGTCGTTTTTCTAAGTTTTCGAGTGTAACTGTGTGAGGTTTTGAGCGGATTCCGGAAAAGCGAAATACCGCAATGCGTAATTTTTTGTTTGTTTCTCGAGCAAAGGTGCCATGGACTTTGATAAGATTACGAAACCTTGATTACTAAACCTAGCGGAAAAGCTGGGTGTAACGGTAATGAAGTGCATGAGAAAAGCGAAAATAATCAATGAAACAAGTAGATGCGAACGACACGCCTTGGTCGTGTTGTTCGCCCAGAAGAACACGTGGACTTGTTCTTCGTAGACTGGCCTGGCATACCCACCTCCCTCGAACGGCTCCAGCCTCCCGTACAGCGGCATAGCGACAGGAGCGGGGGGCGGTGCTGCGACTCTCTCGGCGGAGTGGGCCGAACCGTGCACGTTAGTGGCCTCCAGTGCCACGGTTCCTCGTCGCCAGTGTCACGAACCTTCTCGAACGTGGACGGAGGGGGCCGAAGCACCCGCCGAGAAGAGACGACACGCAGCCTGGTTGTGAGGGTGGACGATGACTGACCGAGGCGGCGTATGCTCCACGGCGTTTATTGGTGTGGTTACCCCTGTTGCTCGCCGAGCCTGGCAGCCACAGACGGGCGGACTGGAGGCCACTGGGAAGCTGTTCAGGCTGACCTTCCCTGGAGTGTCCATCGAGGCGTCTGACGTCATGCTGCGCAGCTACTCCGGGCAACTTTCCCAAGTCCAGTTTCGGGCCCAAGTCAGCGTTCGCCTTGGCGACAGGAAGGCAATCCTTCCCCTTTACTTGACCAAGGGGTCGTCGCCGACGCTGCTGGGCCGGAACTGGATTCACGCACTGGGTGTTCCGCTGCCGGAGTACCAAGAAGCTGCGCTGCACGTGGGGAAAGACGTCCCGAGCCTCCTGACGGACTTCCAATCCCTGTTCCAGCCGGGGGTGGGCACCTTCGCCGTCACGACGGTCGGCATCCACGTACCCTAGGGAGCCCGGCCTCGTTTCTTCAAGCCGCGTCCGCTGCCGTTCGCCCTGAAGGACGGGGTCACCCAGGAGTTGCAACGGCTTCAACGAGAGGGGATCCTGGGGCCCTTCAAGACCTCCGAGTGGGCCGCACCGATTGTTCCAGTCCTCAAGCGAGACGGCCGCGTCAGGATCTGCGGGGACTTCAAGGTCACCATCAACTCCGTCGCTACCGTCGAGAAGTACCCGCTGCCTCGGATCGAAGATCTCTGGTCGGCTCTGTCCGGGGGACAGAAGTTCACCGAGCTCGACCTTCGAGATGCCTATCAGCAGCTGGTTCTCCAGGATGTTGCCCGGAAGTATGTAACCATTTCGACTACCATGGGACTCTTCCAGTACACGCGCCTACCGTTCGGCGTGGCCTCAGCCCCAGTCATCTTCCAGAGGGAGATGGACAACCTCTTCAGGGGCATGAGGCACGTGGCGGTGTACTTGGACGACATCCTGGTTACCGGTACCGACGACGGCGACCACCTGCAGAACATGCGCAAAGTCCTGACACGATTACAGGACTCCGGTCTCAAGCTGAGGCTGCACAAGTGCGTGTTCCTGACCCCCAGTGTAGAGTACCTGGGACACATCACCTCCCAGGCTGGCCTGGCCCCGGCACCCTGCAAGATCAAGGCCGTGCTCAAGGTACCGAAGCCCAAGAGCAAGAAGGAGCTTCAGAGCTACCTCGGCCTCATCAACTTCTACAGGACGTTCCTGCCCAACCTTTCAACGCACCTGGAGCCGCTGCATCGTCTGCTTCGAGACGATCAGCAGTGGGCCTGGAAGAAAGAGCAGGACTTAGCCTTCCAGCGCAGCAAGGAGATGGTCGTTAAGGCTCCAGTGCTAGTGCACTTCGATCCGGCCAAGCCTGTAGTCCTCACCGTGGATGCGTCGCCGCACGGGGTAGCAGCCGCCCTGTCGCACCGGGGTTAGGATGGTCAGGAACGCCCTGTGGCATTTGCTTCTCGTCGTCTCCATGCGGCAGAGCAACGCTACAGCCAGCTCGACAAGGAAGGCTTGGCCCTCATGTTCGGGGTCGAGCGCTTGCACCAGTACCTGTGGGGCCGGAAATTTTAGGCGGTCACGGACCACAAGCCGCTGCTGGGGCTGCTGGGACCTGACAAGGCAGTCCCAGTGCAAGCATCGCCTCGTGTGGTACACTGGGCCGTGACGCTAACGGCCTACAGCTACAAGCTGGTCTACCGCCCTGGGGAGGACCTCGGACCTGCCGACGTCCTAAGCCGTTTAACCCTGCCGGAGGTGCCTGCTGCCGTTCCAGAGTCAGCTGACGTGTTCCTGCTGGAGCGGGCCTACACGGGGGTGCTCACCAGGACTGCGGTGGCGCAGGCGACCAGCCGGGACCGGGTCCTGTCTCAGGTGGTCAAGGCGGTGTCCAGAGGGGAGGAGCTGCGTTATCAGGCCTATAGCCACAAGGCCGCCGAGCTGAGCTTGGAGCAGGGCTGCCTCTGTGGGGTTCCAGGGTGGTAATTCCACAGTCTCCGGGCCAAGGTCCTGCAGCTGCTGCATGCAGGGCATCCTTGCGTGGAAAAGACCAAGATGGTGGCACGGTCGCACGTTTGGTGGCCTGGCCTGGACAAGGATATCGCGCACTAGGTGCAAGGCTTCCAGGTGTGCCAGGAGAACCAGTGAGCCTCGCGCCACGAGGAGATCACCCCCTGGTCGTTCCCACAGAGGCCCTGGTCCCGCTTGCACGTTGATTATGCGGTACCCTTTAAGTGCTACTACTTCCTGGTGGTAGTGGACGCCTTCTCCAAGTGGGTGGAGGCACTGCCAGTCACTACTCCATCGGCAAGCGACTGTTGCAGCGCCGCGGCAAGTCTTCGCGGCGCAGGGATTACGGGAGATCAATGTGTCCGACAACGGTCCCGTTTTCGGCAGCGCCGAGTACCTGGACTGGCTGCGAGGTATGGGATCCGCCGGATGCTGGTTCCGCCGTACCACCCCGCTTGCAATGGTGCAGCAGAGCGGGTGGTACAGACCATCAAGAACAAGCTCAAGAAGAGCCAGCCCGGAGATTTCCGGATGCAGGTGGCCCGGGTACTGTTCCAGTACCGGACCACACCCCACGAGGTCACTGGCCGTGCACCCTGCGAGCTTCTGCTGGGCCGGATGGTCAAGACACCCTTAGACGTCTTGTATCCAGACCTCCGATCCACGGAGGTCCTGAAGCAGCTGAAGCAGAAGCTGGTTGCTGACCGAGGGTGCCGTCCCGGGCCTTTGCCGGAGCGGGGAGCGTCGGTCTACGCCAGGAACTTCCGTCCTGGCCCACCCTGGTCTGCTGGACATGCGGTTTCACCAGCGAGTGCCTCGTCGCTGGTCGTCCGCATGCCCGACGGGACAACGTGGCACCGGCACGCCGATTACTGTAAAACCCTTTATTTTCGCGGCCCCTATTTTTCGCGAATTGGTCACAGATGACATAATCGCGACCACTAAATTTTACGAATTCCAGACGCCTGCATTGAAAATTTTAAGGACCGAAATTTTCGCGCGCCTTTAAATTTCGCGAAATCTTCAATTCGCGAAATTCGCGAGAATTGAGGGCTCGCGAAAATTAAGGGTTTTACAGTATGTTAGGCCTCGCTCCGGGACCTGGCTTGCACCCTCGGCCGTCGCTTCAGAGGACCAGCCCGCAGGGGGACCAACGACAGCACCAGTTGCGCTGAGCCGTTTATCAAGAAAGTTCGGCCATACATTGGTTTGAATAGGGGAGCGTCTCGGGGCCAACCACAAGCCGCGAAACAGCCCCTAGCGGTGGTCGTGAGCTCTAAATTTGTGACACGACTAATTCAAGCCGTTTTAGCGTCGCTAGAGTTAAAAGGTGTGACTCTCAGGGACTGAAAACTTTGTGCGTGCGAGGTGTGAGTCACGCCAATATTCAAGTGTAGAATAAACGAACGTGCGCTCCAAACCAGGGCCAACTTGCTAGAAACAGCGTCTCAGCTGAGACGGTGAAAGAAAGCACTGCCAAAGCCAGCGGACGAGCCGAGCGGGACTCCGCGTCTTCAGACGCTCGCGCGCCCCACCCTTTGCACTGCTTTCTTTCCGCCAGTCACAGGACGCTGTTCTAACAAGCCAACATCAGCAGTGCAGAGAAAGGTATGGGCACGAGCGCGTGGCTTTGGAAAGTGGCTCCTATGCACGAGTTCTCGTACAAACAAAAGCGTTTTGCTGAGCTAGTTTCACGCGCCTGTGCCTTTGCCTTCACTGCCGACATTTGTGAGATGGAGCAGAGAGGCCGAGACTGAACTCCTCTATTTCACGCTTTGAATGTCGTTTGCAATATTGTGACGTCGTGGTCTCGTGATTGGTCGACACTGTGTCACAAATTTAATTTATGCTCTAAGCGCGGGGGGAATATTCGGCGCTGGCGGCGGCCTTTGCTCCGCCTATTGGCCAAACTCTCGCAATACACGGCTCTGCAGTTGCGGTCAGTGGAGCGCCACCTACGACGGAGGCGACAAGCGTTGCCAGGCCTCTGGCACCTGTTGGACCGGTTGCACTCTCAAATCCGGTCCCTGCGGCTCCATCGGATGGAGCGCGACCGGTACAGGCAGCACCCGGCGTTGCCGCACCTGGCCCGTTGACACCAGTGCCCAGGCGGAGTACACGGCAGCGAAGGCCACCTGACTGCTACTCGCCGGGGTAACCTTCGTCGTCGACCGGCCATGACTTTGCACGAGACGCCGAGTTGGTGTCGGCCGTGTGCTATGTGTATTTATATATTTTGTTTTTAGAAAAACAAACTGGGGGGGGGGGGGGGGGGGAGGAGTGTAACAAGTAGGTAGCACCCTCTCCAGTCCGCACGTGTGTGGCCGCCAGGCTCGGCGGGCAACATTGGTCACCGCGCAAAATAAACGCCGTGGAGCGCACGCCGTCCCGGACAGTCATCGTCCACCCTCAAAACCAGGCTGCGTGTCGTCTCTTCTCGGCGGGTGCTTCGGCCCCTTCGTCCACGCACTAGAAGGTTCGTGACAATCAAAGCTATTAAGACTTGCGGGGCCGACCGTGGCAAATTGGAAGAATGTTTGGATGAGGTCGAGAGGAAGCGAAAACGTGAGGAAGCGGAACTCCAGATGATCGTGGCAAAATTGCAAAAGTATAGTGATAAGGCCAGAAAAGTGGAAACTCTAGACATCAGAGCGTTTTTGTAGCCTTTTCATGTTGGTGGTGATCTAAATTTATTCCTCATTAATCTTTAACGCAAGCTGGGGTTGGCGGAGTCGGACTTAGCACAGCGACATCTCAGTGTTTTGCCCGGAGAGGCAGCAGGCGTTGTGGCCCGACTCGACCCAGACAGTGCGCAGGACTACTCCAAAGTGAAAGAAAGCCTTCTGAATAGTTCAAGCTTTCCCCAGAGTCATTCCAAGTAAAGTTCAGAGAAGCTATGAAGCGTCCCGAGGAAAGTTACAGTGAATTTGCGTACCATTTGCAGGGTTTCCTTGAGAACTGGCTTCGCGGGGTTGACGCGAAGGAGGACCGCGAAAAGATCGGTCTTGAGCATTTTTTTTTTAAATTTCATTCCGAGTGGAATAAAATTGTGCATTCATGACAGACCAGACGTCTCCGTACAAAGGGCCGCTGATTATGCTGACAAATACTACTCCAGGTACGAAAATGCAAACGCACAAAGCAAGTCATTCAGCCGACATCAAAATCGTTCAGCTTGTCGCTCGGTCGAGCACAGCAAAGCTACAAAACCTGAAGTAAGCGAAAAGGCAGCGCAAGACGAAAACAAAGAAAAAAGCCCAGGTAAGAAATCAGCCAAGGCCTTCGAAGCACGGAAGCCAATTGTTTGTTACCACAATCAGTCTGTGCATCTTGCTGTGGGATGCCGTGTTTCGAACGTTTCGAAAATGAATTTGGCACTGGGAGCAGAAGACGAGCTTCTAAAACCCTATCTGTATTCTATGATGGTGAACGGCCAGTCCTGTAAAGTTTTGCGGGACACGGGTGCTACTCACGATCTAGTTCACTCCGCACTGGTGGAGCCAAGCGACTTAACGGGCGAATGCGTTTGAATTTGCCGGGCACTTGAAAGTAAGGCTACAAGTCTTCCAGTTGCTAAAGTCAAGGTGAAGGGTCCGCTTGTATATCTAGAAACGACCACCGCAGTTTCTGATAGCGTACTTCCTACGTGCCCTTAGATTCTTTGTAACAAAACGGCAAAGAGTTTGAGTGACTCTGGAAAAGAGTTAGCTATAAATCCTGTACTTGCAGTGACCCACTCAATGACGAGGAATAACACGTCAGCCGTTTCATAGACCGAAAACCCTTCAGTACTAACCAAATTTGAAGGCGAACCTGTGATCGGCGAACCTAGTCCTGTTTCCCCAGCAAGCGTTAATTTTGAAGAGCTGTCAAAGCTGGACACATTAACTTTGATAGCGGAAAAAGCTGCAGATGACTCGCTAGAATTATGCAGAAAGAAGATTTACATGTTACCATCAAGGAAAGTGTCGTTCTTTGTTAACAAGGGGTCCCTCTATCGCAGTTACACTGCCAAGGGTGGGCGAGAATACGACCAGCTTGTCGTCCCAGTTAAGAACAAGGCTCAACTCTTGGTACTTGCTTACGCTAAAGGCTGGCCCTGTCACCTAGAAATCAAGAAAACTAAAGCGCGGCTTTTAACGGAGTACTATTAGGGCCGGATGTTTCAAAGAAGCTGAGCAGTTCGTCCGTTCTTGCGACGTTTGTCAGCGAAATGGAAGACCGAACGAGAATGTCAAGGCTCCTTTAACCTATGTCTCTATTGTCACAAAGCATTTAAAAAGGCAAGTGATTAATGTAGTAAAACCTCTTCCGGTAACCGAATCAGGCTACCGATACTTGCTTACATTTCTTTGCCCAGCAAGTTATCGGCGGTGGTGCCACTACGAGAGCAGACTTCTACGGAAGTCGTGGATGCGTTACTCAAAGTTCTCTCGAGGGTTGGTTTTCCCAGTGAAATTTAGTGCGACTTGGGAAGCGTTTTCACGAGTGCACTAACCTCTGGCTTTTTCAAGGAATGTGGCATAAAAATTAACTACAGTTCCGTTAGCCACCCTCAGAATAACAGCGTGGAACGTGTGCACTTCGTTATGAAGGGAATTCTGCGTGCCTTATGCAACGAGCATGGAAACGAGCGGGATGCGGCAGTGCCTGCCATGCTGTTCGCCCTTCGTTCAGTCGTCCACGAATCAACCGGGTTTCCGCCGGCGGAATTGGGGAATTGGTGCACGGCCGTGCATTGTGTTCACCGTTGCGCCTACTCAAAGAGAGGTCGGAGGGGGACTCCAAAATCCCACGGTGGTAGAGTACACTCTAACGCTCCTGAACCGCCTATACAACACGCAAGAATTAGTGAAGGCTAATATAATGAAGGCGCAGGCACAGGCTAAGTACTACGACAAAAAACAGTCACATGTCTTCGTTCGATGAGGGCGACAATGTTTTGCTTTTACGTTCTGCAAAAGCAAATAAATTGGAACTTCAATGGGAAGGGCCCACTACGGCAGAACAAAAATTGTCAGACACTAATATCGTGGTTCGACTACCGGGTCGCCGTAAAGAAGTTTGGATCTTCCATTGCAACCTGATCAAACATTACATCGAAAGAGTGCCCCCCCCCCTCCCCCATGTCGCGAACACCCTTTTAAACGCACCCGAAGAAGTTGCGTCAAAAGTTCCCGTTTCAATAACTTTGAGTGACGATTTCACGGTAAAAAAATGTTTTGATATTACAGTTAGTCAGGTGCAGATAACGAAATAGCAATTGGTCGACCTCGAGAAATTGGTCTCTCATTACTCAGATGTTGTCTTGTAAGCCTGGTATACATTGTTTCAGCTTCGGTCCGAGCGCGGACGATGTTATGAGCCGAACGGCCAATCAAACAGCCCAAAAAGCGCGACGTCATGGCATGCTTTCTGCGTTTGATAGGACTAGCCGGCGGAGGAGCACGGACAGAGAGACGGTGAATACCGGCTGGTCCTATCAACTGCAAGAGCACGCCATGACGTTGTGCCTCTTTCGCTGTTTGACTGGCCCTTCGGCTCATAACATCGGCCACGCTCGGACGGAAGCTGAAACGAAGTACAGGACGGATTTGATTACCTACGATATAGAGCCCTGTTCAGAGTTGCCGGCCACGGGTAAGCCGTATCGTTTCTCGCCTCGACAGGAACGTCTCATGAGGGAGGCAGTCAATCAAATGCTAGATCTTTGACTTGTTGAGCCGTGTGAGCGTGACTACGCCTCGCCTATCCTTCTTTTGGAGTGCCCGGGGAAGAATCTTGGACCATGTGTTGACTACAAATATCTAAATTCCGTGATGGTCACTAAGGTGTTCTCTATTCCGAACATGGAAGCCTGCATTGGGAAAGTCAGCTCCGCAAAGTACATTTCTGCTTTTGACCTTGTCCGCGGCTATTGGCAGGTTCAGCTAACAAACATGGCTAGCGACATCGCTGCGTTTGTAACCCCGTTCGGAACATACAGGCCGCTTGTGCTTAGCTTCGGTTTTAAAAACGCTCAGTTCGTTTTTTCCCGTCTTATGAACAAAATGCTTTCGGGGGCAGAAAGGTTCATGTTACCGTACCTCGATGCCATTGCGGTTTTTTTAAACACTTGGGGAAGACCATGAACAGCATTTACGAAACGTCTTATCTCGATTGCGAAGCGCGGGTTTGACATTGAAGGCGAGCAAGTGCGAGTTTGCGGGTTCCGAGGCGAGCTACTAACGGCCATGTGGTTGGCAAAGGAAAGAGGCGTCCGCAAGAACTGCAACTCTTGGCTATCCGTGAGTTTCCTTTACCGGACACAAAGAAAGACATCATGTCTTTCATTGGTTTAGTAAATTACTATCAGTTTTCGGAGTTAGCCTGTCCGTATACAGCTCCTCTCAAAAACAAAGAGCCTGTCAGGATTGTATGGGACAAGATATGGCGCCAAGCCTTCGAGAAATTGGAAGAGGCGTTAATTAGCCCTCCTGTGCTGGCCAGTCTCGACTTTTCGGGACCTTTCTTGGTACAGTGTGATGCAAGTGAAAAGGGGTTGGGCTTCGTGCTGAGCCAAATTGATAGCAAGGAGGACGAACACCCAATTCTGTTCGCTAGCCGGAAATCGACGACACGGGAACAGACATACAGCACGGTAGAAAAAGAATGTGCCTATATGGTCTGGGCTGTAGAGAAGCTGAAATGTTACCTTTACGGTGCAGAATTAGTTTTTGTCACCGATCATAAACAACTAACTTGGCTGAGTCGGATGGCTCCCGAAAATGGTAGACTCTTGCGTTGGAGCCTGACATTACAATCCTATTCTTTTAAAGTGAAACATAAGAAACACACAAACGCTGACAGTTTGAGGAGAGCGGTCTAGATACATTTCATTTCTTTTCTTCCTCTGTAAAGACGATCGTCACTTCACCTCTAATCTTGTAAATAAGAAACACTTTTTATGGGGTAGACTAACACACCTTCGGTGCGGGGTAATCCCAAGTCTGGACACAAAATAGAAATGCCGCATTGCGGTATTATGATTGGTGTAGTGTTTTTCACTCGACAACTTGGAATCTCAATTTAGCCTCTCCTGTCCGTTTGCTCGGGTTCTCTCGCTGTCGTTCGTTCACCTGTCTAGCTTACTCGCAGTCGACGACCTCGGCTTCAGGAGCGCCCGGTAGCTCTACGTCAACTTCCCCCTGAACTGCTGTCCCTTGTATTGTTTTTTTTACTGAAGACTACTCTGGACCAGTGGACCAACATCAGTAGGAGCAACTGGGCTCAAGTCGTCTACAGCTTCTGCACCTTTCGGCTCTTCAAACAACCTTCCCTGGAGAAAAGTCTTTTGGCTTTGAGGCTATGCCGCCAGCCCTGACAAATGGGTCAAGTTTTCAGGAGTCGCCTGTGCAGAAGTGTGCAGCTGACGGCTCGTGCAGCACCTTTCATGAACGTATCTAACCTGGAACACTGCAGTCATTGCGGGAACTGTTTCTTGGTTACCATTATTCCAAGGCTCTGCCATCGAAGGTGGTAGAAGTTGTAACGAATCTTATCGGCATAATAAGCGCGACGGGGCGCATGCCCATTTTTCTGTGCGAACTCGATAAAACGCCACGGCACCAGCCGTGGGAGCGCTTTTTGCTTGAGATGAGACCGAAATAAAGTCGCCTGCCACAACGAAGGTGTCGTCACTGCGGCTATCCCGGCCAAAACGTTACAACACCAAAACACAATAGGGTGATGTACAAACACAGACAGCAGAAAAAGTGGTGTGCACACAAGAAGGCACCAGAATACAACAAACCGGACTGGTGGATTTTTTGTCTAAGTAATTACTGCAGATTATGCATTATAGGACTTTGGAGCAAACGACGTTGCCAAGCTATGTCACAGCAGAGCTACCACACACCACTATACTCAGTTTTACTTTCAGTGGGACGTCAGTCAAGGCAACGATCGGATATAGACTATTAAGCAGCATCAATAGTGCATCCTCACCGCGCTCGTTTTTTGGGGGGTACGCACTCAACAACTAAATCATTGACTCAAAGAAAAAAGTCCAGGGTTACGTTGGATTCGCTGCTCATGATTGGATTTAATTATAGAAAACACACCAAGGCAGTGGGCGTTGTGACAATTTACTTTTTGAGCTGATTGGTTGGCACTATCGGATGTGGCGCCGGCTGCTGTTGGGATTAAATGGACTATAGAAAATGGTGACCCAATACCTGTTGAGCAATGTCACTTACACGGCCAGCGTAAAGGTACCTTGCATATTGGTATTTCAGCCATTGGCACATAGTCCGCGATCTTGGGTCACGAGTACATAATATATGCGCGCAGGGTGGCAAGTGAATAAGGCGCCGACCTTAAAGTTTGCTCAGCTAAGGTACCTTTACGATCAAGTGATTGGTTTTCTCACACTTGCTTTTCTCTCTGCAGGGCTTTGTCCTATACCGTCTCAATATCTATCGAGACACGATGAGTGAACCGCCCGGGTAGCAGCAACCTCCTGTCAAAAGCATCATGGTTCCATGGGTTTTAACCTTTTCACGCCTTTTTTATGTGGATGTGTTGCGATCAGCCGCTAACTGTTTGAATACAACGTCTTAGAAGCTGAAATTTGACTGAGAGTTTTTGTTGGTTTAACACCTTTACGTTTCTCCAGATGTAGCTATACTAACTAATAAAGAACAAAGCATTGTATAGGGTGTGTTCACTTGACTCCTTAAGGGCCATTCAGCCACTCATCACTCAGTAGGAATATTTCGCTACACAAAACTGAGTTTCAGGAATGAACGAAAGTATTCATTCGTTTAGAGGTTAATTATGAAGCCGTGATAAAGGTCGTACGGCCCTTCGATTTTCTATTGAGAGCGCTGAAGATTTTAAGTAAATCCAGAAATATGACCGTTTTGACTGTTTTGAGCGCGTTTTGAGGCCTGTTTGAAAATATTACTATTTAGAAGACGAACCTGACAAAACGATTGGTCGTAAGTACTAGGGGTGCCTCTAATCTTAATTTTAAGACCACGACAAGAAAACTAAATATTGTTGAATTTGCCTATTTGTGTAAATAAAATCACCCTGTTAATTTTATTTCCAACGTGTTGAACGAGATGGGGACAGTAGAATGTTATAAGCGCCGCAACCCGGATATTTTCTTGTTTCTGTCTTTCTCTCGAGCTCGAATTCGACCTTGATGTCTGGTTGCTCGGGGATCGGTAGCATGTGTAGCGACAACTTGCGCTGTAAAGCCCACTGATCGTGGACTCATTCCGTGCCCCTGCCCGTTTTAATCTGGATAAGTATCGTACCGGCGTGCTGACATGTATCACTGTGGGGAGTATTCTCTGGCGGCCATATCTGGGTGCGCCAGTGCTCAGCGGGGTCTGACGGCAAACTTCCACAATTCTTTTGCAACGCGAATTCCCCACCATCAACATTGCCGGTCTTAGCAGACTATTAATGTACGCTCGTTCTGAGCATGCGCCCTAAACATCGCCCTTAAATATGGCGTCAAGTGAATGCTGGGCTGAATGCTATTGCGTGATGAACGTTAAAGACGTCCGACAGGCAGCGATATACGGTACTGGATTTTATCTCCAGCAAAGACTCCAGACGCCGTTGGGGCTGACTAATTCCCGTTCTCTAAACATACAAACAACAGAATTACAATTGATGGCTCCTTAGTCGGCACTTTTTGAGCGTTGCAAAAAAGAATAAATAACGCGCCCGTTAGTGACCGACCCGAAGTTCTGCAACTTTGTCGCGAAGCTGCCACACACCTGCCATAAACTTAGACCCCTCCTTCGTGATGCCTCACTGTACACTATGAGGGCCCCACATTATATTGCACTGTATTACCATCCTCCCTCAGGCGTTCAATGCACGGGCTACATTCCTCTCTGTGGAGACTGCGCTTACGAGCACAAATGAATACATTCTTCGCTGCAAACGAATATTTTGGTTTTAAGCGTTACATCAGTGAGAGCGGTCGAGTTCTTTGATGACATGAGGAAAATATGAATGGTTTCAAGTGCTGCCAAAACCAGATTCTGACGAACGGTAATAATTAATGCCATGCATTTTATTTATTTATTGATCACTTGGGGAGGGAGGATGGCACAATGCCGCTGTGGGGGATAAGGGTGTTGAGGGTGAGGGGGGTGGGTCTGGTTTTTACGAAATTGGCATCAGTTCAGCCGACTTTGGTATTCGGTGTCTTCTGCAGCACCTAAGTCATGCTGGGTATCCTCAAGCAGTCGAAAGGAAAAAGTGAGTCTACACCATCCTGGTCAGACCGCTAACGCTACCAAAAGTGGCGAGAAGCTGTCTATTGGCTGGTTGATCGAAGAGGTGTTGAACGAGGGTTGCATGGTCGGAATGAGGGATGTGTACGATAGTGCATAATAGGGTGTTTAAATATCCTTAATCCAGTTGCGCTTTAGTGCATTTGACTGCGCTGCGCCAAGAAACGGAAGCGAATCACCGGCACATCTATGCTACGTTTAAAGCGTGGAATTCAATTCAAAGAGTTGCTTGGAACGCGACATACGAAACAGGGATGTGCTGGTTTTTTGCAGCCGCAACGCAGCCAAACACACCCAAACGCTCTCAAACGCAGCTGTTTATGGGCCTTTAAAAGAGCGTTACCGCGGCCTATCGCGGCCACGGTGCACTGCTCCTGGTGCAGGTTGTACCAGCGTGTACCACTCCATCTGTGAATGCCCCTTCCCCCCCCCCCCCCCCCCCCCCCCCGTTGAGGATATCAACCCCATTCCTTTCCCCACATTTTCCTCCTGGGAGGCGGTCCTATCCGGCAAAGAGCTCGGAGACCAGCAGCGACTGGTTGAGCGAGCCCCGCCGGATAAAAGGGCGGCCAACGGAACCCTGGACTAGGGGCACCAGTCAGGGACCGCAAGGTCCTTCCAATTTTCGAATATTAATGTTCACGATGCTGATGCTGATAGAGCATGCTTTGAAGTGATAGCGCGAGCTCCTGGCTGTACTGCCTCTCTGACCAGTTGCGGGATCGCTATGTTGATGCCCAATTCCGATGAGAGTAACTAAAACAATCAACTAACATCGACACGCTTAAAGCAATTATATCACGCACACGAATGAATCTTTGGCAGGCTTACATTCGCTCGTGCTTAATTCAAAAGCAATGGGGTACAGCAAGCTTGTCAAAGATACCTTTGCGTGCGTGCATTATTTGTGTTTGTGTATGTGTGTGTTTATACTGCCTGTACTTAGTCTGCCTCAACTGGCGATTTGTCTCTTACCTGTAAACGCGCAATATAGCCAGTGCAGTACAACCGCTAGCCTGGAGTCTAACGTTCTAACGTGCATCACGGGGTAGCAATGCACGACCGCAAGCCGGTACGATGCTTATCCCGATCGAAACGGGCAGGGACGGAGTTTGTGTCCTTTGCTTGAAGCTTATTGGTGTGGGTTGTTTTTTTTTTTTTTTGGTCGCTCTATATAATTAAAGCACAGTAAACAACAGCTATGTGTGTATTTTTACCTTCTTCGACTGGGAGTGGAAGGAGGAAGTATTCCTTAACTGTCTGGGAGTGCAAAACATAAAACAGGAGTCGCATGCCACGATGTACTTACGACAGTGCTTGTAGCAAACTCAATGAACCCTTTCTTAAGTTTGACCTCTGGTGAAAGCTGTGAAATCCCTGAACAATTACTGATACCAGCTCCAGCTCTTTCTGTTCGATTGCACGTCAGCTGCAACAGTACTCTTGCAGCGAAAGCTCAAGCCAAAGGTACAAACAAACTTGCACTCGCCAATTCTGATTATCACCGAAAGTTTCAGATTCTCACGTTCGGCAATATCGGCTGTTCCTCCATTGTGCAGTGGATTAGCCGACGCACACCTGAGTCTAATATCGTCAAAATAAATACACCTATCGTTGTGGACGAATGTGACATCTATATAAGTGAAATAGAATTGGCAGCAAAAAAAAGGTAAAACGTCCACTGTTTTATTTATTGCTGGCAAGTTGTTTTTCAGCTAAATAGATTCTAAATGTATCAACAACGTAAGTTCTCGTATTGACAATATTAGGCTCCGGTGGACGTCGTTCCTAGAGAAATTTCTTCTCTCCTTTTTTTTTATCTTTCGATGCAGTTGACGTCCTCCTCTCAAATGTACGCGCTCTATTCCAGCTGCTGGCATCCCATTCTCAAAGTTTAATCTTCCTTCGATGAGTAATTTATTTACGCGGGCCAAAAAACAAGATTTTCCTAAAAAGGCTCAAGGTACACGTAAGCACTTCCTATGAGTTGTGAATGCGGAAGCAAGCACGCCGCTCTCGCTCCCTTCTTTTATCTGCGGCGTACAAGGCGCTGACCTTGGGCGTGAAGCGGTGGAGTCGCTGTCTCGCGGACACGCAACGCCATAGAATGAGTGATAGTTGAAACTGTCGTGTGCCTTGCGGCGCGAGGAAGGAAGAGACAGCAACGTAGTTCCCAGCAGAACGAACCCCTTGATTTATTTCATGTGCCGTATATATTGCCACGCGCCGTACAACCGATAAGAGACGAGCGAATGAGGGGGTCAGTGATAACACTACAGTGTGATAACACAGTCAGGATGGCACCACACAAACTCACGCGCAGCGGCGAATGGGAGCCTCGTTAAAGGGTGCTAGCCAATGGGACCGAAGTGTAAAAAGCGCCGTTGGCCAGCTTTGTGCGTGGTTTTATTAAGGTTGCGTTTTGCATAATTTCAAAGCTGATGACGTCGTCTCGCAGCATGAGACAGTTAATGCTTTCGAATTAAAACATTACTAAGTACATACACTGCACGCGCTCAACTCTTCTATATAAGTAATTAAATTAAATAATCAACATAAGCTAGGACTGTTTGAAAGCAAAATAGATTTTTGCTTTGAAACAGTTTTATGACAACAGACGCCAGCACATGTTGCAGGTGTAACTAGGCTTCAGCAGACTCATTGCGAAAGGCCTGATAAGGTTCTGAAGTCGAGACTTTTGTTGATTCTTTTTCATGTTATATGTAAGCGCGCCTGGTCAAACGTCTGCATGCGCTACAAGTGTGGCTCGTCAGCAACCTAAGATCGTGCAGGGTTGCACAGACATACCCTAATTGTATTGGAAAATTTAAAAGGAATATTTTAATGTATCGCAAAGACGGCTAAAATACTTATCCCGGACGACATTTATTTTATAAAACATTATTTGAGATATTTTCATACTCAGTAGACCTGGTTGGGTGGCTAGCGGATATAAACAACAAAAAAGCATGATCTCTATTATTATTAAAACAATTACAATAATTTTTAACCAAAAAACATGTGCTTACTGTAAAATGCAAATTGAATTTTGACCTTAGCGATTTGACGCCCAAAACAATTTTTTTGTTTTTTTTTAAATTTAACACTTCCTGTTTTGTGGATTAGTAAGAAAACCAAACAGGCCTTCAAGAAATAGAAAATAAGCTTCTACCAAAGGTGAGTCGTACGTTTTTTTTTGGATACCTTTTGAATTTTTAGGCAAAACCTAAGGAACTTTTATATAACTTTCGTGTGTTCCTAAATTACCTTGGAAGTACACTATGCTATTGTCGGTTACGAACACCTCTTTCAACAGTGATCTCACTATGTCACAGTGTAATAAACCGGTTCAACATAATCTGTCTAGACCAGGGTGCCTCAATGTCCTTCTGTTAGGGCATGGTGTAAGATACACTCCTTAGGTGAGGGCATGGCGGGGCTGAATGCCCGGCGCGAGGAATCAGACAGTGTTCGTTCGACGGGCATCAGAAAGGTTACATCATTTTGCGGCAACCGTGCCCGCGGCTGACAGTGTCGCGGGTGGCCAAACGGCGAAACTCTGTGAGAGCGAAAAAAATTACCTCGTTGCCATGACACCCCTGTACACCGTGGTCTTTCTGCACGTGCGATAACCTCGCTGGAGCTCTGCGCGTGTGGTACATAAGGCGGCACGAGCCGTCTTGAACGTGCCCACGGGTCGACGAGTCACCTGCTGGCGTTGCTTGAAACCAAAGTGAGAGAGTGTGAAGAGCGAACTTCATCGGGCCGTGGCCAAGAGCGCGCTGTCCTCACCTGAAGAGTATTCCTCGTTCACTCGCGCATTTGACGCTACTTGCAAGACAAGCGCAAACATATCGAGGGGCTTTAGTTGGCCGCTTCCTGCAGCGCCGCCTGTCCGCCGCTGCAGGAAGCGGCCAACAGGCGGTGCGAGATACGAGCCAGTACATACGTAGATTACAGTGGCTTACAAAACGTAGAATAAGCTTTGATTTCCGAATGAATTCGGAGTTTCATTCAGGTTCAAAATTATGGAAAGCACAAGTTGCGGCGTTGCGGCCATTTGGACCACCACATTGAAAACGCAAACATTGTTTTGCAAAAAAAAAAGAGCTTAATTTAAAGCTAGAAAACAAAAAAGAAATAAAGTTGCAGTTTTTCACTTCCTACGCTTTTCATCGTGATGGCGGCCCTACCCTACGAAAGGGCCGGATTAAGGTACGGGCTAAGGGGGCTGCAGCCCAGGGCCCCCGACTCGCTGGGGGCCCCCATGCAGCTCGTAGAAAGAAAAAAAAAACGAAATCTAAGAATCTTTCGGAAAGCGAAGTTGCTCTGCCCCAAGCTTTCGAGAAGAGGGATATACAAAGATAATGGCGATGTGAGTGAGGCTAAACGCGCACTACGCGTAGCACGCTCATATCCCTGTACAAAACTGGCCCTTTGGGTAGGTGACCGGCCCCTTAGGGTGCTTGTTCGCTTTCTTTTGAAAGTAGCTTCGAGCAAACGAAGAAAACACCCGAGGGGACCCATGATCTGGGGTTTTTCGCTCGTCTTCTTTTTTTTTTTTCTGTCAGGAAGGGAGAGGCCTTTCCCTTCACTCTACACGGGCGTCTCTCGTGCGCGCAAACTCGTGTTTTTTGGGTAGTGCGGCCTTCGACACTGCTGGGGAAGGGAACAAAGCTGCATGCCGCCTTCGCGGTGGTCTTGCCGGAGTGCTCCCTATTTGAAACCAGACGGGAATGGTAATCTTTTTTTTTTTTTTGTATTTTGAGGCGATTTTGGAGCATTAGACATCCTTGCATAGTGTATAATATGCGATATGTACGGATTGTATAGCTAAAATTTGCATTGTAAATATTGTTAATACTCGTATATTTGCGGTACCTCTTTGCACTTTCATTCAATTTCGAGCGTCATTGTTTGAATAAGATATGTTTCTCATGAAAAAGGTTTTGTTCTGCACTTCGATCTATGCCTACGTGGCAGAGCGATCATTGTTGACAATCGAAGCACAACAAGTTATCTCTTAGACGATAATGAAATGCGAGCTGTAATGAAGGTGTTGGTGACACTGAAAAGTATAGACTGTACTTTCTTTTGATTAAAAATAAAGGAAACTACAGTACTTCCCATGTTCATTGCCTTAACCAGACATCATTATCATCATCATCGTCACCATCATAATCATCATTAGGGCCCCTGAAGCGCCCTTAGCCCAGGGCCCCGAAATGCCTTTATCCGACTCTACCCTACGAGCTCGAAAAAATTAACAAGCTAGGATTTATGATGTATGCCGACGACGTAAAAATCTGCCCCTATAAAAATGGCTACCGCCGTTCTATATACATCTGACCGACATTCTATCGCCCCTATCGCCATTCTATCACCCTCGCTTGAAATTTATGGAGACGGTATCGCTCTTATATTAAAATTTGGCACGGATGTGGTAGGCGATAAAATGGCCATAAAAAGGCGAAAGAACTTTTTAGCCTAATTTTATTGGCAGGTGTCCATACAGAATTCGGGTATCGTGTTTTTATAATCATCCTATTGTCAATCTAGCGCCCCCCGTGGCAGTGCAATACCGGCCAATTTCTGCTGCAAGTAAAGCAAACTATAAGTACAAACCATAGTTATAATGAATGCAAGAGGTTCAACTGGCTCTAGTGTGCTGCGGCAAATTGAAGCAGACCAACATGGTAAATTGCTTCCAAAATGTAATTTAATTACAATTATGAGTATCATGCACCAAAAGTAGTTTAACCTTAATTACAACTACTACTATATGAAAAATAATTCATAACAATTGCAAACTACATCAAAAAGTAATGCAATTTACAATTACCTATTTCTGGGAGCGACCATCTTGGTATATATAACTTCAAACAACATGTTAATAATGCAACGCATTTCTTCATTCCCTGCCTAGGTATTTGAGGAGGCTTAAGCATCGCCGAATATATGTCACGAATTGTACATTTTATGTGTGAATTTTGTTGAATTAATAATAAAACTTGACAATTTGGGATAATAAAATTCTAAGTTCTTGTATTTTCAATAAATAATAATAAATTAGTTCATATACTCGAAGACGCGAGATCCCTAAAATAAAATTGGTTGACACACTTTTGTTAGCCAGGCAAATAAAAATGTGACAATTAGCCATATCTGAATATTTTAATAGAGTTAATATACAACCGGAATAAGGGCTCCCGAATCAATCATGACAATGTTCACAGGTACGAAGTCAGCTCCAAAATGCTTATGCAAATAATATCCAAGGTAAAACCAACAAAAAATAAACTTGAAAATATTACAAAAAGATGCGACAGTGCTCAAAGAGGGGCGCAAAAAAACTGGCGAACAAATAAATAAAAAACTGACTTCATTGATAATTAAAATGCTGAACCTCGGCTGAAAGCTGAACCTCAATTTCGTTTCTTTCATTATTTTGGCATGTTTATGGTACTGTTTTCTGCTCGCAACACAGACGGCGGCATACGGCGCCATTGAGGTGGGCTCCAAAGAGGATTCTCTCAGTTCGCAGTGTAAGCATCAAAACAACAAACAACGTGACGCTGTTTTCTTTGTGCGTGTGTGGGAGTGCATGTCTATGTGTGCGAGTGTGTCACCGAGCGCTAGGCCACTTGTGCGAGCGCTGACGCTTTCAGGGGGGTTCCGTCGGTACCGTAAAATCTTGCAAAAGTAGTTGTCATTGTACCTGAAATTTCGCAATCACTGACGCTAGAAAATAATCAAATTACAATTTCGTTTAGCCTAAAATAATTAATTAAGTTACAACTTACAAAGAAAGTTATTAAATTGCAGTAATTAAATTAATATAATTGAACTACCACCCAAGTGTGAAGCAAGCAGCAACCAGTCGGAAATTGACTTCCGGTAATGCATTTCAATGGGAATAAAAGATTATATTTTCTCCCTGCGCTTGCTTATAAGAGCAAATGTCACGAATAATTCGTACGTACTACCCAAGTAGCACAACTCGCCGGTTTGGGACTGGGGCGGTACCGGTCTGCCGGTAAGATCCTACTGGGGCGACGCTGGAAACGCACCGCGGGGCGACAACGGGCCAGTGAGATTGCCAGTCACTGGCCAGTGACTGGGACTGACTGGGACGCCCGGCACTGGGCGTCCCAGCGAGTTCCCGGGATGCTGCCAGCACAAATCCCCAGCGTAGTACCAGTAACGCGGTAAGATACCAGCAAGACCCCAGGCTAGCGGCCTCAAGCCATACAGTCCCCGGGCTTGTTTTGTCCCAGTGAGTTCCCGGGCTGCTGCCAGCACAAATCCCCAGCGTAGTACCAGAAACGCGGCAAGATACCAGCAAGACCCCAGGCTAGCGGCCTCAAGCCATACAGTTCCCGGGCTTGTTTTGTCCCAGCGAGTTCCCGGGCTGCTGCCAGCACAAATCCCCGGTGCACTACCAGCAGTACCGCAAGATACCTGCAAGACCCCAGGCTAGCGGGCTAAAATCGTACAGTTCCCGGTCTTGTCATACAGCCTAACATGTGGTTTTGTGTGCAATTTACACCTGAATAGAAATGATGTAGTTCATAAGAAGAATAATTTTAACAACAAATGAGTGTAAACAATTATGTTGCACTGTACATGAAAGTAAATTTCTGGCATAGGTGTACACCTTATTGGTAAAGCGGCTGCCACAGCCATCTGTCGCTCATACACATGATAGCAAATAAAACATACAAAATTGTTACCGTAATCGTTTATTGTCAGCTCCAGTGAAGCTACAGCTTGGCTGGTCATCATGGGCTTGTCGCTAGAGGAGTGCGCTGGATGAAAGAGGCTGCATGTCACGGGCCTAGGAAATGTTCTTCACACTTTGCATGCAGCTTGTGATGCAAGTCGACCATGCACCCAGGAAGGGGAGTCCTTCATTAGAGCACCTGCAAAGAGAATCAACAGCACAGTAAAATGACAGGGTAAATCAATACCAGCTGCACATGATAATCCAGAAATTCCAAACTGGGCAAGCGCTTAAAAGGTTAAAACAGCGCAAAGGACGACGGACAGGGTAAAGGACACGGACAGAGCGCTGACTCGAAACCAAATTTTCATTGAACTCAACGGCGCAATATATACACACTATTGAGAACAAAAAAAAGAAAATCAGCCTGAAAAACACCCAAAACAAAAGCACAAAAACTAAGTAAGTATCACCTCTAAAAAGATAAACCAAGCTAATCAAGTGGCCAGAAAACCAGGCATGAGACAAGAAGCCCATGTAAAAGAAAAACTTTTTGTAACCAATGCGTTAATTGTCTTCATTTCATTTTCAATCTGGAAACTATATCAAAACAAAAAATACTTTGATTGCCCTAAGGGACACCTGTTACAACACACTGGATAACCAAGCGGCAAAAATGGCCCAGTTATCTCATAATCAAGGTTAGCTATTTGCATGAAGGCCCACTTCAAAGAAAGGCTCGTGGAAATCATCTACTTTAATTCAAAAGGGCATGTCGAGAGACGGGCAAACTTGCCGGAGTAGTTGGCATGTAGTTTAACATTGCCGTTCGTCCCGATAGGTACAAGAGATCCAGCATTTTTAGGTAAATATAGCGATTCATTAGTCTTACTGAGACAATGACAAATCATATCCTTGACATATTCGCGACCCTAGCAAAACGGACAGCACCAAGCGGGAAAACCGGGAACCAGCCAGAACAGGTCGCTCTGCGCCTCTCCACGTCTCTGGCGGCTTTCGCGGACACGTGTTGTCGACGCGGTGGCAAACAATGTAATTTGATGAAGGTCTGAATATTTCTCAAGTTTGCCTGAGTGTTCATCAGTGTGATGAAGCCTCAGTAAATTGTTTTTTTCTATCACGTGTTTGAAAGCCTGTTTACTCCACAACACACAATTGCGTGCTTTCAATTTCTTGGATGGGGAGGAATCAAGGAAAAACGTTTTGATATCTTCTCTGTCTCGAATGACATTCAAAGTGACGACTACTCGGTAACTGATAAGTGGTATGTAAAACAGACGAGGTGTTTCACTGGAGGGAACCCCAATGCTGCAGTCAAGTGAATTGGAAGGTTCAATAGCTGCTTTTCTTGAATTTGGCTGTGTTTGATTAGCGTCAAGATTGAGCCACCCACGCTGGTCGGTGCATTGGCTATTCATATTGGCAGCTTTTCACCGAAAAAGCCTCTGGACCACACCAAAAAAGTTGGGCTGATTTCGCATCTACTTGATTCTCGAAAACCTCCTCGCTGCATACGATTAATGAGGGATATTGTCTGCTTTCAAAAAATGGGGGACGCGTCTCGCAAAGTTAGAAGCGGTCACAACATTATGATCTATTGCGCCTCCAATATTTATAATATACCCTCGTTGAAGCCAGCAGCAATATCCGTCTACATTGCTCAGGTTGTCCGGCCACAAAAGATACTCTCTTTCTCCATTCAGGATTTGAAGTCAAGTTTAATGCAGAGGGGTTCTGCGTGAATCTCCAATGAAGACTATCTTCAAATTTGTCCGCAATCATCTCCGTGCTGCCGGCTAGAACCATATGGCTGAGTTTAGGTAGTATCTCTCCGTCTGTCAAATATACTTTGATTCAGCAGTTCACCTAATAGCTTGTCAAGTAAGCTCATATTTCAGCCCAAATAATATACTAATATCCCTTTAGTGGGACATGGTACGTAATATAATGCATAACCCGCACATTCGTCAAAATGACTTCGATTGTCACTAAAACCTGAGTTGAAATAAGAGTATCAGCTGCTTAGTGGGGCTCAAGAAGCTCAAGCTTGACTCAAGAAGCGCTTGCTTAATTTTCGTAATTTTCCTGCAGCCTGTGTTGCTGATCGAGCAGACGACTGGAGCTGTTTCTTAATACGCACAAAAGCTCGATTTCGCCGACAGATAAGTCGTATGGTCGAGTGATGCGAGTTAGTTGAAAATTACTGTCGGTGGAACAATTCTGTAGTCATCGCTGCTTTCCTTACCTGATCAAAACTGATTAGAATCTATTACCGTCTCTCCGGAGCCCATAGTTTCGGTAATGAATGAAACCTCCGAAACAAAAGTTTGACATGAGAAGAACAAAAAGCACCGGGAAAACAAAACTATGCTCTGCAAGTTTATCTGCACCGGCTACACTTAACCGTCGCAGTTGAAATACCTATAAAATAGGGCATTAAACAAAAGAAAATCTGTTAAATTGAATGCGCTACCCGTTCAGGCGGCCCGGCCGAGCCGACGCGACCTGTTCCCAGCCGCCATGTTTGTTTGGTGGTGGCGCCCCCTATAGATCGTTGGAGTCGCGAATACAGCTCATTGTTGTACACATACTAATGAGATTGGGTAGACACATGTAAACATATAATATATTGCAGAGTATGGCCCCTGTGTTCCCACATAATGGCAACCTGACTAAAACTCATCTGCAGACTTCACCAAATAAAAAATAGCGACTTACCCAGAAACTAGTATATATTATTAGCGTCTACCATAAACTCACATTGAGTGTTTACCATCGGCATGCCCCATAGCCCTTGAAAACGCCCGCAAGCCTCACTTACTTTAAGCATATGACATCATATGACAACAAACATTCCCTCGTGATCATCATTAATATCTACAGGTGCGAACAGTTCAGGCAAATCAATAGAAAGATAACAAATCAGTAGTGAGGTGGTGTACAGTGGCTTGTAGGTGCAGGTTAATATGTATGGGACATCTATTTTCTGAGTAATATTGCTTATCTGGTCAATTTTCTTCACAGACCCATCACATACTGAGACAAGGTTCTCAATACAGTGAAAAACAGGAAGGAGGAGTGAGTTCCAGATTTAGCTTTGCACAAGCTATGTGGCAACTGACTTCATCCTCTTAGAATTTATTGGAGTGGATCTGGGTATGATTATGTCTAGCCCAACAATACTGCTAGGAGCACCTTCAAAACCTTCAGAAAGGGGTCGAGGAAGTTTGAATCATAATTTCCGTATTGCGATGAGAGCTGCTCATACTGAGAATTGATGTGAGTCAATGTCGGCCATCCTTCTGCCTGAAATATCTGTGTCAGCCACCCCCTATCAGAAAAAGTTTTAGCTGAGCGCTTTTTACGGGCCGCTCCGCTCAGCCACTGAGCAGGAAAGTAACCAGGCACGCACGTAACGCTCAGTCGGCATCTGCGCTCCGACTGGTCGTTGCTGACTGAGCGTTGTGAGTATGCAGGTGCTTTCCTTTTGAGTGGAGCGGGTCGTAACAATGCTCAGATAAAACTATCTAATGTCTATGTCGCAGCCTCAACAGCCAAACGAGCAGTCTTCTTCCTCGCTTGCACAATAGACCAAAATTGCACTGCATACTGCTTTAGAGGCTTGTTGGCATGTTTCACATTTACTTTCCGCAGACAGCTAGGACTGTCGGTAAGCGAGGAAAAAAAAAAAAGTGTGAACACATATCATGCACGCCAAAAGAAAACATCAATGAAACTACACGAGACTGCATTAAAGTTGCCAATTGGGCGCGTTTTATACCGCACAGTTACTGTGTGTGCACAAGTAAACTAGCTCTACATATACCGCTCAGCACACCACAGCTAGGCTGAATCACATAAGTGTCACACTTGCCGAGCTTGAAGTACAGTCGTGATCTCTACGAGTGTGAACAAGCGATCGTCGACTGCTCAGTACTGGGAGCATCATGCACCAGCGAACTTGCTCTCCTTTTAAAATGCCTTGCAAACCAAGCATGGTAAGTCATCTGATAAGGAGAGAACGTCACCAGGGACAGCACTGAGCAGTTGATAATCGCCTGCTTACCTTCATGTGTATCAAGTCTCTACCTGGCCGAAGTAGGCAGTATGTGTGCAGCAGAAACGGCTGTACTGAAATCTCAAAAGGATGAAAGATCAGAACAGGCTTGGTAAGCTTTCACGTTGCAAGTATGCCCATGCGAATTTCACTTTCTAAAACATAAACACGCATTTCAAATTGTCATCCAGGACAAGCTGCTATTACACAGCTGTATATATAAGGCAGCTTACCATCAACAACCTTTGCAGACTGCCATGGACCTGATCCTCAGGTCGGCTGGTGATGCAGGAACGAATTGGCCTAGTCGATGCTAGCTTCCGTTCGGCAAGGGCTGCACTGAGTATAAAGGTGAAAAAAGTGTTGTAGATAATGTGAAACAAACAAAAGCAATCCTAGCATCCACAATTCGCTAGAGGCACTGAAAACAAAAATCAGAGGTTGGGTCAATTATGTTAATGCAATATACTTCGGACACATACCATGACTGCAGGTAAGATATTTGCTGCCTTCAATCTAGATCTGCTTGAAAATTTACAAGCCAAATAACAAATATTTTATAAGCTGAAATATATTTCGATGGAACTACAAAATCTGAAGACTATCTCTGCAAATATGGTGCTATCTAGTACACCAGGGATGAGTAGAATTGGATTACAGCATCCCCCTTACAAAGATTGAAGCAAAACTAGTATAGAGTCTGCCGTGCCACTACAGTAAAACCTCGTTAATTTGGATCTCATGGGACCGGCAAAAATGTCTGAATTATCCGAAGGTCGAAATATCGAAAGAACAAAGAAAGCTGCTCGAAAACGTTTCCTTTATTTTGAGAAGAAATCTGTTATTACCGCCTGCTTTCTGGACGACACTTGGGCGGAGACGGCAACTTTCCTTAGCGCGGTCGAGTGCTCCACCGCACTCGCACTGTCGGAGCTACGCATCCCGTGCGCTGACAATGTAGTACAGCAAAGGCCTCTTCTAGTTTCGGGTGCACCACCTTCCAAGGCCGCTTTCTTTTCGTGTTGAACTTCTCGCTCTCGAAAGCCTGTAGAATATCGGCCAAAATTTTTACATATGTGGCCAAAGTGCTTCTCTTGACGTCGCAACCTTCCAGAACTTGTCGAGAGACGCCGCCCTCCAAGGCCCTCAGTATTTCCACTTTCGTCGCTAAATTCTTAGCCTAGTACAGCTGCAACGGAAAACGAGTAGCAAAACTGACCAGTAATCGGAGCGGCGAAATCGCGACAGCCGGCGCTATTTTCCCCGAGCGCCGATAGCGAGAGTGCCAGTCACGTTGCATTTTTCAATGCAGGGGTGGCCGGCAAAAAATTGAGGGATAGGGTAGTTGTTAAAATGGCGGGCTTTAGGATCCCCGCGTTGAGGCATAAAACGTGACTGTCACTCTTGCTATTGGCACGCTCGGGAACAATAGCCCCGCGTGTCGCGATTTTGCCGTTCCGGTCGTCGGTCACTTGTGCTACCCTTTTTCCGTTGCAGCAATGCTTCTGCTGCTTCCATGCCAGGAGAGTAACGAGCTGAAGCACGGCGATCCAGAGCAAAACTGGTGCGAAACACGGAGAACCGAAAGAGCGAAGAACCATTGGAAAACCGGAAAAACCACGTGTGCACTTAGGATGGATAGCGGTCATACCCTTTGGAACAGACGGTAGCTAGCACCACCTGCCGAATTTGTCCGAATAAACCATAGTGCGCCGCGTTCCCTCCGAATTAATGAGCGTTTGCTGCCATTGACTAATACATATGTTTGACGGGACCGGATCGACAGTTCAAATTATCCGAATTAGCGGGGGTTGAATTAACGAGGTTTTACTGTACAACAGAAACGACTCTACTGTGATCTCGTGGATATCAGAGTTCGGAACAGGCATGAAGGATTTGGCACGAGAAATATGCCAATGTCATTATTCATTTTTGCAACATTAAAATTACTCTGAAAGTGCGACCAGCTGCAGGGTGCATTCACGCAAATCTTGCGAGTGCTGAATTGTAGGCACAGTGCCCTGGTTGTGTTCATGTGCGATATATGACCAAATACCATAGAGACCAATACTGCAAACCTCTCCGAAAACCAATGGGTGCGGTGGCGAACGGCGTGAGTGGCGCTGTTCACCTCTCTTGCTGTCCATTTGTGTTTGCGTGTTGCCACTTCCAATGGGAAGGCTGCAGCCATTATTGGGAATATTAAACAAACAAATAAAAATACAAACACAACACACACAGCAATACTGGCAGCAAGTTGAGACGCACTTCTGTTGTAAACTCAGCATTCCGCTTACGAATGGGATGCGGAATTCCCCTAGAGTGTTTCATTCCACGTGAGTGGCATCGGAACTGCTAAAGGCCAGTCCATAAACACAGTCTGCGTTAAAAACAATCCTATCAGCAATAAGTTGCTATTATATTGCTCAATATATAGAGCACCTTACCATGAACAGCCTTGGCAGTCTTCCATCAAGCCTGGCCTTCAGCAGAGGAAGCTGTCATTCTGTGTCGCCTCAGGACACTCACATCAGGATGGTGAAAGTGAATGCCAACTTCTACTTGGTAAGGACTGCAGCAAGTATAAAGATCAAAACACAGATTAGAATATACGATAAAAAATATCATGGACCAACTTGAAAAAAGTGCACAAAAAGACAAGGACAAAAGGATAGGAACACAGAGGACGCAGACTGGTGCACACTCACAACTTGATCTATTGAGCATAAAAGAAAAAAGAAAAAGAATCGGAGAAATCAGAAAGGCTGTGTTCGGAGAACATGAGCTTCAGAAACCGGGGCGTGAGCAAAAGATGTCAGGTAGATTGTTTTACAGACACTTTGGAATTAACAACAGCCTTTCCATGTAATAAGGTGGTGAGTTCATTCTGATTGAACATCCTGAAAAATAACAGACAAAAAACAAGGAATAAAGGAGAGGAATACATACACTACATACGAGTGTAGACTCCCAACTCACAAATTGGAGAAGAAAAAAAATAAAGAATGCGGAAGGAGCTTTAGCAAAAGTTCGAACAGGTCCAAGTGGAACGTGCTGACTCCCACCCATATGCATAAGACTGTAAACACGATTTTCTTGGGAGCTCAGGTAACAGACGGATGTGCGAACACATTGGTGGCCCATACTATGAATAACAAAGGCCTAAAATAATTCCCTTGTATGTTTTTCACAGTATCTGCTAATTATTCACGTTTTCTTTAAAAGCCTCGTCCCACTAGAGTGACAAACACCGATTTTTGTCCGACGACACCACAAAGTTCCGTGTCGCTGATGCTGTCCCACTGCAACGGCCAACACCCGCGACAATCGCCGACAAACCATCGACGACGGACGAGTTCTTGTCTGTTGTTAGACTTGAAGCGCAGCAAGCAGTCCCACCGAGGAACATCTGTCGGATACAAACTTATCTTCCTCGCCCGCTTGTGCCCTCTGTTGCCTTTCTTTCCACCCTTCCACCCTTCCTCCCGTGGCTTGCTCCACCGCTCGACCTTCAGAGAAGCCCTTGGCGGCCTCTCCCCGTTCCCGCAGTTCCAGTCCCTCGATTGCTCATAGTGGTGGCGGGCGCGGCTTGCCCGCTGGCGCTGGGCAGTCATGTTGCAAAAGGCTTGTCTGTGGCTGGTTTTGCTCGCAAAAACTTGGTGCGCGATTTGGTGCTTCAAGACGCCGAGGTCTACGCCCCTAAATCAGGATGGATACACCCATGTTCGAGGACTGACCAAAGACCGCTCACCATGAAGTAGGACACGACGTTCCGCGGCAAGCCATTCCGGCAGACGAGACTTGTCATCACGTTCTGTGATGATCGGGATGCCGTATTGTCCCCCATAAAACGCCTGCCCTCGATCATTCGGATATGAAGTTTTAAACATCCTCAAAATCAGGGTGAAATTCCTTGGTGCTAACTTAGAATTCCTCGAACGACCCCCCCCCCCCCCCCAAAAAAAAAAAAGGAACGATTCGGGTATTCTAGTTCAGAAAAAGTTTGGTGTCAATTGTCACGACTGTTTGTGGAAAGTCGCCTACGGCAAATGAAGAGAAGCGGAAGCTTTAATCAAGAAACAAAGTAATTGTCTCCACTTTCACCGTGTTTGTCGGCGCATTTAATGCCCAAAGAGCAAAATATGAAAACCGCATCGCCAGACTGTTTATCTGTGTATTTTGAAGTGTTTTGTTGACAACTCCAATCCCACTAGGAAAGAAGTTTCCTCGTCCCCGTGTCCTGGGTCGTGTCCGCCAGGTGGGACAGCGTGCGTCGTGTGTCGCTCGTCGTGTGTCGCTGTCGTTTGTTGCTGTCTGTCGCTCTAGTGGGACGAGGCTATAAGGATGACACACGAGCAGTGTAAATAGTGCATAAGTAGGTGACAATTCATCGTAGACTTTAGAGAGAGATTAAGCTGTCTTTATGTATTGGCCATCAATCTGTTGCCTTAACAGACAAGGAAATTATGGTTTTAAAATCTGCTCTTGCTAATGGGTGAATCGGCGCATTCCACTTGGGCCTGTGCTTGAGCTCCTTCCGCGTTCTTTATTTCTTCCTTCTCTGTTCATGCGAGTCGAGAGTCTGCGCTTGCGTATGGTTTACACGTAACTCTGCTTGTCTCCTTGCCTTTTGTGGCGAACTGTTTTTCAAGGTGTTCAATTAGTAAAGCTCACCACCTTACTACAATCATGCAACAACTAAAAACAATTACAACCTACACCATTCGCTCAAGGCAGTACCAAACGAAAAAATACAGGGATTGGGTGAGGCATGTCTAACACTATATACTTACACTGAACTAAATATACCTCTCAAACTGGCGAGACACTACCTTAATCCAGGACATGCTTGTAAATTTCCCCAGAAGCGGTATCAAAAAATTATTTCGTGGGCACAAAGTTTTGCGATCAGGAGCGGTATGCTATGCAAATCATCATGGGATGAATTATCGCGGCACCAATTTTTGACAATTCTTTTCTGATAACGAGTCACGAAAATAAAGCCGTTTGCAGACGACTGCGCGGCGGAAGCTACGGACTTGCTCAATCCTCCTCTGCCTTTTGCCTGGCTCAGCTCTCCGGTCGCAAATACGCACACGAAATCCACCCGTAGTGTCTAACCTAGAGCTTAGACGATGGAGGGGCACCGCGCTAAGTTAAGTGCTTTATTTTTTTTTTTTTTTTTTTTGGGGGGGGGGGCACCGCGTTCTTCCAGACATCCTAGTTTACCAGTGAACAATACGGTGGAGGGAGGCAATCAAACTTCCCCCCCTCCCCCTCCCCTTTCCGCCTCCACCCGCCGGCTGGCCGGCTGGCCGGCCGGCCGCCCGCACGCCCGCCGCCGCCGCCGCCGCCGGCGCCGCCGTCCCCCCCCCCCCCCCCCCCCCATCTCCCAAAAAGTTCCGCCGCTATTGATGGACCTGGACCGAGTACACAGCTTATTTGTGAACGAAGCAAAACAGCCTCGCATAGCACCATTCGCGCACAATTAGTAATACTGGTAAAAGCAAGCGATCTAGACAATAACAAGCATTTTGAACGGAAAAAAGAACAATCTAGCCCTAACGGGCAAAGAAAGGAACTTACTTTGAAACGACCGTGCCATGATCTTGGCTGTTGAGCAGATTCGACGTAGTTCCACGGCTCACAGTCGCTTCCTTCTTTTTCGGACACATTTGAAACTAAGTTAAACTCCACGAATCACGACTAATCGGTAAATTGACCTCAAGACAGAGACGTGAAACACACACGGCCATCACGTCCGGCAAAACAAGGCTGCGGATTGGATTGGATCGCGTTCGTTGGCTATCATGTTTGTCTAACGACTTTACGGAATCTATGTGCGCGTATCTTCAACACGCTTGCAATAAAACGATCAGCAAAGCGCATTAAAAAACTATTAAAAGACACAGTAATAATAAATCATTGAGTATGCAAAAATTGCCACAATATTAGAAATACGTCCTGAACACGTAACAAAAAATTACATACGAAACTAACCGTACAATCTATTCAAACGAACTCAGCAGACATATAAACTACTAAAAACAACGCGTTTTCGATTTGGCGATTTGGTCTTGGTGGTTAACGCGCGATGCGGGTGATCGTATGGTCGGTGGTTCGAATCCCGGAAGCGCGAAGTTTTTATTGTTTTTTTACTACGTTTTTTATTTCTTTTTAATATTTTTTTTAATGTTTTTTGCAGTTGTCGGCCCCTTACTTTAGGGTAAAAATCACGCAAAATGTGGAAATAAGAAGTGCGAGCCCAAATTTAAATTGATGCAATGCACAAGCCGTGGTCCTCTTGTTTTGCCGGGATAATTCGCTCCCTCCGTGCTAATTTCTGGGTCAGTGTAGTAGGCAAACAGCGCAAGTCCCTTCAACGAAGTAAAGAAGGTAATAATAATGGGAATATTGAGAGCAAAATGAGAAAATGAGTAAGTGGTCAAACTGCCACAGTGATGCACCCGAAGTTTGTCTGAAGGTGGTCAACTTTACCCACTGTTAAAACAGAAATACCGCTATTTTAAGACAGTTATTTAGCTGAGCTCACAGCGCGGTACGTATTAAGCACATCTCTTATTTTTCTGACTTACGGAAAGTAGTACTTAATTTTCTTCTGGTACATCAGTGATATTTCCCTCGCCTGCCGCCTGATTGTACTTATCGAGGTTGCGCTTCGCAGTTTTACTTTTTTATTAGGCCTAGACATGTTTTTATTCCTGAGATCCAAGAACAGTGCGGATAATTAAACTAACTTTCAGAGACGGCATCGTTCGGTATTAGAACATTTATGTTTCGCAGCGTCAAGGGGTCACATTCACGACCCGGCAGTGTAAACATCCACAACGCATTATCGTGTTAAAAAAAAAAATGTTTTTATATTTGTTTTTTTTTTTGTTTTTGGTGCGGTATGTCGTATATAACATAAGCTACCGGGGGACAGATCGTCTGGCTATGTCAAAATTTGAAATATTTCTGTTAGATGATCGTAACTACCACAGAAAACAGCCGATTCTTGACTGAAATAGCATATTTTCACACTCAATTAAAATCACCAATAACACGATCTCAGGAGAGTTGTGTACTTCTCGTAGCGTCATAAGCAATACACACATCTCTTTCTTGTCCAGATTCTGCAATGCAATGCAAATTATAGTTTTTGTAACTCAAAGCGCGTGCTCAATCATGCCACGTGTTTGTTAATTGTGGTTGTTGCTCTTCATTCGGATTCTCCGCTATACCGTTTTTATTTTAATTTTCTTATCAGAGCCAAATACGTGCGTATACCACCGACCTTAAGTATAGTGCATCAAATTAAACTAGCTTCCTGAAAAGGTATCGTTCGGCGTTGTGTAATTTATTCTTCATGGCGTCGGTAGTCAGATTCTCGAATCCTGAACTGCAAATGTTCCTCGCCGCATTGTTTTTTTCTCGCGTTTTCGCAATAAAACACGTCAGCCTTGCCATGCTGGGATCAAATACACCAGCGTCGGCAGTTATTTGCGAAGGATTGATCTATGCGAATATTTCCACTCGCTATTCATGAATTGCCACAGTTCGTCAGAATCTGAATGACTTGACTGCATAGTAAAAACGGCAAAAAAAAAAAAAGATAAAACGATGTCGTTTAGTAAACGGAACTTCCATGGCGGGGCTCGCCAGCCTAAACAGCAAAGCGCCGATGCCGGCCAGTCGCTGAACTTCCGTGTAAATACTGGCCATCAGAGACAGCAAAGTGCCGATGCCGGCCAGTTACTGAACTTCCATGTAAATACTGGCCATCAAAGACAGCAAAATACCAATGCCGGCCAGTTACTGGAACCTCCATGGAAAGACTGGCCAGCAAAGACAGCAAAAACCCGATGCCGGCCAGTCACTGTAACTTCTTCGGCTGAACTGGCCAGTGAGCAAGACGAAACCCCGACGCCGGCCGGGGCCGGTAGCTCACCGGCGCCAATGGCCGGGCGCCGCCATCCTGTTACCAGGACCGGCCGGCGTAGTCCCGATACCGGCCGACGCGGTGTGCTACCTGGGTAGGTACATCTCTGAGTCACGCAGACGAAATAATTGATCAGTTACGGCGTTTTTATCTTAAATTCGTGGCATGAAAACATTAAAGATGTAGTATAAATCTCTGTAATGCGAAGTTAGAGCGCAGCTCTTCAGTTATTTTGATTTTGCAATATATCGTGCTAAACAATTTGAAAAAAGAAATATATATATACATATATAGAGGATGTTTCACGTAAAGTGGACTAATTCGATATTGCGAAAACAACGTATCGTAGCAAGAAAAAAAGGCTTCTGTCGTCTTGGTCCTAGGCCAGGGGCTCGCTTAGGAAAATCGCTAAAGTTCGGGAAAATTAACTTTCTACTTATTTTTGCGTAACTAATTTTTCAAATATTCAGTATGTGGGCATGGTTTCAATTAGAATCTTGATGAGAATCATTTAAAAACACCGAATCAACAAATTGCAGAACGCTAGAAGGCACGCAAGGCATCTTATGACTTTCTGAAAAACCGCACACAATCGACGGGTTTTTAGGTTCGGTTTGCAATCGGAGCGCTTCTCGGCACCGAAAGTTCCATCGGAACACTTCTGGATCGATGGGCTCCCGCTATTTCGCTCCTTTTCACTTGATCTGGCCCTAATTTTCGTCCAATTTTTGGTGGATAAGGTGTCCGGCATCGCCCGGTCCACGATAATATCATCGTCGACCCGGGCAAGTGACCGAAAATTGAATTTCGGTCTGTTTTTCATAATCAGACAGCCGCGCTGTGCTAGGCCTAACGCCGCCTATCCCTTCGCCGACTCTTCCCTTCACGTCGACGGCTCTTCCCTGCCGCGGACATGAGCAGAGACAACCTGAAGGAACAGTCTGTCACGCCGACGATGGAAATTTTAACCGAGCAAGCCAGGACCAACGACCGAGGTAACACTTGGCACTTGGCGCATTACCGAAACGGCAAGCTCCAACCGATTCCCGCCACCGCCGAGGGCCTTCCCGTCAACGGAGCGGCTTTTCCCACCAAAGGGCGAACCTCTCACGCCAAGAAACGCCTGGATCCACTACCGAAAGGGGGCTTCAAGATCGTCATGCGACCACGCGACGGCATGAATCTAGGCAGGTGGAAACCCTTCCAGATTTATGAATACCTGGCCAGAGCGACCGGAACCTCCTCGGCGAAGGAGATGAGTAAAAAGATCCAGATCCAAATAAACAGCAATCAGAACATCCTTGCGATCCACACCGAGGACGAAGAAACCGCCCGAGCACTCACGCGGGTGCACCAGCTTACGCTCGGTGGGAAAAGCTACCCGTCGTACACGTACCTGGCGGCGCCAGACGATTCCATCAAGGGAGTAATTCACGACGTGAAGCCAGGATCCACCACAGAAGAACTTCTCGATTTTATTCGAGTGGGGAACAGACCTCAGATCATCACTGCTCGAATGCTGGGCCAGTCGAGCTCGGCCCTCATCACATTTGAGGGCAGGAAATTACCCACCTACGTAATTTACAGCGCAAGTCGCCAGAGAGTTCTACCCTACAGACCCCCAAGGCACATCTGCGCGAGGTGCCTCAGGGAAGGGCACAGAGCGGATGTGTGCCCCACGCCGAACATCCGCATTTGCGCCCAGTGTGCGACACAGGACCCCACCCCGGACCACGCATGCACACCGAAGTGCGTACTGTGCGCAAGGACAACATCCTACTGGAGACAGGATGTGCCAGAGGCGCTACAACGATCACCAGTCCAAACAAGACAACACCGCTAAGCGTACTGCGAGTCGAAAGAGCCGAAGTCGGAGCCGCGACAGGAGCCGAGGCAGGCAATCACCGGCAAAAGAGAGCAGGGAAAAAAGCCAAGGCAGGAACCAGACACCCCAGCAACGGGGCAGGACTCCTCGACACCGGCGGAGTGAGACTCCCAGATGGCAGAGCCGAAGTAGGAGCCGCGCCAGGAGTCGAGCAAGGCAGTCGCCGGCAAGCGAGAGCAGAGAAAAAAGCCAAGGGAGGAGCCAGACACCCCAGCAACGGGGCCGGACCCCTCGACACCAGCGGAGTCAGACTCCTAGAGGGCAGAGCCGAAGCAAGACAAGGAACCGCAGCAAGTCGAGGGACCAAAGCCACCAGAGCTCAGGTGAGCTGGGTAGCAATGCTGAAAGGGTCTCGCCCCTCACACAAATCAACCGATCCCTCTTCCTCCTCACCCAAATCTTCCCATCCCCACTCCCCACCAGAATCCGAAACCTTTCCAGAGTGGGCAAGGATCCTAATGAACATGCTCACACGCATAACCAGCCGTGTGGATCGAATCGAGCAACAGCTAATGTCCCCTGAAATAGAGCCCAAATCTCCCGCTGCCCCACCCCCTCAGCCGGAGGACGCGCAGCAGATTATTGCTCGACTCCAGGAAACGATAGCTCGCCTGCAAGAGCAGTTACGTGCCGCCACACAGAAAGAGCAGATGGAAACATTCAAGAAGGCTCGAAAAACGGACGTCCGTTCTCAACCCTATGTTATCCCGCAGCATGTAAGTCGACAAGCAACCTATATTCAACCCGCCACGCTAAACCTCCATACCGCCGCTACAATCCCAATCCTTGACGATGGTATGCCAAAATAAAGGGACGATTGTATGGCAATGGAACTGTCGCAGTTTCCGAGGCAAACGAGGTGCCCTAGCACAACTCATTGCCAGCAGAGATTCACCCCCTGACGTAATATGCCTACAAGAAACAGGAAAAGATCCCCCCCCCTTACCTGGGTATCAAACTTTCACGCACACGAGCGAAAACCCCAAGATAGCCACGTTAGTCGCGAATCACATTACTGTAAAGCAGCACGAATTCAACAGTACCTCGGCAGAACATTGCATAGTAGAGCTACTACCTAAAGAACGAAACGCATCCAGTTTCTTTATACTAAATATCTACAGTCCCCCAAGCCGAACCAAAGAGGTATTTGAACGGTTGTTTGCCCGGGCGCTAAGGTTAGCTCAACAGAAGCTACTAATAGTAGGGGACTTTAATGCCGCACACCTAACGTGGGGTTATAAACAAGCAACCGCAAAGGGAACCAAACTATACGAAGCTATGTGTCAGCATCAATTAACTCTACTAACGGACCCCGAGCAACCTACTAGGACGGGTAACAGTGTAAGTAAAGACACGTGTCCTGACCTGGCATTAATTAAATTCATCCCAGCGGAATGGACCAACACAGAGGAGTCCCTAGGCAGTGACCATTCGATTATCGAAATAGAGGTCGCAATAACTGCGCACAAGAAGTTCAACAAAAGGCACGCCATGACAGTCTGGGACGCTTTTCGTAAAGCGCGCTCCGGAGTAACTAACGAAGCAGACGACCTAGAGAGATGGGTCAGAGATCTGCAGGCGGATGCGGAAAAACACACTAAACATGTTAACCTCACGGGCCAAACGCCAGAGGTGGATTCCCGTCTACTCCACCTGTGGGAAGCCAAACGCAGCCTTCTCAAAAGATGGAAGCGTCAAATATTAAATCGCAAACTTAAACTCCGCATTGCCCGACTGGAGAAAGAAGCACTGGAACACGCAGAACAGCTGGGGAAGAACAACTGGCACCAAAATTGCAACGAACTTCAGGGAACCCTGGGCACGGCGAAAACCTGGTCGCTACTTCGGCACGTCATAGATCCCTCCAAAAGCAAGAGCCAGTCAAGCCACACTCTCCGTAAGATTGTGCACGCCTTCCCTGGCAAGAATGAGGAAATCCTGCGGAATCTGAAGGACCGCTACATCGGCAGTTCCATCCAGACAGACTACCCCGACTACAATGGGGAACCAAACACCGAATCGGACGCACCACTCTCCGAGACGGAAGTCATAAAGGCGGCTCAGGACCTGACCCGCAACACTTCACCGGGTAGAGACGGAGTTGAAAACAGACTACTCAGGAACCTTGATGAAGAATCCTTCTCTACGCTATCTCAGTACCTTAACAGAATATGGGACACGGCCAAGATACCGGCGGAGTGGAAGCATGCAGAGATAGTACTCATCCCTAAACCAGGAGAAACTTCGAGCCTGGAAAACCTCAGACCGATTTTCCTGACGTCATGCTTGGGGAAGCTGCTAGAGCACGTCGTCCTAAATCGCCTGCAGCCGTGCCTCGAGAAGACAGGTACATTCTCATACACCATGTTTGGATTTAGGTCCCAACTATCAACGCAAGATATCCTGCTTCAACTCAAGGAAGACATCCTGGACAAAATATCCCGAACCACGACGCAAGCTGTCTTGGCCCTGGATATAAAAGGAGCCTTTGACAACGTCAGCCACACGACAGTGCTCCAGAACCTGGCATCAACCAACTGCGGGCAGCGCGCATATGAATACGTGTGGGACTTTCTAAAGAACCGTACCGCAACCATTGGCGTTGAATCCATCCGCTCGGACGTCCTAAAAGTCCCGGGCAAAGGGACTCCTCAGGGATCCGTTCTTTCACCCACCCTGTTTAATCTTGCCATGTGCAAACTTCCTCCTCTACTGGAAAGCATCCCACATATCAAACACACCCTCTACGCAGACGACCCTACGATATGGACAACGTCTGGGTCTGACGGCAATAAACAAGACTCTCTGCAAAAAGCTGTCGACACAGTCCAACGGTACCTTGAAGTGGGAAACCTCCAGTGTGCCCCGGAAAAATCGGAATTATTACTAGTACGATCGCACAGAAGAAAGATTGAGCCACCGGACAAGACACCGGAGATCAGCCTAGTCTTCAGGGACGGTACCTCCATACCGGTAGTGAAGAGGGTCCGGATCCTAGGGCTTTATCTCGAGCAAGACGGCAGATCAGGCTACACGATTAGCCAACTCACGAATACAACCACACAAATAATTCGCATGATGAGCCGAATAACCAGTCGCAGACACGGCCTCCAGGAGCCAGACCTAATCCGGATCACGCAGGCACTCATCATCAGTCGAATCGTGTATGCAGCCCCCTACCTCACACTTACGGTGAGGGACAAAAGCAAGGTGGATGTAATCATCCGCAAAGCTTACAAGATAGCCTTGGGTTTACCCCCGTACACACCCAACGTCAAGCTCCTCCAGCTAGGGGTTCACAACACCTACCAGGAACTGGCAGACGCTCATCTAGCAAGCCAGAGAGAGAGACTAGCCCTCACGCAAACAGGACGTCGAGTGCTAACCTCCCTCGGAATACCCATTCCAAGCACCTATCAAGGAACCACTCAAATGCCACAGGTACTCCGAGAAAAGATCCAGACGGCACCAATCCCGCGCAACATGAACCCATCCCTGCACGCGGGCCGCCGGAAGGCACGAGCCGAGGCTCTTCAACGGACCTACGAAGACCAGAAAAACGTCAGATACACAGACGCACCAACGTATCCGGACCGGACTGCAGCGGTTGCAAGTGTCACCGACCACAAGATGAACACGATCGTCACAGCCTCAATTAAAACCACCCTTCCAGTAGTTGCCGAGGAGATGGCCATAGCACTTGCTATCGCCAGCCCAACGAACCAATCCCGTCTTGTAATCCTCACTGACTCTCAAGCAGCTATCAGACGCTACAAAGCAGGCAGGACATCCCCGCAAGCAAACCAACTCCTACTTAACAGTGGATATGGTATTCCCAACGTCAAGTTGGTGTGGACACCGGGACACGAGTCCGTCGAAGGAAATAGACAAGCACATGCTGCAGCCCGAGCAAGTATCATCCGGGCACCTTCACTACAAATGGACCATCCACAACCGGTACCAAATCAGTTTTCAGAGATCCTTGCCCACCAGAGGGAAATGAGATATCATTTCCCCCCTCCCGACCCGAACCTTTCTCGCGAGGAGGCTGCGGCCTGGCGTCAAATACAAACAAATACATACACGCACTTAGCTAACCTACACAAATTCTATCCCAATAGATACTCCGATAAGTGCCCGCATTGTGGGGAGTATCCGACACTTTACCACGTAAAGTAGGCATGCCTATCTAATCCCTCTCTCCCTCCTAAACCCAACACTACCAACGAGACCTCTGAAGCTGCGCTGCTCAGCTCGTCTGTTCAAAGCCAGCGAGAGCTGATTGAGCGGGCGAAAATGGCGGCGGAAAGCACTGGAGCCCTAGACTAGGGGCCCCACCTAGAACAAGTCTCTTTTTTTTTTCTTTAATAAAGTTATTTCCTCCTCCTCCTTCTCGGCACCGACGGCACCGCACCCCGTGAAGAAACAGTGCAACCAACCGCTGCTGCGCTGTCCTCGCGGAACGCAGAGGCTGGTTGCACTATTTCTCCACGGGGTGCTGTGCGGACGGTGCTTCCATAAACCCTTGCATGCAACACTGCGGGCGTTGCACTCTGGGAACTACAATCTAAGAAAAAAAGGGTGTAGTCGGGTGCATCGAGCGCACATGCACCCTTTCCCTGAAAGACGCACTCTGCATTGCCCAGCCAGTGTACTTGTGCACCGCCAATGGGCATCCTCCTCTCCCTTAAAAACCTCTAGGTGTATCAGTGCACCCCCACACTAGCCACGCGCCCCTATCAGCTTGTGTTTGGATTCCCCCTTGGCGGTCACTTGTTGGGTGTGGCAGTTTCCTAGCAAGCACGAAGCTATCCTGTTCACTCGGTATGGACAGTAGAGTGTGCGCTATGCTTGTTTTAGGTCAATCGGGTCTCCGTTACGATCATGTGACTACATTCTCCAAGCTAGAGATATGGCAGAGCACGGCACCTGCCTGAAGGCCAAGGCCAGAGATAGCATCGATTGCACTATTGGCTTTGGGTCGAACTTTCAAGAGGATATAAGTGACAAATCCTCATATTGTGTTCATTGTTGGGTTGCCCCTGAAGATACGCCTTTGCGAGGGCGCCCCCTCTGGGCCTTGAAGAAGCTGCAATTTTCATACTCCTTTTTTTCTTTCTCTCCCTAAGCTGAAAGCATGGAAGAAGGTAAAGGTTTCACGAATGACGTAGTAGCTTTTTTCGATCTCGGTGCTTCCCGGCCCAGTTTCTTATGTGCTCTGCCGCGACCAGCGGGACTGCCGTAGATTTCGTCCGCAACGACGTATTCGAGTGTACCAAGATTTCCAGTGTTTGAAAAGTCCTAAGCATATATCGGCCACAAGCGAGTTCTTCAGAAAAGCCCAAGGAATTCATGGGAGGAGTTTAGTGTTCGGTTCCGAAAAACTAGTGCTTCTGCTACATTTTGTTGAATATTCACGGACCCCTTCCGTTTTTGCGTTTGTGTTTTTCTGCAGTGCCCGTGTCGACATATACTTCGGATTACATATTTCGAGGCCGGTGTTTACATCGTAAGTGCTCTGCAACCTACTTTTTTGCAACAATTCACCGTTCTGTTCCGGATTACCTCTAGAATTAGGCAGTGTCTATTTTCTAGCAGCCGGGAGAATAATTTCCCTGAAATTCTATCGGCAGTCGCCTGCCATTAGCTGACTACAATTATGTGACAACCGCAAGTAGAAAACTGACTTTCTTATTCTCCTGGCGTTTTGTGAAAACACGTGTTCGTTGATACACGTTTTGTAGACACGCTTCATCGACACTAACGTTTCATCGTCACTCATTACGGGAAATGCACGCTGAGGGACATTTTGCCGCGCGTGTATCGTTGAGGACGCGTGCTCACCGACTCAGCCCACCCATTCCCGCCGCTTCGTGGCTACAGTCTGCGGCGGCTGATTACGAAAATGTTAACCCACCTGTCCCGCTCGTACACATCACTTCGCGGGTACATTCTGGGGTGGCTCATTACAAGAAAAAAAAAAGGAGCTCATATAGGAAAGTTAATCTGAGCTGTCGATGAAACGTCGTGCGATGAATGAAAGGCGACTGCCGGTGAAATTTAGTGGAAATAATTCTGGCGGCAGCCTGAAGAATGGACACTACCTACACTCTAAAAAAAAAAAAAAAAAAAAAAAGAGCCCGTGCGTTTGCTCTTTCGCATAACACTCGGAGAGCCAATCACTGCAGTTTACGGAGGCAGCTCAGCGAATGACAATGTCCACACATATGTTTAGACAAAAAAAAAAAATTCTGACTTGTGACATTACGCAATGCAAGCGCGGCGTTTTGCACTGCTTAATGTCACAACTCAGACTGCGTTTTTTGGTCTAAAAATAGGTTTCGGCAATGCCATTCGCTGAGCTGCCTCGGCAAGTTGCGGTGATTGGCTCTAGAGAATTGTGCGTGAAATTAGACGCATCAACTTTTTTTTTTTTTTGAGTGTAAGACTCACCCCCGGTTCTTTTTGCTTAGTAATCTCCTCAGTTGTGTAACAGCTTCTTCGTACCTTCGCATATCACGTAATGCTTGCAAGTTTGCATTTGTTTACGAAATAAGCTGTCCAATAAACTCCTATGAGACTCGAAAACAATCCTGTGTGTCCGTTTACCTGCCTTTTTGCAATCACCGGGGCGCATACATTTTTTAACGGTTTCCTTGATGTCTTAAAGGGGCCATGAAACGAATTTTGGGTTGGGATGAATAATTTTAAATTGGGACTTTACTAATCGCGTATCGTTTAGTTGGCCAAAAGAAGGAGGCTAGAAAGTCAAAAGCCAGCTTTTCGGTACGAGCATTTGAAAATATAGCGGACTATTTTGTACCTTTTGCCTTCGAAAGCTCTCCGCCTTTTCACTATGATACATCCACGGTTCCAAAAGCGCGTCACCGGCGCCAAACTGATGTCAGCAGAACCCAGCACACGCATTGCACACGAGGACTGCGTCACCCGGACGTATGCGCTCGTCAACAATGAATCCGTCGACGAATATTTGGATTCGCGTTCGTTGCCAATAAGTGCCCTGACGGAAAGTATTGTCACTGGAAAATGACAAGTTCAGTGGTGTGCATAAAAGCACGGTGGAAGCTAGGACTCATCGCACCGGTGCCGAAGGAATGCACGACAACGTGATTTTGCAATTCGCATTTGAGTTGAGGATTAAAGCTAAGGAGGAAGAAGTAGGAAAATCGTTTCACGACCGCTTTAAATAGGTTTATGAAGTTAGTTATCAAGCGGGTGCATAAAGAGGTGTGACCATGAACCTTTGAATCGGGTGCATCTGTGTTCTCTTCGAATTCAGTGGGCGTAAAAAGAGGTGTAACAGTACACTATTGAATGGGGTGCTCCTGTGTTCCCTTTGAGAGCAGTAGGTGTAGAAAGGGGAGCAATGGTACACTATTGAGCGGGGTGCATCAGTGTTCCCTTTGAGTGTGGCGGGTTTATCAAGCGGTGCGATGGTACACTATTGAGCGGGGTGCATCAGTGTTCCCTTTGAGTGTGGCGGGTTTATCAAGCGGTGCAATGGTACACATTCGAACGGGGTACATTTGTGTTCCCTTTCATTTCATTGAATGTAGGAAGAGGTGTAGCCGTACACCATTAATTGGGGTGCACCTGTGTCCACTTCGAGTGAGGTTTCTATAGAAAAGGGTGTACATGTGCCCCACACCAACGGGTGTACGCATACTCCCACATTTGGGGTGTACAAGTGTTTCCCAAAGGGTGTAGTATATTTGACAAGCATTTACACCCCCTATGGCCGCACCCCATGACATCATTTTTTTTAGAGTGTAGTTGGCCAGGAAGTAGAGTGGTATGGTTTCGGTTTCGATCGACACGCCGACAAAAGATTATACACAGAGCGTATCTCATGTTTTCTCGTCCCTAGAGCATCACCTTTGGTCTCTAAACTAGCCTAAATGGTCAGACCTCGAAGCTTTAGCACAAGCCCGAGACGTATAGCTTGTCTTAACCATGCTTGTTGTATTTTTGTACTCGAGCCTTTCTGTTAGCACTTCGAGGTGTATGCACGAGCCAGTGCTGGGAATCTCGACGCTGCGAAGCTCGGGGATCTTGTTTGTATACGAGTGAACAAGCTGTAACAAACAATAAGTATGCATACGTCGAGATCACACCTTTACATTAGTGTTGCTGGTCAGGAAGTTTGTTTGTTTTGTGCGTTCATAGATGAAATATAACTTTTTCAATTACTGTTTTTCGTAATACGCCTGAGTATGCGAGGTAAAACTTGGAGGTGCTTTTGAAAAGCTCAAATCGAACACACTTGTTATCTCTTATCTGTACTAACCCGCAGCAGCGAACGAAGCGAAGTCCCCACCCGCTTGCATTTTACTAATATTCAACATCGCGTGTGCGCATAAAATTGTCCTATATTCATACAGGCACATTCGCACATACAAACTGTTTTAAGAAAGCAAGAGTCGAGCACATGTGTGAAGAATGTCTCACCCTTCGCCGAAAGTGCGCCGGACGGGCGTGAACCCCTATCCGGTGCGCCAAACGAACGAAAATATTCAAAGAGCGTTGACGGTTGCTAGGGGCATAATATTTGTGATGTGTTTGTTTTCTTCCTGACTAAGCATACCAAGACAATTTCAGACACATCGTGCAGACACAGATCGTGGACATCGGTCAAACCTCGTCCAAAAAGGCTCAGCGAGGAGAAGGGCACGCTTGTTAGGGACTCCATCGTAGCTAGCCGATTTTAGCGTTTTGCAAAAACTTCATCTCCGATCAGCATAAAGTTTAAGTGGGGGATATATCATAACACGAGGAAGAGAGCATAGTAACTTTTGTGCAGTAGTGAGCTCGAATTTTTTGTTTTCTTAAAAGTTCATGCGTCAACGCTGGGCACAACTTTGATACTCCTGTGAGGATGCGACTTGCTTTTGGCCCAATGAAGTAACAAAATCGGGCATTCCCGACGGAAAAATCCATCAATGTAACCCTGTTTGGCAGTCAATGTTTTCTAGTGGACCGCTGACTGTGCCTGACTGCACGTCAAGCATGTCTGACTGTCCAACAAGTTACTCTGACCGACAGTCAAACTCCAGACAGACCCCGCTTGTCGGCTTTCTGATGGTTTCCTGGTGGCAGTCGGCCGCCGCGAAATGCCGTCAAGATTTCTTGGTGGCGATTCTGATTGTACATCGACTGTCTCTGACTGTACGTCAAAAAGCGTTGACGTGCAGAGAGACGTACGGTCAAAGGACGTAAAGTTCGTTCGGATACCACTATTTCGTCAAATCTATGAATACGAAAAATAATCTATGCACGAGGAAACGATTTCGGAACGTGAGGCCATAAAACCGCTGATGTTAGAGATATGACGCGCAACCGACCGACAAACTTGATCAGAAGCCCGCCGAAACGCCGGACTTCTTCGCCGGGCTTCCATGAACGATCGCTCTCGACTCGTTTTGTTTGCCCGCTTGTTCCAACCTGTCGATCCTGCCCGGGCTCTACAAGGTCTTCCGTTTTAGTAGAATTTCTACTCGACAAGACCCAGCCTGTTGTGAGTTCCGACGATGTAAGGTACTTTAGCGGTGTAGTTGAAGACGGCAAGGTGTACTACTGGGCCGGAGAGGCTCGAACGAAAGAAGGATTCTACGACGCGAAACTACTCTGCATGGCAGGTGAACAGAAGTGAAGTACGGCAATTGATGTACGATTGCTTGGTTTAACTTTATATACAGCCGAAGCACTTTCTAGAGCGATGCACTCATTGTCGGAACCTCTCGCTGCAATACTGAAATGCTCTTGACTCGGTCCGAGAGGTTGAGGCAAGAAAGTTTATATCTTTCTATCTGGTGTGCACGGTAAAAATGTTCCGTAAAAAAAACGTAGAGCTTCTCATTAAAAGCTACGGAGAAGCTTCCGTAATCTGAAATACGATTGACTTCTCCGTAAATCTAAAGTTACGATTCTTTAAACAACTAAAATTGTTTGCGACAAGCTCAAAATTGTTTTATTAGGTTTAGACTAATAGACAACGGTTCTCACATTTTAAAGGTTCATTTAATGCACTGTCAAACAACTAATGATAAACGTTCCGAAACGAGATGGCGCTAGTTACCGCTCAATTGAAAAGCACGAGGTGAGATTTTTGTCTAGTATAATCACACTGCCGTTATCTCTTCATCTATCCTTCTCCGCTCGCTCGTTTTGCTGCCGTTACTGCCGCGCTTGTTTTGTCGAGGGTTAGAGGTGCTTGGTGGTTTCTGTGCGAGCTTTCCTTGTTGTTATCAAAACGGTGAGTTTGTTCTGCTCTTTTTATTAACATTGATTGGGGACTGTCATATATACGTTCGTATTTTTGACACTTATTTCCTCGAAAGAAACGAAACCACGGATTTGCGTCGCATGAAACTTTCGGGTTCAATCACTGTCGCCGCTATCTCAGTTCGCGTTTGACGTTCTTCTCAGAGTTGAAAGCTCAAGTCGGGTGCTCTTTTGAACCTTGTGTCATGTCGCGAGCTCGCTGGGACGCGCGGTTCGTCGTTTGTAGCGATTGGGAGGCTATTCGCGCGTGCTGGCTGGCAAGAGTTGCAGTAAAGCACGTGACAACGCATCGTCCGAATGCGTGAGTGCGCTTTACGAGTTTCGCATCGTTGTTCGCGCTGAAGCCTTCTCATTTCGCCGAGTGGTCCCTATCGTTTCGTCGAAATTCGTTTTGCGGTAGTACGTTTCGTGGACAATTTTTCATGGACACGGTCGGAGCTGTGAGTTAGCCCTGGCCGAAACAGTTCACACCCTAAGCTCTCACCTCGACAACCGCATCCCCTGTCAACTCTTGCAGCTTGACTTTAAGCAAGCTTTTGATAGGGTGGATCAGAACATGCTGAGCCGCAGGCTATCCGAGATGGGCATTACAGGCTGCCTTGAGAATTGGATTTCTGACTTTCTGCGAAATCGCTCCCAGAGAGTTGTTTTCCGGGGCGCAGTGTCGAGCCCCAAACAAGTCATGTCGGGAATTCCTCAAGGAAGTGTTCTTGGGCCGACTTTGTTCAGCATTTTTATCAACGATGTGACGTCTTCCCTGCAGTGCACACCCCTTTTGTATGCAGATGATTTGACAATTATGCACCCAGTCCAGAATCCGTCCCAGTATCAGCAACTTCAGGACGACCTCAACACCGTCCATGATTGGTCTGTGGCAAACAAGCTCCCCCTGAACATTAACAAATGCTCATCAACTCTCATTACCACATCAAGAAGCCATAACACCAGACAGCACAGCTTCCAGCTGAACGGAGAGGAACTCCCCGCCACTAACCGTGCAAGACTTCTTGGTGTGACAGTAGATTCAAAATTAACCTTTTCGCCGCACATTGGGGAGGTGACCTCAAGAGCCAGCCGGATGCTCGGATTTGTGCGTCGAGTCACCCGAGGAGCTGGCGCCAGTGCATTGCGGGACCTGTACACTGCTCTAGTGCTCCCACAACTCGAGTATTGTGCTTCAGTTTGGGACCCTTACCAGAATTCACTGAAAACGTCCCTCGAGAGTGTGCAGCGGCGTGCCGCTTACACAGTCTTGCGGTGCCAGGCTTCCCCTGGACTGCCACATTACCGCGACCTGTCCACGCGAGAACTTTTGAGGATGGTGGGGTGGAACCCCCTAGCACTTCGCCGGCAGGTTGCATCACTCCGGCTCCTTGCTGACAGCCTCCTCCCAAGAGATCAGGAGCTCCCGCTGGTTAAAAGCTTGCGCCTTACTAGATCTGGTGGGCTACAGCCACTGTTCGGTCGCACTGTGCGTCACCAGAACTCTGTCTTGGTGAAGTGTGTACACTCTCAGAAAAAAAGGTGTATTATTACACCCTTTGTCCCATATAATACACCCCAAAACTTCAATTCGACCGTACAGCATCCTATAATCAAACTAACAGCCCCAAACTTTATGAGGGGCTTGATAGCCGTGTGGTACAACTTATTAAGATAGCTTATGTACGTATTAATGACTACAAAAGAGATTATCGGAGGTTTCTTGGCCGTACTGCAAAAGCTCCGTGTTTTCCTTCCTTGATCTTTGATACGTGCTTTAGCAATTTAATGAGTTGTATCGCACCATTATCAAGCCCCTGGTAAAATTTTGTGCCGTCTGTTCGACTATAGGGAGCTGTACGTCGAAATGAAATTTTGGGGTGTATTATATGGGACAAAAGGGTGTAAGGTGATACCCTTTTTTTTTAGAGTGTAACCCTCTTGCGCTCGCTGCCAAAGACGCTGACCGACTGTCCACCCCAGGAGAAGGAGGACCTTAAAGCCTGGTGCAAGGAGGCATCGGACTTTCTTCAGCAGTGATCTTCCATGGAAAAAAAAACGTTGCATGCTTCATTGTCATATTTATTTATTTATTTGTTTCTTTTTTGACAATATGTAGTAGTGCGGCACCACAGGCCTCAGGTATGGGCCAATGGCCTTTCTGTGGTGCCGCAACCCTCCAGGGTTGAATAAAGATATTATTATTATTATTATTAACACGAACGTTTCATCGACACTCGTTACGCGAATTTCATGCTGCAGGGACGTTTCGCCACTCGTGTATCACCGAAGTGCGCGTAAACCCACATCCCCGCCTGCGTTCACACCACTTCGCGGCAACAGTCTGCGGCTGCTCGTTGCAAGAATGTTAACCCACCTAACCGACCTGTACAGGTCGCTTCGCGGCGACAGTCTCATGCACCTTACCCCCCCCCCCCCCCCCCCCCGAAAAAAAAGATTAATTTGATCTATCGATGAAACGATATGTCGAGGAAACGTCGTTCGATGAACTGATTCCCATTGGTGTACTGTATCACCACTGCGTATTTCACGTTCACTGGTTGGTTAGCAGTCATAATGCAGCCAATGAATTTCTCATTTCACAGAACACACTTGTGTCACCGTACGCTGATTCCCCCCAACCAGATGGTCTAAGACCATCGTATTGATATTCATTTTTGTGTTCATAATATTCTATGTGTATAATAAAGCAATATACCTCCGCTCAATACTTGCACGGCGCCACTCAGGAGGGCACGTAATACCACTGTTCCACGGACTGCAAAATTGTATGCATTAATCTTGGCTCCTCAGTCAGACTGTTTGTAAAGAACATAGCCACCGTTCCTGCAGTCTCAAATTGTCTGAGATGCAAGCTCATATATTTTTTCAGGAGGCGTCTTCAACGACAATTGCTTCCTTGTCACTGAGCATCGGCCAATTTTTAAAGAGCCTATGCCATTCTTGAAGGCGGTATGCGTCTTGTTTGGAGCTTTTTACGTGTTGAATTTACCTATTTAAAGGAAGCCTTGGCCACTCTCGAGTTTATGCAAATGTGAGAAAATCTTGAAATGCGTGAAGTCCACAGGATGTGTCATAGAATGACATAATCTATATTACCCTATCATTTATGGTGCCGTAGCGCCCTTTTTCACAACTCGCACAAACATTTGAGCTGTACTAATTTTACAAAGAATTCTGCTGCTGCATATTTATAATGAATTGATAACGTGGGAACACTGGTTGCCATTAGGCTGTAACTTTCAAGGCAGGGAAGCATGGTTATCTTGTATAGACCAGCACGCGGCACTGACATCACGCAGCTGCGGTAGCGCTGTCGGCGGCACAGCGCAGACGCTTCACTTTACGTGAATTTGGTTTTTGCGCACGCACAGTGCTCACACCTGTGTGGGCAAACGCGGACTTGCTTATAAACGGGGTGTCGGTCTATAGAATGTGTACTTGTTCAGCAGTCATTCAGGTTTAACATGTTCCAACACTACCATAGTCTGACTTGATAGTAGAAAATAAATGGCTTCACCTTCACCAGGCTGAGTATGCATGAAGCAGGCATGGCATTAATGTTAGATGATGCAATATATCCTCCTAGACCAATCTTCCAAATCAACCTGGAGAAGGGGTTGAGGAGAATGGGAGCAGTGAAGCGAACGACGGCCCAGCGCAAGATTTTAGCGATGCTGAAGGGCTTCAAATGAAGTCTCCACAGAAATCCCTTGAACCTGTATGTTTTTTTATGGTAAGTGCAAATTTCAATTTCTACACATCTAGCATGTACCTAAGAGGAAGACAACTCTAATGTGGCTGATGCCAATCTTTTGAGAAGCGTAGCAAAGGTCTCTGTGAGTATTCAGAACTTTCAAATATCAAAGCGAATGATGTCATATTTTGTTTATACTTTCATCGGAGAGGACGGTTCGGCAGTTGTACGAATTTTCAATCTGAGAATGCTCCCGGACACACCATCGAAAAAAGGAACTGAAACGACTCACAAAAGCCCACACAGAAGTCTGGGAACTGTATGCAAATAAAACTTATTTCAACTCGTTTATTTAAAACGGGAAGTCATCCTGTAATTGTAACCAAAGATGGTTGATCTGTAAAATGTTTGAGCCCCCAGAGCCAATACATGGTTTGCTGTGGTACGCTGCTGTGAACCGGTGATGCAAGCACGCAGTGCGAGTGCTACAGTGTCAAGGCAGATGTGGCCGACATATGGTATTCATATCCCGTGTTATTAGGAGTCTGCGTCTGTTTAATTACAGCAACCTGAATCCTGCCACTTTACAAATTATCTCCTTGCAACTTTTTTGCCCCTTGCTCTCGCACAAAATAATTATTCGTTTGATATTTAAATGTATTATTATTAGACGGGCTGCAACGATTTTATGATTAAGAGAATTTGCATCTCGTCATTTTTACGTTGTTTATCACGTCCCGGAGGAGACAGAAAACATCTTCATTAAGAATGTTGCGATTCCGCTGCATACTCGCAAAACAAAAGCCAAGCTTTTTTCCCCACCTGCAGCCGCAAGTGGCAGCCGAAGGAACTACGGCTAGAAGATTACGTGCCCTCGCTCGGCTCCAAGCTGCAGCATAACGCCCGCTAATGTCAGCAGAGAGAGGGAGAGGAAGCGTCCTCCGAGATAGCACACGGGAACCTACACGGCACTCCGAATGACGTCACTAGGACAGCGACCAGGTGTGACCCTGAAGACTGGCAGTGAGTTGAGGGGTGCCCCAAATGCCAATAGCTATATTTCTTTTTTACGCAACAACTAGGACGCGCAGGCGAAATCGGTTTCCTGTTCTTTAGTTCAGAAGTGTCAGAGAGCAACCTCCACAAATTTTTGACCGAAGTCCGGAAATCGTTGCACCCCTCTTTAAATAGTAACTTCTAAGCTTTGAAGTAAGTGAAGCCTCATGGTTCTTTCTTTTTGTTTTATAGAGGTTTTTCAAAGCATAAATCGGCCGGTCTGCCAGCCACCTGCAGCCATGCTTGCACTGCATGATTACTTAGCATGTCCAGTGCCAACTGCTATTTAAGCTGCTCTAACCTGATTAAATTGACAGTCTGACAATCTTGTGTCTTGTTTTTCAGAAAATACAGTGTGCACCTCAAGACGTCGTGCAATGTTTGATGATTTAACCATTTGAACCAGTTAAATTACAAAGTCAACTTCGCTTTTTTTTTTTTTGTTATGGTAAGTCACGAGTCTGAGTTCTTACAGATTGAGCATGTCCCTGAGGGGGAGGCAACGCTGACGTAGCTGATGTCACTTTTTCGACAACTGTTGTAGCAATATCAGCCACATCTAACATGTTGCCCCTAAAGCCCCAGTTTGAACATACCAAGCCTTTTTCTAATGCATATTTTAGCAGATTATGAGTTAACCTCAAAATGTAACTGCATGGTTCATTCTTGTTTTGTAGAGGTTTTTCAGGGCACAAGTTGGCTGATCTCTTGCAGCCTCCTGCAGACATGCTTGCACTGCAGGGTTATTTTGCATGTCCAGTGCCAACTGTGATTTAAGCTACTCTCACTTGCTTTAACTGGCATTCTGACAGTCTTGTGTATGTCTTGTTTTTCAGAAGATACAGTTAGCATCTCGAAACGTCGAGCAACGTTTTATGATTTAACTATTTGAACAAGTCGAGTTACGGAGTCAACTTCGCTGGTGTATTTTCATGGTAAGTAAAAAGTTAGTTATTACAGTTCGAGATGACTCTGAGAGGGAGACAACGCTGATCCAGCTGGTGTCACTTCCGACAAGTTTTGTCGTAGCGTCCGTCGCATGTAACATCGTTTTGACCCCAACTGGTGTTACTATACACTACAGCTAGATTCAAACCTAATATGCTAAATTCATTTGAATCTAGTTACTATAGCTAAATTCAAACATACTAGGTCACCTGCTGCTGGCTTTTTGTAGCCGGTGAACTTGCCACGTTTAAATCGCAGGTAGTATTAAGTAGCGACACGTTGCAAACAACATATTGATGTAACAATTGTCTTCTTGGTAACACTAACTGTCACACGCTAAGTTTGTGGGAAGTAAGTTCTGTATCACACTATTTTTACTGAATAAAAAAGTAGCAGTGTTCTTTTGTAGTTAATTTTCTGATATTTCTAATTACAGTTACATTGAGGAGCATGATCTGATGCATACCTTAAATCTAGATTGTCATGGATAGACAATGATCAAAAAGATTATGCATTTCGGATTCTGGACAACAAGTGCCAATGACAAAGCGCAGCTGGCAATGCAGAGAAAACATTGACAACAGATAAACAAGGAGAATATTTTTTTCAACTCCCTCCAAAAGTTGTGCTTACAGTGAGGAGCAGTGTGGACAAAGGTAACCTCAGAGGCAATGGCTTTGTGTATTATTGAGGTTTTAACCAGGAACAAATCCTTGTGCATGCAAGCCATTCCACCGAGTGTGCCAGTTGAAAGCTTGTTCAGCGATGGAAATGGATATGCTTGCATTCAGTAAAGTAAGACTTTTAAATGAAAATTTAGAAAAGCAACTGCTGCTTTAGTATAAAATGTAATAACACTGATACAGGCACTTTGTGCAAGAAACCTGAGCATTGCCGGTTCCTAGTTTCCCTTGTTTATTTGTTTAATAAAAGAAGTAAAGTAAAATAATGGAATTACCTCTGAGGAGTAACTGTTATAGGTTACTTTTTTCTTAAGTAGCTTATTTAGGTAGTCTTTTTATATAAAGTATCTTGCCCAAGGCAACAAGTATTGTAAGGGTCTTCTAATTGCATAATTTTTCCGCTTAGTTTATGTCGATGCCTACAAGGTCTTGCTCTAAGATTTGAAATCTGTTTTCTTATATATTCTAACACATTATAAGGTAACCTTTAAGTAAAGGGAACTGCATGGTTCTTAAGTCTTGTTTGTAGAAATTTCTTGGAGCACAAGTCAGCTGATTTCTGGCAGTCTCCTGTGGCCATTGTACTGCAGGATTACCTTGGATAGTTATAGCCAGCTACGATTTAAGCAACTCTCATTTGTATAGATTGTCATTCGTGTTTGTCTTTTTTTTTTCAGGAACTACATTTGGAATTGTACTACGTGGAGCAGTTTTTGACGATTGGTCACTTTGAGGAAGTCATTTTGTGGAGTTGGTTGCGCATGTTTTTTGCTGGCAAGTCAATAGTTCAGCTTTTAAAATCTAGCATGTCGGAGAGAAAAGCAAACTTGATGTGACTGACAGCACCCTTCTGAAAACTGTTTGAACAATATTGATCACAATTAACCAGGGTTTTTACCACGGTGGGTGGCAGTGGTTTCACTGCTCACTAGTCCTGCTAGCCGCCCAATTCTTTGAAAAATGCCTTGTGGCCTTCATGTCTTGGCACAGAAATCGCTGTGCTCGGCGGACTTCTGTGCCAAGACATGCAGGTACAGGTCCCCACAACCCAAATTAATATGAGTTGGTCGAGGTGCACTCAGAAAAAAGATGCGGCTGCTGCCTGTGTCCCCCTCTCCTCCACAGTCATAGTCGGATGTCTATTTGTCCCCAATGTATGGAGAAAAATCTGTGTCTAACATTTATTCTATCCTAACTTGTACAGCTTCACTAGATCAAAGGCCACAGTTATTAAGAAAGCCTTCCACAAGATTGGCTTTTTCCTCATCTGTGCAGACCCGATATGGTCTCTATAAATTAATTTTATGCGGTTGGCTTCACATATTTATTTCTTGCAGATATAAAATAACTGGTGAAATGAAAGTTTCATCCTTTTTTTTAATGGGTTGCTTGTCTCGGCATGACCTATTTTCACTTTAAATTCAACAGCATTCGTGGGCGAACCTTTTTGTCACTTTTCACTAGTCAGTTGGTCTGTTTTATGGTTTGTGTGACCGATTTGACTCTAGCACAGGCAACGGCAGAGGCACATGATGACAGCTTGGTTTGTATGAGCGCTCACGCAGAGAGAAAGCTTTTTAAAATCGTGCATCTGACCCTGTGCTTTTGTCAGCTCCAAATCCAACTTGTAAATTGGAGTATATGGCATGCAGGTACACCAAAATGCATCGTTCGCACACATCGGAACAATCTCTTAGAGAAAATTATGAAGAAGGGTCCGCCTTTCTATGGGCAACAAAAGAAATGCGCAGTCAGAATGCGCTGACGAGGTGGCCAAGCAAGCTCCTTGAGTGGTAGGCACTTGGGGTAAAGGGAATGGCTAGATCACATTTTGGGGGTAATCAGGTGCACAAAGTGTGGAGCATGGAAACAGACTTGCATGCCATATATAAATACTCTGTAAATTTTTACCACTCGCTCAACTCAAAAGCGTGTGCACAGGTGTGCTCAAACGTGGGTAGGATGGAGCTCCCAAATTGTAAGATTGGGGACTGGGGACTAAGCTACTGCTTGGTCCCGAGTTTTTGATAGCAGTTTTAGTACACATGCACTCTTTCACCCGCTCAGTTCTGTGAGAACCTTCAGGGATATCTAAAGAGAAAATCGAGTTTCTATGTTCGCACACACTAAGCACTCGAGGCTGACCACCTGATTCGACAACGAGAAAGAGTGCAACTAGCCCTTCGTTCTAATGGGAGATTTTGAGTGGCTGCCCAAACTTACGAAAGTCTGGGATATGAGCTTAGCCAGTTTTACATACTCTTCTGCAACATCTCATGAACCTTAGAAATAAAGCATTACTCAAACTGGATCGAGTTTTCCGGTTGGTTCATCAGTTCTCAAGAAATGCTTCACATTAGAAACCAAATCACTATTGCAATTCCGGCCTTGAATTTTTTTTCTAAGTTTCAAATGAATTTAGGCTTAAAGTGTATCGGTTTTGACTAAGGAACAGGAGAACAACACCCTCAAGTCAAACGTTGGTTTTAATATCGGGTCACAGGATGAACAATTAGAGGCAATGTCCATTTGATTTTTGAATAAGATTCATGGCTAATAATTAAATGGGCTGAGGGGGGCTGTGTTTTATGCACAAGCTCAATTTGCACATCTTGTTGATCTGATGTAGATATTTAAAAATTTTTTCTCTGTTTTCACTTCTTTAGCACATCATGTTACATGCAGCATCTGAAAACAAAGGCCAAACACCACGGGGGGCTCCACTTTGGCTCTTCAAGGATCCAAATAAAGTGTTCGAAGGTACTTTTCTTATTTTCTCATCAATTATTCAGGAGACATTGCATGATTGCTACAAGCAGCATAGGAAAGAGTACTCAATATTCGTTTAAAGAGATTCTTTTCCAATTCAAAATTCTGTAATTTTTTTATAGAAAACCTGGTTGTATCAGCGTCTTAATGAAAATTACTTTATGTATAGGGCATCATCACTAAGGGACTGGCTGTTAAATGAACTGGAGAAGTCTGCACCTCCAACCATTAAGCTCATATTCTTACCAAAGGTCTATTTTAGCAGTGAACACCATTGTGACATGTAAAGGCACAGTTCCGTCTCTGCGGAATATGAAAACAGCATTCTCTATATTTTCAAGCATGAGTGCCGACGCAGATGAGTGAGAGTGACGTTTGGTGTTGTCTAGAAGGTGCTTTATATCGCTGTTTAGAAATGCAATGACTGCGGTGGTCAGTCAGACTGCAGACAATGTTTTGTAATTCCACTACCTTCTATAATTCTGCACATTGGTCTGAATGCCAGAACTGACATTGAGGAAACTTACTGCAGATGCATTGCTCAGCTGTGTTGCCTGCTTTCCACAACAGGTTGTGGCAGCTCTCGATTGTATACATTGGTGCCCATTGTCAAATTTAAATAATGTAGTTCTATTTTTCACAGACTGGAGTTGCACCTTAAAAGTTTTCATGGGAATCTGTGTCACAAAAAGAAAACATTTGATAAGTTCAGCTTGCTAGATGAAGGCATTAATTCTTCTAGCTCATTTTACAGCCCACCTTTCTATTGACACCGCCCTATGCGGAAAGCAAGTCATCTGCTTCTTGCACAGACATTACGGTGATGTCAGAACGGTGACGAGCTCTCATTCCCGATCGAAAAGACCATCAGGTTTTCCTGATGGACCATCAGAGTTTCTTGATGGTCCATCAGACTTTTCTGATGGTCCATCAGGTTTCCTGATGGACCATCAAAGATGTCTGATGGACCATCAGCCCACTCCTGATGGACCATCAGCCCATTCCTGACGGACCATCTGACTTTCCTGATGGACCATTAGACTTCTTTGATGGCCCATCAGGCTTCCTGATGGACCATCAAGAAGGTCTGATGGACCATCAAGAAAGTCTGATGGACCATCAGCCCATTCTTGACGCACCATCCGACTGTCCTGATGGACCACTAGACTTCTTTGATGGCCCATCAGGCTTCCTGATGGACCATCAAGAAGGTCTGATGGACCATCAAGAAGGTCTGATGGACCATCAAGAAGGTCTGATGGACCATCAAGAAAGTCTGATGGACCAGCAGCCCATTCTTGACGCACCATTCGACTGTCCTGATGGACCATCAGATGCGTTTAGATGGTCCGTCAGAAGTTCCTGACGGCGCCTAATGGTCTGTTGGACACTCTTGATGGGCTGTCGGAGGTGGCCTAATGGTCGTCAGAAGTTTTATGTTTCACTTCGGTTCCATCAAAAGTGCCTTATTTCCCGGCCGTCGGGACTTTATTTGCGCACAATGTTTATCAAAAGTGCTTGATTAATTGTTGCACGCTGTATCCTGACGGCGCCGTCAGAGGCGTTTAATAACAATTGAAATATGGGTCGCGACATATTTGCCAGCATGTGATGAGTCGCGGGCTCGCGAGGTGCTGACACAACTGTGTCACGCGATTTGTCTTTACTCACTGAGTCCCCGATTCACCGGCAACTGTGCGTTCGTCTGCAATCACGCACCGTGGAAACCCGTGCTCACGGTAGGGTTCATCATTTCGCATATGCTTCATCTACGCCTTTCTTTACCAACGGAAGGTGGACAGACTTTTCATCGACACATTAATTTTTATAGACACGGCACCCCCGGAGCCCCGCAACCGTTGTGCGCATCGGACGGTCGCGGCGGCAATTAAGTTCAGCTTCCAAACAGACCGCGCGGCCATTGCTTTGCATTACTTTGCTCGAAGGTTAAATAGTCGGGGGAATGCGCCACCGCCTCGCTGAATGAGCGGCCCAAAGTCGAGGAGGCTCCGCAACTTTGCACGCTACAAAATAGGCGATTTGAGGATATGTCGCGATAAAAAAAAAAGCTGTCGTTGAATCTCGGGTATGATATATGATGGGCCGCAGCCGCGTGGTCAATGGGTTGATGTGATTTTTTTTATTAAGGAAAAGCCTTATATGTCTCGTCGTTCAGACGACCTTAAAAGTTCTTGAGCGGAAACACGTCGAGTCACGAAAGGTGCTAAAACCGGCGACGCGAAAGGTAGAAAAACCTGCATTATTCAGTATTCAGCTGCACTAGAACCCTTTTGGACCAGGGCGGTCGTTAACGAAGCAGCTTCGCAGGGGTTTTAGACTGAATTAAAGTTTTCAACACCACCGCCACCATCATAGATATATTAAAAACAAAAAAAAAAACAAGTTTTTTTCGTATGCCGACGCGCTACCCCTGCGCCACGGGCGGAGGTCTGTCGAGGGTCGCGTAAAATATGAGTTAGTCTTTAATGTATCCGCTACTGCCGAAGCATCGGCTACTTGCGGCGCCAGTTTTTTTACACGCAGTGTTGACACTTGACATATTTCTCTTAAAAATGTTCTCATTCAAGTTCATACGCAGTGTTCGACACTCGACGATCCGTTAATTTTAATGTATACTTTATATTTTGAAAAACGCTCGCCGCTTATATCCGTTCGAGCAACAGCGTCTTCAAAAGCTTCGAATCCAAATCCAAATCCAGTTGTTTCGTGCGCTTTGTTGCCTCGGCAGCCTCACCCTTCCTCGTGGAGTGTTTTCGAGGTTTTAGATATTTCGGTAGGTTTCACTCGATTTTGCGAGAACGGAGAAATAAGCGACGTCCACAGGGCTTTATTTAAAAACTGCAATCCTTCGAATGTGGTCGACTTCGAACGTAGGACGGCGTACAAGGTGTCTTGGGACGGCGACGCGAACACTCGAGGAGGCTATTACGACGCCGAGATCCTCGAACTGACGGGTGAGTGTGTAGGTTTTACCATCCCAAAGTGCGACGTAGCCACAAGCAATCGCCGTTTTCTTTCTTTTTTATTGCGACTGTAATTAAAAGTGAACATTGTAGGCTGCTTATATGGGGTACCAAGCTAGGCAGATGAATGCATGGGCTAAAGCGCGAAACACATGTACGACGAAACCGTCCGATCGGACGTCCGACCGCGCAATACGACGGTCGGAAGGCGAGGGTTTTCAACGCTCTCCGATGCTACGAAAACCCTCGCCTCCGACCGTCGTATTGCGCGGTCGGACGTCGGATCGGACGGTTTCGTCGTACATGTGTTTCGCGCTTAATACTTCAGTTGAGCGTGTGGACTGAACAGCCTTGCACGTGACATCATATGCCACCCTGCAAGCCGCCGTTGCTCCTGTGCCTTAAGTCCGCGCTAATTTACTCGTACTCCACCGTTCCGAGTTTCACACTCCGAGCGCAGCAACTAAACGAAGCATAGCGTACAGTAGCGCAACACACCGAAGCTGTCGGCGAGCTGTATAAGCCACTTCCCACCACAGTTTTATGACGAACCCAGCATCTCGCGGATGCCAAAATTATTTTGAAGATAAATTAATTAAGGGCTCTATAAAATGGTAAAATAACCCCCCCCCCCCAAAAAAAAAAAAAGAAATGCGAGGCGACGTTAGGAAATTTTTATGAATGTTTTAATATTTGTGAAAAGTTTGAAGACTCGCTTCGACCAGATATGCTGAATGTTACTTTGACCGATCTATTTATTGACCACGCATGCTGTTTAGATTCAAATGAAAGACAACATTCTTGAACTCTCTTGTCAAAGCAAGAAACTCTCAAACTTGTCAGATATCTTGGGTTTCCGCCTTCCAGCGCGAGACTGAACCTGTCGATGTGCTACTCCAATACTGGCACACCACTGTTCAATAAATAGCACATTAATTAGTTTTCAGGCGAGATGCATGGACAAACTTTTTCCGCAATGTTTTCGCTTTCCAATCAAAGTATCTTTATTCGCAGGGCTGTGCATTCTACAAAGGGCAGCGATCGGACTGTCCTGTCATCTCGACAACTTTTCTGTCGCTGTACCATCATAACGCTACTGTTCGATGGGTAATTCGTTTTCAGGTGAGATTCGGGAACAAACCTTTTCCGTAATGGTCCTGGCTTTGAAATCAAATCATTTTACTCGCTGGGTTAAGCATTCTTTAACTGAAATGAGGCAGCGATCCACTGCACTCCTCGTCTCGGCGACATTTCTGTCAACGCAAAGAAATGACTTGCACTTCGAGAAATACTCGGTGCAAAAAGAGCACGCTTGAGTGTCAGTCCTTTGGTGGCGCTTCTGTCCATTTAATGAACAGAGCGCCAAACTCTTGCGCTCCGCAGCACAAACTTAGGCGCACAATCGTGGCTGATTCAATGTCAATTCATGCGAGTCATATAATACATGGCTTGCATTGATGTTGCATCAGCTGCCATTGCTTCCTGACCAATTTATTTATTCATGATCACAAATGTACGGTCGGGGACAAAAGTCCCCAGGACGTGCTAGCTGCGGCTGAAACCCATTGCTCTGCCACCTGCCGGCGGGTCGCCTGGTTTCGAGATCACACAAAAGCGCCTGCGCGTCCTACTCTGCCTGCAAACATGTGCGTTTCCTGCTCTTCTGCGGCACAGCACCTAACTAGGAATCGGGCACATGGTACTGCCTCGGAGATAGCGCTGGCGGCTGACGAGCGTCTGCTATACATTCCAAAACTCGAGATACCGCCTGGGGCATTGCGCCGCATTTCGTCGTGTCAGCGCACTTTGCTTTATACCCAGTTCAGCTTATCGCTTAATTGAGCTGCCGTGACTTCTTGCTTTATAGGTGCCGTGTCAGTAAGCACTATCTCCGAAGTGGTACCACGCGCCCGATTCCGAGTTAGGCGCCGCGCCGCAGCAGAGCGGGAAAGCACACACGTTGGCAGGTACAATAGGACGCACGTGCGCCCTTCTGTGATCTCGAAACCAGGCGACCCGCCGGCAGAGGAATGCGTTTCAATCGTAGCTTGCGTGTCCCGGAGACTTTTGTCCCCGACTGTACCTACAAGAAACCCAAGAGGAAATGGCAACTGAACTGGCCTGGCGCAAACAGGCAGCTGAAGCATCTGCAAGTTCACACAAAGCTGCTCCTCCCAGGAACGTGAGCCCTTGTGCCCTCTAACGCAAAGCAGTTTTTGTGGAAATTCCGTCACCAGAATATCATTACCTGTCTATGTAATGTGGTGCAGCCCATTTTTTCTGGGAGTGTCCAAAAGCTAAATCTTAGCGCTAATTAATTTTTTAGATGCGGTTTATGTCCGGACAAAAGCTGAAAGTGACGATGTTGCAAGGCTCTCAAAAGCAGCGCCAGCCACATATGGCTAGCAGCGACCGAAACGGGCACACAACTGACCAATCCAACTGATGCAGAAAGAGAGCTGGTCGTGCACAAAATGTGAGTGTGGAAAGCAGCTTGGGAATCCTAACACTGCGTAAAGTCATGTCGAGTCCTTAACATTTATACTTCCTTGGGATTGCTCTGTTTCACCACTCAGTCAAGGCTTTGCAGTTTACCAAGCCTTCTTTATTTCACAAAGGCCAGTAAAGCAGTCGGGAGTGACAAGGAAGACAAAGAATCAACTAAATCACAAAAAAAAAGAAAAATAGCACAGGGATCCAGTTTGATGCCGGCAACAATGTGTTGTCATGATTTGTTGATGAGGAATGCCATGCTTTCTGCCTACACCCCAATGTGCGTGAGAATGCTGCTAGGGGGCACACCAGCAGAGCTGCTAGAAACACCTTTCTCTGACTTACCCTGCTCTATCAATTGCAGGACTACCTGCGGCTCGGCTGTTGATGCGGGAGGTGCTGTAGGGCCCTACTGCCTAACACGTAAGTCATTTATGGCCTGACCTCTGGGTACTCGTATGTTTACCGTACTAACAGAACCTATGCTTTAGCATTAAAAAGGTAACTTTTTTAATGAACCTGCAGTATATGAAAGAAGTTTGCTGTGCGGTGATAGAGCCGAACATGTCATATGCAACACATGGCTTATATCTTGCATAGAGGATATTCATTCATATAGGGTGGAAACAATAATGCTGAGAAAGAAGGCATAAACGGCAAAGAGCTCTCTACTCTACTGTTGTGGCTGCGCTCTGTTGCTGAGCAGAATGACCGAGGAATGTCCTTCCTACGTCATGACTACGTAGCGAGTTCCCCAATGTTGCTAGATTACCTCCCAAATAGGCTCCACATGCACCCACCAGGTGCACATTGAAAGATTGTTTGATTAGCTTTAAAATTAGTTTGCTTGTGCCCTTCAGCAAAGGACTGGTATTTTTGAGGTTAAGTTGCAACCTGCAACTCATTAAAGCGATAAAATGAGCGCTGGAATTTGGTTTCTGTACATCTTTAATGTGAAATTGTTTTTTTCAGTTGCTGACGAGGACATCCTTGCAAAGAATGAGATCGTGGATCTTAGCATCGGCCTCCAGAAAAGGAAGGAATGGTAAAATAGAAAAACTTTTCACTTTCATTCAGTATATAATATACATTAAAAGAGTTAAGGATAGTGCAGGGGTGGCCAGAGTGACATGGAGTTAGAACTGCAGACAAAACTACGAAAGTTTAGAGTCGCTGGAAAAAAGAAAGTGGGGGGGGCTACTTTTAACAAGAAACAATATGGAGGGAACAGTTATTTCCATAGAGGACAAGTATAATGGGGGATAACAACAAATGACACTATGCATCAGAAGCAAAAATCACTGCTAAGCAAAAATTAATACACGATTCACTAGCCAGTCACTGCCCCTGACAACTGTTATGCGTATACGGTTGAAAGTCTTTCTAGAACAATAAAGGAAACAGGGTCACTCGACGCATCTACGTGGCAAAAAGCATTCCAGGTGTATATATGTAGTGTGTTGCCAGGCTGCCAAGACTTGAAGCTCTTTCTAAATTCTAGAACCCTTTTCGTCTAGGGGACACGTTTTCCAGGGAGCCGCGTGCCTCACTTTGGCCACTCCTGAGATAATGTAAGCACAGTAGATTGAATCGATTGAAACAAGAAGTCATTAAAACATTATTGTAGCCAGGATCTTAATTGTAGTTACAGCCACTGCCTGGAAAACATTCTGTTGTCATGCTCACCTGATGCAACTAAGGGATTATGTAGCTGTTTCATGCAGATGCCATGAAGCTTTGTAGGCCCATCAGCTTCGCAGACGCCCATGAAGATAGGAATTCATGTGTAGTGCTGTCTTAAATTTAAAGGCCTAAATTTCATTAATGTAATTATTTTAGTGCATTTTCAATGCATCTTGGAGTATACAGTACCACTCTACGTCAACGACTGGTATATGTGAAGCTGTTTCTCGCTTTTGTTTAAAACAGATCCATGTCGGGCAAGGTGTGCACGTCAACCAGGAATGCGGGCAACATGCGGAAAGCAGAGTGCGACTCCATGTTTTGCAAGATCACCGCTGCTTCCATAGGGTGAGTGGAAGTGCTTTTGGAGAGGTCGGTGACCGGCACCCTCTCCAACAAGGCAAAGGCAGCGAGGCAAGAGAAGGCGTTTGCCCCGCTCACTCAGCGCAAGGTGCAGGCTCTCTCATTAAGCAAACATTTTTAAAATCTTGATATGAATCTTGCGGAGTCGCGTAAAATATTTCATGCTAAATTCGTATCAACGAAAGAGAAACAAAATTTATATTTTGAAACACAAGGAATGCATGAATGTGCATTTATTTATGGCAGAAAATATCTTGTATGCAATTTACACGATTCTAACACGCCCCCGATAGTAACACACGGTTATAATCAACCCACGAATGTTGAAAAAATGAATTAATGTCGATTCTACTACGCAGATAAATGTTGATTCTACTTCGCAGATAAAATAATGACGGCTGAACAACATACACTTTGTGGAAAACATTTTATCAAATGCACATACTCGGAAAGTGCCCACACTATGTGCTGTTGAAGCCCTACATCAAAAACTTGCAAGCAAAAATTCGGTTTCTTTGTCTTTCCAACCAAGCTCGCATGTCACCGTGGACCACACCGAAGACACCACCAACATCACTCGGTTTTCTGTTTTTGCCAACGGAGTTACTTTGTTTTTTAGAGGTAACCTTATAGTAAACTCGGTTTTGCTTTTCCAAGGCTGAAACACCATTCCACGAGATCGCAAAAACAAAAAAGCGATTTTGGATTCAGATTGGATTGGATTTGAAACATGTGTTGATGGTGATGGGGCTGGCCACTTTGCACAGTTTTTTTTTAGTTTTTGTTTTTGGGTCCGATTGTAACATGCATGTAATTTTGAGCTCCAGTTTTTGGGTAAAGTGCGGCTGATCCCTGGCAGCAACAGGCAAGCCGCCCAGAGCCTTGAAAGCCTACAGTCGCCGATCGTGGCCTCCTTGCCACTATCACTTGTGGAGCACGCATTTGTATCAGCCGTCGCAGCGCGTAGAGGAATTCGGAACACCCAAAAATTTTCACGTCGTATACAATGCACTTCGGCCGGGGAATTTGTTAATTTGTTTTATTCCGGAATTCGTACCAGTTAGTATCACCGAGATTTTACTCTAGTAGGTTGTCTGCTAACACCTGGACATGTGATGGGGGTACCCCGCCAAGAATGAGTCAATCATAACAGATAATAACCGTAAATAATCGCACATTTGTATTTTGAACAGATAATTTTATTTTTCGTTCTAAGCAACAAACTCGAGCAAGTGCTCGAAGAGAAGTCAACGGAGAGCTCGATGCGTCGTGGGCTATCCGGCAAAGCTGGCGTGGCTACGAGCTGTGCCGTTCGGGTGCATAGTGGTGGTGTAGACGTGTTACAGCCTAGCCATTTGAAACACCTGTGGGCTTTACGTGGACCAAAGCGGACTAAGCCGTCTAAGCGCCTATGTTTGAGATAAGTAATGTCAAGGTCATCGCGTTCAGGGCGAGATTACTCCAACAGTTGAGTATACCTCCAAACAGCGGCGCTGCTTCGATGTGTAGTGCAGCTACATAGCGGTTTTCGCCATGTCACGACTACGTCCAAGATCCCCAACATTGCTAGATTACCTCCCGACGAAGCTTCAGAGGCCTCCACCAGGTGCACATTGAAAGACTGTTTAATTACCTTTAAATTTAGAGCCAGGCCATGAATGGAAGATCTTTCAAGGAATGTGAAAGATTGTTTTTATATAGAACTGCATTGTTCTTTCTGGTGCTCATGATGCTATTTTTTTTAATTCTGTGGTGTGTCTAAGCTGTTACCACAGCGAGGGATGATAACCAAGTATAAGCAGTTTCCAACGTACATTGTCTACTTATCTACAGTTGTAGCTCCTATTTCTTACAAGGTCACTAGCCTAGCAGTGAGATTTATAGACGTGGGCTACCTGTTTTGTGCTTAAAAGAATCTAACAGAAGCCAGGGTGAGCTGTCTATTGGGAGTGGAACATAAATCAGGATACTGCGGTACTTTTGCTTTCATGGTGATCTCTGAACACTGTAAATACTAAGAAACGTTGAAGGCTTGTTAGGTGCCAGCTGCCACTTAATTGCTTTTATTTGAGACTAATTTACCCTTGGTCTTCTCAAACTATGACCCTCCAACCTGTATTTATGACATTCTATATTGTTTTAAGTCTGAGCACTGCAAAAAATAATTACCCTGGAATTTCAATATTCCAGGCTGCTTTTGACTACACCTGAGGGAGAAAGGTACCGCCAGGCTGAAAGGGCAGCCCGGCACCAGAAGATACGGCGGTACCTGTCAGAAAAGCTGTCCAATCTCAAGAGAAATCACTACAAAGGTATGTGCATCTATACTCTAACTTCCTTAATTAAGTAATATACTATTTTGGGTCTCAAGTTTACAAGCAATTATTTTAAATGATGGTACAAATAAATTATTTAGAGGTTAATATATCTAAATGTTTATGCAAACAACTTTAAAGTAGTCTGTTGATCAGCTGACCACTTGAAAAAGGCTGTGGGTTGCTTAGTCGCTAATGCCATCCCATCAGGCCGTGCTCGCTCACTCCAAAACGTTGCATGGTCACACAATTACAATGAAGCACGTCACTCTTACTGCCCCTTAGTCGTCTCTAGGCCCACTCTGCTGTTTACGTATGTCAATGGTCGTCCTGTGCTTGGACTCATTGCTGATCTCTGAATTGCCCTTGATATGTCCAGGCTCATCCCTTTGCTGCCTGTCCTCCCCCGATGCGTGGTCCCACCACGGACTGCCCATGCTGTTGCAGGTCTACCATCGCTTGCACCCCATGTTGTAGCCTTTTTACCCTTTTCTTATTAATTTAGCTTAATTTATATATTGCCAATACTATTGAAATGGAACAAATGTACTATCGCAGCCAATATGAGCTGAAACGCCACTGCACGTGGCACGCGATGAGAGTTGTCTCTCAGATTGTTCAGCAAACCTTGGTATGCGTTGAGGTAGAAACAAATCGCTTCTTGTGCTCGTTGCACCACTATGCCGTTCCGTGTCAATTTTCAGCTCATAGTGGCACAATGAGTGCAAGAAGCAACCTGCCTAAACCTCAGCAAACACAGAGGTTCACTGAAAATCCGACAGGTGGCTCTGATAGTACCACACGCCAAGCGTCACGGTGCTTCAACTAATATTGGTCACAATAGTACTTCCTCAAATGTTTCTGGTTTTTCTGTACCACCTAGCCATTCCGCCCAGCGAAACAATGTATGATTTCATAACTTCATAATAAAAATATCAAAGCAATGCAGCTTGTTTGACTTTATTCTTATTAGTAGCTGCATTCGCCGTACTCAAATGTCGGGCTGGCGATTACCAGTGTGCATTGGACAATATAATTCAATTCTAAGTGGCATATGCACTTCGTCATGCTCCAGGCATGGCATAATTAAGTTTCCAGATTATGCATTCACATATTGTGTTTTTTTAAGTTGTGGCCAACTCGAACTGTTTCAAATTAGCCATGAAACCACCATAATCAAACCTTAAAAAAATAAACGTCTCAAAATACGACAGGTCATTCGACCATCAGACCAAACCAACAGACCATCAAACCATCAGGCCAACAGACCATCAAACCATCAGGCCAACAGACCATCAAACCATCAGGCCAATAGACCATCAAACCATCAGGCCAACAGACCATCAGGCCATCAAACCATCAGACGTCCCAAAATACGACTCCATCAGACCATCAGACCATCAGGATTTTCCTGATGGTCTTTTCGATAGGGTTGACTTTGATTGGAAGGACATAGTGGGTAGACCACAATGCTAGACACCATGAGGTCTACCCCCTATTTTTTTTGTTCAATGAGCCAATAAGAGCTCGGCCTTCTGACATCACCGGAACCCCTGTGCAAGAAGCAGACAAACTTGTGCTCCGCATAGGATTACAGATACTCAAGAGTGCTTTCCGTAATATAAGTTACCGAAAGCCTACTCTGTTTGCCCTTTTACCGACAACGTTTAAGCACTTTTACGGATACTAGAGCGATTTCCGCAATAGCTTTTACGGAATGCATATTCCAGTCCGTTGTTTTACGGACAGCTCTTGAATAGCGTTACGGATAGTAGAGCACTTTCCATAATCTGTTTTGCGGAATGTCCTTTTATTTACGGATTGTGTATGTGTTTAAAAGGATTTTCCCGTTATTAGAATTATGGATGACCTTTCCGGCAGCATAGGTGCCAGAGAATTTCTCCGTAAAAGAGGGCAAATTTTTTTACTGATGGGCTATTGGCATTACCGCTATGTCGCAGTTCATTATTATTGTTTCATGAAGAGCGCAGACAAAAAGCATCCACTAGCGTAGTTCAGATATGTCTGCTACTCGCGTTCGTCTGTAGAAGCCAGGGCTGCCTGTCGTAACATGCATGCTTGCTCTCTAGCTTCAGCTGAGTCGCATGTGTTTTGTGAATTAAAGTGTATACGGTCGTCCCGGAAGGTTCAGACATCGAGGGCGTTTCTCTGAAACATGCTTTGGGTGCACGTGGGCCCGTTTGTGAAGGAATGTTCCTGTTGCCTAAAAAACACAAATTTCAAAAGTGAAAGAAAAAAAAACAAGAAATAAGGATGGGTACACACTTTTTCCGATTTTTGATATCATGAATTACATTCATTTTAAGGACTTGTGAACCGTTTCATACCATGCAAGATGGCCACCTCGGCTTATGAACAGTTTCATAGCCATCCAAGATGGCCATCTCGGAATGCGAGCTTTTATATAAATGCTGCCCTTGCTGATGAAATTCCCTTGTTCGAATTCAATATGAGCAGCTGTCACCATTGCTGAGAAGCTTTCAGCACCGGCATTAGGTTCGAAGTTGTTGTAGCATTTTTGAACTTCTGCATTGGTAATGACGCAATAACATTGGTAAAATGTTTGCTTCGAAAGTGAGAATGTCTGCCCCAAAACCAGTTTTTGCCTGCTACAAGAGCTCCAAATCACCACTTGTCAGTTCCACCATTGCAGTTACCCCTTGCTTTAACTTAATTTATTCTAACTGTGCTGTTTGTCTTACCTTTTCAGATCGAGCATCGCTCAAGGAAGGCGTTTTATGTGACCTAATAAAGATACAACAGGTTTGATTTTGCATTTTACTTGTCATTTTATTGGCTGTTCTCCTTGAAGTTAACTTGCAGTGATCCTATGGCAGTTGAAAGTATGTAATAGTTTCTCTGGCAACGCTGGAATCTGGTTGGCCTATCCTATCAGCTCAGCAGTGGTCACAATCACACCTGCCGTCAAATATGTTCCATCAAAGACCACCACAGTATGTTCCATCAAAGACCACTACATACATAATTTGGGACATTCCATCAGTGGCAGTCAGACGTCGTCTGATGGACCATCAGGGCACGTTCCACCAGGGCTGCTGACTGGCAGTCAGTGTCCCAAATTACGTACCTTGATGGAATTTTCAATAGGGTTTTGCCAACAAAATACACCTAAGGCTCAAGGTGACCAAATTTCAGTTTTAGTTCACTGGTATCTAAGGAGATTATTGAAATTAAGCTCAAGGATGCACTCGTGGAGTGAGGTGCCTAACCACCGAATTTACAAAGCTCACTTCAATTGAGGGCCCCCTCCACTTCCCCGAGGAAGTCGTGTGGGCTGGCGCTGGCCAATCGCGAGGACGGATCCGCCGTCCCGATTGGCCAATGCCGGTCCTCACGCCTTCCTCGAGGAAGCGAAATGATCGACCTTCGTTACCATTTCGACACTGTCAACCCCTTGTGAACTTTCGGCTGGCCAGCCAAAAAACTGCAATAATAGTTTACATGGCCTACCATTGATTTTATTGCCTGATACACATATTGCCGGCTTGCAATATGGGAAGAAAACAAAGATTGAACACAAAGATTGACGAACAATTTAAAGAACCAAAATTTATTTATCACAATGTCAATAAAATTACTAGTGTTTTTTTTTCAAAAGACTGAGTTAATTGCCCTAATGTAAACAATGAGTGAAAAAAATGACATTTCCTTGCTTCCTGACATGTCTGTGGTGTGAGCTGAAAGAAGAAAAACATTAAAAATTAAGTGGGCATATAACCATCAATTTTCTTGCAGCTCATTCGATAATATGCATAGAGGAGCCTTATGGATGAAGAAAGAATAAAACAATTAAAACAGGGACAACACAACCACATCTTTCAACTAGCAACAGACGAGTAAACTTTCAACAGCGAGCAGCCGACTATTGGGGAGGAGATCGAACAGTCACGCCTCTAGCGGCACGCTTCAGCTGTGGGGGCAACAAACCGAATTTTCTTGTTTGTTTTTGATCAGCGATATCAAAGATGACGATTCGAAGGCCAGCATTGGTCAGAGCGAAGCGCTCATGTCCAGGCCGTGCATGACGAGGTTCAATTTCTTTGTTATGCTGTGTGAGTAAACACCGGGCTGTGGGGACAACAACGTCGATAAAGCGCCCCCTATAGTTCGATCTCCTGCCCAATACCCAGTAGGAGTAGGGGAGAGAAGGGGGAGAGAAGGAAAGATAAGAAACGTGAAGTGCAAGTCAGGATGGTAGGGTTATCTCGGATTTTAAAAATGCAACCTCAGTTTTTGTCAGTAGGAGAGAAGGGTTAGACACGTTGTTTTTGCTGTGGTCATAGCGAATGATTCTATGATTTCCCTGCCGAATCTGGTGTCATGCCCCCCCAGGATTTTTGTGTCATCAAAGAGGGGATGACAACGCAAATACGAACGGGCATGTATGACTATGGGATGATAATAATCTGGAGAGGCCTTAGAAACTTCGTTGGGATGTTCGCGGAGTCTGTGATTGGTGCATCTGCCGGTCTGTCCTATGTATTGATGGCCGCACCTCAAGAGGATGGAGTAAACTTTCTTCGCTTTACATGGAATGAATTTCTTTTCGTGTTTGACAGTGCAGCCAATCGGAATCCGGTTGCTGTTGACTTTTTGACAGAGTTGTTTAAGACGCATGCGGCACGAGAAGACAACATTCGTGTCGAACTTTGAGGCAATGGATTTTATCCGGTGGGCTGAAGTTCGAAACGTATGTGTCGAACTTCAGCCCACCGCTGTGATCGGAAGCGTCTGTTCTCAGGACAAAAGGTTTTTTCGAGGTCTGGTAGCTTGAGGAGACGCGGTTGTGTCAGGAGCTGCTTTAGCTTGTTGAGCGACTCTTCATGTTCGTCTTTCCACTCCACCGGTTTCCGCCGCCCTACCGAGTCAGGTCGGTCAATGGGGCGGAGATATCGGCATAACCGGGAATAAATTCTCGGTAAGAGCCTGCCAGCCCCAGGAAGGAACGCACCCGACACTTGGTTTCGGGTCGTTTTTCCCCTACAATCTTCTCCACAAGACTCTCGAGTGGAGCCATTCGGCCTTTGCCCACTTGGTGGCCCACAAAGGCAACCTCGTCTCGTCCCACCTCACACTTCGTGGGCTTCACCATTAATCCCGCGGCTCGGATTCTCTACAGCACCTGTCGGAGTGTGACCAGGTGCTTTCCGCACGTCTCACTGGCAATGAGAGCATCGTCATAATAGTACCCTACTCCTGGTACTTCGCCTAAGAGCTTGCGCATTAGCTTTGTGAAAACTGCCAGCGCCGTTTTGATTCCGAACGGCATGAAACGAAACTGGAACAGTCTGGTCTCTGTATAGAACGCGGTCCTTGCCATCGACTCTTCTGACATGGATATCTGCCAGTATCCCTTGCAGAAGTCCAGTTTCGTGAAATACTTTTTGAACCCACCTCAGCGAGTGGTGCTTGGACCCTGGGGATTGGCTCGAAGTCGGAGACGAACACATCGTTCACCCATCGGAAATCGACGCACAGTCGGTGTGTACCGTCCGACATTTTTACCACCAGTACGGGAGAGTGGTAGGCCGAGTTTGATCTCTCAATAATGCCCATCTTGAGCATGTCCTCCACTTCCTCATTAATGGTTTGGCGCGCTGCAAAAGGTAGTGGATACTGTTTGATGTTCACCGGTCTGGTGGTCGAGAGCTCCGGCCCACTTTACACCAAATTGGTCCGTCCCGGAACGTCGGAAAACACCGAGTCGAACTCGGGACTTAGCCGCCTGGCCTCCTCTCGTTGCGGATCTGTCAGTTCGGTAGAGATCGCTACGTCGCCGCTGACCACCATCTTGTGAAGACTCATGAGTGGTATTGCTCCTTCCTCATCCCCGTCAATTGTAACGACTGCGCCCTTACTTCCTGTGATGCGACTGGCTCTTTACGTTCTTCGTATTTTTTTTTTAACATGTTCACGTGGAACAGTTTAGTAGCGTGCCCCAAGTGCACTGGATGATCAAGGCCGCCTCTCCTTTCGGTCACTATGTACGGACCTTCCCACTGCATCAACTGTTTATTACGATCAGTTGGCAGCAAGATCAGTACCCTTTCGCCGACCTGCAGTGTGCGGCTGCGCGCCTGCTTGTTGTAGTGCTGCTTGTAGCGGGTGCTCGATCGCCCCAACTCCTCGTCGGCCGCGCGGCGTTTGTCTCCAAGGCGATTCCTTAGCTCAAAAACGTACTGGTACGTCGTACGGAGATCCGGCTCGAGGGATTCGTTTGTCCACAACTCTGAGGACGGAGAGGGGACCCCGCAACTGTCGTCCGTATAGCATCTCAAATGGAGAAAACCGGAGGCTAGCTTGGGGTGCCTCCCGATAAGCGAAGAGCCGGGGACTCAATTATTTGTCCCAGTCCTTCGGATTCTCTTGACACATCCGCCTGAGCATCGTCTTTATGGTCCCATTGAATTTTTCAACTGGCCCATTTGCCATCGGACGGTATAGCTTCGTGTGTAGTTGGAGCGTTGAAGGCAATCGGCTCACTTCCTGCATTAGCTCGGAACAAAAATTGTAACCACGGTCGCTCAGAATTTCTCTCGGGACTCCAGTCCGGGTGAACATTTCGACCAAGGCCTCGGCCACGCGTTCGGTTGTAATGTCGGCGAGCGCCGCAACATCTTGGTAGCGTGTGGCATAGTCCAGCATCGTTAAGATGTAGCGGTTTCCCTTCGATGTCGCCGGCGCGATGGGTCCCACGATATCAACAGCGACCCGCTGAAAGAGGGTGTCGATCGCTGGCATGCTTTCGAGGGGCGCTCTATCCAACTTGCACTTAGGGGTTGTTCTTTGGCATTGATCGCAGGAGGTGACGAACCGTTCCGTGTCACTCTGGAGTCCCGGCAAACAGAATTCCGTTAAGACTCGGTGCGTAGTTCTTTACACTCCCTGGGCCCGTTTGTTCGAAGCCGGTTAATTACAACCGCGGTTAAAAGTTAACCACCCTTCCCTTCTAGGTACCTACAAGTACCTAGCCAAGTTCGACGAGGGCTGGATGAGCGATAGCTCCGTGTTTTATTATGGGGTGGTAGCTGGTGTCACCTACTGGCTATAGCGAAAATACGTGGCTTCCGTGGAAAGAATCCCGAAAGGGGGGACCCGAAAAATGCGCGCCGCCAGGTTTTCGCGATGCAGCGCGGCATACATTTGAGCTTAAGAAACAATTTTTATTGCTCGTGGTAAAAATAATCGGCAAGGTAAAACTAAATTAACCCTTGTTTAGAACTTTTCTAAATATTTGGCTGTATGAAGTGAAGAAAAGCCTCGTTGAAATTTCCTCTCGAGTTCGAAAGAGGACGACGAAGATGAGTCCTAGAAACGATGAGAAAGAAGTGAGCAGTGAAAGGCGGGCTGTACAGAGGCAACATGGTTGGCCAGCATTTGAGGAGTGTATATAACACCGTCATAAATTGAGAGACCTGTAACTCGGCTCCACTGAAAATTAACCTATTAGTAAATTACCTGAACATCGAGAAGAACACTGGAAGTTTAATTCTACGATCCGCGCGCGCTGGCGTTCCACTTATAAAAGATTTGAAGTAAATAATTATATTAAATCTTTGACGAACGCGCGTGCACTGCAAAAATTGTTTTAGGCTTTTTGCTTCAGAACAGTTATTACTGCAGACGCCAGCAAGTGCAGCGTGTAACTACACTCGTAACATGCACCTCGGTGCTTTTGAAATTTAGCAAAAGGTCTATGGGAACGCTCGCTTCTTTTGTAAGCTATCAATACCCGGACGATTGAGTCAAGGCAATTACACTTTCCAAAGACGTTGCCATGTCGACAACTATCGCGTTCATTTAGGCTTAGGAATGGCCAGAGTCCAAAGTCTATCTAAAAAATGCGGCGAGGTGATTGCTCATGTTCTCCGTTTTAAGTGAGGTAAGGCAACGCGAAAACCTCTTGCACAATTCATTGCTGACAAACGCTCCCGCTACTGCAGCTACTAAGACGTATTAGTTGCAAAGCGAGCGGCGCTCACTGACCGAAAGCCCTCCGCCCGCGTGAGCCGACCGGTACCGGCACCACGTAACTCGAAACCACTCCAAACACCACTACTCGGGCGTCAACGGGGCGGGGGGGGGGGGGGGGGGGCACGGAAGGGGGTCGTTAACGGCAGTCGAACATTTGTCCGCAATTCGCAAACGCTCTAACCGTCTTTCTGTGACACTTGTCTTGTATAAAAGAGTCTACTTGTGTCTTTTCAGAGAGTGATGCAGCTTACATGAAAGAGCAGAGTGCCCCCTGGAGAGAAATCGAGAGAGGCTGTCCTGACTTGCTTCCCCACATTGCCATAACTCGTGAAGGTGTGAGTTGAAAGAGCAAAAGAGAATTGCAATTTAAAATTATAATAGCCCCTGGAGAGCTACACTCAAGTATTGGAACCCTTTTCCTCATTGTCCAGTGCTGCCTAAACGGACATTCATCCATTTGGATGGTAAACTTCGTTCAGGTGCATGCAGCTTGTGGGCACTGCCATGTTTTTATTACGTCATTACTCGAATTTAATGCAAATCTTTTCTTCATATTAGACAAATATTTACGTGTTACTTTTGATAAAATCTTAAGATGCATCACAATTTTAACAGCAGCTTGGGGGCGCACCCGTAGATGCACCACTCTTCAGTCGGTTTGGGGAGTGCATCTTTAAACGCTCGCTATATTTATCGTACAGGAGGAAGCACCGTCTGTCCCCTATCATCGGAAATAATTTTCCTTTAGAAATAAAGCTATGACAAAAGCACAAGAAAAGTTTTGTACAAAAAAATATAGACAAAAATAGGGACCAAAAGAGTCCGAATATTCCTTGGTCATAGATCCCCAGTCAAGGGGTTAAGAAATAGATTGATAATGTGTTAAAATGTTTTTCAAAGCAAAAACACGCCAGGACTATGTTATGAAGTGTATAGCTCTTTCTACTGTGGTCAAAATGAGGTGGCATAGCCTTGTCATTTGCCCAATAATGCTCAACAAACAGAAAACTAAAACAAAAATTCTCGCAGACCAAGAGCCATTACTACATGCAGTGCAAGTTTTGAGTGTAAACATTTCGGCAAAGGCCTGCCTGGTTGGGAGAAGCTTAGAAATTCAAAATTTTCCGTCAACACACCCGCATCTGTGTTTTTTACGTAAAGGGGACTAGCGAAGCGCTGTCACGTACAATGGCAAACGAAAGTATTCAGGTGCCCCACAAACTGGTATCAACACTTAAACGTATGATGCTGCGAATGAAAGGTCGGCCCTCTAAACAAAGAGCGCCAGGGCATTGTATATTCAATTCCATGCCACCTACATTGGCGAAACAAAGAACTTCCCAGAAAGAATCAAACAACACAAAAAGAATGTCTGCAAATTCGACCACCAGCGCAGCGCTGTTGCAGACCACTGTTAGGGCAATGACCATCGCATTGACTTCGCAAACACCCTAATAAATGTTGAGACAAACTTCTGGCAGCAGCTTTTTATAGTCATGGCATATCCAAACAACACCAGGAAACATCAGTAGGTCCACTGGCACATTGCCATCACGCTACGTGGACTAATCCACCTAACGAAGTGAAAAAGAGACCATCATCGTAGAAGAAAACGAAGCTGCTGTCCCCTATCTGGAAACAGTCACCCTTGAAGAAAAAAACAAGTTGTTTTTGAAACGTTCGGGCCTTGTTGTAGGATTTGGTTGGTGATTTTTTTTCAAATTCCTATGTATGAGTTTTGCATTTGTTGGAGGCATCATTCAATCTTTTACAGTGTTTACCCGCAAAATGAACACACTTCCTTATTCTGAAATTTACATATATTTGGTGGGTGCGTCCATTATGCGGGGTAAATTTCTGCGTTTACACACTTCGCAAAAAATGTCATCTTAGGTGCCAGTATGACACGGCAATGTACTGTGGCATGTCTCCACTGACGGAGGCGTATTGATGGACGGTCGTGGGTGCAGTACAATAACCATGTTCGATAATTTTAAAACCTTTTTTAGGATGCTTTCGGTGTGCCTTCTGTGGAAGGAAAAGTGCCCTCCTAGTAAAACAATCTTGCATGTGTGAGAAATTTGTGTCCAATAAACGCAATTGATCCAATAAGATCCTACAAAAACCTTATAAGAACATGTCAGAACAATATAGTAACTATATAAGATTATATAAGAAGTTATAAGAAACTGAAAATAAGTTTCTTATAACTTCTAATGTAATTTTATGTTCTTATATGTTTTTATAAGGTTCTTGCATGTTCTTATATGATGTATTGAATCATATTCATTTGTTGGACATAAACGATTTTTATGCATATAAGATTTTAGTAGGGAAGCTCACTCAGCGTGGCGAGTGACGCAACCGTCCTTAGGCCTAACCAGTTTCACGATTTCACTGTCCGAAAACGCACCAGAGATGACCGCGTCTTGTTGGACATCAATGCATTCGGTCGGCGAAACATTCCGGGGCTGGGCAATTCCTCGACCCCAGCTGTGTTAGGTGTACGCGCCGCTCGGTGTCCTTGTTGATCACTTCCGAGACTACACATTTGCAGCCATGAGAGCGTGTACTGCTATGCTTCGCCTGGCTTGACGTGGCCTGGCCGCCTGGCGGCGAAAAAAAATTGGCTTGGTGACTAGCCGAGTTGGACGCAGTTTGAGAGTCACGGAGCAAGTAGACACGGTAAGTAAAAACGTATCAGGTGTTACTTATCAACTTATCACGTTATCACCTAGTCATTAAACAGAATATAGTGATGCAGCACAAAAAAAAACGATGCCATTTCAGAACTTTTGAAGAACACATCCCCAAACATCCTAAAACTGCAGAAAGTTTTCGGCCGAGCCACTCGATTTGAATGGCCAGACAGTAAATAAAAGATACTCTCACCAAACCACTGTGTCACATGATGGGCCTGCAACTCCCTTCAGGAATAGGGAAACAAGCAAAAAGCCACAGGAATGTAACACTGGATCATGGAACAAAAAACAGAGCAGCAAAATGCAGGTTTAGCGCAATACACAAACTGCCTCCAGCGAGTGACACTTAAAACTACCTACAGATATTTGGGCACCGTCCTTCTATTACATAAAATTGTGTGTGATAACGTGCTGTCATTATTTTTCTAGCCCTATGAACCTCTCTCAAGTCGAACGTCTCTGACGCTAGTTCTATAAACTTCCTAAAATCTGCCATTGCTCCGTTATCAAGTTCTAGAGTAAGTGACAAGTTAAAATTTCAGTGGTGGAGGCTCGCAGGCATTAAGCACCTGCTTCAAGCCCATCGGCTGTCGAGACACCGCTATGTCGACCGCTCCGAAACATAGGCTTCGTGCAGAAGATAAATTCAATTATCCTGCTGGATCAGGAGTTACTAAATGAGTCTTTGGGGGTAATCAGCTCATGCTGTGCTACATGGGGCATGGTTATTAATTTTAATAAGACGGTATTTTGTAGTATTACAAACAAGAAGAAAGTGTTAGATTTCCGCTACACTATAGGGAGCACAGAACTTGCAAAAGTAGATGAATTTAAGTACCTAGGTGTGATTTTTTGTAATACGTTGCGCTGGAATAGTCACGTGGACTATATATGTGCAAGGGCACATCAAAAACTAGCGTTCCTTAGAAGGCACCTAAGACATGCAAATAGAGATGTTAGATTAACTGCATATAAATCCTATGTGCGTCCGATATTAGAGTATGCAAGTTGCGTATGGGACCCCTACAGAAGAAAACAGGTCACACAAATAGAAAGAATTGAGAACCTTGCTTTACGGTTTATTTTTTCGGAATATAGGCGTACATCGTCTGTTACCGCAATGAGAGCTGAGGCGCGGCTGGATCGCCTAGAAAACAGAAGAAAAATTTCTAGATTAAAAGAATTATACATTATAGCAAACGGACTGACAAAAATAGATCCTGAAACATATCTGCTACCTTCGACGTCTCGTTCCCGGAGAACGAGCAACACTAAAGCCATTTCACCGTATCAATACAAGAATGATGTATTCAAAAATTCATTCTTTTGCAGAACAATAATTGAGTGGAACGATTTACCGGAAGAACTTGTCAGTTTCTGCAGCCTTGAGCTATTCGGAGCCAAATTGACCGAATTTTTTAATTAAGTGATGCATGTAAAGAATGCGCAGGCACTTCGAACTGCCTGCGCACGCTTGACCCGCGCAGAGTGCATGATCATGTATTTATTATGTGCTTTTGTACTTCCTCTCCTGCGTAGACCGAAAGGTCCGCAGTATTGTAAATAAATAAATAAATTCAGTAGAACTGCATCAAATTCATCAGCCATTGTTAGCCGATTCACTATGCGACTCATCGTGACGAAGAAACTTGGAATTGCCCAGCGCAATATGTTTTACAGAGCAATGTTTACTGATTTGACGGACGGTGTCATTTTATTAAGAAGCCTTTTTTATTTGCTCTGTAAGAAGCAGATAAAGAGCATTGAAGAGGAGCAAAACACAAATAGTGCTATGCACAAAGGCAAGTCGAAGAAGTGATAGGACAAGCGCTACTTGTGGTTCTTCAACTTGTCCTCGTACTGCCATTTGTGTAACACTATTGTTTAAGCAACTTGTTAAGCAGTTCAATTTAGAACCAGTGAAGTGGCTTGTCAGTGGCCTTGTCACTAAAATAGGGAACATGCAGACAGCAAACCACTTTGATGGTGATGACCAGTTCATTTTCATGCCATCTCACAAAAATCGCAACACCACAAAAGCTGATCCTGCACATATGTTGCAGAATTTATGAAGCACCTGACGACACAGTCTGGAGGGTCACACTGCAGTTCTCTTCGTGCGTTAGACTCCCATTGGAAATGTCAAATGGAAGAACGGGGGAAGACAATAATGACTTCACCCGGGGGTCTGGGAGGGGGGGGGGGGATTCGTCGAGATGGTCCTCTAAGTTGGGATTCCTGTAACTATGTAAATAAATGTACAACATAGTCTAAGTAAAGCAGGGCTCAGCAACGTGCCCGCCACCAAGCTCCTAACGATCAGCGCTGGACCCTCCTTCACCAACAACTGGAGCAACAACTATCGTCAAGACACTTTATATCGGAGATGTGTTGGCACGGTTGGCTTTTTTGTTTGTGGTTGGGCCTGTCAATTGTGCGTGTGTAGCCAAGATGTTTCTTGGCTGCCCAGTCAGGACTGTAGTCATCAAACTAATTTGCTGCAGCATTTGCGCAAAGCAAAATCAATAAAAGAAAAAGAGCCGAGGAAGAGAATGTGCAAAGCATTAGAATCTTCACAGCGGCAGCTAACAGCAACGACAAGCAACAGCAACTTCTGAGATAGCTGCGAGGCAAAGAAATGCATGCTCATGAACGGTGATTTTTTTATGACAATTTTTCAACGGTCCTGCGGTAAAGAACTCCCATTCCAGTCTCTCGACCTTCTCGTTTGTCTGAGTAGAACTTTGGATTCCAGTAGGCCGAGCCCGCTCTGCGACATATTAAATCAAAATAATGTCGGACAATAGCCAACCCAGCCGACACTTACCCGAGACGAAGAAACTTTAACACACTCGACTTGCCGAAATCTTCATCAAGGTTTCTCCCGTTGAGGCGCTCGCGAGTCATTCGCGTTGCCTCCTCACAGAGAGCAACGGAACCTTTTCGCGCTTGTTTGTTTGGACTCCGGGATTTCCAAAAACCAGGAGTCTCCAACACCTGCTATCCTCAGTTTTTTCTTTCCGAATGTCACACAGTTTTTGTTTGGGACGTCACCTGAAAAGGCGACAGATTTGCGTAGTATGCCCATCTCGTTGATTGTGGTCCGTGCAGCTAGCTGTTAATGTGGCACCTTCTCTCATCACGGATACAAATATGGTGATGTACTCAGAGTGCACAGCTGGCTAGTCGCGCGTGAACACACTCCATAGTGCAGGAAAGGCATTCACTGCTTCAGTTAGGATACACATCTTCTTTATAATAGATGGCGCCCACGAAATTATTTACAAAGCTCACATTAATCGCAGAAAAAGAACTACTGCAGTAGATTAAAACTCTAACCATATAAGTTTTTTTTGTTTTCACACGCTTCCCTCGCGTTATTTGACGTTACCCACGACAACAATGAACAGTTTTAGTGGATTGTACGCTAGAGCTTTGAACGCAAGGAAACTACGGGTCATGAGTGCGCGTGCGCAGAATGCAATAGAAGGGCTAGCGTATTGCGTACGCACGCAACGCTGGGGATTTTGCGTGGCGGGCTAGCGAGCTTTGCGGGAAGCTCTCCAGAGATCTTGGGCCCAACGAGAGCGCCAGTTTAAACATGGCGGTTACCTCGACTGGCGCAGCTAGGGCGACGTAGTGTTCTCGAATTTCTGTGTTACGTGAAATGGACCTCTTGGCGAATATGTGCTGCCACCTAGGTGGCTAGAATACAACGCGCGCCCAAGGCCTCTCTCACCCGTTCCACGCCCAAAACATCAGCTACACCCTGTTCACCCATTGAGGCGCTGTGACCTAGATACGGCTTCCCAAACTCACCTTTGTCCCCATCGTGGGTAATCTTCTGCCCTGAAGTGGACACGAAAAACCATCTTCCCTCTCTGCTCGGCCAGAAGAAAGAGAGAAAGCGTACTGGAACCATTTACTCTCGAACCGATGTTTCTACAAAAGGTCCACTGCGTGGTGTTCAGCTCGGCAATACTTTCCGGAACCTACCGCTGTAGATTCAGATCGCCGTGCAGCTGAAGGAGCGCACTGTGAAAATGTACACCGCTCGCAATGTGTGTCAACGCTGCGATCTGCTCAACGCTAAGCGTATTCGCGCAGTTCATCGCCGACGGACAAACGACTTTTCAAGAAATCGCCGAGGTTCTCGCTTTGCACTGGACATCAGTAGGTCATGGACATGATTCCACGATAGCACTGATGCAAGGTGCCGTTTCCACGGGACGATTGACGGAGGCTCCGTGATTGAATTTGGCTACGCACTCGTACTCGTATCCTCCATATCCCGCAGAAAGGCGCGCTTGACGAGGCAGCTCCGGCCACTCTGGTCCCGGCTTGGTTTAACTTGAAATAAAATGATTGGTCACGTTTTCATATCCAGTATTTCTTTTCAGGAGCTTGATGGCGCTTTAAGCATGCGAATTTCTACGGCTATGAAAAATTTAACCAAGATCATTTGAGGTCTTCACTCACAAACTTAATACACAACGAAATTCGGTCCGAGCAGATCGTTTGAAGCGTACACTATACTACTGCGTACTGCGTACGTAAGAACCAGCAACGCTATATTAAAACGGTCTACTAATAGGGACTTGTAGTAGACCCTTTCCGCAGCTCGCTAAGCACCCGCATAGAGCTCCGTAATCCGCCAGAAGAGGCTTGAACTATGCAGACAAGGCTGGCGGCGCGCGTGCGCAGCTTCGGCGCTTTCTTTACCGATACCATAGCGGAGGAGAAAAACGATAGACTACAACTCCCTAATAAGGCGCGCGGGCCGACAAAGAAACCTGGCCAGGACAGATATCGGTACGCAGCGATGCGTGCCGACGCGAAGTGACGCAGACGAAGCAGAGCGTGAAAAACGACCCGCGTACGATAAAACGTCTGACAGGTCGACCGCCTCGCGATTAACTCGCCACCCGTCGGGCGGTTTGACGAAAAGCACGTGCAAAGATGGTCGCCAAAGGGAAAAACTGTCAGAATACATTTCTCGAACGCCATTAGGCAAGTCAAATGCGGGGTGAGGAAACTAAAACTAAGGAGATTCAAGAACGGAAGCTTAAAAGGACGCAGGGACGAAGGGATTACCTTGGGACAGCACCGAGGAATGAGCCGATTGAGGTGTGCCCACGACCTTCAGGGCTGTTCATTCCTGCTCGCGTGGTGCCTCGCCACTTACTAGTCGCTAATTCCATTCGCGGACGCGGCATATCGGGTCAATATTAATTCTATGTAAACATAAAAAAACCGACGAAACGCAAGCAACTTTCAACCCACCAAAGCCACCTGCAAACTCTCTGCGTGGAAGACGCGCGCGATCGTGGGGCAGCGGGGGCGCTACGAACGTTGGTTGCGCCCGCCACCGCCGCGCGCGATCGTGGGGGCGCCACCAACGTTGCCGCCATAGCAGACGACGCGAAAGACGCAACGCGATTAGAAGCGCTTGCAAGCGAGGCCAAAATGTTTAGAACACGGGTTTTAGCTCCCTCGGTCACGCGGCGAGTGTATACTCTGTTTCATGCTTAGTGTGCAACCCTCTCGAAGCTTTTAGTGCAAGCATGGGGCTTGATATCGTTGATCATTTGCACGCGTTCTCCCGCAAACAAAACCATAGATGAAGCCACGCGCTCGCGCCAGTAACTTTGACAGCGTTGCACGCTAAGTGCTAAACGGAGTATAGCTACACGATCTGCACGCGCTCGCCTTGTGTGTAGAAAAAGCTCCAACTAAATTTTAAAAAAGGTAGCAACGAACGTGCCTGCAACATTCTATTTAATATAGACCTTTTCTTTAAAACATTACTGCTGCTGACCCCGGCACGGGCTGCGCGCGTACCTACAGTTCCCGTAGAGAACTGTAGGTACAGTTCCCACAGTTCCCGCATGCACCAATACTCTGTTTCATACTTAATATACAACGTTGTCAAAAAGTACTGGCGCGAGCGTGTGGCTTCATCGATGATTTTGTTTGCGGGAGAACGCGTGCAAATGATCAACGAGATCAAGCTCCATGCTCGCGCCAGCAGCTTTGGTAGCTTCGCACACTAAGTATTAAACATAGTATAGAAGCTCTAATAATTTAGCTCAGCATTATTTCTATATTCTGTTTCACCTTATGATGTACCGCAGGAATGGCTATAAGCGCGAGCTCCTTGCTCTAGGGCACATCTCGGCGGCACAAGCTCTCGTGCGTTAAGAGCAGCTCCCAACGCTATGGGCTCGCGCTTTAAGCCTTCTCATGCGGTACAACATTAGGTGAAACGGAGTATAACCGGGTTCTTTCCGTTTAGTTCTCAGCAAGGCTCTTGTATTAGCTCTGCACTTTTACAACCGCAAAAATAAACCTGAACGGAACAAAGTTGAAGCGTTCCGCTAACTTCGGGTGCCATCAAGGATCGAATTTGAAGTTAAAAAGTGAAGGCATGCAGCCCTTGCGATAGCACTTTTAATACGTGTTGAGGAAAACTACATGAGAGGTTATTATCGGAATTTTCGCGCACCAAGATCAAGATTCTTTGAACTACGCGCACAGGCGTCTGTAAGTGACTTGATTAAAGTGGAAAACAAATGTTCTGCATGTGCCTTCTGGCATTCCGTTTTTGGTTTTCTTTGAATACTTGTTACAGAAGACAGAAGTGTATAAATCGGCGGTTGGAATATTTTAAGATGCTCTATTTTTCCCTCAATTACTGCATGAGTATGCGGAGACGTGCCATGTATATTGAGTACAGTAGTTCATAATTAAAAATGCGATGCTTTTTTATATTGGCTAGAGCAATATGTTTTCAATAGACGTTGAAACGTAGAACGGGCATCAGATTGCAACTCTTGGCCCAACACGAAAAGCAGCACAGCGGAGAACGGGCAAGAAGAGAAAACACAAAGTTTTTAGAGGCGTGAACACGAAACTTTCCGACGGGAAGAACCCGACGCAACACGCAGCCCCACACACGCCGCTGCCGAACGACGCCAATCCCCAACGTGCGTGAAGCCGTCTTGCGGCTGACACATGCAAGGCTGAGTATTTTCGGCACCGATTTGAAATGCAGGGGGCGCGGCCAATGCTGTCACGGACGTCCAATATATATTTGGTGCTCTTTGACGTAAACACGTTTTATTTTGGATGCCGCCGACTGCATTTTGAAACGTCGGTCGCTCGGCGAGTGTGTGCGCGTGGTCGGGTGCTCGGCGGCTCGGCGCCGTACTCGCTGGTGTGTGTCGACGTGCAGCCTGTGCTCGTTGCGTATCAATTGCCGACATCCAGAAACAGTGTTTTCCAAATTCGTTCGCCCCTTGCCGTCGGTGACCCACGGGTCACCGACGGCTAGGGGCGAACAACTGGTCGGTGACCGACCTGTTGAAAAAGAAGATTCGAAGTGACTACAGTACCGTGACCGTCCGACGGCACTTTTGCAGAGCGTTCAAGTGCCGTCCGACGATACTCTAACGACGGCGCATACTTCGCGTTAAAAGTCCCGTATAAAAGGAATTGTCAAAACAAAAGTTTCGAACCTGTAGTGTAACTTCGTTGTTAAGACGTTTGCTTCACACGCAAGCGGTCGTGGTTTCGATCCGCGGTGGCGGCGTAGTTTTTTTTTTTTTTTAACATTTTGTTTTGTTGGGGCATTTGGCGATATTTGCGACATTTCTTCTTTACAATTAACACTGAAACGAAAAAAACGTTGTTGACGACAGTGCTACAAAGTTGCTTTGGATCACGCGGCATGAGCGCTTCTGCAGCGGGTGCAGTCATGTTAGTCAAGGCTACTCGCTCGCCGCTTGCACGGCCTTCGCAGCTGTTCTATGCATGGATGATAATCCGTTGTATTACACACAAGTACAGCTCCAGAAAAATGCGTACAAGATTATTGCGGTTGGGCTCTGTCGCCTCCGGTACACGTAATCTTAATTTGCAACAGGAGTGACGGACGGCATCGGGCGAAGTTTGAAAATGGAGAACGCTTATTTTGATGTTCCTGAGAACGCGACGAGTACAGGCGGCAACGATGACAACACGCACAAGCGCGGACACCGCCGAGCCGCCGAGCACCCGGCCACACAAACGCCGAGGGACCGACATTTCAAAATGCAGAGAGCGGCATCCAAAGAAAACGTGTTGTTTACTTCAAAGTAACTAAAATGTCAAAAAGAGTTCATTTTGACGTCCGTGTCGTCATTGGCCTCGCCCCTGCAGTGCAAATCGGTGCCGAAAATACGCAGCCCACATGCAAGTTCAGACTGGATTGGACTTGCTTGGAAAAGGATTTTGCGAAGCGCAAATTTAATGCGGAAATAAAAAGTGAACATAACATTATCAGTAAAACAGTGGCGAAGGAAACAATAGAAAGTTCCAACGAACTGAGAAAACGAAAACAAATTTATTAAAATAAAATTTTATACGCATAAAGAAACTTCTCTGAGCTGCTTCCTCCGCTCCGCGAGTGCGGTCACCGGACGGCCGTCTTGCATGCGGCAAAATCGCGTTTCTCCTAGCGTTGCAGTGGCTGGCGGCAGCGTGTGGAAGGCAGGTTTTCTACTCATTCGCCGTCATTTGCCGAAAAAGTTTCTCCAGATCCTCCTCTCTGTGAGGGGAGGATAGGGAGGAGGAGGGTACGAAGGAGGACAAGGACACGGACGAGGAGGGAATGTTGATTACGGGCTTTATGGCACAAAGTTACTATGGCCATACTGCGCCAAGCTTGTTTAGCTAGGACATACTCAGGACTTTTTTATACAAAATCTCTAAGAAAGATTCATATGACAAGGTTAAAAGTTATAGAATTAAAATCACAACTCCAGTAGGAAGCCGGTTTTCCTCAAGTAATTTATGACACGATCAAACGGTACTATAGGAGTCTCCCCAATTAGCAGCGCTGGGTGAAAAGGAATCTGGTGTGAAAAAAACTCGGGGAAATGTGTACGTCGCTCTGTCTCAAGCCCTGGGCACAGCCACAAAATGTGTAAAATTGTTAAACGCTCCCCACAGTCATCACACAGGGGGTGGGGCTTCCCCCCTGAGCAGATGTTTGTGGGTGAGGTGGAAATGTCCAATTCTAAGACGACACAAAATAACCTCAAGCCGGCGGGTTTTGTGGGATGCACTCTCCAACATACCAAGTGCTGGATTAATCCTGTGAAGTTTGTTTTCGCATTCCAGACTCCACTCCAATAGCCATAGATGAAAAACTAATGATTTCACTACGGGCTTCATATCTTGAAATGGAATCTGTGAGGGAGTTGTCAGTAGGTGCTTAGAGCTAGCGGCCAATCCGTCTGCTCCTTCGTTACCCAGGATCCCCACATGGCTAGGCACCCAGCAGAATTTTATGTCTCGGCGAAGCCGCAGACCACATTGTACCTTAGATCGGACAAGTTGTGCCAGTCTATTTTTACTTCCCTTCATTGAGGAAAGTGTGGTGAGCACACTTTGAGAATCCACGAATAAAATAGATTTCGTCATCTTGCTGGTGAGAATATACTCTAAGGCCATCAACACTGCATAGAGCTCTGCCGTATAAATACTTGCACATTCCTTGAGACGCTGAACCTTACTGAATCCTTCAGAGTAAACTGCTGATCCTACAAAATGCAATGATTCGGCACCATCGGTATAAAACTGGGAGTAGTTACCATACTTCTGCACCTCAAGGAATTCTTGCTGAATCACCACTGGCGGGACGTCATGTTTATTAAATTTAGTAAAATGCCAATCACAAAAGACGGGACACGTACTCCACGGAGCTTCATTTTCACCCTTCTGCAAAAGGTCGGTCTCGTCAAGGGTGAGGTCGAGAGATGTACAAATGCCCTCAAGACGAAGGCTTAAAGGCGGTACAACCCTGGGCTTATGTTCGAAAAGACGAGCCAACCGAGAATGTTGCAAAGCACCATAAGTTGGGAGATTTGGATAGGATAGGAAATCTGGAAGCATAAGTCACTGCAAGATAACGTCGTCTGTGCCCAAGTGACATCTGATTACATTCAGCGTACAAGCTAGGAATGGGCGATGTGTGGAAGGCACCTGTAGCGAGCCTTAAGCCGAGATAATGCACAGGATCCAACATTTTGAGTGCAGAAGGCCTCGCTCAGTCGTAAACTATGGCACCATAGTCCAGACGTGGCTGGATAAGGGAGTTGTATAGGCGTAGCAGACATATTCTATCGGATCCCTATGATTTGTGCGATAAGACATTAAGAATATCGGCTGATTTAAGGCACCTTTTTTTTTCAGGTCCTTCAGGTGGGAAACGAAGTTTAACTTTTTATCAAACGTTATGCTCAAAAAATTATGCTCGGTTTTTAAACTAATAGGAACCTTGTTTAACGTCAGATCTGGATCTAGAAACAGCCCCCGACGCAGCGAAAATGGCACAGAGATAGTCTTCTCAGGTGAAAACTTGAACCTATTTTCGTCAGCCCACTTACTAATTTTCTTGATGGTAAGGTGCAGTTGCCGCTCACACCTAGACAAATTAAAAGAAGAAACCGAAATGTGAATATCATCCACGTAGAGGGAGTATGAAACAGAAGGTGGAATTACCTTTGACAACGAATTAATTTTTACGGCAACCATGGTGACACTCAATACACCTCCTTGCGGAACACCGTTTTCCTAGACATACTGGTCGGATAGTGTGGGGCCGAGACGAACTTGAAAGGAGCGACCTGTGAGAAAACTGCTTATACACCGCAACATGCGACCACGCACACCAGAGGCATATAAGTCATGAAGGACACCATACCGCCATGTCCTATCATATACCTTCTCGAGGTCGAAGAAAACAGAGACACAATGTTGCCTATTTATGAAAGCTTCACGTATGGTTGTTTCTAGACGGACTATCTGGTCAAAAGTAGAGCGCCCTTCTCGAAAGCCACATTGGTTATTAGCGAAGAACTGATTATGCTCCAAAATATATATTAACCGCCTATTAATGAGGCGTTCAAAGGTTTTGCCAAGGCAACTCGTTAACGGGATTGGACGGTAACTACGTGGGTCCGAAGGCTACTTCCCAGCTTTCAACAAATGAATTACATGCGCCTGTTTAGTTTTGAGGAAAGTAAGCTGCTTCCCACAGATAGTTTAAAGAACCTTGTAGTGTGTTCAGTGATTCTCGAGACAATTGACGGAGCATTTCATAGTGGATTCCATCAGGGCCTGGAGCCGACCTCTTCTTGGAGCCCAGCCTAAGCAGCACGGATTTTGGCCATGCAATGGCCAATGTCTGGCGATAGTCTTTTGGCCAGTGGCCAGAGAGTGGCCATTCATTGGCCAATGCTTGGCCGACGGCTGATGGCCACTGGCCATTGGCCAATGGCCAGATAAAGGACAGTCACCGTCCAGTCTCTGGCCACTGTCTGGCCACTTGGCCAAGGACCATTGCCATCCTTTGGCCGATGACTGGCCAACTCCGTGCTTCTTGGGGAGCCACCTCTAGTTCTTGCATTGTGAAAGGAGTGTTGTATCGCTCAGAACTACAACCGGACATGGGTATACGGTGACACTCAGCACTTGCTTTTAAACGTTTAAATTCCGTCCGATAATTTCAGGAGCTGGAAACAGGAGCAACATCTTTCAGCGAATTTGCAAGGATGCTAAATAGAGGAATAACAAAGTAACGGTAATCCCCTTTGATTTTTTAGTGCCTATTCCAAACTTCCTTCTCCGAGGCAAACTATTTAGGGAGAAAATGTACTTGGTCCAGGACTTCCACTTAGCTTGCCTCCTAGTCCATGGGGCCTTTTCTTTTAGTCTTTTAAATTATTATCCTATTTGAAGAAGTAGGGTACCACCGAATGGTATCCCATGCCATATGCTGCCTTTTCCTTGTGGTGGCACTGTCTTCATTCCACCAAGACCTACACCTCTTAATTAAATTTTCAGAGGTGCGAGGAATGGCGTCTTGGGCGGCACTTATAATTTGCTTCGTAATATACACTGTCGCTTCTTCAAACGACAAATTTGCTAGAACTGACGGGTCAAGCACTGCATGAAGTTTAAAGAGTGCCCAGTCGGCTTTGTACAGTTTCCACCTAGGGGTTCGTTTTAAAATAGTCGGCAGAGGAACGAGGCTTTCAATTATAACGATGAAATGATCACTCCTTAAAGGGTTGTTAAAAACCTTCCAAGAAAAACAGTGAAGTAATGATGGTGATGAAATGGAGAGGTCGATGGATGTGAAGCTATTACGAGTGGAACTATAAAATGTTTGTACTTTCTTATTTAAAAGACATACGTCTGAGGACAATAAAAATCTTCCTACAACAGCGCCACGAGAGTCAAGGCGCTTACTGCCCCACATGGGACTGTGAGCATTAAAATCACCACGAATTAAAAAAGGCGTCGGGAGTTGCTGAACCAATCCTTGAAGTTCATAAAGATGCAGTTGACGATGAGGTGGTAAATATAAGGACCCAACCGTAATGAGACGATCGGCAAGAACACGTACCGCAACTGCTTCTAGTGATGTACGCAGAGGAACTTCCACACACGCTATGCCACTAGTACAACAATGGCAACACCGCCAGAAGAGTGGTCTGAATCCCGATCCTTTCTAAAAACACGGTGACGATTAAAAACATTTGCATGAGTGTTCTTTAGATATGTCTCCTGCAAGCAAACAGCAATGGGCTGCAGCTCATCCAAAAAGAAATGAATGTCATCAATATTTTGCAGGAGACTTCTACAGTTCCACTGTATAAAACTACACGTGTTCATGTTAAAATGGTTTAAAGTAACAACAAAACAAAAAAGGAAACCTGGCCTAGGTGCCCTGGGGCGGTTTGGGTGCGGTTACTCGCGGAAGGAGCTTTTACCGGGATGACTTTTTAAGCCTGGTGTCATCAGGTGGGACTGAACGAGGGGGAGGAGGTTCACCAAGTTCCATCCGCTCTTCCTCAGGCTCAGCGGCTGAAGGAGCAGCTGTTATGGGCACCTCCTTAGATGTCGAGGCCTCTCCTAAAGCCTTGAAACAAAATACACGTACCCTCCTTCCTGGGAGGGGTCCGAGTAACCAAGGCAGGCACATTGTTCGATGGCCCGTCGTTTGGAGTGGAGGAGCCACCAGTGCCTTCTCCCTGAGGCTGGTGTTGCCGCCTCTTTTCTTATCTCCCCTCCATTGGTACAGAGGCGTCTCTTGCGTCTGCGCCATCTGGAGGTCCCTGTGGTTTTTTTGCTTCCAACGACAAACGGAGTCGTGGAGCGAATCATTGCGAGGCAGGGGGGGGGGGGTGTTGGAATTACCAGGTCATTAGGACAGACCTGGGTTCCTACCGAAGACTAATGGCACACCCCCTGCACGTGCCACCAAAGAGTAAGACCCCTTCTGCAGGAAGGAGAATCGCTTCCTGGCTTCGGGGAACGAGATAATCTCTTTCACTTTGAGTGTTATAATATCTTTTTCTTGTTTCCATTTTCTGCAATAAACATGAATAAGCAGGGTGAGGTTCACCGCAGTTGATACAGCAAGGTGCATTCGAGCAATTCTCTGCAGGGTGATCAGTTTTGCCACACTTGGCACATGTTGTCTTTCCACGGCAGCTCTGGACGCTGTGGCCATATCTCTGGCAATGAAAGCAACGCTGAGGGTTTGGCACATATGGCCGCACTCTACAGTTCAGATACCCGGCTTTCACTGATTGAGGAAAGCGCCCTCAGCTCAAACGTCAGAATGACATGCTTTGTCTTCACCTATTTACCGTCCGGTCGAAAACAAAGTCGTTTTGCAGCAATGACTCCTTAGTCACGAAGGCCATCGACAATTTAATCTTCGGGGGATTCTAGCAGGTCATCTTCTGATATTACACCTTTTATAGTTTTCAAAGTGCGGTGGGGTGATACAGTAACCCTGTAGTCAGACACCACGTTGAGTGCCAGCAGGTTTAAGCTTTGTTGAGTGGTTACAACTTCAATGAGAAGATCTGCAGAGGGCTTTTTTTTTGCTTTAAATTTATTTCCGATTACAGATTCAAGAGTCTTATAGACCAGAAACGGGAATAACTTGGATAAAGGCTTTTCCGTTTCGGAATGCATGACGAGAAATCGGGGAAACTTCTCCACGGGTGCAAATGCTTCTCTAACGTGTACTTCGGTCCGGACCCTTTTCAGGGCCCGATCAGGTTTTTGGTTTAGCTTAGAACCCATAAGAAAAGGGAAGGCGTTCGGCATCTGTAGCGCTCCACCCACCACAGAGCCCAACATGGGGATAGGTAATGCGCCATCGCAATAAGGGTTTTGCAGACGACATTACGCTCTCAGTGCTACCAAGATACTATAACCTAGTGTGGGTCCAGACAAGGGGTCTATCGCCACCCAAGTTTAGCACTTGCCGCCAAAGAGGGAAGAAAAAGGAGCAAGAGAAATGAGAAAGAAAAGAAGGAAACAGGACAGGTAAAAGTGAAAGATCAGAGGGGATAGTAGAAAAAAAGGCGACTAGACTGAATCATCCTGGCCAGGCCTTACCAGGACTCCCGTCTACGAGAAGCGGGGGCCGAAGTGGTGTATTGCCTCACCCGGGGGGCCCCGAAGGATCCAAACCTACCCCGGGCTCGGCTCAACCACCAGGATGCCCTTTTCCTCAGACACGGGAAAGCCACGCACAGCCAGACGTGGGCGGGCGAACCCACATGGCTCGGGGTCCGTGGTGACGCCACTCACCAAACACCTGCTTTCACAGGTGTCCCTACGGGGCGGACGAAAAGGGGGTGCAGAACCAGTATGTGAGGAGAAGGATCTATATTTGTGTGTGCATGTACAGAATGTTTCACTAAAGGTGGAAAATTATGATATTGCGAAATCTACTCATCGCACCAAAAAAGGCTTGTTTCGTTTTGATTCTAGGCCAGGGCCTATTCATGAAAATTATTAAATTTCAGGTAATTAAGTTGCTATGTATTTTCGCGTAATTTTTTTTTAATATTGTGTTTAAGGGCATGGTTTCAATTAGAATCTTTCTCAGCATCATTGAAGCGCACTAAATCACAAAGTGCAGATTGACAGAAGGCACGCGCAGTATTTTACGGCTTTCTGAAAGACCGTACAATTTCGACGCGTTTTTCGGTTTCGGTTTGCAATCCGAGCGCTTTTGGGCACAGACGACACCGCACCCAGTAAAGAAATATTGCGACCAACCTGTGCTGCCCTGTCCTCACGCAACGCAGCAGGGGCTTGTCGCGCTTGTGAGGCACGGCAGGGAGGCTGCGCCAGATTTGAGGCTTGCACTTTCGGAAAAATAATTGTTTGATAAAGGACGAACCAAATCCACAGGGCCGGAGCGCGTTCGACTGCCCGCATGACTGCGTGCTCCGATGTAGCTTGCTCATGCTACCTCCGAGGTACCCTGCGTGCTCCGAGGTAGCTTGCTCAGGCAGCGACCTGGGTCCTGGGCGAGTGGCGCCCTCCCTCGGTGCACGATGTTACTTGCTCGATGGTCCGAGAAGAGAGCGCTCTAACATCCCACCCCTGTTTTAAAGGACCAAGTCTCTTGGTTGACACTAGGAAGTTTCGCTGACACTGGCACATCGGAAAACACTAAGTCCGAGAGTTTAATCCAAGACATAATTTTGTAAATGAAGAGGGCGACGGGGCTCTCGTTGTGGGCGCTGGTTCTCCGGCAGTTGGGGTGCTGACGGGAGAAGCTGCTGTACACTGGGCCTGGGCAACTCTGCAGCTTGGGTGGACTGCTGTGCTGCGTGGCTCGGTGGATGCATAACCAATGGAGGGACAGGGGGGACAATACCTCTTTATATGCGAGACGTGCACCGTTCGAGGTTGGTTTAGTAGGCGTGGCCACGTGCCGGAGGCATGAAGGGCCCTAAATGTGGTGGGCGTGGACTGTTCAACAAGTCTCTACACTCCGTTGTAGCGCGGGGCCATTTTCCTTAGAGGCAATACAGTTTGTTGCTTTACCCAGACGAGGTCACCCACTGAAAAGTCATGGGAGCGGTGGGTGCTGTCGTAATGCTCTTTCCGCAACACTTGCGCAGTTTCTGAATTGGTTGCTGCCTCCTCTCGTTGAATTGTTGCGTCAATGATTCGCTGCATGAGAATATACTGCTGGCACTCGCGATGCTGTTGGAGAGGGACCTTGGGCACATAGCCGAGCAGCAGTTGAAAAGGGGAAAAACTTGTGCTTGCATTCACCGAGGTGTTGACGGCGAAGGCGGCCTCCGGAAGTTTGGCAGGCCAGAAAAACGGTTCCAAGGTGCAGATCTTACGCAAGACTGCCAGCATTGTCCCGTTGCTTCTTTCGACGAGGCCATTGCCTTCGGGCCGGTAAGCAGTAGAGTAGTGGAGCTCGACATTGCGCAGACGCATGAACCGCTTGAACTCTGCGGATTCGAAAGCCGATCCATGATCATAGAGGCAATGGTCTGGGGTGCCATAATTGTAGTATGTCCGATGCAAATGCTGTATAACATCCCTTGCGGATGTGGACGACACTGCTCCAGGGGCATTAAAGCGAGTTGCAAAGTCTATGACATTCGAGATGTAGCGGTAAGATTCACTGGGAGGCATGATGACATGATCCATGGCGATGATGGAGAACGAGATGTCCGACGTGGGCATCCTGCCGAGGAGACCAACGTTGCGGGAAGTCGGGCGATTGTATTGTTGGCAGTCTGACAAGAAACACAGCTATGTACTGTTTGTTCCATGTTGGCCCACAAGTAACGTTCATGAACTTTGTGGAACCTCAAATCGGTGCCAAAATGGCCTGCCGAGTAATGCAGTGCTTGAAGAATAGCTGGGCCCATCAGCGACGGAGCTACAATAACGGAAGCTCCTGACGGTGACGGGCGGTACAGGATGTTCTCCACCACTATGAACTCCTGGGACTCTTCGTTGGGTACCCTAATGAAAAATACACCAGGCAAAACTAGTGTGACAGCAGAGAATCCTGTTGTGACCCCAGACTATCTGGTGTTCCCACCAGCAATTCTGGTGTATTGAGCATAACAGCCTGGTGTCCCGAGCAGAAATGCTGGTGTACCCGTACACCAGCCTGATGGGTACACCAAGATAGTCTGGTGTCACACCACAAGGTCTTATGTGCCCACCAGGCAGCCTAGTGCGCACACCATGGAGTTTGATGCGACACCAGATTTGTGTTTTTGTTGACTTTTCCCCCCGTCCGCGAGCGTGTTTTTTTTTTTTTTTACTTTGTGTGCCGCCTCGTCCCCCGACGTGGTGCCTTGATTCCTCCCGTCTTGGTGGTCGCCGGAGACCCCGCGGCGGGCTTCTTTGTGCTCAAGAAGTGTCACTCTCGTCCCGAGCAGTTTCCCGGGCGGCCTTGAGCAGTTTGGGGCGCTCGCCGGCTTGCCTCTTTGAGGGTTTCTCTTTCCCTTTCCGCCAGTATTCTTGCTAAAGGGGCCCACCAACAATTTTTGACCGGTTTGAAGTTCGCGCTGAAACGGAGCTCCATGAAAGCAGGAACAGCGAGAAAAAAAAATTACAGAAATTCGCAATATTTTGCGAGTTATTAGCCAATTAAATATTGCAGAAAACAACTTTTAATAAGCAAAACATTGCGCTTCATGACGTAAAATGAAACAGTTTAGCGATTGGAGCAAAGCGGTTGGCCAATTGGACGCGAGTTTGGTTGATAGACCGTCGGCCCGGCCGGCTCGTCGGCCATTAGGCCTAGTTGCAACCATCGTAGCTTTGGAATCGGGTTGCCATCATCGATGAATTTACCGGGCTTATCGGATTTTGAGGGCGGATCTGGGCGTCGCGCCGTAAGAGGACACTCCACGCAAGCGCCGCGTCTCTGCCTCAGTCCGCTTCGACAGTTGCGGAAGACTCGTCTCCCGCAACTCCGCCACCGGAGCCACCTCGGCGAGTAGGGGGTACAAACTGGGGAGCGTCACCGCACTTCACACGAACAGTGAAAAGTCTGTCACATCACTAAAAGAAAATAAGGGTTCCCCTCGCTCGTCTTACTGCTTTTGGTTGACCGGGACCGGGGGCGCACAAGTGAAAATACGATGCACGTTGTCTGCACGGATCACTTGTCGTCTGCTCGCGAGGGTACGTCGCGGACGCCGCAGGGAGGCGCGCATGAGCGACAAGGCGTTGTTTTCGCCCTTTTTGAACTTTACTTTGCAACTTTATTAGCTCTGTAAAAATGACTTGTTTGAGAAATAATGACGGATAACGTGTGATATACTTCATTTCGCTTCAAAATTCCTGGGACGGCTCTCGCCAATCACGAAACCCAGATAATGTGACGTATAGTGAAAGGGAGCGCCGTTTTGCGCGCGCATTCGGCACCTCGCGGCGCCACCGTCGGAGGAGGTGTTTCCGAGTTGTCAAATTAAAATATGATGCGCTAATATTTTCAAACTCTTTAGTTGTCCACTGGGTTTCCGGGACCACTAGCGTGTAGAAACCGCAGAAAAAATTGTACGCTCAAATACTTTTGGAGGGCCCCTTTAAAGTTTGAAAAAATAAAAAATAAAGGAGTCTTTGTGAGTCAAAGCAGAAAAGATGTGTGTTGGTGCACTTTCCTGACTTCCGACGAGCTCGGTTTGGCAGCAAAACGACAAGAAAGCTAGTAATTACTAAAGCAAAGTTTTTTGGTGGCGAAAACAAGGAATTAACGGTTGGATCATGCCTACTACAAGCGAGGAGGGCGTCGACTGCCTGAAGCGAAAGAGGATTACCCTGCGAGCCGTCACAACTAAGATCATTAACGAGATTGGCTTCCTGCTGGCCACGGATTCAACCGACATAAGTAAGCTCAAAGAAACATTTCATATTCTTCTACTTAAGACAGGTGGCTCGATTTCCTTGCCCAGCTCTCTAAGGGCTGGGCGAAGAAATCGAGCCATCTGTCGAATATGATGCCTTAGAAGAGGAGATATGTGGCGCGGAGGAGTACACGGAACAGATCAGCGTAACTAAGACACGAGTCAACTGCAAGCTGAATGGCTAAGGATTGCGGAACGAGAGGGCATCCGGTTCTTCGACGCAGGGCAGTGGCGCCGGACAACCTCCAGTTGATCACGGCCAACTCCCTCCCTACAACAGCAAAGCTTCCGAAGCTTTGCTGTTGTGCTTTCTTGCTTTTTGAATAAAATAATTATGACAGCAGCATTGCGGTCAAACTTATTATTGTACCCTTTTTTGTGAGTAAAGCAACACCCATTCAACAGGTGCTCTAATATCACACGACAGCAAGGCACTCCTTTTCAGTTGTAGAGTAGTTCCTCTCCGCCTTAGATAGCGTCCGACTCGCGTATGCGATGACTCGCTCTGCCCCGGCCTGCCTTTCAACTAACACCGCGCCAAGTCCGGTGTTACTGGCGTCCGTGTGGATCTCTGTATCAGCGCACTGGTCGAAATGGCCGAGAATCGGGGGCGTCTGGAGTCTTCGTTTCAGCTCATCGAATGTCCGCTGGTGTTTGTCTGTCCATTCGAACCTTACGGCGTCCTTCGTGAGGTGCGTCAGCCGTGCGGACAGCTTGGCGAAGTCCCGAACAAATGGTCTGTAGTAGGCACAATGCCCGAGGAATCTTCTCACGGCCTTTTTTTCAGGCGGCGGCGTAAATGCAGCTACGGCGCGGGTCTTCTCGGGGTCAGGGAGAACACCTTTGTTGCTCACGACGTGGCCAAGGAATTTAAGTTCACCATAGGCGAATCGACACTTTGTTGGCTTGAGTGATAGGCCGGCGGACGTGATGGCTTGACGCACGGCTCGAAGTCGTTCCAGGTTCTCGTCGAAATCTCGTGAAAATACCACGACGTCGTCGAGGTAGACGAGGCAGCTCTGCCATTTCAGACCTGCCAGCACGGTGTCCATGACACGCTGGAAGCTGGCTGGCGCAGTACAGAGCCCGAACGGCATCACTTGGAATTCGTACAGTCCGTCGGGAGTGACGAAGGCAGTTTTGTCCCGGTCGCGTTCGTCGACCTCAATCTGCCAGTAGCCACTCTTCAGATCCATCGACAAAAAATATTGGGAGTAGCGCAGTTCGTCTGACGTATCGTCGATGCGGGGGAGCGGATAGACGTCCTTTTTTGTGACAGCGTTCAGTCGACGATAGTCCACGGAGAACCGCAGGGTTCCGTCCTTCTTCTTTAGAAGGACGACTGGGGACGCCCATGGACTTCTTAAGGGTTGAATGGTTTCGTCTTCGACCATTTCTTGGACTTGATCCTGAATCACCTACCTTTCCTTTAAGGAGACTCGATACGGCGACTGGTGGACAGGGAGCGCGCCGTCGTCGGTAATAACGCGATGTTTCGCGATTGGTGTTTGGCGAACTTTCGACGACGTAGCAAAACAGTCACTGTATTCGGCGAGGAGATCAACCAGTTGCCGACGCTCAGGAGCTGGGAGCTCGGGGTCGATATCGATTGGCGGCGGCGGCGTGCTGTTCTGTTGTGACGACGAGGTTTCTTCGGAGATTGCAGTGACCACGGCTGGCGCCTGAAGCTCCTCAATGTGGCCCACAGTGCTGCCCTTCGTTAGGTGCTGCGGCTCCTCTCGGAAGTTTGCCACAAGAACAGTTGTACGCCCTTCTTGGAGATCCGTTACGCCTCGTGCGATGCCAATTCCTTTCTCAAGGAGCAGCTGGACGCTGCCTTCCATAAGAGCTTCACCGTGCATTGCTGCGTCGGTTATGACGGTGACGAAAACAGTCGACCGCGGCGGTAAGTTCACATGGTCCGCGACAACTCGGATAGTGGTTGACGTCGTGTTGGTCTCCACTGGCGGTAAAACAGGCTTTCGCAGCGTCAGCTGGTTTGCCCCGAGGGCGATGACGGCGCCATGCTCGCAGAGAAAGTCCATTCCGAAAATAACGTCCCTCGAACAGTCTTGCAGATCGACGAACTTCACAGGGCACGTCTCACCGTGGATCTCGACGCGAGCAGTGCATCTCTTGACTGGTGTGATGAGGTGCCCTCTGGTGGTTCGTATTTGTGGTCCATCCCACGGCGTGGTGACTTTTCGAAGGCGGCGGGAGACCCTCCCACTGAAGACCGACTAGTCTGCTCCGGTGTCCACGAGTGCTGATGCGTCGTGGCCGTCAATGACTACGTTTAGGTTATTGGACACCGCTGTAGGGGCGTCGTTTCGGTCTCTGGTAGTGTTCGAGTGGGGGCCCTCCGACGTTCGTGGACGATCTTGGCGTCGGTCGTCTTCGGCAACTGCACCTCCAACGGTTGCCGCGCCTAGTTTCCCCGGCGTGGAGCGAGGGGCGACAGGCTTTGTCGTCGGGGTCGGTGCATCGGCGAAGCTGGACGTCGTGGCGAAGGTGACCGGAACTCTCGGCGGGACGCACGCTCGGAGGACTGAGGTCGTCGCAGGTACTCGTCCATCCCCCGAGGTCGTTCACCATAACGGTGGAGCGGGTCCTTCGGTTCGAACCCGCGCAGCTCAAGTCGTCGATATGTGCATCGGGGGTAGGTGTGGTTTGCTTCCCGCAGTGGAAGCACAGAGGGCGTCGGTCGGGCGTTCACCACACATGGGTCTTCCGGGGTGCACGGGGCTCCTGGCAGGCGTACTGGAGCTGGTCGTCGCGGCGTCGGTCGTGCTGCGGCGCAGGAGACTGACGTCGGGACGGCGCAACATAGGCTCGAGGAGGAAGCGGCGGCCGTCGGGCCACTGCGGCGTAGGTCAGGTTGAATTGCCCGCTGAACTTCTTCGCGCACCACTTCGGCTATCGACAGCGAAACCGGCTGGTTGGCAGCAGGCAGCAGCTTTCGAAGCTCCTCCCGGAAAACATCTCGAATGACCTCGCGGATGCCCGAAATACCGGAGGCCACCTCGCATCTAGACGGCGCGAGGGCAGCGAGGGCGGGTGGTCGAGGGTGGTGGCTGGCTCGGGCTTGCAGGGCACGCTCGATGTTCGTCGCCTCAGTGACAAAATCTCTGACTGTTGTCGGAGGACTACGAACAAGGCCGCCGAAGATGTTGTCTCTTACGCCCCTCTTGAGGATTCGAACATTCTTTTCTTCCGTAGCTTGGGGGTCGGCGCGGGCGCTCAGGCGCAGAACGTCCTCCACGAAGTTGGTGACGCTCTCGTTGGGGCCCTGGGTTCGGCTTTGAAGGTCTTCGGCTCTCGCTCGGCGGTGTTGGTTGAGAAATGTTGCCTTCAGCTGGCTCTTGAAAACATCCCACGAAGTCAAAGAAGGCTCGTGATTTCTGTACCAGTACCTGGCAGTCGCTTCGAGCGAAAAATACGCGTTTTGCAGACGATGCTCGTCGGTCCAGCCATTGTGGCGGCGACACGTTCGTACTGGTCAATCCAATCCTCGACGTCTTCGCAGAGTTCACCATGGAAGGGGGCAGCCGTCCGCGGTGCGACGGGCATGAAGATGACGGGAGAAGCGGCGGGGGCTTGTGACTGGTTGGCCATCGTCGTCTTCTTCGGTTTGGGCTTGTCCCGCAGCAAACCGTACTCAGGATCCTCTCCCTTTGTGCGGCGGCTGGTCCGAGTTTCAGATTCCGCGATGAGTGGTCTTCTTACTGGGCCGGGAATCGGATTTGCACTGCGGGCCTTTGGAGGGGAACGCTGCAGGGGCATGTGGTACCCCGCACCTCTACCAAAATGTCACGGGTGGTGACCACAAAACAGGAAATAAACAGGAAGAAATAAACGTTTAAGGTGGCGAACTTGTGCCAAAAAATAAAAGGGTACAGCCGATAATAACAGAGCATCGCGGGCGTCGAAGTCGGCGCAGCAGCAGAGTGAACGCTGGGGCGAAACTGACTCCTGCTTGCCACGCGGAGCTGCTTTTATATACGCGTTGGCTTCTGGAGCATTCGACGTAGAAGGTTCGACGCGTGGAACATTCTAACCTCGAATCAGCTAGACGGTTCTCAAATTCACCAGAACATCACATTACAGTGTCAAAAGAATGCGTAGCCTCGGCCAGGAATCGAACCCTGGCTCTTCACGTGGGAGTCAAGCGCGATAACCGCTAGGCTACGGCCGCGCTGCCTACTTGGCGTGCGGCAATACGATTCAGGGTAAAATACGTCAGTGCTATGCAATCCGGAACTTGCAAAAATTCAAAATTAACATATTTCAGAGCAAAGTATTGCTTACCTTTGTAACAGCAGGTCAAAATGCGTAGCACCGCGTGGACGATAGGCGTCCTGGGCGCCGCCAAACGCATCGCCGGAGCCGACAGAGCGACGGTGAATCTGGAAACCCCTCGCGACGAAAATTTGAGACCGCGAAACTGAAACCAGAAAATGTGTTTCTAAGATACGTTAAACATTTCGCCTGAGTATTGCTTTGGGTCCCAAAAATACTATTTTGATATCGAACGTATCCTAAAAATACACACACATTTTTTAACCCTTTAAGGTACATAAAGGATTAATAAAAATAAAAACCAAAGGAAAACTTTTGTGTTGCTAGAAATGCTAGGAATCGTCAGCGGCGCCTGTGCACACTGAGCAATTTGCCCCGCCAGCGAGCAACTGGGCGCGAAGGAAAAAACGGTCGTGGGAGGAAAGGTAAGGATGAAGGATATTTCTTTGTTTCTTTTTGTGCTTGCTGCATTACGATTTGGGGATTTCGCATTATTAGGTCTGCTGAGACACTTGTAGCTTTATTTTAAGTGAACGATTCGAGCCTGAGTGTATAGCTTTACAGAAGAAAATTTTCCGGGCGGCTATCAGTTCGAAAGTCTTTGTTGCCCAGAATTGCCGGCCGGCAAGCGTATGCTAGAGTTGTCATTTGGTCACCAGGATGTTCGACATTGTACATGTTCCTTTTTTTAGTACACGGAATTGACGTCATCACGTCTGATTGGTTGGAAGCAAAAGTGACGTAATTTCCCTAGAAAAATGTGGGCGGAGTCGGCAAAACTGGCTACCGGACGTGACAACAAAGTGACGTTTCGTTTTGTACCGAGTACGTTTTAAAAGGTACCTGCTCCTGAGTAGGTGTCTTTCGTTGGTCATATTTTCCAAACCGCGTCGTCGTCGGACGATTATGCCACTTTTCAACTAATTTAGTTATTGTTTTCGCCGGGAAGGCTTACCGTCAGCACCGCGCAGCATGCGAGCTCCCGGAGGATTGCAAGCGTGCGACGCAGCGCCGGCAGCGCGAGACAACGTTGGCGCGAGGAACCGGAGGTGAAGAGCGAAACGAAGCTCGTGGACGTTCACGACTGTGGAGCTTCAAGTGGTGTACACTTTGTTTCTGCGACACGGAGTGCTTCCAGAGTTTGGAGGCGAGCGACGAGCACGTAGCGCGGGACTGAATACAGTCGGCGTCTCTGTCCGCGTCGCGTCCGTCGCTATCGTGCGTTGTGTCGGGGTCCGGCGCGGCTGGCTCCTCTTTCCCAAGACGCCGAGCGAGAGGTACGACGTGGAGACGGGCCTCAGGCCGCTCGGTAGGATATTCGGCGTCATCGGTTGCGTGAACAAAACGACGATCGCCATCGTCGGCCCATCCAGGAACGATCCCACCGCCACGAAGCCGGTGCACTCTGCCGCAAGTATTTCTACGCCCTCAACGTGATGGTGGTAAGTACACTCGTATTACGTACTCAAAATCAGTTCCATGGGTGTCAAAAAGAATACAGCGTAACGCCGGTACGGTGTCGATATGCCATTTTATAAATGACAGGTGCTGGATCGTGTTCTCCGCCGGGGGCGAACGCAGGTATATAAGGGAGGGGTGAGGGGGGGGGGGGGGGGTCAGATATTTGGTCAGCGTATCATGTTTAACCCCCTACCCCCGTTTCCACGCCCTAAATTTTGACACATGCAGTATTCAAAAGGGGGGTCGTCCGGACCACTCCCTGTGAATCCGCCCCTCTGCTCCGACTACACGTGCGTGTGCTCTAGGTAGTATGTCGTGACTTTTAAAACGTGCATCTTTCCGCCCGCCACATTATGCTTGTTTGAAAGAAGTGGATTTTTGTCATCATAGCTTGCGTCCATGAAGGTGTGTTGCAATCATGTAAATAGAGTCCAAAGAACTTGGAAAGTTCTGGAAGTGAGACTGCTTTGTGAACCATGAGTGGATCACTCAGGTAAATTCATGTCGGTATCTCTCTCATACTTCCAGATGCGTGACGCAGAATGCCGGGTAAGATGCATGGAGCCACGGTGCCCTGGGTCGGTGCACAACTCCTTTGTGTAATGCTTCTCTTGGCTCTGCGGCAACATCAAGCAAGGGCCGCTGGTAGACGACGACAGGCTCCTCCTCGGTGAGCATGCTCGATTCATTCCTCTTGCATACGGTGGCTGTGTACCGCTTGAAAACCACAGTACCACAGAAAATGTGCTGTACCAAACATTAACAACTGTGCAGCCCCTGTGTCTATACCTCTGGCACGTCTTTGTAAATAGTACCCGAAGGAGCGTAGTACCAGGAAAACACAAAGTTGCAATCAGCTCTTTTCACTGCTTCCTTGCCATCAATTTTAAGAAGAACAGATTATAATAGATTCCGTCCTCTAAACGTGCAGGCGACAACGGCTGCGGCTTGGAGTCTTGGTTCTTCACCCCTGTCCCTGGGATCCACGTGACCTCCATTGCTTGCTGCCGGTCTAGTAAGGCACATTCCTCGGTCAGGCCCGTTGTGGAGCGCTGCAGTGGGCTGTTGAAAAACAGATTCTCGTGTCTACAAAGGCACCGGACTCTGCCTTACCATCCATCAATAGCCACCACCACCATTACAGTGGCACGAGCAGTGTTGGACAACGCCTGCCTTGCATTGAGTGAGCCAAAACCGGAGTCAGGTTCCGACCCTTAATAGTGAGAGTTGGAGTCTGAGCTGAGCTCGGAGGGGTCAGCGTCTGATGGCGAGAGGCTGGCTCCTGCCAACTTTCCGGTCGGCCTCTCGGACAAGGCTCTGAGGCAACGCCTTGTCGCCCGGTTCGAGACCTGCTGCAGCCGTTTCCCTGCGCAGCGCCACACACGCCAGGATTGCAGCCCCACCAATGAGGGGCGCCGCCGCCATCAAGGAGTTTGTCTTCACAACGGTGGTCTCGTCCCAAAGGACGCCGTCGGGGAGCCCCTACTGCCCTCGCCACGGTGATGCCCTGCACGGACGCCACCGGCGACGGGGAGCCGCTCACCACCACGACTGCAGTCCTGACCACTAAGGACCCGTCTGTTCCCTTGCCGTCAGTGAAGCCCTCCCCGTGAAAGCCGTCAAGTGCACACTTCACTCCCTGCTTCGCAGTCATGGCCGTCCATAAGCTATGCAGTGTCTTCAGCTCCAACATCTTGCACAGTTCATCACACAGCCACCATGGCTTGAGCCAGCTTGAACTTGAGAGAAAAACACGTTGCTGGACTACTAACCATGGTTTAACACTTCCTATTCATGTGCCTCAGCTATCCGCTTTTTTTTGTTCTTTATTCTGACAGCTATAGATATACAATTTAGTGTGAAACGACCCACATTTCAGCAAAACGTTAAACATTCGAAACACTATTGCTTTTCTTGTCGAGTTTGATAGGAGGCACGCTGACACATGCTGCTTTGTTTCCTTCGATAGCTATTGTTTTAAATGTTTTCGCGTTTCTCGTGCATACAGGCTTTTGTTTGTTGCAAGAATGGTGATGCTGCTAAACACAACACTGCATTTACAAGCGCGGCAATGACCTGCTGCTGTTCCCTTGGCAGGTGCTGCATGCTTTCTTGACCTATCATTCACGCACCTGCCAGTTTCACCGATGTGACATATGCCTCGTAATGGGGGAATGTGATAAACAACCCCTGTGTCACACGGGGCATATTGTGTCTTGTAAGAAATGTTGCACATTTTCTTCTGGTAGACGTTGCAATTTACTTTGTCTTGTCTTGTTAGGGTAGACTGTGTAGTGGGCGAGGAGGTCGTTTGAACTGTGAAAGAGATCTGGGACATGGATACAGGGCGATGGTTGTTCAATAAATTTCAAGCTCTGTTAGAAACTTCATTGTTCTGTCCGTTTCTTTATTGTTCCTACATCTCGGGGTTAATCTGGATGTCGCTCACCAGATCGCCTGCGTTTTATACCTTTCTCCACACAATACGCCTTGTTTGGAGCAGAGCACACAACTGTATTGCCCTGCCTCGCAGCTACTTGCTTGTAATTTATAGGTTATGCCATGAATGTAATGTACTACAATTTTTTGCTTAGTTCTTGTTTTCTCTCTTCCATATCTGCGTCAGCTGATTTGTGTTACAGTTTAGTGCAGATGTTTTCAGATGCACTTCCCAGGAAACCAATCGAGTACCCAGAATCACGTAGGCAGTAAAATTGCTTTTGAAAACTTTGCCCGTTATTTTGGTGACAATATTTCTTTAAGGCCAATGCAAGAGCAATGTAGGAAACACTTCGTTTTATAGTTTAAGAATGTCCAGAAGCAAACAAAAGAAATCCTTTGCACAACCTTGGTTCATACTTAAAACATTAGTTTATATCTTTAAATTAAAATTTGAGGCCGAGGAACGGGATGGATTTGTTCACAGGTATTTCATGTGGTGTGTTCAGAGACGGACGGTACTGTCCCCAGATATGTGTTAAGTGCATGGCGGAGATATTGATAGCCTTTCCATTTTATGAGCAGAAGGCATGAAATGCGTCGGATAATGAGAGAGAAAGCTTGCTGGTTGCCAAACCGACAAAGGTCACCTGTCTTTCCCCTGCAAAGAGCCGAGAAATACTTTAGACCATCTGTTGACCTGTGAAGACCTATTTCTTAGTGTTGATTAAACCAGGAATATTGCCATTTTGGGTATTGTTTCATATCCCCTGTGGTTTTAAACATCCATTTTTACCTTCTGTATTATGCCTACATCACTCAGGTGTGCCTCTTGATGTTAGTATTGGGATTTCTGTTAATTAAAATCTCTCAAGTCAATCCAGGTTTCTCCCTCCCCCTTACTTTTTGTCACGGTGCCTATTTAAGCACTTTTCGGAAAATAAAAATTTCAGCTCTGTTTGAGACCTTTCGGTGAATGTGTCCTTTTTTACGTAGAGTATCAGGGTTTATCTTATGTGGCACAGCTAGTTTATTTTTCAAGGGCTTTGTTTTTAGGATGCAAAACCGTAACTTGAGAACGTAAAATGATACGAAAATAGGTTTTGCAATATTTCATTCTCGAAAGTAAAAATGAACACAGTAGCATAGCACAACGTAAACACTTGGAGATTCTTAAATCGCACGTTATGTCAAACATTGATATCGTATTTGACCACGTTTTAAGCGCGCTACCTCTAGGTTGTATTTCGTAACATAGTTATTAATATACATGAAGGCCTGCCATATTGAGGACAAGATTAAATGCAGCTAGGCAATAATATAGTTTATGCGACCTATTTTTCGCGATTTTGGTTAAAACTTAAGTTTTGGAATAGTTCGCAGGTTCTAATTTTCGCGACGCGGTGGGATCTCAATAAAAATACCAAGCTGTCGACATCTTACCGGAATTGTAGGCGATTCGCGCAAATTAAGTCGTTTACAGTATGTACAAAAAAAGACTTGGCGAAGTTTGCTACTGAGATATTCCAGACAAGATAAAAGTAGTTGCTGTTGCAAGTTATGACTACACTGTAGGTCTCAAAAAAAGGTGAGCGCGCGGGCGAGCTCGTGAAAAGTGGACATACCTTGACCTGAGACAGAGAAGGAAAAGAAAGGCGCGTCTCCCAACACACAGCTGTTTTTAGAGACGCTGTTTGTTGACCCTTCCTCTTACAAATCTTGTTTATTTCCTGTTTCAGGGTAAGTCATATCAACCGAATGTTCCTTGGGTTCAACAAAGCAAGCAGGCGTCTTTGTCCAAGTCGTCTGCTTGCTTCCGCGCCTTCATTAAGCGCCGGGATTGCGAAACGCTGGTAACGGGAGCTTTTTATGTGCAGCCATCAGCTCCCCGATCCTGGCTTGCTCCGACATGTTGCTTCAAAGAAGGCGCGAAGCGCGCATCCCGCGTTCCTTGTAATATTGAAACAACTGTCTCTCCAATTAACTCTTAAATATATTGCAAAACGACACAAAAAACGGTTTGTTTTAACAACGCCCAAACGGTTTTTATTGTTCTTCAATAATTTTACCTGTACTAGAACAGATGCGACGGCCAGCGACACACAGGATTGGTTGCCGTTCCTTAACTAAACGCAGAAACTGCTCCCCGCGTCGTAGTAAATCCTACTCCGTGTGCCGCGCGTAGGGACGTCTCGTTGGGGATCGGCACCGCACGTCGCTCAAACGGGTGACAGGTGTCAAGTTTGCGATGACGTAGCGGCGTCAAAGTGAGCAAACCCGCCACGTGAGTGTTGCTAGGATACGTTCCTCCTTTCCATTACGTCACTTCCTTGTGCCTTTTCTCAAATGTCCAAACTAGCGATCCAGGGGACCAATGTTGGACATTCGAGAAACTAGAAACAGAAGTGACGTAGCGGCAGGAGGCGCGTAGCCAAGCAACGGCGCACACCGCGAAACCGCCCTCTTTGACGCCGTGACGACATGGCAAGATTACCGGCTGTCACTCACTTGAGAGGCCTCAAGAGCCAACCCCCGAAGAGCGGAAGTAGCTACGCTGTCTTTCTGCCGTACCTACGCTTTCCCGGCGGTACCTAACTGGAACCTAGTCCCTACGCAAGCGTCCGTTTCTCCGGCAACCGGAAAGGCATTTTCTGCTTTTAGTCAAACGATGGCAGCCAATCCCTTGCGGCGGCGACCTTCACATCGGCTCTGTTTTATGGAAACTTGTGAAACTAAAAAATACAGGTGTTTTATTGAAATGAACAACTGATTTCGTAGCGGTTCCAGAAAATATTAGGTGGAGTAAACTGCATAAAAGGTTGGAACAACATTCGGGACTCAAATGAGCGCCTAGTTCAAATTACTGGCGCTGATGACTGCTCAAGAAACGGGAGGATATGGCCTCTCTGGTATGCGGCGCAACTGAGCTGAGCCCTGCGCTGTCCGGAGACGACAAAGTTCGTCTCTGGAACGAGCTAACCTCCCGGCTCAACTTCCTCGGGCCTCTAAGGAAGGAGCCCGAAGGTTGGAAAGGCTACTGGGCCATGCGGGTGTCGAAGACGCGGGCGCGGGCTACGGAGCTGGCGAAACAGACGAGGTAATTTGCGTATTGCACTCGTAGTGTGGACCAAGCTATTGAATTACTTCCTTTACCCGCAGGCAAACAGGGGGCGGAGGCGCCCGGGTGCGCTCACTGGCGTCATCATACTCACGTATTTTGACGTTGGTGGGCGAGGACTCGGCCCTGGGCGCTCCCGGGTTTTCTTTATTTGAAACCAAGAGGCCTGCACCCTAGCCACGACTTGCCACCCGCCTGAAACTGGCCTCCGGGTTTGCCATTTTTCTTTTATCGCAATAAAGTGGAGATTTGGGCCAGTTCGTTCATTGCAAACAGAAAAAGCGCCGAAAAAAACACGGGGACGCGGCCGAAGGGAATCAGGACAGGGTGCACTCTCATCTGAAGTTGAATTTCTAATAAACTTCAGTTGAGAGTGCATCTTGTCCTGTTTCCTTCGTCTGTGTCCCTATGTTTTTTGTTTGTTTTCTTATATCATGTCGTTGAAGTACTCTTTTAAAGAGAACAGCGTTAATATTATACATTTCTTTCTCTGGCTCAGCAGGTGAAAGCGGCTATGCCTTGGAGCCTTGGCTCATCACCCCCCTGTCCTTGGATTCCACGCGACTCCACCGCTTGCGGCAGGTTTAATAAGGCACATTCTTCGATAAGGTCCGTTGTAGACGCTGCATTGGGCTGTTGAAAAGCAGATTCCAGCGTCTGCAAAGGCATGGGACTCTGTATAATCATCCAACAACAGCCACCGTCATTTTATCGGCGTGTGCAGTGCTCCACAATATCTGCCTTTTATCGATGGAGCCAGAACCGGAGCCAGACTGTGACCCTGACGAGCCAGGGTTGGAGTCTGGGCCGAGCTAGGAGGGGTCAGTCGCGGATGAGGAGAGGCTGGCTCCTGCCCACACTCGGGTCAGTCTCTCGGATAGGGGCAGGGCTCTGAGGCAGCGCCTTGTTGCCCAGTTCCGAACCCGCCCCAGCCGTGCCTCCCCGGAGCCCCACGCAAGCCATGATGGCTGTCGCGCCCACAAGGGACACCACCAGCGCCAAGGAGTCCATCGCCACAACGGAGGTCCCGCCCATCAGGGACGCCACCGGCGACAGCGAACCTCGTTGTCTTCACCTCGACTGACGCTCTCGCCACCAGAGTGAAGCACATACCGCCCCCCCCCCCCCCCCCCCCCGTGGCAGTATGTGCTTCACTTGTTGCTCCACAGTCATGGCCGTCCATAAGCTCCACGATGTCAACTCCAACGCTTTGCGCAGTTCATCCCACAACCACCGTGTTACCTTTACGGACATGTAGAACTGCCTCCGAAAAGCTATTCGGTGCATCACGGTGTTGTTGATAGAGCCTTTTTTTTTAAATTTGCAAGCAGGGTGCATAACATGCGTGGGAGAATAACACAAGGTTTTGTAGGGTTCTTTAGCTTGCCAACGGGGCATCTGGCTCGCCCTTGCAGGAAACAGAGAACTCAATGAAGCTACTGGTGAGACCGGTTTGCTTCTTTTACTGCAATATATTGTTTGTATCGGGTTTGGACGTCGATTCATTTTCTTTACACTTCCATTGCCCTGCTCCATTTTACAATCTATTATGGCTACCCCAGAGCCAGGTGTATTACTGGATAATCGCATATTGGATTTGTGTCAGTTTGAATGTATAAAGAAGACAACAAGCAGTTTGTCTTTTAAAGTGCTTCTTTTTTTATATAACTGGCGTAACATGAAAAATAAACATGTTTGAAAACACAGGTTGCAATACTTTCTTTAAAGCGAATTGAGCGTGGACTAGTAAACACAGTACAAATTCTTTGTCATTATCCAGTTTAGATCACTGACATTATTTCACACTTCACTTAATTCAGCACACTGCCATTTCGTTTGTGTTTTGTCACACATGGAAGCATGACAGATTCCATAGTAGAGGCATGTTGAGATCAACAATGGCGGGATCAAGAAGATGCGAGGCGGGAACTTGGAAACTAACCTTGTTTGGATGCTGTTCAATTACAGAAGAACGCCACAAGCCTTCGGAAGATCCCCGTCGGAATTCCTGCTGGGCTATCAAATTCGATCGAGGATCGACACCTGCTTTCCATCGGTTGCACGGGACGCTAGGAATGATGACCCTGGATGGATTTTTGCTTCAGGGGATCCTGTGTATTTTTGCAACTACGGAGATGGAGATAACTGGACGCCTGGTCAAGGTAAGTCCACCTCTGGGTCTCAACGCCATCAAAGGTGGTACATCGCCACGCTGACCTAGTACGGAGAAGGATACCGGAAGAGGATCACCTGCTAGACCAGCAGGCCGGTACGCGGCCTCCGACAACATCATCATCTTCGGCGATCACAAACGATGAAAGCCACCATCCAGACGCGCCGACGGCAGTCCCAGTGGAACTCCAGGAAGAAGCGACGTTACGGCGTTGCAGCAGGACCCGAAAGCCCGTCGACAGGTTTCACTTCTAAAGAAGAGAGAATTGTAGAAAACGCAGCCCCATGTTATTGTTTTCTACGAAAGTTTTCCTTGTGTATTTTGTAATCATGTTCATCACGTGCCAAAGCACGTGTTTATATTTTCTTTTTCTTTTTTGATTGTGTGGTTTTTCGCTTTGGCACGTGGCGTTCGATCCTCGTTTTTGTCTTGGGAGCACCGATAAACCTCGGAGTCGTTCAGCCATCACCGGACGCCTGTTTTGCTCGCGACGGGCTCCGACACGTCGTAACAATGTCAGTAAAGCAAACGGGTTTTATCAGCTGCCATCAGTCTTTGATAGAGAGCTCAGCTGGAAATGGAGAGGTACCGGGTTCGTTACCCGGATTAGGCGGACTTTTTCGGTCGCACACCGCTCACCTATAACTGTGTTTGGAGATTTGTGTTTGTCCTTTGTCCCCATTGTTTCCCTTTCCCAGTTATAATTGCTGTTGTTGCAGCATTTGAAGCGGCAGACGGCAAAGCACCGCAGCATTGTGACTAATGTTACCCTCCAATTCTCACATCTCAGCGTTTTGATGCAATAAATGGACAGGACGGCCACTGTTTTTATGCTCCAGGGCAGTTCAGCATCAAAACGCGCTGTTGCCGCCTGTCGTGCGGGACTTTCTCGGGGTCCCACTCGGCGTTCTGATGCCCCTTGCTGAAATTCGTGAAGAATTGAGAATTTTGTGCCGTAAGCTCTTTCGGCACTTGACTAAGCCACATCACCTAAATATATTTTATTTTTTTATTTTTTTACCAGCCGCACTGCGTATCGGTGTTTGCTGTCCTGTCAAGCCTCGCACGTCGTCCCGGACCACATGTCGTGCGAATAAATGTTACTATCACTATGCATAGGTCACTACAAAGGTTTGGAATTGTGGCAAACATACAAGGGCAGAAGCAAATATTAAGTCTGGTGCGATTGAAGCCTCCTCCTTTCCTACAATAAAATTTCGAGCAAATGCCCACTTAAAATTTAAGATAATCGCGAAATAATAGGGGTGGGCGCATGTGAAGTCATCAATTTTACATTTACATGTACTCTGCATATTTCTTCATACGTTTAAAATTTAGGTGGTGGGCGCTAAGTACGGAATGGGCACACGCACGGTATTCTACGGTAGTTAAGAAACGTATTTCATTGCCTGCAACGATGCCGTTTTGTGTCAGCTTCGGACTTAGGCATGTTACAACCCGTCCCTTCACTTGACTTCGGTATGGACATCGAAAGACGAGATTTTTGAGCGGTGGCGCGTTGCGATTTCAAAAATGGAAAAAAAGTGGTAAATGATTCTAAATCACTTTAATGGTTGTGATGTGCTTCTGGGGACACTGCACCTTTACGTGCAGCAGTTTTGGGTTGGTTCGGTGAATTAAGGCGTGACCGCACCTCTTTGAAAGATAACAAGTGGACTGGCAGACTTTCAATAGCTGTGACCGAAGAAAACGCTGCTGCTGTGGCGGGGCAAGTTAAGGAGGATCCTCGGCTGACTGATTGTGATATTGAAGGACCGCTGAAAATTAGTTCTTCGAGTGCTTCGGCGATTTTTCACGAGCACTTTTGTCTGACAAGCTTCGTTTCTTGGGTGCCACAGAATTCGATGGAATTTCAATACCAGGAAAGGATGGAATGGTGCCAAAGAATGCCACACCGATTCTAAAGTGGCAAACCTAAGAGTAAATATCTGATATTGCAAGGAGTGAGAAAACGTGGGCCATTCACTGTGCTCTTGATACCAAGCACCAGTCATCCGTTTGGGTATTGTCTTGGAGAAACTCCATTGCTGAGGCTCAAAATGCCAAAAAGTGTTGAAAGGAAATTGGTGGTAATCTTCTTTACAACAAATTAACAAGAGGCCAAAAAGGCGCTGGAAACCAAAGACTGCACAATGATGCACCGCAGTTTGCCTTCCAGCAGTTTACGAGGGGAGAGACGATCGAAAATCGGCTTGAGGTGTTGAAGAAGAGAAATCAGATTAGAAAAACAGAGATTAACCTGGTTTGTTTGTCCCGGTTGGCTACTCTGCCTAGGGGAGGGGAATATGTGGATTAAAAGAGAGTTTAAAAAAAATGAGGACAGTTCGGTTCTTTAACGTCGGAGGGTGAAAACACAGACCAGCTGGTGTACAGCTTTCATCACAATCCCCAGACCAGGAATAATAAAATGACGGACTATCACAAACGTCTCAACCAATTCATGCCTACGAGAAGCCAGCTAGAGGAGGCCGTCAAGACTATACAAAGAACGCCCGATCGAAGGTATGGTTTCGATCAGTTTCACAACATGACTCTCCGCGGGCACATCAATTAAACAATAACCACACATATGGTTCCCTAAAACGTTAAAATCTTAAATAGAATAGCGCTCGCAGGTAGCGTACGTCAACGTCCCGTGAAACGGAAGGTGAGCTTGGCCTCTTTGTGCGCAGCCACTTTCACAGTAAAGAGCACTGCCACAGATATACTGGTGATGCGCGGACCAAAACCACCAAGACAATAGATGATAATCGGTAGATACTTGGACACTTGGTGTCATTCATCGGCGACAGCTCGCGTCTTGGCTCTCGACCATTTTAACAACCGGCAGTACTGCCATAGTGAGGTTGGTTATGCGCGGAGAAACAGAACACAAAACGATCATTGGTTCACACACTCGGTAAGAATGTAGAACGCTAGACACACAGTTTAATATCAGGCAGAGTTGCTGCAACAGTGGATTTCGCTGTCACCATATTCACGGGCTAAAATGTCGTAACGCTCAAATAGGCTCAAGCAGACTCGGGGCGACCTTTGCGCATCAACCGTGACCGGTGTACATAGCGACATTTTGGAACTTGGCAGTTGATGACGGCTTCGTTTGCATATTTGACGAAATGAAGGGTAGACACCAGCACAGGCAGCAGCGGCGGCACTGAGCACGCAACCTAAAAACTGCGTCCTGTACTTTCAGAAAAACACGTGCCGGACTCTCGACCATCCGGGTGCCAGGCCTCGCAACAAGCACCGTGCAAGTCATCTACCAGCGGATGCAACGCCTGTACTGATCATCGAGGAAAACGTACCAGATAATGGTCATCGAGGCTCAAGCGGAGGACGCAACCACCTGCAAAGTCATCATCCAGAGCAGCAACGCTTCAATCGTCGGCGAGGTGGCCTTCGGATCCCGACGCTACATAATCGGCTGTCTCCCACCGGCCCCGCACAGGCAGCAGCGGCGGCACTGAGCACGCAACCTAAAAAACTACGTCCTTTACTTTCAGGTTGGTTTTCACACATTTTTTGTCACTTCTTTTCTTTCCGCTGCTGCTGCCATACAGCCATAGAGTGTATAGAGGATGAAAAACGCAAATAACGAATGTTTGGCATATGTCAAACCCCTTCCACATAATGGAACAGTCGCAACGTGCTCTGAATGTTCTTATAGTTATCATTTTGGAGCGCGTAGTGGGATATCTGGAGCTACTTTTAGAAAGAGAGGCGAAAGTGCTCGGGAGGAGTGGAAATGTACGACTTGTCAAAAAGGCCAACAGAGGAGTCAGTCGGTCAAGGGGACCAAACCATCGGAGGCGGATATTGCCGGTATGTTCGTTACGATCAGCCAGAAACTTGAAATTCTCACGAGCCTAAAGGGAACAGTTGACGGCATAGAACACTCCGTGCAGATGATGTCTGACCGATATGACGAGGTCATGACCCAACTAGCCGCCCAAAGCGCAGACTTCAAAGACTTAAAAGCACAGGTGACGAATCTTGAGGCGAGCAAATGTGAAGATGATGTTCTACAGCTGAAAAAAGAATTGAACGAACTTGAATGGAGGAGCAGGCGCCTGAACCTGGAATTTCACGGCATTCCGCAAACCAATAACAAAAGCTTGCTTGAGAAGGTGAACGAAGTTGGATCCAAGATAGGTGTACCAGAACTCTCAGAACCAGTAGTGGTGTCTGCACACCGGCTTCCTTTAAAACCCGGGAAGGTTCCCGCTATCATCGTCCGGTTTGCAAAACAGCAAACCCGCGATCATTGGCTCGAAAAAAAAAGAAGGAACTAAGAAAAAATCGTGAGGAGATCTACATTCAAAGAAACATGACTCGGCTGAATAGGGTTTTCCTACGTGCTGCAAATGAGTGGGCGACTGCGAAAAGATTTTAATACGCATGGCACAAAATCGGAAAGGTCTTTGTTCGCGCAAAAGACCGTGACCGTGCAATCGTTGTAAGGAACGTCGATGACCTTCAAAAAATCGGTTAAACGCATCTCGTTTCTTGCCTAACGTATTATTATAGGTAGTTCCTGTGAGATGGCTAATGCAAACATCATTTTACCGGCGGAACTGAAACATTGTTTAGGCACAGGTAATGCCCCCGCAACTAAATGTTTTCATTTAAATACAAGATCTGCCAGGAACAAATCCGCAGATTTAGAACTCTTTTTCCATGTATTTGACGTCCCGTTCGGCGTTATTATGTTACCAGAGACCTGGTACAGATGCGAAAGTGACGTTTTAAAACTTCCCGATTATAAAACTCATTGTGTAAATCGGCTATCTCAGCGTGGCGGTGGTGTTTCAATGTTAATAAAAATGATATGAGCTACGAACGTTTGTCGGAATTTTGTCTCTCGACCGATGACTAGGAAGTACTCTAGATAAGAACAAACCAAAATGTTGTGTCTGTGTTCTATCGCCCCTCCCCGTCCCACCCTTCTTCCCCCCGATGGCAATATTTTGAAGTTTTGTGAACTTTGGATGGCTTCTTTGTGTTTATTAAAGATAACCAGTACAACGTGGTTTGGGGTGGGGATTTCAATGTTGACATGTTAAGCGATAATAGTTCAAAACGAAATATTACTACTCTTTTCCAGATAAACGGTTGCATGAATGTAATAAATCAACCGACACGTATTACTAGCACATCAGAAATATTGCTCGATCTATTCATCATTAATTTTGACCAGCAAATCGCGACATCCGGTGTGATAGATTGCGATATCAGTGATCACTTCGCAACTTTTCTACGTATAGGTAATGATATCTGTAAACGCAAAGGCCCTAAAGTGCACACTTTAGTACAAAGTATTACCACTGACCGTCTTGACTACTTCAAAGATAATTTGAGGAATGCAAACTGGGCGGGGGTTTTAGACAAAACTGACGCGAATGGAGCTTACGAGGATTTTCTCAATATTTTCAAAACTATTTACGTGAACCACTTTCCCAATCGAAAAGTAAGGACACTAAAAAAAGCCCGGAAACCATCGATAACGGCAGAATTCATTGCAAAGGTACAAATAAAAAACAAGCCATATCAAGCTTTCATTAAAACAAAAGACCCAGGCAAGCTTAAAAATTTCTAAGGCGTTCAGGAACAATTTAAACAAGAACTAAAGAAATGCAAAACCGTCTACTACCAGTATTTGTTCAGCTCAATTCCCTGCCGCACTGACGTGATGTGGAGGAAGTTGAATTCTGTTTTAAATCGCAACGGCACGCAAAACAGCATTGAATCTATAACACAAAATAACGTTGAATTGACTGGTCGTTCTCTCGCTGATGTATTTAACGACTTTTTTTTTTAAAATCTATGGGAGGGACTCCAATACAACTAATGCTTGCAGTTATATAAACCGAAGAATTCTGGAAACTTTCTATTTTAATCCAGTCACTGAAGATGAACTGGTGTCAGTGTTTCGTAACGTAAACTTTATTCACAGTTCCGACCCCGATGGTATACAGATACGCCCTGTACTATACGTTTTGGACATTATCGGCCGTTACCTGGCGTACATTTTTAATCTCTGTTTAGAAACGGCCATATTCTCCCACAAGATGCAGATAGCCAAGGTGATAGTGCTTTATAAGAAAGGCGATAGAAATGACATAAACGACTACAGACCTGTGTCACTTCTCCCAGTATTTTCGAAAGGCTTAGAAAAGGTTATACATAATCGTTTTATTGTGTTCTTGGAAAAGCATAACGTCATTACAGAATCTAAGTTCGGATTTACAAAGAAACGTTCTACGGAACTAGCTTTGCTTGATCAAAAATAATTTATACTGCGCAACTTTGAAGATAAGCATATAGTACTGGGCATATTCATCGATTTTACAAAAGCGTTTGACTACATTAACCACGAGTTGCTCATTCAAAAATTAGAGTTTTATGGTATTAGGGGACATGCAGCGTTTCTCATTAAGTCGTATTTAGAAAAACGGCGTCAGTATGTTAGTATTCTAACTCGCTTTTCTGATGTCAAGCCAATTAAAGGGTCAGTCAAGCGGTTTTTGGAGAAGCTACTTTTTGGTGCGATGGCGTTAAGGAAGTGTCAGTGAATGAGTATCTTCAGTTTTAGAAGTCAGAACCACCTATTAATCACGCAGGAATAAAATACGTGCGGACTCTTTTCTGTACTTGCGAGGGCCAATGAAATTATCGTATGTTTGAAAATTTTGGCGGTCTTTGTAAAGTTTCGCTAAAGAAACAATTTTCAGTTCATTTAAATATGTTGTGCATGATAATTTCACAAGACGTAAAATATTTCTAGTTTAGAATACGCGATACTGCAATTATCGTTTCACAAACAAGGAACTACGTTTTCTTTTTGCCTTCCTCCGCGTGGGGTGAATTTCCCGTTCCCTCGGGATGCGCGGAAGCGCGCGTATCATGAACTCTTTCCCTCCGGGTTTTCGGGAAGTGCGTTTGTGTCCGCCCGTCCTCCCGAGGCGAAATTCAACGTCGCGGCATCGTTTGACATCACGTACCAGAGGTTACGCTGCGATGCCAAACGTTTGTTTGGTTACGACTTGCCCCAACCGCAAATCGAAGAACGCCCGAAAAGGCCTGCGTTTCGTCGTCCTGCCGAAAGATGAACCTCGGAGAAGCACGTGGTTACGTCGCGCCGGCCGCCACGACGACACCCAGAACTTGCCTATGACGCCCCGTTTTTGTCACGACCACTTCGACCAAAGTAAGTTCTTCTGCGCGGAGGACACGGGTCGTTCAAAGCTTCGTTGGAACGCGATGCCGACGCTTCTGCTTCCAGTCGAGGACGTGATCGAGGCATCTCCGCTGAAGCGCCAGAAAGTCGTGGTAAGTTAGTTTTCCTTTTTCGCGGCATAGCTTTTGTGGGGAGTTCCGAAAATCTTAGAAGCCACGTGTTCGGAACAAGTTGCAAGACGAATTGCGCGTGCACGCGAAGCTTATGAGCAGGAGCTGTCCACGTAAAGGGATTTATTTGGACAGTGACCGAACACGGACGTACCAATACCCACGACAAGTGCAGTCGATACGTAATGTATAATAATAGATAATCCCAGTGCCAGTAGTGTCGCCAAGATCAGTTATTTCCTGTTTTATGGAGGGTTAGTCTCAATATTTCGGACCCCGGAAGGTCGCAGCCTAATTTTGTTTTCACAAGCAACAGTAATGCCACTACTGTGCACACTGTGATCCGTCGGCACCAGATGAAATAGAACAGGAGCGCGTGAGCGTCTTTTCACGGTGGTCTTTGGCGAAATAAGGGTGGGTGGAATATATACGGAGTGCAAGTGCGTCTACTGTTCGCGTATCTCATGCGTTCGTTTACAACCGACATGTGCCCACGTGCTCTTGTTTGCCATCTGAGATCAACCAGTGGCAGCGCGTACCTGGCTGCTTCGTAAACGTGTGTTTCTTGCGTATTCTCTAAATTGCGCGTTGATTGGCACGTTGTTTATGCGTATTTATGTTTTCCCGGAAGCTCGTACAAACTCTCTCCTACGCGAAAGGCGCATTTTGGTTCACTTGCACGCCGTATTATGCGCTGCTTTGTTTCTATTCTTTTGGTCCCGATAGTACATGTTGCGCGTTGAAAAATAGAAGGAAATGATTGGGTTACAAAGATGTGGGAAATGCAAGACTATTTTTAATTCAGAAAATTGCCCTCCCCCCTTACTTTTACTGCTTGCCAAGCTTGTACCATTGCAAACTGTTACGAGTAAAGAAAATCATGTATGCAGAACATATCCCAAGAACTAGGCAGATGATGCATAATACCACTGTGTCACCATGAGATTCAATAAATAAATACTCATCTTTCTTCAAACAACTATTCCGCAGGGCAACGACACTGGTGCCACCAGTCGGGTACTAGTACCTTCTAGTAGTCCTGAGCATCAGGACAATGGTGCTGTGGAGCCTGCCACAACAGGTCAAGGTGCTCGTAGGTACTTTCGGAAATCAGTGTGTATATAGAGGTTACAAGTCTGTAATTTCTAATTGTAGCAGCTACAAACACCCTTGCTGTGATAGCAGCTGCACCACCAGTAGCTGCACCACCAGCAGCTGTACCACCAGCGACAGCCATTGCCATGGAGGAGGCAGTTACACCACCAGTAGCTGCACTACCAGCAGCAGCACCACCAGCGACAGCCATTGCTGTGGAGGAGGCGGTTCCACTAAGTCCGCTAAGCCCTGGAGCCACCAGCATCTCATCGGGATCCGATGTGACATACTCCCCAACTCGTGACGAAGATTTTGAGAGGTAAGCTGTTCTTGTTTACATTCCATTTCGTTTCTAAATATTTTCTTGATTCTGCTGCAGCGATCAATACACACCAGGCCCACCAGAGGGAGAGCGACAGTTCCTCGTGTTTGAGAGCTGCCTGAGGGAGCTGTTCAGCACCTGCCAGGGGTGTTCAAGGCCCTGCGACACCACAATCACCCCCCTGGGCACACTGATCAAGGTGAAAAGCATCTGCCCCCTGAATCACGAGCGGATATGGGACAGTCAGCCTCTCATGAACGGGAGGGCAGCTGGAAACATCCTGCTGTCCAGCCACCTGCTGTTCTCTGGATCAAATGTCACAAGCACCTTGAGGATGCTGCGCCACATGAACGTGGAGGTCTTCAGCGATCAGACCTTCTACACGTATCAGAAGAGCCTCCTGTTCCCTGCAATCGACGAAGTGAGCAATATTTCAAAGGGTCTTAGTTGCTTTCTGTTTTTTTTTTCTTAGTGGTGCTTAAATAGGTAGATCTGAAGGCAGAGAAGGGTGAAATCTTAGTTGAAAAATGACTAATGCACTTTAGTTTCTGTAAACAAATACTGCAACATAGCCAGGGTTGACTACTAAATATTTATTTACTTGTGTATTTAGGAGGTACTGAAATTACAAATAAGCAAGTTTTATTTTATTGTGCACACATAACCGTAACTTTGTAAGGTTCACCTGGTTTGAACAGCAACAATCATTTACATTAATAGGTCTACCTGCAAGAACAACAGGATCTGGTCAGACAGCTGGAGGACCAGGATGTTGACATCACCAGCGATGGCAGATTCGACTCTCCTGGGTTCTCTGCCAAGTTCCTGACCTACACTGCACATGTTCAGCAGATCAACAAGATCCTCCACTCCATCCAAGTCCAGCTAGTAGAGGTAAGAAACCTGATCTGAGCGAAAATATAAACACTGCTTTGCTGGTCGCATAACTCGATTAAAATATGCCACACCTCTGCTTGTAGTCGGAGCGAGCCATGGCAAGTGTCAACATGGAGAAGGAGGGCCTCATCAAGCTGCTGGAATTCTTCAAGGAGAAACGTACGTGCACTCAGTCAAGGCTCAGCAGCTACGCAGCAAATTCAGCAACCTGAGCTCACATTTAGTTTTATTATTGCAACTTTCTGGAATTATATGGTTCAGGTATCCATGTAAAATCCTGGGGCACTGACCGCCACCCTGCCATACGAAAACACATGGAGGTGCACGAACCTGTGACCGCCCACTACTTCGACATTTGGCACATCTCCAAAAGTAAGCAATTTTGACAAGTATTGCATTTAACCTACATTTTCAGGGAAATATGCTGCAGGTTGATCTGAGTTATCTCGTCAAATCTTAGGTGTGAAGAAAAAGCTGAACGCAGCACGAAAACGAGCTGGATGTCAACCGCTAGAAGAGTGGACGCAGGCGACCACCAACCACATGTACTGGTCTGCCATGGCTGCGGGAGGCAACAGGGAGCTGCTCGTCGAGATCTGGCTGAGCATGCAGAACCACGTCATCGACAAGCACACTGGTCACGGGGGCAGCTACACGCGGTGTGTGCACAACGAAATTCTCGAAGCCACAAAAATGTGGATGGATCCCAGTAAGTTATTGCCTTCATAGCCTAGTTTGCTTTTCCTAAACCACATTCTTTCTTCAGACTCCCCGGCCTACAGTCACTACAAGCAGTTCACTGGAAACAAGCGCCTCCTGAAGGACCTGGCCCAGATGTCCCCCCACGGCCAGACACGGCCAGACTCCAGAAGGCATGCGTGCAAGGTAATATTATGATTAAGCTGCATTAATGTTTAATCAGTTTGCATATAATCGTTTATCACCTGACCCTACTACGACCTGACTTAGTCCTTTTCCCCAACGACTATATATTGGTCTCTCAAAGTACAAGAGAAACGGTCGAATGACAATTTTTATTGCAAACATCATCCCTAATAAAACACCATTTCACTGCAGGACTCGAGTGGCAATCTTGCATTTCGATGAGAACGCTGATCGCTGACAAGCTGAGACGCAAGAAGGCAAGCCACGCTGGGCGGTGAAAACATCCAAAGCACGCAAGGGCCACCACACAGCTTGTCCCGTCAAGACAGCACCCACCTACAGTAAGTGTGGCATTCATTTTATGGTCGTTGACTTGCTCGGTCATTTGATAAAGTGAAAAAAAAGAACCTTCGATTCCAGGCTACGTTCACAAGCTCGTAGAGGAGGTGATCGCAATCAATAGTCGATGGCGGTGTCTTGCTACTGCGGCGAAGGCCAGCACAAACATCTTTCCGGCGCCCATGACTGCGGCCTTTGCCAGGCCTTCAAAGGAGGAGTTAGTGGAAGCACGGAGGTTCCGCTTCGGCCGTACTCTGCAGTAAGGGCACTCTCTAAAATCATGTTTCATTTCCGCAGCCTGAACGAAGTATACCTGCCAGTTAAAATGAGCGTCCTAGTACATCAATGACTCTACTTTCACAGGACTCCCTGAACATCGCCATGCCCTCCATGCAGCCTGCCATCTCATCCTCAAAGCCAGTGGTAAGTGTGGCTGCAACGAAGCGATAACCGGTTTATAAATACGCAACCTTTTCTCTACAGAAATGCCCCGGACAGTACAAAGTCCACTCATTCGTCCCGCAGTCTCGTCATAAAAGCCAGCAGTAAGTGTGGCCGCTGCACGATGCTAGCAGTTCTGTAACTACCCAACCTTTTCTCTACAGAAATGCCCCAGGCAGTACAAAGTCCACTCAATCGTCCAGCAGTCTCGTCATAAAAGCCAGCAGTAAGTGTGGCCGCTGCACGATGCTAGCAGTTCTGTAACTACGCAACCTTTTCTCTACAGAAATGCCCCGGGCAGTACAAAGTCCACTCAATCGTCCCGCAGTCTCGTCATAAAAGCCAGCAGTAAGTGTGGCCGCTGCACGATGCTAGCAGTTCTGTAACTACGCAACCTTTTCTCTACAGAAATGCCCCAGGCAGTACAAAGTCCACTCAATCGTCCCGCAGTCTCGTCATGAAAGCCAGCAGTAAGTGTGGCCGCTGCACGATGCTAGAAGTTCTGTAACTACGCAACCTTTTCTCTACAGAAATGCCCCAGGCAGTACAAAGTCCACTCAATCGTCCCGCAGTCTCGTCATGAAAGCCAGCAGTAAGTGTGGCCGCTGCACGATGCTAGCAGTTCTGTAACTACGCAACCTTTTCTCTACAGAAATGCCCCAGGCAGTACAAAGTCCACTCAATCGTCCCGCAGTCTCGTCATAAAAGCCAGCAGTAAGTGTGGCCGCTGCACGATGCTAGCAGTTCTGTAACTACGCAACCTTTTCTCTACAGAAATGCCCCAGGCAGTACAAAGTCCACTCAATCGTCCCGCAGTCTCGTCATAAAAGCCAGCAGTAAGTGTGGCCGCTGCACGATGCTACCAGTTCTGTAACTACGCAACCTTTTCTCTACAGAAATGCCCCAGGCACTAAGTTTGGCTGCAGCAAAGGGTGAACCAGCTTATAAAGAAGCAAGTTTGTTTTACACCACTTGCACCAGGTGAGCACTACCAGGAAAGAATGGCCAATCCTGAAACCAGAGACCTGCAGTAAGGATATGTGTTGCTTTGCAATCATTTTTAAGTAGAATTGAGACCTATTCCAACAGTTGTGTTTGGATTTCAGGACCACGAGAGATGCAAGCTTTGACGACTGATATCACCTGCCAGTGTGGATGTTAGAGGACAAGGAACACCAGCGAGCAAAGAAAAATATATAAGGAGGCCTCCATTTTTCAATATTTGTTAGCAAGGAGTGAGGCGTAACATTTATTTGAGAAAGTCTGGTCAGTATATTGTCTTCGGTGCAGCTACATTAGGGAAGTCAAGATAATCAGGACCCTATACTTACCAGTGGGCTACCATCTCACGCACTGTTCATAATGTGACCTCGACCGGAGTGTGACATTGACAACCAAGTAGAAGGACAGGGTCTGTCATTGCATGCCAGGAATTTTCAACAGTGTCAAAGGAAAAATAGTAGGTTTACTGAAAGTGTAATGTATATTCAGTTGAAGCATACTAATGAACGTGTTCATGGCACGTTTCTTTTTTATAATTGAAGCATCTAATACCCTGGCGTTGATTTTCCATTTCATGTGCTGGCAAGCTGACAGGTTGAAGAGGAGTTACCACGATTACAGCACTGCTCGCCTGCGACTTTTTTAATAAATGGGGTTTTCAGCCAGGAGGTAGACTGGCAATGCTGAGTAAAGTTGTGCATAACTCGGATCACTCAGAGTTATTTTTAATGATATCCAAGCAGTACTGCCAGTCTACACCACGGTTTTCCCCCATCTGAATCATTCTCTTGTTTCACCTTTGTGCGATATCTCTCCTGTGTAGACCGGGAGGTGCACTGCACTCCAGATAGTTATAAATAAATGTTTGGAATAACTTTTCTGTTTCATATGACTCATCAAGAGAAGGTGGAAGCAGATAGAATGTAACCTAAACATTACCTGTAGGATCCGGTGCATCGGGCATAAAAAATGGATAGAGGGCATTTTCTGCCAATAAAGGAATGGTGAAATCATATTAAAAAAATTGCTTCATGATTGTGCCCTGCAAATAAGCAAGTAGGTCTCGATTTACACGGTTGTCCACTGTTGGGGTGCACACGGCACTGCGTGGCTGATGCTCGGTGGAGCGCCGCAGTTGGCTGCCTTGTGAATTGGGGCCGATTAGAGATAGCCATTGTCCAAGCCTTTGCTGCGTCGTCTGCTACATAAGCAACCGACGCGGCAATTACTTCGCTATGTGGCAAAGTAATTTTTTCTCGTGCGGGACACTTGCTGTGTGCCGGCTGGTTTACCTTTTTCAGAGGAACAAGTTGTGCAGAGCACTTGCAGATCAAAGTTTCTGAGTATCATGTGACACCAGGGATGTAAGAACAGTGCTTGCTTCGCCTCAGAACATGGCCGCTGTGCCGACACTGTAGCAGATGACGCGGGGGAGGCTTGGCCCCTGGCTCTCCCTGAGCCTGTGCACTAATTGGTCCTAACTCGCAAGGCGCTCACCTGCGGCGCTTCGCGGAGCGCCGGCCACGCAGAGTGGACGACCCTGTACACCACTCATGTTTGTATACCTCCCCAAAGAGAAACTCGCATGACAAAGACATGGTTAATGTGTCCAAAAAGCAATCGCATTTTATTACCTTCATAACATACATGACGGATTCACATATCTTTAGTGCCTTTCAAAGATCACATGGCACTATTGACACTTTGTCAATCAACGAAGGAATCAATACTTCAACATTTGTAACATCGCCGACAATCTGTGCTATTCCATGAAGCAGAGCTGTAAAAATGCTAACGCTACAACAGTAATCACAACAAGAGAACTCGTAATATGCAGCAAAGCTAACCAAAAGTGCAGTAATGACCCAGGGCTCACCTCAACCATCAGAATCTCCCTTTTCCCAGACACTGGCAACGCCACACAAAGGCAGGCATGGGTGGGTACTAACCCACGGATTCCTCTTTGTCTGGCCCCTATCCTCTGGCCTGTCCGGCATGGGTGACCCTGGCCGGCATAGCCCAAGAGGGTCATTGGGGCACACAAACCCCTCCACCACAGTAAGGTGGGAATCCGCTTGAGGAGGGGAGGGGGGGGGTGCAGGCAAGTGAAAAAATATCTGCAATGTGGCTATAACTTTTCGTACATTGTTTTTACTGGCTTCTGTGTTCGTTTATTTTATTGTTATGCTGTTGTGGTCCTGCTATAAAAGTTTGATAATAATTCTTCCTTGGTTTTCGTTTTGTTGCGAATAGATCACAGCCCTTCCCTTGGAAGTTTGCACCAAAGAGGAAAAACGAGCAGGGTTCCGGTTTATGTGGTCGGAAGGTGTGGACGCTCAATTCATAGACACTCCGTTGAGCGAGACACTGGTTCCCTGCTCGCTTTTCCTCTTTGGTGCAAACTTCCAAGGGAGGGGCCATGATCTATTTGCAGCAAAGAGAAAACAAATGAATTATGGTCAAACTTTCATAGCAGAACCACAACGGCATAACAATAAAATAAACGAAGACAGAAGTCAGTAAAAACAATGTACGAAACGTTATAGCCACATTGCAGATACGTTTTGACTTACCCTCATATGTTTGAGCCCCCAGAGTGGCTTTCAGTGACTGTGCCGAAAGCCAGAATACGAAGTGTCGGGAAACCGGCCCCTGATGGCCTTCACCACACAGGATGGCAGTGGTCGCCTGTTGTGCTGGCCAAGGCGCCGCCACAGCCACAGGACGCACTGCCGGTAGGCGGCGTAGCGGTTGCGCCTGAAAGAATAACCACAATAATTTTCTGCAAGACGCAATATCACAACCTTTTAAAATTGCAGATTCTGGGCTCTACCAGCAGAAACAAAAAAAAAGTGCTGCAACGGGCCCTCATGCCTGGGCAGCAACCGATCTAAAATAACCCGAAGAGCAGAGCAAGTTCTAGATTGTGTCCATTATTCTTCCCACAAATTCAATTGACAGGTGTGAACATTATATTAGGTTGATAATTGAATCGCAGTAGTGTATACTCCATGTACAAGAAAGTAGCAGCGGTTATGGGGCAGAAGTGCAACCATTTTGCGTTGTAGTTCTGCATCGTGTAGTAATGGGCCATAAATCATCACAAAGAACTGTTAGAAAAAGTCAATTCCAACAGACCAGATGACCAAAGCCTAACATGCACAACAATATGCATGTCACAAACCCTAAAATATGCGGCAGCACTGTTCATGCTGACTCGATCGAACTACTGCATCTCTTTGTGGCAAAGAGATGCAGTATAGTTCACGCCAAAGAGACGGGGCATTGCTTTTATCATAATTGCTTCCACGCTATCAATAACGTTTGGATAATTCAGAGAGGGACTTCAATGAAGCTGAGGGAAATTAGCTTTTTTGTTGTTTTTTATCTAGTGTTCAAAGTCTCGACGCACCATTTCGTCTGGAAGCTGCACCTGCCGGAGTGGAATCAAGGGGCAATGATCAAGGGGCACATTCCGCCGTGATCAGCTTTTTTATTGACACAATTGCAAGCCCGTCGCTGCTACCGAGGAGAAAATGGCCATATCAAAACTTCAAAGGCATCCCACGGGGGTCTCGAGTGGCGCAGCAGTCAGAGGCGAAACTTGAGCGCACTACTCCAATGGGTGTGAACGCTGCGTTCAGTAGTGTACCCTGAACGTAGCGTTTATGCATGTTGTGCCAACGCTTGTTGCAAAAGTTACGCCCGTTAGGTCCATAATGTGAACGTAATATTAGTGATAGGACGAATCACCGGAGATTTGGATTCGGACAGATTCATCAGATTCGTCGCTGGTTGCAGACGGCAGTGTGAAAATAGTCGTAAACTTCGCGAATGTGGACAGTTGTGCTTTTCTTGGGTACTGTTACTGCATATAACCAGATTTTGTCTTGCTTATTTCAACATATGGTATGTACTAAACTGTCGTTCTAAACCCTGGCAGGCGCCAAGGTCCAGCTGAGCTGATCGGTGTGGTTGACGTGGGCCTAACCAATGCGCGGTTTCGCTTCCTGTGCGGTTTCGCGGTGATCGGTAAAATGTAGCAAAATGAGGTGTATTATACATAATGTGACGCAACGTACAAGAAATATATATTCAGGCAAGGAAATGATTTGTCTCCTTCTCTAGAGCTGCGTATGTCTGCACCTATAAGGCGCGAAAACTAGATGAATGTTGCTCGTCACAACTTCGACCGCGTACCGGCAGCGGTGGCGAAGAAAAACGTTGCACTGTCGTTTCTCCGTTCTCGTCAGCAAGTTTTTTTATACGTGAACTTTATTTGACGAAAAAAAAACACAACACAGGGGTGTCCAACACAACTTCATTGTTTGCAACCAAACACTAACTAAATCGGATAGCATTAACCAGGAGTTTCACATTGTTTCCCGTGTTTCGATAGCAATAGGCGGTATTCACTGAACCTGCAGGTTCAATTTTGCCAGGGAGCGCCACCGTCGATTCGCCATCTTCGAGGTCGCGGTTTGACTGGCTTGGCTACGCGGTCGTACAATTTTATATCGTTGAAGGAGCTTTCGTTGAACAAGAAAGAAAGAGGTTTATCTCGGGGGCGGGCCGTTTTAGTTTTCTTGTTGCCGCCGAGTACCGCGTGTGTAAAGGCTGAACCGCATGTAAGCAAGCAATGAGACGAGACGAGCGACAGCCACGACTGAAGCGACGACGACCCGCTTCGCTGCCACTCGGTCACTTGCGCGACGAGACAAGCCGCGTGAAAACGACGGGAGCAAGCGACCAAGGTGATCAGCGACGTTTTCTAGAAATCTAAAAACCGAGCGACAAGCAACCGTGAGAAATCTCTGTCACTCGTCGCCGCTCGCTAAATCGCTTACATGCGGTTCACGCCTCACTGTCGCTCGTCGCGTAGCTCTGTTTTGGGATTTTTAGAAAACTTAGTGCTCATCGCCTTGGTCGTTTGCTCCCGTCGCTTTCATGCGGTTTGCCTCGCGGCAGCGAAGCGGGTCACCGTCGCTTGTCTCGCCGCTTGCCAAATCGCTTACATGCGGTTTTTAAATCGCTAGGGCTAATGAAAAATGCGCCGCATCTTTCATAAGCTGCGCACTCTGTGAGCCGCACGGTATGTCTTTGCACAGGAACGAACACCGAAGGCAGGACGTATGTACGACACAGAGGCGATGGAGGAACGCGGTTACACGGCCGTAGTGCAGCAAATCCGCTAGAGAAAAACAATAAAGAAACTAGCGAAACAAAACAGAGTAATCACACCGTGCTACAAAATCACCAAAGTAGAAAAATCAGTTCTTGCAAGAGCTACCGCCGTGGGCACGGCGCGCGACACGGAGCGCTTCATGGAGCCGAGGGGGCAACGCGGCCGCGGTGAACGAGTCCGATAGCGACAAAAACGAACTAAAACACACAAACAATACTGCTACGGCGCTTCAAAAGCACCAAAGTATAAGAATAACCCCTAGTTTCGGTTAAAAATGCTCTTTAAAGTTGTAAAATGCTGCTAAACCACGCTCCAAAGGTCCGGCCATACGACACCCGCGATAGAAAGAGACCTCGAAGATGGCGACCGTGGTGGGCGATGCCAGCGAACCTAGCGAGTGACGTCAAGTGAATGTCACCTATACCTCAGTGGAAACTCGTTGGAGATAATCGAATCGAACATACTCACTGGTGTGGTTGTGTGCCACTATGACAGTAATTATGGGCACGAAATGGGTCTGTACCGAAGAGCACGTACGGCATCAATCTCTTACAGCGATGAAAAAATGCGCTTGCATTTCTATGTGTGTGCACCAAGCATGCCTATTGGGTCGTAATTTGGAACTGAAACCAATTTTCCCGTGATGTCTGGCTACCGTTCTCGACAAACATCCAAAATAATTTAAACAAAGCGGAACATTGTATTTATTACTGTGATATTATATTACAATATATTTAGTGCACTTTGTAGAATTCAGTGAGTATAATATCACGAAAAGTTGAAACACTCATCAACGTGATTTGACAACCATGGCAACGCTCCGAATGTTTCCAAACTTTTCCGAATCGCTTGGGATTCGGCTACTTTTCCGAATCTTTCCGAACCTTCAGATTCGAATAAAGATCCGTCCCATCACTAGTGATAAGCTAAACTGGAGCTAACCAGATCTCACGAACTTGTTCTGAAGCAAGAGATACTGATGCAGCAATCGAGGTTTTGAACATTTTACTTTCTGATGACCCACAACTTCACAATGAAACACGGCACGAAACGCAAGTAAAACATGCGATGCAACCACTAATGTGACTTCACATTTGAAAAGTAACGTGCGTAACGCTCACTGAAACAGATAGTAAAGTAGCTGTCTAACGTTTTACTGCTGGCGCCGGTTTGCAAGTTAGCCGAACAGCAAATTACGGCGTTGAACTCACTCGTGCGCTGTTGTGCCCATTCCGTCCTGGCGGTAGTGGCGCATCATGAGGTAGGCGACCTCGAGCACCCCCGGATTCAAGCACACCGTCTCGAAATCCGGGTTGCTTGTTAGGCAGCCAGGTTGCCTCGACGCGGCGGCGGGGTACTCGCGGCAGCAGACGCACTCGTCAGCTGTCGGCATCTGCGCGCAACATCCACACTGGCACCTTTGAGAAAGAAGATAAGAAGAGAACAAGCGTAAATGACACATACAGCGGTAAAATAAACAGCGTATCACCCACCAGTCGGTGTTGCCGATCCGCCCCGTCTCGTCAAAGGCGCCGTCTTCGTCCTCGGACATGGCCGCCTGCTCGTCCTCAGAGCCCGAACACGACTCCGATGCGCTGCTGTCGTATCCATCACACGTCGGAGTAGCGTCGTAGGAAATCATCCCCAGGTCGGCTGTCCGCCGAAGAATGTCAAGCTCCAACGGCGTCAGGTCCTCGAGCGTACAGAACTCCGCCATGATCGAAGCTCGAATGACAAAGAAGTTCGGCCGGTGCGGCTACCTCGGGATCGCTGCGCGACGGAACGTCGTTCAACGCCATTGGCCCGAGATCGTTTTGATATGCGTGCGATGACCAATGAGAGTGGTTTCGTTTTCGGGTGGATCCGAGGTTTGGCGGTCTTCATTTACATTTTTATTAAAGAAATAATCACCGTATGACTATATTTTTTGGTTTTTAGGGATATTTAGGGTGTCTTAATTCAGTTGTCATCATCAAAACACGAACTCAAAAACCGCTTGACTGCCCCTTTAAGTCTGGGGTACCAAAAAAAAAGCATACTTGGGCCATTGCTCTTTAATGTATATATTAATGACATGGTTAACATTGCGCAGCAGTGAAGTTTATCATTTACGCGGATGACACCAGCCTCTTTTTTTCAGGTAAGAATTATAATGAAATTTCGCACGTATCTAATCCCGTATGGAAATCATATCTGGGCCATATCTGGCCTAATCAAACATTATATGATTATATAAGGCCTATATACAGCCATATGTGGCGTATATACAGACTTATTTGGCGTATATACAGCCTGATATGGCATATATACAGACTTATCAGGCGCATATACAGATGTATTTGGCATATATACAGCCTGATATGGCGTATATACAGACTTATCTGGCCGGCCGGTTTTCAATGTATTAAAAAAGTTAAAAAAGTAAAAAAATTCTTTGTTAGCAAACTCTAAATGACTCATTGTTCGCGAGCTAAATATTAGCATAAATGATCCCAAACTTCAGCTTTGACAAGCTTAAGTTTGAGATCATTTAAGTTTGAGATCATCATTTAAATGATCCCAAACTTCAGCTTCGACAAGCTTAAGTTTGAGATCATTTGTGCTAGTTTTCACGAGGATTTCAATGTCGCTTAAATATTTCAAAGTGTTGACATTACGCCCGAATAGACAATTTGCTAAATCCCCCAAGCGCCTTGGCCTCCACTTCAGGAATCATGGAGACGGTATTTCTTCGGCTGCCTAGCGATCGAAAATTTCGGGCATTTCTATGGTTACACGGATTTGACTGTGATTCGGAGTCACCTTGAACACGTGCCGTACAGAACCCAAATACCTGCCATACCACTTTTAAAATGTCCCACCAATGTTAGTACTGTGCATTCCGTCCAACCTTCAACCTGGATGAGCTGCAGACACATCTCTTACATTATTATCATTCTCATACAGCTTCTAAGACGCTGATATTAAGTTAGAAACGCGAAAAATGGCATTAACAGCTCTGCTGAATCCGAGCTAAATCCCGGTTTTGGTTGTTGTGATTTTTCGGCTTTTAAGTAACTCTTGGTAAAACAACAATCGCGAGAATGATAATATGGTAAGAGATTTCGGCGGCTCAGCTTGGTTGAAGGTTGGACAGAATGCACAGTATCATAAACGCTGCCATTGGCGAGAAAATATAAAAGTGATATGACAGGTACTTGAGCCCTTTGGGACGCTTGTTGAGGGTGACTACGAATTACATTTGAATTTGGGTAACCATGGAATTGGTTAAAACTAGCGATCACTAGGGGATCACCGTTTCCATAACTCCTCAAGTGCAGGCCGGGGCACTTGGGAAAATAGTAGACATTAAAAAGATATAGAGTGCTGATTTCAGGCTTGTGTCCTTTTGAACTGCCTGGCCAGATCTGGAATTTCCTTACTTAGCCAGATCTGGAATTTCCATACCTGATTTTCAGGCTATAACTGGCATTATGAGGCTATATCTGGCAGATATACTATATCAGGTTATATGTGGCCAATTTTTGATATGGCCATATCTGAAATCTTCAGATCTGGCCAGATATAAATTTTCTGTAAGGGATGGCACCATACAAGCTCTAGACATATGGGCTAAGTCAAATAATCTCATAATTAATAGGAAGAAAACTAAGGCGACCTTATTTTGCCCCAAAAATGAGAACCCTGAACATACGAGTGATATTTTTCTCGACTCTTCGCCTATCGAAGTGGTAAGCACGTTTAAGACTTTGGGGGTGTTGTTCTCTAGGCACATGTCTTGGACTGAACACGTTGACTATATTATTTCTAAGCTCTCTGGTATCACTGGTATGCTTCATAGACATCGTCATGATCTTCCAAAAGGAGTTGTTTCTTTCGTATAACTCGTTGTTTTTATCTCATCTGAATTACCGCCATTTAGTTTGGGGGACGACGACAAAAAGCAACCTGCAGAAACTATTTCTATTGCAGAAAATAGTGTTACGAATTGTGTGTAACGTGCCTTATGATTCTCACACTGAACAACTTTTTAGAGAGCTGCGTTTAGTGAAGATATTTGATCACTATGCTTTCAGACTCAGCATAAAGTATAAACAGGAATGTCGCGAGTTAAGCAGTTTTTTATTGTCATTATCATCACTTCGAAAAAAAGCTGCAACATATTCCACCCGTCACTCGGATGTTTGGGCAGTAGAAACGCCACGAACAGATTATGGCCTCCAAAGGATTAAAACAACCTTGCCAACATTACTGAACACTCCTATGGGCTCTAATTTTGATGTCGAATCTTCCGATATGTGTGCGCTTAAGGATTATTTTCTTTCAAATTGAACAATCCTTACCTCTGTTGATTAGCTAGCAGATTATTGCTTTTATTTTTGTTTCGTTAATTTTTGTTGTTGTTAAGTATTTTGTATCATAAATTTTTGTGTATGACTTCCCCAATGCTGTGTACCTGTGGGGGGCTCAGAACCAGTCAAGCTGCTTGCACAGCTTTTTTCCTCAGCTCCCACCATGCTTGTATGGTAAATAAAGTCATTATCATTACACTCTTCAGCGTTCTTGAGAGAATATACCATGAACACCCTGTGGTTGACATACAAAGGTTCACAATTTCGGGTAACTTATCGTGCTGCGTGTGCATGCGTGGGTGCACAAACTAGTGCTTATCAAACTGCACATGCAGCGTGTCTGAAGAAAAATAATAAAGAAGTCACGAAGCCTAGAGCAGCTCACGAAAATAAGGTGGAATAAATTTCCTTTAGTCAGCCTCAGAAAGAACGAGGACGTCTTGTTCCTTCCTGCTTTTCGGATCCGCTTGGGGTCGCGTTAGTAAAATGGAGGAAAACACGCTGTTGCTATCTCTATCCTCCCTTTTGTCTTACAGTGTGCCGTCACAACCTGTGACACGAAGAGCTTCACGGCGTGCGCAGTAAACGCAGCTCGAGCGAGGACCTCGGGGTCTCTAGACAATATGTTCGCAGTGGCGTGGCACTTGCCAAGAACATACTACGGAGTGAAGCGGTAGCGCAGCAGCCGGATACGGAACCGCTGAGCGACGAGGCATGAGGTCGAGGTCGGTGGAGCCCAGCAACCGGGCCAGCGGCTGGTGGTCGGTTTCGACAAACGAGCTCAGATTGTGCAGCTTTATGGACACCTGGATGGGCCACAGGACTCCCAGCGCTTCCGTCTTGATTTGACTGTACCGCTGTTCGGCAGTAGTAAGGGAACGTGACACAAAGGCAACCGCTCGTCGCTCAGGACATGTTGCTCAAGCAGAAGGATGGTGCCCAGGCCGTACGAGCTGGTGCCTACAAAAACGGTTGCTGAATACTCTGGGCTCTTTCGAGCCACACTGGAGCTGGATGCCACCATCCTCTTTAGTGAGTCGAAGTCTCAAGCTTAATTAGTCCCCCGGGTCCCGACCGTGTCCTTGTTTAGACGAGCCTCATTGGCGCAGTGACGGCAGACACGCACAGCAACAAGTGTTCGATGTGGTTAAGCATTTCCAGAAGGCGCCGCACGCCATGCACTCTGTCCGAAATTGCATACCCGTGATGGCGGGGAACCTTGTCGGTGTCTGGTGCTATGCCGTTGGTGCTCGACACCACACCGAGGAACTTGAGGGACGACACCCCGAGGCAGCACTTGGAGGCATTCAGCATAACGGCTGCTTGCTGCAGTCTCTCGAGGGCAACTTGGAGTCTTCTGTCGGGTTTAGGCAGGTCTCTGCCGAACACCAGCATGTCGTCTATCATCTTGACGCATTCTTTAATTTCCTCGAGAATCAATGGCATGGGGCTTAGAACACCTCTCGGGCCAACTCAGTTCCGAAGGGCAGACAGCGAAAATAGTCATCCTAAGGGTGTAATGAACGTCATGTACTTTTGGCAGCTTTCGGAGAGGCGCACCTGGTGAAACTCAGACATTACGCCCAGTTTTGAAAAGATGGTAATGCTTCCCGGTAACCCGAACTCATCATGTGCTGCTCTCAGACGATGACCTGGTTCAGCTTGGTTAAGTCGACGCGCAGTCAGTAGCCTTCCGCTGCCTTTGGAGCCCCGACGATGCCGGCGCCCCATGCCGTAGGAGTCTCGACGCCCGACAACAAACAAAGCAAGGAAGCGTCTTCTTACTGCAATATCTCAACACTGTTCAGCTTCTTTTCCGAGAGCTCCCAAAGTGCGGCTAGCATGGCATTGCAAGCAGGCGACAGCGATATTGGCCATAGTACAATCGAAGTTAGGGTCTAGATTACCGTCGCAACATGACTACCCACAGTTCAGTCGATTGTACCATAGTCGCACAAACGGTTTCCTAAAATACTGAAATCTGAAATACAATAGCAACCAGGAAGCAAATGCTGTGAAACACAGGGAGACCTGTGCGATCAGTCGCCTCTTCCTTCACAACCAAATTCGGGATAGACAGCACTGTTTTAACAATACTGGTTCTCAGAGTGGGGGGGGGCGAAGTGTGTGTTTTGCCCCCCCTCCTCCCCTGAAACAGCCGCCACTGGGCAGGGCAAACCCGAAATCACGTGACCCCCCGGGGTCACGTGACTACTCGCAGGTGACGTGACCCCCCTCAGTACCCTTCCCTACTCCTCCTCAAGAGCTGCGCTCCAATTCGGCGTTACAGGGATTTGTAAACGACTTTCACTTTTTTTGTTTTTTTTGCTCGTACAGTTTGTTTCGTCGAGGTATTTGGCGATATTTACGGCATTTCGTTTTTACGATTAACACTGAAAAAAAAACGAATATTGTCGACGAAACATCGCTGAACTAAATCGTATGGGACTCTATTTGGAGGTGCATGGGGGACTGCGGTGCTTGGGTTGCATGCTGGACGCCGCAAAGCGGCGTGTACGGGGTGGGGAGAGTTAAGTTGGTTAATAGTTTTCTTAGTTATCAGCCGCACACTGTAGCCGCCAAGCGGCGTGAACGCGGGCGAGGCGGTGGGTGAACGCGCTTCGAGTTATACACGCGACATCCGAATCCAAAATTTACGTTCCCGCACGTTGCCGAGCAGTCAATCCGGCGTGAGCGTCGTTGCTAGGACGTATATCGCCTGCTCCGTAAAAGTTAGTGATGGACAGAATCTGCTGAACTTCAGATTCGGCAACGTTCCGCACATGCCGAAATTTTGAAGGAAAAATCGGCAAATATTCGGCAAAAATTCAGCCAATGTCTGCGCACGCGTATGAACACTACGGGGCTATGGATCGCAAATGGACACGGCACAGTCGCGCGGTTACCATCGTGCAGTTTACTACAACCAGCGGTTACGGCAATATGTGGAGTAGGCCATACGGTAACTGTGCGTTTGTGAGATTTCGCGAGTGTGGTTCTTTTTAATATTTTTTGCCTTAAGAACAGAAGATCGATCAGTAACTTACACAGTCCACTGCGCAAGTGACAAGTGATGTGGTGCACTCTGGATAACGTGATTTTCAAGTGACCTTTTCGTTGATGCAACGAGGTAGTTGAAACATTGACTGACAACTGACAATTACGCTCAGTGTGCGTAGCCCGCTGCCGTCAAACGGGGCAGAGTCACGAGAGCTGGCCAGAATGTATGGGATGCAGCTGGCATCCTCGTAGTAATGTGATACACGTTTTCCCCCTTCCTTTCTTTCCTTTTTACGTACTTTTTGTAGTATGTATATTCTGAACATTTATATGTCTATTTTGTTTTTTCACATGTGGTGGCGGGCTGGCAGGCGCTCTGCGTAAGGGGTTTCACCTATCTGCCTAGCCCCGCACACCACAACATGGGCCCCTTGCAGCATGTACAAAGAAAATTAATAATAATATTAATAATAATAATAATAATAATAATAATAAATTTATTTGTGACAAAAGAACATAATCGAGGCAAAGTGCAGGTTCGCCAAAGCCATCATGGGCTTGTGCGGCAAAACCAGCTATGTAAACTGAATAAAAATAAAAGATTCAGTTCTAGATAAAATGAAAAAGCAGAATTATTACTAAGTTTTTGCAGCAGTTCCAATCTGCACACTAAAGCTCGACCCTCCCCCTTCCCTTTCTAAAGAAAAAAATCAAGTCAGAAAAAAATTAGAAACACACACACACAAAGCACTTGCGTCACTCTTCGCCATTGCTCGCCATTGAAAGTAGTAGAAATTGTTGTCCAGTTTTTGTGACACTGAAGATCTTGATGACTTTCTTTGTTGTCATATAATGATAGTAATAAAAATAACTCATAAAAGAGTAAAAAAACGCACTTGTTACAAAAAAATGTCGGAAGAACTAATTATGAAATATTCACAAAGGTTTGTCGGTCATATCAATAATAATAATAATAATATTAGTAATAATAATAATAATATTATTATTATTATTATTAAATCGACTTGCTTCTCTCTCTTAAGAGTAGCGTGGATTCGCTCGCCCAGCTTCCGGAAAACGTCGATGAGCTGCTCACCGTTAAATCCGCGGTTGATGCCGTGGAACAATTTGTCAATGAGGTGCTTAAGTCAGCAGCCTTCTGTTCAGCTCGGTATGACACTCTGCTCAAACAAGTGGCTGAGCAGGATGCTACTGTTTCAGAGTTACAGTCCGAGGTGAATTCTTTAAAGTCCTCCATGTCAATCCAATCAGAGGAGATTCAATGACTCAGGTCTGAGCTCAACAACTCCGAGCAATTTCGTCGTCGACCTAACCTAGAGATCCATGGCCTTCCCTGCAGACCCAATGAAGATCTTCCGGTTGAACTTATGTTGAGGCCGTTCATCGCCTGCCCTTTTCGCGTGATACCATTCCCATTACGTTGGTCAGGTTTCGCTCTGCGCGTGCTAGAAACCGCTGGTCGAGCTTGCGTAGCTCACTGGGTACTCTCGCCCGCGAACAAAACTTTCGCAACTATTTTTTAACGAGAACTTGACAGTGACGAACAAGGAGCTCTTTTGGAAAGCCAGGGCAAAAGGCAAAGTGAAATAATACCGATATGTCTGGGTTAAAAACGCAAAAATCTCTGCAAAAAAAGCAGAGGGAGCCCCACTCATTCGCATTACTTGTGTCAATGACTTAGAGCTTATTGCCTAGAAACCATAATAATAAGCTTTATTTTTAATTTTCCATTACAGGTAATGATGGGTCCGAGAATAAAAGCCGCGATAGACGGCTTGACTAGCTCTCGGCCCCAGTTACATTCAGCAGCAGTCAGAGGGAACAAAATAAAATACAAAGGCATTGAATCAAAGAATAAGCGCAGTTAACGGATATCAATTAGCTAGTTAATCTTTAAAGCATATCAATGTACAAAATCTACGTTTACATAATAAATACAAATACATGGACATAAAGGGAATTATTAACAACTTACCGAGGACATAGAGATATAACATCGAAGATATACAAAACCAACTATCAGTAGACTACATCAAAGGTATACATGACAGAACGTAATTCATTTAAACTCAATTTATCTATATCAATATTGTGTAAAATTAGGGAATTGAGAAGTCTAGGGACTCGGTAGGCTAACATTTCTTTGCCAACATTCAATCGACACGTTGGCATTTGGCAATAATCGGGGTTACGAGTTTTATACGTTAAAACATGTTTTTGTAAATTTGACAATGTTACCAAGAAAAAGGTGTTATTTTGCAATTCTTTTTAAGGCTTGTGGATAGTCTATAGCTATACATATTTTTGATACTAAGTATATTGTAAATTTTGAATAAGTTTTCTGTATGCGACAAATAGGGTGCGTTTGCCATAGTTCTTAGTATTCTTTTTTGAACTAAGTGTACTTTCTCCAAGTTTGTTATTCTAGTTGTGCTCCAGACTAAAGAACAGTAATTCAAATGAGAATAAAATAACGATTTATATAACAAGAGTTTAATCGATGTTGGAAGTATATACCGGTACCTGCATATCAGCCCTACAACCTTAGATAGCTTTTTATTTAGACACGCAATATGATGGTCCCAGGTCATATTATGAGAAAATACTACACCAAGTGTTTTAAAATTCTCTACCAATTCGATGTCTACTGAGTTTAAGGTTATCCTGCATATTGATGGAATAACTTTATGTTTTGTCCGAAATATAACAGCTTTAGTTTTGCTAGTATTTATTTTTAGAGCGTTCCTGTTGGTCCATGATGATATTTTATCTAATACGAAATTAATTTTTGACACGAGCTCTTCTGCATTATCAGAAGCACAGAGAAGTGTTGTATCGTCTGCATACATTACAATTTTAATAGACTGGTCAATATTTACTATATCATTTACATAGACATTAAAAAGAAATGGACCTAAAATACTTCCCTGTGGTACCCCTGAAGAAATTGGTTTTATATTAGAACAAAAGTTACCGCTACACACATATTGTTTCCGATTTTCGAGATAGGACCGTAGTAGATGCAAGGCTTGCCCCCGAACACCATAAAATTCGAGTTTTTGTAATAACAATTCGTGGTTTAAATAATCGAAAGCTTTAGTAAAATCAATATAAACCCCTAAAACAAGTTTCTTGTCCTCTACGTTGCGTAAGATAAATTCTTTTTCTTCAAGTAAGGCAAGTTCCGTAAAACAATGTTTTTGGAATCCAAACTGCGACCTTGTAATGAGTTCACACTTTTCGAAAAAATTTGACAATCTTACATGAATAAGTTTTTCGAGCCCTTTTGAAAACACGGGAAGTATTGAAACAGGTCTATAGTTATTAATGTCATTCTTATCACCTTTCTTATGCAGTACAGAAACTTTGGCAATCTGCATACGTTTTGGAAATATACCTGCAGATAAACACAAGTTAAATATATGAGTTCAACAATGCACGACTAAGTCTAATACATATTTTACGGGTCTAACTTGAATATTATCTGCATTTCTACTGCATGTATTATTTAAGTTCATAAATACAATAAAGGCCTCGGAATCGCTAACGGGATCTAAGAATATTGAATTTAAGTTTCTATATTTAATATACTCGCAAGCCTTATTGTCGTGAGCTAGAGAAACTAGATTTACAAATTAATCATTAAATACATTAGCTAAAGCAGTATCTTTAACTTCTTCGCCGTTAATATGCAATCTATCTATGTTGTCATGGTTCTGATTATTTTTTCTAATTGAGTTTACTTTTTTCCAAATAACATCAATACTTCCAGCTGAAGATCTAAAACTATAGTGATAATACCGTTCCCTAGTGGTTCTTAGTTCCTTCGTTAACTGGTTGCGATAAGCTTTAAACTTTGTCAAATCGTCTTGATTTCTTGATTTGTTAAATCTTTGGAATAACTTGTTTCTTTCAATAATTTTCGATAAAAGACTTGGGGTAATCCATGGTTTCCGAATTCTACGTGATTTTTCGTTTTTTTGTAAGGAAAATTTTTTATATAGAGGCGTTTAAAACTCTCTAGGAACGTGTCGTAAGCTACATCAGGGTCTGTTACAGCAAAAACATTGTTCCAGTCAGCATTTTCAATATCATTACGAAACATGTCCAGATTATAAGGGGTGATATGCTGAAAGTGCCTAAATGACTCTGCATTTTTTTTGTGAGAAAGACTATCATTTACGCATAGGAATATAGGTAGGTGATCGCTTTCAGACATACGTGATCAAAGTTTGTAATAAAAAGGTCAATAAGAGTTTCCGTGTGCACTGTAATTCTTGTTGGTAGAGTTATTATGTTAGCATATCCATACGTTGTAGGTAATATTTCAAATTCAGTTCTAGGCGTAGTATCAAGTAGCATATTAATATTTAAATCTCCTCCAATGATTACCTTCAAGTTATTATCACTACCGAATCCCAAAAGCCCCTCAAAATATGCAAGAAAAGTATTAATATTGCCATCCGGTGGACGGTAAACCACAGATATAAGCATATTTTCTGCCACCAAAGATAACACTTCATAATCCTTTGTCATAGTACAAAAAGTAGATAATAATTCGGTTTTGATGCTTTCTTAAATCAACAAACATACACCTCCGCCACGATTAGAAACACGATTTAAACAGTAGTGGTTATAAGATGGCGGCCTAAAAACATCTTCTTCCTCAGTATACCATGTCTCGGTAAACATAATTATATTGAATTTAATTGAAAACTGGCTAAAAAGGCACTCGAGATCTCTTACTTAATTTCTAGCAGACCTTGCATTTAAATGAAAAACTTTCAGTGACGACTCAAAACTGCGTTCAAGATATTGTGAAAAATCAGCGGGAAGTATGTATGGTGATTCTTTCATGAATTGCGAAGGCCCTAGTATCTAGACGATAAAGACCTCGAGCTACGAATGGATCGCTTTCGGATCATCTTCGTTTCTAATCACATAGGCGTCATCACCATCTTTGCGCCTGATAAAGACTTTTCCATCCCTATGCCATACGTACATGAAGCCTTTTCCCTTCGTCCATTCTTTTGCCTTGGCTAGTAGTTCACGATTTTGCTTCGTCAGATTTTCATTAATGAAGTATTTGTTTCGAGTGTTTCGTAACTTTCCCCCCCTGCTCAACCATGCGTCCCTTGTTGTTTGCGAAGCAAAGCGGACAATAATGCCAGGGATTTTATCTGGCTTTGAGGGCAGACGGTGAATGGCTGTTACTTCGGCTTCAGCTAACTGAGGCAGTTCTAGGCTGGGAGCTATTTCATTTATTTTGCTCGTTAGATCCTCGTCTTTCGTCTTTGTGATACCGTGAAATTCAAGGTTGAGCTTTCGGTTTTTCCATTCGAGGTCATGAAGTTCATTCCTGAGCCGCTTCACCTCCTCACCATTGTCTTTTCCCTCGAGTTCCGCCACTTTACTTTTTAGTTGTTTAATTTCTTTCCTCTGTTCTTTGACACTTTCTAATATTTCATCCTATTTTGCCAACATCATGATAATGGATGCTTCCATGCCTCCTACAGTTTCTTTGAGATCCAAGAGTTCATCTAATTTGTTGTTCATGGAAACTAACATGGTCGATACGTCAACATCCGATTTCAATTTATTGGTCGCGCCTTTCTTAAGTTTTGAGGATCGACAAGTGGGGCATGTCCACGCGCTACGATAGCTCCCATGACCTTCACATTTTTTGACTGCGATGATTTGAATTCCATTTTGTGTAATTTTGACTCCTCAACTAGCGGGTTCAACATTTTTCATACTAATATTCGTAGTGCTAGGAAGTATTGGGAGCAATGTGGTCTTATAGCCAATTCCCTGCACGATCTTGTCGACGTGTGGGTCTTAACGAAGATAAATGTACAAGCAGCTTTTGTTGATCACTTCTCAATAGCTGGTTATCAGCAATTCTTCCATACTCGCTCTGAGAGTACTGGTGGACGTATTGGGGTTTTTGTAAAAGATTCATGAGGTACAGAACAGTTAAAAAACACTATCGTTCATGCAGAGTGTGTCACTTTCAGAATTTCCAACTCAGTATAATCTATCGCATTAGTCGCCTGCCATCGCACTCCATCAGAAAGCGCTTCGTCTTTTTTACTTGAATTGAAGAGTTGCTTGACTGACCTTCCAGCCGAGGGACAACTGTGCGTAGTCGGCGACTTAAACCTTGACACTTTGAAACCCACAAAGTCAACCGTATGTGACTACTTGAATCTTCTCTCAGAATTTGGTCTCAACTGTACAATTCAAGCACCTAGCAGAGAGGAAACTTTGAATGAACACCTTGTTTCTGCTTGTCTAGACCACATTAATATACGCACTCACGGCCCTTCAGTTAAGTCGGCTGTCATTTCGCAGAAACTGGCAGATCACTGCTTTACCGCGGTTCAACTGGTTTCCGATACACGTCTAAGACACGCCTGTTTGAAAGCAAAACTTACAGAGTTGGTCGATCGGAAATTATTCGACAGATTAATCTCTTTTTATGATTGGGGATGTTTACTACAACATTCAAATCAAGAACTCCGGACGAAGTATATTAATCTGTGGCAGACTTTTACAAGATGCAGTAAAAAGGTAATTACTATCAGAAAGTGGCGTGCGGAACATATATGGTTGAATAATGACATTATCTCCGCGATTAAGTATAAAAAGATATTATGGACGAGTTGCCGTCGCTCTCCCGATAACGTAGACCTGCGGAATGAATTCCGAAGTGAGCGCAACAAAGTCACTGCATTAATTCGCTCCGCTGAACGTAACTATATTAAACAAAAGTTAATAGAATCGCGTTGTGATTCCCGTGTAACTTGGTCTGTTGTAAACAATTTACGAGGAGGCCACAGCGCGAAACATTCTGTGGACGAGACGATCGCCAGATATTTCCCCTGTAACAAACAGTCCACGGCAAATGCGTTTAATGCACATTTTGGGAAAACTTCAAATGTTTCACGCGATAGTGAAGTTTGTCTCTCAAAAGCAGCTTCGGTGAATGTAGCGTCTGTCTTCCTTCATGAAATTACGGAGCAAGGTGTACATAATGTGTTGCTTAGTTTCAAGCAGGGTTTGTCTCCTGGAATCGATAACGTCCGGATGGCTGATTTGCGGAGAAATTATGCACTATTGAGGCATGTGATACTAAAAATGTTAAACGGCATCATAACGTCAGGAAATATTCCAGAAGATCTCAAAACAGCCATTGTAAGGCCTTTATACAAAAATGGGGATCATAGTAACATCACAAGCTACCGTCCTATATTTATTTTGCCTTCACTGGCGGAACTGTTAGAAAAACACAATTTTCAGACAATGTCAGCGTTCTTAGAAGAATTTAACCTTATGTCTCCTCAACAGTACTGTCTCGTTGTGGGAAGAGGCACCCAACTCTTACTTGAAGACTTTTGTGACGTTCTTCCTAATGCATTGGAACATAATCGTTTCAAGTGTGCACTCTTACTAGATGTTTCTAAACCTTTCGACGTAGTCTCACATAAGGTACTTTCAAATAAGCTGCTCAGCCTCGGCTTCAGATGCCCTTTTTACAGACTACTAGGAAGCTCTCTGTCAAGACGCACACAAATCGTTTCAATACGTGGAGCTCCGAGTTTGAAAATGTCCCTAAAGGCTGGTGTTTCACAGGGCTCGATACAATCGCCTCTTCTTTTTAACATCTATGTCAATAATCTTCCGATTTCCGTCAACTTCTGCACAGTACTTCAATACGCTGACAATACTGTCCTGTTGTCGAGTCATGTACGCTACCATGAGGCTGTTGAGCTACTTAAGTCAGATGTATTACGGCTCACGAACTGGTTTTCAGCAAATGTCATTAGAGTAAGCGCGAAGAAAACACAGCTAGTGTGCCTTCGTAGTCCACTAAAACAGGTTCTTTTAGACAAACCAATTTTTCTTCACACGTCAGACTGTGTTTCTTGCGAATGTGCGCCAATTTTGTTATGTGAACAGTACGAAATATCTAGGACTTTATTTTGATTGCGACCTGTCATGGAACTCTCACTTCTATATTTTGAAGAAATTACCATCCGCTTCGTACACTTTATATAATCTTCGCATACTTCTTCCAATCCCAACAAGAAGACTTCTGACGCACGCCCTTGTGTATAGTTTTCTCCTTTACGGAATAACTGTATTCGGACAGTCTAAAGGGAACTCCTTATGAATGGCATCCTGCGTAGTGTAGCTTACGGTTCTAGTCTCCAAAGATCTGAAAACCTCTTTAACGACCCCTCGCTACCAACTTTTAGATCACTATTTTTGGAAACAGTAGTGCTTAAGCACTACTGGGATAACACTTTTAAGACCCCCAACACTATTTGTCGCGCTCTTCGAGATGTGAGACCATATAAAACACATTTGGAAAATGCGTTCGCCTCTATTATGTATCTCATATTTTTAACAATTTACGTTTCAAAGCTCCTCGAGAAATTACGTCGAGTAGCACAGAGGCTGTGCTACTCGACGTAATTTTTCGAGGAGCTTTGAAACGTAAATTGAAGACTATTTGCTTAGACATCACTTTTTAAAAAGCCGATTAATTTTTTTTGTTCTCATTTCGTTTTCTACTTGATATGACTTCTGTGCGATGCGCACTACTTCCCTGTTTGTATATACTTCTCTCCGCCACGCGCTCTAGGTATCTGAAAGGTTTATACTAACTTGCTTTGAGTGTGCCTTAAGTAATTTGTAGGTAACTAGTCCTTAAAGCCTTTAGGGTTACGACGGTTCCGATAGTGTATATTGTTGTATTTGAAGCACCTGCATTAAATATTATTATTATTATTATTATTATCATTATTATTATTATTATCATTATTATCATTATTAATATTATTATCATGATCAAGAAGAAGAAGTGTCCGAAGGCAGTCGCTCTTTTTTGATCGTTCTTCATATTTCCAGCATTATTCATATTATTTCAACCTGACGTGCTACCGGCGGACTGTTCGTGGCCCAAGTCGGGCCCTGGAGTCGCCACGGGCTTAAGGCGGCGTCTATTTGCCGTCTTGACTGCGAGTTCGCCGCCTTGAAGATCACGACTGCGGCCCCATCCACCTCCATCGGTGTCCATCAATCATGCAGCCAGCGGTCGTCGTCTCGTCTTACCATCGACGTCCAGCGACCGTCTGAGTCTTGATGGCGATTCAGCGACCATCCAGTCCTTTGCGAAAATCGACTATCAACGCACTGTGAGACCTGGCTTTCCCGGTGACCGTACAAGGCTGTCGTCGAATCACTGTTTTGCCGGTGTAGCTTGTCTCTTCAGTTGGCAGCGGGCTTACCCCTGGCCGCTGTAAGGTCTTCCGGCCTTGTTCAACGGAATCGCCACCATCAGCACCGTCCTTGGTGTGTGCTGTGTGGTAGCTGCTCTTGCTCTGCTAAATCGTTCCCATCTACCACCGCTCGAGCACCGGCAAAATGTATGCCTCTGCCAGGTTTTTACCAGTGATTACGCTTGAACGCTTCGAACACCGACCTAACTAGATGTTTGACAGCCCGACTTGCGTTCCACGATGCACGCGCATATAAGCTTTGTTTCGCGCTTAACAAGTGAGCATACTGTTCAATCTTTTAGTGTATCACTCGCAAACGTCGATCTGCATTTTCCTATATTTATAGCTTCTTTCACCTCTTCCGTTCTGCCATGGCCTCCACTAACTGTTCCAAGTGCCACGAGCCTTTACCTGTTGATGGGAGATACCTGATTTGCGCGAGTTGTGAAAACAGCTACCACCTCGGAAAGTCATGTGCCGGTGTTGCTGCGAGCACATTTAACTCCATCAGTTCAGCGAAACGAGAACAGTGGCTCTTCCATCTGTGCCGCACCTCTGTGACTAAGTCGACAGGAGGAAGCTTGGAAGCGGATTCGCATATAGAGTCCGCGTCATTTGCAGCCCAGTTGGCCGAAGTAAACAAGAAAATCGACTTGCTTCTCTCTCTCAAGAGTAGCGTGGATTCGCTCGCCCAGCTTCCGGCAAAAGTCGATGAGCTGCTCACCGTTAAATCTGCGGTTGATGCCATGGAACAATCTGTCAATGAGGTGCTTAAGTCAGTAGCCTTCTGTTCAGCTCAGTTTGACACCCTGCTCAAACAAGTGGCTGAGCAGGATGCTACTGTTTCAGAGTTACAGTCCGAGGTGAATTCTTTAAAGTCCTCCATGTCAATCCAATCAGAGGACATCCAACGACTCAGGTCTGAGCTCAACAACTCCAAGCAATTTAGTCGTCGATCTAACCTTGAGATCCATGGCCTTCCCTGCAGACCCAATGAAGATCTTTCGGTTGAGCTTGATGATATAGCACAAAAACTCGGCATTTCCGACGTCCATCCCTCAGAGGTTGAGGCCGTTCATCGCCTGCCCTCTTCGCGTGATACCATTCCCATTACCGTGGTCAGGTTTCGCTCTGCGCGTGCTAGGGACCGCTGGTTGAGGTTGCGTAGCTCATTGGGTACTCTCGCCCGTGAACGAAAACTCCCGAAACTTTTTTTTAACGAGAACTTGACACACACGAACAAGGAGCTCTGTTGGAAAGCCCGGGCGAAAGGCAAAGTAAAACAATATCGATATGTCTCGGTTAAAAACGCAAAGATCTACGCAAAAAAAGCAGAGGGAGCCCCACTCGTTCACATTACTTGTGTCAATGACTTAGATCTCATTGCCTAGCAACCATGACCTTCCCATTTTTTGACCGTGATGATTTCAATTCAATCTTGAGTAATTTTGACTCCTCAACTAGCGGGTTCACCATTTTTCACACTAATATTCGTAGTGCTAGGAAGTATTGGGAGCAATTTGGTCTTATAGCCAGTTCCCTATACGATCTTGTCGACGTGTGGGTCTTAACGGAGATAAATGTACCAGCTGCTTCTGTTGATCAATTCTCAATACCTGGTTACCAGCAATTCTTCCATACTCGCCCTGACAGGACAGGTGGAGGTATTGGGATTTTTGTCAAAGATTCATGGGGTACAGAACAGTTAAAAAATACTTTCGTTCATGCACAGTCTGTCACTTTCAAAATTTTCAACTCAGAATACTCTATTGCATTAGTCGCCTGCTATCGCCCTCCATCAGAAAGCGCTTCGTCTTTTTTAGTTGAATTGAGAGCTTGCTTGACTGACCTTCAGGCCGAGGAACAACTTTGCGTAGTCGGCGACATGAACCTTGACACTTTGAAACCCACAAAGTCAACCGTATGTGACTACTTGAATCTTCTCTCAGAATTTGGCCTCAACTGTACAATTCGAGCACCTACCAGAGAGGAAAATTTGAATGAACACCTTGTTTCTGCTTGTCTAGACCACATGAATATACGCACTCACGGCCTTTGAGTTAAGTCTGCTGTCATTTCGCAGAAACTCGCAGATCACTACTTTACCGCAGTTCAACTGGTTTCTGATACGCCTCTAAGATACGCCTGTCCGGAAACAAAACTTATAGAGGTTGTCGATCGGAAATTATTCGACAAATCAATCTCTTCTTATGATTGGGGACGTTTACTAACATATTCAAATCAAGAACTCTACACGAAGTTTATTAATCTTTGGCAGACTTTTACAAGATGCAGTAAAAAAATAATTACTATCAGAAAGAGGCGTACGGATCATATATGGTTGAATAATGACATTATTGCCGGGATTAAGTATAAAGAGATATTATGGACGCGTTGTCGCCGCTCTCCCGATAACATAGACCTGCGGAATGAATTCCGAAGTGAGCGCAAGAAAGTCACTGCATTAATTCGCTCCGCTAAACGTAACTATATTAAACAGAAGTTAATAGATTCCCGTTATGATTCCCGTGTAACTTGGTCTGTTGTAAACGATTTACGAGGAGGCCACAGCGCGAAACATTCTGTCGACGAGGCGATCACCAGATATTTCCCTTGTAACAAACAGTCCACGGCAAATGCGTTTAATGTACATTTTGGGAAAACTTCAAATGTTTCTCGCGATAGTGAAGTTTGTCTCTCAAAAGCAGCTCCGGTGAATGTAGCGTCTGCCTTCCTTCCTGAAATTACAGAGCAAGGTCTACATAGTATGTTGCTTAGTTTCAAACCGAGTTTGTCTCCTGGAATTGATAACGTCCGGATGGCTGATTTGCGGAGAAATTATGCACCATTGAGGCATGTGATACTAAATATGTAAAACGGCTTCATAACGTCAGGTAATATTCCAGAAGATCTCAAAACAGCCATTGTCAGGCCTTTATACAAAAATGGGGATCATAGTAGCATCGAAAGCTACCGTCCTATATCTATCTTGCCTTCACTGGCGAAACTTTTAGAAAAATACATTTTCCAGACAAAGTCAGCGTTCTTAGAAGAATTTAACCTTATGTCTCCCCAACAGTACGGTTTCGTTATGGGTAAAGGCATCCAACCCTTACTTGAAGACTTTTCCGATGTTCTTCATAATGCATTTGAACATAATCTTTTCACGTGTGCACTCTTTCTAGATATTTCTAAAGCTTTCGACTCAGTCTCACATAAGATACTTCTAAATAAGCTGTTCAGCCTCGGCTTCAGAGACCCTTTTTACACACTGCTAGAAAACTTTCTGTCAAGTCGTACACAACTCGTTTCGATATGCGGAGCTCGGAGTTTGAAAATGTCCCTAAAGGCTGGTGTTCCACAGGGCTCAATACTATCGCCTCTTCTTTTTAACATCTATGTCAATGATCCTCCTAAGGCGGTCAACTTCTGCACAGTATTTCAATACGCAGACGATACTGTCCTGTTGTCGAGTCATGTACGATACCATGAGGCTGTTGAACTACTCCAATCAGATGTATTACGGCTCATGAACTGGTTTTCAGCAAATGTCATGAGAGTAAACGCGAAGAAAACACAACTAGTGTGCTTTCGTAGTCAACTAAAACAGGTTTTTTTAGACAAACCAATTTTTCTTCACACGTCAGACTGTCTTTCTTGCGAATGTGCTCCAATTGTTTATGTGAACTGTACGAAATATCGGGGACTTTATTTTGATTGCGACCTGTCATGGAACTCTCACTTCTATATTTTCAAAAAAATACGAGCCGCTTCGTGCACCTTATATAATCTTCGCATACTTCTTCCCATCACAACAAAAATACTTCTGATGCACGCCCTTGTTTATAGTATTCTCCGGTACGGAATAACTTTATTCGGACAGTGTACTGCCTTATTAGAATCTAAAGTGAACTCCTTACTGAATGGCATCCTGCGTAGTGTAGCTTACGGTTCTAGTCTCCAAAGATCTGATAACCTCTTTAATGACCTCTCGCTACCAACTTTTAAATCACTATTTTTAGAAACAGTAGTGCTGAGGCACTACTGGGATAACACCTTTAAGACCCCCAACACCGTCTGTCGTGCCCTTCGAGACGTGAGACCATATCAAACGCCGCGCATGAAAACACATTTTGGAAAATGCGTTCGCCTTTATTATGTATCCCATATTTTTAACAACCTCCCTTCTGTGCTACTCGACGTAAGTTCTCGAGGAGCTTTGAAACGTAGATTGAAGACTCTGTGCCTAGACATCATTTTTTAAAGTGCCGATTAATTTTTTTGTTTTAATTTTGTTTTCTACTTGATGTGATTTCTGTGCGCTGTGCACTACTCCCTGTTTGTATATATTTCTCTCTGTCACGCGTTCTAGATCTCTGAAAAATTTATACTAACTTGCTTTGAGTGTGCCTTAAGTAATTTGTAAGGAACTAGTCCTACAAGCCTTTAGGGCTTTGACGGTTCCGATATGTGCATATAGCTGTATTTGAATCACCTGCATTAAAATATTATTGTTATTATTATTATTATTATTATTATTATTATTATTATAACAATCCTGTTTTCGGCTCACAAGTAGTTTCTGCCAAAACAGAAGTATATTGCTTTTTAGTTCGCGTTATTTCGCGATTTTCATGTATCCGCCTAAAACTAAACACAGAACTATCATGGCCGACGTTGCACATCCGATCCATTCCTAACTCTTCCCAACTTCCTAAACGCACGTGTGTGTCCTAACATCAGAAACCAGAATTTTAAGGGTTAAAAACAGCACGTTGCGAATATGGAACGCACACTTTCAAGCAAAGCTGATGTCAACTGACTAAAATCGAGAAACATGTTTTCGATTCTAGTGAAGGCTCAGCAATCGTTGCATTCGTTTTCGCGCACGGAACGATGGCTCCCAGAGAAAGTAAGAAAGCAGTGATTGCCTTTATTTTAACATCGTAAACACATTTGCAGGCGTGCGCCGATGAAGCGTCATAATCAAAACTCTCGTAGCTTTGAACGCGACTGCGCCGGCTACTACCCAACCTCGTAGTCACTCCACTTTTTGCAAGCAGACACTAACATTGCCAATACATACACAAAAACGACACCAGTACATTTATCTTTTTGAATATCACCTTATTTAGTAAAAACTGTGGCAATAGGCACCACATGTTCGATGCTTTTTTGTTTGTTTGTTTTTTGTTTTTTTTTCCGACAATTTAATGTTTTTTTATTAAGATATATTTAAGTTGTATTTAAGTTAGAAAAAAGCAACAAAAAACACCGGTTTTTCAGAAAGAACTAAATATCAACGTGAAGTCTGGGAACAGTGTATTTTTGCCGAATCTTCACCGAATCTTAAGGAATTTTCAGCAAAAGTTCGGCTCCGCCAAATCCCGAGACTCAGCGCCGAATTTTCGATTCGGCTGAAGTTCGACAACTTTTCTTGGCAATGCAGTGGCAGGTACAGGCCAGCGTTCGCTCTCCTATTTTGAGTGTGCGCAGGCTTTCCTCTTCTCCCCGGATATGGGGAGAGGAGGAGAGCCCGCACACAACTTTAAAGCTTCACTGCGCTCAAAATGAGAAAGGGAACGCTAGCCTGTACCTTCCACTGCGTTGCCAAGAAAAGCCGGTGCGGTGTATAGTAAAGATATGCGACCCGCGTGGGGGGGGGGGGGGGGGGTAGGGGGGGTGGGGGGGGAATCTAGTTTGCCCCCCCACTCAAAAACAAGTTGGTACGCCACTGCTCGTGATACAGAGACACGAACCAAGATGATCCTCAGATGATCGGTTGGCACTCGGACACATGGCAACATTGGCGACCGTTCGCATAGTCGTTCATGACCACTTTCAGAACCGACAGCAATGCCCGACCATGTTGGTTATGCGCAGAGAAACAAAGACAGGGTGATCAACGTTTGACGCAGTCGCCAAGAATGCAGCACATTAGACGAACAGACAAATAATCGGCATGAGAGTTGCAGCTATGCGGATTTCGCAGTCTCATCTGTCTCACGGGCGGGCAGCGACTCTCGAGTATTAGATGTCTGTCCTCGTATCATCGGGCCTACAACTGCCAGAACCACTCGCATGCTATAACATGCAAACAAATGACTGATGACTGAACAAGAACCGCCTTCGATATGTCATGACGGACATGACATTGCGAGATGTGCTAAAGACGGAAGCGTGTGCGATGACACCTGATATCGGAAGCCTGACCACAGCCAAAATGCGCAATACGTCGCAGTAGGTGCGGCATGCACAGGTTTTATTATTATGTAACCCAGTCCTTTTCACTTCCTCATATCAACTCCGCCCTAAATAAGAATGGTGTGTTTCACCATCTCATACATTGTACTATAACCACACACTAAATTACCGATTGACACCTTTATTAAATGAATTATTTTTAAAAGGTGTTGATATTCATTCAATGACGCTGGCAGAGGTACGAGCATTATTTTAGGATTGTTTTCTTAGGTGCCGCTAAGGCATACGGGTCGCCGTATCATTGTATACTACAATGAATGTATTGTAGCGGAGACGCTGAGTGCGGGGTGAACAAAAAACATAAAAGAGAAGCAACCGGCACGCGACGAAGGGAACGCTCGTCGTGCTCGTGCGTGTGCGCGAGGCAGTTGGAAGCCAGCCACCGAAGATGTCGGACCTCTCTGTCCGGTGATTAAACCAGTTAAAAAGGAAAGCAGAAATTGTAACACTGGTGTAGTGTATTAACTGGTGTAACACTGGTGTATTAATTTCATTTTCTTTCTCTTTTTCTTTGTCCCCGCAGGGGGCACCTGTGAAAGCAGGTGTTCGGAGAGTGGCGTCTCCACGGACCCCGAGCCATGCGGGTTCGCCTGCCCACGTCTGGCTGTGCATGGCTTTCCCGTGTCTGGGGAAAAGGGCATCCTGGTGGTTCAGCCGAGCTCGGGGTAGGTTTGGACCCTTCGGGGCCCCCCGGGCGAGGCAATACACCACTTCGGCCCCCGCTTCTCATAGACGGGAGTCCTGGTAAGGTCCGGCCAGGATGATTCAGTCTAGTCGCCACCTCTACTATACCCTCCTTTCTTTCACCTTTGTCTTCTTCTTTTCACTCTTCTCATTTCTCTTCTTTCCTTTTTCAACTCCTTTGGCGGCAAGGACTAACCTTGGGTGGCGAAAGACCTCTTGTCCAAACACCACACTTGGTTATAGAGACTGGGGAGCACTAATAGAGTAAAGTCTTCAGCCAAGCCCATCTTGTTATGAAGCGTTACCTATTCCCTTATTGGGCTCGGTGGTGGGCGGTGCACCACAGTTTCCGAGCACCATTCCCCTCTTATGGGTTCCAAGCTTAAACCTTCCGATCGGGACCCCAAAAGGGAACGCACCGAGGCATATCTACCACCTTTTGACAAGAGCAACACCCACTATGTTACTAAGTTTTTCATTCTAGATTCCGAAGTTGATACAAAACCGATGTCGAAACTCTCCCCTTTCCTTGTGGCCAATGTCTTAAAAGACTTGGTAGGGGAAAAGTTTAATGCAAAAAAGACCTTTTCTGGGGACCTTTCCGTAGAAGTATTTGAGAAAAATCAGGCAGAGCAGCGTTGCTCTGCCTCAACCATATTCTTGACACGAAAGTGAGCGTATCTGCACACCGTACACTCAACACCATTCGCGGTGTTATATCTGAGGACGACCTGATGGAGAGTCAGGAGGAAGAGATTCTGAAGGCATGCGCAACCAGGGTGTTGTTGCTCTAAAGCGCATCACCATCCGTAGAGATGACAAAGAACTTCCTACGCGACACCTGATCCTTACCTTTCAACTCAACAGCCTGCCTTCTTCCGTGAAAGCGGGGTACTTAAATTGTAGGGTCCGGCCTTACATACCTAACCCTGTCCGTTGTTTCCGCTGTCAGCGTTTTGGGCACGGCTCGCGGTCCTGCCGTGGCCGTGAGACATGTGCCAGGTGCGGTAGCTGTGAGCACAACGCCGACGACTTTCATGAAGACACGAAATGTGCAAATTGTAAAGGCAAGCACCCTGCATGTTCTAGGTCATGTGAACACTTTAAAAGAGAAAAGGAAATTCTGACCTTGGAGGTGAAAGAAAACATCTCCTATCCCGAAGCAAAGCGTCGCCTCTTCGGTTTCCAGAAAGGCTCTTTTGCCGAGGTGGTGCGCCGGGGACCTGCACCGCCTATGGCGTCTGTGGGAACGCAAGTGTCTTACGGAGACCTTGCACAACCACTTAAGTCCTCTGGTCCCACACTAAAGGTGAAACTTCCAGGGCGTGCTATCTCAGCTGCCCAGGCAGGCGCGCTTCCCAACCGTAAGAAAGGCTCGGATTCATCAACCGAGCAGACGGGGGCCACCCCGTCGCAGAAGAAAGGTACCTCTGGAGCAGTGCACACTGCTCCACCCCGACACGACAGGGTGGATGCGGGTCCTTCGGGATCCACCCGAGCACAGGGGTCCGCTTTCCCTGTACAAGGTTCTGCACCCCAACTCCTCCGTCCCAGCCATCGCAAGGTCGGGGACTTGGTCCCTCTGCCCCTGGTGGATCTCGGAGACTGGGAGAGCCGTCGAGTTTACAGGCCTCCAAGGAGGAGCCCCTTTTGGCTCCAACCGAGCCAATGGACGAGAGTGGGTCAAGGTCCCACGAGGACAGACCTCCCTCAAGTTCCGAATCTCTACTTCCGGCCTCCGGTGGCACCACGGGCAGGCCGAATGACAACTCTAAAAAGAAAAATGCTCCGCGTGTAAAGATAGACTTTTAAGTCTTAGAAAGTTTGCTTAGTTTTGACAGTTACTTTTATTTTATTTATAAACTTTACAATGGTACACAATTTTAGCATTATGCAGTGGAATTGTCGCGGCCTTTTTCGTAACATCGATGACATACATTTTTTCTCGATGAGCTCCGTCTTGTGGCCTTGAGCCGACAGGAGACTTATCTGAGTGACACCCACACAAAAGTGCTAAATCGTCATCAGATTTTTCGAAACGACCGCATTTCATCAAACCCCTCAGGTGGTGTATCAGTGGTAGTACAGAGTGGAGTTGCCTGTGCTCCAGTTCCTCTACAGACTCCACTTGAGGCAGCTGCAGTTTGAACTCTTCTTGACCGTCTCATTACCCTTGTATCCCTCTACTTCCACCCAACACTCCGCTGCATTTGCAAGAACTTCAGGGACTGGTCGGCCAGCTGTCCGAGCCCTTTTCAATTTTTGGCGATTTTAATTCCCACCGCCCCCTGTGGGGTAGTCCTTGACAGGAGTCTCGTGGTGTAGGACTCTCGTGGTGTAGTCATTAAAAGACTTTTGTTATTATCCGGGCTATGTCTTTTGAACCAGAAAGAAGCAACATTTTTAGTGCCGCCTATAACACTTTTACAGCTATTGATTTGTCGTTATCGTCACCATCGTTACTCCCAAGTTTTTCATGGCAAGTTTTAAACAACCCTATTGGCAGCGATCATTTTCCCATTGTTTTAGAAAGCGTTAAACAGATTCCATCGATTCCGACTCGCCTTCCTAGGTGGAAGTTAGAGAATGCCGACTGGTCTATTTATGAATTAGAGGCTGTGATTGATCCATCTTTGCTTTGTACTATGAGCCCCGACAATGCGACAGTTTATGTCACTGAATGTATAATTAGTGCGGCTTGAATTCTATTCCTCAAACATCTGGACATCTTCCTAAGAGGTGCAAACCGTGGTGGACTAAGGAGTGCACAACCACTCGCAAGGACCAGAATACAGCCTGGGGAGTTTTTCGTCGGTACCCTACAAATCAAAACCTAATTGCATTCAAGAAAAGTAGGGCTAAGGCAAATCGGACACGAAAACGGGCTAAAAGGGTTTCATGGACCAAATATGCCTCTTCTATAAATAGCCTTGTTCCAGCGAAGGAAGTGTGGGACCGCCTGCGAAAAGTCAGAGGAGACGATCAACCCTTCCGAATCCCTCTTTTTCCCTTGCGTGCCGTATCTCTCAAAGATCAGGAAAATGTTCTTGGTATGCACTTCCAACATGTATCTAGTTCTTCCAACTTTAATGTAAAGTTTAAGAAGTTTCAGTCTACTGCTGAAAAGCAATCGATCTCGATGTCAAAATATGACCGGGCAGCTTACAATAGACCATTCAGTATGTGGGAACTGGAAGTCGCGCTTGGTGTAAAAAAGCAGTCTGCACCAGGTCGAGACAGGATTCATTACCAAATGCTGAGGCACTTGTCCCCAGCATCATTAAGTCATTTGCTTATGTTTTTTAATCATCTATGGAAAGTAGCTATTTTCCCTCGATGCTGGAAAAGTGCCCACATTATTCCTACTCTGAAGCCTGGTAAAGACCCCTCTCTACCAGCGAGTTACCGTCCCATTGCGCTCACTAGTTGTCTTGGGAAGACTTATGAAAGGCTCATCAACCGGCGTCTGGTGTATTTTCTTGAGGAAGAAAATATTTTGGACATTAATCAGTGTGGATTTCGGGAGGGACGATCAGCCACAGACCATTTGGTTCGTTTGGAGAGTTTTATTTATGAGGCATTTGTACATCGGCAGCATCGTGTCTCGGTATTCTTCGATCTGCAAAAGGCCTATGATACCACATGGAGGTATGGAATTCTTCGGAATCTGCACAGCTATGAAGTACGAGGCCGCATGCTCCAGTGTATACATATTTTATAAGCGACCGGACTTTTCAGGTCCGCTTGTGTTCTACACTGTCCGATGTGTTCACCCAGGAAAATGGAGTCCCTCAGGGGGGCGTTTTAAGTTATACTCTGTTTGCTGTAAAAATTAACAGTCTTGCGAGTGTGATACCGCCGTCTGTGTTTTACTCATTGTATGTGTATGATGTGCAGATCTCCGTTTCTTCTTGCAACCTCTCGAGCTGTGAACGACAACTACAACTTACAGTCAATAGGATGAGCAAATGGGTAGATGAAAACGGTTTCACTTTTTCTTCCGAAAAAACTGTCTGCGTTCCTTTTTCGCTCCGCCGGGGATTATTCCTTTTGATCCTTCTTTGCATTTAAACCACATCGACATACCTGTTCACCAGGAACAGAAATTTCTGGACATAATTCTCGACAAGAAACTCACTTTTGTACCTCATTTGAAGGAATTGAAGTTCAAACGCTTAAAGTCGTCGAACATTCTCAAAGTGTTGTCCCACAACTCGTGGGGGTCTGACAGGCGCTGCCTCCTGCGACTTTACAATTGCTTAGTTCGGTCTCGCCTCGACTATGGTGCAATTGTGTATGGATCTGCACGTCCATCTGCACTAAAGATGCTGGATCCGGTTCAGCACCTGGGGCTGCGACTGGCTACGGGTGCTTTTCGCACGTCACCTGTTTTGAGTTTGTATGCAGACACCTTTCAGATGTCTCTTGAGAAGCGGAGACAGTACCTTAGCCTTTTTTACGCTTGCAGGGTCTATTCTAACCCACAACATCCATCCTACAGTACCATCGGTACCTGCCGATTTTCCCAACTTTTTGAAAACAAACCATGTATTGTTCGTCCTTTTAACTTCCGCATTGAAAGCCTTTGTGCCGTTATTCAGTTTCCACTCAAGGATGCTGTCATACTAAAGCAGAAAGAAAAAGTTGCTCCATGGGACGAAGTGCCGATCTTCTGCGACTGGTCGCTCACAAAGTATAATAAACGGGATATTTCCCCTCAAGCCCTGCAGCAGGAGTTTTAGTCATTGCAGGAGAGATGTATAGATTATACTGAATTCCATACTGATGGGCCGAAATCTTCATCTTTTGTTGGTTGTGCCGTATATTCTGGTGCCTTTGAGAAAGCTTTGCGAATGGATGGTATGGCAATCATTTTTTCTGCAGAGCTTTATGGTGTCTCTCTAGCCATTGAACATATTATGAGTAACAAAATATTAAAGGCTATCCTTTTTGTCGATACACAAAGCGTGACACAGGCTCTTTCTTGGGAACTTCCCACAAAGAACCCCCTTGTACTACATATACGGTCTAAAATAAACCGGGCTCTCCAACTTGGACACACCATAAGATTCTGCTGTGTGCCCAATCATGTAGGAATTCGAGGGAATCAGCAAGCAGATCAACTTGATGCAAGTGCAAAGGACTCGGCAACAACTCTTGGGTTACCCTATCGGGACCTTAGGCCACTTTTGATGAAATCACTTTTCAAGACATGGCAGTCGAAGTGGGATGCGGAGTGCAACAATAAACTTCATGTCATTAAACCCATCTTGGCTCTGTGGGAGAGCTCGTTCCATAAGGAACGTCCACTAGAGGTTCTCTTATGCCGCCTTAGGATTGGCCATTCACGTCTGACTCGTCTACATCTTCTTTGTGGCGAAGACGAAAAGCTCTGTGCTCATTGTGGGGAAGTACTGACAGTTTTGCAGATTTTATGGCATTGTAGATTTCATCACCAACATCGCCGACAAAGTTTTCCTGAACTTTTTAGATGTCACCTTCCATTTCATCCTATGTTTTTGCTTAATGATTATCCTTTAGTGCCACTTAACCGTGTTTTTGACTTTCTTAAAAAGACAGGATATATACATCAGCTGTAGCTTTTACCATGAGAACTTTCTTTCCTAGTATAGCCGTCTTAAGTAATCTTGTCTGGCGCAATATAGCCAAAGTCGCTCTTGCGCCATTAAACCCCAATCAACATCATCTTCCCTTTTTTTGTTTGATCTATGGTTACTACATTTAAAATAGTGTCTTTTTCTTTTAATGTAGCTATTCTGTTTGTTTCTGAAATTGCTTGGGAATCGCCTGCTGCAAAGGCGGCCAGGACCTTCGTCAAGCTGCTGCAGCAGCTTTTTGTCTTGGTCCCTCGTTTCAGTGGTGAAACAAAATAAAGATTTATTTTTATATTAAACAAAATTTGGCCCGCCTAATATTTTAGTTGTGCACCCCTGGTTTGCACTCCCCAGTAGATAACAGGGCTGGTAGGGGTCGTACTTTTGCTTCTAACGCACATTTTCATGAGTTCCCAGATAGCTGCATGGTGTCGTAGTGTGTACCGGAAACCACATATGTCGCCGTTCGCTTTACATCAGTTTCCCTATAGTACCTTGCACTTGGGTGTGCAATGAATACAAAATAACATCGAGGGCGAAAATTGTAGAGCAAGCAACAACAATATGAAGGTGGCTCCTCTTAAATCCTCTAAAGCCTACTAAAGAAACTAGTCTTCGATGAGTTGGGATCAGCAAACTGGCCTATGACAGAGTGACCTATTGTACAAGTTGTCTATCGACAAATTGGCCTTTTATCAACTGGCTTTCAACAAGTTGACCGGATACCACGACACACAGGCATGAGCACCTGTAGAAATATTCGCTGAGGGAGGAGAGGTACCGGAGGAGAAAAGAAAACCCTCTTGTTTTCTTGCGTATTTTCCAGAAGTAGAACGCTGCAACTTCCTTACACCCCCTCCCTGCACCCACAACTCCGGGCGCCCTTGCACACGTGGGACGTCGGCGACCGTTCGCGGCTTCGTTCACAACGGCAGCACTGACATCTGCAGCTCTAGAAACACAAAACGAATGTGATGGTCGGTTAACACATGTAGGAGCCGAGGGTGAAAGACGAGGCAGAGAGAACGTGACAGGCGGTCGGCGGAGATGACACGAGGTGGCGCGAGACAGTGCGTGCTGGAGCTAGGCAGGAACGACGGGGCCGGGCTGCCTGGCCTGGCCCATGGCGAATCCCAGAGCGGTCCACCAGCAAGGTTCGAAGTCCGGACCTGGGAAACGGCGAGCCTTGGCCATCTTTCCTAGGCCTCGACGATCCTGGGGTGGTTCCGCAGCGAGACCCATGCTGTGATATTCCGGGACAGCCAGCCTACGCAGCGCTGGCGTGGGAAGGGTGATCCGCAGGCCTGGACACGGATACCGACTGTGAGCTCTGATCGACGGGCGACAACAAGGGTCGGCGGGCCCGGACTGCCGGCTCTCAACGACGGGCAACCGGGTGGTACAGTAAACCCATTCGCTGTCACCTCGTTGTTTGGTCACTTCCTGGGTGACGAGCGGAGTGCATACCGATAGGGCGGCGATTATTAGTTGAGGGACCTTCATAAGGAATCCCACGTTAAACTGGCGCATTCAACGTGGGGCCCTTTCGGTATGCCTCTGCTTCTAGTCGTCCCCAGGGAGTCCCACGGATTCGTTCACAAAAAGCTAACGATGCCCGTTGAGACAAAGTATGTTGGAAGTCTGCCGACTTGTCTCACAGCAGAGCTCAGCAGCTGTTTCCTCGAATGGAGTACCTAAAGGGCTCGAAGGACAAGGTTGCGAACGCGCTTTCTCGGGTGCCCCAGAATAGTGGTTGCCAGGAGGTGATGCAACCGGGGGAAGACTAAGAGCGTGGTTAAGATGTAAGAAAGTCGTCATCAGAGGCAAAGAAGAGGCACGGCATGTTCGCTGGAAGACAGGACAACGACTGGCAGAAAGCAGAACAGCCAGTACTCATTGCAGATTCAGGATTTAGGGGTTGGGGTGATGCGGTAGGCAAGTAAGCAGTTGTCGAGGCCCGGGGTGCAGATGGGTTTTTCTCAGTAGGTTTCGGAAAGATTGCAAAAACGGTAGTTGACACTGGAAACACTGGCGGATGAGATTGTCAGCGGATGTCGGGCAAACGGGCGGAAAGTGCGGTTGACACCGGGAACAGAGGCAGGCGAGTTATTAGGCACTATGATTTGTAACTGCTGGGCCTAGATGGTTAGTTGCTTCGCATCACTCCAACAATCCACGAAGGGCAGAGGCGATTTATAGGATAATTTTTCAGTTTCACTCTGACCTGTCATGGCAGTGGCAGCAAGACTTTTAATAGGTTATGTCTCGTCACAATCTGGCCGGGGATGAGGCGGTAGACATTTGGGTGGCTTGTAGCTGTCTAGCTTGCCTTGAGACGTGAACGATTCAAGCGAGCTTGCTCGCTGAGCTGCCGCCCCCTTCGAGGACCGATCAGATTCTAGAGCTCGTATATACGTGGACAGAACTGTACGCTGACGCTTACATCGAGTAGCACATGGTAATTGTAGCCGTTGCGGAACGCGGGTATGGTATGCGGCCGTCCCGCCACAGGCTTTGGATCCCTTTGCTTGCGCAAAAGATGGACTAGGTCTACACCATCGTTACCTGCTCTGAAGGAAACTCACGCGTTGAGCAACGCAGCTAGCAGTTTTGCCGCATCACTTGCTCCGAGGTGAGAAGGGCACCCGAGGTATAATGACGCGAGCGTCGTGTCTTACTTCTAGGCTTACTCGGCAAGATACAAACGAAGAGGCTTGCCCGGTTCCCATCGCTGACTTCCATCGCTGACTTGAAAGGATACTACCGTCGTCGCGATGGGGAAGACGATTAACACGTGATTGCGGTAGAACTCAAGAAATTTCCTGTTCCTGGCGACCGAGGAGCGAGTTCTGGAATGCGGACTCGCCGAGTTAGCCGTTTCTACAGAACCCGTCGGCAAGCAATTTGGCGGTGGAGGCTATGGCCACTGCCACAGTCTACGGCAGAGTGTTTATTCATTGTGTGTTGTTTCAACACTTTGTTCTGCGCAGAACAGCTTCTTGGAAAGGTGGCCATAGACGGCGTAACCCAGGAAACCCACCGGGAGGAAAGACGGGCCCACTCGTTTTCCCAAGAGCTCAGGGTGGCTGACAGTTGTTCGGCCTCACCAACAGTTCAGGCGGGCAGTTCTAAGCCCACTGCGACCTCTCAGCGGAACGGGGCAGGTCCGTCCGCATCGGGCGAACCAACTTAGAGCAAGCCCCCTACTGCATCGCGGTAAGTGGGAGGGCGAGCGACCGAGAGGTCGCCATTCTCTGCCGTCTTTGCTAGCTACCACCACCTGCGCCGCTTTCGGACGCTGCAACGCGGCCACTCCGGCAACAGCAACGGCGGCCTTCCATGAAGCCCCGTGGCTCCCTGAGGCCCGTGAAGTCCCCCAAAGTCCGGGCCTTGAGGGGGGAGAGTGTGAGAGCCGAGGGTGAAAGACGAGGCAGAGCGTACGTGACAGGCGGTCGGCAGACAAGACATGAGCTGGCACGAGACAGTGCGTAAGAGTGAGGCTGGAGCTGGGCAGGAACGTAGGAGGCGGGCTGCCTGGCCATGGCCAATGGCGAACCCCGGAGCGGTCCATCAGCGAGGTTTGGAGACGGACGGATGAAAACGGCGAGCCCTAGTTATCTGGCCTAGGCCACGACGATCCCGGAGTGGTTCCGCGGTGAGACACTGGCTGTGATAGCCCTGGACAGCCAGGCTACGCAGCGCTTGCGTGGGTAGGAAGATCCGTAAGCCTGGACATGGACTCCAACTGCGAGCTCTGATCGACGGGCGACAACAAGGGTCGGCGTGCCTGGACTGCCGGCTCTCGACGACGGGCAACCGGGAGGTACAGTAAACCCATTTGCTGTCTTGTTGTTACTTCACTCCCTGGGTGACGGGCGGAGTGCATACCGATCGGGTGGCGATTATTAGTAGAGGAACCTGCATAAAGAACTCCACACACGGTAAGGAGTGACAAGATCGAAGGGGCACCCATGCACACAGAGAACGTCGGCGACCGTTCGTGTCTTCGTGCACAATAGCGGCACGGCCATCAGCAGCTCCAGAAATACAGGATAAAGGTGATGGTCGGTTGGCAAGCCGAAAAGGGTGACAAAACCAAACGTTGCACAGAAGACGCACAGATAAAACAGCACAGTCGCCTGCACAGCGGTCGCGAGAACAAGAAATCTCAAAGGGCCAAAACTCGCTTGCAGTTTTCGTAGTGTCACAGCGTTGTAGTCTTTGCTCCGTTAGTTGCAGGAGTCGCAGCCAGGGTCCGAGCCCGGCAGTCAAGGCGGCCGAGGCAGCCGAGCCACAATATCTGGCCGAAGTGGCCGAGGCTCGAAGCCCGTCACAACAGTACTCGTCGGTATCGCAGCTGATTGCAGCCACCATCTAGCCCAGTGTACGTAGCAGTGTCGGCATCGTTTCGAAGCTTAGCTCTTCATGAGTGATATGTTGTGTCTGTGTCTTCCTTTCGGTCCGCTGTCCTGTAGTGCTTTTTAACAATTGTGTTCAGTCTTTTCTTTTTTAATAATATCGAAAACGCAACGGCAGAAAAAACGACTGAAAGACCGCTCACGACGCTTGGCCCCTGCGTAAACGACTTAGATCCAACCTGGGTGCCCAAATCTTGTTTATCAAACAGCGTGCTGATGATGGTTGTAGCAAGTATAGACGCTTTCAGGCAGCTGTGCCTGGGCGCCGCCATAACGGACCTTCAGTTTCTGTTGCCTCTTATTCCGTTCACTCCACTTCATCATTACCAGAGCAGGAGAGGTTTTTTCCATTTCAACTGTTATTGTGTCCTCCTCACCATAATTCTTGTGAAGCCCCGTCAACGCCCGCTTCAATGGGTCGGCATCTCTGTAAGACAAGAGAAGGTCGGCTATGGCGGCTCAATCTGGCGCGCGCTGAAAGCGTCTATATTTGTATAGTCTTCCTTGGTGTCGGTGGATAACGAGGATTTTAATTTTCCTTGCATTGGTGTGGGTTTTTAATGAGTGTTTTGGTAAATAAAACAAACAAAAAAAAACTTAACGAGAAAGAAAAACAAGCGCGGCTCTCCTCACGGATTGAACCACCGACCGCTTGGTTAGCAGTGCGATGTTCTACCCCAGCGCTAACTGAACAAAGATGAACGGAATATGTTCCTTTCGACTTTACTTCCGCTTCCCCCTTCTTCGGGGGCCGCGTCTACAACAAGGAGGAACAGTGGCAGTTGCTGCCATTATCCTCCTTTTTTAGGGGCGAAACTCCTTAGGGTCTAGCCTTGTCCGACGTCCGTGCTCATATTGATTGCGAGCCCATCTGTCTTCTTAAAGAAAAAAAAATTTTGCGCAGTCGACAGGATTCGAACCTATGCGGCGAGACCCCAATGGATTTCTGGTCCATCGCCTTAACCACTCGGCCACGACTGCGGGACGATTAGGGGGCTCTGATATGTGGTGGTAACTAGAGTTCCTGTATAAGCTCCCTACGGGAGCCAGAGTGGCGCGTTCATGCATGGCATGTGGATACAGCTCCTCACGTGACTGAATTCGGCGAATAGCAGCGCCGCGCGTTCGGGGCGCGCGGCGCGCTCAAAAGCCGGGGAACGTACGCCGGGCGCGTGCAACGTCTACTTTGCTGCACGACACTTGATACGGCTCCTTGCGTGATCGGATCTCGGCGAATAGCGACGAGGGTGACACGCGGCACGTGGAATAAACGCGCAACTCTGGCACCCGTAGGGAGCCTATAGAGGAACTCTTGTTGTAACTCAGGAGCTGGGGATGTCAGGGATATAACGTTGCATGTAGCCGCTCAGCGTCTATACAGGAGAGGGCGCTGCGGTCAAACGCGAATATAATCGCGTTAAACTTTGCATGCATTGGCTCAACGTTTATAGACGAAAGGGCGCTGCGGTCAAATGCTCAAATGCGTGTATAACCTCGTTCCATACCACACATACTCTTTCTGACACGGACCATTGACTTAAGTGGTGGAGATGCGTTCCCACGGCTTCTAGCGGATCCAAGCTGATCCGCTAGAAGAACCACTGCCTCTGCATTTCACCGGCCATAAAGCAGTAATAATGAAGTCGAAACGCAACCCGGAACTCAGCACTACCTATGAGCAATAAAAAAGATCAGCCCCATAAGCACTACCTATGAACAAAATCAGTATCATCAGCACCACCAGAGCTTCGCCCCAATCAACATCATTCACCACGTGGAGATGCGGTCATTTTTTTTCTTAGAGTGTGGGCTGGGTTGATGAGCACGAGTCTCAGAGATACGACGCGCGACGAAATGTTCAGACAGTGTGCATTTCGCGTAACGAGCGACGATTAAACGTTGTAGTGCCGACAAAACGTGTATCAACGAAAAGGGGTACATAGAACGTGTTTTCACAAAACGCGGAGAGAATAAGAAAGTGGGTATTATACCTGAAGTTGTCACATGCTTTAGACAGCTAATGGCAGGAGACTGCCCGTAGAATTCTGGGGAAATTATTCTTCCCGCTGCTAGGAAATAGACCCTGCCTAATTTTTGAGGCAATGCGGAACGGGACGGTTTATTCTTGCAAAGGAGTAGGTTGCAGCACACTTACGATGAAAATACCGGACTTGAAAGGTGTGATCTGAGATATATGTCGACGCGGGCACTGCAGAACAACCCCACAAACATAACAAAAAAACGAGAGGAAAGCGGTTTGTGAAGATTCAACACGATATGGCAGAAGCAGTCATTTTCCGAACCGAACACTAAACGCATCACAAGATTTTCTTGGGCTTTTTTGAAGAAATCGTTTGCTGCCCATATTCGCATAGAACTTTTCATGCACTGGTAACCTTCGTACACTTCAAATGTTTTGTCGGGGTTAAAATCTACGGCAGCCCCACAGGTCGCAGCAGAACACAAAAGAAACAAGGTAAGGAAGCAGGCATTCCGGGATCGCAAAGAACTAGTACGTCATCCATAAAACCTTTACTACGCGAATACGCTCCTGCCATTACCCGCGCCCAGAGAGCAGAGTCAAATGACAAGAAAGCCTCCGGGAGATTGGTCCGGCAACTACGCAGCTTCTTCCACGCTTTCAGTTTAGGGAGAGAGAGAAACATCAGGAAAGCAGCTCCTTCAAGACCCAAAATGGGGAGCGCCATTTTTGGGGAGAGACATCATAAGGAGAAACATCACAAAAATTAATATAACGAGAGGATTTGTCATTTGTATCCTCTTGAAAGTTAGACGCAAAGCTGATAGTGCTGTGGATGCTATAGGTGGCCTTCGCCTTCAGGCAGGTGCCGTGCTCTGTCTTATTTCTAGCTTGGATTCTGTTGTCACGTGACTCTACCCGGATACACGATTGACCGAGAACAAGTATAGCGTCTACTCTGCCGTTAATACCGAGTGAACAGGACAGCTCCATACTTCCAAAGAAACTGCCTAGCCCAAAAGTGACCCCAAAAACGGGAAGTTTAAAGATCGTATGTCTTACGCCGTATAACTCACATTATAATATAAAATGAATAATTAATCGCGACTACGTCTACCGTGACCAGGTTGACTGACCGCCTCCGCTCTGCCAAAATTTAAACGTGGGACTCTCGAGCAGCGTTAGCTTGCTGGTGATGCAGGACCCCTTCTCTATCATTGAGAATCCTTTGCCGTGCGAACGCGAAAACGTTCTCGTGCTTGGCGTACGTATACACAGCAGCGCCTGTCAGCAACCGCCCGCGCAGCATTGCAACCCTTTTGGAGCCTGTTGGCAGTCTGCGAGTGCCGGCTGTTCATCTTCGCGACTTGAATACGAGCATTTTGCTGATCCTACTACACTGAGCATCACTGGCATCACTCACCACGATAGCGTCAAAAGTGTAACGGCACCGCCCGCCACCCACCAACAACCACGTTGCTAGCAACAAAACCAGCGCTCTGCACATCTACGTCACCATGCTAATTTTTTTTTTACGTGTAATTCAATTTTGAACACTTCCGTTTCGGTTTTAACCGTAACTATGAGCTTTCGTTGGCACAGAATTATGTATCCTTGCATATATTTACAACATTACTGAGAAAAGCGTAACTTTAATCAATATATAAGAGCCGTCATGTTTAGGCTCATCCAAAACACAAACTCCGAAAGGTCCAACCTTATTCGCTCCGAGCACAAGCTGATCGGCGAGCGTGGCTAAAGCGTGGCGACGTTCTAAGCTGGGCGTCCTGATAGAGGCTTTTAAGAGAAAGGAGGATGCTCACGGTTGGTGTACAAGTAACGGAGGATGCATCTTCCAGCAAAGGGGTGCATGTGCGCCCGCAGCCAACTACAACTTTTTTTTTTTTTTTTAAGGGTGCGCTTTGCAGCGTGAGACGGAAGCTACGCCGATACCGGCACACCGTTGTTTAATAGATAGTACGTCAATTCGTTTTCAGGCGAGATGCATGAACAAACCTTTTTCGAAACGCTAACTGATATGTTTCGGCTTTCCCTTCAAAGTATCTTGATTCGTTGGGTTAAGCATTCTTATACCCAATTCACACGGCAGCGCAAAGGTATCTTTAGCTGAGGTCCCTTAGCTGAAAGTACCTTTAGTAAATGGCGTCCTTGATCACACGATAAATAAACGGAGCAGTTTGAGTTGATGTCGATTGCATTCCTGCTAAACTGTGAGAGGAGCACCGTGATAAGCAATTAATCCTCAAAATCGGTTTTACACGCAGTTTTGGATTATTATGTGTGAAATATCACATTTACAACATAAATATTATTGGCGTTTCCTTTTGCTGCACTTGATTTTTTTTAATGTCTGACGGCGCACATAAGCTCTACCAGCTGGAGGGGGGACCGGCTTAGCGAGCAGCGCACTGGGAAGTACTGGGCCCACCTCGCTCGCAACATCGGCCCGCGCCCTCATCCGCGGGTTTCATTTCGGATCGTCAGCACATTTCTGTCATCTATGCGTCGTTTCCTCCCCTTGTACATATCATAATCATCATCACTTGACGTGGCACTGCGGGCCTCCATGGTACGGACCGGCCCCCTTTCTGCGGTACCGCGGCTCTCCTAAGCCAACAAAGAGCATTCAGGAGCAATAATAGAGCACTAAATGAGTTTTTCTTTATAACGTCAGACCCCCCTGACCACACTGGCCCTAAATTATATGCGTTTACGAGTTTCCATTGCGAGGTGGGCGACCTTTTTGTGTTTAGCAGCTCCATTTTTCTGCAAAGTTCTCACTGAGGCAGCTTAATAGTGCCCGGCAGAAACGAACCACATCGGAGTCTTACAGTTACGCCAGCAACGCCATCGAAAGGGTTGGACGACGAAGATAAAGGGTCCTCGGCGGGAGAGTCGGACCTTCGACAGCCGCCAGATGATGCAAAAAAAGAGCTCGCAGGGGTCCTTCACGCTCCGGTTCATAGCAGATATTCCTTTCCACGTTCCGCCACTGCTATCTGCTAGCTGGAGAATGCGTCCCTTGTTGATGTAGTATTTCATCACATTTGTGTTCACAATCATTTTATAATTTGCTACTTATATATATATTCATTTTATTATAATGCATTAAACAATATATAGTTTTATATCTGTGATTTTTATTTTGAGTCGTGGGGTCCGAGCCTACTCCCTGTAGCAGTGAAAGGAGCTTGGCGGGCTCCCATTAAGATAGGACCCCCCTTAGCGAAAGGGACCTTTATGCGCAGTGTGATTACGATCTTCAGCTTCCTTTACCATAGGTACCTGTGCCAAAGGTACCTTTACGCTGCCGTGTGAATCGGGTATAAAAAAGGCAGGGTTCCGTCTTTCTGCTCGTCCCGCCTTTTCTGTCGCTGTGCTTTCGGCATGCTACTGATTGATATATGAATTCGTTCTTAGGCGAGATTCACAAACAAACCTTTTCGGGAACACTAATTTCTTTTTTGGCTTTCAAATTGCTGCTGCTATACTGCTGAGAAGCAGTATAGCAGCGGCAACGGCAGTACCTTCTTGCCCTAAAACGTCGCACTTACATTTCCAGCTCCAACTTACCGCTGAATTGCTTCGTTGCTCCTGGACGCCGCCGACTACTGCAAGCTATCACCCGGCCACCATTGGACAGCGACAAAGGGGCTGAGCGACGTCACCACGCTAACGCGGATAAAACGACTGTTTTCAAGACGGCGCATCAGAAGCAGTATAGCAGCGGCAACGGCACTATCTTCTTGCCCTAAAACGTCGCACTTACATTTCCAGCTCCAACCGACCGCTGAATTGCTTCGTTGCTCCTGGACGCCGCCGACTACTGCAAGCTATCACCCGGCCACCATTGGACAGCGACAAAGGGGCTGAGCGACGTCACCACGCTAACGCGGATAAAACGACTGTTTTCAAGACGGCGCATCAGAAGCAGTATAGCAGCGGCAACGGCACTATCTTCTTGCCCTAAAACGTCGCACTTACATTTCCAGCTCCAACCGACCGCTGAATTGCTTCGTTGCTCCTGGACGCCGCCGACTACTGCAAGCTATCACCCGGCCACCATTGGACAGCGACAAAGAGGCTGAGCGACGTCACCACGCTAACGCGGATAAAACGACTGTTTTCAAGACGGCGCATCAGAAGCAGTATAGCAGCGGCAACGGCACTATCTTCTTGCCCTAAAACGTCGCACTTACATTTCCAGCTCCAACCGACCGCTGAATTGCTTCGTTGCTCCTGCACGCCGCCGACTACTGCAAGCTATCACCCGGCCACCATTGGACAGCGACAAAGGGGCTGAGCGACGTCACCACGCTAACGCGGATAAAACGACTGTTTTCAAGACGGCGCATCAGAAGCAGTATAGCAGCGGCAACGGCACTATCTTCTTGCCCTAAAACGTCGCACTTACATTTCCAGCTCCAACCGACCGCTGAATTGCTTCGTTGCTCCTGGACGCCGCCGACTACTGCAAGCTATCACCCGGCCACCATTGGACAGCGACAAAGAGGCTGAGCGACGTCACCACGCTAACGCGGATAAAACGACTGTCTTCAAGACGGCGCATCAGAAGCAGTATAGCAGCGGCAACGGCAGTACCTTCTTGCCCTAAAACGTCGCACTTACATTTCCAGGTTGGTGCATTGCTTTTTTTTCTATTTCCTTAAACTTAGAAGTTTCACTGCCATTGCTGCTGCTACTGCTACCACTAAATTTAGGATTGTGTTTCAGTGCAATGTCATCTGATGAAGGGGATTCAGCATGTATAGCGTGCAATGAATCCTTGCCAAAAAGTGACTCACTTATGTGTTGTGCTGAATGTGAGTTCAGCTTCCCCTTGGGGGCGTGTTCGGGAGTGTCTAAAAGCGCATTCAAAAAGAAAAGTGCTGCTTCGAAAGAAGCCTGGACGTGTCTAAGTTGTAAGAAAGCAAAAGCAAGAAGCGATCCAGTGGGTGAAGATCCAAAATCAAGCAACGAAAAAGATGATGGAAACACACTTGCAGAAATAAGTAGAAAACTCTTTGTTTTGATGACACTACACGCAAAAGTTGACGCATTGATGGAAATCAAGAACACTGTTGATGGAATCGAGCGCTCGGTCCAAGTCATGTCTGACAGGTATGGCGAACTGCTTACCGAAGTTAAACAGCAGAAAAAAGAAATCAACGAGCTAAAAAAGCGTATCGAGAGGGTGGAAACAAGTGGCGACACCGAGATCCAACAGCTCAGGTGCGAAGTGAACGATCTAGAGCAGTACAGTAGAAGGCAAAACATTGAAGTACACGGGCTGGCGCCTTCCGCAAATGAAAACTTACTGAGTCAACTAAACGCGCTCTCGGAACAATTTCAGTTACCAAAGCTGACCGAGCAAGATATCGAGGCAGCACACAGACTCCCCCCTAAGTCCGACAAAGTTGCAGTCATCTTAGTGCGATTTGCGTCACGTCTCACCCGAGACAAATGGCTACAGGGAAATGCGCGCCTAAGGCAGATGAAATCTACAGTGCGAATCTATGAAAACCTGACAGCTCAAAACAAAAAGTTATTCTGGCAGAGTAGGACCAAAACCGCTGAAAAGGGCTATCAATTTGCATGGCACAAAGAAGGAAAGATGTTCGTGAGAAAAGCTGCCGGTGACCGTCTTATCAGGATAGAACGCGAAGATGACCTGGAACTGATACGTTAATCAGAAACGCGAAGTTCACTTTTACTTTTATTTTTTCGATAATGGGAAGTTTTTCCACAGAACACGGTCATTATGATAACAATTCGTTCAGAAATCTTGTTAATGGAAACATTGCACACAATGACAATAAATTATCTGTATTTCATTTAAACACAAGAAGCATTAGAAACAAATGTGACGAAATCGAAGAGTTACTTGACTGCCTAGAACTACGCTTTGATATCCTAGCATTGACTGAGACATGGCTTACGAATGATTCACATTCACATATTCCTGAGTTTAACGGTTACTACCATACAGAGATATTTCGAACTGGGAAAAAAGGTGGGGGAGTGTCCTTTTACTATAAAAGCTACTTGGCATGCACTGTTATCTCTGAATATACTCGCGTCTGTGCGAATTATGAGTGTCTTCTTGTAGAGTGTCGTGATTACATTATAGGTGTTGTGTACAGACCGCCATCCAGATCACCTAGTGTTTTTCTAGACTTTTTACAATAAATTTTTCTGTATGCATCTGAGAGTAAACTTCCTATGATACTTGTTGGTGATTTTAATATTAATCTTATGTTGTCTGACTTATGGAAGTTAGAATTCTAGACCTCGTGCAATCACATGGTTATGAAAATGTAATTGAGTGTCCTACCCGTGTTACATCTGAGACGGAAACTTTAATGGATTTATGTTTAACCAATGCAATGAGAAATGACGTAGTATCTGGTGTACTGACCGTGGATTTAAGTGGTCACTTACCTCTTTTTTGCTTTCTTTCATGCGTAAACGTTGGCTACAATAAAACGAATATAAGAAACCCTTATTATCGAGACATAAACGATTATAGTATCGAACGCTTTGTTTTGCTTGTACCGGCCATACACTGGAATGATATCAACAATGAGCCAAACCCTAGTAAATCCTACGATAAGTTTATAGAGAACATAAAAGAAGTTTATGAAGATGCGTTCCCATTTAAGAAAGCCAAAAGACACAAGAAATAACGGAAACCCTGGATTACTGTAACACTTCTCAAACGAATAAATGAGCGAAATATTACGACATATTCATAAAAACAAACGACCTCGATATACTGGCTGAATACAAAAAGAGACGAAACAAGTTAAACTCTGACGTAAAAAAGGCGAAAGTAAACTATTATAAAAATTAATTCATTGCAATTCAACATAATCCAGTGAAAGTATGGAAGACGGCAAAAGAACTGATGTCCAAGTCAAGCAGTACCATCCCCAATGTCCTGAGAATAGATGACGCGGATTATTCTGGTAGAGAACTTGCAAATCTATTTAATGCTCATGTTTTGCTTTCGGGCGCTCCGACTTTCTCCTTACAACAGGAAAGAAACTTTGAATTTCATACCCGGGTATGTTTACAACAGTCTATATTTTGTCACCAACAGTCACAAGTGCTTAATGTAATAAATTCATTAAGAAACAGCGGCGCATGCGGCGATGATGAGTTAAAAGTTAAACCTATAGTAGCAATTGCTGGGATAATATGCAAACCACTATCAGCAATCTGTGATAAAATATTAGGCACCGGGATATTTCCTGCTAAATTAAAAATCGCCTGAGTATCAGTAATACACAAAGGTGGGCCACTTAATAATTTAAACAACTACAGACCTATATCTGTATTGCCAGTATTTTCAAAAGTAGTAGAGAAGATAATAAACTCCAGGATGTCGGACCATTTCATTACAAATAACCTAATTGTTGAACAACAATATGGATTTCAAAAAGGGAAATCAACCGAGGAAGCTTTACTGAAAATCAAAGACAAAATTTTAACCAATTTTGAGACCAAGCTTTACACATTAGGGATATTTTTAGATTTCAGGGAAGCGTTTGATTCTATTAAGCATGAAATAATTCTGAAGAAGTTGTATAACTATGGTATTAGAGGGGTAGCCCTAGAACTTGTTCAAAATTACTTATCAGATCGTAAGCAATATACGACTTTAAGTTGCGAGAAATCAGAGATCGGTAAAATACATTATGGTGTTCCCCAGGGGTCCATCCTTGGACCACTCTTATTTTTGGCGTATTTTAATTATATTGTCAACATTCCCCACACACCTGACATTGTGCTATACGCCGGTTATACAAACGCATTTTTTCTGGTGCCAACATAGATGAACTTGAATCACTCGCGAATGATTGGATGTAAGAGTTAAGTGCATGGTTGACATGTAATAAATTAGAGCTAAACACCGAGAAATACAAAGTATATGATATTTCGAGCAAAAAATAAAACTCTTAATCAACAACTTAACCTACGATTTAGAAATAGTAAAATTCAATATGTAAAAGCTCACAAGTTTTTAGGTGTCTACTTTCAAGAAAACCTTAATTGGTCTTATCACATTGATCAGATCCGGCCCAACATCTCCCGGTCAATAGGCATTATAAATAGGCTCAAATATATCATTCCGGTGTGGTTAAAACGGCAGTTATACTTTACTCTTGTTCATTCTCGTTTTAATTACTGCAGTTTGGTATGGGGTTTCGTGCTCACAGACCTGTATATCCAAGCTGCTCATTCTACAGAAAAGAGCAGTACGGTCAATTGCCGATATCTCATATAAGGAGCACTCTAGCCCATATTTTATCTAGTATTCTCTTCCTACGGTAGAACAATCACTCATTCAAAAACTGGCAATTTACATGTTTTACAAAATAAAAGCACACCCTCAGTTTGTACATGAAAATTACATCAACAATGCATCAATATACTAATTTCGCCATACCCACTACACTCAGTCTAGAGTACGCACAAACTACGGTAAACAAATGATACTTAATCAGATCGCACAGCTATTAAACAACCACCCTGAATTACTGTCCATGATCTATAATTCCAACACAATATACACATTTAAACGAACACTGAAAACGCACCTTTCAGGTATGACATGATTTATTAAAGTTTCCGGCCGCATTTCTTTTGTTTTATCACTGTATCTCAGTGTAATCCCACTGTGAGTATTTGATTGTTTCTGTTCGTATGTTTTTGTACGTTCTGCTGCTGACTGTACAGGGGGATGGAGCCCTGTCAGGCGATTTAAATCGCCTTTTGCCCCCTCCTCCAAGACATTTGTCTGAATAAAGAATATTATTATTATTAAATTAAATCGTTTTACCAGCTAGATTGAGCACCTATCAACTGAAAAGGGGCAGCGGTCCGGCCAAGCCTTTCGTCTCGATAGTCTCGACCAACGTTGGTCTCGACAACAGCGCAGCCATCTTGTTTGTGAACGTGACGTCACGGAGCGCGAAGAAGTCACTCGAGCTCCAAGAAATACTTGGTGCACGAAGAGCGCACTCGAGTTCCAGTCTCCGGCGGCACTCCTGTGCGGTTAATGAGTGGAGCGCCAAGCTCTCACGCTCCAGAGCACGGACATAACGAAGACAAAGAGCGCGACGACGCCCAGGTGGTTGCTCAACGGGCCGAAGAAGCCCGCCAGCTCGCTGGATTCCGGATTCAAAAAAAACAACGTGTGAACCACGTTGTTTTTTAACAAAAAAAAATTAGGTTGGTCAAAATTATGTTTATTAAAGGCTGTGCAGGGCGGCACCTAGTGTGACGTGTTGCACATTATGGCTGTGGTCTGCAGTCTTAATGGTGACGAACATTGTACAGGGTTGCCAGGTATGTTCTAGCCAACGAGGTAGAGGGCCTTAGAGTGATAAACTAGTATACCGATCATCAGGCAAAAGTGACCCCCGACAGGCCGCCGCCATGTTGTACAATTTTGACCACTAGACACGTGACCAGGCCAAATCTATGACGTAACCAGACCAAATCTCTGGCGTCAACGATAAGATGGCAGCGCCCAGTGCGTGTCGGAAGCGTTGTGGGCGTTGATCGGAGTGTGTAGATATCGTGTGCGGAATTCGGTTTTTCAGGGTTTTGTGTGCTCTCCCGCGTAGGAATAACGTGAAGTACGAGGGAATGAAGCTTTTCTTTTTTATTTAATTCAGAGTAAGCCAGATTCGGTCCCGTGCTTCTCGTACGGGTTCGGATCACTACCTCGGACATCGCTCGGTCGTTCGAGTTTAATTAAAATATCCGCAATCGTTAACCACGGGAGCTCCACCATAATCGCCGAGTCGAAGGATACGTCGAACCGATCCGGAGCGCGGAGTCTAAAGGTATGTAGGACGTAACCAGAACGCGGAGTTCTAACGGTACGGCGGACGTGCCCGGGCAATTTTCTTAGCTCGACCGTCAAGATTCGCATTTGAAGCAGCGAGAGAAGTGTTGAAATCTCCGAACTGCTCGGTGCTGAGCTAACTACGGACCACTTCACTGTGTGATCCGCAGTGACGTGAAAAAGACCGACGGCGGTCACTCCGGGCGGACGGCGGCTCCCGGCCGCCTGCCGGGTGCCTTCTGTGAAGGTGCGACAGTCGTGTAAGCAGTACTGTACCAGCTTCTCTTATAGTTATGTTGTTGTCGAGCAGCTTCCCGATCACTAAACCCCGCAAACGCGTGCCGAAATTTCAAAAGGTGTCTGCCAACCTGGAAAGCCTTGAACTACCAGGGAATTTCGGATCTGGGAAAGTCAGGGAATCATTCAAAAAGTGGGCTAAATAAGGGAAGACGACTAGTGAAAGCGGCATGGCGGTTGCTTGTCGGCACGGCCATGCTGAATGACATTGCCGAAATGTCATCCTTCGACTCAAAAACTCAAGGAATTTGATCAAAATAGTCAGGGAAAAACTTGGAAAAGTCGGGAAATTTGAAATCAGTAGTTTGTTAGACACAATGTTTGATTTTCTTGGCACTCCACGCGTTTTTACACACGAAAGGCACACGCCCGTGTATCACACGGCAGCCAGGCCAAGCGGCTGCCAGCCACTTATGCAAGGTCGATAAGACGCAAGCGTGGAACGCTTTCGGACTGCTGTAAATACACCAGCGGGAGCGTCCGGCCACAGTCCGACTGCCCACGCTAGGACACCCGACACAGACTCCGCGTTCTGGGTACGTCTGACGTATCTTTAGATTTTGCATCCTAGGTACGTCAGACCTATCTTTAGACACAGCGCCTGATAATAGTAGTGAATAGGGTCACGTTCAGTGCGCAAGTCACTTTATTACACTCGGAGAGCGGAATTCCATTCCCGTTGCGCAGTTAGTTCCCGAGCTAGGCATGCACTTGAAAACTATGTTTCACTCTTTCATAAAGCAAGCTTTGCGGGACCCCTCCGCCCTTGTGCACCCATTCGCAGGTTGTGTCGCCTTTCCTCACGTAACTCCCGCAGGTTCAGTGAGTTGCCGAGCCACTGCAGCCCCGGCGTCGCTCGGTACATACAAGAGGCGGCTCACGTCGGTCGTCCAGCAGCACACTGGAGGGACGCAAAGCTAGCAGCCTCCTTGGTGCACGCAAGACGAGGCTAAGCAGAGCTCCAAGCTCTTCTGACGCACATGTGCACTCCAATGAGACCGGTGTCGCACCCCGATCCCTAGAGATGTGGTCGCACCGGCAGTCTTGTTGGTCCTTGGGAGCCGCCGAGGAGTGCCAGAAAGCAAAATTCCATCCTTCTTGCGCAGGTAGTTCCCCAGCTAGTCACTTCTTTGACGACGTCGCACCCTCTCTGGAAGCAAGCTTCGGGATGCTCTTGTGCACCCATTTGCAGGTCGTGTCGCCTTTGCTCACGTAACTCCCGTAGGTCCAGCGAGTTGCCGAGCCGCTGTAGCCCCGGCGTCGCTGGTCGTGCATCCTGGTCCTGGTCGTGCATCAACCACCGCTGCCCATTTCCGCGGAGTGCTTGGGTGTGGTAGCTTGACGTGCTTTCGCAGAAAGCTGTATGCCTTTGCCAAGTAAAAATGGAGCGTAAGGGCAAACTTGCGCACATCCTCTGTGCATGCGTTTGTGTTGCGCCTGACTCTTTTTAAGACGAGGTTGCGCATTGTGTTGGTGAATGCATTGTCAAGTATGTCAACTGCTGGCTTAGGAAGTCGTGTCCTCAGTTCACAGAGCAGCGTGTTCAGCTTCCTAATCCTGGCCGTCTTCCGATTGATCTTCTTCTTTGCCTGTTTCAACAGTTTCCTCGCCTTCTGCAGCTTGTGCCTACTCGTGGCCAGGACCCTGTGCAGTCGTGGTGACACAGCTGCGTACGAGTGGTCACCGAAGGAAGTGTTGCGTCGCATGAACACAGCTTCAGGAAGGGTCTCTGACGTCGTAGCCTGAGAGGGGGAAGTAACCAGCTTTACACTGCTTCCAGAACCAGCAGCAGCTTGGGCCTCTCCTGGGGTTGGCTGATCAGTCGTCGATCCAGGCTGCCTCTCTGGAGGGTGAGACCTGTCAGCAGAACAACGAGCGGTAACAATCGAGACTGCCTGTATTCCACAAGACTGTGTGCCAGGGCGTGCATTCTTGGCAGGTTATACTGTGCAGTGTGATATGTGACCACACCTTTTATACGTTGGCCAGAACTGGCACTGACCCACAAAAAGGGGGTGCTGGGAGTTCTGGCTTATGAATAGGGTTCCGTGTTTTGAATGTTTTTTAATTTGTGAGTATTACCTGGCTCAGTGAGCGAAAAAAGAGCCGTGATCAAAGGGTGCAGCCAAAAGCTGTAACCAAAAGTTGTGTCCAAATGCCGTGACCAATGCGACGCAATCCAAGGGAAAAGAAAATAAAAGAAAAACAAACAGCTGTGCTCACGTTATAATTTTTGTCACGTGGCTTAATTATTAATCACGTGATCGAACAAAAAATAAACCTAGAAATAAATTATCCCCTGCCCGGTTTCGAACCTAGGCTCTCATGATTGCAAAACTAGTGTGCTATTCGATGCTTCAACCTTGCTCATTGACGTCAATATAACTCGGCCAATGGTAATGCTCACGCATTCTCACATCATGAAAGAAAGCTGAGGTGCTCTCGTAGTTTTATTTTTTTTTAAAAATGGGAGTGATTTTTTGGTGCTTATTTGTTCTCTCGAATTTTGAGTTTTTTGGTGTCTATTTTGGATATCGACTAAAACTCGGAGTGTCACGGTACTTATGGGGTAAAAGCAAATGCATATCTGTGGCGTTTCTAGGAGACACAACATGATATGCACTATTCATTGCTAAATGGAGCACATAAAACAATTTCAAAGAAAAAGAGCAGCCTCGCAGACAGTTCAGTGCGGTCGGTGTTGTGGTTCGACAAAAGTATAGACGTTTATCAAGGTTCTGGAAGCAGTGTAAAACTGGTTACTTCCCCCTCTCAGGCTACGACGTCAGAGACTCTTCCTGAAGCTGTGTTCATGCGACGCGACACTTCCTTCGGTGACCACTCGTACGCAGCTGTGTCACCACGACTGCACAGGGTCCTGGCCGCGAGTAGGCACAAGCTGCAGAAGGCGAGGAAACTGTTGAAACAGGCAAAGAAGAAGATCAATCGGAAGACGGCCAGGATTAGGAAGCTGAACACCCTGCTCTTTGAACTTAGGACACGACTTCCTAAGCCAGCAGTTGACATACTTGACAATGCATTCACCAACACAATGCGCAACCTCGTCTTAAAAAGAGTCAGGCACAACAAAAACGCATGTACAGAGGATGTGCGCAAGTTTGCCCTCACGCTCCATTTTTACTTGGCAAAGGCATACAGCTTTCTGCGAAAGCACGTCAAGCTACCACACCCAAGCACTCTGCGGAAATGGGCAGTGGTGGTTGATGCACGACCAGGACCAGGATGCACGACCAGCGACACCGGGGCTACAGCGGCTCGGCAACTCGCTGGACCTGTGGGAGTTACGTGAGCAAAGGCGACGCGACCTGCAAATGGGTCCACAAGAGCATCCCGAAGCTTGCTTCCAGAGAGGGTGCGACGTCGTCAAGGAAGTGACTAGCTGGGGAACTACCTGCGCAAGAAGGATGGAATTTTGCTTTCTGGCACTCCTCGACGGCTCCCAAGGACCAACAAGACTGCCAGTGCGACCACATCTCTAGGAATTGGGGTGCGACACCGGTCTCATTGGAGTGCACATGTGCGTCAGAAGAGATTGGAGCTCTGCTTAGCCTCGTCTTGCGTGCACCAAGGAGGCTGCTAGCTTTGCGTCCCTCCAGTGTGCTGCTGGACGACCGACGTGAGCCGCCTCTTGTATGTACCGAGCGACGCTGGGGCTGCAGTGGCTCGGCAACTCACTGAACCTGCGGGAGTTACGTGAGGAAAGGCGACACGACCTGCGAATGGGTGCACAAGGGCGGAGGGGTCCCGCAAAGCTTGCTTTATGAAAGAGTGAAACATAGTCTTCAAGTGCATGCCTAGCTCGGGAACTACCTGCGCAACGGGAATGGAATTCCGCTCTCCGAGTGTAATAAAGTGACTTGCGCACTGAACGTGACCCTATTCACTACTATTATCAGGCGCTGTGTCTAAAGATAGGTCTGACGTACCTAGGATGCAAAATCTAAAGGTACGTCAGACGTACCCAGAACGCGGAGTCTTTGTCGGGTGTCCTAGCGTGGGCAGTCGGACTGCGGCCGGACGCTCCCGCTGGTGTATTTACAGCAGTCCGAAAGCCTTCCACGCTTGCATCTTATCGACCTTGCATAAGTGGCTGGCAGCCGCTTGGCCTGGTTGCGGTGTGATACACGGGCGTGTGCCTTTCGTGTGTAAAAACGCGTGGAGTGCCAAGAAAATCAAACATTGTGTCTAACAAACTACTGATTTCTAATTCCCCGACTTTTCCAAGTTTTTCCCTGACTATTTTGATCAAATTCCTTGAGTTTTTGAGTCGAAGGATGATATTTCGGCAATGTCATTCAGCATGGCCGTGCCGACAAGCAACCGCCATGCCGCTTTCACTAGTCGTCTTCCCTTATTTAGCCCACTTTTTGAATGACTCCCTGACTTTCCCAGATCCGAAATTCCCTGGTAGTTCAAGGCTTTCCAGGTTGGCAGACACCTTTTGAAATTTCGGCACGCGTTTGCGGGGTTTAGTGATCGGGAAGCTGCTCGACAACAACATAACTATAAGAGAAGCTGGTACAGTACTGCTTACACGACTGTCGCACCTTCACAGAAGGCACCCGGCAGGCGGCCGGGAGCCGCCGTCCGCCCGGAGTGACCGCCGTCGGTCTTTTTCACGTCACTGCGGATCACACAGTGAAGTGGTCCGTAGTTAGCTCAGCACCGAGCAGTTCGGAGATTTCAACACTTCTCTCGCTGCTTCAATTGCGAATCTTGACGGTCGAGCTAAGAAAATTGCCCGGGCACGTCCGCCGTACCGTTAGAACTCCGCGTTCTGGTTACGTCCTACATACCTTTAGACTCCGCGCTCCGGATCGGTTCGACGTATCCTTCGACTCGGCGATTATGGAGGAGCTCCCGTGGTTAACGATTGCGGATATTTTAATTAAACTCGAACGACCGAGCGATGTCCGAGGTAGTGATCCGAACCCGTACGAGAAGCACGGGACCGAATCTGGCTTACTCTGAATTAAATAAAAAAGAAAAGCTTCATTCCCTCGTACTTCACGTTATTCCTACGCGGGAGAGCACACAAAACCCTGAAAAACCGAATTCCGCACACGAAATCCACACACTCCGATCAACGCCCACAACGCTTCCGACACGCACTGGGCGCTGCCATCTTATCGTTGACGCCAGAGATTTGGTCTGGTTACGTCATAGATTTGGCCTGGTCACCTGTCTAGTGGTCAAAATTGTACAACATGGCGGCGGTCAATTGGGGGTCACTTTCAGCTGCCAGTTTATCACTCTAAGGCCCTATACCTCGTTGGTTCTAGCTCAAACCACCAAGCACCCAACGGCGTAGCCTAAAAGTAGCCAAATGCAAGACATTTATATAGCCCAATCGCAGACATATTCTGGAGAGCCCGAAACCTTTTGCGCTCAAATGTAGGACCGGCTTGCAAGATCTGCGACATCTTGAAATGCATTGAAAACGTTTTATTTAAAACACAAAAGAGTACCAAGGTTTTAGACACGTGTATTTGCAGTTACAGAGTTATGAAACATTTGCTCGTGCTCGGCTGACTCGCCTCATACATCACTATCGTGTTAAATTGGGCGAAAGATTCTTTAGTAGGGTTGATGTACCTACCGCACTCGTTCTTCCCAAGGAAAGCAAACTTTACATATAAGATGTTATGAAGAGTTGGAAGAGACACCTTGTCCCCTAGGTCTGAATTTGTGAGTGGCACGAGACTGAATACTCTCTTCACGGCGACATTCGACATGTGCAGCGTCAGGAGCGCGATGGCAAGCTCGGATAGTAACGGAAACGTGGCTGCCACGGCGCTTCAAACTTGACATTGTTCGAAATATTCATTGTTTCAAATTTGTTTTATTTTGTTATGGTTCATTGTGCTTTAAGATCTTCCATGTTTCGTGGGAAAGCATCCTTTATTATACGCGGTACGCGTAGCACGCGTTATCGGAGGGCATCAAATTCTGCTAGACGTATTGAGCTGCCTTTAGTGCACTTTTTCCTCGGAAGAGGTGCCTCCTGTAGGAGGATGGTGTAAAAATCGAGAAAAAAAGAGACGCCAGTAGCACTTAGAAAGAACTTAGGAGCATGAGATAAGCCACATTGAATACAGATAAGCCACATTGATTACAAAAGCGTTGTTTTTGGAGCTGAAGCTAGGTCATGGTAGCTCACTGGACCTAATAGAATCTAGCGTAGCGCCATCGCATCTTCACACAGAAAATTTTTGAAAACGAGAATGCAGAAAGGGTGGACTGTCGCTTTGTGTCCATGCTGAAGTTTATTTGTACATCAACTCTAAATAAAGCAAAAAACAATTGCTGTGTTAGGATTTGAAATAGCCCCCAAAAAAACTACACAGCCAACATCCAAATTTCGACGCCAAATGCATTACAAAGTAGCCCGATTTGGCTATTAATAGCTCAAGCTCGTAGCTCTGCCGTTGTACTCTTTGGGCACGGCGAGGGACATGCGACAGAGAATGCTGATGCACTTCAATGCATTCCCAATAAAGAAGCACCTTTATGTGCAGTCGTAATTGTCGTTCCGGCAATCCTGGTCGATCTTCCTATTTGAAAGGGCATTCATGTTTCAAGAGAAACTAGCTTCTTTCGACGAAACCATGGGAACCCCTCTGGTATTTTTCCCGTTTTCATTGAACTGCTATTGTTCATGTGGATGGATGGATGTTGACGGCTGTACCCTTTGTGACGGGCGGTTGCTTGCGCCACCTACCCTAAGTCTAAAAATACAATGCATACGATTCTTCCCCCTCTTCGAAGGCAATTTTCTCCCCGTAACTGCCCCAAGAGAAAGTGGAGGTTGATAGCCTTTGTTATGAAAGAGGGAAGGGGATTTGTTGAGAGAGGCCACGAAGTTTATTTGTTCCGTTTGCAGACATGTTGAGGCAGAACCACACCATGAACAGGGACGACTGCACAAACTGTTTTATTCTTGTCAGCAGAATTAGTGGTGAGAAAAACTTTGAACTGAGAAATTGTAGTTCCTTCGCCGAAGACTAAGAAAAGTAGGTCAGAGGGTTTCACTCCTGCTTGCTAAGCGAAAAGGTTGCTCGGTGAATTGAATGGCATAGTAAGCAACTTTCTGGGGTGAGCCGTACCAAAAGCGGATAAAAATAGCGTGCGCAAGCCGCATGCGGCTCGCGGGCCGTTTGTTATGCTCCCTTGGTATAGACACTGGCCGTTACAACCTTGGTCCTAAGGCCGTTCACTTCAAGCCCGGATAGAGGGAGTGGGTGTGGGCGCCCATTCTTCGGCGGGGCCTCGGTGGGAAGCTGCTGAAACAGTACTGCATGCTGTACAAGGTTCTTCGTCGACTCGGAGATCTGTACAAGAAAGAGATGCTCGACGGAACAATACCATCCTCACGCCGCCCACTAAGGCTTGAAGACCTTCGCGCCGTGCGTCTCACGCCGTAGTACGCTCGATAAGACTCTGAAATGGGGTCCCGTGCAGAGCTTGAGTGGACTGTGTTTTACCAGCCTCCGTACCCTCCCATTCTTTCGTTTGTATTCTCACTATTTTTCCCTGCACACTGAATCATAGCGATATTGTTTTTAAAGCGGGAGTAATGCCAAGCGCGTCTCTGAGCTATCTTGCCCGTGGTACGAACGGTGATCGTGCTTGGCTCCCACGCATAGGACCGAGGTTCGATGCCTGGGGGTGGATGCACCTTTTCGTTGTTATTATTGTACATTACGCGTATTGCTATATTCAAGAAACCCTGTTGCTTGCTTTAGGTCCGGATGTCCTACGCGCCGAACCGTCTACGCCGATTGTCCTAGAAGCCCACGCGTGTACATAAGGGGCTCTGCGTGGCGAGCCGGAGTCAGTTTTGTCCCAGCGCTTGATGCTGCCGCTGCGCCGCCACCGACGCCTGCAACGCCTGCATTCTTGTATTTTGTTTTGGGCACACGTTCTTCGCAATAAACATTTGAAATCCTTCATTAATTCGTCGCCTCTTCAAGTGTCATTCGTGATAATAATTTTTTGAACTCCCACCTTCTCCATCACCATTTCAAGAATAGGGTCAGCTTGAACTTGGGAGACGAAAACACGTAAAGAACAGATAGAAAAAAGAGAATGAGACAGAGACACTGCTTGCCCATCACCTATGGAGTTAATGCTTCTTCCTCTTCTTGAACCTTTACTTTTCGCTTATTGTTTTCTTCGCATCCTGAGAACCCCACACAATCCCATGCAATCCAAGGATAAAATAAAATGAAATGAAATGAAATTACATGAGCTGAGAGACACATACAATCTGAGATTAAAAACCGCGCTTCAGAAGGACGTGACGCACCACAAATACTGTTTTATTTTCTGGTTAGCTTGATAGAAGGTAGGCTGAATCATGCTTCTCCTTTTTCTTCAATTGCCATGTTCTCCTGTATCTCTCGTGCATATTTTCGTGTATTTTTTTTTGGCGAGGATGGTGACGCTGCTGAATGCTGCCCCGCATTTACAGTTGCGACAATAAACCAGTAGATGATCCGCTGTAGTTCTAATGAGAGAGGCTGCATGCTCACTTGTTCTATCATTAACATATCTTCCAGTCTGTCCCATGTAGCATTTGCCACATGACAGGGGGATGTTATAAACAACACCTGCTTCACATGGGTCATATTGTGTGCTGTCAGATATGTCGCAAATTTTCATTTGGTAGGTGTTCCGGTTACGATGCTTCCAAGAAAGATGCCCAGAATCGGTATTCACGCGTGAATCACCTGTTTAACGCATCAAGGTTTTGGACCTCAAACTGGAACTCAATGAAATACACGTGTGTTGAAAACATGAACCAAGTTCAAGCAAAGAATTTCTTCCTTTTGCATCTGCACATTTAAAAACTGTAAAACAAAGTGTTGCTAATGCTGCTATTGTATCGGCCTTAACCCCTTGATGGCTACTTCAAGAGGGTCCATGCAAATCATAAAGATTTGTGTTTTTGCAAACATTCGCATTAAGTTGAGACCCAGGATTTTTTTCTTAGCTTTCAGGAATGTAGTGTATTAACCACGGAACGTCCACTACAGTGGACCGCATGCACTGGCGTACACGATTCCTTTCGACCCCTGACCATAACTTAGTCTTTTCTTTGTGAACAGGGCGTCTTTTCCTTGCTGGTGGAGCTCGGGTTTCTGTGTCTTGATTCCCTTCATCGCTGTCATCCCTTTGGCTGGCATCTTCTGAGCTATCATGACACCTACCTTGATTATCCTACATTACATAATCGGTGTCATCACCCTCGCTCTCTAAAAAATCATCATCACTTCAACAAGTTCAACAAGGCTACAGTGATGTTCCGACACAACCACAAACTACCCCGAGAAATGATGGAGAGGTACCACATAACAAAAACCGGATCCTTTTGTGTGAGCCAGCCCACAGTGACTTTGATGAAGAGCGAGATCGGCTTTTTGGATCTCGGATAACTTGGCCGGTTTGCATTGAGTAAAAGAAGAAGCGCGAGGGCCACGGAGGGGCATGCCTGCACGAGCAGCAGCAGCATCATATGTCTTTTCTTTTCAATTGAATCAGTTGCTATTTCAGCGCTTGTCCTGTGTTTCGGTGTTTCTCCTCTTTCTGTCCTTGTCCCAGTCGCGCTGTAAGTAATTATGAACTCTTACCAACTCGCCCAATTGTCCATTTTGCTATATTGGGCAAAGTTCTACAAAGCATATTCTCCGACTACGCGATTCTGGCTATCCCATTTGTCTCCTCTAATGCGTGTGTGAACATATCTGCGCAAAACTAAAGCACAAATTAGCTGATACAGAGAGAACAAACGACGACAAAAACAAAACACAAAATCTCAGTAGTACCCTACATCCATAGGATTACAAATAGATTTAAAAAATCCACGAGGCAGGGCATTAAGGTCGTCCATTTTGCACCAGATCAAGCGTGTACCGGTGTGCAGCAAAGTAAACCGCCACACCAACCAAAGGCAAATTTTCAACATCTCTTACACGACACTATATGCCCGTGTGAAACAGTGGTTGTTTGTAACATCCCCCTATCATGTGGCAAACGCTACACGGGCCAGACTTGCATATATATTAATGATAGAACAGGTGAGCAGGCAGCATCTATCTGTGAAAATAAAGCGTACCATCGACCTGCTTATTGTGGCAACTGTAAATGCAGCACAGCCTTAAACAGCATCACCATCCTTGCAACAAACAGAAATTAGCATGCACGAGAGATAATGGAGACCCTAGTGATCGAGGATAATCAAGGAACATGCATCAGCCTACTTTCTATCGAGCTCACCACAAAAAAACAGCATTTATGGTGTGTCATGTCCCGCTGAAGCTCACCAAATAAAGAAAAATAAACAATATTTGCCGTGTATAACGTCCCGCTGAAGTGCGGCTTTTTGAATCTGGGATTGCATGTCGAATGTATGTGGCTCTTTCGTCTCATTTAATTTAATTTTATTTCATTCGTGGATTGTATGAGATTGTATGGGGCCCTCAGGATTAGAAGAGAAAAAGAGCAGATAGCTAATTTTATACAAAGCCCCGAGACTGGGAAAAAAAGGAAGGAAAAGACAACACCCATAATCTCAAAATTCACCAGCTCGTTTGCGCCCTAACGTTTTGTTCAGATTGTTAAGGCTGAACAAGAGGACCAACCAATCAATCAATAGTTGGTAGTTTAGCAGTATCTCTGTCTTTGTGTCTTTCCTTTATACATTTTTTTAAAGTTTTCTCGTCACCCAAGTTCAAGCTGGCCCTATCCTAGTAATGCACCCACTAGCTCCAGCTCAAGCCCGTTACTCACCCTTCGTACACATGTGCTCGAGTCATGCTACCGGACGAAGATGAACCAATGGAGACGGCTGCTCTCAAAATATGTCGTGTTCTGTGCTCCGTACAATGTGCTTATATTTCGCGAGTATATGCAACAGATATCGATCGGGTATCTTGAAAACTATGTTGTGAACACAAAATTAAGTGATCAATATTTACAGGAAGAATACTGTGTCCAGTGCACTCCCATACTTTGCCATCGCTCAGCTGCGGCCCATTTTTTGCCGGTACGGGGCACTTTTTCGTAGGATGTCGGTCGGACGACCGCGTGAATTGATCACTCACTAATGGTAGGCTCGTGTGCTTGGCCCTGGGATGGTGCTCGTCCGCCGAGTTAGGGTGGTGGTGTTTCATTTGTTAGATTTGTGACACCGTGTGGTGTGAAGGACTACAAGGTTTTGATTGTGCTATTGGTATATATTGCTCATAATTTTAATCTATGATATTGTCAAAGACAAAAAAGGGGACGATTACGAAACTGAAAGTAAACATCTAATTAGGCGTATCTGCGCCGACCAACTTAAATATTAACAGAACCACGCATCTCGAGCCAGATGGCCGCCTGTTCCGAAGCAGCCGGTATCCGCAGAGTTTGTACACAAGGTAAGTTGATGAATTTTCATAACGCGAACACACGTTGGCAGCCAATAATGAGCTGGAACTTTCCAGAACAGTGCAAATTATAATGGAATGAACCGTGTCGATTGGTGTTCGCACCTCGTTCACCCTCGTAGGAACCGAGTGTGTGGTCCACTCCTCTACACTGGCTGCAATTGGATTAGACAGCGTTGGAATCACAGCGCCAAAAATCTCCACGTCTACCATTTTGGTTTAAGGGGGATTCAACCGCTATTTATTTGTACCCTTTTCCTCATAGATGGCGCAGAATGTTTCCGGAACAAACGAGTTGCATGCTCGCAGCTGCGCATGCAGGTCGGGTGCTCGAGGTGGGCTCGGGCCACGAACTGTTCGCCGCCGATCTCGAGCTAGATCTTCTTCGCCCTGCGGCCGCCGCTGCCGGAAGCGGCCAACGAGTGGCGCGAGGTACGAGCCAGTATAGACGTAGATTATAGTTGCTTACATAACGTAGAATAAGCTCTGATTTCTGAATGGATTCAAAGTTCTTACCACGTTCAAAATTATCGAAAGAACAGGGTGCGGCGTTGCGGCCGTTTCTACCACCACATTTGGCTAGCATCCGTTGTGTTTCGAAGAAACATATAGCTCATTATTAGAGCTCAATTTAAAGCTAGAAATTAAATCAGAGATAAAATGGCAGTTTTGCATTTTTTATGTCCTATATTGGCCTGCTGTTCATCTTAATACTGGTTTGCAAATCCGCTCCCAGGATGTGTGAAGTAAAGCCCATCTATCCTGGGAAAAGTGGCGCCATTCATTTTTGTGCAAATGCTTGAGACACGTGCCGCGCGCCGCTTCTGGGAAGAATTAGGGCCACTAAATGAGCTGCGCTTAAAGGGGTCATGAAACGATTTTCCTACTTCTTCCTCCTTAGCTTGAATCCTCAACTCAAATGCGAATTGTGAAATCACGTGGTCGTGAACTTCCTTCGGCACCGGTGCGATGACTCCTAGCTTCCGCCGTGCTTTCTATGCACACCATAGAACTTGTCATTCCACAGTGATAATAAGTTCCGTCAGGGTACTCATTGGCCACGAACGCGAATCCAAGTATTCGTCGACGGATTGATTGTTGACGAGCGCATACGTCCGAGTGACGCAGTTCTCGTGTCCAATGCGTGAGCTGGGCTCTGCTGACGTCAGTTTGGCGCCGGTGACGCGCTTTTGGAACCGCGGATGTATCATAGTGAAAAGGCGGAGGGCTTTCGAAGGCAAGAAGGTACAAAATAGTCCGCTATATTTTCAAATCCTCGTACCGAAAAGCTGGCTTTTGACTTTCTAGCCTATTTCTTTTGGCCAACTAAACGATATGCGATTAGTAAAGTCCCAATTTAAAATCCTTCATCCCAACCCGAAATTCGTTTCATGGCCCCTTTAAGGCTGCGGTCCCACGGCAGCCATCTTGAACAAGGCGTTAGTTCAACCAATAGATGGCGACACGCACCCGTGTGGTGTAAAGCCCCTCGATATGTTTCCGTTTGTCTTGCAAGTAGCGTCAAATGCGCGAGCGCACGTGGCCCGTGTCTCGAGCGGCCCTTGGAAGCAAATGGCGGCCCATCACTGAAATGAGCGACCCTTGGAAGCGAATGGCGGAGGAGCGCCCGCTCGTGGCACGTATCTCGCGCGTTTCCACTACAGTGGTTGGCGGTACTTGTAAAAAACGACTTTATCAAGGGGCTTTAGTGGGGTGGCCGAAACATTGGTTCACAGTGGGATGGCTCGAGCACCATCACGTTCCCCTCGTGGCTCTTGCTCGCGCCGCTGCCAGCTGTGCTCAGCTAGCTCAAGTAGCGTGGCCCATCAAACGGATGTTTGCGAGAATGTCAGGCTGGGTACAAATTGTTCTCTGATATTGGGCAGGAGATCGAACTATAGGGGGCACTTTATCGAGCTTGTTGTCCCCACAGCGCGGTGTTTACTAACACAGCAAAACAAAGAAATTGAACTTCGTCTAGCACGGCCTGGGCACGAGCGCTTAATTCGCTCTGACCAGAGGCCAGATTCACGAAACGATCTTACGCCAAAAATGTGCGTAAGACAAAACTTAAGAACAAATCCGTATTCACGAAACGAAATTTTCGAAAGTTTTGCGCAGGTTACGACGAAATCCTACGACAGCTCCGAAGCTGTCTTACGCACTTCTTACGATCAAATCAGCATGGCCGACAGCGTCGCTCAGTTGGTCGCGACAACCAGCGGATGTTTATTTTTCTACGTGCGCTTCTCACGCGTCCCGACTTCAAGAAACAAGTAAAGAGTACTTGAAACAGACCACGACGAACGAACAAAAACGCTGGCACCACAGACACCTGGGAAAGACTCCAAGGGCCACGAGTACAGACTCCGACCGATCGGCGGATAGGCCTAGCAGGCACTCCGACTCGGCGCAGCGATGATCTGACGGTCCTTGGCGAAGACCGTCTGCCCACGACCGGCTGGCGTGCTGAATGGAATATGCCCGCGCGACCCTTGTGAACCCTTCCCGTATTAGTTTGGTCGCTGACCTCAATTCTAGATTAAGAGGTCAATCTCTTCCTCTTGTCATCTCCTTGTTTTCCGAGGTAACGGTGACGAACGCTGTCGTCGAAAAGGGGCTCTCATCGATTCTATCTCTGTTTTGTGTGATATCAAGCTCAAATAAACGCCGTATGGATTAGCTTCGCAACATGGTATGTACATTTTGTTATTAGTATTTCATTTTATTCTGACACGGCTGCATTTCACTGTCGATCGCTGTAAGAGTTCGTGGGTCGCAATGCCGGTCCAACCTTTCTTCGCCGGGTGTCACGTCAGCATCGAGTTGCAATTGTAAAGGATCGGTCCCGAAGCGCTTATCAATTCGCGGTCCAACAGCGCAAATCCAGCACTTCGATCAAACGCGCGCGTCCGCTCCGTAGTGTGAACAGGCATTTACGTGGCTCTTGCTTACACTGTCGTAGTTCAAACGTATCTTTTTTAACGTCGGCTGGCTCCTGCATCTCCGAGGCCGCAAAAAACGCCGCGGCAATTTGTTCCCATCTACGTCACTTTGCAAACGACTGCGGGCCGTCTTTTACAAACGATGACAGTTGTGTTGACTTGGTAGCCATCGAGTTCGTAGCAGTCAATGCGGGGGGTTACGCTTCCCGGCCTCGGCATTCGGGCGAGTTTAAATCGTGTTAGCGTATAGAGTTTGTCGTGGTTAGCGTCGACATATCACTGCACGGATACGAACCCCAGACAAGCGGTGGCAGAAAGGCCGCCTGTGTTTGTTATGAAAAATCCACGTGCTCCGAACGGCTCCGAAGAGCTCCGAACAAATGCCGAGCTCTCCGATTGGTTGTTCGTGCTGCCGAAGACGCCGTCGCCATAGCAACAGCACCGGTAAGTTTTAGTTTTTCCGTACGACAATGTCGCTTTCCTCCTCTCACTTAAGAACGCGTTCGGTAATACCGATTTCTCCTCTTCTTACGATGTTCTTAACTTACGAACTTCTTAGCTAAGTTGTCGTAAACTAAGAAGCTCTTCGTGAATCTGGCCAGTTCTTTGGACGCACGAGGAGCGGCCTTCGAATCGTCATCTTAGATTTCTCTGATCAACAACAAACAATAAAATTAGGTTTGTTGTCCACACAGCTGCAGCATGCCGCTAGTGGCGTGACTGTTCGATCTCCTCCCCAATAGGGACATGTGGTTCGGTGGTTGTAACGGGCTTTCGCGATAAATCTTACCAAGAAGGAATCAAATGTTAATTGACGTGTCAATATTCTATCAATGAAAATTTCCTCTGAAGGAATGCACGCTCAGTAGACTCAATCTTCCAGGCACCAGTGGAAGCGGACGTCAAGAAAACTACTTCGCGATTTACGGTACTTACCTCACAATTTTAATGGCGACTAAAAAAAGGTCACGAAATATTATGTTTCACGGGGTCCGGAAGATATTGTAAAGTTTTCTGGGAACATTATAGTTCTCAGAAAACAAACGCCGTTGAAATATTTTCGGAAGTACCGACACACATAATGTTGTAAGTACAGCTTAGGAGGAATATGATGAAAACCATCAGAAGAAATAGGAAGACATTTATTTGCAATGAAGACGCTATGAATGAACGGCGTTTAGCGACGGCAAGTTATGAGCGTTGGGGAATTTATAAGTGGACGTGATTGCTAACTATGGACATGCGGACAATGAAGACCAGTTTTGTCGTGAGATGGTGTTGCGGTGATTACCTGGTATCGGACGACTCATGGCAGACGAACAAGTAAGTTTCTTCTCAGCGAATGGTAAGTGTCCAGTGTCAAGCACAACACGTGGCTACCGACGTTGTCGGCGTTTCGAACACTTACCGCTTTCGACAAAATTCCTGGCACCTGGGCTAACTTTGTTGAAAGACTCGAAGTCTTCCTTGAGTCCAACGCCATCATGAACAGTAACTGAAAACGATCCACTATTCACTCGGTGGGTGGCGAAACGTATCCACATCTGCGAACTCATGGGCGATGCGTACTCTAAGTGGCTGGAAGTTTACACGATGCCTGCCACGACGTCCGAACACGTCATTGACGTTCTACGGTCTCTTTTACCTATACTTTTGCCCTACCGAAAATACTATTCTCTGATAACGCGCCAAATCGCCAAATCTCACTTCAAATATAATAAACAAGTTCTTGAAGAAAAAAAAAAAACGGCATCAGGCATCACATTAGTGCACCATACCATCCTGCAACTAACGGGCAAGCAGAACAGATGGTGTGCGAAACGAAAAAGAGCTTTTTTGAAGCTTACGGAAGAAGCAGTTCAGTGAAGAATCGCCAGGTTCTTGTTCCGGCAGCACTCGACGGTCTCATCTTACACGGAAAAAAACCTGCCGAAACAATATTCGGCGAACGAAGAGCCACACCCCTCGATCTCATGATACTATGGCCTACGAACAAAGATCGAGAGATTCCCAGATCGGAAGTATTGGAAGTTTATTCAGTCGGACAACTGGTTTACGTGAGGAATTTCAACGGAAGTCGGGCCTTCCATGTAAAACTTGAGTAGAAAAGGCTTTATATTGGTTGACCAGGAGGTGTCATCTCTCTGATTACGTCGGATATCAATGCCCTTAAGTGTAAATATAACTAAACCACAAATCACTCTTTGTGTATTGTGTAACTGCCCTTGTATTTGATAGTAGAAGCTATGGTAAAGATTTCAACCTTTCACACCAGGCTCCTTTTTCTTATTTTTCGCTTCATACTCCTTTGCGGTTTGAGTATACTTTAAGAATATTTTGGAACGGGGACACTTTACGTCAACGAGGCCGTTTGTTCAAAAAAGTCAACCAGGGAATGCTGCTAAAAATCCGTCCCTCATATTTACGAATAAGCCGCACTTCTGTAGTGTGCAGTTTTCCTGTTACACGTACAGTTGTAAAGCAGCATCCTCACTGATTCTACCATATACTGTTGCGGGTGAAGAAAGTCTTTGGGTACACGATACTTGAAATAAGTCTGGCACTGTACGTTGTGGTTCGACACCCAATAATGTCGTCGTCCTCATAGAGCCTCATCATTTAATCATTACCTCGTCACCTCATATTGCTCTTCATCAACAGTAAGTACAGTAGGCTACCGCCATATTACAATCCAAGAATTGAAAAATTTAGTCGTTCAGTCCTTCAACAAGTTTATTATTTATATAATGTTGTTACGTTACATTACCTCGAGACGATCGACGTCCAGCGTCGATGTTTAAATACTTATACCTGTATATAAATTAGACGCACAAGGTGTGCGTGTGTGTGTGTGTGGGGGGGGGGGGGGGTCGGTGGCCGAGTGCATGGTCTAGCGCACACCAGCTCGGAGCACTTGGAGCGAAAGCTCGCGCTGCAGAACCCACCCCGCCCCTGCCCGTTTCGATCTGGAAGAGCATCGTATCGGCGTGCGGTCGTGTATTACTGCGTGGTGCACGTCAAAGACCCCGGGTTTGCGGTTGTACCGCACTGGCTAAATTGCTCATCTATAGCTGAGACACCAGATGCCCACTAAGGCAGACTAACCTCCGGCTGTATAAACATACACACAACAATTTCCAATTAGACGCATAATAACAAAAACACAGCGTGCCGCCTCTTTTCTTTGGATGCCTTTTTTTTTTTTTTTAGACCAGCGCAAGCTCGTGCGTTCTCTCTTTTGAGACGGTTAGAAGTAGTTAGAGCGGTCGCACATAGCATCCGCGTATCTCCTACCCGCCCGCTTCCTCCTCTCATTATGTGTATTTGGTTATAACTAAATAAGCTATAATAATGGTGTATTATTCATATTTACTTTCAGTTTCAGTCAGGGAAAAGGAGTTTCGCGGGAACTAGAGCCAATAAATAAGCTGCGCTTAGAGTATCGGCACTCTCTTCCCCGACAGTGTTGTGAACGCCGTCATTTTGGTGCTTGTGCAGAGCAGGCGCAACTGCCGATCGTCATGATTCAAAAGTGCGACATCCTCAGCATTAGATTCGGTGTTAGGAAGCTCACGTAAAGTTGCTTTGCTTTGTCGCAAACTGTTTAAAGTGGAAAACGGAAAAGCGTTTCTTGTGATTTCAGATAAAGCTTCAAATAACTGGCAACCATGATTTAAGCCACAATAAGGCCAAGTGTCGCTACTCTGAAGCGTAGCATATTTAATGACGCTATTCATGCTCTTGTTCAAGAGGCTTGTAATACCTGGAGGGGCCATGACGCAAGCCCCGTGGATTCCACAAGCCACTACCTTTTGACACCTGCCTCTTCCTCATTGTTCCCGCTTGTGCCAGTAAATTAGTTACGGTTCGGAGTAAAGACACTTGGCCATATTGTGGCTTAAAAGCATGGTTGCCAGTTATCTGAAGCTTTATCTAAAATCACAGAAAACGCTTTTCCGTCCCCCACAAATGTTTAAACAACCCGCGACAGAGCATTGGCATCAGCTTCCTAGCACCGCATCTAATGCTGAGGAAGTCGTACTTTTGGATCATGATGATCGGCAGTTGCGTTTGCTCTGAGCACGACCCTAAATGGCGGCGCCCAAAACAATTTTGGGGAACGGAGTGCCGATACTTTAAAGCTCATTTAGTGACTTTAGGCACAAAGTGAACTCAGGCGTATTCTTTTCCTCTTCGTCTTCATTGTTTATTGATTTCAATCATATCGAATAATAAACACATTATATCACGCTACGCTTGTGTAATTATTTGTCTTAGATTTATTAGCCTGACCCAGTGCTTAAACCATTCAGTTATCGATAGTAAATCTTCCAATATATTTTTTAAATGTGAGGGTAAAAAGACGCGGAGATTGATGATGATACAGACGCCAACGCCGCCCTCGGAAATTTTTTGAACAATAGGAATCAGCAGTTTGTCTGCCATCCGCCAGGTAGCGCAACAAAACACCCAAACAGTTTTTAATTGTTTTTAATATTAGCTGAGCTCTACACCTATTGAAAAACCAAAGCAAGGTTATTGTGAAGATTTAATGCATCGCAATGTACATCTATTCCAAAGAATAAATATTATTAGATGCCAATAAATCTGTTTGATGTCCAAAAGAAGATATGCGTCAAAACAGGTAACTTTGAAAAGCTCCTGGAGCGCTATGACTTAGAAAATGAAAAAAAGCCATCGTCCACCTCTTGGGCAACCATTGTAGCTCTAAATGTTATAAAAGATTTCATCGTAGTTTAATTATTTTCTCAGCGGCATTTGAAGTGCCATGACTCGAAGCACAAAAATGTGCTACGTTTGATATAAAATATCTAAACAAACAAAATTTACACAACATTAAATTTTTTTTCTGCATATTACCAATTATAAGCACTACATCTGTAGCTAATTTCATTGCCCTAGCGCCTGTCATTAAAAACATATTTGTGCTGAAAAATGTCAATTTTAGGGCAATATTTGGAGGGATGAAAAAAACAAAGTAGTGCAAATACCAAAAAAGTGTATCGTTACATTCTGCTCCGACATCATCTTAACAAAACTGCTATATTGGAACCGTGTTATCTTTAATCGATCGTTCATAAAACATGAACTAGCCGAGCGAGTGAGGGTCCGCGCCATCATATTCGCAACGCTACAAATGCACATGAAGAGTAAAAAACAACCCATACATAATATCAAATGGAAGAGGATTGCGTTGCCTTTCGAATGACATCAATCCCACAAAACAGTATTTAATAGGAGATGAGTAATGACCTGCCAAAAAGTACCTAAACTGCCACATTCATTGGGACCGTGGCCTTAAAGTATCGGCACTCTGTTCCCCAACATATTTTTGTGGGCGCCGCCATTTTGTACTTGTGCAGAACAGACGCAACCGCCGATCGTCGTGATTCTAAAGTGCGACTTCCTCAGCATTAGGTTCGGTGTTAGGAAGCTCATATAATACTCCTTTGCTTTGTCGCGAACTGTCTAGACATTTGTGGAGGGCGGAAAAGCGTTTTCTGTGATTTCACGTAAATCTTCAGATAACTGCCAACCATAATTCTAAGCCACAATATGAAAAGTGTCGTTACGCTGAAGCGTAGCTTATTTAGTGGCACTAGGAAGAAAATGGCGTCTGAAATCTAGCTCAGTGCTGCGCTGTTTCGCCATGTCTTTCCTATGGACACTAAATAAGCTACGCTTCAGAGTAACGACATTTGACAATATTGTGGTTTAAAATCATGGTTGCAAGTTATTTAAACATTTATCTGAAATCACAGGAAACGCTTCTCCGTCCTCCACAAATGTTTAAACACTTCGCGACAGAGCACAGCAATATTGCATAAGCTTCCTAACACCCAATCGAATGCTGAGAAAGTCGCATTTTTGAATCACGACGATCGGCAGTTGCGCGTGCTCTGTACAAGCACCATGATGGCGGCGCCTACAGCAATATTAAGGAACATAGTGCCGACTCTAAGCATAGCTCATTTAGTGGCAAGGTCCACACTTCTACGCGGTGAGTCAAAAGCTACAAGAAGCAACTGTTTCCCACTCGCGAACTGTACCAGGGAGTTCTCTGCCCAAGCAAGTGGCGCGGCTCTACTACTCCTCTTTTAGCGATGTCCGCGACCAAAAGCGTCGCTACGGTCAGCTTTCCACGACTGGCCAGACCATGGGCATATGAGCATTGTCAGATTGTCAACTTTGATGGTGTTACTTCCGGTTGCGATAGTTCCTAGCTTCCACTGTGCTTTTTAAACACACCACCAAACTCGTCGTCGCACATGGTAGTAAGTAGCCAGGGTAACAACTTGTGACGTCACGGCGAGGCAAATCCCAGTCGTGACGTCACGAATGGAAACCCTTAGGGGGCGCCGCCGAAATATCTCGGCGCTAATAATCCCGCGCCAAGTGCATAGCAGCTGACAACATTGGCAACGGGTATGGCAAGAAAGGACACTTTACGTCGGTCTGCCTGGCAGCAAAAAAGCCACTCAAATGCAAAAGACATGTACTCCAGCCATCCTCGTAAATTCCAAAAGTCGAAGGCGCTGCCTGCAAACGCAGACTAAATTCCTTTTAAAACATTCCCGCTTACAAGTACCGCCAACCATTGTTGTGGAAACGCGCAAGACACGTGCGAGGAGCGGGTGCTCCGCTGCTATTCGCTTCCAAGGGCCGCTCATTTCAGTACTGCGCCGACAACTGCCGACAGGGCCGCTCAAGGCACGGGCCTCGTGCACTGGCGCATGTGACGCTACTTGCAAGACAAACGAAAACACATTGATCCTGGGTTCAATTCCCACCTCTGCCCGTTTCGATCTAGATGAGCATCGTACCGGCGTGCGGTGGTGTATCACTATACGCCTCGCAAGTGGGCTCATTTTCGTCTTCTGCGCACGAGAAAGGAAGTAGTGGTGACGTCAGAACGCCGAGCTCCGATTGGCTGATCGCGACCCCCTATCTGAGCGTCGTCTGCTCCTTTGCAATGTCGTCTGCTCGCAACATCGTCTGCGACTGTCTTACCTTTCCTGCGACTTTCGAAAGTGCAGGTCTTTCCGAGCGAGCTCGACTTCGCTTTTCAGGGAGGGCAGACGAAATAACTCGAGCGGTACGTTGTTTATGTCTAAAAACTAGCAGACGCGCATCAAGGAGGGAAGTCGAAGGACTCACTGGCGAGGTGTCCCGAGGCGCCGAGGTTTGTTTGCGAAGAACCGAGAGAGGAGCGTGTTAGTGTCCGCAAGTTCCCTCCCAAATACTTCTTCTCTCCATTCGTGTGCGGCGAGACCCCTCATTCTTTAACGGCGTCGGTGGGTTTGCGCAGTTAACGTTGTCTGCTTTACATCTGCTAGTCAAAGCGATAGCTGCTTTACATTTCCTGCGTCTGTCGGAGATTCACCGCTTGTTCACCGGCGAGAGTCACCGTTGCCTCGGGAAACAAGGAGATAACAAGAGGAAGAAATATACATCTTAATCTAAAATTGAGATCAGCGATCAAAGTATAGTATGGGAAGGTTTTCAAATACTTTTTACTTTTTTCTTGCTGCTTGAAGTCGGGACGCGTGAGAAGCGGACGTAGAAAAATAAACGTCCGTGGGTCGTCGCGACCGCGACGCTGTCGGCCGTGCTGATTTGATCGTAAGAAGTGCGTAAAACAGCTTCGGAGCTGTCCGGAAGATTTCGTCGTAACCTGCGCAAAACTTACGAAACTTTCGTTTTGTGAATACGAATTTGTTCTTAAGTTTTGTCTTACATGCGGCGAGTCGGAGTGCCTGCTAGGCCTATCTGCCAAGCTCGCTTGGTCGGGGTCAGTGGAATCGTGGCCGTTGCATGGAGCATTTCCCGGGTGTTTCTGGATCCACCGTTCTTGTACGTCGTGGTTTATTTCAAGTACTTTTTTTTTGCCGCTTGTAGTCGGGACGCGTGAGAAGAGCACGTACAAAAATAAACGTCCGTTGGTCGTCGCGGCCAACCAACTGAGCGACGCTGTCGGCCATGCTGATTTGATCGTAAGAAGTGCGTAAGACAGCTTCGGAGCTGTCGTAGGATTTCGTCGTAACCTGCCCAAAACTTACGATAATTTCGTTTCGTGAATACGAATTTGTTCTTAAGTTTTGTCTTACGCACATTTTTGGCGTAAGATCGTTTTGCGAATCTGGCGTCTGCACTTCCGAAAGTCGCAGGAAAGGTAAGACAGACGCAGACGACGTTGCGAGAAGACGACGTTGCAAAGGAGCAGACGGCGCTCAGATAGGGGGGCGCGATCAGCCAATCAGGGCTCGGCGTTCTGACGTCACCGCTACCCCCTGCGCAAGAAGCAGACGAACTTGCCCTCCGCATTGCGTGGTGCACGTTAAGGACCCCAGGCTAGCGGTTGTACTCCACTGGCTAAATTGCTCATCCACAGCTGGGAGACTCGTCGCCCGTTGAGGCAGACCAAGTTCTAGGCTGTTAAACATACACACAACCCAATTCTTTTATTTTCAGAGAGATAAAGGGGGATTTGTGGCCGAGTGCAATAAAGAAAAAAAAAAAAGAATCGGTGGCCGAGCAGGCTAAAGTAGAGTTCCCTGTATTGGCGACGTGAGCGATCGAAAGCGTCGCTGTGATAGGCCCATCTCAATTGGCCGAATGCTGACTATGACGTCAGCAAAGGAATTCTCATCGGCGGAATTAAGAGGAATGTAAAAACTTCAATTTTGACGGTGTTGGCAGTGGTGCTTTGAGAGCTCTATGATTTCAGGCTTCGACCATGCACATTACAAACACCATCGGACTTGTTGTTCACAAGGTAATGACGTCACGAAAGGTAACCGAACGAGGGCGCCACCGAAACATCTCGCCGCTAATAGGCTCCCTGGAGGAGCCAGAGTTGCTCGTTCATGCACAGCATGTGGATACAGCTCCTCACGTGACGGAATTCGGCGAAAAGCAGCGCCGCGCGTTCGAGGCGCGCGGCGCGCTCAAGAGCCGGGGAACGTACGCCGGGGCGCGTGCAACTTCTGCTTTGCTACACGGCACTTGATACGGCTCCTCACGTGATCTGATCTCGGCGAATAGCGGCGAGGGCGACACGTATCACGTGGAATCAAACGCGCACCTCTGGCTCCCGTAGGGAGTCAGAGTTGCGCGGTTTGTTGGCACCTGTTTTGTTGGTTAAGAAAATATATTGTAATTGTTCAAAACAATAAAAGTCATGCTTCTTATTTTTTCATATCCACTCGCCACCAAACCAGGTCTACAGACATTGATTATTTCTGAAATAATGTTTCATAATATAAATGTTGTTCGGAATAAGTATTCTAGCCTTGTTTCCAATGCATTCAACTGTTATTTTTTTATTTCCAAATACTTATTAGCGTACTGCTGTTCAACCCTAAATGATCTTACCGCTCATTCACACTGGAAGCGGATCTGCGTTGACAAATCGGTTGCGAACGCGGTTGTATAAAGATCCAGTACAATATCACGAGCACCTGATGTTATCTAGTGCGCGTGCAATTGCACTGGATCTTTATAAAACTGCGTTCGCAACCCCTTTGCGAAAGCGGATCTAAAGCCCCTCGATGTGTTTGCGCTTGTCTTGCAAGTAGCGTCAAATGCGCGAGTGCACGAGGCCCATGTCTTGAGCGGCCCTTGGAAGCAAATGGCGGCGCAGCACTGAAATGAGCGGGCCTTGGAAGCGAATGGCGGCGGAGCACCCGCTCATGGCACGTGTCTCGCGCGTTTCCACAACAATGGTTGGCGGTACTTGTAAAAAACGCTTTTATCAAGGGGCTTTAAGCGGATCCGCTTACAGTGTGAATGAGGGATTAGGGTTCTTACGAGCCACGCTTGCAGCGTATGCAAGTGTTTGACCACGCGCGCTAACATAGCACATACAAAAACTAGAACCAATAAAAGTCTCGCCTTCAGAGCCTTATCAGGCCTTTCGCTAGGAGTCAGCTGACGTCTAGTTACACGTGAAACACGTGCTGGCGTCTGCGGTCATATAATTGCTTGAAAGGAAAAATATATATTTTCTATCTTATGTTGATTATTTACTTCTAACTACTTACATAGCAGAGACGAGCGCGTGCAGTGCATGCACTTGGTAATGTTTTTGAGAAAATCTTGTTTTTCGGCCAGCGTGGATAATTTACGCATCGCGGGATGATTAAACTTTGAAAATGGGACGCCAGCAGTTGGAATAGAGTGCGAACCTTTGAGAGGAGTACGTTAACTGGATCAAAAGATAAAAACAAGGGAAGATATAAAACAATAGTCTTCTTTTTTGCCGCCAAGTGTATTTTATTTATATAGATGGTCACATGCGTCCTCAACGTTAGTTCTATTTCTTTTGACGCTATTAGACTTAGGTGCACGCCGGCTGATCCACTGCACAATGGGGAAACAACAGGCATTCCGGAACGTGAGAATCTGAAACTTTGGGTGATAATCAGAAATCCTGCAAGGCGCAAGCGTGTGCGCAGTTTTGGCTTGAGCTCCCGCTGCACGAGAATTGTTGCAGTTGACGTGCAATCGAACACAAAGAGCTGGCGCTTGTATCCATAATTGTGCAGGGATTTCACAGTTTGCAACAGAGGTCAAACTTTCGAAAAGGCCCATCGAGCTTGCCAGAAGCACTGTTCGCAGCTTGAGCGTTACATGCGACTCCTGTTTTACGTTTTGCACTCTCGTACAGTGAAGGAATATAAGGGAATTGTAGTAGACCGTTTCCGCAGCCCGCTAAGCACCCGGATAGCGCTCCGTAATCCGTCACAACACCTTGAACTATGCAGAGAAGGCTGGCAGCGCGCATGCGCAGCTCCGCCGTTTTCTTCGGAGATACCGTAGCAGAGGAGAAAAACAATTTACTACAACTCCCTATTTCCTCCGGACGTCCACTTGCGCTACCAAATAAGATGACATGATCGAGTAAAGAGGAGCCCAAAGATTACTCAACAAATTGTTGTTGTTTATTATGCCCTAGTCTTATAAAGCGACAATTAGAAAAAAAACAATACTAATAAGCCTCAAGCAAAGGACACAATCAATCTCCGCCCAGTCTTGGGTAGTAACGCGTTACTAGAAACGCGTCACTGTAACTTCGTTACTTTTTTGGTAACTTGTAACTGTAACGAGTTACTTTTTAAAAATGTAACTTGTAACTGTAGTCCTATTACTTTTTTCTGAGGTAACGATGAAAGTAACGACGCTACTTTTGTCGTTACTTTCCGGTGTTTTACCAATAATATATCACTGAACGGAGGTGCAATTTAGCCGTTCCTTGCACTTTCCAAATCGCCTATTCCGACATTTCGATTGTCAGGTTTTTCTTGCACAAAGTTGTTAATACGTTCTTTCTCGCGAGTCACAACCCGAATATAGCCACGTGTAGATTTTATGAAAAAAATATCTAGTTATATTTACGCACGCGCTTGTACTTTGTGACTGAAAACTTACTTCTTAGTGTCTGGAAGCACTACCGATATTGTGGTTTTTCTCTTTTTTGTACAAACTCATTTTAATCGGGTGAATCAACCGTGAAACAAGAATACACGGGAAGGACACTTTGCATGTCTCGTATTTTGATTAGCGAAACTACACCGCACTGCGCATGTTTCGTACTTTGATTTGCGCCACTACTTTGGCATGGAAACTTTCAAACACCAACTTCGAGAAGCAACTGCTGCTAAGTTACAATATGAAGTAAAAAGCGTACTTTTTAATTTTATGCAATAAAACGTTGTAAGAGGCGTTTTCTAATTTTTTTCTAAATTTTTGTGTTATAGAAAAGGAACTGAAAAGCAACGTCGTTACTTTTTAAAAGTAACTGTAACTGTAACGAGTTACTCCTTTGTTGCGGTAAGTGTAACGGTAACTTCGCTACTTTTTTCTAAGAGTAACTGTAACTGTAACGAATTACTTTTTAAAACTAACTTACCCATGACTGTCTCCGCCCCTTCCCGTTTCAATCTGGATGAGCATCGTACCGGTGTGCGGACGTGCATTACTACTCCATGGTGCACGTTAAAAACCCCAGGCTAGCGGTTGTACTACACTGGCTATATTGCTGGTCCACAGCTGAGAGACAAGCCGCCAGTTGGGGCAGACCAACTTCAGGCAATATAAACACAAACATGAACACAAATGAAGCACCCACACAAAGGTATCTTTCACAAGCTTGCTGTGATCATTATCACCCTGTAGAAGGGGTGATAATGATAATACAGTGCGATAGAATGTGAGGCACTGATAATGTACACTGAGAAAAATTGGGTTGTGTGTATGTTTATACAGCCTAGAACTTGGTCTACCTCACAGGGGCGACGAGTCTCCCAGCTGTAGAAGAGCAATTTAGCCAGTGCAGTACAACCGCTAGCCTGGGGTCTTTAACGTGCACCACGCAGTAGCGATACACGACCGCACGCCGGCACGATGCTCACCCAGATCGAAACGGGCAGGGGTGGGTATTGAACCCAGGAGCCCTGGGTTCTGCAGCGCGAGCTTTCGCTCCACGTGCTCCGAGCTGGTATGCGCTAGCCCACTCGGCCACCGATCCCCCCCAATGTACACTGAGGTATCACGAAGGACGGGTCTAAGTTGATCGCAGGTGTGTGGCAGCTTCGCGACAAAGTTGCAGAGCCTCGGGTCGGTCACTAATGGGCACGTTTCTTATTCTTTTTTTTGCACATTGATACTTTAGACCCATGTTGTAAAAAAACTATCTCCAAATTCCGGTCTAAAAACATGCTTCTCGTGCAAGGCTCGTCAAATTATAAGGCGCTGGAGAAATGGAGCCTTCTGCGTTAAGTCCTTATTTCGAACTCTTTTTGTTCGCCTTCCGCCCATTGAAAAGCATGCGGGAAGAGCCTTAGAACGCACCTGGTATCGCTGCGCTGCAGCGTTCTTCCGCATCAAAAAGTTCGTCTGCTTTCCTCGCCGTCACCATGGCAACGAACGCCGAATGAATAGAAGCACGCACGGTACCGCCGCGTGACGCCAGCAACAGCTGACGCGATTTTACGAACGCCGTCTGCTAGCCAAAGCCGAACGCGGTGTGTCAGATCAACCGCCTCAGCCGGTGCGCCGCTAGCGAAGACGACGAAGCTGAGGCACGCCGACGGCGATCGAGCAAGCATCAACACCGCGGGACGACTGCAACGGCGCCATTTATTCGGATCGAATGCCGCCTTCGCCGGTGCGCCGCTACCGAAGACAACGAAGCTGAGGCACGCCGACGGCCAATGGGCGAGCAACAGCACCGTGGGACGCCTGCAACGGCGGCATTTATTGGGATCAAAGGCGCAAAATAAGCCAGAACAATTTTTATTTGAATCATAACAAGCGATATCCAAGTTAAGGACCACATACCTTTGCTGGGTCTTTCCTGTGAACTTTTTACAGAGACACGGGGTGCCATGGCTCCGTTTGCAAAATATGGGGGCCCTCAGGAGGGCCGTTTAGACCGCTACCAGAACCTATAACTGACGTAACGATCACTTGACGAGCGGTTGGCGCATAAGTCTTCTTTATGCACGCAGGCGGGCGACGGGCTCAGCGCAGCGGATCACTCGAAGTCACCGGGGCCGTCAGAATCCTCGCCCTGTCTGCGTCGGGGCTGTAGACTTTGGCGGCCGCGGCGACAAACGACTGGAATCTATCAGTGTTTCCGCGCGCCTTCTCTCTCCTCCAAAACTTGAACTTTGCAAGGTGACCAGTGATATGGTGGCTCTCGCGCCGTCCAGATGGAAGAGAGTTTTTGACGTGGGCCCAGGTGCCCTCCACCGTATTGGTGTGCGCACCAGTGTTCGGGTCGACAAAGTGCAGCTTGTGGTTAACGGTGAGATGCGTGAAGCGAGCGTCATCTGCAAGCTTGCGATAGCCAGCCCAACAATCTGTGATTATTCTTGTTAAAGGGCGGACCCACTTGGTTATTAGCCCTAGCAGGGTAGAAGGGGTAGCAGCATAGAAAGAGCGCCCTTCAAACGACAATACTAATAATTATTAAAAACTGCCGGACATTCGCTGGAAACTCTGAGGTGGAGTAGTGGTCGCGATAAAAGTCTAAAGAAACAAAATAAATAGCCTAACGGTCGTCCGCGGCGTCATGAGGCCTCGCCGAGTGCAGAGTATAACGGTCTTGCAGTACGGTATATATTACTTTTCTTTTCAAGAATTCTGACGCCCAAGACTCCCTCCCTCCTTCGTTTCAACGCGTTGTTTGTTATTGAATTAACAAATGAGCTTCAAATGAGGGACGTGGCATCCTCTAGGGTAAAGAAACAAAAACGAAAACAAACAAGTAAGCATTGCGAGCAGCACCTTTCATCAAAGAACACGACGCCCGAGAACGGCTCCCTTCTTTCTTTTTTTTTTATTCACTTTGTTACTTTATTTTGTTGTTGGGTCCGACTGTTTTCTTCTTTGTAACGATGCCGACCGTGGCAACCGCTCTGGTCATACGATTGGCGTTCGTTTTGTCACGCGATGACATGGCCCGACCGATTAACCAATCAGTTTGTTAGAATGGTGTCACCAGGTATAAAATGGAGGATCAAATAAAAATAATAAATGCAAATAAGCGCACAGTTCTGCTTGTTTAGCCCCCTCGGCGCTTTATTCTTCAAGAGGCGAGCGTCGCAGTGCCACGGCGTTTAACTTGTGCCGTCTTCATAAAAGACCCTCTTGAAGCAATTAATTTGCTTCAGGGCATGGGCCTGCTCGTGGTTTCGTGTGCGTGCCCAGAATGCGAAGCTGCGATGACGCTACAAGTCCGCGCTAGATCTGCGGATGGTTATTCCTGGGGGTACGGTGTGGCGGATGACTCGTGAGGTGCCCAAGAGGAAGCCGGTCAAGGTTCAGTGCCGAGGCGAGGTCTCGGTACGGTGCGGTTCCTTTTTCGAGGGATCGCACATGACGCTTCCCCAACTCATGAAGATCATCTATCTACCTCTAGTGCCAGAACCTACCGTGCGCCATTATTCAGCGGGAGACCGATGTCGCCAGTAAGACAATAACTGATTGGACGAGCCTTTGTCGGAAGGTTGTGGTAAATGCCGTCTTTGCGCATTCAGAGATAATTGGCGGCGAAGGCGTGACTGTAGAACTAGACGAGAGTATGTTCGGGCGGCGAAAGTACCATCGCGGGTATTTAAGGCCTGGCCAGTGGGTTTTCGGCGATGTGGAGCGTGGCAGCGGGTGCTGCTTTCTTGTTCCCGAGGAGACCCGTGACGCTAAAACCCTGCTAGGGCTAATAGCCAAGTGGGTTCGCCCTGGAACAAGAATAATCACAGATTGTTGAGCTGGCTATCGCAAGTTTGCAGATGACGCTCGCTTCACGCACCTCACAGTTAACCACAACCTGCACTTTGTCGACCCGAACACCCGAACACCCGAACACCAATACGGTGGAGGGCACCTGGGCCCACTTCAAAAACTGTCTTCCATCTGGACGGCGCGAGAGCTACCATTTCACTGGTCACCTTGCAAAGTTCATGTTTTGGAGGAGAGAGAAGGCGCGCGGAAACACTGATAGATTCCAGTCATTCGTCGCCGCGGTCGCCAACATCTAGAGCCCCGACGCAGACAGGGCGAGGATTTTGACGGCCCCGGTGACTTCGAGTGATCCGCTGCGCTGTGCCCGTCGCCCGCCTGCGTGCATAAAGAAGACTTATGCGCCAACCGCTGGTCAAGTGCTCGTTACGTCAGTTATAGGTTCTGGTAGCGGTCTAAACGGCCCTTTTTAGGGCCCCCATATTTTGCAAACGGAGCCGTTTTTTGAATGTGGCACCCCGTGTCTCTGTAAAAAGTTCACAGGAAAGACACAGCAAAGGTATGTGGTCCCCAACTTGGTTTACGATTACGATTCAAATAAACAGTGTTACGATTCAAATAAAAATTGTTCTTGCTTATTTCGCGCCTTTGTTACCAATAAATGCCGCCGCTGCAGTCGTCCCGCGGTGCTGTTGCTCGCTCATTCGCCGTCGGCGTGCCTCAGCTTCGTCTTTGCTAGCGGTGCACCGGCGAAGGCGGCCTTCGATCCGAATGAATGCCGCCGTTGCAGTCGTCCCGCGGTGTTTTTGCTTGCTCGATCGCCGTCGGCGTGTCTCAGCTTCGTCGTCTTCGCTAGCGGCGCACCGGCGGAGGCGGTTGATCTGACACACCGCGTTTGGCTTTGGCTAGCAGACGGCGTTCGTAAAATGGCGTCAGCTGTTGCTGGCTTCACGCGGCGGTACCGTGCGTGCTTGTATTCATTCGGCGTTCGTTGCCCTGGTGACGGCGACGAAAGCAGACGAACTTTATGTTGCGGAAGAACGCTGCGGCGCAGCGATACCAGGTGCGTTCTAAGGCTCTTCCCGCATGCTTTTCAATGGGCGGTAGGCGAACAAAAAGTGTTCGAAAAAAGGACTTAACGCAGAAGGCTGCATTTCTCCAGCGCCTCATAATTTGCAAGCCTTAAACGAAAAACCCGTTTTTTTTTTGCCCATCCCGCGTCCTGTTTTTTTTATCCGTAACACGGGTCTAAAGTGTCAAACTGCCCTTTTTTTGCAACGTTCAAAAAGTGCCGACCAGCGGAGCCATCATTTGTAATTCTGTTGTGTCTATGTTTATACAGCAAAAAGTTAGTGACCCCCGATGGCGTCTCGTGTCTTCGTTGGAGATGAAAGCCAGTGCAGTGTACCGCGGCTCGTCTGACGTCTCTAACGTGCATCACGCAATAGTGAGACATGACAGCACGCCGATACGATTCTCATCCAGATTGAAACGGACAGAGGCAGTGGATTGAGTACACGATCAGTGAGCTTTACAGCGCGAGCTTTCGCTACACTGGCTATCAATCCACGAGCAACGTGACACCGCGGTTGAATTCGAGCTCGAGAGAAAAGCAACAACAGCAACAGCAAGAAAATCTCCGGTTAAAGACATTTAGTACTAGTGTCGCCATCTCGTTTAACAAGTAGGAAATAAAATTAACGCGATGATTTTATTTACACGAACACGCAAATACAACACCACTTTGTTTTCCCGTCGTGGTCTTAAAATTTATGTTAGAGACACCTTTAGTACGTACGGCCAGGCGTTTTGTCAGGTTTCTCTTCTAAATAATTGTATTTTCAAAAATGCCTTAAAAAGCGCTAAAAAAGAGTCAAAACAGTCATACTTATGGATTTTATTAAAAATCTCCAGCGCCCTAAAGGAAAATTTCGAAGGCCGCACAACATTTATTGAGTCTTCATAAATAACCTCCATATAAGTGAATACTCTCGTGCATTCCTGAAACTCAGGTTTGTGTAGCGAAATTTGCTCATTGAGTGACGAGCGGTTGAATCCCCCTTAAAGGAGATAAATGATGTGCCTCGATCTCTCTTTCGTTTGTTCTTGTGACCTTCGCGCGTTTCTTTCGTCTGCTTTCATTGACTGTTGATGCCACAATCCGCCAATCCGTGTAAATCTCGCACATTCCGGGATTGCGTGGGTGTAGGAGGTGAACAACATTAACCGCGCGCATGTCTTCAAGTGGAGAGTTCAAAATACGAAAGAATCGAACGGCCCGCCCCGAAGTAAATGTTGCATGTTCTAGCTTGCACAGTGCTAGCGATACCGCATCATTTTTTTTATAAGAAGAGTAATGACAAAAACGGCCGAAGAGTTTAGGCTCGGTTATTTTTATCAGGTTGTTAAGTGACGTTAGTGATCCAAACATCGTTGCTAACAAAGCAGGTTTTGAATCGCTACAAAATCTTACTTCGCCGAGTGTGGAAACTCCGAGGTTCCAGCTGGTTGGAAGGACCATTTGTAAGTAGCGCAATTTCTACCAGCTTACTCGAGTTAGGGACAGTCCTTACTTTCAAAGCTTCAAAATAAGTGTTTTCTTACACATGGTGTTTTTTAAGACTTCAATGTTTGTTTAAAAAAAGTCGTGACAACTATAGTTATCCGGCTTGTGCAGGTTAGTTATACGGCTAGGGGGCACTGTATTTGGAATTTATCATAGCAATCAGTCGGCTAATTAGGTAAAATTATTTAAATAACTTTCAATTTCTGAAAAAAGACATATGGTTTCTAAAAAAAAATTGGGTTGGTTGTGTGTATGTTTGCACTGCCTAGAACTTGGTCTGCCTCAACGGGCGAAGAGTCTCCCAGCTGTAGATGATAAATTTAGCCAGTGCAGTACAACCGCTAGCCTGGGGTCTTTAACGTGCACCACGCAGTAGCGATACACGACCGCACGCCGGTACGATGCTCATCCAGATCAAAACGGGCAAGGGTCGGGATTGAACCCAATATCCTACGTTCTGCAGCGCGAGCTTTCTCTCCACGTGCTCCGAGCTGGTATGCGCTAGCCCACTCGGCCACCGATCCTCCTATGGTTTTAATGAAAAAACTTGATGAGCGTCATCCAAAACAACTAAATGAATTATTTCAAGGAATACCTTGAGCGCGTGCGGAGCATAGTCGTGCGCTAAACGGACCGCTCATGCAACAGGTACAAGGCTGGGGCTTTGATAACAGACGGAGATATCGCACGGGCGTCTTATCGCACCGGTAGCCTTGCCTCTGTGGTAGCTTTGGCGTACTGCTGAGCTTCTCACGCGGTCGAAGTCCTTCTGAAAATTACTAATTTGTGGATTTCAATGACAGTTAGCAAGGTTTTCATATTTGTGTATGTAATTAAATTTGAATCTCGATTTAACGAAGTTACCGCGACCCCCTAATTATTTCGTTAAATCAGGAACTTCGTAAAATAGAGGAAGGGAGACCATGCGTATGTTCTGCGCGGAGAATCCGAATTTGTTTGTTAAATTGGGAAATTCGAAAAATCGGGTGCATCCAGAACACATCTGCTTAGGTAGATTTTGTTTCTTGTGAATCAGTAAGACAGAAAGACATATAGAAAACTCCATCAAATGAATATAAATGGGTGTAGAAAATAAAATAGAAAAAAAAGTGTAGTGGTGTCTTGGTTCGCACACCCGACCGGACATAGTTCAAATGCTTGCTCCGCCAAATATTCTGACATTCGGCAGTTTCGTAAAACTGGGTCATTCGATCAAATATATTTATTTCTGTCCGAATGTTCGACTATACATACCGGGTGTTCCATTTCGATTCGAAAATATTTTACAAAACATCCGGTAAACATGTTCTAACATTGTTTGGGCAGGTGGCCTGGGGGACATTAAGTGGGTGGCTAATCTTCGTGATAGGTCGGATAATTCACTAAAGTTCTTTATTCAACTTTGTAATTACTACAAATAATCATAGGGGTTCAATTAAAAACATGTTGAGCACAATCAGAAACCGCAATATATCAGTCAATTTTATAACGACTTGAGCTCTTTGGAAATTCGGGGCCGCACCAAAGTTACCACTCGTGGAGCAGGCGCAAAGCTAGCAGTGGCGGAACGCGATGGTAATCCAAGCATCCGCATTTCTGTGTGTGAGCACAGATACGAAATGTATCCAGTTAGAAGTGTTCTGAAAGCACACACCGCCGCGTGGAACGCGTTACTACGCGTTCTGGCACGTGGTACGTGCTTGTTATGCACCGAAATTGCCTAGAAATAGGGAGGCTATCAAAGAAACACTTTGCGAGAAAGAAAATCAGCATACGTCTGCAGTGAAAAACATGCTAAGTATCACCAAAAACCACTAAATAAACTCAGTTTAGAAATATAAAACTAAGGAGTAGCATTGTGCGGCGATCCGAAAAAACAAAAAAAAAACAAAAAAAAATCTCTTAGTTAGGACGTATTTCCACATTTCTGTTTCTTATCGAATCGCATCCTCGCAAACTCGGTCCTGCTCCCCGATGGCCAAGTCGGCAAGCTACCGCCTCGCCTCCCTCGGAGGGTGGAGGGAAATATGGAGCACATGTGGTGCGGGTGACGGCTACCGGGGAGCAGACCGAAGGCGCAAAGATACACTCAGATAAGAACCCCAAACCTAAAAACACGTCTAAACTGAGCGTTCTTTTTTTTTCAGCACGCCGTTGGTTTTGGCATATTGGAATATATAATTCTAGAAAGAGTTGATTTAGTGGTTTAAATTATGCATATAAAGTGTCTGAGCGGAAGATTTTGTTTATTATCACTATTTCAAAATGAATTAGTAAGCTTTAGTTATCACGATAATTAGAATGTTTATGCAACCCTTTACGTCTGCCGAGGTGGTTTATTCCTGCAGAGTGTTTCTATTTCGAACTGAATATTTTATGGATTTCGGAAAGCTTTCGCAGAATCTCTTTTCCTGTCTCTACCTCTCTCTCTATATATATATATCTCTATATATCTATATATATATCTATATATGTCTACATATATATACATATATATATATATTGTAGGGTGCAACGCACCCACAGATCCATTCTTCTCATGAAAATAAAAGAGATGGCTCGAGGCGCAGCACGCGCACGCGCCTCGGAAAGCGCGTGCAAGAGAATACTCTGAAGCCGCCATCACAGGCAGACACGTCGTTCACTTCTCTCGTTCTATGTCCTCACTTTAAATAACGTGGCAGGGCCTCGCGGCCCCCCCACATATTTGGTGACCCGGAAGCTCTTGGATGAAGGCACGGAATGACGGCGAACCTCAAAGAGCAGGAGCCGGAGCCTCGGCTTCCATCTCGTCGGTTGCAGTCCGACTTCCGCCGTACTATGACAGAAACCCGAGGGTCTGGTTCCTGCAGGCTGAGTCCCAGTTTCATCTCGGCGGTGTGACGAGCCAGGAGAGCAAGTATCATCATGTCGTCTTGGCGCTGTCGCTGGCAGCAGCCAGCGAAGTATACGACATCCTTGCACAACCCTCGGCCACAGCTTCCTACGACCAGCTGAAGGCGGTTTCCTGCAGAGAACCGAGGCATCAGATCGCTCCCGCCTTCAAGAACTTCTTTCGGCGGAAGAACTCGGCGATCGACGTCCGTCCCAGCAGCTAAGGCGGATAACTCAGCTCCTTGGAGATCGCGCCAACGCGATCGGCGACGCTCTGCTGCGGGAGCTATTTATTCAGCGCCTGCCAACCAACGTACAGATGGTGTTGGCCGCCGCTACGGCTCTCGACCTCACAGGCCTAGGGCCGAGGTAAGCGCTGTTCCTGCAAAACGCGCCGATCGATCACAGACGCCCATCTACTTCCTTCGGGATGTGAACAACTCGTCGATCCCCGTCTACAAGGAACGGTCCATCACCATAAATCTTGGCCTCAGACGAGTCTACCGATGGGTATTCCTGGTCGCAGACGTAGGCAACGCGATCATCGGCGCTGACTTCCTACAACACCACAGCCTCCTTGTAGACGTCAAGGAGAGACGTCTGCTCGACTCCCCAACGCGACTCTCCGTGCAAGGCGTCTCAACAACTGACACGGCAGGATTCGCGTCAGTCTGCTCTAACATCGACGTGCCATTCCGACCTCCTCTCCAGGATTTTCCAAGCCTCACGCGAGCTCCTGACTGGACCAGACCGGTTTCGCACGATGTCCGCCATCACATCGAAACAACGGGCGCACCGGTTCACTTCCGACCCCGTCGTCTGGCTCCAGAGAAACTCCGCATCGCTCGCGAAGAATTTGAGCACATGCTCGAGCTTGGAATTATCCGACCTTCGTCAAGCAGCTGGGCGTCACCCCTACACATGGTGTCCAAGAAGAACGGAGATTGGAGACCGTGTGGCGACTATCGCGCACTGAACAAGAGCACAGTGCCCGATAGATACCCCCTATCAAACATTCAGGACTTTACTGTCAACCTCCAAGGCGCGACCATTTTTTCGAAGGTTGACCTTACCCGCGCGTACCACCAGATCCCCTTCGCTGACGAAGATATCCCAAAGAGAGCTATTACAACTCCCTTTGGTCTGTTTGAGTTTCTCCGCATGCCCTTTGGCCTCAGTAATGCGGCTCAAACATTCCAGAGATTCATCGACGCTGTCACGCGCGGGCTTCCCTTCGTATTTGCCTACGTTGACGACTTGTTGGTCGCTAGCTCGACAACGGAGGAGCACACCAACCACCTCCGTCTTCTTTTCCAAAGACTCTCAGACCAAGGCATCATCATCAACGCCGCAAAAAGTGAGTTTGGGAGATCAGAACTCGAGTTTCTGGGACATCGACTGGACCGACACGGCATTAGACCTTTCCCGTCGAAAGTGCAAGTGATCAGGGACTTTCCAAGACCTTGCTCGATCACAAAGCTTCGCCAGTTCCTCGGCCTGGTAAATTTTTACCGCCGGTTCATTCCGAACTGCGCGAGGCTACTCCAGCCTCTTGATTTTCTACTAGCCAAGACTGCACGTGTTACTACCAACCTGCCTTGGAGTGAAGACGCGGAGCAAGCCTTCTGCGAAGTAAAGACTGTACTTGCAAACGCTGTACTTCTGCGACATCCACAACACGATGCCAGAACCTCGATCATGACAGATGCTTCAGCTACGGCTGTTGGGGCGGTCCTACAACAACAGGTGGACGGTGAATGGCAGCCCCTAGCTTTCTTTTCCAAGATGCTAAAGCCCGCCCAGACCCGCTACAGCGTCTTTGGAAGAGAACTGCTCGCAGCGCACTTGGCCGTTCGGCACTTTCGACACTTTGTCGAAGGTCGCCCCTTCGTCATCTGGACGGACCATAAGCCACTCACCTACGCCATCCGGAACTCAAGCTCTGTCTATACCCCTCGAGAACTCCGCCAGCTGGCCTTCTTGTCGGAGTTTACGACGGACATCCGGCATATCAAAGGGAAATCAAACGTCCCCGCTGATGTACTGAGCCGAATTGACGCCGTACCTTCGCCTGCTCCGCAACTCGACATCACGTTGCTGGCTCGTCATCAGGCATCCGACGAGAGCTACAGCAGCTCCGCACATCAAACAACTCTCTCCAGCTAGAGGATGTTGAGTTCCCAGGAGGCATCACCATCGTCTGCGACACGTCCACAGGAACGCATCGCCCATTCGTTCCGATGACGCTACGACGGCCGCTTTTTGATGCCCTTCATTCGTTGTCGCATCCCGGCGTGAAGGCAACACAGAAGCTAGTGGCCAATCGCTACGTTTGGCCTCGGCTGAAGTCCGACGTGCGTGACTGGGTGCGGACCTGCTTGGAATGTCAACGAGCCAAGGTTCACCGTCATTCTGTGCCCTCATCCACGAGCTTCCTGCCACCAGATGCCCGTTTCGACAAGGTCCACATCGACCTGGTCGGGCCCCTTCCGACATCTCAAGGGCAACGACACATCCTGACCTGTATCGACCGCTTCACAAGGTGGCCGGAAGCTACACCATTGCCCGACATGACTGCAGCCACCGTCGCCGAGTCATTCGTCTCGTCCTGGGTGGCGCGCTTCGGATGCCCATCTGAAATCGTCACCGAAAGAGGGCGTCAATTTGAATCCAACTTGTTCACCGAGTTGTCCCGAATCCTAGGCATGACGAGATCTCGGACAACTGCATACCATCCGCAGTCTAACGGCCTGGTGGAACGTTTCCACCGACACATCAAGTCCGCGCTCATGGCCCACGCGAACTCCAAGGAATGGGTACAACAGCTTCCACTCGTCTTACTCGTAGTTCGAACGGCGTTGAAGCAGGACCTCGGCTGTGCAACCTCTGAGCTCGTCTATGGGACGACCCTCCGATTACCATCGGACTTTTTCGAGGTCGACCTGTCTCCAAACACGAGGCCAGAAGACTACGCCACAAAGCTGAAGGAGGTTTTTGCAGACCTACGACCAGTTCCTACGCGCGCGGTATCTGCCAAGACTTCTTACGTCTCTCAGGACTTGTACAGTGTAACGCATGTGTTCGTGTGCCAAACAGCCAGACGGAAACCGCTCCAACCACACTATATGGGACCGTTCCCGGTTCTGGAAAAGAAGCCAAGTGGCTTCGTTGTACAGATCAATGGACGACGACACACCATCGCTCTCGAGCGTCTAAAGCCAGCCCATCTCGAGCACGCACCCGTGAACCTCATCACATGTGAAGACGCGCGAGGAAAGTCCGAAGTCTCGCAGGAAGTCTGCTCAAGTTCATTGGACAAACTCATTGCCAGAGCTAGCGCCCTAATTGTGTGTTGTCGTTGTTCTTTTCGTTTTCTTTAATCGCACGTTGGGGCTCCTCGCTAAGGGGGGGCATATCTGTAGGGTGCAACGCACCCACAGATCCATTCTTCTCATGAAAATAAAAGAGATGGCTCGAGGCGCAGCACGCGCACGCGCCTCGGAGAGCGCGTGCAAGAGAATGCTCTGAAGCCGCCATCACAGGCAGACACGTCGTTCGCTTGTCTCGTTCTATGTCCTCACTTTAAATAACGTGGCCGGGCCTCGCGGCCGCCCACAATATATATATACTGAAAGGGACAGCCTAAGGTGTGCTAAGAAATATACAGGTTCTGCCTGGTAACTTGCACCAAACTTTATAAAAAAATCGGAGCCCTCTACGAGAGTAAAACTGAATCTGTGTTGTCGGAATGCTTTTGGGAAAGTGAACACATTTTCAGTGCGCCAAGTTAATCATTTATTTGAGATAAATTAGCTATTCTTTATATTCGGTTAAAAGCCTGGGTGCAAATTGAAAAGTTGTAGAGCGCAATGTGAAAAAAAATTAACATGGCACTGCAACAATATTCAATTGGGATGTTTTTAACTTTACACGACCTTACTGGCGCTACTGCGACTCAAGGTTACTGGCAAGCAACGTCACTGGCCAAGAAAATCCTTTGTTGTGAACTTGTGGTGTAATTTCAAGGACGAAAGCGAGCGTTTTCATTTAACCTTTCCTTCGCAAAACTTGATGACGGTGCTGGGTGGTCGCAGTACCGCGCAGTGACGATATTTGAACGTGGCTCATAGGTTAGACGCTAGCATTGCGTGGCCACTCGATTTGGGCTCGTGATAACCGATAGTTCCTGAAGCACTCAGGTAGTGGCCCGTATCGAATCACTGCAGTGGCGACGATAGCCGAACCATAGCAATGCCTGGTACTCATCGCCTGTCCTTTGCCTTGCCAACCCCAGCGCGTGGCTATGATCAACATTGGCGGCGTATAATCGGCTCCAGATCACGTGGCCGCTTGTTCTGGCTGCGAGTTGAGGGGTTGAAAACTGTTCGTTTTCTCTATTTCTTTTCTGCGACTTCGGTTGCGTGTGGTGAAAACCGATTGGGTGTTCCACAGGTCATTAACGTCAGGGATCCGTTCTTAGCTTTATTTGCGCAAAGCCCGAATCGTTGCATCACCCCTTTATGGCGTTTCGTTCATGATACACTTTTATTTATTCTTTATTCTTTATTCAGAGATCTCCCCGTAGTGCCCGAGGGCGTTACAGCAGGGGGGTTACAGTGCTGAAAAATAAATTTTCCTTTTCACTGCACACTTGCTGCTCCGACAGCACATTGCACTGTTGTACCGTTAACAAAAAAAAAAAAAGAGTTGGCGTACATGTTTGTCTTGGCGTGGTGCTCTCTAATTTTTAAAGAATGATCGTTCCGCGATGATAATCTAATCATCCGCGTTCCACCACTGTTGGCTTTGCGCGTGCTTCACGAGTGGTAACTTTGGCGCTCCTCCGATTTTCCCACGAGCATCGAGTCGTTCTAAAAACAGTTGATTTGGTAGTTTTCGATGACGCTCAGTAAGTTTCTACTTGAAGCCATTTGTATATTTTCACAAATAAAAAAGTAATTAGCACATTTTAATTATTTAGCCGACTTATCGCAAGAATTAGCCACCCAGATAATGTACCTCTGGCCGTATAACTCACCTGCACAAACCGCATGAGTGCAACTTTCATGGCTTTTTTAAAGGAAATCTGTAAAGCTTAAAAAACTGTATATATATATATATATATATATGGGTGGTTTCATCTCAAATCGTGCAGGCAAAAAGGGTCGAATTTTTTAATTTCGATGAAAAAAATATATGTTATGGCGCCGTTTCTAAAACCGCAGTCGACACAAACCGCAAGTTCGTCGGATTTTTTGTTCTCGACTTATGAATTTTTAAAGAGGCCGCGGCGAAAAGCAGTGTTTTTCACACCCGTCGTGGATCGGATGTTTCGCTTGATCTCCCGCCATGGATTTTCAGTCCACATTATATTATCTTTTTTGAAGCACTCTGTGGACACATTTAAAAGGCTCCAATACCATGAAATATTCTTAGGCCTTTTGCTTTTTTTCTGTAAAAATGTCAAAAACGCCTCCTCGGTCAATTGTTAACGAACTTTGACAATTAATTACTGGCGATCTACTTGGGTTGCACCGATATTTTTTATGTCCACGGAGAGCCCAAAACACGCTCTTTATATTTATTATAAAATGCCTTGGCTGTATAAAATATCCTTTGCGGTACGTTTACGTTAATATTATGCAAAAACCAAAAAGTACCATTTTTGAAATTGATTTTCTCAAAAAACCCATTTTTTATTTTTTTGATTTTTTGTTCAAATGTAGATATGATAGTTGTCTACACAAAAATCAAGCCTAGAGAGTGTATATTTTGTTTGCATGTTTTATATTTAGGCCTCAATATCGGAAAAAGACGTCTTTGTTTTGCAAGACCTAAGTCAGACATAGTGACCCATGCGTCTCTATGAAATGTGAAAAAGTTTTCTTGAACTTTATTCTGCATTCTGTAATCAATTATAAACGAATTTTGTGGTACTGAATATTTATGTATGTTTTGATAAGAGCGGGAACCATGAGATACATACCTAACCAAATCAGCAGGCCTAGTAGACTTTCAATAACAAAAAGGCACGGACGTTGTATTGTTTCGATTTATAAACCTTTCAAAGTAAACTAGCACGACTAGCTATTAGCTGTCATATTACTAAGACAAAGAAAGTCACCACATCGTCGATATATGATATACAATTCTTTACGAAACCAAACACTGGGGCTTGTTCACCGCACATCGCACAGGTCACCAGGGAATGTCCTTTCACTTCCGTAATACACAAAAGTGGTGACACAGAAACGGTCCGAAACACACAGACAATGTGTCACGCAGAGGGGTAGGAAATAAAAATAAATAAATAGGAATTAAATTGCCCAACTCCGATCTTAACGAAAATTGCGTTTAAAAAAAAATAAATAAAATAATGTATTTAGGTTCGAGCGGTGGCAAGGCGATAGGTCCACGCCTGGGGGAGAGTCAGACAAAGAAGTCGACGGCACGTAAAGGTAAAACAAACAAAAAATCAATAATTTAATAAAGACGGGAAAACTCAGCCGCACATGGCAAGAACAAAAACCAACTCCCCCGGGCATTCCCTAAACGGGACGCAACCAAATGCGTGCGAACACGCTCTCTACATCACCGCCAGGCCGCTACGCCATGACGAAATAAACTCAACAACTGAACAGTGCTAACAAACAGTTAGTAAGAAAACATTGAAAAAAAACAAAACAAAAAACGTTCAGAAAAAAACGCACCCGAGAAACAAAGTTCAGCGGGGCGAAGAAACACACACGAGTCGGCCCCACGACATTGAAGTCTGGCAGAATGACGGAATCCAAATGATGCTCGAATCTGTTCCTCCCTCTATTACGCACATCCACGACGGCTGTGCGGAACAGTGGCTGTACGATACAAAGTGAAGAATAGATTCGAGCAGGCGATGCGCGAGAAGGTATTCGAGACTATGCTTCAAGCTTCATATCGGGAGAGGAGCTTTCGAGGTTTCTGCAGTTACTCAAACTTTCTCTTTCCCCTTCCCTTTAAAAAAAAAAAAAAAAACACGTCAGCCGGCGCTAACGTTTCATCTCGGGAGAAGCCCACTCTTCACAAACGGTTATAGTTGACAAGGAGGCTGACTTCGACCCAACTAGTCTCCGGGCAGAATACAAACACAAGTATATTTACCAACACGCTCGTTTTAATGTCAGTCTCCGGGCTTTGCTGTTTCCAAAAGAGATAACCCTTTATAAGGACAAAACGAGCGGGTTGGTGGCTATAGTTAAACTTAAACACTCCCTTCTCGTTTTCTTCCTCAAGTTTAATAGGTAACCCTTCGGTGCTATCGGATCTCCCCGGAGAGAGAGAGAGAGCACGGCCGTTTCAAGGTAAGGATAGGGCGCTCGAAGCTAGGGCAAACAGGCGGTATCGTTTCACGCATGCACGGATGGCTGGTTTCAAATTTCCCCACATCCCTAACGAAACCGGCCCATCTTCGTGTGTGCGTCTGCGGGATTTCTGTCCCGCGCCGCCGGTTTTAGCGCGCACGCGGCGTTGTTTTGGCTGGCAGAACAGTTGTTAACCGTCGAAATTCTAAGGCCGTGGTGTCCTCATCCTTTCAGGCAACGATTCCTTTGCTTTCCCTTGTGCAATACTCTGACAGACTCCTCCTGGGTGGCTTTCACTGTTCGCCGCGTCAACGACACAATCGTACCATTTCACTCCTCGTGACACAGGGTGCGCTGCTCGCTTTACTGTCACGGGCCGTCCTATCTAACACAACGAGCCCGAAAAGTCGTGGTCATCTGCTGGCTCCGAAAGGGCGGGACGTTCATGCAGGCCAATGAGGGCCCCGAATCAATAAGACGTCTGCGGACTCCTACACGTTAAAAATTTACGACACCTGCTGGTCTGTTAGGAAGTGTTGCTTTCTCTTTTTGGAACTCCTCCGATGTAGCTTGCCGCCTATAATAAAATTTAAATAATCAATGAATATATCAGGGTGGAAATACTGTATTTCATTTTTATGTGGGAACGTTGAAAAAAAGAAAAAAACTATTTCCAAGCTTGTGAAGACGCGCAATTCGCAAGTCCATTTCGAGCCGTAAAAACACGTTTTTGTACGATATTGATGCCTAAATGTAGAACATACAAGCAAAATATACACTTTCTAGGCTTGATTTTCGTGTAGACAACTATCATATCTACATTTGAACAAAAAATCAAAAAAATAAAAAATGGGTTTTTTGAGAAAATCAATTTCAAAAATGGTACTTTTTGGTTTTTGCATAATATTAACGTAAACGTACCGCAAAGGATATTTTATACAGCCAAGGCATTTTATAATAAATATAAATAGCGTGTTTTGGGCTCTCCGTGGACATAAAAAATATCGGTGTAACCCAAGTAGATCGCCAGTAATTAATTGTCAAAGTTCGTCAACAATTGACCGAGGAGGCGTTTTTGACATTTTTACAGAAAAAAAGCAAAAGGCCTAAAATTATTTCATGGTATTGGAGCCTTTTAAATGTGTCCAGAGAGTGCTTCAAAAAAGATAATATAATGTGGACTGAAAATCCATGGCGGGAGATCAAGCGAAACATCCGACCCACGACGGGTGTGAAAAACACTGCTTTTCGCCGCCGCCTCTTTAAAAATTCATAAGTCGAGAACAAAAAATCCGACGAACTTGCGGTTTGGGTCGACTGCGGTTTTAGAAACGGCGCCATAACATATATTTTTTTCATCGAAATTAAAAATTCGACCCTTTTTGCCTGCACGATTTGAGATGAAACCACCCATATATATATATATATATATATATATATATATATATATATATACATATTAATATGAATAACTCCTGAAAATCCACGCCAGTAGTAGATTTTGATAGGGTCATTTGAGCGATCCTCAACCTATCTTCTGCAGTTTTCAAGAACTTAAACTAGTTTATGGTTTTGGTTAAAGTGGAAGCACCCACAATACTACCCAATAAGATATTTGTTCAGTAATAGTAGAAACTCCTCCAAATACCTATGGGAGCGGCGGCGAACGGCGTCTGTGGCGCCCCTAACCGACTTGAAGATTTTTACCGAGCAGACGACGCAATAGAAAAGTATTGGCTCCGAGACGTTCTAGACGTTGACAAGTTCCATTTGCGAATCCTAGAAGCCGAACCACTAATTTCGTTCAGTGTAGTTGTGCAGCGGTGTCCACTGATCACAACCGCAACAACAATCACGTTGTAGTATGCATAGAAAAACATATTTATTTATTGGTTAGGTAGGCTCAAAGCCGTTCAGAATATTACGCACGACTGGATCTCGTCTGAAAACCGGTAAGAGGGCTCTACCTATTAGAACTATTTTCTCAGAACTTACCCTTGATGTGAGAGGTATATAACGTTATAATCTTGTCATGTCGCCTTCTCAGAATACGTGATCACAAAAAGATGCCCGAACATCAAAGTCAGTGCTTCTGTCGGCCCAATGAGTAACTATGGATGGGCTAGTAGCTAGCGGAAGCCAACCAGTAGCGGACGTTTCCACAAACACGCACATAACGAAAACACAATAGAGGTGGCAAAAAAATGACCGAAGGAACAATTGACGAGCGTTGCAGCAGTGAGAATAAAGCGCAACTTGAAACAGAAGAGGCGTCTTAGGGGCTGCATTACAAACCAAATCAAAAAGAGATTTGGAATAAAAAAAAAACTTGCAGACGGCGCAAATTCCTCGGCGTTTAAAGAAACAAAATCAAGAGCACGGGCGTAACAGAGCAGATGATTGAAGTTTTGAAGCAACTAAGTGGCTGGGAAAGAGTCTAACACACACAAGAACAAAGCAATAATAAAAATAAATTGCGCGATGGCTCTAACACAGGGTCTACGCAAAAAGAAACCGTAAATGAAGACAAACAGAAAGGCGGACGGGTGAAAAGATGTCGCGCCGCAGTGGCATCTGAAAAAAAAAAAAGTAAAGTAAAATTAGGAAGACTGACCCAGCGGCGAGACCGACGTCCGAGTGCTGGCGTTTATCGTGCGTAAAGAAAGGTTACCTATCGACTGGATGTGTACGATCTATTATTGCAAAACTATTTTATGTTTACGTTTTATTTGCGCTCTTTTTTTTTACATGTGTGAGAAGTGGCAGGTATTCTTGAAGACTCCGGTTTTCGTCAATTAAGTGCGGGTGTACATTCACCTCGGTAATGACCTCTGATTGTATACGCACAACCGTTTCCCCGAACCGTATTAACATCGTGGCAGTGAATATAATGTGATTGATGTTCTGTTGCATTTCACTTTTATAGTTGGCGGTGTTGTATGCATGATTAGTGAGATAGACTTAAGACAAGACAGGTATGAGCATGATGTTCATGAAAACGGCAATGTCAAGAGCAAAGCTAAAACCTGTTGATTCATCGAAAAACTATAGTTGAGCCGTAGTTAAAGTTTGAGAGTTTCAGACGTCTGATTGTTCCAAGAAACAGCGCGTAGATACATCGCGTTTCACATGCCTTAAATAAACGGGGACATCAAAAGTGTTTTTTGGCTGAAAAGACAAAACTGCGCCTTAAACGTCGAGAAAAAACATTTTTTAACGGAGAGAACACAACCTTCATTCACGAAATGGTCAATATTTTTTTCTTAACAATCGAAGCGAAATAAAACGGTGCTTTTTCGTTTGTTTCGTCGTGTGGCAATAGGCGTGATGCTCATGCAGTTCGAGGAGTTCGTCTGCTAGCGAAAACTCCACGCTCTCCCTGGGCACTTGCGATCAGTTCTAACCCACGCGCTGCTGGAGTTTTCAGTTTTGGGCTTCAAGGTATATGATACTGTGTTTCAACTCCCTCCGCAGCCGACGCTGGGATTGGATTGAGCCAACCAAGCTGCGTCAAAAGCGCATCGTCATGGTGTTCCTCTGTTTTTTTATGTTATCAGCGAATCAACCATCCGTGCCCAGTGAATCCGCAGTTATACTTTGTATTTTCCGTACGAGATTAATTAAATCGCTGATAGGAAACCGCCGAAGGAAACGATTGTCTTGGCCATGCAACTTTGGTTACCCCTAAATTTGCTCGATGATGTCCGGGCGTCGGCTGCGCTTGAACTTAAAGACGGAGTATAATGGCTGCATTGAGGCATCGGTGCTTCGATACTGGCGGCAACAATGCTGCATCTATTTACGAGAGGAGACGATTTTCGAGGCAAGAGGAACCACAAGTCTCTCCATGGGGGATTCGGAGATTGCACACAAGGTGCAATCTCCGAATCACGAAAATTGCACACAAGGTGCAATCTCCGTGATTGCACCTTGTGTTATACTTTGAATGAAGGTAGTTCATGGATCTCTTTTCACGAAATTCGCATGCGAATTATAATAAAATTAGTTTCTGGTAACCTTAATTTTCCATTGAATTAAAAAAAAATAATAAAGAGGTGGAAGAACTAGCGAAGTCATTGAACGCACAACATTCACCTTACCGAGATGACGTTAAGTAGGTGCGCCACTGAAGCATAGAAGCCTGTTCAGGCTCATCATGTTTACAAAAGTGAATTAGATGATATTGAGATACACCGTTTTATTCTGAAGCAGTCACCTATCTATAGCGTTATTATAATCTGCTCTAGAGCTTGAACTGGCTCTATAGACGCTTTCAGCACGCGCCAGATTGAGCCATCATAGCCGACCTTCTCTTGTCTTACCTAGGGTGCCTCAATGACCTTCAGTTTAGAGTGATGCCACCCTTTCTAGTACCCGATGCCGACAGCACGCACTCACGGGGAAAATACAAAGAAATCAAGGAAAACAAAATGTCACTATAGCACAGTCACCGCCACACACGCGTGCAGAGACACGCTCTTTCTCGCGCTTCTGAACAAAAAAATAAATGTAAAAGTGGGAACAAAATGGCCAGATGTCTCCACCCTAAGCAAAGCGCACATGAAGGCACCCTAGACTTACCCGGATGCTGAGCCACTGAAGCGGGCGTTGACGAGTCTCCACAAGGGCCTATGCTGGAAAGAAGGACACAATAACACTTAAAATGGAAATAACCTCTCCTGCTGTGGTAATGATGAAGCGGAGCGAACGCAATCAGAGGGTACAAAATCTGAAGGTCGGTTATAGAGGCGCCCATGCGCACCTGCTGCAAAGCGTCTATGCGGAGGGCAAGTTCGTCTGCTTCTTGCGCAGGGGGTAGCGGTGACGTCAGAACGCCGAGCCCTGATTGGCTGATCGCGACCCCCTATCTGAGCGTCGTCTGCTCCTTTGCAACGTCGTCTGCTCGCAACGTCGTCTGCGTCTCTCTTACCTTTCCTGCGACTTTCGAAAATGCAGATGCCAAATTCACGAAACGATCTTACGCCAAAAATGTGCGTAACACAAAACTTAAGAACAAATTTGTATTCACGAAACGAAATTTTCGTAAGTTTTGCGCAGGTTACGACGAAATCCTACGACAGCTCCGAAGCTGTCTTACGCACTTCTTACGATCAAATCAGCATGGCCGACAGCGTCGCGGTCGCGACGACCCACGGACGTTTATTTTTCTGCGTGCGCTTCTCACGCGTCCCGACTTCAAGCGGCAAGAAAAAAAATAAAAAGTACTTGAAACAGACCACGACGAACAAGAACGCTGGATCCACAAACACCCGGGAAAAGCTCCAACGGCCACGAATCCACCGAACACGACCAAGCGAGTACGGCAGTTAGGCCTAGTAGGCACTCCGCGACTCGGCGACCGTCTGCCCACGACCGGCTGGCGTGCTGAATGGAATATGCCCGCCCGACTCTTGTGAACCCTTCCCGTATTATAATTTGATCGCTGACCTCAATTTTAGATTAAGAGGTCAATATCTTCCTTTTGTTATCTCCTTGTTTCCCGAGGCAACGGTGACTCTCGCCGGTGAAAAAGCGGTGAATCTCCGACAGACGCAGGAAAGGTAAAGCAGCCATCGCTTTGACTAGCAGACGTAAAGCAGACGACGTTAACTGCGCCAACCCGCCGACGCCGTTAAAGAATGAGGGGTCTCGCCGCACACGAAAGGAGGGAAAAAGTATTTGGGAGGGAACTTGCGGGCACTAACACGCTCACTTTCGGTTCTTAGCAAACACACCTCGGCGGCTCGGGACACCTCGCCAGTGAGTCCTTTGACTTCCCTCTTTGATGCGCGCCTGCTAGTTGTTAGACAAAAACAACGTACCGCTCAAGTTATTTCGTCTGCTCTCTCTGAAAGACGAAGTCAAGCTCGCTCGTAAAGTCGCAGGAAAGGTAAGACAGATGCAGACGACGTTGCGAGCAGATGACGTTGCAAAGGAGCAGACGACGCTCAGATAGGGGGTCGCGATGAGCCAATTAGGGCTCGGCGTTCTGACGTCACCACTACTTCCTTTCTAACGCGCAGAAGACGAAAATGAGCCCACTTGCGAGGCGTATAATGTCTATGCGAGTTCCGGGATGCAAGTAATGTGCAGCAGTCTTTTGTTTTGAATCTCGTGATAGCATGGAATCTCGTTCTTCGTCGTTATCCATGTGCAGTTCCGGCGACATTTGTAAATACGTGTGGTAATATTCTAGTTTTCAATGAAAGGTGAATAACGTGTTTTTGCGATTATCAAAAGTGCGTTGTTCGTGCTTATGTGTTTCTTTATACTAATGGTATTTCATTGCTTTTACCGCGTTTACACTAGAATCTCATCTGTAGTAAGGCAACACTAGTATTGTGTACGATATAAGTTATATTTTGTTCTAAGGCAATTTGACCCCATAGAAAGAAGTAAATTAGTCGACTGTAAATAATAAGTTTAGTACCCCTGCCACAAGGAAAAGTTATAATATCGGCAGATTGATGATTAGACCCATGTTACGGATAAAAAAAAAAAAAAAAAACAGGACACGGGATGGCCCAAAAACGCGTTTTTCGTTTAAGGCTCGTCAAAATATGAGGCGCTGAAGAAATGAAGCCTTCTGCGTTAAGTCCTCATTTCGAACTCTCTTTGTTCGCCTTCCGCCCATTGAAAAGCATGCGGGAAGGGCCTTAGAACGCACCTGGTATCGCAGCGCCGTAGCGTTCTTCCGCAACATAAAGTTCGTTTGCTTTCCTCGCCGTCACCATGGCAACGAACGGCGAATGAATAGAAGAACGCACGGTACCGCCGCGTGAAGCCAGCAACAGCTGACGCCATTTTACGAACGCCGTCTGCAAGCCAAAGCCGAACGCGGTTTGTCAGATCAACCGCCTCCGCCGGTGCGCCGCTAGCAAAGACGACGAAGCTAAGGCACGCCGACGGCGAATGGGCGAGCAAGAGCGCCGAGGGACGACTGCCACGGCAGCATTTATTGGGATCAAAGGCGCGAAATAAGAAACAACAATTTTTATTTGAATCATAGCACGCGATATCCAAGTTGGGGACCAAATACCTTTGCTGGGTCTTTACTGTGAAGTTTTTACAGTGACACGGGGTGCCGCATTCAAAACACAGCTACGTTTGCAAAATATGGGGCCTTGAAAAGGGGCGTTTAGACCGCTACCAGAACATATACCTGACGTACCGAGCACTTTACGAGCGGTTGGCGCATAAGTCGTCTTTATGCACGCAGGCGGGCGACGGGCTCAGCACAGCGGATCACTCGAAGTCACGGGTACCGTAAGCAACCTCGTCCTCCGCACAATAAAGAGGGTCCCTGTCAGCGTCGGGGCTGTAGATTTTGGCGGTCGCGGCGACGGACGACTAGAATCTATCAGTGTTTCCGCGTGCCTTCTCCCTCCTCCATAACATGAACTTTGCACGGTGAACAGTGAAATGGTGGCTCTCGCGCCGTCCAGATGGAAGAGAGTTTTTGACATGGGCCCAGGTGCCCTCCACCGTATTGGTGCGCGCACCAGTGTTCGGGTCCAAAAGTGCAGCTTGTGGTTGATGGTGAGGTGCGTGAAGCGAGCGTCAGCTGCAAGCTTTCGATAGCCAGCCCAACAATCAGTGATTATTCTTGTTCTAGGGCGGACCCACTCGGCTATTAGCCAGGCTTTTAGCGTCACGGGTCTCCACGGGAACAAGAAAGCAGCACCCGCTGCCACGCTCCACACCGCCAAAGACCCACTGGCTAGGCCTTAAATACCCGCGATGATACTTGCGCCGCCCGAACATATACTCTCGTCCAGTTCTACAGTCACGCTTTCGCCTCCAATCATCTCTGAATGCGTAAAGACGGCATTTACCACAACCTCCCGACAAAGGCTCGTCCAATCAGTTATTGTCTTACTTGCGACATCAGTCTCCCGCTGAATGACGGCGCACGAGAGGTTCTGGCACCAGAGGTAGATGTTCTTCATGAGTTGGGGAAGCGTCAGGTGCGATCCCTCGAAAAAGGAACCGCTCCGTACCAAGACCTCGCCCTGGCACTGAAGCTTGACCGGCTTCCTCTTGGGCACCTCACGGGTCATCCACACACCGCGTCTCCACGAAAAGCCATCCGCAGATCTAGCGCGGACTTGCAGCGTCATCGTAGCTTCGCACTCAGGAACGCACGAGAACCCAGGAGCAGGCCCATGCCCTAAAGCAAATTAATTGCTTCAAGAGGGTCTTTCATGGTGTCATGAAGACGGCACAAGTTAAACGCCATGGCGCTGCCAAGCTCGCGTCTTGAAGAATAAGGCGCCGAGGGGGCTAAACGAGCAGAACTGCGCGCTTCTTTGCATTTATTTTTTTTATTTGATCCGCCATTTTATACCTCGTGACACCATTCTAACAAACCCAATGGTTAATCGGTCGGACCATGTGATCGCGTGACAAAACAAACGCTAATCGTTTGACCAGAACGGTTGCCACAGTCGGCATCGTTACAAAGAAGACAACAGTCGGACTCAACAACAAAATAAAGTAACAAAGTGAATAAAAAAAATAAGAAGGGAGCCGTTCTCGGGCGGCGTGTTCTTTGCTGACAGGGGTTGCTCGGAATGTTACTTGTTTGTTTTCTTTTTTGCTTCTTCACCATAGAGGATTGAAACGACCCTTATTTGAAGCTGATTTGTTAATTCAATAACAAACAACGCGTTGAATCGAAGGAGGGAGGGTGTCTTGGCGTCAGAAGTCTTGAAAAGCAAAAGAAAAGTAAGAATGCACAATATATACCGTACTGCAAGTCCGTTATACTCCGCACTCGGCGAGGCCTCATGACGCCTCCGACGACCGTTAGGCTATTTGTTTTGTTTCTTTAGACTTTTATCGCGACCACTACTCCACCGTGCCTCAGATATTCCAGTGAAGGTCCGACAGTTCTTAATAATTATAAGTATTGTCGTTTGAAGTGCACTCTTTCTATGCTGCTTCGTCTTCGTTCCTGACGCCATAAAAATATGGCCGGGAAAAGTTAGCCCCACCTATAAAAAAAAGTTCAGTTCAAGATCGGATTGGTTTGCTGATACAATTAGTCCAATAAAATTAGTCCAATAATTAATTAGCCCAATTATTTAGCTTTGTTATTAGCATATTTGTGTGCATGCATGAAATACAACACCCAACGAGAAGACATGAGTAGAAGGCTGCAAGCGCTGGGACCGTAGACCATTTAATGTCACCAAAACCCTAGGCCTGAGAACACTTGGTGGTATCAGTGTATTGTGTTGAAAGCGCTACAAAAACACGTCGGGGACACTGAACTTTCTGGACCAACTTTGAGTTCGTGAACGTGTGATGTGTGTTTATGCCATATTTTTATTTTTAGATTGCAGGCGCGAAAAATCCACAGGGACACGTAGTAGGGCCTGAGTAATGCGGAGTCAAGGCCAACATCTGGGTGCTGTTACTCGTTCCTCAGTCAGTGTGGATTTTTCGCTCTTATAATCTAAAAAGAAAGAATATTTTTATGGCTTGAAGAACGAAACAGCATATAAAGAGTGCCCTTCAAGCGACAATACTAATAATTATCAAAAACTGCCCTAACCTTCGCGGGAAAATCTGAGGCACGGTGGAGTAGTGGTCGCGATAAAAGTCTAAGGAAACAAAATAAATAGCCTAACGAACGTCGGCGGCGTCATGAGGCCTCGCCGAGTGCGGAGTATAACGGTCTTGCAGTACGGTATCTATTGTGCATTCTTACTTTTTTTTTCTTTCAAGAATTCTGATGCCAAGACTCCCTCCCTCCTTCGTTCCGACGCGTTGTTTGTTTTTAATTAACAAATCAGCTTCAAAAAAGGGGCGTGGCATCCTCTAGGGTAAAGCATCAAAAAAGAAAACAAACAAGTAACATTGCGACCAACACCTCTCATCAAAGAACACGCCGCCCGACGACGACTCCCTTCTTATTTTTTTTATTCACTTTGTTACTTTATTTTGTTGTTGGGTCCGACTGCTCTCTTTTTGTAACGATGGCGACCGAGGCAACCGTTTTGGCCATACGATTGGCGTTTGTTTTGTCACGCGATGACAGGGGCCGACCGATTAACCAATGAGTTTGTTAGAATGGTGTCACGAGGTATAAAATGGCGGATCAAATAAAAATTATAAATGCAAAGAAGCGCGCAGTCCTGCTTGTTTAGCCCCCTTGGCGCTTTATTCTTTCAGAGGCGAGCGTCGCAGTGCCATGGCGCTTAACTTGTGCCGTCCTCATGACGCCATGAAAGACCCTCTTGAAGCAATTAATTTGCTTCAGGGCAGGGGCCTGCTGCTGGGTTCTCGTGCATGCCCAGAGCGCGAAGCTGCGATGACGCTGCAAGTCCGCGCTAGATCTGCGGATGGCTATTCGTGGAGATTCAGTGTGTGGATGACTCGTGTGGTGCCCAAGAGGAAGCCGGTCAAGGTTCAGTGCCGGGGCGAGGTCTCGGAACGGAGCTGTTCCTTTTTCGAGGGATCGCACCTGACGCTTCCCCAAGTCATGAAGATCATCTACCTCTGGTACCAGAACCTACCGTGCGTAGTCATTCAGCGGGAGACTGATTCCGCAAGTAAGACAATAACTGATTGGACGAGCCTTTGTCGGGAGGTTGTGGTCACTTCCGTCTTTACGCATTCAGAGATGATTGGCGGCGAAGGCGTGACTGTAGACTAGACGAGAGTATGTTCGGGCGGCGAAAGTACCATCGCGGGTTTTTAAGGCCTGGCCAGGGGGTTTTCGGCGGTGTGGACCATGGCAGCGGGTGCTGCTTTCTTGTTCCCGTGGAGTACCCGTGACGTTAAAACCCTGCTAGGGCTAATTGCCAAGTTGGTCCGCCCTGGAACTAGAATAATCACTGATTGTTGGGCTGGCTATAGCAAGCTTGCAGATGACGCTCGCTTCACGCACCTCATCGCTAACCACAAGATGAACTTTGTCGACCCGAACACTGGTGCGCACAGCAATGCGGTGGAGAGCACCTGGCCAACGTCAAAAACTATCTTCCATCTGGAAGGCGCGAGAGCCACCATTTCACTGGTCACCTTGCAAAGTTCATGTTTTGGAAGAGAGAGTAGGCGCGCGGAAACACTGATAGATTCCTGTCGTTCGTCGCCGCGGCCGCCAAAATCTACAGCCCCGACGCAGACAGGGACCTTCCGTATAGTGCGGAAGACGAGGATACTGACGGCCCCGGTGACTTCGAGTGATCCGCTGCGCTGAGCCTGTCGCCCGCCTGGGTGCATAAAGACGACTTATGCGCCAACGTCTCGTCAAGTGCTCGTTACGTCAGTTATAGGTTCTGGTAGCGGTTTAAACGGCCCTTTTCAGGGCCCCCATATTTTGCAAACGTAGCTGTGTTTAGAATGCGGCACCCCGTGTCACTGCAAAACTTTCACAGGAGAGACCCAGCAAAGGTATGTGGTCCCCAACTTAGATATCGCGTGTTATGATTCAAATGAAAATTGTTCTTGCTTATTTCGCGCCTTTGATGCCAATAAATGCCGCCGTGGCAGTCGTCCCGCGGCGCTCTTGCTCGCCCATTCGCCGTCGGCGTGCCTTAGCTTTGTCGTCTTTGATAGCGCGCACCGGCGAAGGTGGCCTTTGATCCGAATAAATGCCGCCGTTGCAGTCGTCCGGCGGTGTGGTTGCTTGCTCGATCGGCGTCGGAGCGTCTCAGCTTCGTAATCCTTGCTAGCGGCGCACCAGCGGAGGCGGTTGATCTGACAAACCTCGTTCGGCTTTGGCTAGCAGACGGCGTTCGTAAAGTGGCGTCAGCTGTTGCTGGCTTCACGCGGCGGTACCGTGCGTGCTTCTATTCATTCGGCGTTCGTTGCCATGGTGACTGCGAAGAGAGCAGACGAACCTGATGTTGCGGAAGAACGCTGCAGCGCAGCGATACTAGGTACGTTCTAAGGCCCTTCCCGCATGCATTTCAATGGGCGGAAGGCGAACAAAGAGTTCGAAATAAGTACCTAACACAGAAGGCTGCATTCCTCCAGCGCCTCATAATTTGACGAGCCTTGCACGAAAACCATGTTTTTAGACCGGAATTTGGAGATAGTTTTTTTACACCATGGGTCTAAAGTATCAATGTGCCTCGCGCCTTACGCCCCCTTTTCGACTTTTCTGTGAGTGCAGTTCCGCCACGCCTAAGGTGGCAAGAAACGTTTCGTCTTTTTGTGAAGCCGACTCGCCCACACCGTACCTCTGGCGCCAGGACCTCCCCTTGACGACTCTTTTGCCGACGCGTCAAATCACGGAGTGGGCGTTGTAACGCCAACTGCTGCTCTGGCCATCCTGACGGAGCCGGTTCGCCGAATCTTTGAAAGAGAGGCCACCGCCTGGGGGCCCTTGCAGCCCTGCTCGCTCCTCCATGCACGGTGATGCACACCGACAATCGAGCCCTGCGACTCGCCATCACTGTGGGCCACCTTCGCACTTTGTTTTGGGAAATCTGTGTTTTATTTTCTTACGTAACAATAAACAAGGAGCTCCGCTGCAAATAGATTCCGTCTGCTGCCAACCCCGCCGACGTGTCCTCACGACTACCGTGCTTCTTTTTCGCCCTCTCACTCTTGTGATTGGCTGCGGGCACGCCGGCGGGGGAGGAGGTTGCTTTCGGTATAAAAACCGACGGCTCCGCCTCTCCCGGCAGTCGGATTCTAGAGCGTGAACTAGTGAAGACGCACCGCTCCATCTAGGGTTTCAGTTGCGGCATCGAGACCCCAATCTCTTCAGTGCGGAAGTATCCAATGCCGCCTAAGCGCAACTACAGGACGCTTAGATCTCACTCTGCAAGACCAGCCGACCGAACAGGAGCGCCGCAGAATGGAAGTCCTCCTGTTGCAACTACGCCGCGTGGCGATCCTGGGGGGTCACAACCCTTCGCGATGTTCCCCGCCCCGCCTTCTGGTGGCATGCCCCCCCCCCCCGCCCCCCTCCACCCCTCGTGTCTGACTCCCTACCTCCGGCAATCGTCGGCTTGGTCGACGACTTCACCACCCTCCTCCGGGCGGCTTTTCCGGAGATTAACCCCCCCGACGAACGAGGTTCCCCACGGTGGACCAGTCAATTCCCGACTCGGGAGACGACGAGGAGGACTACCTTCTTAGAGGTATCGCCAGCGGTCAGGATCCTCCAAACCGGTACCGCGTACGAGTCGCCGACGACAACAACCTTGATGAGATCTCCGAAAGTGACTGGGATGCCAGCCCGGAACGCTACGTGCGACCACAGCGAGTTCCTACACGAGCCAGGGGACAACGTCTCTTCATAACTACCGACACCCCGACCCGTCGCGACTTCCGCAACGCCCTCATCTTCGGAGACCGAGCGAGCAGGCAGTCCCGGTTCTTCGGAACTCGGGACGTCGAGGAGATTCAGCTCTTGGAGCACTTCCTTGCTGTCTGGGACTCCGTCCCCCCCCCCCCCCCCCCCCCTCAAACCTTAGATGGAGCGATGAGTCTTCACCAGTTCACGCTCTAGAACCCGACTGCCGGGAGAGGCGCGCCGTCGGTTTTTATACCAAAAGCAACCTCCTCCCCCGACGGCGTGGCCTCAGCCAATTGCAAGAGTGAGAGGCGGGAAACAATCGCGGTAGTCGTGAGGGCATGTCGGCGGGGTTGACAGCAGCCGGAATCCATTTGTAGCGGAGCTCCTTGTTTAGTGCTACATAAGCAAATACAACAGAGAGTTCCCAACACAAAGAACGAAGGTCGCCCGCAGTGAGGGCGAGTCGCAGGGCTCGGTTGTCGGTGTGGATCACCGTGCTTGGAGGGGCGAGCAAGGCTCCAAGGGCCCAGGCGATGGCCTTTCTTTCAAAGATTCGGCTGTCCGGCTCCGTCAGGATGGCCAGAACAGCAGTTGGCGTTACAACGCCCATTCCGTGATTTGACGCGTTGGCAAAAAAGTCGTAAAGAGAAGGTCTTGGCACCAGGGGTATGGTGTGGGGGAGTCGGCGCCACAAAAAAGAAAGAGTATCTTGCCGCCTTAGGGATGGCGGAACTGCACTCACATTAGTGTCGAAAAGGGGACGTAAGGCGTGATAGCCCGCGCGATAAAGTGAAAAATAAAAACTCCAAAGTCCGGCTAGGTGCTGATAAACACTGATGAACCGCGGGGTCCGGAGCAGCTGGAGAGTGTCGGCGAGCGACTGGATCCACTGGGAGTTATGGGAGAGGTGTTGTGGTCATGAGTGTTGAGTAGAAATCCCCCCAAAAAAACGGATCTCTCGTGTGGGGGTGATGAGAGTGTCCTTGGGGTTTATGCTAAATCCGCATTCACTCAAGTGTCGGAGAAAGCGCTGGGTCTCTCTCAAAAGAAAAATTGGGTCGGGGTGTGCAAAAAGGAAATTGTTGATATACGACCAAGCCCAAAGTCCTCTGTCGCTGAGGGTTCTAGCAATGGCCGTAGCCAAGGCCTGCATCACAAAAGGTGCAGGTCTTACCCTAAAAGGGAGCCTGTTAAAGCAAAAATGCTGGCCGTCAAGGCGGAATGTCGTGAGGCGCTGGGCCTGGGGGTGCAAGCAGTGGCGTACCATCTTGTTTAAACTGGGGGGGGGGGGGGGGCAAACCAGACCCCTTCCCCCTTCAGGGCCGGGAAGCGGTGCCCTTGGTAAATTGGCGCCACCGGACAGTGTTTTCCCTGACCAGTGCAAAGTGGCGGCTGTTTCAGGGGGGGGGGGGGGGGGGGAACACATGCCTTGCCTCCCCACTCTGAGAACTGGGATGACAAGCGCCCCCCTTGCCCCCCGATTGGTGCGCCCATTGGTGCAAGGTTACGTGATAAAAGGCCTCCGCCAAATCCACCTTTGTAAAAAATGCTGCATGTGGAAGGGGGTTTTGGAGGAGGACTTTTGGTAGAGGGTCCAGGCGAAAAGGAGGCGCCGGAAGATGTGGCGTGAGATGACTAGCATCCATGACAAAATGCGACTCCCTAGTCGACTCAGGGGCCAGTTGAATCGGGCTCGAAAATGAACCACGCGTGGTAGGACGGATAAGACCGGAGGACAACATGGACTGGACTGCAGTCCTTAAGACATTTAGTTGGTCCGGCTTACGAGGCTTGTTGTTTACAGCTGAGCGTGCTTTGCAATTGATTCTTAAACATGAGTAATCCGGAGGAGGGAAGAAATTAAAGGTGTGGCTCGTTTTGTCCCAGTCTACCCGGGGGGGGGGGGGGGGGGGGGGAGGGCAAAGAACGCTGGCGCGAATGGGCTGCCAGACAGGCGGGTCTAAAAGGAGGGGTCTACGAGAGTCCTCGTCGTCATCCTGTTGCTGATCCTCGTCCTCAGAAGGAGACTCATCGGGGTTAGGATGATCGTCTAGCCACCGCGGTATGCGGTCCTCGGGTAGTGCCCAAGTGTCTTCTTCCTCACTAACGGAGGACGAATCACTGGATTCGGAAGAAGGGGTGAGAGGTAGATGTTCGGACCGAAGGGCCGGCAGAAGAATATCGGGAGGAGCTAAAATGTCCTGGACGACAGCTACTATGTGTTGGCCGCCTACGTCCACCACTACTGGTTGGGGATTGTCCAGGACGATATCTAAATGGGTGGTTACATCATTCATCAAAGAGAGGGTGGGTGGTGAAAACGCCTCAGAAGGCACACTCAGCGGCAACGTTGCCGTAGGGGTAGGGGACGGTGGTAGGGCCGCAAAGTCCCGGTTGTCCGGATGCAGGTCGAGAAAGTGTCGCGGGCGCAACTGGAAGCGACGAGTCGGTGAGGCAAAAAGCCTGGGTTGTCGGCGTCTTTGGCCGACCTGGGGGGATTTCTGGACCGGGCACCTCTGGTGGTCTCGGTGGCTCCACGACCACGAGTTTGTGGTCGACTAGGACGGTCGGCTAGAGCAGGGGGGCTGATGCAGATGGGAGCGGGGCTCCCGAAAGAAAGGAGGCCGACGGGTCGGCGTAGCCTTGGAGTGCTTTCCGCCATCCAGAGAGCGCGACATGGTATAACAGTCGAACCATGCCGAAGGTCCGCAGCTTGGCGGCAGGTACGAGGGTGGGGGGGGGGGGGGGGGGGGGGGGGCAGAATCCTAGACGGCAACCCTATTGAAAATTCCATCAAGATATGTAACTTGGGACAGAGACTGCCAGTCAGCAGCCTTGGTGGAGCGTGCCCTGATGGTTCATCAGATGACGTCTGACTGCCACTGCCAAGGGAATTTCATCAACAAGGGCAGCATTTATATGAGAGTAAAGCTATACTCCCTCATAAATATCCCCAAATGCCTCGACAAAACAAAATGTTCCACCGCGGATCGAACCCACGTCCACTTGCGTACAAAGCGCACGCCTTAAAACCTTTGCTATGACATCGCTTAGGAAACTCGATTTGACCATTCGTTTTATACGAGTTTAGCGGAGCGCGTATAGCCCTTTTCGTCCGATTGTAATAATTGGGGTTGAAGAAAGAATTGGGTTGTGTGTGTGTTTATACAGCCTAGAACTTGGTCTGCCTCACAGGGGCGACGAGTCTCCCAGCTGTAGATGAGAAATTTAGCCAGTGCGGTACAGCCGCTAGCCTGGGGTCTTTTATGTGCATCACGCAGTAGTGATACGCGACCGCACGCCGGTACGATGCTCATCCAGATCGAAACGGGCAGGGGTGGGGGCTCGCACCCAGGAACCCTGGGTTCTGCAGCGCGAGCTTTCGCTCCACGTGCTCCGAGCTGGTGTGCGCTAGACCACTCGGCCACCGATCCCCCTAATTGGGGTTGTGTGGATATTTATACGGCGAGTCGTTGGTCAGCCATTTTTAAAGTTGCGACGAGTCACTCGCTGTAGATGAGCAATTTAGCCAGTGCGGTACAACCGCTAACCTGGGGTCTTTAACGTGCACCACACAGTAGTGATACACGACCGCACGCCGTTACGATGCTCATCCAGATCGAAACGGGCAGGGGCGGGGATTGAACCCAGGATTCCTGGGTTCTGCAGCGCGACCTTTCGCTCCACGTGCGCCGAGCTGGTGTGCGCTAGACCGCTCGGCCACCAATCCCCCCTTTCCGTCCGAAGTGCACTCCCGAGTGCGTATAGCTTTACTCTTTATATAAAGCTCAAATTTCGAGGTGGCAATCTTGGATTGCTATGAAACGGTTCACAAGCCGAGGTGGAAATCTTGCATGGCTGTTAAACGGTTCAGAAATCCTTAAAATGATTGCAATTCATGACATCAAAAATCAGGATAAGTGTGTATCCGTCCTTTGTTTTTTCACCCTTTTTGAAATTTGTGTTTTTCAGGCAAAAGGGACATTCGTTTAAAAACGGGACCACATGCACCGTAAGCATGTTTCAAAGAAACGCCCTCGATGTCTGAACCTTTCGGAACGACCGTATACACTTTAATTCACAAAACCTATGCGACCCCGTTGAAGCTAGAGAGAAGGCATGCATGCTACGACAGGCAGCGCTGGCTTCCACGGATGAACGCGGGCCGCAGACATATCTGAACTACACTTGCGGATGCTTTTTGTCTGCACTCTTGATTAAACAATAATAATGAGGTGCGACACAGCGGTAAGGCCAATAGCCCATGCCAGATAGAAAGGTATAAAATTTCTATCCCAAACCTCTCGGACCGAGTCAGGAGCATTTTAGTATTTCAGCGCGAGATTCCGACAATGAGCGCATCGCTCTAAAGAATGCTTCGGCTGCATATGCAGTTAAGCCTTCAGCATGCTATGCAACGCACTCGTACATCAATCGCCGTACTACAGTTCTACTCACTTGCCATGTAGAGTACTTTCGCGTCGTAGAACGGTCCTTTTCTTCGCGCGTCTCCGGCCCACTAGACCTGGTACACCTTGTCGTCTTCAACTACACCGCTAAAGACCCTTACATCGTCGGACCTCACAACAGGCTGGGTCTTGTCGAGTAGAAATTCTACTAAAACATAAGATATTGTACAACCCGAGCAGGATCGACAGGTTGGAGCCAGCGGGCAAACAAAACGAGCCGAGAGCGATCGTTCATGGAAGTTCGGCGAAGCTAGCGAAGCCTCTACGGGCGAAGCGAAAGTGGCATGTTCGGCGTTTCGGCGGGCTTCTGATAAGGGTTGTCGGTCGGCTGCGTGTCATATCTCTAACATCAGCGGTTTTATGGGCTCACGCCCCGAAATCGTTTTCTCGTACATAGATTATTTTTCGTATTCGTAGATTTGACGAAATAGTGGTATCCGAACGAACTTTACGTCCTTTCACCGTACGTCTGTCTGCACGTCAAAGCTTTTTGACGTACAGTCAGAGACAATCGATGTACAATCAGAATCGCCACCAAGACATCTTGATGGGATTTCGCGGCGGCCGACTGCCACCAGGACACCATCAGATAGCCGACAAGCGGAGTCTGACTGGAGTTTGACTGTCGGTCAGAGTAACTTGTTGGCCAATCAGACATGCTTGACGTACAGTCAGGCGCAGTCAGCGGTCCACTGGAAAACATTGACTGCTAAACAGGGTTACATTGATGAATTTTTCCTTCGGGAAGGAAGTGCTGCAAGAGCTGAATCTACACGACACCCCGGGTTCCGAAGAACTGGAACTCCCTGCTCGCTCGGTCGACGAAGATGAGGGCGTTGCGGAAGTCGCGACGGGTCGGCGGGTCGGTAGTTGTGAAGAGACGTTGTCCCCTGGCCCCTGTAGGAACTCGCTGGGGTCGTCGGTGACTCGCTGTCGGAGATATCCGACAGCGACCACTAAATGTCGGGGATATCATCGGTTTCGTCGTCGGCGACTCGTGCACGGTAGCGGTTGGGATGATCCTCACCACTACAGAAACCTCTGAGAAGGTAGTCCTCCTCGTCGCCTGTCGCGTCGGGGATGGACTGGTCCACCTTGGGGAACCTCGCTCGTCGGGGGAGTGGGGGGGGGGGGGGGGTAATCTCTGGGAAAGCCGCCCGGAGGGCAGCGGTGAGGGCGTCGACCAAGCCGGCGGTTGCCGGAGGTAGAGTCAGACGCCCGGGGGGGGGGGGGGGGTCAATCACATTACAAGTAGGGGCGGGGAACATCGCAAAGGGCTCTGACCCACCAGGATTGCCAGACGGTGTAGTTGCAGCAGCAGGACTTCCATTCTGAGGCGCTTCTGTTAGGTCGGCTGGACTTGCAGAGTGAGATCTAAGCGTGCTGGAGTTGAGCTTAGGCGGCATCGGATACTTCCGCACTGAAGAGACTAGGGTCTTGATGCTACAACTGAAACCCTAGGTGGAGCGGTGCGTCTTCACCGGTTAACGCTGTAGATCCCGACCGTCGCAAGCTGATTTGTCGACCCCATGTTGTCATTCGGTCTACCTTACATTCATTTTGCCATGTGGCCGCGGTACGATACAAGAGTTCATTGTCTGCACGGGACAACATCGCTTTCATGATCGCAAGTGACACGTATCTAGCCGCGTCCGAGCTGACAACGTCTCCCTGATTTCTAGCTGTGATCTGTGTTGCTGTGTCCAATCACTGCGTGTCTCGGCATTTTTTTTTAAGTATTTCTGTATAAAATGTGCATTCCTACAGCAATAATTGCGCGACACAATGTTTTCGACTGAAAACGATCACATTTTTCTATAAACGTCGTAACGCACACCTCGTGCCATTTTGTAACAATTATTTAGTGGTGTAATATTTTGCCCGCGTAATCGAATGTTTTATAAACCCGTTTCTATGTGCTGCTTTCATTTAATAAAGCTAATAAGACACGCGTATCTGACTAAAAGCGAGTTACGACGGTCGATCCACGCGCGTAGCCTTCGCTTCTACGCGCTTTCCCGATGGCCTTCCTTTGCGACGTCACGAGAAGAGCACCACGGCCTTCTCTCCTAGGAGGTGATGGGTAGATGCACCCGGATATTAGCGAGCGACTCTATCCCAGCCCATCCTGCCCCACGTGACCTTGAGCTTCATAAATCGCAATCTCAAACCAAAAAGTTTAATGCTCTCCGTGCTAGAGCGACTCCGATGGCTTGTAGCGTCCGCTTGATGCATCTCAGCTATTCACTAGCCGATACTCTTTATGTGTTTGCAAATTGCATGTACTATTGCATCTTGGGGCATAAGCGCGTAGTCTATACTCGAGGCTCAATTATGATGGACAAGGCTATTATGGCTTTATGTCAGCTTTAGTGCGGGCTGAGCTGAAGACAAGAGCGCAGTCTTGCTACTGCCTGCACTGACGTCACACCGGCTGGCACTGCGGTAGCCTTGCTTCCGAGCACGTACACTGGCAGTTTACGTAATGTACCACAGAATTGGTTTTGTTTTCAATAACAGATTGAAATTATTACCAGTATGACGTTACTTGTGCAGGCCATATAAACTGCAAACTTGGTCGAACTTGAGTCTCGTTCCGTTTTAAGTTTGTGACACCGTAGAATTAAAGACCTGCGTCTAGAATGAGCAAACACGTAGGGGGTGTCCCGATCGAAAAGACCATCAAAAAAATCTGATGGTCTATCAAACTTTCTTGATGGTCTATGAAACTTCCCTGATGGCCCATCAGGTTTCCTTGATGGCCCATCAGACCTCTTTATGGTGCCTGATGGTCGATCAGACCCTCCAAATAGGCCATCAAAGGGATTTCGATGGTCCATCACACTTTCTTCATGGCATATGATGGACCATCAAAAGCGTCTTAATGGTCCATCAGGAGCTCCAATGGGTCCACCAGACTTCCCTGATGGACCATCACAATTTTTTTGATGGTCCGTCAGGGGCTCCCATGGCAGCTAATGGTGCATCAAACCTCCCTTGTGGACCATCACAAGCGTTTGACGGTCCGCCAGACGTTCGTAACGGAAATTACCACAGCACTTGTAATCATGCTCATACCATCAGAATTAACTGTCGATCGTCACACAGGCCTAATTGATGGTGACTGATAGACCATCAAACATTTCCTTATTCTGGCCAATGGACAATCAAAGTCTTCTGCTTGTAGCTCAGAGACCTTCAAAACGTTTGTTGTGGCGACTGACGGACCATCGAAACGTTTTGATGCATGTTGCCGGGTGTTGCTATGGGCCTTGGCCGGGGCCGCGTCTCTTCCTTCGCCCTCTCTTCACTGCCCGCCCGACCGTCCCATTTATAATCGGAAACCGCCCGTCTGAGCTGTTGTTGATGGACAGCATCACCCGACACCGTGTTCGAGTCGCCGGGGGTCGGTCGACCCGGGGACCGGATGCATTGTCTGGCGGGGAATGCGATCACGGCGCCGGCGGCGGGGCTTCCGGGCGAGTGCGGTCGGTTCGGGCTGTTACCTGAGCCGCGGCGCCGCCTGTGAAAGGAGTCATCGGCGTCAAGCTCGGCGTCTCGCAGACTCGCAGCGTACCCCTTGTCGCCGACTCCAGGCACGGCTTATCGAGGGCGAGAGTTCCTCGGCACCGGAAGTTGAAGCCCGTTTGCCACTACAGTGTGTGCGTGTGTGCGCGTGCGTGCTAAAGCGGATCAGTGGGGGCGGGGCCTGAACAGGACGTCGGTTGATCGTTCGGCGAACATTGGCTTCCAACCGCTAGAGCACCGACAGCGACCTTATAAAAAGAGCAGACAAGAGGTCTTAAGGTGTGCTCTCGGACGGTAGGAACTTCTGTATACGTATATGTAATTAAACAGAGTTAATCGTGAGAGACCCTCCCGTCTCCTGACGTTCTGCCTGAAGTCAGTTTGCGATCCCTGTCTTCGCCTGGCCCTGCCTGAGGCTGCCTGGGGAACTCCTCGGTCGCAACACGGGTGAGACCATCGGGATATATCGATAGACCACCAAAACGAAAAAAGGCTAGTGGCGCCTCTCATGCCATCTTGCGGTGGTGGAATGAACCTGACTATATTCGGGAGGTTCCAGCAGTGGCAGAGACATTGTGCTAATGATCTAAAGTCGTTGCGCGTGCGTGAATTGCATTCCCCTAGGATACTGGAAAGGTAACGAAGACACCTTCCTATAAGCTCAGATATGTTTTTGCAACCATAGTTTTGTTTTTAATTGCTTTATTGTCCGTTGGTGAAACAACTTGTTGATCTGCTTTGTATGCCAAGTAAATCATGTTTACAATCTAAGTTGCAAAAAATGTGCCGAAAAACGCACTTTGCTTGATAGGAAAATCATTTACTGGGTAGACGTGTGCTGTGAACTAAATGCTCGCGTGAAAAAAAATAAAAAAACGTTTACAAAGCCGCGAATGCGGTAATACGAGGCTTACTGCATTCTCGGGTCAACGAGGGTTAGTGTATTGCACGCTGTCGCACGGCATTGTCAGGCCCAGCATGGACGATGGGGACAGAGTGTAGATAGCCACGCAACGAACACCGATGAAATTGCTGCGCGTCGTGGAGTCTAAAACGTAGTGAGTGGATTAAACGCATTGTGTCTTCCACTTTGTTTTTGCGGTTTAATAATTCAACGTTCAATTATTTCCAAATAGAAATAATAACTTGCCATAAACTAAATACAAACTTTGCTTTCAGGTTTCTACGGGATTTCAGAAGGCACCCTAACGCTACGAATGTTCCTTTTTGAAATAATATTAGGCGCAGAATAAAGTTCACAACTGACTGTAATGGAATATTTGTCTTCTGCCGGTACATATGTGTGATTAGGAATTCATACCGACCAAAAATCCATCAAACAATCAGTGCCCGAAAATAAGACAGACCATCATACCATCACACCATCAAACCATAACACCATCAAGCCATTCACGCCATAAAACCATCACATCATCAGGCCATCAGACCATCATCAGACCATCAGACCATCATCAGACCATTTATGATCATCAGGATTTTTCCTGACGGTCTTTTCTATAGGGGTGGGTTAAGTTTCCGCCATAAATATTCAATATCGATCCCCATTTTTACGAAGCATTACCTGTCAGACCTGATATAAAGTGCGAAGGTGGGAATGTTGATTTATGATGGTATATTTACGTGATTTTTGCTCTTTTCAGAAATACATTTGTCGGTGGACCGTGACTCCTCTCAGCTATGCAAGGCCAAGCGAAGACAATAATATTTGGCACGGTGTTAATTCTATACGAAATTCAAAATGGTAAGATATATACTAAATTCAGGTATAAAATAATCGCGGTGTTTTGTGATCCTCCAATATATGCTATATTATATCTCTAATTTAACAAAATATTTGGGATTCTCGCCGAGTCTGAATTGTGCCTTTCATCATCGTTAATACGTTGCTGAAACTTTTTCATATATCTGTTCTCTTTGCTGAGGTTATATATATATATATATATATATGCCAATGGCTTCTGAAGGATCACGTTTGAAAACTATGATAGGGTGTCACGGGACGAAATGCTGAATTGCTGATATTTGTTTTATTTTTAGCATCCGCCAGAAATACGTTCAGGCGGCGGTGTTACAACAGAATTGGAAAACCGCAGGTGCAGCGTAGTTGTGTGAACTGAACATCAAATTCTGTTTTAAAAGTTTTGTATCAAAATAAACTAAATTCTCGAACATCTCAATATATTATTATTGAGACGTTAGAAGGGGCATTAGCATGATGTCTACTTTCTCGTTGTCCATGCGCGCATCCAATTTTTCCAATCCAATCGTACTTTGCTTTGTCATTGAATTGGTCCTTTTTATTGTTCACCGTGATCGGCTGTCTCGGTTTCGTGCAAGAGAAGAAACTTACCAATTATTAAAGCTACTTGAACGAAAAAAATATTGCCACGCGCGCAGCTGGCCGAGAAACCAGCGCGCGCGTGGCCTAACTGTTATTGTGCCTGTCTCCCACGCGAAAAGCCAGGGTTTGATTCCTGGAAGCGACGCATCTTTTATGATTCCTGCAATTTAGTTTTCTGGTAAATTCGAGAATGCTGTTGCTTGTTCGAGATCCGAATGGTTCTAAGCGTTGAACATTCTATGCCGATTATTTCAGAAGCTCACGCATGTACTATCGTGGACAATATGAGCTGAAACAGCGCTCCGGCCTGTGCACGGTACTACCTGCGCCGCCTGTCGCACCGCTCTCTAAACACGGCGCACCCTGAGGCCGAGATAAATTCTCACTTGCGCTCACTGCGCCACTGCGCTCTTCCGGCCGTCTGCTAGACCAGTGTTCCCGTTTTCAGCTAACATGCATTTCAGTGCATTTCAAGAAAGCGCCGAAGTGGAAAATGCGCTGTCACGCTCGTATCTCCTTGAGGAGCGCTGCCTGACGAAGCTGCCTTGGCCCTTAAAAGGAGCCGATCTGAATATCATCGAACACGTTTGGAGGCGCATCAAGGTAGCCATGTCACGGCATCCCCTCAACCGGGCCACTGCCTACAGATTGTGGAAAGCAATGGGAGGTGAATTGGAGTGGCTTCAGGCCGCTCCTTCTTGGCCGCACTCTACGATTTCTTACCAGACAGGATGAGAGCCGTGGTCGCGGTTCAGGTGAGAATGACGCGGTATTAAATTATTTTGAAAGTTCTGCTGCGCCTCAGGACCCCCTGAACTGGACTTCTGCCGATTGAAACAAAGCTTGATGCTACGGTTGTGACACACTGTTCGTGGCCGTTAACCACGCATACTTTTGAAGGGTGCCTCCGTCATCCCGATCTTCTTGTATATTGCAGTTGAACTTCCACGCCGACTATTAATCTTTTGTGTCTGACAGTGTCATCTGCGAATATTCTTTCGATTAAGTTTCAATCTCCTTCTCTTGACAAATATATGACTGTTTGTCCCATCGTATTAAGACTAGGAATTCGTAAACAAAAAACTGGTGTCTTGTCAGCAACTTGTTTTGCTTGAAACAAACCCGTGGGCTCAGTAATAAAGAAATAATATTTTGAATCTTCATACTAATCAAGGTTACAAAACCTTCTCAGTAACTTGTATGCTTACTGTTTTTCGAACATCTGTGATCAGCGAAAAAGGAAAAAAAAACAAAAAAAAAACATTGGAACCAGACTAAATCCGGCATAAAAATTTAGGCCTATATTTTACACTGTCCCACTTTGTGCATGCACCTATAATCAAACAAAAACAACCTGCAACGTGTTTTGATATGACTTTCAAAAACGGTAGTCGCAGTTGAAATATAAGACACTTCAATATTTTTCTTCACCAGTCAGCGTTTTTTCTACGAGATTTTGCGCGATAGAGTAAAGTAAATCAATACCAAAAGGGGAACGACAAGTGTAATCTTTTGTTCCCCCCGCCGCCCTACCACACATGCCCGCTGTCGCACCCACCGCCTCGCTTGCAGACAGCCGGAAGAGCGCAGTCGCGCAACGAGCGCAAGTGAGAAAATATCTCGGACTCAGGGTGCGCCATGTGTGCGGAGCAAGGCGACAGGCGGCGCAGGTAGTACCGTGCGCCGGCCGGAGCGCTGTTTCAGCTCATATTGTCCGCGAGAGTACATTAGGGGCTCCGCGTGGCGAGGCGCAGTGAGTTTCGCCCCAGCGCTCGACTCTGCCATCTCGCCGACTTCGACGCTCGCGACGCTCTGCTGTTATCTTCTGTCTTTTTTCAAATTTTATTTTGGGCACAAGTTCGCCACATTAAACGTTTATTTCTTCCTGCCTATTCATTGTTATTCTGGTCACCACCCGTGACATATTGGTGGAGGTGCGGGGTACCGCACGTCCGTGCAACGTTCCCCTCCAAGGGCCCGCAGTGCAAGTCCGATTCCAACTCGGTGAGAACACCACTCAACGCAAAACCTGAAACTCGGACCAGCCGCCGCACCAAGGGAGAGGATCCTGAGTACGGTTTGCTGCTGGACAAGCCCAAGCCGAAGAAGACGAGGATGGCCAACCACTCGTAGACTCCCGCCACTTCTACCGTCGTCTACCTACCCGTCGCTCCTCGGGCACCGGCTCCCTTCCACGGCGAAAGTCACAAAGACATCGTCGAATGGGTCCAACAGTACGAGCGAGTGGCCCGTCATAACGGGTGGACACGTGATATATATCGCGGTCAAGCAATACGAAGACGAGGCTCAAGAAGACCACGCAAGCACCCGCGATACCGTTCACACACACTGATTCCAAAACGCCATGAGCAATGGCTAGCCTCTTTTCGACTTAAACTGTACATAGTGTAAATAAACGCAGATTTAACAGGAAATGATTAATTGGTGACGAGGATGGGATATCGTTCCTCATCGTTGTCGACGCTTACTTGCAGTGGTTGGAGGTGGGCCGATGCACTCCACGACGTCTACACGCATCATCGACGCCCTTAACTTTACCTTTGCAACTCTTGGAGTACCGAGAATCCTTTTCTCTGAAAACACGCCAAATTTCCTTTCGAACGAAATGGATGAGTTCTTAAGGAGAACCGGCATCAAACACTACACCAGCGCCCCATATCATCCGGCCACAAACGGGCAAGCAAAGCGCATGGTGGGCGAAAAAAAAAAGGCCCTCCTGATACTCAAGGAAGGAAAAATCCAGTTCAGAATCGCCAGGTTCTTGTTCAAGCCGCATACGACGGTTTCAACTTCCACGGGGAAAACACCCGCCGAAGCAATGTTCGGCCGACGGATTTCCACACCTCTCGATCTCTTGAAGCAAATCTCTTCGACAAGCGAAGACCGAGAAGTTCCGACGGACGGAGTAATGACAGATTATTCGGCAGGTCAAAGCGTCTACGTGAGAAATTTTGGTGGAAGACCAGCATGGGTTACAGCGGTAATCACGAAACCGTTTACAACTCCCTGTAACGCTGAATGAGAGCGCAGCTCTTGAAAAGGCGGAGGGAAGGGTACTGAGGGGAGGCTATACACCTCCTCCTTCTGCTCCCCTCATTCTTCAACCTCCGCCGGGGGGAGTCACCTGACCTCGGGGGGGGGGGGGTCACGTGACCTCGAGGGGGGTCACGTGACCTCGAGGGGGGTCACGTGACCTCGGGGAGGGGGTCACATGACCTCGGGAGGAGGGTCACGTGACCTTGAGAGGGGGGCGCGGCACGTGGTCACGTGACCTCGAAGGGTGGGGTCACGTGACCTCCTCTCCGCGAAGTCACCGAAGGTACCCGAGGTCCTCCCTAGGTCGTCCCGAAGGAACCCGCAGTTTTCCCGAGGTCCTCCCGAAGGAACCCGAGGTCCTCCCGAGGTCCTCCCGAAGGAACCCTACGTTCTCCCGAGGTCCTCCCGAAGGAACCCGAAGTCCTCCCGAGGACCTCCCGAAAGAACCCGAAGTCCTCCCGAGGTCCTCCCGAAGGAACCCGACGTCCTTCGGGAGGATCTCGAATTTCTTCGGGAACATTTGCCCACAATGCACCGCGCGGTTACGCCGGCGGCGACGGCGACGCAACTCAAGCGGGAAACCGTCGCCTAAGAGGTGCGCTCTGAAACTTCAGCGTCGACACGTTGATCATATTCGCCCCAGAAGATCCCACTTGGAAAATCTAGAGGCCCAACCACGGAGGATGTAGACGAGTCGCAAATGACAAAACCCGAGAACAGATGCACCAGGGACAATAATGCTGACGTCCAGGACAGATGCACCGTGGAAAATAATGCTGACGTCCAGAACAGAGAAACTGTGGACAGTCATACGGGCGTTTAGGACAGAGACACCGTGGACGACAACGCGGACGTCCAGGCACACCCCGCTTCAAGGACTACCCGAGGGGGTCGCCGGATTAAGCAGCCAGCACACTTTAAAGACTACGTACTGGACGTTAATCAAGAAGGGGGATATGATATATATCGCGGTCAAGCAAGACGAAGACGAGGCTCAAGAAGAGCACGCGCGCACACGCGATAGCGGACACACAGACTGATTCCACAACGCCATGAGCCATGGCTAGCTTCTATTCGACTTAAACAGTACATAGTGTAAATAAACGCAGATTTAACAGGAAAAGATGTATTAACACCGGAACAGTGTCTTCAAAATGCTTACTTTGCCTTCGAAGCAACCGCCCGGAACCAGTTCGAGAACCACGAGGCATCGATCGCCTCCTGGAAGCAACTCAACGCTGGGCTGCGAAGAACATTCACGAACCAACAACGAAGAGAACGCGCGGAAGAGCTTCTTCAAGCGAGGATCCAAGGCCCTAACGAGAGCGTCGTTAGCTTCGTGAAGATGTCCTGCGACTCAGCAACCACGCCGATCCTCAAGCCTCTGAAGCAAAGAAGCTGAGAATCCTGATGCGAGGAGTCAAAGAAAACATCTTCGGCGGCCTTGTGCGAGCACCGCCTATCACAGTCGTGGGATTCGTCGCAGAGGCAACAAACATCGAACGTGCCCTTCAAGCGCGGGCCTCCCATTACCAGCGCGTGCCTCCCATTACCCTCTCGACTTCCAGTTGCAACAGTCCGGACCTCCGCGAGATTATCCGGGCCGTCGTGCAGGAGGAAATCAGGAAGCTGTTACCTGGTGACACAAGCCCGGCTTTTCCCTCAGTCGCCGAGATTGTGCGGGAAGAAGTTCAGCATGCGCTGCAGCTAGAAGTTCTCGCCAGCGCCGCTCCTGAACAACCCAAGCTGAGCTACGCCGCAGCTACCCGACGACCACCGTCCCCAGCTCACCAGTATACGGCGCTACCCGGACGTGAGCCTCAAGCTCCGCAGTACTCCCGACGCCAAGAAGATCGGGCACACGTTCGCCCAGAACAAGCTGCGCCGCGAAAGACCGACGTGTGGAGGACGGCCGATCGACGCCCGTTGTGCTATTACTGTGGAGAAGCCGACCACATCTTCCGACGATGCCCCTACCGCCAGCTGGGCCTACGAGGGTTTGCGCCCAATGACCCTCGACCACGTCTCGGAGAGCGACCTCGGGACATCGAGGACTACCTCCGCCGCTCTTCATCTTCTGAGTCGTCTCCCCGCCGAGGATTTCGTTCACCGTCTCCCCGACGCTCGCCATCGCCCTTCCGCCGGTCTCGTCGAGACAGCCTGTTACCCATCGCTTCCCGTCGGGAAAACTAGGTGCGGCAATGCCGGGAAGTGGTGTTGCCAAAGACGAACGATACCAAGATCCTCCAAGAACCTCGGAGCACTCCCACTCTGACGCAGCAACGCCCCGAAACGACGTTTCTGCAACGGTGTCGAATAACCTCAACGTTATCATCGACGGGCACGACGCTACGGCACTCGTCGACACCGGTGCAGACTACTCCATTTTGAGTGCGAGACTCTCTCGTCGTCTTCGGAAAGTTACGACGTCATGGAACGGACCGCAAATACGAATCGCCGGCGGACATTTCATCACACCTGTCGGCAGGTGCACTGCTAGCGTTGAGATTCACGGTGAAACCTGCCCTGTGAAGTTCGTCGTTCTGCAAGACTGTTCGAGCGACGCCGTTCTCGCAATGGACTTCTTGTGTGAATACGGTGCCATCAGCGACTTTGCGGAGAACAAGCTGATACTTCGGAAACCTCTCCCATTGTCGGAAGATCCCAAAGGGACATTAGCTGCAGTGCGAGTCCTCACCAGCTACGTCAACCTGCCGCCGCTGTCGAGTGTCTTTGTTTCCATCGGGACCAAAGAAGCCACCTGCGGTGTATCACTGCTGGAAGGAAGCGTCCGACTTCTTCTTGGACGAGGGATTGGGATTGCAAGATGCGTAACCGAGCTCCAGGACGGGCGTACCGTAGCTCTTGTCACCAACTTCCGACAAGAGCCGCAGCACCTTACCCAGGGTACAGCTGTGGGCTACGTCGAGGAAATTCAGGCCTTGCCGCGATCGCCGCGATCTCAGAAGACGCCTCTCCGACGCATCACAAGATAACCACGCCGTCAGACGTGGTTATCTTGTGATGTAGGGTCACGTCAGATGTGACCCTAAGCTTCCGGGCCCGAAACGACGACAGCTGATTAACCTCCTAGCCGAATACCGCGACTGCTTTTCGACGTCGTCGAAGGTGCGCCAAACCCCTTTCCCGAAGCATCGCATCGTTACCGAGGACGACACGCGCCCTGTGCATCGATCGCCGTACAAAGTCTCCGTAAAAAAGAGGGAGGTAATCCAGGAGCAAGTTCAAGAGATGCTGAACGACGACATAATCCAACCTTCAAGCAGACCGTGGATCATTGTTCATGGCACAGCTGACGCAAGTAATCCTTTGTCTCAGCCACACCAGCCATCGGCGCACCACGGCGTACCACCCGCAGACCAACGGGCTGACGAGACTCAACAAAACCATCGCCGACATGATCTCCATGTACGTCGACGTCGAGCACAAGACATGGGACGATGTGTTGCCGTACGTTACATTTGCCTACAACACGGCCGTGCAAGACACCACCGGGGTGACACCCTTTCGGCGGTTGTATGGCAGGAAAGTAACGACCATGCTCGACGCGATGCTTCCCCCCGAACTAGCTGACGATGGGAGCCCCGAGGCCCAAGTGGTTGCTCAACGAGCCGAAGAAGTTGGCCAGCTCGCCCGACTCCTAATTGAAGATCAACAACGCGTCGAAGCTACCAAATAAAACCTGCGTCGTCGGGACGTCCACTTCCAGCCCGCAGACCGGGTATGGGTCTGGACACAAATTCGCCGCCGTGGTCTCAGCGAGGAACTATTGAAACGGCATTCCAGATCCTACAAGGTACTTCGTCGACTTGGATATCTGAACAACGAGGCGATGCCCGACTGAACAAGAACATCATCACGCCGTCCACCACGACCTGAAGCCGTCCACGTCGTGCGCCTGAAGCCGTCCTATGCTCGATACGACTGTGGACCTTATGTGATCCAAATGACTCTTTAGTTTACTGTTCTTTTTGTTTGCCTTGTTTTGTTTTGTATTGCATCGGGGCGATGCACTTTTAAAGGGAGGAGTTATGCCACGAGCGCAGCTGGCCCAGTGGGCAGCGCGCGCTAGGCCTAACGCGAAAAGCCAGGGTTCGATTACTGGAAGCGACGCATCTTTTATTATTCCTGCAATTTAGTTTTCTGGTAAACTCGAGTATTCTGTTGCTTGTTCGAGGGCCGAATGTTCTACTCGTCGAACATTCTACGCCGAATTATTCCAGAGGCTCACGCATGTACATAAGAGGCTCCGCGTGGCGGGCCGCTGTCAGTTTCGCCCCAGCGTTCGACTCTGCCATCCCGCCGACTTCGACGCCTGCGGCGCTCTGCTATTGTCTTCTGTCTCCTTTTTTATTTTATTTTGGGCACAAGGTCGCCACCTTAAATGTTTATCCCTTCCTGCTTATTTATTGTGATTCTGTTCACCACCCGTGAAAGTATACTTGTTGAAGTGAAGAGTAATTAAATAACAAATTTGCCGAAATGAGCTATTGATGTGAACGTTTACACCATTCAAAACTAAATCAGATTTAAAATGACCTTTTGTGTTCGGTTCAGATGTGCAAGTTGGCGAACGCACAACTAATTTTAAAACAGGGTGTTTAATTTTTTTTAAGATTTCGCTAAATAAACCCTACAAAAGGTCCGGGATCTTCAATATTTAGGTGGCCTATATTTATGTTTAGCCCCATAGACTAAGAGTCGCTTAGCATGGTGCCTTATGTCCTTCCACATTCTCGTGCCACCAATGTTCACGGTCGCGTGACTCAGCAGTTTTCGCTCTCTAGCTATATAATGGCGACTGCGAACGCGACTATTCGCCGTCGTGTTTATTGTTTACATGGTATGTTCGACGGGAACCTGGTGCTACAGTTGCATATGGGATTCACATAAGGCTGATATATTAAACAGAACTCAATCGGAATCCTCGCGTCTTGTCGATCACGCGATGATTACCTTTTTAAAAAAAAAAAAAAAATTTTTCGGGAAATTTCGAATTAAAATTTTGCGGAATCGCAGTGCTTCAACAAAAAATGTTTTGCTAGGTGTTCAACTGCTTCATCTCACTGACGGGTTAATACGTTCGTTTTGTCACACCAATTAAACACCGCGGCTGAAGCTTTTTTTTTTCGTTTCCGTCAAAGGGTGTGGGGGCATCCTTTAACGATATTCACCTTCATGCATTTAACTTGTCCGCATTCCTTAACACTTGAGATTGGTACGCACAGGGCCTTTAAAGGAATCACTGAACCCCTCAAAAGACCCTGCCTGGATTCTACAGAGGCAGCCCCTTTGTCTCAAATCATCGTCTGCGATACATATATGGCCTCCCAATAACCTAGTGACTAAAGCTATCATGGCATTTAGTTCTTATCTGAGCACTATTGTTTCTAGGTAACGTCCTGATAATTTATAGTTTAATTTAAGCATAAAAAATACTCTGTTATTTCGCTTACATTAGGCATCTCCAGATGCCACCAATATTTTAAAACGGTTAATTGACTGCCAATGAATCTTAAAGGGGCACTGACACATAAAAATCATATTTTTTTATTGTTTTATAGGATTGAAAACGATGCCTGGACATAATCCTCAAAATTCGAAACTTGGGAATTTAGTATTTGCGAAGTAAAAAAATGAAAGCCGTTTACAACTCCCTGTGACACAGAATTCGAGCGCAGCTCTTGAGGAGGAGGGAAGGGCACTGACGGGAGGGTATTTCCCTCCTCGCTCCTCATCACCTCGTGATTCTGCCCGTTAATCCTTCTCCTTCACCTCCTCCTTCGTCCTCATCCTTCAACCTCGTCCTCAAGGGGGGTCACGTGACCTCAGGGGGTCGTCACGTGACCGGGGGGACACGTGACTTCGGGGGGCACGTGACCTTGGGGGTCACGTGACCTCGGGGGGTCACGGGACCTCACGGTTACGCCGACGTGCTGCCTATCGTTTCGAGCAGACGATTGTGCCCCGGTGGTGTAAAAACCGAAACTACGATGCACAGACACCAAACCCGGTTGTTTCGACCGTTTGACGATTTTCTTTTCGAAGTCTGAGAGGTCGTCGGGCACCTAAAAAAGACCACTTTGTCGAATTCCCCGACTCACTGATCACCCTCTGCTACATGCGTTGGGCGCCGCCATGTTTTCCGAGGGAGGATAAAAATCTAGAAGGCGACATGACAACGGACTCCGATCTTCGGCATTTGAAAAAGAAGGGCCGTAGTGCGTTCGCAATTGCGTTAAACAACATGTTTTACGATTGCAGTTAATAAATGTTATTGAAATGTAACCTAGAAAGTTTCTAAATTTCATGATTCTTGACGTCACGAATCAAAAGAAGCAAGGAGGCGAAAAGCGGGAGAGGAAAACCCCCAAAAAGAAAGAGGCGCGCGCGCGTAAAAAAACTTTTTTGCGATGTTTTTTTTATGTTTATGACTATAATGTGCATCGTTTTAGACAATAAAAAAAGAAAGAAAAACGACCTTCGGGGTGTTAGAGCCCCTTTAGGATGGTTAACTTTGTTCCTGTCCAAACCTTTTTGACATGACACATGCCAGGGATGGGCAGTATTTCAAATACAAGTATTTGAAATAGGTATTTCAAATACTTTGTGTGTTTTGCATTTGTATTTAATTACAAATTGAGTAATGTATTTGACGTGTGTATGTAAATACTAAAACGTGGGTATTTAAATAGAATTGTATTTAAATACAATTTTGTGGGCGAAAATACATCCCTCAAACTTATTGTCACTGTCCAGAGCAGGAAGAAAAGTATGTTCCGCACCAAATGCAGTGTCACTCAATCAAGCACAAGCGTTTAGTGACTTTGTGATTAAGATGCTAGTCCAGGGCAAGATAGTGACAAAATCGACGTTCACAGGCAGACTGGCTAAATAAGTGCCTGTGACAACTTGTGATGCTTTCCAGCCTGATTTCCATCCATATTTTTGCCTGGAACATTTTAAATGCGCGGGTCGTCCAGAAGTTTGCAAGAGGTGCGAGTTGCAACAAAAAAAATTCTCTAGCTAGTGCTGCGCGTCTTGGTGGTCTCAGTTTTTTGTTGGTCTATACCAAAATGTAATCGACAAAAAAGCTGCTTGAAGCTCTGTACCTTTTTCACCTATTAGGTCCAACCTGATTAAATTTTTTTTTGGGGATTATATTTCTATTACGTTACTAGAACCTCGCACACAAACTCCCGAGTGTGCGATGCAAAATTAAAACGAGATACTCAGAAACCCTTTCCAGGAGCCCTGAAGTCGCTGACGGAAATTTTGAGGAATGTATTTGGAAAAGAATTTGGAGGAGACCAAATACATTTGGTTGTACTTAAATGCTTTCTTGGAAATGTAATTAGATTTGAAATTAAATACTTTTTTTGACAAAGTATTTTGTAGTTGTATTTCGATGCATACTTGCATGTATTTTTCCCATCTCTGACCCATGCTAAGAATTGTGCTTGTCCGTCCTGCCAAGAAATGGAGGGAGGGGGAAGGTCAGGCTTGTGAGGGCTTCGACTATTTCTATCGTTTTTGAGACTGCTTGGCGGTCCCTGAGTCTACGTTCAAGACGAAGGGGGAATCTTGATGGAAGGCGTGGCGCTCTCCAACACGCAGGACTGTGGATTCAAAAAGCAGCCATAGTGGCGAACCCCCAAAGAAACCAGGATAATTACTTTGCGAGACTATTTTTAAATATAAAAAATTACAGCCTTATTAAGCTTAGAATCGCTGTGGAAGGCATCAAAGAGTCAGTGGGAATTTTGTCTAACCAGAATGACGAAGCTCTTAGGCACATGCGCCGTCAAGATAAAGAGATGGGAGACCTAAAACAATTGGAAACCTTTGAAAGGCGAGAAGGATCCAATGCGAACCACCCGCTCGCGTAGGATTTCAGCATAATGAATGGCTAATATATAAATAAATATTAAGTTTCAAGGCATATCTATATCTACAAATTAATATCTTTGGTCGATCGCCAATGACTGGCAGCGAAAAGAAATGTACATCATCTCACGGGGACGAATCTGTTTTTAATCGACAGGCTTCCGGCAGCTAGAGATAAGGTGCATATAATATCACTGTTTGTTTTGCGAGGCAATCGGTGGATTCATTTGTTGAAAGAAATGTGAACTGTAGAGGTCAAAGGCCTATCGCTACATTCTTAAGAAGTTGACAAAAGAAAACAGGGCTTGGCTTGCGGTTACCAAAGAGAGGGCACTAAATCATGATCAGAAATGCCCCTGGCTAAAGAATGTTAGGCTTAAATTTAATAAAATGACGTGACGAGAGCGCTTTTCCTTGCTAAGTGAAAGTGACATGGATAATGTTGTGTAATTCTTGCTGACCCTTGCATTGGTATTAGTTTTGATCCTTGATAACGACTAGTTCGGTTTATGTTACGCCATCTGATGCTGGAAATGTTTGTTGAAGTGAATTTGCACGAGTTATAAAACTATTTCACGTAAATGCACTGTCTGCTTGAACGAGATTCTCAACTTGAAGTCCTACTTGCTTAGCTCGAATGTGCATTCCACGTGATATTTTTAACTGAATCTTCGTACGTCGAAGAAAACACAAGGTTTACCAACGAATTTATAATTTTTTTTCTAAGCTGAAGGAGCAGTCGCTGAGGTGACGTGTCTTTAATAGTAAAGAAACATTTCTCCAGCGAAAGTTTGCCCGAATGCTTGTGTGTTAATCAAGACTACGAAATTATTTATCTATGCATCAACCGAAACTTGATAACCGGTGTGTACCGACCTCCGGACGGAAACCTCTCGAGTTTATTTTTCTTGAATCTATTTTGGTAATCGCAAGTGAAAATAAATACTATATAATTCTGGTTGGCGATTCCGAATATAAGCATGGTCTTCAACACTCCTTCAAAGATGCAATTTGAACAGATAATCTAGCAATGGTCCGTATGCAAAATCGCTGTATCGTATGGAAGCACACTGTGTGCTGCCATCTTTGTTAGGTCGAAATTCTCTGCTGTTTGTCGATTTCGTAGCGTTGTCACCAACAATCGATGCCTACTGCTCATCTTCTTTGATCCTCAACCACACCTGGACGCTAAGGGTTAGTATTGTTTTACGCTCGTCCTTGCGCATGTACGTGCTCGTCGCCCCACCGGTCGTTGGTTTCTTGTCGCAATCAACATGGCGCACGTACACCACAGTTGGAAATTTGGGTTTGAGTGCCGGCAGAGGCACGGGCGCGGGCGCCTGGATTTCGAAAGCGCTTTTTTTGCGCACGTGCTTGTGCGAGCGAAAGATTCTTCCGAACTACGCTTTCGCGTCCTGGCCTTTGCCAGCACCGAAGCCAACTGGTGAGACGGAATATTTGCTTCGGCGCCCAAACTAGATTGCGCTGTGCAATTCGCATAGAGTCTATTGGGATGTATGAATATAAGCACTTCACCCATCTGAATCACTTTTAAGTCTTCTTTGTTGCTTGATCTATTCATAACCAATATCCATACATAACATTATAAAGTGGGAGTAATAAGTACCAACAGAAGAGATCATCACTGTATCTATTTGTGTCGTAAAAAAACACATTGCATTAGAGAGACCCTGAATCAGTATTTGTTTCAATAAATTACATCGAACCACAGAGATTCTACAACCTTGATTGATATGATGTCTTTCAAAAAACGGACGGAGATCATGATTATAATACTTTCTCATCTGGGTTTCAAAACGTGTACCAGGAACGCTTTCCTTATATGTTACTTCAGCAGAACAAAATATTTCGCAAACCTTAGATACCGCCAGAACTATCGGTGAAAATCAAAGAAAGGATAGATTACATGCCACCTTCGTAAAATCGCGAAATCTTGATCGGCTGAAAGGTTTCGAATCACCGGGCGTTTGTGAGAAATTTAAACCCGGATTTTCGCACAGCAAAAATAAACTAGATATAGCGGAGAGTACGATCTCTTTCAAAACGTAGCCCCAGCCTTTCGAGCGAGATGCCAAAGTTTCAGCACGACCCGTTATCTTATTCAAAACTTATACGCGATTTTCTGAAAACTTTAATTGAAAAATGAGCGCCTACGGAGCTCTCGAAAGCATGGAGCCATATGACGCCAGATACCGGAAACTAGTGGCGAAAATGGGTCACAGAGAGAACATGTTTCGCTTCTTTTTGTAGTTTAAATTTGCTTATAACTCCCCAAAAAAATTCGAAATTTCAAAACAAGTTTTTCCTTCATGACTATACATGCTATGAGCTCTGTTTCTTAGAATGAAACTTCACTTTTGCGCTTCTCCTACAATATAGCTCTCTTTCAACGCAAATACCAAACCAGTTCAAAAATAATGAAAGCCGTTTACAACTCCCTGTGACGCCGAATTAGAGCGCAGCTCTTGAGGAGGAGGAGGAAAGGGTACTGGGGGGGTGGGTCAAGTGACCTCGGAGGGCGGGGGGGTCACGTGACCTTGTGGGAGTCACGTGACCTTGTGTGAGTCACGTGACCTTGGGGCGTCACGTGACGTCGGGGGGGTCACGTGACCTGGGGCCACGTGAAGATGCCGATGACGTCATCAGTGACGTCACTGATGACGCCATCAGTGATGATGATGATGACGATGCGGATGCCGGTGACGTCATCAGTGACGTCACTGATGACGTCGTCAGTGATGATGATGATGACGATGCGGATGCCGGTGACGTCATCAGTGACGTCACTGATGACGTCATCAGTGGCTATGACGTCAACGGGGGGTCACGTGACCTGGGTAACCATCGTGACCCTCGTGAGGGTAACCCTAGTAACCCTCGTGAGGGCAACTCTCGTGACCCTCGTGAGGGTAACTCTCGTGACCCTCGTGAGGGTAACTCTCATAACCCTCGTGACCCTCGTGAGGGTAACCCTCGCGAAGGTAACCCTTTTGAGGGTAACTAACCCTCGTAACCCTCGTGAGGGTTACGAGGGTAAGTAACCCTCGTGAGGGTAACCCTCGTGAGGGTAACCCTCGTGAAGGTAACCCATTTGAGGGTAACTAACCCTCGTAACCCTCGTGAGGGTTACGAGGGTTAGTAACCCTCGTGAGGGTAACCCTCGTGAAGGTAACCCTTTTGAGGGTAACTAACCCTCGTAACCCTCGTGAGGGTTACGAGGGTAAGTAACCCTCGTGGCCCTCGTGATCCTCGTGAGGGTAACCCTCATGAGATTAACCCTCGTAACCCTCGTAACCCTCACGAGGGTTACGAGGGTTGCGGTTACGCCGACGCCGACGCCGACGCCGACGCCGACGCCGACGCCGACGCCGCTCAAGCCGGGAACGGGCCCCTAAGAGCTGCGCTCTAAAATAATTAGAAGGCCCCTTTACGAGTAGAAATTCTAGACTGCGGTAGTCGAAGAAGAAACAAATAACCAGCAACATAAGTAATATCACAAAGGAAGCTCTGATTAAACTCGGAGGAAGCGGGCTGCCTACAAAAATGTTAACGCAAATGCAGAAACACCGCTTAAGGAACAAAATTAAATGGTAGAACGGGTCTACCAGGCGCTCACCGTTTTGAGTTATGAAGGCTGCTGCGGGTAGATGCAGTTTGCACTTCCTTTTTATAGGGTGGATGAGCTGAGTTAGTTCGTTATTCATTTCCGGTGGAACCGTCCTATGTTCAGCTGGTTTCACCGGAAAAGCTTTCTATGCCTTGCGAGCAGAACATATTACGGGAGAACCACGGAACCAATGAAACGAGGCGCACTAAAAAAAAATTATCACACGCTAGCGTTAGTTCGCTACAATCTTAACATTATCAGCATCATGTATCTGGGGCAATATAGTTGCTGTTCAGAAGTTGCACCCCTTCTCCGCTTTGTTACATTGACATCGGACTGTTCAAGGCCCGATTTATGTTTTTCTTTCAATCACGGTTAAACGTACAGCAATGCTCAAAAGAGCAGTTGATATTAGTGCACTTCACTAATGTCGTTATAATATCGCTTTGCAGGAGTTCTATCGCAATTGCCCCCCTCTCCGTTCGGGTGCTATGAGAACATTATGGAAGTGGGGACAATATTTTGCACACTCACTGGACAGAAGGTAAGACTTAGAGGCCATATATCTACTAAACTAGACCAACAATAAAATTTTATAGGTTTTCTTTCGAGACTCCTTCTTTCTGGTGAACAAGTTATATAAAAAATTAAGCCTTTTTAAAAGTCCGGGCCATCTAATAACTGATGCGTCAGTTATCCGAGTTTGGCATTGTTTGTACTCGCGCCTCGAGGGTTGCGTCAGCGTTTGACGTGAACTCGGATCCAATGACACGCTCCGTGTGCAAGCACTGGCAGACGCCAATGTTGCTCGATGGGCTTTTGAGGACGGTCTTTTGGGGTGCTCAAGTCTCGAACTACTGTGATCCTCACCTGCTCACAGACGAGAGCGGCAGCGTGCGGTGTTTAGTACACACATAATCCGCAGCGTATCGTAACGCTATGAGTGCATGGCGCAACTTAAAAGTCTTTCTGCTTCCAAAGATATCTGCGCGTCAGTTTGAGGCGCGCAAGTCGCGGCTGCGTTATCTGGTCCTGACCTGTACGCGGAATAGCTCTCCGACCGCGATTTCGACACTGCACGTGTGAAATATTTTGCCACTATGGGCGCAAGCTGCCGTCATAGTTATTCCCGCGTGCCAGTTGCAGATGAGGCGTTGGTCGAACACGCGCGTGTTCGACCAACGCCTCGTATTAATAATGACAGCTTAAATAGGAATATGCGACGTAGGATAACCAGTTATATGGTTATCATTATTTACTGATTAACGTTTGATAATTAACAGATCAAGCCTATTTAAGTTCTGTCAGAAGATATTGTGGGTCATTGTGGCCGGTCCATACCTTGAAACCTTAGCTAGACGCAGGCTTTGCTTTCACTATTTTTAACTCTGCATTTTTCTCGGTCATGCAGTTTGTGTAGTTTTAAAAGAATGGCCGAACAAATATTTTCAGTAAGAGTTCGACCAGGTTCTTTTGTGCTCAGGTATTGTACCTTTGTGATCAAAAAGACGGTATCTGCATGCCGTTGGTGGCGGAACTGCCACGAACGAATGGGATGATTTCCTGCATCTCAGCAGCATTTGTGCTGAGCCTTTTCCGTTGTCTCTAAAAGGCAGACAAACCCGTAAATCTCCGTTTACGATATAGCAGGCCTCCGCGGTCGACACTGGCGATTAGCGCAGTTGTTGGGGTCCGTGCTGATGGGGCTTTGACTGTTTCGATGCAGGCCGCGCAATCGATGCCGTCTTCCACTGCTTTCACGAGGAAGCCCGCAATGAGTCCTAGCGTGCTCGCTCTAATCCCCGGTGTTTGAGGATCTATCAAAATAAACAAAATAAACCTAAGATCTGGGAGGTAAAAACGAACATCCATACCTGGAAGAGCTTGTAGAGGCGCCAGGAAGGGCTTCAAAACGGCATTGCGCCCCAATCAGCGAGGCAGAGGCGATTAGATCAACATTGAAAAATGTTCATTGACCCGCTACGACCGAAAACTGTTGGTCCCGCCGCTGGCGCCGCTCTGCGGCGATGTGGACCCCTGCGGGAGGGAAGGAAGAGCGGTAATGAGGTCGTGGCTGTGGCGGCAGGCCGCAGGGAAGGCAGTGTGTGAGCTGCGTGTGGGTCCCAGAAAAATCTTTACCACGCGCCCTCAATGGAGAAACGAGGCACTCCGCCGGCGACAGCTGGGGGGCTATGTTCGACAAATATTTCGTTTCTCCTAAAACGAAGCCGAAGTGACCGAAGTGGCGATATCGCGTCTGATTGGGGTAGTGGCTCAAATGACGAAAGAAAGGACTTTCGTTATTTGAGCCTCTAACCAATGAGACGCGATATCGTCACTTCCGTCATTTTCCTTTCTTTTTAGGAGAAAGGAAACATTTGTCGAACATAGCCCCCCCGGTCCCATAGGGGGTCCTTCTGCCGGCAGGTCATAATTACAGTAGGTCGTGGCTCAAATATAGCCTCAAGTAATTGACCGTAGCGAGATTTTCAGCTATAGAAGTGTCAAGAAAGTTGAGATTTCCTCGCTTGCCTTTGTACTATTAATGTTGCGAGTGATACAGCATCATTTGATTCAAACACTGGACTTTTTTCTACTCCACAACGTTTTTTGTTTGTAGCTAGAGTTACTTTTTGCTTCAGTTAACAACGTTCTAAAGGTGTATTAGAGCACGCACTATCGGACAAGATGCCTGATCTACGAAGATTCTTATTCAACGAAAGCCTACCCAGAATTTTTGTAAGTTGCGCACAATGCAAGAAGTTCTAAATTCGGTATTTACGAACGCATTTATGCAAAGTCCGCGTGCCGGTTTCAGCAGCCAAAAAAAAAGGGGGGGGGGGGGGGAGTAATTCGGATTCTCCCATGCTTACCTTGTATTTTGGAGTTGGCGCGACCACTCTTGGTTGACTAGCAAGTAAGTTTGTGAAAGCTGAGCTCTATAAATTCCCCAGAGTCCTGTTTTTAATTTGCGGATACGTACCGGCACGAACCAACACCACCTAGACAGAAGGCCTCCACACGCGTCATCATAGTCAGATCGATCGATTCGAGTGATTGGGCACGAGTGCGGCGTCAGTGTTCGGCTGCGGCTCGTGGTCAATCAGCGCGTCGAAGGTCGGGCTCGGGTCCAGTAGCCGACCGAGCGCGATCCGACTGTGATGACGTTTCATAGAGGAAGAGGAAACCATGCGGATGCCTTCTGTCTAGGTGGTGTTGCACGAACACATCACAAGAAAAAGCCACGGTAAATACAAGCTCACGCTGAGAATACGCACACGCATGTTCAACCGTGGCGTTGGAACAGCCCTCTGGGACTGGGTCATGATCAATGCTTTGTGACCGATTTTCTGCACTTGCTTTTTCTGACGTCGTGGTGACTAGACAACCGCAACCTGTTGTTGCGGTTGTCTAGTCGGCATGAAAAGGTGCATTCTGTATTGTGTAGCTGCGAAGAAATCCACTAGCTCAACCATATCAATGAGTTTACTTCTGTCATAATATAATGAAGAGACATACCAAAAAACGTGTGTGTTTCGCATGTTGAAGACTAAAGAAAGAATAAAGAAGTAAGGCAACGACGCCAGAACAACATTTTTCACTATGTCTGCGTGCCGTCTTCCTCTTTCATGTTTAGTCTTTCTCCCCCCCCCCCCCCCCCCCCCATCTTGGCCCGAACCAACTCTTCGTTTTACATTAATATCCAGATGCAGAGAAACTATTATAAACGGCTCACATTTAAGATCTACAAACTACATTTTCCTCGGGTGTCAATATGCCGAATATCTGGCAATATTAAATCTTAGAGTAGTGTACGAAGATAAACATTTTCCACTTGTCAGGTGTTAGAACCATGTTTTTGAGGGTCTGCATATAAGCCTGCTATACGAGTAGCCTTCGCTTATAATACGCTCTAAAAAGTTCAACGAAAATGTACTTCTTCGTTTTAAGTTCTTTCTATAGTCATTCGACTTTGTTGGCTCTATGGAGGTACCTTAAGAATTACAAAGTACCCGATTAAAAAAGCTAATAAAATTTACTTTGTCACCCAGCTTGCAATTACCTCATCTCTTTTCATTTCTTGATTCCAACAAATTCTGATTCCGGCAGCTTATATTTATTCAATATTCAACATGAATCTCAACTTCCACTTTACCGAAAACTAAACATCTCGCGTTTCTTCCCGATCGTGAAAATTTTTGGGACATCAAGTTTAAGTTTGAAAATACAGAAAAAACGTTGTATATTGTATTCATCTCGTATTAAATAACAAAAGAAAGCTTACAATGAGAGATTTAAGGTGATCTGGGCAATTTAGTCTAGAAATATATAAAACTCTTGAATGCATTTCGGTATTTTTCCAGGGATTAATGAATTTTTTTTGGCCGACGCTTGTGGTCATGTGCACGGACGCCTACTTAAACCTCAGCATACCATTTAATGTTACAGGGGACGAAATAGTTGTAAGTAACTTCAAATAATTTTGTTTCATGCACGCGGTTAATTTCCACGAGTGGTCGGGAAGGGTCAGCTTTTTTGTCAAAGAAGAGAACAAAGTTCAGCCTTTTCTTTATATCCCCCAGAGCACGACATTACTGGAGGCATTCTGGTATATCCGGCAAAATGCTTTTTTGTATCCACTGGAAAAAGTCAGAACTTTCTGGTTGTTTCTATACGAAGATGTATACCAAGTGCAAAGCAAGACAGTTTTAGATGCAGACTGTAAATTCATTGACAGATTTTAATGCGAATACGATGCATCATCTTTCTAAAGCATGCACAGCTCCACGATATATGTCGGTCTTGCATAACATGACCCGCAATAAAAGTGCAAAACATTAGCAATGTCTGTTTTTCCGGTATAGGAAAGTGGGAAGTCGAGTTGCTTTTTTGCGACTGTCCATAGTAATTTATCGAAAACTTCATATGTACATCTAATTCTTAGTTCTAACTTTTTTTGTAAATTTTAGCATATTTTAAGAGAAGTCTATATGTCTCATTCTTGAAACGCCATATTTTATTATTTATCTTTAAATTCGGAGGATTTTTCGCGCTACACTGCATCTCGCAATTCTTGAAGGCCGATTCCATTCGTGTTCCGTCATTGCTTCGGTACATTTACGCATATCTTGAATACCTAGTTCTATTAGTACTAGGTGTAGTTTCATATGATCTTAATATGAAATAAATAAATTCATATTAATATTGTTATTCCAAGTAGTATTATATGTTCCAGAAGTAGGCGTCAAAGTGGTGGTAGTAGTAGGTATATCAGTGATGATAGCAGTATTAGTAGGGTAACCGTAGTAGATAGAAGTAACCATATTAAGAGAAGTGTCAATGATGGCTTAACGGTTGCAATAATATGTAGATACAACTACAAATTATCGAGAAATTGTAATTTTTATGTATCCAAATAGTGTTTTTGAAGATAGTTTTGTGCATAATGCAAATTTACCGCGGGAAATTTTAGTGTCGTCAAGTAATTTTCCACACGCATTTGATTGTCGCAGTTCGATGTCCGCATACTTTTAACCTCATTAATAACAATGGTTGTGCTCAAAATAAGAGCGCAGTTATGACAATGAAACACATTAAAAGGCCAACTCCACCATAGAAAATAAATGTGAGAGGAAGATACAATTATCGCAAAGAAAAATATATTTACAATATATAGGGTGTTTCATTGCGTATAGGCCAACTCGTTCCAGCAAAGCGATACATAGTATAAATAAAGTATTGATAATTTTTTATATCTTTAAAAATGCCTATTCAAAAAAAGTATCAACATCCGTAATAAATGCGATACTTAGATTGTCAATTATTTAGGCCTAGTGACCGAGTTAATTATTAATAATAAATATGTGGATTAAGTAAAACAATGCTGGGTATTTCCAAAACGCATCAAATAAGCTTTAGTGGGGGAAAGGTAATGGGCTCGGGGCTAGTTTTAGGGCTCTAAACACAACAGTCAATTTTAACGCTTCTAATACGAAATCAGTTAGTATCTCATGAAGCGAAGCCGGCGTTATCTGATGTTTGTATTAGCGAAAAACGGCTCCTAAATACCCATTGCCTGAGCGAAACGGCACCTAAATACCCATTGGCTGCGACGCGTCATGTTGCTCCATAGCTACGGCGTCATTGTTGCTAAGGAGCCAGCCGAACTTCTGGCGGCGCAGCGGGAAGGGGGTGGAGGTGCTGGTATGCGCCGGCGTGACGTTAGACCGAATGTTATGCCTATCGTTACGCCTTGAGGTATAACGTAGTGAAACCGTACGCGCAGCTGTTTAACGTGATGGGGGACGCGGGTAAGGGCTGGCCTGACGTTAGGCATTACGTTACGTATTGAGGTATGACGCCCTCAACCGGTACCCGCAGCTAGGACGATGATGATGATTAGAGGACACGGTACTTCAGCACGCGTCGTGCCGAGCTTCGCACTCCCGCCGCTGCCTCGCCCTGCGACGCAGCTGCAGTCACCAGCGAGGAGCACTCAGCGGCGTTCAATTGAACATTAATGCTTTCGCATTCACAACGAATAAGAAGTGTTTAGGTGTCCTTGGAATTTTTTTGTTTGTATTTCTTATAAAATATTTTTGTACCAGCGATCTTGCTCCCCGTTGACAAAGTACTCAGCTAACTTGCGCAGCCAAGCATACGTAGCATGGTAGTGGTAAACATACAAATCATGTAATAATATTTAGTGTCATTCGAACAGCACACCAGTTAGCTACTTTCGAGTGCAACTCTTCCTTAAAATCCTACGATGGAGGTAATGAGGTTGTTCGGGGTGCAGTTGGGGGAGAAGAACCTTTCCCTGTGAGTGAGTTTCAACTTCGGTAACATTCCCCACTCGACCTACGATAACAAAAGACGGTGCAAATTGCTGTCGCATTTCAATGACAATCAGTGCATCAAATTTACCAACATGCTTTTTTTATTGGCAAAGCTCACTGAAAGAACACTGAAAATCGCCAATTCATATCATGCTCCAGGCTGCTTCGGATATATAGAAGGTGTTTCATGAAAGGCTAGCCAAATCGCTCCTGCGAAAAGTACTCATTTCAAAGAAAGAAACGTTGATGTCATATTGGTATCGATAATTTGGCAATTAAAACATATTACCTGTAAAACTAGTTAGTCTAGTACTTTTAAGTAATGAACTTTTAATAATAAACTATTGGGTATAATTTCGCTCGTGAAACCTTTTTAGGAATATCCGAGACCCATAAATCCGCGCACTTTTGAAAAATATAATGCGTACGCAGTATCTTGCATTGTACCGAAAAACAATTAAATATGAACGTACGTTCAAGTTTCGGTTTCTTTCAAACGCAGCTCCAAGTCAGCTCTCCTGCCCCTTGGCTGAATGACGCTATGACTGCCTTACTCATAGAAAGGGAGATAATATCTCTTTCAGGCACAGAAGTTCGTTTTTGCAAAAAAAACGGAACTTCATTGATTAAACAGTGAACTGCGGACAAGAAAACTCGTTTCTGGGAAAAAGAAAAAATTAAATCAGTGTAGATGGGAATATATCGGGTGGTCAGTTCAGGTAACCACCATGCTCGAAGGGCATCCAAAATCACTTCCTGTGGAAATCCGAGAAGCAATTTTTTTCTTTCCTAAGGCAGAGTGGGACGCTGCAGGTTTCGCACACCCATGTTGTTCTTGTGGGTTGCGCTTTCGTGCTGCAATTTGCACACCTCCGTGACGTGCATTTCTTTGGCTGGTGCTTGGACTCAGTGACACGGATGATCGGGGCTACGTAGGGCTTCGACTTTTTCAGTTGGACAGTCTGGTGGGTTAATGACTTTCGCTTAGAGCTAGAGCCAACTTGTCCTTCTGCAGTCAATGATGCAATGACACTTCTGCGAAAGTCTTTGAGGGTCATCTTTTCGGGATCTTCAAGTTCTTTGAAGATTATAAACGCATTCACAACGCAGCAATCGAGAAAATGGAAGAAAATCCTGTGCCATCACTTCCGTGATTTTCTGTCAACCTGGTATTGACCTTTCAGTTGATCAAACTTGTCAACGAAATTCATATTGCGGTTGTAGTCTTGCAAGGCTGCAGGGCAGGGTACTTTGCTGACAGTTCCGTCCTTGTTTTTTCTGTCAACTTCGACTTCATCTGCCAGGTCATGGAAGTTCGACAAGAAGTGAACTGTTCTCTTGTCCTTCCACTTGAAGCAGCACAGGCTCTCATCACTCACTGAATAGTCTGTGTCCCCTCTTGTCATTGATTTGTCGGTTTGTAATTTCGGCAAGTGTCTTCGGTTTGAGTTGACTGTTCCGCATGCATAGATGTCTGCCTCTCTCAACTCCTTCAGAAGGTTATAGCTGGTAAAATAGTTATCAAAAAACACCCGATTGTATTTACCAGCGAGGCCTTGACACATGTTCTTTACAACCTGCGCGCCCAACTCCTTTTGGACGCCGCTTTCTGATCTTCCGGAATAGATCTCAAACTTAAGATTGTACCCTGTGCAGGCACACAGTATCCAGACCTTGTAGCCGCGCTTCACCGGCTTTTCCGGCATGTACTGTTTCAGACAACTCCTGCCCTTGAACTTAATCATCGATGCATCAATCGCCACAAACTCCGTGGGCAGGTAGTTGTCTGCAAAGGTTGTTGAAAGCTCGGTCAGAAGTGGCCGTAACTTGTACAGCCTGTCGAAGTCAAGGTGACCCCTTTGGGGCTGCAGGACATTGTCATTCAGATGAAGGTGTGATAAAAACCAACCAAATCTGTTCACTGTCATCAGTTTCGAGATGAATGGATCATGAAGGTCAGGTGCACTGGACCAGTAGTCCCGGTAGCTTGGGCTTCGTTTGATTCCCATCAAAAGATTCAGGCCCAAAAAGCAACGCATCTCTTGTTCCGATGCGGGTGTGCATGATTTGCGGTCCTGCTGAGCATACAGGTTGGTTTGAAAAACCACGCTTTGCATCCAGGATGGGGTCCTCAAAAGACTAAAAATGCCAAATGGACTTTTGTCCTCAAGATCCGTGATGTGACTAGGAACACCAGGCTCAGACAAAAAGGCGAGTGGCGGACACATCCGATAAGTCGCACTCCACACGGGAATTTTTGAGATGGTTACTGGCGGGTCGTCATCCGTTTCTGTGTCTGAGGTGTCACTCACAGTGTGAATGTCCTTTCTTTTCATTGGCGAGTTTTCTTGAGGACTTGCACCAGAATCATCATTGGCATCATAGTCGGAATCACTGTCACTTGACTCATCTCCTCCTACAAAACTGTCGCAGTCGCTCGGTATGTCCTCATATTCTTCCTCTGAAACAGCAAACAATGAGAATGAGCACTTTATTTCTGACATAATTTGGCTACATTTTAGACCTCAGCACACTGGTCACCGGATTTGCAATGAGAAAGCTCAAGTCACTTCAGGCATGGTGGCTACTTCTGATGACCGCCACATGCAACACAGAGACGCTAAGCCATAATGAAGTGCCGTAATTATTTTCTTGCAGATTATATATTGTACACTGACATACTTTCTTTTTTGCTGTTATCAGTATTGTAGAGTAAGCACTTACCTTCTAATTTTTAAAATCTTTTGGGATCAAACGTGGGAGGCGCCATAGCAGCCGGGGAGCGTCAACAAAACTTTTTTTCCACGTGGTTGGAGCGCGCAAGGAAGCTAGCGCCATCTGGTGTAAGCAGCGTGAAGCTCGAGAAAGAGAGGCACTGGTGGTTTCTTACCCAAACCACCATGCCACAAGGGGAAAAAATATTGAAATGGTGGTACGAGGTGCTAACCACCGTGCTTTAAAGAGGCGCAAACTGGCGAAAATGATCATGGTACTGTTTGAATGTTTGTTAAAAAATAAGCTTTGATAGTTGCGTTTACTTCTGCCATGCGAAGAATAAGTGGTGGCGCACGCTAGTTGCTCGGTTGGGTTACGAGAAGCAGGACAACTGGCGCATAGGCGCGCTCCTATAGAAAACCGAACGAAGAAAACCCGTCCAATTGAACGTGTTTTCGTAGCACCGAAGTTTGCTGAACGTAACCTAGAGTTTTGCAACGTACTCAAACTAATTGTTATGGATGATGCGCAGAAAGGTTTAAATTAAAACCACTTAAACCCAATCGTACTTTGGGTCCTTCGTTTCCGGGTTTCATTTTTGGAAAAATAAATCGGGGAGCAAAAATGGGCGCCGTGATCCAAGCTTGAAATGAGGGAGAAATAGGGGCATAACATTTTTTTTTGAAGTTCGATTTTTTTTAGTTCACATATTTGAATTATACAACTATAATTACCAATAACTTGTTACAGAAAGAAAAACAGAAAGGACGGACAAGGACGGACATCTGTTTTTCTTTCTGTAACAAGTCATCAAAACCAACGCGCTCACGTTTAACTATAATTACCAATAACCTGCATTATTCGGTCTGAATGCATATGCTTCTCTTTTTTTTAGTTAAAATCCACAAGATAAAAGTTGAGTAAGGCATAAGAGCTAACACGTTTCGACATTTTTCACTACTCCTTGTTGCTTCATAACCTGAATGCCCAGATCTGTCTCTCATATCAGAGCTGCCCGCTCTCCAGACGTTTCTGAATTTAGTGAACGTTCTCTCAACACCATAGCTTACGTACACATTTACTATGCACAGAAATATCACTTCAGCTGGACATGAACAAATATACGCTACGATGTTTCGAGAGTGGTTGGTCATCTTTTTATAGTCCTATAGTAGTTGCGTAAACCGCCTTTCTTGTGCGCCGTCTCTCCAAACATTTTTGACGGTGAGAAAATGAACAATTAAGATCGTCGTCGCCGCAGCAGCACGAGACTAATGCCGCCACTCCAGAGGAAGAAGAAAAGAGAACCGTTTTTAACTACCGAGGAGTCGGATGTGTCTTGTCCTTATCTGTTAAATTTAGAACACAACCCCCTACAAATTGGTTACCCGGGGAGACGAGCGACTCCTACATGGTTCCTAGCCACTCCCAAGCCGCCACCATGAACGCACCCTAAGGCGGGGAGCTCACTGCTGGGAATTCCAGCTCAACTCAGTCAGCTTGAGCCGCTGCCCACTCATGCTACCGCCATTTTGGACAAAACATACAGAAATGGGGTTTGCTCAAGTTGAAGCCCCATTTCAACTGCACCACATCTGCTCACAGGCAACAAAATATCTTCACGTTGTTGCCTCACTCCCAGCGGAGGTCGCCGACAAACTAGAAGACATCCTCGTGGCCGGCCCAATGACCGACCAATACGACCACCTCGAGGCTGCCATCCTTTCCCTAAAAACAGTCTCAGGACGAAGCCGGCTTCAGACCCTCCTCAACATGGAGGAGCTCAGGAACCAGCGTCCATCCCAGCTACTACACCGAATGCGACAACTTCTGGGCGACGGCTCCTCAGAAGCCGACACATCGCTCCCCCGTGAGCTGTTTCTTCAGCGCATCCCCCACAAGATGGCCCCTGTCCTTCCAGCGGCCAAAGACACGCCCCTGGACCGCCTAGCTGAGTTGTTGGATCGGGTCGCAGAGTACTCTACAACCTTGGTGGTCGCCGCGACCAGCTCTCACTCCCGAGCGTCCGAGACTGCGACAGCTGAACCAGCCCAAGACGTAGCGGCCCGACTTATCCACTTGGGAAAGGTCAGACAAGATCTGCGTTTCACTTCTCCCGGACAACCGTCTCCTCGGCGACGGTCACGCTCCCGTCCTGCTTCCCCGGCGGCTGTGTCACAAGACGGTGTACTATGCTGGTATCATGGTACGTTCGGGGCGTCAGCCCGCAAATGATCCAGTCATGTTCGTGGAAGGTAAACCCGACCACCGGGCACTAGGAGCGGCGGACACTGCCAGTTCAAAACACAGCCGCTTGTTTTATGTGGTAGATAAAATCGCTGCCGTCGGTTGCTAATGGGCACCGTAGCAGAGGTCAACGTTATACCGGTATCACCCACTGAGCAGCGTCGTCTTTCACATACAGCTGCACTTCTAGCCGTCAACAGTACCTCCATCCCTACATACGGGCAGCGATCGTTCACAATCGACTTGGGACTAAGGCGGGCGTTTGTTTGGATCTACATTGGGGCAGACATTCGCATGGCTCGTCTTGGCGCAGATTTCCTCAGCCCCTTTAATCTAGCCGTAAACATGCACTCCCGTCGCCTGGTGGATGCGACGACTCACCTCTTCATCAACGGTATCGGCCCCTCCTACGTCGTCTCGGAGATACGCCCTTTTCCCCCAAGTTAAACGTTTGAAGAACTGCTAACCATGTTTTCAGAATTGACAAAGACCAACAACCTGACCTAACCTGTACAACACTACGTCACACATCATATTGTCACTACTGGGCCTCCAAAGTTCGCGCGGCCACGGCGGCTCACAGGAGAGTGTCTCTCAGTGGCCCCACGCGAGTTCGAAAATATGATACAACTTGACATAACGCGGCGATTATCGCGCGCTGAACGCCCACACTATTCGGACCGGTACCCCCTTTCACATATCTAAGACTTCATAGCCAACCTGGCAGGAAAAAACATTTTCTCCAGAATCGACTTGGTCAAAGCGTATCACCTGTCGAACCATCTGACATCGCCAAGACTGCCATTACCACACCAATTGGACTATTTGAATTTGTTCGCATGCCGTTCGGGTTGCGCGATGCCGCCCAGACATTCCATTGCTTCATTAACGAAGTGACTCGAGGCCTGGACTTTGTGTTCGCATACCTCGACGACCTGCTCGTCACCAGCTCATGCACCAAGGAACACAAACAACATCTCCGGCTAATCTTTGAGTAACTCTAGTCCTTTGGCTTCGTTGTCAACACTAACAAATGCGTGTTCGGCGTCCCGATCATCAATTTTCTGAGGCATCATGTCACGCCAGAAGCCATCACACCATTAGACGACAAAGTACAAGCTGTACGAGATTTCCCCCAAACAACTTCATTGCTTAAATTACGTGAATTTCTCGGACTGCTGAATTTTCACCGACGCTTTATACCTGAGTGTCCCCGTATACTACAATCCCTCACCGATTCGCATCGCGCGAAGAAATGCTCGAACTCATTGGTCGAATGATCGGACGCAGCGGAGTCTGCTTACCCCCTTGCATAGAAAGCCCGGGTTGACGCCGCCATCCTAGAACACCCACCAGTCGATGCCCCCCTTCTTCTGATGACAGACGCCTCCAGCGTAGCAGTCAAAGCAGTCCTACAACAGTCCACTGAGGAAGACTGGCACACTCTAGCCTTTTTTCTCCCAAAATATGAAGCCAGCAGAGACAAGGTACAGCACCTTCGGGCGAGAATAACTGGACATCTTCCTCAGCGAGAAACATTTCCGGGACATGTTGAAAGGCAGCACTTTTCACATACTAACTGACCGAAAACCTCTTACATTCGCATTCAGGGGCAATCACATCAACTATTCTGCCCGGCAATCCGACAGTAGGGATTCGTGTCGGAAGTTACAGTGGACATTCGGCATGACCAAGGAGCAGACAATTCCGCTTCTGACGCACTATCGCGAGTAGCGGCGCTTTCACCACAACCCGCAACACTGGATATTTACGCAATGGTAGAGGCACAGCGCGACGACCCGAAGCTGTTGGCGGAGCGCCAGAAAGAGTCGTCACTACAGCTTAAAGACATTCCCCCACCTCTGGGCTCAACGACCTTCACTTGAGATGCGTCCACAGGAAACCCACCGCGCTAAGCAACACTTTTATTCCGGAGAGCAGTCTTCCACGCATTGCACGACCTCCTCCATCCAGGGATCCGCAACACACTGCGGCTAGTCACCACACGCTATGTATGGCCCAGAGTAAATGCTGACTGACGCCACTGGACTAGGAGCTGCCTCCAGGGCCAGCGTGCTAAGATCATGACGCACAACAGAACTCCTATATACGTTTTGCACTCGTGGAGGCACGTTTCGACCACATCTGTCTGGATCTGGCAGGGACCCTGCCACCTTCTCAAGGATTCATTTATCTCCTCAACTGCGAGGGTAGGTACACATGGTGGCCAGAAACCATATCAATCGCAAACATTACAACCGAGACGGTCGCAGATACCTTTGCTACGCATTGAATCCCCGACACGGTTGCCCATTAACCATAACCACTGATCGAAGACGACAGTTTGAGCGTGCGCTGTTCACGGCACTGGCTCAGCTCCTCGGTGAATGACATATTTGGACTGCATGCTACCAAACTTCAGCCAGCGGGATGGTGGAACGCCTCCACCGACAACTGAAGGCCTCCATAATAGCACATGAAGACCGAAATCACTGGCTCCAGCATTTGCCTCTAGTGCTGCTTGGTATCCGATGTGCTCTCAAGCCAGATTTGGAGTGCACATCAGCGGAACTAGTGCTCGGTACAACACCAAGGCTACCAGAAGAATGTTTCGCTCCCCTCAGTGAACAAACCATTCCAGAACCGTGCAACTACGTGAACCGATTGTTAGAAGTTTTCAAGCAACTGCAACCGACACCTCCGAGAAATCCTGCCACCCGCAAGGTTTTCATGTCCCAAGAACTGAAGACCTGCACACTTGGTTTCGTACGCCGAGATTTAGTCAAAAAGCCGTTGAAACCGACATACGATGTCCCCTTTAAGGTTCTGGAACGAACAATGAAAACGCTGGCTCTAGAAGTAAAAGGAAAACAGGAAGTCATCACTATCGACCGCATCAAACCTTCCTTCATGGACGTCACAGCCCCAGCTACAACCATCGTCTCCTCCACACCGAACACCGGAACAGTCCAACCACAACACCACAAAAGCCGGACTGTGACATTTACGGTTATGGCTATTTTGAAGCCTTCGTTTATTGTCTCCTGGCTGCACCAGCCTAAAGCCAGGAAACTGGAGGGGGCCTCTGTAGCGGTTGCGTGTACCGCCCTTCTCGTGCACCGCCTGTCCTAAGGGTTTTGACGGTGAGATAACGAACAATTGAGATTGTCGCCGACTCAGCAGCACGCGACTAATGCGGCCGCTGCAGAGGAAAAAACAAAGAGAGAACCGCTTTAACAACCCAGGGGTCGGACGAGTCTTACCCTTATCTGTTAAATTTAGAACACAACCACCTACACTCTTCTGTTGCACTGGTTGAAACGGAAAGAAAAGGCCAAAGGATACTTCACGCTGGTCATAAAGGTGACATATCAAGGTGAGGGCTTCATCTCGTCTATGTCATGGTTGCTTACCGGGCCAGCGCGCGTGTGTCCCTACAAACTCTCCTTTGTTTCGAAAACAATCGGAGCAGATTATTACGGTAAATGGTGTGATTCAATTGTCAAACACGAGGGAAAGATTGGCTTCAATCTGATTTTTAAGAAACATGTTTGGGCTGTATATATCGAGAAATGTCAGGTTTTACCCCAAACCAAGGGCCCTAATTTTACCAAAATTTGTTCAATTTGTTAAAAAAGCCCATTGGTAGAGACAAATACCATATTAATAACTTTTTGTGTGCGATGCGTTATTTTAACTAGAGCGATTTGTCCAGCGTGTCGTGAAACGCTGTATTTGCCCTCAGCTGCCTTCACTTACAGTTCGTTTCTTTTGTCTAATGTTTTTCTTTTATTTGCAGAGGGTCTGCGTGGGTAAACAAATCATAACGCCAATTTTTAGACCCTACTAATCCCTAGCGAGAGTCCATGTTGTATGTGTCTCTTCTTCGTGTTTTGAGGCTTTTAAGTCGTCTAGATCACAATGAACCAACTATCCGAATCCAAAGTTTTAGTTCATTTAAATCATTTTTTTTAAGTTTGCTGCATAATATGCCCCATTATCGACCATCTCTATACAGATCCTTGGCTTAAAGGGATGCTTCAGCTAAATTTGAAATATACCCGTCGTGTTCAAAAATAAGTTGCATATGATCCTCAATATCCGTAAATGACAATCGCACGTTTATATTTTGAGCCCGATGGCGGTATTCTTTGTTATAAACGGCCCATTCTGGCAAGCGCCCGAAGAACAGCCAGCGGAGAGCACGTGACATCCGACGCAATGGTGACGTAGCTCTTGTCGGGACGAGGAAAGCTGCGGCGAGGCTGACGTTGAGAGGATGGCCTACTTGCTCCAGCTACCGAAGCGGCTGCTTTTGTACGAATTTTGAGTGATGGGTAATTTTTTTTGTGATCTTGTAGAGGTACAATAGCGACTCCTGGGACACACAAAAGAGATTTTCGGGGAGAGGCGTGCTCCTCCGTCAGCTCTTCTTTCGGCGTGGCCGGAGGCGAGACAGGTACCGCCACTATCTGTCAAGGTTCCTAGACGGGCATTACAAACGAGGCATTAGCGACCTCCACCAGGTGCTCTTGGCTAATCGTTTTATTCGTTTTAAAATTCCTTTTCCTGTCTTTTTTTTTAACAAGATATTGGTGTGTTCGATGTGATACTTCTCCTTAGAGCACACAAGGATATAAAATAAGCGCCGAAATTCTGTTGTAGTCTCATACGTAAGCAAACCGAGTTATGCGGTTCCTTCACAGAGCCTGCATATTTTCAGTATTTATTAAAAATTTACAAATGCATGCATTCCCTCTTGTGCCAGGGTTTACGAAAAAGTGACAAAAATTACTTTATGTGGGGTTGGTTCTTTTTAGTCCTTACTTTACCCCGCTAGGTGCGCTTTCTTTAGACCCATCTGCATCAGGGTAGCAGTCAGTCATCCTTTGAGACCTTGCGTTCGGATTTCGTGGAAGTCCTTCGGAGACCCTTTCAATGCGCATGCCTATTTTGTGATAAAGAACTTATACCAGGGTTCTCGGAACCCCGACACTTGGGCCAGATGCGGTCCATGAAAGTATTCAGATAGCCCGCGTCTGGTTAGAAGATATCTGACCGGACGGCGAAAAAAAAAAGTGGGCATAAAGAAACGGCTAAGCGGCGCACTTCAAATGGACAAACTAAGATACCAGGAATAACAAGAGGAACCGCGTTGTAGCACGGGCCCTTCCGCTATATTAAAAATTGAACACTGAGCTCACCAGTATTTCTGTTTTAGTACTCTTTTTTCTGTCCGCTTAACTATCTTAAAATTAGTTAATAAGTAAAGAATATATTAATAAAAAATATGTTAAATTTCCTAGCGTTCTTATGTTTTTTTGCGCTTAGCGTCCTCCGTAACACTTTGTACTGAACAAATGTGCTAACGTTGCGATGTGATTTGCTTTATGCCTGGTGAGTTTTCTTTGTCACATGTGTTGCGTAATGTCATAATTAAGTGAATATTAAATTGAAAACTGAAGTTACGTATGTTCGGGAGTACAGACCGCGGACTATACATGCTTGAAATAGGAAAATTTCCGCGATCCGGATTTTTTAGAGTTGCGGACAATACAAGGTTTCGCTTTTTCTAGCACTTTCACTGTGACAAGTCGTGAAGTATTTTACGAATAATGGATATATTATTATTGAGCTATGTATAAAACAAGCTTCTTTACGACAATACAGCGTGCTATTGTTAATATGTGCTGTGTACGATCAGTTTAGAGCGCAGCTCTTAGGCGCCCGTTTCCTGCTTGAGCGGCGTCGCCGTCGCCATCGGCGTAGGCGTAACCGTGTGTTGCATCATGGGTAGATTTCCGCGCTAAATTTAGCGTTAGGTTTACCGGCTAAATTTAGCGGGAAAATTTCTCCGCTCGGCTTAGGGGAAACATTTCCCCGCTAAATTTAGCGGAAAATTTAGCGAAAAGTTTACGCTAAATGGGAGGGCAGCCGGAGAGGAGGAAGGTGAGGAGGGGCATACCCTCCTTTCCTTACTCCCCCCCCTCCTCCTCAAGAGCTGCGTTCTAGTTCGGCATTACAGAGAATTGTAAACGTCTCATTTTTTTAACGTTTGAACTAGGCACAAAGTGCAGACTATGCCAGGCGTGCGGACTAAGCGCCGGGTACGGACTATCTAAGCGAGGCTGAAACAGATCCGGCCCCTCATTCAAAACGTTTGGAGACCCCTGGTTAATACGGACAACTTAAGGCAGTTAAAGTGTGCTTCGTCATAAAGACAGAATCAGACATTGTTGTCGTTCTACGAGCGGCTTAGACACAACCTGCTCTGCGTGAACAAAAGCTTACGAATAGTTGCCATGATTAAGACAGGACAAACTATCGATTGAAGGACAACCTTCTTCGGGGCGTCTTTCGCCCAGCCATACTAAAGAGATTGTGGCGAGAATTCCTCAGACCACTACGGGGCCACTGACGAACGTGTGGATCAGACCAGAGAGTCGTGAAGTTTCTGTTAGTCAATTATATTGGCGTATTTGCACATGAAACGAGTTGCAGCAAAATACGAGCCTCGCTTGCTTACACCTGAGCAAAAAAACAGTCGCATAGCTGCATGTCACGCTTTGAACAAAAAATAAAGCCGTTTACAATTCAGCGTAACGCCGAATTAAAGCGCAGCTCTTGAGGAGAAGGAGGGAAGGGTACTGAGGGCAGAAGGTGGAAAGTCCCCCACCACAAACATGGATGGGGTTCGACGTGTGCTTAACGCAAGTCCCAGAAAATACACATCTTTGATGACAGCATCGCGTGTAAATTTGGCGGGAATTTCGCGGGGCAATTGTTTCCCCTAACTTTGGCGGGGACTTTTTTCCACTATATATAGTGGGAAATATTTTCCACTATATTCAGAGGGAAATGATTTTACGCTAGTGACGTCAAACGTGACGCCACTGGTGACGTCTCTGATGACGTTATCAGCGACGATGACGATGCCGTCACGGGTGACGTTACACGCGAGCTCACTGATGACGTCACGTGACGTCACAAGGACCATCAGTGACGTCACGTGACGTCTTCGTGGTGACCACTCATGACGTTATCAATGACGTCACCAGTGACGTCACGCGTCCCATAACGCACCGCGCGGTTTCGCCGACGGCGACGGCGACGCCGCTCAAACTGGAAACGGGCACATATGAGCTGCGCTCTTAAAGCGGTTGAAGGATGATCCTGATTCTTTTTAATATTTTGATTGGAGAGTAGCCTTGGAAAGGCGTCTACGACCCTGCAAAAAAGAGAACTGCAATTCATTTAATGGAAAACTAATACTTCGCGTGAAATACAGTACAAAAATAATTATCATGTGTTTTTTTAAAGCGAGTGGCATTGTGCACGCATAAATTGTTCCTCCGCGTAAAAGGTCCAACCACCGTTTTTATCCGCAAGTGTTAAAGATGCGGCGCCGAGATTTGCGGACGAAGAGTCCCGAGCTATCGCAAACAGGAAAATGGTTCGACCACACTGATAACTGCGGAACACCGCCCTGGGAGTTCCGCAGTTTTTGCCCAAAAACGGCATGACCCCTTACTCCACCCTCCCTGTTCAACCAACCTAGCTTCGTGTGACTTTTGACACAAAATATAATTTTCAACCGATTTTCTTGGAGTTCTGTAAAGTGGCTGCAACAGCGGCTGTATAGACGCTTTCAGCGAGTCAGCTACTCGAGCTACCACCAGTTGGCGCGCCCTCTGCACGCTTTCCGGGCCGCCATAGCAGACCTTCAATTTCTCGCCGTTGCTCCACGTTGTGTGCTGCACCGGTCACCACCAAAGCCTTGTTTTCGTGTTCTTTTAGGTTCCGTGTTGAAATCGTCTGCTTTCTTAAGGTCTTTTCGACATTTCGGGCTTTCATTCAATCATCTGATGTCTATATTTCAGCATAACCTTTGTATTTCCTTATTTTTAGAATGGAATCGGACAGCTAATAGATTGAAGATACAAGATTATGGCTTAGGGCTTCAGAGACTATGTAAGTTCATCACATTCTTACGTTTATGTCGCTAATAAAGGGCAGTCAACTGCGTTGCCACATATGCAAGTTTCAACTGACGCAGTAAGACTATCGCTGTCGTGCTTCTCGCTGCATGTGTGCGCTTTAGACATCGTTTCCGCAACGCCGAACCGGATGTAAACGATTTAGCGTGCGACGAGACGAGGGACAGCGACAACGACGAGAGTCATCGACAAGCGACGGAGATTCCTCACTGTCGCCCGTCACGTCGCTCGGTTTTGGATTTCTAGAAAACGTCGCTCATCGTCATCTTGGTCGCTTGCTTCCGTCGCTTCCATGCGGTCTGTATCGTGGCGCGACTGACCGAGCGACAGCGAAGCGGGTCGCCGTCGCTGGTCTCGTTGCAGGCCGAATCGCTTGCACGCGGTTTATACTTCATATCGAGGCGCCAATGGTTTAACGGTGTGTGCATCGAAACTTGGCGAGCGACGAGACAAGTGACAGCAACCCGCTTCGCTGTCGCTAGGTCAGTCGCGCCACGATACAAACCGCATAGAAGCGACAGGAGCAAGCGACCAAGACGATGAGCGACGTTTTCTAGGAGTCCAGAAACCGAGCGACGCGACGGATGACAGTGAGGAATCTCCGTCGCTCGCCGCTGACTCTTGTCGTTGTCACCGTCGGTCGTCTGGTAGCACGCTAAATCGGTTACATGCGGTTCGGCTTTACGGTAAAGATGTCTAAATCGCTCACATGCAGCGAGAAGCATGACTGTGATAGCCTTACTGCGTCAGTTGAAACTTGCATTTGTCGCAATGGTGTTGACTGCCTTTTATTAGCGACAAAAACGTAAGAATGTGATGAGCATACATGGTCTCTGAAGCCTAGGCCATAATCTTGTATCGTCGATCCATTTGCTGTCCGATGCCATTCTAAAAATAAAAAAAATACAGGAGCTATGCTGAAATATAGATACCAAATGATTCAATGAAAGCCCCAAACGTCGTAAAGGTCTAAAGAAAACATACGATTTCAACGCGGAACATAAAGGAATACCAAAACAAAGCTCCGGTGGTGGCCGGTGGAACATACAACGCGCAGCAACGGTGACAAACTGAAGGTCCTCTATGGAGGCAGAGTCACGCGACGTCAAGGTGGCGGCGCCCATCAAATGTTTCCTGAGAGGATCTATACTTCGTTCATCCGATAACTGACAATGCGGTTTAACCTACGAGTTCGTTGGACCAATCAAACGACTCCCTTTTATCACCTAGACACGCTCTCTGCGCGTGTGTATGGGCGGGAGCGCGATCACGTGTCAAGGGATGGAGGTATGACTGGTCCCACGAGTCCGCAACTTTCACCGCACTATCAGCTTAGGTGTGAACAGAGTATAGTGGCAGGCTATAACCGAAAACTGACCCCGAAAAAAGTTATCCTTCAGAGAGCCCTATCAAAAGATTTTTCTTCCGGAAGGATTTCAGCCCACTACTTTGTGATTGTCAGCCAAGTTACTTTGTGATTGTTAGCCACTACTTTGTGATTGTTAGCCCGCTCAGCTATCCAGGGTCGATAGTCGAAGACCGCAAAACCGAAATCATTCGCGCGGCGCGCGAAGGCGCAGTCTTTCTGGTCATGTCGTGCCATTTCACGGTGTTTGTCCGAAGTGAGAAGGAATCTTCGGTAAGCGGTGCCGTTCAGATGATTGCTCTTCTTCCACAGAAGGCCTATTAGACATTAGGTGCTTACCAGTTTTTTTATGTTTTTTTTGACAGCATGATCAAGTGTGTTTTGTGTTCCCGGATTCCCAAAGTTATTATAGGGATATATTTTACCGATGACGAAAAGGTGAAACAAAAATCGGCAGAAGCACGGAAAGGCCTCAAAATCGACGAGTTCAAAGGTCATAGTGAGCATTAGAAAAAAAAAAAAAAAAAACGTATCGACAAGTGTATTGCAACAGCGGAGAGTACTTTGAGCATGACTGAAGTTTGAACGTGTAGCACTAAGTACGTGATTTTCTAACAAATAATCGAAGTTTCTTTTGAAATATCCATATAAATTATTCTAAGAACATCAGATACTGCCATTTTTGATAAGTGTAACGCATAACTAACTCCAGATGCATATATTTCAAAATAGTGTAAACCACTTAATTTGTGCGAGCTCGAATGTTCTCGGAGACGTCTAGAACTGATTTTTTCAATTATTAGCGTATTCTACTTTTTGCGAATCGACAGCTAGAGCCCGCGGTGAGCATTAATTGTGGTGCCCATTATTTCTGGCTTATTCTATTTGTTATATAACTAGTAATGGTAACAAAGAAAACATATATATTGATCACGTGAGAACCCTTGCATTCCTGTTTTTTCTACGATGTTAGATTTTTGTTCTAGCAAAGCACAGCCACGTAATATTGCTTTGAAACTGTAAAAAGTGTGCTTGAATTGTTCGCGTTACCTATTTTTTTGTAAATCGTAGCCGATTCGCGAAATTCGTGGAAATTTGCTTTTTGCAAAAAAATGCCTTTACAGCAGAAACATAGAAGCAAAATATCTTTTGTTTACCGTCAATATTATATTTAGATAAATTAAGAATCAAAATAGAAATATCAATTTGCCTAATAAGGTGCAGGCAAAAATAAAAATTTTAATTCGTTTTTTTATTCGCGGGGGGGGGGGGGGGGGGGAGTTAAGGTGTGATGTAAAAGTTAAAACGAAAAAACAATTACGCTTCTGGTGCTGCTTTTGTGTTTTTTAAACAAAAAGTTGTTCGTGCGTTTTTTTTTCTTCTACAGATGTGTCCTAAAAGTTTGCAGAAAAAATTTGATGAGTGGAAGGAACGGTGGTCGCAAAATAAGGAGGCTGCTAAGAAAGCTTTCTGCGATCACATCGACAGAAAACGGTGACTGCTTAATTCCCTTCCTACTGTCACTAACAAATCAAATAAGACTAAATATTTGTTAATAAAACTCTGCCTCCAATTTATAGTGGGAATTTTCTCAAATTGGTCAAGTCTACCTAATTTCTTCTACATCGATAAACTCTGATCTGGTAGGTAATCATGTCACACACATCTTTGAGTCTGAAAAAATATTTTAATTGGTTTGTTTCCGTTTTAGCTTTACACTTTTCGGTTCAGTTCCGGTTCACATCTGAGGAGTAAAACGAACCGTACAAAAAGGTTCTGAACGTTTCATAGAGTGCAAACGATCGAGGATTTTCAAAGTTGCAGATTTATCTTCAGACAAAAAATACAACATATTATTTTACTTAAACGCAAAGACTGTCGAAATGTTTTTTTTTAATCTTTTTATTCTACAATGCTCGTGTGTATTTTATGACGTTTAATTAATATTAACTCAATAGAACTTTCCGTTTAAACTAAGATGTATAATCACAGCAAGTTGTTTTCAAAAATATGTCTACAGTAAGAGGGAAGGGGACGACTGAAATAAGTGTTAGTGTCGAAAATGAAAATGTTGTCGCTTTATTGGGACAATACTTTTATGTGATAAATAAAACCATGGGATTTCTTAATCGTTGCAATATGCTTATCATAAACAGGAGCAGAATAAAACATAGTTTTTTAAAATTTTGCGGCAATATTTTGGAGACTTTATTCTACTGCCGTTTTTGTGGACAGTCCAGGCCGCTAACAATGTTAGTATTATCTCTTTATTTGCACATGCTTCCGCCCCATTTGAGGTCATTGCAGGAGTGGGGGTACAACGGCTCATAATAATTGTCAACAAAATACAAACTAAAACACTCTAGAAAATAATAACTCAAAATAAGTACACATTAGGCAAATGAAGAGGAGTAATTTATAAAATAACATAATTTTAAGTAAGCATGCGCTTGGCCCGTCGATATTGTTCCGGAGCACTACCGTACTGAAGAATAATTTTTTAAAACAATATAATTGTGAAATGGCTCAATGCTTCAATGATGAAATCGTCTAGAGTGCGCGAGCTGGAAGACAAGGAAAGGCATTTTGTTCGTTTAACGTCACAGTCATCATTAACTTTTTTATGTAACATTTCTAGCCGTTCTATGGTGCACAGAAAATAAAGGAACCCAGGTCCAAAACTGGCTATGGCAGGGAATTCGAGAAATGTTTGTTGTACCTGTTAATCTTTAATTTGACTGTCTTAGCCGGAACAGAATAGAGGAGACTAACATCGCTTTTTAAATAAAGGTCCGAAACCACAAATGGACACTTCAAAACTGGCCTATAAGTGGTTTATAGGCAATTATAATGACCAATTTAGTAGGCCAATTAAACTGCGTTTGGCATATCCCACTCTTCTAAGGCCGAAACAGGAAGTAGAATACACATGATTACCCCATTCTAGAATCGGGGATAAAAGTGCCTAAAAATTACTCTTGTGAGCCCCTTCTAAAACGATCTCATCGACACCAAAGCTAAAAACGAATGGTGATTTATTGTTTGTAAACCTCATCACAACAGACCTGCCGAAGATTATATTTATTTGTCACTTTTACTTCTTTTTTAATATTTTTATTTAGGAATACTACCACCTCCATTCAGGGAGCTATTGCATGAGTGGTTACAAAATATAAATCAGCAAAACGCAGTGGTGAACCAACAAAAGCATTAGATAATTTCAACACATCGGTGGGTTGTTATTTTGGAATCAGACCATCGTCATCAGTGAAGACAGATCTACAAGAAGAACTGAACTCATTTGCAAAGTCATCATGCAGATGACTTCTCTTGGGGTGAAAAATGACACGAGAACTTTTGAGACGCGTTCATCATGAAAGAACAGTCTAGTCCTGAATGTTTTTTTTCCTTCCACATTTTTTTTTTTAAATGAGTATTTGGTTTGGGAAAGGTTGACGACATAAGTTTGTCCTGCTGATGTTGTACGTCTTCCTCACTATGGAAAATCTACACTTTAGGTGCAAAATGTTTATAATTTTCCACGGATTATGAAAGTTTGTGTTCTAATCTGAGAGCATTAACTGTCCCATGGAGCGAACCGGCGCAATCAGCTTTTGAAGCCGCACCAAACGGTACCTAAGCTCCCCTGTCAGAATGGAGCGAAGCCTGTCGTCTGTAGCAGCGATCTGATGTATAGGCTCCTATTGGCTAACGCGCGTCGTAGGTTCAAGGAATGCCCCCCGAGAAGCCCTCTCCATGGCGGCGCAGCGGCTCGGTTGCCGGAAAGAGGAAGCGGCTGGCCGCCGAGCCGTCAGAGCCCCCACGGGCACACTCCAGAGAGGCTGCACGGCGGAGCTCAGCGCGGCGCGACCAATACGCCAGTACGCCCAAGTCGAACTAACGGTGCGCAAGAACGACATTCATGCTTTCGCATTCACAACTCATAAGGAGTGCTTAGGTGTCGTGGGAATGTTTTATCATGTGACGCACACAGTTTTATACGCACTTGCTTTTTTAATTCTTAATACTATGCCAGAAAGCCTCGACATCCGAACCAGAATCAACATTAAATTTCCCGAGCACGTCGAAAGACAAATTTTAAAAAAATCAAAATATAAACATCATCATGATTTTTAAAAGCGGGAACGGATGTATCAAGTCGATAACTTGCATTCTGTTCTAAAGAGATTAAGAAAAGCACCTTTATATAGACAGATATACCATCGCATATGTTCATGATTACACTCACGTGCAAATTATTTACAACTCAGAAAAAACAGATATAGAGGCACAGTTTACTATTTGAAATAGATTGGGGAAAAACGACAACTAAAGGTTCCTCATTCGCACGATCCGGATTACTCACTGTGAAAGTATTCCAATCAATGCATGGTAGATGAAAATCACACATGAGAATAAAGTTATTATATGCAAACATGCTGAATAGAAATTCCTAAATAATCTACCTTTTCCATTAGAACGTCGACCTCTCATTTTAAACGTTCTAAATTCCCCTCACATTGATCAATCTTCTGAACTGACACGGCAAACATCTCAATTCGTTGATCGATTGCGCGTCTCTTTTTCATTCCCGTAGTGGATAACACTAGACTCCCATTGATAGATTTTGAGCTTACCGCTAGTACCATTGGTTCGCCAATAGAGTTGCCTGCTGTTCAGATACCGCAGGGCCATGGTTTAGCCCACATCTACGCTCAGAAGTACAAGAAAACAGAATGTATCAAAACATCAACCCACACAATCACACAACAACATGCCTGTGCAAGGCTGCACAACCAGGCACAGGCAAACATTTTTTTTTTTTATTTTAGACTTATAAAATGGTTTATTTACCTGCAGTAGTAACAATAAGGGGTTTGTGGTGCATCGTTGTCGTGCCACCTTGTTCACTGAAGCTGAGTGGGCAGGGAGCGAATTCTAAAAGCGTCGACGATATCACTAATAAAGCGGCACCGTAATGTGCAGCCACGAAACACACGACATTTCTTCGACCAAATCAGCTTCTAACACTTCTTTCAAAGTGAAAATATCAGTTTAAGCCAGGAAAAACAGAAAATCTTCGAACGTTGAAGGTTCGCTGAAGGTTGAAGTAAGAACAAACAAAACGAAACCTTCAGCAGAATCAAGAACAAGTTAGTGGGGGACTGCATCGTTGCCGTGCCGACTAAGTAACTTTTGATCGCTTAAGGAAGTTACGTCATTACAAAAGACAAAATGGTCGGCACAAATACGAATTTAAACCGGTATTTTTACTACAATATTGTTAATATTGCAACCCGCCGGGCCGAGAAAGCAAAACTCGGCCACGGATTTCAAGTAGATTCAAGTTTGTTTTTGCTGCGGACGTAACTTTTAACATTTAGTCCTGCTTTCTTGTTCTCGAGAGTGTCTGTTCATTTTCGCCCCGAGCACGCTACGCTCAAACCTTGTTTGTCAAATTTTGGGGATAGTGACGCACAGTAGGTAAGGAGCTGCCTGCGACCTTGTCGCAGGGCAGCTCCTCACCCCAAAGCCGCCAAATCGCCGCACGTTTTTCTTCTGTCTCGACGCTCGCTCTTTATTTTCTTTGGCGGAAGTTCACCCATTAAACCTTTAATTTTTTTAGTTTATTGTTATCGCCTCGTTCCCTTTAACCGTGACAATATCAACAAGCAACCAGGGGCCATCAGCTGGACGGCGCCGAGAAGTGGGGAGAAAACTCGTTGAGGCGCCGACCGCCGTGATTGGACGGCGCCGCGACTGGCTTTGGAGCCGGCAACTATCTAGACTCTGACGTCGCCGTGGCGCGAACAAAGTCACCCAACTTGAAAACTCAATCTCGCCGGCGAATTCACCGTGACGTCATGCTGATGTCACGGCGACTCGCCGCGAGATCGAAAATCGCGCCCGGTCGGACAGGGCCGAACAGTGGCGAGTTCGAGCGAGAAGCGAAGATGGCGGCGTACGAGTTGCTGTACTTGGGGTTTCGCGGACGACGGTTTTTTTTCAGGCACTTCGACGCGTTCGAAATGGACGACGACGAGTTCTGCCTGCAATACCGATTCTCAAAGAACATTGTGCGGTGGCCCTGCGACGAGCTTCGAGACGACGCGGCCGTGAGGCGGCAGCGACGCGCAAAGACGTTGATGACAGTGGAGCAGAAGGTGCTTTGTGCGCTGCGTTTCTACGCCACTGGAAGCTACCAGGGGCACGTGGCTAGCGACCGGCACCTCGCTGTCCACCAGACTAGAGCACTATATAGCACCTACGGAGCAGAGTAGCGCAATCCTTTGATCCGCGAGTTTCGCCGACAACATGGGCGACAGAGTAGCTCGGCGCGAGTCATATGGTACTCAAGGTTCCAGGAGGCGGCCCGCCCTATGGGAGAATACATGAAGATCGACTCAGCACGGCTGATTAAAAAATAAACGTTAAGTTTACACTTTTAGAAACTAGTCTGCCGTGAAGTTGGTAAAGCACTAAGCACTTGATCAAGGTTTTAATAATATCGGATGCGCGTGAAAATTTTGAAAAGGCAATTTTCAAAGCCATGTCGTTTGAAGCAGACGATTGTTTTACGCAGCGGAGATGGTATTTATGGCTTGGCCGGAGCGGGTCACGTGAACGGTTTGACGTCGCCGCGTCGTCTGCTGCAAGATTCTGCTCAGGAAATTTTTAAAAAAAGAATTCCGTTAATACATGGCGCATGACTTAGCGCAAATTATTGCAAACTATTTATCTATTATGTAAAAAACTATTGCGTTTCGTACATCCGAAATATAATCCGGAAGCAGCGATTTCCTCACGTTCCCGTGCATTTGTGGCCGGAGTTGAAACCCCCGGCCGTTCGCCGCTAGTCGCCAAGAGACGGCGTTCTAGATTGCGCTACTCTGCTCCGAAGGAGCTATACATTGCTCTACACCAGACCACCGTCAGCGCATGTGTCCGGGCCCAGGCTACGGCCATCGTGCGCCGCCTTGGTCCTTGGTGGATCGCCCTCCCCGAGACCGCGGAGGAACGGGTGGCGACGCAAGAAGCCTTCCTTCGTCGCGGTTCCTTGCCCGGAGTCGTCAGGTGCGTCGACGGCACATTCGTCGCAATAAAAGGGCCCTCCAAGTACGACCCTACCGTGACGAAGGCGCTCTACTGGTGCATGAAACTGTACTACGCCCTGAAGTTTATGGTGGTAAGCACAATATATTTTCCAGTTCACGTTGCTCCCAGACGCACGCGAAGAGAATACCAAATCGTATTTACATGGAAACAGTTGTGTCTCGGATAAAACGAATATCTCAAGTTGTAGAATAGCTTAGTTGGAAAGTGTCTTCTCGTTACGGAGCGGACCCGGGTTCAATCCAGAAAAGGGGCATACTTCTCTTTTTGTCGAACATTTGGCGATATTTAAGATATTTCAATTTTAAACAATTATCAGTGAAAAAAAAAGGTGTCGACGAAACTATTGCTGAACGAAATGGTATGGGACTCCCTTTTCCGGAGGTGCAATGCGGGGTAGAAGGGTTTGGGTTGCCGGCCAGACTCCGCGAATCGGTGTGTTCGGGGGGCCAACTTGGTTGATAGTTTTGTAATGAGCAGCCACAGACTGTCGACGTTAAGCGGAGTGACCGCAAGGGGGGGGGGGGGGGGGGGGGGGGGTAAAACGTTTCACAGTGATACACGCGCCGTCCGAAAAGAGTGACCCAAATGGCATGATCCCCCCGCGCCGTGCGTACCCAAGCAAAAATAACGGTTTGAAATCAGTCCGGTAAGTGAAATCGGGAGTAAAATCAAACCGGAGTCACACCGGAAAGGCGGCTTTCGGTTCGCACAAACCATGAATGCTCAAATCTGGTTAAAGTCGAATTGGAGGAATTCCGGAGAGGCGAATTCCGGTTCTCTCATACCGTGACTTTCCTAATCCGGTTCAAAGTCAAATTCGAGGAATTCCGGACAGGCAAATCCCGGTTCGCTCAAACCGTGATTTTCCTAATCCGGTTCAAAGTCAAACTGGAGAAATTCCGGAGAGACAGATATCGGATCGCACAAACCGTGATTTCCTTAATCTGCTTCAGATTCAAATTGGAGGAATTCCAGACAGACAAATTCCGATTCACACAAACCGTGATTTTCCTAATCGCTTTGCACAAACCGTGATTTCTGGAATCCGGTTAAATGTACAATTGAAGGAATTGCGGACACAAAATATGTTGTTCGAACAAACCATTCCTTGCCAAATTCGTTTAAAAGGGAAATCGGACAAAGTCTAGACTGAAAATATCCACTTTGCAAAAACCATACTTTGCCCTATCTCGTTCAAAAGAAAATCGGATCAACCGCCTGATGCCGAAGGTTTTCATGCGTATGGTTGAAACATCAAGTTGCAAACAATCCATCTTGATACCGTGCGGGCTGCTTGGATCAGAGCTCAGACAGCAGAAGACAGCGAACTGGTAGCGGCGCCAAAAAGGTGACATCAAGGCGACTTTTGCGCAAGTCATCGCCATCTAATTCCATCTAGCTTTTTCTATGCACTCTGCAATACTTGTTCATTATTATGCGTAAACTATGTTTTGTTATTTTTCAATTATTTTTAAAACAATTCCTTGATAACTGTCAAATAACCTTTTTCACATAATTTTCTTCACATAAAAACAAACAAAAACAAGAACTAATTTGAGGCCGCAGCTATATGAACACATAATCGGAATGTGTCATTTCAGTATCTTTGATAGCTTTCCTGCGGTCTCCTTGTTTATGCCTGCATGCTCAACATTCTATTATGGTGCACATGCGGGCAATTTCAAGGGCTTTATCAATATAGGTACGCAAAGCAGGGACTCAAACCGTAGCCGCAACCGAAACCGAAAACCATATAAGAGCGAAAATTTTCAGTAACCGTAACCGGAACAAAATTGTTATTTGAAATTAAAAAAAAAAAAAACATAACCGTAACCGCAACCGTAAAGTATTTACCGGTAACCAGTTTTAACCAATATTAGCCGAAAAATAAAAAAAAAATAAGTTTTTCTCAGGTATGACCTGGAGGAGGGATCATGAAATATCGTGGCAATTTCACAGACTTACTTTCAGCGAGTGGTGCGTCTCGTTATACATTTCCGTTCAATCTAACTTTAGGATTAAAAATACTTAGTTGGAAGAAGTGGTTGGGCTTATAATAAAAAAGTCTCTATTTCTAAATCTGTCACACTCCTAAACCGCTACATGTATCAGTATGTGTCGCCTTCAGTGGAATAACTAATAAGTTAGAATTCTCAGATGACCTTCCAATTCGGTTCTATCAAATCCACCGATGTTCCTGACATGAATTAGTCAGTATGAAGAAACGAGGTAAATTGACCATGATGCAGAGCTGGCGGAAAAGAAAACCTGGCATTCATTGAGTCTGAAACGTGTCGCTAGTGACGATTTTGAGACAACACAGAAAGAAAACAAAATGTGAGAGGTTTGACATTGGCGTTAAGTGTATGTTCCATATTAACGTGACCCAGAACTTATCTGAACAGAAAACAATCACAAAAATTAAAAGTATTTTGTGAAGCGAAAGCTAAAGCATCCTTTGACGGCCAGTATTTACATGAAAGTTCAGTGACCGGCCGGCATCGGGGCTTTGCTGTTCAAACTGGCAAGCCCCGTCAAGGAAGATCCGTTTACTGACCGGCATCGTTTTATTTTTTTGCCTTTTTCACTATGCAGCCAAGTAATTGAGATTCTGACGAACTGCGGCAATTCATGAATAGCGAGTGGAAATGTTTGTGTTGATCAATCCTTCCTAAATGACTGCCGACGCTGGGGAATTTTATCCCAGCATGGCAAGGCTGACGTGTTTCATCGCGAAAACGCAAGAAAAAACAATGCGGTGAAGAAAATTTGCTGCCCGAAATTTGAGAATATGGCTGCATACGCCACGAAAAATAAATTTTACAACGCCGAGCATTACTTTTTTCAGGAAGCTCATTTAATTTGACGTACTATACTTAAGATCCGGTGGTATACGCACGTGTTTAGCTCTGATAAAAAATAATAAAAAAAAGTACAACGGAGCCTAAAAATGAAAAAAAAACCTGGAATGATTGAGCACGCGCTTTGGGTTACAAAAGCCAATAATAAACATTACTTTCCAGAGACTAGAAAAGTAAGAGATATGTTTATTGCTTATGACGCTACGAAATTGAGTGTGCAAATAGGCTATTTCGGGCAGGACTCAACTGTTTTGTGTGGTAGTTGCGATTATCTAACAGAAATATTTCAAATGTTCCCATAGCCAAACGATATCTGTCTCTTTGATAGCTTATGTTATACGACATACCGTACCAGAGGAACGCGAATATAAAAGCTTTTTTTTAACGCAAAAAAGCAAGGAACACCACTGCGTTGTAGATGTTCACACTGCCGGATTTGTGAATGTGACCCCTTGATGCTACGAAAAATAATTGTTACAACGCCGAACAATGCCCTTTCTGAAAGCTAGTTTATTATCTTGAATCTCAGGAATGAAAACCTTTCTAGGCACCATAAAAAAGTAAAACTTGCGAAGCGCAACCTGTATAAATAAAACCTGGCGCCACGCGGGGGATAGCACTGATCTACCAGAACAAATTAAATACTACTTTCCGGAAGTCAGAATATTAAGAGATGTGCTTAATACGTAGCGCACTATGAGCTCAGCTAAATTACTGCCTTAAAATGGCGGTATTTTGATTCAATAGTGGGTGAAGATGCCGCTTTCAGAAAAACTTCGGCTGCATTACTGCAGCAGTTTTACCACTTACACATTTTTTTCCATTTTGCTCGCAATATGCTCATTATTATTACATTGCTTTCTTCTTTGAAAGGACTTGTGCTGTTGGCCTACGGTTATGAATTATCCCGGCAAAACAAGAGTTGTGCATTGCAACGATTTAAACTTGGGCTCGCACTTTTTAGTTTCACCTTCCGCATGATTATTACCCTAAAGAACGGTGACAACAAGTGCAGAAACATATAAAATATTTCAAATAATAAAAACTATTACAAAAAGGCGAGAAATAAATTTTTAAAATAATAAAAACTAATACAAAAAGGCGAGAAAAAAGCTTTAAAGTATTTCAAACTAATACGAAAGGTAAAAAAAAATATTTAAAATAATAAATCTAATGAAAAAAAAACATAAGAAACTAGTGTTCACCGGGATTCGAACCAACGCCCAGCAAGACAACGCATTGACAAACTACGCTACAGTCGCCAGGTTGACTTTTTTTTTTCTTTATTGCATGGAAAGTAACAACGTGATTACAGCACACAATTTAGGGCACAAAGGGCGTTGCCCGCTTCAGCATCCTAAAGTTCCTTGAGTTCTAACAATCTTCCTAAGAAAGGCGTCCAGTCGGGTACATGGTCTGAAGCGTCGTAGACACTCTAGACTTGCGCTATTAACTGAATAAAATGCAGGCGTACAGTCCTTGGTGAGTGAATAGCGTTTCTTACATCCATTCGAGATTTCCAGATGCCATATAAATCTAAGAGCATGATTAGATCATAGGGGACAGTGTCACCCGGCGCGACAGGCAGAAAACGAATTGAATGCGCGGAAATGTCTAGGTCTTTTTTAATTGTGCGCTGCAGGACATCCCAAAATAAAAAGGCGTCCCAACAATCAATAAAAATATGTTCCACAGTTTCTGGCACTTTGCACAACAAGCAGTTCTCTGTCCATGGAACAAAAATACCTTTTTCTTTTAACCAGACTTTGGTAGGAAGTACAGAACAATGCAGCTTAAAGAAAAACGTTTTGACTGCTGGCGGGACGCCCATCTTTTTAACGCGGCACAATACATCTTGGCCGGGACTGTAACTGAACACAGTTCGATAAATTGGAGTTGGGAAAAGAACGTCCAGAAGGTCTCGGGAAAGATTTTTCCTCGTAACACTTGCAAGGTATTCCCTGGAGAACCTAACTACCAGAAAGTTAAAGGTGTCGACAACTTCTTTTAGATAGCCCACTAGTCTCGTTGGTTGGTCCGCGTCTCCGACTGATGATACGACAAATGTTGGAAGAAAGCATGCCAGTGCATCCTGAATCGTTTCACAGATCAAAGGAGTTTCTTGATCCCTCAGAAAAAGAAACCTGGATACCAATTGTCGAACGAATAAGTGCGGAAGACCAACACCGCCGTCCGATATGCGACGGAAGAGGTTTTCCCGCCGCATAGGCTCCCAGGTGGATTTCCAAATAAAAACGGCAAATATGCGATGAAACTTCTGAATGTTGCACCTTGCACAATGGAGAACCTGCAGAACATACCAGAGTTTGGCCACGAGGAATATATAACACATGGTCGACCGTGTAAAGATCGACACATCCCGGTGCGCCCAGTTCTTTGTGCGTTTGTCGAGGTCAGTCGCCACTTCAGACCAGTAGGTCGTGCTGTTCCTGTAGTGCTGCAGGGGCACTCCAAGGTAGTTACATGGTGTGCAACTCCATTCAATGTCTTCGTACTTGGCTGGCGTTGCGGCCCACGAGCCGTGCCAAAAGCCTCGGCACTTTTGCCAGTTCACCTCTGCTCCAGTGGCCGCGCAAAAATCGCGCGTAAGCGCAACAGCATGGCGGATACTTTCTTTGTCCTTGCACAAGTAAGCGATGTCGTCCGCGTAGGCCAAAACTTTGGTTTCCGCGCTCCGCAAGGTGTAACCGTTGATCTTATTACTTTGAATAATACTTTGACCAAGCGGCTCCAGGTAGAGGGCAAAGAGTAAGGGGGACATGGGACACCCCTGCCGTACCGAAGAATTCACTGGGATGCTTTCCAACAGAGTATTGTTCACTATTAAGCTCGTGTGACAGTCCGTATAGGACATCTTAACCCCCTGTGAGATTATTTTTCCAACACCAACGTGTGACATAACCTTAAAAAGCACCTGATGTTGAACGCGGTCAAAAGCTTTTTCAAGGTCAACTTGAAGCATTGCCACTTGGTCTCCTTTTCTAGATACGTTTTCTAAAACAGAACGGGCTACATGCACATTAGTTTGTATGGCCCTTCCTCTAATCCCACATGTTTGATGGTCTCCGACCAGCTCCTGAATAACTGTCTGCAGCCGGTTTTCTAAAACCTTTGCGAAAATTTTATAATCAACATTGCACAAAGTTATAGGGCGATAGCCTCCTACGCGGCCAAGTGTGCTGGGATCTTTGCTTTTGGGAATAAGAACAGTGTGAGCTCGCAGAAAGGAAGGGGGCAGCCCGTTGGTGTCATATGAGTCTTGTATCACTTTTTGTAGTATTGGACAAATTGCATATTTGTGTAATTTATAAAACTCTGATATAATACCATCCGGTCCCGGCGTTTTCCCTTGAGGTAGGGCATCAACCGCGGCTTCGATTTCTGCTAAACTGATGGTTTCCTCAAGCGTCTCACTCTGCTTTTCTGTTAGCCTGGGTAGCAATGCGATCAGTTTCGCGAGTCCTTCCATGTCTTGCGGAGCCGTTCTTAGGCAAAAAAGTGAGCGATTATGCTCAAGGAAAATGTTATAGATCTCTTGTTTATCTGTGTATATTCTGCTGTGATGCTCTATTTCTAGAATTTCCTTTTTTTAAAGCATGGCGTTTTTCGTCTTCCAGCGCTTTTCTTGTTAGTTGCTCTCCTAGAAGGAGCCTTTCAGCTCGAGCACGTACGACCGCCCCTTGATAACGCTCTTGATAAAGGCTATCAAGCTGGGCTTTAACGCAAGCTATATCTTCAGATCCCTGTCCTGGGAATTTACTTTCGTACTCGTATAAAATGCGCAAGTCACTCTGAAGCTTTCTTTCCATTTTCAACTTATAAAAGCTAAGAATGCTAGATCTTTCGATCGTCAGCTGCTTAACGTCTTCTTTAAAACGCTCCCACGTCATGTGCAAACGGCCTTTTTCGGAGGATAATTCTTGGATCAACTTTCCAGTATCCGCCACAAAAACTTCGTCTTTGAGAAGCTGAGCATTAAGCTTCCATAATTTCCAATTAATTGGCTTTTCTCTTCGCTGCTTTTGCCCAATCGTTGTAGCGACCATACAGTGGTCGGAGAAAAACACTGGGTTGACAACATAAGCACTTAATTGGTTAATGAGATCTAAGGAGCAGTAAATTCTATCTAGACGCGCGTGTGAAGCTTGTTGAAAATGCGTGAAAATTAAGTTCCTACCCTTCGGTTGAAAAGAAGCTACATCAATTAAGTCGCTTTCTTCTATCACATCCAGTAATACCTGCTCGCTTTTGTCAAGGCGACTTCTAGACGGTGCTCGGTCAGCCGTGTCGCAAACGCAGTTGAAATCTCCGAGGATAACTACCTGCCTATCGCACACAGTGTACGACCGAAGATGATTAAAAATGCTACTCGTTCATTCACACAATTCGGAGCATAGACACAAATCACCCTCTACCTCGATTCTGACACTACGAAGTCACAAAGAACAAAACGACCGCAGAGGTCACTTGTGATCGCTACCTGTGACATATTTACGGATTTTTTTATGAAAAGAAAACACCCCCCTGAAAGGCCTACTGCATGGGTTACACAAACCTCATAATTGTACAGAAAAGACTGCAAAGCGCGGTCAACCTGCTCTTCGGTAGACAGTTATGTTTCCTGCAGTGCCAAGATATCAATTTCTGTATGCTCGAGTAAACGCCGTAATTGGTACTGTCGTTTCCTGGAATTAAACCCTCTAACGTTTAGAGTAGCGAAGCGTAAGCCACTGACCATTCTTTAAGGCGAGGGGTACTTCTGCGCAGCGCGCGGCTTTGCGTACAGCCGCTTACTCTCATAGGTGCTGGGCGGTTCCCCGTGCTTTCGCTTGCCTTTGGTGCCATCCTTCGCCGTGTTGGTGTCCATGTCAGAGGGTTCTTGGACGTCGTCGCGCTGGTCCTGTACTTTGAGGCTCGCTTGGCGGTCCTTGGGAGCTGCTGCCATCGACACCTGTACTTTACCTGACACCGAGTTTTCGCCGCCGTCGCTCGGGTTGGTGTCAGGCTTCACAGACAACGCGGTGGTGCTGGCAGGTTCCCCAGGCGACTCTTCTCCGGTTGGCCTTGAGCACTCAGGACTCGGGGAAGCACCGCTGGAGCGCTCCATTAAAGGGATGTTGCCAGTCACGTCTACAACCTCCGAGACGTCCATTAAATTGTCGTGGTTTCCTTGGCTGTCCTCCCCAGAGCCTCTCAGCGCAGTGGCGTACGTTGAAAAGCAGTCGCTGCTCTCATGGCCGAAACGGTTGCATCGAGCACACTTCGGGGCCCGGCACTGCCTCCGAATATGGCCCACCTTCTTACACCGGAGGCAGAGCGGTGGCCTGCCTGGCACCAGAAGAAGAGACTGCACTCCGAAAACCTTGATCAGGTGAGGGAGGTCTCCGGAGGTCACCGTGTCGTGTAAGGTGAAAGATACTTCCCTGTGTAGGGTTTCCATGTTTTCCATGCCCGGGACTCGCCACTTCTCTCTCGTGATGGTTTGTACCCGGCCGTAGGGTTCCAGGGCTTCAACGACCCGCCTGCCCTCCAGGTATGTCGGCAGCCAGAGCAGTTTCATCTTCACGTCCTTTGATTGAGGGTCAATCACAAGGCACTTCTTTCCTTTCACCTTGAGCTGCCCGGCCGCCTTCAGCTTTTCCGTGGCTGCCATGCTTGTTAACGTCACCATCCAGACGTGGCTCATCTGATATTGGCCGAGTGACACCACGTCGTTGGAATCCACGATGTCTTTCAAGCCGTCGCGGAAGTCAACGGCTCGGTACGGTCTTCCAGAAAGGTCGGCGTGTAAAAAAACGGAGTTCATGCACATCTTTCCGTCGGGGAAACGGGGCAACAGAATACGATAGTCATCGTTACCACTGCCCGCGGCTTCGTTGGTTCCTCGGCTCGCAGGAGCCGATAACGCGCTTTTATCAGAGCGCTGCATTTTCCGTCCGCTCTCGTCGCAAGCCGGAAGCGAACTCCAGTCGCCAGGTTGACCTGGTGTGTTTTCTACAAGAATACAGGTTTGCTGAATTCGTTTCGAACCATTCTACACTTAGTTTCGTATTTAATATTTTGCTACGTGTTCAGGAATTATTCATATTATTATGGCAATATTGATGTGCGCAATAATGTATTATTACTGTGTCGTTTATGAGACTTATAATGCGGTTTGCTTATCCTTTTATGTGAAACGTTTTGAACATACGAAAACAATCTCATCGAATCAACAGCCTATGTTTCGCACGGTTTGCCGTCCGTGTCGGCCGTGTGCGTTTGAATGCCTGCATTCACGACCGGCTAAAGGTTAAATTTCCCGATTAGTCGTGACGCGTGAAGTATGCCTTAGTTTTAAACATGTCCGAAAAAGACGGAGGCGACTGTGAGACGTGGAACTACGTCAAATCAGCTCAACAGCCAAGATCATGGCACGGGATCCGAAGTAAGTTTGTTTCTTTGTTCTTTAGGGCTAGCTTACTTCCTGCGTTCAGTAGGCTTGTTATTGTCTCTTGATCGCTTGCTTTTACCAGTATCATTAATTGTGCGCGAAAGGTGTTATGCGAGGCTGTTTTTCTTCTTTTTTCCCCGATGCAGAGACTGTGTACTTGCTCAAGGTCAATCAGTAGCGGCGGAACTCTGGGAGACGGGGGGGTGGGGGTCAAAGGCGGAAGAGGAGGGGGGGGTTGATTGCCTCCCTCTGCCGTATTGTTTACTGGTAAACTAGAATGACTGAAAGCGCGCGGTGCCGTGCCCCTCCATCGCCGACGTCATTGCGTGTGGAGAGCTGGACCCAACAAAAAGCAGCGATTGATTGATCGAGCAAGCCCGTAGCTTCCACCGCCCAGTCGTCTCCAAACGATTTCATTTTTGCGATTCCTAATCAGAAAAGAATTGCCAAAAATTGGTGCGGCAATCAATTTCCCCCATGGTGATTAATGTACAGCATACCACTTCCGATCGCAAAAATTTGTGCCCGCGAAATAATTTTTGACGCCGGCACTTATTCCTCGCGGAATGTCGAGCTCTAAATATGATTTGCTGTACATGTGTTTTGTATAATCCAACGCACGTGCGACGAATTTCACACCTCAAGAAACATTCGGGCTGCTTTAAATGGTAAAGCATTTATTATTTTGCTGCTTTTTTAGAGGCTATCAAGTATTAATTACAAGCTTCTAAGGGAAATTTACAAGCATGTCCGTAATTAAGGTAGTGTCTCGCCAGTTTTCGGTATCTTCGGTATATGTACTTTTCAAGAAAAAAAGATGGACCTAAAAATGTATACATGATTGACAGTACCCCATTAAAAACAGTGTTTGAATTTAAATACTTAGGAATATACCTAACACCACCCTTGTGTCGCCCCGCAGGGGGCACCTGTGAAAGCAGGTGTTTGGAGAGTGGCGTCTCCACGGACCCCGAGCCATGCGGGTTCGCCCGCCCACGTCTGACAGTGCGTGGTTTTCCCGTGTCTGGGGAAAAGGAAATCCTGGTGGTTGAGCTGAGCCCGGGGCAGGGTTGGACCCTTCGGGGCCCCCCGGGCGAGGCAATACACCACTTCGGCCCCCGCTTCTCATAGACGGGAGTCCTGGTAAGGCCCGGCCAGGATGATTCAGTCTAGTCACCTTTTCTTCTACTATCCCCTCCGATCTTTCGCTTTTACCTTTCCTGTTTCTTTCACTTCCTTCTCATTTCTTGTGCTCCTTTTTCACCCCTCTTTGGCGGCAAGGGCTAACCTTGGGTGGCAATGGACCTCTGTCTTGAGCCACACTCGGGTATAGTTTCCCGGCAGCACTGTTAGCGTAACGTCTCCAGCCAAGCCCTTCTTGTTATGGTGCGTTACCTAACCCCTTGTTGGGCTCGGTGGTGGGTGGTGCACCGCGGATTCCGAACACTCTTTGCCCTTTTATGACGCCCCACCCCTCCAAACCCCGTTCAGGGCACGCCCTTAAAAGGCGCTGCCCCGAACAAAAAACCATCGACAAAGAATGTGAAGCAGAAACGTTTACTAAGTTTTTCATCGTTCATTCGCTGGATGAACAAAGACCTGTTTCCAAGCTGTCACCTTTTATTGTAGCAAAGGTGCTAGAAAACGTTGTAGGGTTTTCCTACAAGGCTAAAAAACAGCACACTGGAGATCTTCTCGTGGAAGTGAATACAAAAAAACAAAGGGACGCACTTCTTAAACTAACTACCATCGTTGACGTGAAGGTGTCGGTGAGTCCTCATCGCACACTAAATACTGTCCGTGGAGTCCTCTCTGAGGACGACTTCTTGCACACTAGTGAGGAAGAACTCCTCGAGGGACTCCAGGGTGCCGGTGTCGTCGCCGTCAAACGCATTATGTTTAGGAAAGATGGCGAACAAATTCCTTCGAGACATGTCATCCTGACGTTTGAAAGACATACCCTCCCCGAGACAGTCAAGGCAGGGTACTTGAACTGCCGCATTCGCCCGTACGTCCCCAACCCCCAGCGGTGCTTCCGTTGCCAGCGTTTTGGTCATGGAACACGCAGCTGTCGAGGGAAGGAGACGTGTGCGAAGTGCGGTAGTCAAGGTCACGTTTCCGATACTTGCGAGGCGGCTGCGGCCCTCTGCGCTAATTGCGGTGGACCACATCCTGCTTATTATCGTGCATGTCCCTCTTGCAAACTAGAAAAGGAAATTCTTACCATCAAAGTTAAAGAAAACATATCATACCCAGAAGCCAAGAAGCGGTTCTTCTTTTTGTCAAAGGGGAGTTTTGCCGAGGTGGTGCGCAGGGGCCCTGCACCACACTCGGAGTCGAGGGCCACTCAGGTCTCTCCCGAGATCCTGGCGGCCGACTTCAGGGCCCCAGCTCCCCGACAGGGGACCAGCTGTTTCCTCCAGTCCCTGGCGGTAGCACGCGTGCTGCTCCTCTTTCCAAGGACAGGCCGGCAACAGCCGCGCCTGCCCCCTCTCCTAGGTCCCCCCCTGAGGAGACGGAGCGAACTCCTCGCTCTTGCTCGCTAGAGAGGGCCCCCCAGCCGAAGGAGCAGCATGGTGCCCATGCAGCTCCTGTGAAAGGAGGGGACCGGACGAGCTCAGACGACTCGTCGCCCAGCTCGTCTGCAACCTCCCCCCTCCCCCCAGCCGGTCGTGGCCGGGGTTTGCCCCCCCGGACACCTGGCCGGACAAGTGCTGCTCATAAAACAACGGATACCACTCAGGAGGTGGAGATGTTGACGGACGCTGACAATCTGTCCACTCCTGGGTCCGACCAGGACAATATGGAGTGGGAAACGCCCTCCAGTAAACATAAAAAGAATAAGAAGCCTGTAGTCCCGCCCAAATGATGATCCCAATGTCTTCCACCTAGTTTGTGTTGACTCTACAATCTTACTCATTTTATTAGGTTTCTTTTTTCAGTAGCTTTTGTACATACCTTTTATAAATGACTAAGTTACATTTTATGCAATGGAACTGTCGCGGTATTTTAAGAAATATTGATGATGTGAACTATTTCATGGATCAGCTTCGGCCCATCGCTCTCGCCTTGCAAGAAACCCATCTTCACACTAATTCATTTAATATTTTAAGACATCATCAGGTTTTTAGAAAAGATCGCCCCTCTTCCACCCCTTCTGGTGGTGTTGCAGTGGTCGTGCAGAGTGGAGTTGCTTGCTCTCCAGTTCCGCTCTGCACGCCGCTGGAAGCTGTTGCAGTACGTCTCCTTCTGGACCGCCTTGTAACAATTGTTTCTTTATACTTACCACCTAACATTCCTTTAAACCTTCAAGAGCTGCAGGGACTTATAGGACAGCTCCCGCAACCTTTTTTAATTTTGGGTGATTTTAACGCCCATCATCCTATGTGGGGTAGTACCCGTCAAGACTCCCGTGGTGGTGTGATTGAACGTCTTTTATTGTCTTCGGGGCTGTGCTTTCTTAACGAGAGAGAGACAACCTTTTCTAGTGCGGCACACAACTCATTCACATCCATTGATCTTTCTATTGCTTCACCTTCATTACTTCCTTGCTTCTCTTGGAAGGTTCTTCATAACCCTTTTGGAAGTGATCATTATCCAGTTGTTTTAGAGAGTACCGTTTCATTGCCTAATCTTTTAAAGCGGGTCCCTAGGTGGAAGTTGGAGAAGGCAGACTGGGCGCTTTTTAATCTTCACTCCACGTTAGATCCTTCGCTTCTTTCGTCTATGTCCCGTGAGAACGCTACACTTTATGTTACTGAGCAGATACTAAAGGCTGCTCAGCAGTTCATTCCACAGACATCTGGTAATATACCCAAAAAATGTAAACCTTGGTGGAATAAGGAGTGTGCCACAACCCGGGCGGACCAAAATAGGGCGTGGGGCAGATTTCGCAGATACCCCACTTCAAGCAACCTTGTTGACTTCAAGCGACGAAAAGCCAAGGCTCGTTGGACTAGAAAGCAGGCAAAGCGGAAGTCGTGGATGAAGTATATCTCTTTTTAACCAGCTTTGTTCCAGCCAAAGAGGCCTGGGACAGATACAGGAAGGTAAATGGTGATTACAGGTGCTTTGCCATTCCAACGTTTAATGCCCCTTGTTCATCACTAAAAGATATTGGCAACATACTTGGGGAACATTTTCATAATTCATCTAGTTCGGCCAACTAGAGTGTTGCTTTCGGACAGTTAAAAGCTTGTTCGGAACGACAAAAGCTTGTCATGTCAGGAGGAAATTCAGCATCCTATAACCAACCATTTACGCGATGCAAGCTTGAGATGGCTCTTAATGTGACAAAGCTTTGTGCCCCTGGTCCTGATGGAATTCATTATGAAATGCTGCGCCGCCTTTCTCCAGAACCCCTTGAAAACCTTCTCCTGTTTTTTAATCTTTTGTGGGAAAAGGCATGTTTCCCTCGGGCTTGGAAACACGCACATATCATCCCCCTCCTAAAGCCTAACAAAGACCCCTCACAACCATCAAGCTACCGCCCCATTGCACTAACAAGCTGCCTTGGGAAAACATATGAAAGGCTTATAAACAGGCGACTGGTCTACATGTTAGAAAGTCAGAGGGTATTTGACAACAATCAATGTGGATTTCGCCAAGGTCGATCTACCCTTGACCACTTAGTTCGCCTGGAGACTGTGATACGTGAGGCATTTGTAAACAGGCAGCACTGTGTTGCGGTTTTTTTCGACTTAGAAAGGGCATACGACACGGCGTGGAGGTATGGGATTCTCCGAAACCTGTATGCCTGTAATATCCGGGGCCGTATGCTGCGAAGCATAAAAGAATATTTGACAGACAGGACTTTCCAAGTTCGTCTCGGCTCAGCCCTATCTGATTCATTTGTTCAAGAAATCGGAGTCCCTCAAGGAGTGTTTTAAGTGTTACTTTGTTTTTGCTAACAATGAATTCACTCGCACAGCTGCTGCCACCCTCTATTCCATATTCTCTTTATGCTGATGATATACAGATTTCATCCTCGTCTTGTAACCTTTCTAGTTGTGAGCGCCAGTTGCAGTTAGCCATAAAGAAACTGTCCAAGTGGGCCGACGAAAATGGGTTCAAGTTCTCTGCTTCAAAAACAGTCTGTGTTCCCTTTTCTTTGCGACGTGGGCTCTCTTTGGATCCATCCCTGGAATTTAACGGAACTCCTATACCTGTTAGGAAGGAGCACAAATTTCTTGGTGTGATATTTGATAGAAAGCTTAATTTTATCTCCCACCTTAAAGCGCTAAAGCAAAAATGCCTTCAGTCGACAAACCTTCTGAAAGTTTTATCTCACAAGTCTTGGGGGTCTGATAGAAAATGTACCCTGCAGCTATACAATGCCCTTGTACGATCCCGCCTTGACTATGGTGCAGTAGTGTACGGGTCGGCTCGCCCCTCTGCCCTTAAGATGCTGGACTCAGTTCACCATCTCGGCTTGCGACTGGCAACGGGAGCTTTCCGGACGTCCCCCGTCCTCAGTTTGTATGCAGAATCCAATGAGCTGTCCCTGAACAAACGACGTACATATCTTAGTCTAACATATGCTTACAAGATTCTGGCCGACCCTCAGCATCCAACTTACCCTTCCCTCACAAGGTCAAGGTTCTATCGCCTTTTTGAAAATAAATCAAGCATTGTAAGACCGTTAAGCTTCCGCATTGAACATCTTCGCTCCTCGCTGGACCTTTCTCTGGACCAGGTCGTCCTCACTCGGAAAGTCAACGGTATTCCACCTTGGAAAACACAGCGAGTTGAATCTGACTGGTCTCTCGCGAAGTTCAACAAGCACGGCATTTCCTATGCTGTAATTAAGCAAGAGTTTGCTGAACTGCAAAATAAGTATGATGGTTATCTTCATGTTTATACAGATGGCGCCAAGACTTCATCTTTCGTTGGTTGCGCTGTATACTCTCAAAGCTTCTCCAAGGTTCAACGAGTTGATTGTATTGCCAGCATTTTTACTGCGGAGCTCTATGCGGTATCAATGGCGATTGACTATATTATCAGTAAGAAAACACTGAAGGTGGTCCTGTTTGTTGACTCTCAAAGTGTGATTCTTGCAATTTGCTGTCTTAAAGATACTAAAAATATGCTTGTACAACAAATTCGATATAAAATTAACTCTGCTTTGCATGAGGGTCAAGATATAAAATTTTGTTGGGTACCCAGTCATATTGGCATTCAAGGCAATGAAGAAGCCGACAAGCTTGCGGGATCTGCTGGGAACTTTCGACTATCACTGTCCTGTTTACCCTATCAAGATATTAAGCCCTTGGTGAAGTCCTCGATTCTTCATTCTTGGCAATTGGAATGGGACATGGAGTGTGATAACAAGCTCCATGTTACCAGACCTGCATTGGGAGTTTGGGAAAGCTCTTCATGCAAGAGCCGACTTCATGAAACATTGTTGTGCCGCCTTAGAATTGGGCACTCATTTATAACTCATAGGTATCTGCTTTCGGGAGAAGATCCACCCGTGTGTGATCAGTGTGGTGACAGGCTCACTGTTTTAGATATCTTGTGGTTGTGTCCCGGCCTTCAACCCAAGCGCCGCATTCATTTCCCTGAATTTTTTCAATATCATATCCCATTTCATCCTGCTTTCCTTGTGGGAGAGAATCCTCTAGTCCCTTTTGAAAGAGTAAAAGAATTCCTTAGTAGTACTGGCCTTTTACACCCACTCTAGCCTTTTGGTCATACTTTTGTAAAACCCTTCCTTTAGTACAACGATCCTTACAATTAGTTTGGCGCAGATGGCCTCGTAGCTATTGCGCCATAAACTCCCCCAAAAAAATCCTTGTGTGGGCACAGGCACGTTGATTTCGTAACAGGAAAAGCTTGTAAAGTATTGGGTTTTTTATGACGCAATACCCGACAATTTCCGCAAAGTGCGCGAGATTTTTTGTACAGAACTTATATCAGGTCTGATCTCGAATACGCGAGTAGAGTCTGGTACTCACCAACTACTCTTGATAGAAATAAACTTGAAAGAGTTCAAAACTTAACGGCTAGATATGTTTCCGGGAATTATAACAGGCGACTCAGCATGACAAGTCTGAAGGAATTCTTAGGCTGGGAATCTCTTAAAGAAAGAAGGAAAAAACTACGACTAAAATTATTTCATAACATTTACCACCGCAGAACTGGTATACAGCGCGACAACTACATTTTCCCCCCGCATTATATCTCTCATCGTGTCGATCACAAACGAAAGGTACGTGAATATAAATGTAATACAAACCAGTTTAAATCTTCTTTTTTCCCCAAATCTATTAGCGAGTGGAACTAATTGCCTTCGGAGGTTGTTGACATTTTGGACAATGACGCTTTTTTTGCTGCATTGTGAGAAGTGTTTTTTTTTGTTTCCCGTGTACTGGGTATGCATGTGCGCGTTCTGTTGTGAGCGTTCTGTTATGCTCCTCTGTATTTTCTTAAATGTATCACATTGATGTACACTTCCCCCCACTGTAATGCCACTGGCGCTGTGGGTAAGTGAATAAATAAATAAACTATATTTTCTTCAGTATAAGTATGTAGTGTTAGACATACCTCACCCCATCCGTGTTTTTTTTTCGTTTGGTACTGCCTTTAGCGAATGGTGTAAGTTGTAATTATTTTTAGTTGTTGCATGATTGTAGTAAGGTGGTTAGCTGGTACTAATTGAACATCTTGAAAAATAGTTCGCAAAAAATTAAGGAGACAGGGAGAGTGACACATAGACCTCATGCAAGCGCAAACTGAACTCGCATAAATCAGAGAAGGGAGAAGTAAAAAATGCGGGAGGGCTCGAGCACAGGCCCAAGTGGAACGCGCTGATTTACCTGTTAGCAAGAACCGATTAAAAAAAAACAAAAAAAAAACAACATAATTTACATGTTAGTGAAGGTAACAATTAGATGGCTAGTACATAAAGAGAGCTCAATCTCTCTCTAAAATCTACGATGGATTGTTACCTACCTATGCACTGTTTACACTGCTCGTGTATGTCATCCTTAGGAAAAACGTGAATAATTAGCAGATACTATAAAATCATAGAAGAGAATGATTTTAGGCCTTTAATATTCGTAGTGTGGTCGACCAATGTGTCCGCACATCCGTCTGTTACCTGACCTGCCGAAGAAATTGTTTTTACAGTATTATGCATATGGGCGAATTAGCACGGCCCACTTGGACCTGTTCGAACTTTTGCTAAAGCTCTTAACGCATTCCTTTTTTTTCTAATTTATGTGCGCTTGGAGTCTGCACTCGTATGTAGTGTATGTATCCCTCTCTTTTATTCCTTGTTTTTTGTGTGCTATTTTTAAAGATGTTCAATCAGAATGATCTCATCGCTTTGCTATATGGAAAAGCTGCTGCTAATTCTAGAGTGTCTGTAAAACAATCTACCTGACATCTTTGCCTGACGCCCCGGTTCCTGAAGCTCACATTCTCCGAGTACGGCCTTTCTGATTTCTCTCATCCTCTTATTTTCTTTTGTGTTCAATAGATCGAGTTGCGAATGGGCACCAGTCTGCGTCCTATGTGTTCCTGTCCTTTTGTCCTTGTCTTTTTGTGCACTTTTTGCAAGTTGGTCCATGATATCTTTATCATATATTCTAATCTGTGTTTTCATCTTTGTACTTACTGCAGCCTTTCCCAATTATACTGTGGCATTCACTTTCACCATCCTGATGTGAGTGACCTGATACGACACAAAATGACAGTGTCCCTCCTGAATTTCTGGCTTCATGAAAGAGTATCAAGGCTGTTTATTGTAAGGTGCTCTATATATTGAGCAATATAATAGCAACTTATTGCTGCTAGGATTGTTTTTAACACGCTGTATTTATGAACTGACCTTCCCTAAAGGTTGAATTCCCCTAAAGGCTTTCATTGCCACTCACGCGGAATGAAAGCCTTTAGGGAAATTGCGCCTTTCATTCGTTAGCGGAATGCTGAGTTTACAACAGAAGTGCGTTGCGTTGCCTTACGCTGGGTTGGGGATCGGTGGCCGACTGGGCTACCGCACACCAGCTCGGAGCACGTGAAACGAAAACTTGCGCTGCAGAACCCAGGGATCCTGGGTTCAATCCCCACCCCTGCCAATTTCGATCTAGATAAGCATCGTACCGGCATGCGGTCGTGTATCACTTCTGTGTGGTGCAGGTTGAAGATTCCAGGCTAGCAGTCATACTGCACTGGCTAAATTGCTCATCTGCAGCGAGCAACTCATCGCAACTTTCAAATGGCTCATCACCTACACGCTTAGACCTGCTGGCACTCAACGTGGTGTCTGACTACAGGGTTACTGTATCACTCCACCGCACTTTGAACACTATAAAATGTGTAATAGCAGAAAATGACCTGCTAGAATCCACCGAAGATGAAATCGTCGATAGCCTTCGTCACCAAGGAGTCATTGCTGCAAAATGAATTTCTTTTCGACTGGACGGTAAAGAGGTGAAGACAAAGCCTGTCATTCTGACTTTTGAGCTAAGGGCACTTCCGGAATAAGTGAAAGCCGGGTATCTGAACTATAGAGTACGGCAATATGTGCCAAACCCTCAGCATTCATTTCCTTGCCAGAGATATGGCCATAGCACCCAGAGCTGCCGTGAAAAGACAAGATATGCCAAGTGTGGTAAAAATGATCACCCTGCAGAGAATCGACGATTTGCAAAAATGGGCGCCACCTATCGCGCAACGACGGCAACTTGGGTGCGAGGCTAGAAGGTGGTTGAAAAAAAACTCGTGCTGCATGGTTTTGGTTTGCCTTGGAGCTCGTGCACGCAAGCTGTCCTCCGTGCTTCCTCTTCTCCATTTCCCGGTGCTTCGAAATGATGGAAGATGACAGTGTCCCGTTTCGGGCCACGGGGTGGGTGTCGGACGTGTCGCCCTGTAGCATCTCAAGTGATAGCGTCTGGAGCTACCTGAATTCGGTCACACATACAGTACGTCAGGCACATCGTGGTTGGGCGTTCAAGGAAGAGGGATACGTTCAGAACGTCATGCTCAACCTCGAAACCGCAGACAATGAGCTCGGTCTTGTGCGAGCGACGTGTGCGCCGTCCATGAAGAGCGGTGTGTACGTCGTGTCGGCGCAACACAGTGGGTCGGCATGGCGACAAACAAATCGAACCCGCTTCCGCGCCTGATGCCGCCTAGGAATAGCCGTCACGCCCATTTGTTTTCCAACCGAGCAGGGGGCGCTGCCAACAACACACTCTGCTCGCGCATGCGCAGCAGCTTTTTTGCAAATCGTCAATTGCTCGAATGCACCTTGCTGTATCAACTGCGGTGAACCTCACCCTGCTTATTCCCGATCGTGCAAAAAACGAAAACAAGAAAAAAGAAATTATAACACTCAAAGTGAAAGAGAAGATCTCGTTCCCCAAAGCCAGAAAGCGATTCTCCTTCCTGCAGAAGGGTTCTTACTCTTTGATGGCACGTGCAGGGGGTGTGCCATCAAAGTCATCGGTAGGAATCCAGGTTAGTCCTACTGACTTGGTGATTCCACCACCTCCGCCTGCCTCACAAAGATTCGCTCCACGACTCCGTCTGTCGTTGGAAGGAAAAAAACCACAGTGGCCTCCAGATGGCGCAGAGGCAAGAGACGCCTCTGTGCCAATGGAGGGGAGACAAGAGGAGAGGCGGCAGCACCAGCCTCAGGGAGAAGGCACTAGTGCCTCTTCCATTCTAAAAGACGGGCCATCGAACGATGTGCCTGCCATGGTCACTCGGACCCCTCCCAAGAAGAAGGAGGGTGTGTTTCGTTTTAAGGCTTTAGGAGAGGCCTGGACATCTAAGGAGGTGCCCGTAGCAGCTGCTCCCTCAGCCGTTCCGCCTGAGGAGGAGCGCATGGAACTTGATGAACCCCCTTCCCCTCGTTCGGTCCCACCTGATGACGCGAGGCTTAAAAAGTCATCCCAGAAAAAGCTCAATTCGCAAGTAACCCCACCCAAACCGCCGCAGGGCACCTAGGGCAGGTTTCCTTTTTTGTTTTGTGGTTACTTTAAATCGTTTTTAACATGAACACATATAGTTTTATACAATGGAACTGTAGAAGTCTTCTGCAAAATATTGATGACATTCATTTCTTTCTGGATGAGCTACAGCCCATTGCTGTGTGCTTGCAGGAGACACATCTTAACAACACCCATACAATGGTTTTTAATCGTCACCGCGTTTTTAGAAAGGATCGGAATTCAGACCACGCTTCGGGTGGTGTTTCCATTGTTGTACGGAGTGGCATAGCGTGTGTGGAAGTTCCCTTGCGTACATCACTAGAAGCTGTTGCGGTGCGTGTTCTTGCTGATCGTATCATCACAGTTGTGTCCTTGTATTTACCACCTCATCGTCAACTGCATCTTCATGAACTTCAAGGATTGGTTCAGCAACTCCCAACGCCTTTTTTTAATTTGTGGTGATTTTAATGCTCACAGTCCCATGTGGGGCAGTAAGCGCCTTGACTCTCGTGGCGCTGTTGTAGCAAGGTTTTTATTGTCCTCAGACGTATGTTTTTTAAATAAGAAAGTACAAACATTTTATAGTTCTACTCATAATTGCTTCACATCCATTGACCTCTCCATTTCATCACCATCATTACTTCCCTGTTTTTCTTGGAAGGTTTTAAACAACCCTTTCGGGAATGATCATTTCCCGGTTGTAATTAAAAGCCTCGTTCCTCTGCCGACTATTTTAAAACGAACCCTTAGGTGGAAACTGGACAAAGCCGACTGGGCACTCTTTAAATTTGATGCAGTGCTTGACCCGTCAGTTCTAGCAAATTTGTCACCTGAAGAAGCGACAGTGTATGTTACGGAGCAAATCATAAGCGCCGCCCAAGACGCCATTCCTCGCAAATTCGATAATTTACCCAAGTGGTGTAGGCCTTGGTGGAATGAAGACTGTGCCACCACAAGGAAAAAGCAGCATAGGGCATGGGACACCTTACGGAGGTACCCTACTTCTTGAAATAGGATAGAATTTCAAAGACTAAAAGAAACCCTTTTGAAAAAAACAGTATGATTCTGAACCCGGCAAACCCGAATTTGAACTGGGCAAAACGGAAATGAAACTGATTAAACTGGCGATATAGGAAAACAAACTGGCCGAATTGGAAAATTAACGAGCCAAACTGGAACATAAACCTGCCAGACAGGCAGCCGAACTTGCCAAACAGGAAGCTAAACTTGCCAAACAGGCAACCGAACTTGCTAAAGAGGGAGCCAAACTTGCCAAACAGGCACCTGAACTTGCTAAACAGGAAGCCAAACTTGTCAAACAGGCAACCGAACATGGTAAACAGGAAGCCAAACTCGCCAAACAGGCAACCGAACTTGCTAAACAGGAAGCCAAACTTGCCAAACAGGCAACCGAACTTGGTAAACATGAAGCCAAACTCGTCAAACAGACAACCAAACTTGCTCAACAGGAAGCCAACCATGCCAAACAGGCAACCGAACATGCTAAACAGGAAGCCAAGCTTGCCAAACAGGCAACCGAACTTGCTAAACAGGAAACAAAACTTGTCAAACAGGCAACCGAACTTGACAAACAGGCAGCCGAACTTGAAAACAGACACCTGAACTTGCCAAGCAGGCTAAACTGAGAGCTAGACAGGTGAAAGTGATAGCAGAACTGGTCCTACTGGTATTCAAACTATTCAAAATGGTGACTGAACTGGTTACACTGACAAACTGTTCAACAAACTTGCGAGCTCCAAATTGCGGTGGAACTGTTCAAACTGGTAGCTAACTGTTCTACAAACTTGCGAGCTCCAAATTGTGGTGGAACTGTTCAAACTGGTAGCTAACTGTTCAAACTTGGGGTCGAACTGTTCAAATTGGTAATTGAACTCCTCTAACAGGCAGTTGAACTGTTCAAAATTGTTGTATATATCCAAGAAAGGTTAGGGGTTATATAATCTGCCTAGCAGCTTACTTTGGTCAATTGCTTCGTAAATGTAATTTAATTATAATTACAATGTTTGCCGCCTTTCGCTCTTGCTTCCCAGACCTGTGGTCTAAATAAAGAAAGAAACAAACAAACTACCCTTGTCCGAAATAAGGTAATTACAATAAAAACTACTACTGGAGAAAAGTAATTCATTGCAACTTAAATTAGTTTTAGAAAGTAATGCAATTGTTTCACAATTACTTTCCTTTGAGTTACCCGACATCAATAAGTTTTATATAACAACATAGCATTTTCTTTGCTTTCGAATGCAATTGTCAAGTGTCTTCTTTTGGGCATTTCTTTGCTGGTTTTAATTCATATGATAGAATGTCAATTTCAAGTAGAATACAAGTGATTGATTTTGAAACGAATCTATTTAGGATTGTTAGTGTTTGTATCACTAACAATAAGTATACCTCAAGGCTTAACAATGCACGCCCCGTCAATGCAAAATAACTATATCCACGCCGACCGTCGAGCAGAGTACTTGTACGATCCAAGCAACTTCATGCAATAATATATTATTCCTTTTTTTTAACCTTAACCAGGCAATTTATTCGTATACGTTAAGTTCGCAGCGATTGTCACTTTATGCAGTTGCACCGTACGAAGACGCGAATGTTACCGCGCACTTTGATTTAGCTACGCGTTTGGCAGAAACAATCGTATTGCGCTGTCCCAGCGATTTAGTGCGCAAGAAGAACCCTCACTGTATCACTGGTTATTCAAATGCTACAAACAAAACTGAGCTCGTTATACACGTTCGCCTAATCCGGCAGATTAGCCGCGCCTAAAATCCCGCTTACGGCACCCGCGCGTGGGCGCTGCGGAGCAGGCCGCGTAGTTATCTACGCTTGTTCATCGAAATAAAACCGCTTTTCACCATAATCGTAAGACATACTGCATTTCGACAATTGTGCGACATTAAACTTTCCAGTTTGAGTGAAAAATGTTTCTATTAAAAATTCCGCAAGTTTTATGTCGCCTGCTATACGGGCGCAAATCGTTGTCATACCATACTTAAAAAAAGAACATACATCATTTTATTTGGTTGTAGCAGAATTTGAACTACACGCACTGTAATTGAACGGTTCAACTTTGTAATCAAACTGCTGAAATGGAAACAATCAAGACATCGGACTTCTCGAGGTACGTTCGAAGCGCGATATATAGAAGAGCAACAGATGTTCGCCCCATTTGCAGAAGTGGCCGATTGGCATCTGTCTGAAATCACAACCATTAATAATAGAGCTCGATCAATCAATAAACTAGTGTTTACTGCAGAGTTAAGTAAGGACCACTGCACTTCGCGCTGGCATATTTCAATAAAAATAATAAGCCTTCTTGCTGGGGTAGTTCAATAGAACGAACAAACACAGGTGCTTGCTCGCGCGCAGACATGCGAAAATACACGAGCGCACGCACGCATGCACACGCGCAAACGCACGCACGCACGCACAAGCACGCGGACGCATCAACACGCGCGTGCGAACCCGGGCGCATGCACGCACACACACGCACGGATGGGAAAACGACGAACGAAACGTTGGTGGTTGAAATAGTTTCGGTTTCGGTTTTTCACTTCAAAAGAAAACCTAAAGTTTAGAAAAAAAAACATGGGATAGGCTAAATCTTCGGTAATTTTTTACAACATTATTATAGTGACATTATTATTAGTAATATTACATTATTTTACTTGGTTTCACAAAAAAAAATCTTTTGAAGATTGCGGAAGACCATCGGTATCGCAATCAGCTTCTGTTTGGCCGTTGGGTTGTCGTTGGAATTCCGGAGGCGTCGAAAATCGCTTCCTTTATTACGTTTTAGCAGGTATTTTAGATATCTTCCTTACGAATACCATGTTCAATAATGTCAAGCGGTGACTGAGAGCTGGGAGACGCTGCGTCTTACCAACGCCCGTAAGTTGCGGACGCTGCTGCAAGTGCCGATGAGTAACTTTCTTTTGTTTCTGCGAAGTGCGCCGCTGTTTCAAACTTGGTCGTGTACCATCTGCTTGTTAAGCTATGCTTGATTCTAACAGTGTTTCTGGCCGATGTTATTTCGTTATTTGAAAACAGTGTACCTTCTACAAAACCTATGGCTCGCTCCGCAGAGCGAGACCGATTCGCGTGCGGCGGAACTGAGCCTGTTCTTGGCGGCGTCCGACGTCGTTCGTCCGACAGCGCTTTTGCGGAGCGTTCAAGTGCAGTCTGATGGCAGTTTAAGCAATCACAGGTCATGCTAGTTCTGACGGGTGGTCCCAACAGCCGCCCGCCACCGATTCGTTCCGTAAAGCGGGAGCGAGAAAAACGTTTCAAGAGCGAGCAGCGTGATTTCTTGCCAATGCTTACGTCTGTACCGTAGAGACGCGAGGTCTCTTCGCGTATGGCGAAGCGACACGCTTTCAAAGTTTACCATTGTGTGATGTAAATAAAATGAGTTTGGATGTCACGTTTTTTAGTGGCGGCGAAAGCCGCTACAAAAAGAATACATAGAAAAGGCAAAAACATAAAAAAAAAAATTAGAAAAGAACCTGAATATTCGGTGGAGTTCAAACTCTACCAACGCACCGACTCGCCGAGTTATTCTTTCTGTCAAAGAATATTAGCCAATAGACATAAATTAAACAAATGCCAACTTTTAATTGGTTACACATTTTTAAAGCTCTATTGCTTTTATGATATCAGGCAATGTGTAAATGTATAGGATAGTTCATAGCAACAATTTATGTCCCACCCATTATATTGTACATTTTCTCTAAATGCTAGAAGTTGTATAAAAAATTGCTGATCATAAATTAAGCCGCACCACTGAATGTACAATAGCTTGTGGCTTTTATGTATGTTCTCAGCAAAAGAAAAATATGCATTCAAAAAGGGTCAAATATTGTGTTTCCCCTCTGTTAGAGCTTCTTTCAGGTATATGCAAAACGTGGGTGTTTGCGTCTAAAAGAGTGGAACTGACATTTCCCGCAGGGCTGCCAGGCCTGACTCAGTTTAGCTGGCAGCTTGCAGCCTATGGGCACCTGGGGAACTACCACAAGAGTGAGAGTGATGCCCACCCTGCAGTTCCTCAGCGATTGCACATAAGAAAGGGGGGGAGTTGCCGCCAAAGTGAGTGCAATGGCAGGTGGGTCGTTCGAATGAACCCCTATAAGATGATATCAATCAGGAAATCATAAAAAATGTATTATTAAAAATAAAGAATGCGAATTGCACGGACAAGAAGGAGGAGATGAACGCAGCGCTTTGTTGTGTTTGTATTCTCAGTTTCCATATTCTTCGCAATTTCTTTTTAATAATTGCCTACCAAGTGGTCCAATCATCAGCACTATCCAACAAAAGTGTGCTGCTATTTTTTTTACTCTGCAATGACACTGTGCTTACAGTTGAATCCTACAGTGATGAAAAAACAAAAAAACACGGGTGCAAGCCAGGCACGCAGCTAGGATCTTGATTCGGTGGCGACAACCACGAACTGCCATTAGGGGGACGGGTAGCGCTCGGCGTTTTCAGAGATTATTTTTCGTGAAATTCGGAGGATGTTTTTCAAAGCTTATTTTTTTAGAAAAAATTCAGTGTTTATCGGAGTTTATTTTTCGTAAATCCCCCAATTCTCCGAGATTGGGAGATTAATTTCGCAGTGTTTTCTATCAAAAAAAAAAAATAATAACCGGATGCAAACCTATGGCAGATAAAAAATAAAACGCGCTTGTATCAATTAAGATTTCTTCAGTTGAATTTGGCGTTGGTGTCATTGGCACTGCTAATTTGTCCCGCGACAAAAGTCGCACACAAGTGTGGCTTCGATAAACGTCGTTACCTTAAAATTAATGAACAGCCGGAGGTAGCCGCAAGGAAGCTTGTCATCACACCAATCTATCTCAGGGCCACGCAAGGTGGAGTGCTTAAGGATGTAATAGGGAAGTTTCAACTACCCCTCTTCCCTATTTTGTACAATCACTACGGTCCATAGCTTTCACTGTTACCGCCAGAAGCATACCCTCTCCTGTCTCTAAATCCCATGGCCCAAACTTGAAACCAAAAGAGTGGCTTTTGTCGCGACACGGATGGTATGATGACCCGTTTCTCTGAGCGAAACTTGACGAGACAAGCCGTAAGACCTCTTTTGACAATGGTTCGATGCTTGAAAGATAATTATGGTATCATTTCCCAGAAGCACTAATACTGCGTTGCTCAAAATGTAAAAAAAAAAAGAAAAAAAACTTTTCTCTTCTTTTTTTTTTTGCGGGGGGGGGGGGGGGGGGGCACGGGCATATAACAATTCAGAGTTTATCGGATAAATACGAATTGTCACAAATTTGCCTGCCGGGTGTTTTTCGGAGTTTTTCGGATTTATCCGAAAAAACGGAGCCGTAGGGATCGGGGAGAGGAGGCCTCAGGAGAATGGAAGACTTCGGGAAGGGGGGGGGATGACTTGCAGCTGGAAAGTTTTCAGGCATTCTAAGGATATTGTAGGTTCTGCACAGCCAGGAGCCTGGTTTAAATGATAGAAATTAATCAATAGGTCTCCAACTTTTCCTTCTGCTCTAGCATCAGCCCTGTTCCTTGGTCTTGTGTCAGTGGCAGCTCCGTTCCTTGCTTCTCCCACCCCGCAGCGGCACACCCTCTGCCTCAGCACCTTTCTCCTGCCCTCGCAACTGTCCTCCCTCTTAATCAACACAACATCCCACCCGCAGCGGCCCCCCCTCCAAATCAAAAGCCTATTCTTGCCCATGCAGCTGTCCCCCAACTGGATCGCCCTGCTCCCACCCCTCGAGCAGCACATCCTCTGGACCAACACCATGCTCCACCAGCAGCCCTACCGGCCCTGGAGATCTTGGTAAACCGTACCATCAAAGACTAATGAATTGAATTGACATCAGTGTTTGTTTTCTCATAAAAAGCAGTTAGGTAGAGACCACTATATTGTTAGCGCAAACAAGCGATGGCGGATTTTTTGCTGTTTTTCTTTTAGAGTCGGGAGGCTGTCATCCAAACTTCTTGTGTCAAAGGGAATGCTGATTTCGTACACTAGCATACACGTTAAAATATAGCCCTCAACTAGTTCCATTTTAGAGTAAAACTAAAAAGTACTAATGTTGTGTTCGCACTAACAGTATTGTGTAGTGTACACATTGCGACTCTGTTAGCGCAAATGCGACATCGGCACATTTTCGCATTTTACTTCTAAATTGTATTAGCGAACACAATTTTTTATCGCTTACATTACTGAACTAAATGAGCTCTTTCCGTAGCAATAACAACTTTACATCCCTTGGTTGCAAAGAAAAAAAACTGGAAAAAACGGCGATCGCTTGTTCGCGCTCTGTACATAAAAAGAAAACATAGATTGCGTGTATTTCTATTGTGATGGGCTTAATAAGGGGCTTTGTCATCTGAAACTTCGAACATATAACTAGCATTTACTCCCATATATTAAAACAAAAACAAGCATCTTCAGAACAGTCTTTAGTGCCACTTTACCCAAAAGCGACCGAGGAACAGCATGCACGTCACCAACACACGCGGGAAGCCAGCACTTGCGATTAGCTGTCGAGCACCGTGTGTCGTTTGGCCAGGTTGCGTATGATTATACTTCTGCAATTTTTCGGATGCCTAGAGCTCTAAAATAGTTATCACAAAAAGCAATCTCACAAACCTCCTTTAGTGCCCCTCTGACTCTGCAGCTGGAGAATGTTGTCCCCGCATACTGTATATAGTCCTTTCCAAAGTGGAGTTGGCCGTAATCCCAAAATTTTAAGTTGAATGGACTTCGCCTTGAACAAGCTTTAATTTTGCTTTATGACAAGTACTTGTGAATCCCTAGTGAGTTTCTGTAAATTCTGCCTGAAATAAAGTTGTCAATTCCATCTCACCAATGCACACACTTTTATATTTCATGGACAGAACACCAGCCGAATGCAGCAGTCCAGGGTGCACAGTCCAGGGTGCACTGGCAACTCAGGCAAAGGAATGTAAGTGACTGGTTTACTTTTTTTTTTCTTTTACAATGTCCTTGTAACTGATTCTTTTAAAGAATAAACTGCTGTTTAATCCTGAACTCCAATTTTGATACACGGATTGTGTGTTGCGTGATGCTGTCACCGGTCCCTGCCACTCGTGTTTTGCCCACGGGCGGAAGGGTCGAAATAGGCTAACTCTTTTTTCTGTAATAACCAACATCAAAAGTGTTTAGTCCGGCCTCAACAGAGGCTGGATAAACATAGTTGCCAATCGCCACTCGGCTTTCTTGAATAGAAGGCGTTGTGGCAGAGCGAAATGGTCAGTGCATCACAACGTCTTCTCCTGCAGTCTTTTTTTTTTGGGAGGGGGGGAGGGAGGGAGGGAGGGAGGGAGGGAGGGAGGGAGGGAGGGAGGGAGGGAGGGGAGGTGGGAGAGGAGTGTACAGTTTTGTACGTATCTGGTTTCAAAGTTCAGTTTGAGAACTTGCGGCAAAACTAAATCCATCAGCTCCAGCACGATGGCAACACTGATGGCATCGTTGCTTTCATGCCGCTGCTGGGGCTTGGAGTACTTGGTGCATCTGCTGAGGAAATATGCCTTGCGATGATCATCATAGGTACTGCTCGATGCTTTGCGGAGCGTTAAGTGCAGTCTGACGGCACTTGAACTGCTCGCTCTTACGAGAAGTGCGGTGTTTATCATGTGCATTCTCTAATGCTTGAACAAAACTTCTTTTTTTTTAATCTGCTGCCAAAATCAAGAACTTATATGATGGCGAGGCTACCTCGTTTTTGTAATAAGGGGCGAAAGACACCTTTTTGTGACGTTTACAAACAAAAGATGGAATCGGAATAGAGGAGAAGAATACAAGTTGCCCAAGGATTCCAGGAAAATATAAAAACCAGCCGAAACGAAAGGCAAAATGCGCAGTAACACAGAACGTGTTATAGGGTTAGGTCATGCGAAAAAGCTGCAATAGTTGCTTGCAACGTTTCCTTGCAATGCTGGACTGTTCAACTTTGGACTGTGATGTAGAGTCTCTCTCTCTCTCTCCCTTCCTCCCTCCCTTCCCAGAATCTTTTCTGATTTGTCCGGGTACAACTCCCTCCTCTCTCCTCTCAACCTCCGCTCTCCTTTCCCAGGATCTTTCGTGTCGTCGTTCAGGCGGCTCCTCCTCCCCCTCTTTGCCAGGATATTTTGTGTCGTAATCTGGCTTACATAATGAAGTGCAACCCACCTAGACGATAATGAGAAACCCAAAATTTCAATTGTCGTAACCGATTATCGTATCTGGGCTAGAAACTGGTCATTTCAAGTCTAGAAACTCTAGAAACTGATTGTTGTAAGCCGTACATCCTTACATGTGGTATCGTTGTAAGTTTGGTGCACTGTAATAATAAACTGTCTTCGATGTGAAATCTGTAGCCTCAACGCAATCTTAGTGTGCAGACATTGTGGACTTCAGCTTTGTCAGCATGACCAATACTTGGCCAATTTCTTTTGCTTTTTAGACTATTATCTCCAAGAATCAAGGCAAGTTACTAATTGAATAATTAATAATTAAAGGGTGGTGATCAAACATGTTAAAAGGTTTAATCTATCCCCACTTCTAAGATATATATATAATTTTTAAGATTACAAAAATACAATCCTAAATTTAATGTAATGCTAAGCAGTGAGCAATATATATACTCTAGCTGGTAACTACTGATCTACTTTTCTTTCAGATGCCTTGAGCTACTCTGTCTACCAGCATTCGAACCCCGAGGCTGCGAACCGGCAAGAGGACCACGCTGTTCTTGTGCGGCAAATGAACATCACCATGAAAAACGTCCTCTTGGATCTGGACCGCACCGAAGTGTGAATGGTTTTTTTTTTCTTCTTTTAGTCGTGTTTAGTGGAATTTTTTTACCTTTACTGTTTGATGTTGTGCCACACACTTCATGTTTGTTATTGTCTAGTCAGACTTTTTTAATCTTTACAGTGTGGTGCCTCACCAACAGGCGTTGCACTGCACCATGAATGTTTTTGTTGTTTGTCCCAGCCAATCCAGCGTTGAGAGAGCGTCACGTTTCCTGAACTCCGCCCAACCAGAATGTAACATGACACCCTCCCGGTGCTGAATTGGCTGGGGTGGCTGTAGCCTCCGCTGCACTCGCAGGAAAGGTGACACAGTGTGTTATCTTTAGGGTTTTATGTTGTGCCACACAGTGAATGTTTTTGTTGCCTAGTCAGACTTTTTTTTAAATCTTGTTTAGTGCCTCGGTATATTTTGAAGGCACCACGCAATTTTTTTTTTTTTAGTTCTTGTTTGGTCAGACTCTACATTTAGTGCTATAGAATTGCAGGCATATTTTGAACTGCCCGAAAATTTTAATATGAATAAGACATATCAAAGTATTGGTAAATTCGGGTTTTTAACTAATATTTGGAGCCTCGAATTGGTGTCCTTTGCTGTTTGTCTCTAGGATAAGGTAGAGCAGGTTATGTGAGAGGTAAAATAAACAAGATTTTATTAAATTTTCTGCACTTTGGAGCATGGCCTCAGTAAAACAGTTATTCAGCCCTGGATTTACCAATCCTTAATCTGTTATTTATTCATGTTAAAATTTTCAGGCACATCCAAAGTATGACCGAAATCATGTTTTTGATATGGAATGACCCTATACAAAGCTACTAAAGGATTGTATAAAGTTTCAATGCAAATAAAAAGGTTGTGACAGTTCATGGCCTGTGTTTTCAGTATGGTGAAGCTGGCTGTACTGATATCTCAGGTACAACCAGTTGTACCGGTTTTACCAGTGAATCCAGTACAACCGGCGTGTCTGTGTGACCAGTATGGTTAGTTTTACCATATGCCCAGTAAATCCAGTATTATCAGTGCATCCAGTATACCCATGTTCGATAATTCCAGTATTCCCAGTAACTACCAGTATTCCCAGTATATCCGTCCAATAATCCAGTTTGATACCGGCCCAGTATTCCCAGTAAAACTACTACCAGTATTCCCAGTGTGCCCGTCCAATAATCCGGTTTGATACTGGCCCAGTATGACGAGTATGGAAATATTTTCAATAGGGAAAGGCCCGATGGACTATGCGAAAAGCTAAGTGGAAGTCCTGGACCAAGTATATTTCCTCCCTAAATAGTTTTGTCTTGGAGAAGGAAGTTTTGGATAGGTACAAAAACCCTAAAGGGATTACCGTTGCTTTGTTGTTCCTCTATTTGGCTCCCCTGCTAGCTCACTGAAAGATGTTGCTAATGTGCTTGGAGAGCACTTCGAGAATGTTTCCAGCTCCCGAAATTATCGGACGGAATTTAAATGTTTTAAAGCAAGTGCTGAGTGTCACCGTATACCCATGTCCGGTTGTAGCTCTGAGCCATACAACACTCCTTTCACAATGCAAGAACTAGAGGTGGCTCTGGGCTCCAAGAAGAGGTCGGCTCCGGGCCCTGATGGAATTCACTATGAAATGCTCCGTCAACTGTCTCGAGAATCGCTGAACACACTACTAGGTTTTTTCAACTATCTGTGGGAAGCAGCCTGCTTTTTTCAAATGTGGAAACAGGCTCATGTAATTCCTTTGCTGAAAGCTGGGAAGGACACTTCGGATCCACGTAGTTATCGTCCAATCGCGTTAACGAGTTGCCTTGGCAAAACCTGTGAATTCCTCACTAATAGGCGGTTAATATATATTTTGGAGCATAACCACTTCTTCGCTAATAACCAATGTGGCTTTCGGGAAGGGCGCTCTACTTTGGACCACATAGTCCGTCTGGAAACAACCATACGTGAAGCTTTCATAAATGGGCAACATTGTGTGTCTGTTTTCTTCGACCTGAAGAAAGCATATGATACGACATGGCGGTATGGTATCCTTCTAGATCTATATGCCTCTGGGGTGCGTGGTCGCATGTAGCGGTGTATAAGCAGTTTTCTCACAGGTCGCTCCTTTCAAGTTCGACTCGGCACCACACTATCCGACCAGTATGTCCAGGAAAATGGTGTTCCGCAAGGAGGTGTATTGAGTGTCACCTTGTTTGCCGTAAAGATTAAGTCGTTGTCAAAAGTAATTCCACCTTTTGTTTCATACTCCCTCTACGTGGATGATATTTAAATTTCGGTTTCTTCTTTTAATTTGTCTAGCTGTGAGCGGCAACTGCAGCTTACCATCAACAAAATTAGTAAGGGGGCTGACGAAAATGAATATAAATTTTTCACCTGAGAAGACTATCTGTGTGCCATTTTATCTGCGTCGCGGGCTGTTTCTAGAACCAGAACTGACGTTAAACAGGGTTCCTATTTGTGTAAAAACAGAGCATAAATATTTGGGCTTAACGTTTGATGAAAAGTTAAACTCCGTTTCCCACCTGAAGGACCTGAAAAAGAAGTGCCTTAAATCAGCCAATATTCTTAAAGTCTTAGCGCACAAGTCATGGGGATCCGATAGAGTATGTCTGCAGGCTACGCCTATACCCTACCGAAAAATCCGGTATACCTTTCCCTATCCGGAATATGGAACCGGTAATTTGTTACTGGAAACCCGAAATCCAGATTGAGAACAAAGGAATAATTTCTGAAAACCTAAATTCCAGATAGAGTCCAGATAGAATCCAGATAGATTTCCGGTTCCATAATCCGGATAGCGAAAAGTTATACCGGAATTTTCGGTAGGGTACAACTCCCTTATCCGGTCACGTCTGGACTATGATGCCATAGTTTACGACTCAGCGAGGCCTTCTGGACTCAAAGTGTTGGATACTGTCATCTCGGTTTAAGGACCGCCACAGGTGCCTTCCGCACATCGCCCATTCCGAGCTTGTACGCTGAATCTAAACAGATGTCACTTGGGCACGGACGACGTTATCTTGCTGTGACTTATGCTTCGAGAATTCTGTCCTATCCAAATCACCCCACTTATGGTGCTTTGCAACATTCTCGGTTTTCTCGTCTTTTCGAACATAAGCCCGGGGTTGTACCGCCTTTAAGCCTTCGCCTTCAGGGCATTTGTACATCTCTCGACCTCACCCTTGTCGAGACCGACCTTTTGCAGAAGGGCGAAAATGAAGCTGCGTGGAGTACGTTGCCCGTCTTTTGTGATTGGTATTTTACTAAATTTAATAAACATGACTTCCCCCAAGTGGTGATTCAGCAAGAATTCCTGGAGGTGCAGAAGAAGTATGGTAACTACTCCCAATTTTATACCGATGGTACCAAATCATTGCATTTTGTAGGATCAGCAGTTTACTTTGAAAGATTCAGTAAGGTTCAGCGTCTCAAGGAATGTGCAAGTATTTATACGGCAGAGCTCTACGCAGTGTTGATGGCCTTTGAGTATATTCTCACCAGCAAGGCGATGAAATCTATTTTATTCGTGGATTCTCAAAGTGTGCTCACCACACTTTGCTCAATGAAGGGAAGTAAAAATAGACTGGCACAACTTGTTCGATCTAAGGTAAATGTCGTCTGCGGCTTGGCCGAGACATAAAATGCTGCTCTGTGCCTTGCCATGTGGGGATCCCGGGTAATGAAAGAGCAGACAAATTGGCCACTAGCTCTAAGCACCTACTGCCAACTACCTCACAGATTCCATTTCAAGATATGAAGCCCTTAGTAAAATCATTAGTTTTCCAGCTACGGCAATCGGAGTGGAGTCTGGAATGCGAAAACAAACTTCACAGGATTAAACCAGCTCATGGTATGTGGGAGAGTACATGCCACAAAACCCGTCGGTTGAGGTTCTTTTTTGTCCTCTTAGAATTGGACATTCCTACCTCACCCACAAATATCTGCTCAGGGGGGAAGCCCCACCCCTGTGTGATGACTGTGGTGAGCGTTTAACAATATTACACATTTTGTGTCTGTGCCCAGGGCAAGAGACGGTAAACAAAGGGAAGCACCCTGCCTTTGTAGAGGCCATGAACAACCCAAAGCTGGTGAAACATCTGTGGTGCTACTTTAAATGTGCCGTCACACAACCAGGTTTCGCAGGTGTGTAAACGGCACAGGTTTGTGTTACAGGCGAAAATTATTATTCTTTCCGAGTCAATACAGCCCGTGTACCCTGCGAGAAATACTTCAGGTGACGCTGTTCTTGTCATACGCAGGTGTTTAAGTACAATTATGTCTTCGATCCGGTGGGGAACTTGAGCTGCGCCATGGGCTTCGCGTCGAACTCTGTTCACCTTTCTTTCCAGTGATGACAGCTTGGAGGCTTCGCGATAGTCGCCGGTCTTGCCCCTTGTAGGCGGGCGGTCACAACGTTCCTAGGGGTGTCGTGTGAACGCTTGGCTGCAGTTTTGATCTCATCTTGTAAACGTGCCGCGACGACATTTTCTGGACTCGGTAATTGGCAAGTGTGGCCTTGTGTCACAGTGGTCGTCTCACCTGCAGTAACAGCCCGTCCCCGGCAACCCTCCTCGAATTTCTCGCATCTCCATGCCGTCTTCTCGTCGTTGGTCTAGTGCTTGGTTTACATGTAACCTTCGAAGCAGAGCTTCGGCGATCCTCGACGAGAATCCACAAAGGTGGCCATGTTCTATAAACAAACTCGATGACAATTAATGAGTCGGTCCGGCTGAACTGTTCGACTGATGGAAGCTCGATGCCAAGTGCAGGACGGTGTTACGTGGCACGGGTCACGGTAGAAGAAAGACGAAATGCATGTGTCGGTTCCACGCGTGAAAAACCGATTTTATAACTTCTAGGAAGAAGACTGTGGTATACAATATCCAGGTATGAAATGTCCTTGGTATGAAGCGTCGTGGGGTGAGACGTCTTAGGATAGAATGTTTCTGGTATGAATTGTCCGTGGGATGAACTGTCTTGGGGTGAAACATCCTGGTATGAAATAACTTTGGAATGATGTGTCTGGGATGAACTGTCCTGGGATGAAGTGACTTGGGATCAAGTGTGGTAGAGCCTCCTTTAGTGTCCTTAAACGCTCACTTAATTCACTGGCATTAGCCGCGAGGCTACGGCAGTTCCATTGGAGGAGCACTGATTTACTTGGTGCGGCCATGATGGCTCTTTTGGGAAGTTACCGAGGAGGTCGCTTCTGGTTGTTTGAAGTGCTCCGCAAGAAGACGCGGGAGCTGGTTGCGGAGCGTTTTGAAAATCATTTCTTGTATTTGTGATAGCGTGATGGCTTCCTCCGGCTCTTATGTAGGTGTTGTGGTACGCCTGGGTAGAGCGGGTGACTGGGATGAGCGCCGTTCGTGGTTCGCCTGCGGATGCCTATGCCACTCCTCGCGGAGCTGCTGCTGGTGCTCCCTCTCTTCCTCCCGTTTTTGTGCTTTTTGGACTTGTTTAATTCCTTCAGTCGTTGCTGAAGCTCACAGATTCGCATAGTGAGCTCCTTCTTAGTGAAAAATACACCAGGCCGAGGGCTCGTGTGACTTGATGTTACACAAGACTTTTTCACAGATGTGATTTGGGATATTCTCACTCCAGCAATCTGGTGTTCTGTTGTGTCACCAGAAATCTGGTGTGTTGGTGTTACATCAGCTGTTTGGTGCTCTGATGTGACACCAGCAATCTGGTGTTCTGATGTGACACCAGCAATCTGGTGTTCTGGTGGTACATCAGGTTTTGTTGTAGTTTGATACCGGAGCACTTGCTGACTGGGTGTTGCTTTACTCGCAAACAAGGTTCAATGCTAAGTTTGACAACAACGTAGCTGTTATAATTCCTTTATTAAAAAAAAAATCACAACAGTAAAGGTTCGGAAGCTATACTGTTGTAGGGAGCTGGCCGTAATCAAGTGGAGCTTGTCCGGAGCCACTTCTCTGGGTCGAAGAACCGGACGCCCTGTCGTTCCGCAATTCTTGGTCTTTCAGATTGTGGTTGACTCGTTTCTTAGTTACGCTGATTCGTTCCGCGTAACCCTCCGCGCCAGAAATCTCCTCTTCTAAGGCATCATATTCGACAGATGTCTCGATTCTCTTCTCCAGCTCTTTTAGGGAAACCTCCCTAAGTAGATGAATATCAAATGTTTCTTCGAGCTCACCTATGTCGGTGTGATCCGTGGACAGCAAGACGGCCAATCTCGTTGATGATCTTTGTTGTGGCGGCTCGCAGGGTAATCCTCTTTCGCTTCAGGTGGTCGACGCCCTCCTCGCTCGTAGTAGGCATGATCTGGCCGCTGATTCCCGGTTTTCGGCACCAAAAACTGTAATAATTACTAGATTTCTTTGTTGTGTTGCTATCCAACCCAGCTCGTCCGAAGTCAGCAAAGCGCACCAAGGCATATTACTAACACAGAAGACTGCTTTATTTTCTCAAACCTAAAGGGACACTGACAGGGCATTTATGCTCGCCGAGGTTTTTAGTCGTACGTAACATATGAGAGCCCAACTAACCCGAACAGAATTTCCGGCTCGAAATTCGGTTTCTTACCGGCCGAAGACCGCCGATCAAGAACTGGCCGGTTCGAGTCACGCTTACTCTCTTTTCCGTGGTCACGGGCCGTTTTCTAAGGTATCGATGCGACCACCAAATTTAATCAAACTCGTAGGCCAGTGAAAGCACACACTCAATATTAAAAATAAAAAAAAAAAATATGAAACCAATTTTTTTGTGGCTTCTAAAAAGCTCCAATAACGTTGATTGAAAAAAAAGGTGCACAGACAACCGGAAGCATTCTGTGCGTTCACTGCGTAGATAGTTCTCAACATTGCGTCGTATCGCGTATCGTGGGACTCGCATGCTGGACGGCGGTGGCAGAGGGCGACGGGCGTGCAGCCTCTAATTCGTTCGCGGTACCGGCAAATCTTTCCTCCTTCGAGAGAGAAATCTTGGCCAGAACAAAACAATTAGGACTCGTCCCACACAATACGCCCGACTAGCAAGCCGATTTGGACGAAGACGTCGCCGAGTCGTCGCCCCTTCTCGTGGCTGAGGACATCGTCCGTCTTACGAACACAAATTAGTAAAGGCTTGAAAACGCGCAAATGTCAAGCACGAAGTGCGTACTTCGAGTTGAATATGCACGCGTACGATTTCTTTACTAGGTGCGGATGTGGCCAATGCGTGGTGCTGCCCGACTTCGAGCCCGGAGAATGCCTTTGCTGCCGGGAAGTTGGCAGCAAACTTTTCGCCCTGTAGTCGACCGGCGGCATCACTACGAACGTGGAGTTCCCACTCGTCCGCCTCAAGGTTACGATGTTGAAACTAGCCTATTTCGAGCTGCACGATAGAAAGCTGCCTATGCCCAATGAGATCCACAGGTAAGTCTATGCCCCTAGGAAGTGGATATCCTGCCGGTAGCCGACACAACGCGGAAAAATAAAATTGGTAGCAGTTGTCCCCGAGTGGGTCTAGTATAAAACGAATTATAATAACTACTATTACAGCTGTAGAGTAGCTCAGCGGAGAGGCGTCTGCTTCACACGCAGCGGACACGGCTTCGATCCCAAGAATGTGCACTCTTTTTTTTTATCGCCACATCGGGCGATATTTACATATTTGTTTTTTACAATTATCACGAAAAAAAATGTTTTCGACGAAACGTCGCTGAACTAAATCGCACGAAACTCCCTTTACAGGAAAGGAGGAGGGGGAGAATAGGGGGGGGGGGGGGGGGCAGGGGCCAGGGCAGGGCAGGGGCCAGGGCAGGGCAGTGCAGGGCAGGGTAAGGCAGGGCAGGGCAATGAGGACCGCAGGGCTTGGGCCAAGTGGGTTTATATTTTTGTAATGCGCAGCCGCAGACTGTAGCCGCGAAGCGGCGTGAACGCAGTTGAGCGAGTGGCGAAATTTCCAACACGCTTGTGCTGGCAATTTATTTTCCCAGGTTGTGCTTGCTGCCAGCAAAATATCCTTGTCCCATCTTGCTACACCTTACAAGTGCTGAAAAATTGTGATAAATAGAAATTGGATAAACTATTGTCTTTTTCGTTTCATCGTAATTTTAGGCGCTACCGGTACACTGAATATCGGCGGTTTGTTCGCTGTGTATGGGGCAGGCTGGGCAGAGGGAGGAGACTCATCTTGCCTTCATGCGTCGTCGGTGCCATCCGGGATGACTTCCCCAGCGAAAGCACCACAGGATTCCGATATCCACGATTCCCAAGGTACGCACAATTGTTTTCTTTCTTTTTGTCACCTCCAAATTCACAATATAAAAATGCTGGCATATTCTAACTAGTTCAGATCTGTAATTTTTCATTTCCGAACCCCTTCTCGCATCACTGATACTGACGTACCACACCTCAAGAGAGAAAGCAATACACCTTTTCCAAAAATACATAGTGCGTATATGCCGGGTGTGTGTGAACACAGCGTTGCACAAGGGAGCGAGTACATTGATTTGTGCAAGGAAATCTAATTCTAGACTGAGATCTCCCATCACCTTTCTGCTTGTTGCTGGTAGTCTCTTGTTCCGCGATCCTACAAAGAAGCTTTTTCGCCTTCTTTTCCAAGTGCTCTCATTATTTCATACCAAACAATCTTGCAGCATTTTAAAAAATGTGGATTATGCCACTGGTGCGTTACCTTATTGAGGCTCTCACTGCGCACATTTCTAAAGCTTGTTGAAGCTCAATAATAGGCTTGCACAGTTGAATGTATCCAGGATTCCAATGTTCCCCTCGAAAAAACTTTTCTTCCCTTATCATTTACCACTGTCCGTGACGCATTTGCTAAAATCACGTGAGTTCATTTCACGAGACCTGTATCTATTCCGAACATCTTTGCAACATTTTTGTTCTGCAGCGTTCAGGCAACGCAGAAGTTGGTAACAAGTTGTCGTGAAGCCAAAATCAAGCCTAAACAATCACACATTCTGCGCCCCTAATCTAAGATTGTGATGGGAGCTACGTGTCCGCTGACCTGATCAGCCGCCTACCTTTTGGCAACTGGCCCGGTGCAAGTTGGTATGGGCAAGGGCATGATCATCCGGCGAAAGAGAGGCATATGATTGGCCCAACGAGAGTGTCACTTCTACCACTTTCTCAGCTCAGGGCTGAACGGAGTATAGAGTGCATTGATATGCAGAAATACCAGAGGGAAAGCATTCCTTAAAAAGCATTCTGACGAAATATGTAATAACGTACAACCCTTGTAATGGGATGGTTATTTATACTTACATACCTTTAGTCTATCCATTATGATGATCAGAAGGTTTTTTTATGGCGCAGACATCCTCCTCCTGAATACAATGGCAGGAGCCTTTCTTTGCAAATCAGGGACAGAGTCACTTGAGGTTCCCTCTGATCGAGCTGCTCACAAGCTATGTTATTGTAAAAATGACCTTGGGGAAGTAGTGTTTACAGCTTAGTTTTTGTACCGAGAAACTGCAATATTCTTTTACAATCTGCCAGTACACAGTTTATTTATTTATTTATTTACCCTCAGGGCCAGAGGCGTTACAGAGGGGAGTGGGTATTAAAAAAGTACAACACAACACACAGCGTACAACAGAAAATATTATACAGTAGTTATGGCTCTTAACAAAAAAATATTGGAAACGGCAGTTTTGAAACACTTGATATTGGGGATTTCGGCAATGGCTCCGGGAAGGTGATTCCACATTGTAGATGCACTAGGAATAAAAGACTCGTAAAAGTGTTTAGTACGACATGAAGGAATGGCAACTTTATGACGGTGATCGATGCGTGCCGAAACGTAATGAGGTGTTGTTAGTAGTCTTTCTTTTAGAATCAGATTATTATGATATATCTTATGAAACAAGCGCAGACGGAACATTTTTCTACGTTGCGAAAGAAGAGGTAATGATAGGCTAGACTTCATTGCGGTCACACTGGGTGTACGATGATAATTTGAAAGGATGAAACGAGATGCGCGGTTCTGAATCGCTTCTAATTCGGAGATAAGTGATTCTTGACCGGGATCCCAAACTGAAGCTGCATATTCCAATTTAGTACGAACTAATGTTTTATATAAAAGTGTTCCACAAATCACACCACTCAGAAACACTGTTAATATCGGACTGAAGAAGTGATATGTCAGAATCATTGTTAATTTCGCGATAAATGACGCAGTCATCGGCAAAGAGTCTGACGGATGAACATATATTAGTGGGCAGGTCGTTATTATAAATGATAAAATGTAAGGGCCCCAGAACCGAGCTTTGGGGCACACCTGAGCCAACTGGAGATAAATCAAAATTGATATTGTTAGCCAGTCACAAATTGGGACCGGTTAGTGAGGAAGGAGCGCAACCATGCAAGAACGTTGGTGTCTAAGTTTAGTTTAGTCAGCTTGAGAAAGAGAAGTTCGTGAGATACTTTATCGAATGCCTTTGAAAAATCGAGGAGTATGCAGTCCGCCAGAGATCCACGATCAAGAATGGAATGTAGATCATGTGTGAAACACAAAAGCTGAGTTTCACATGAAAATGACTTACGAAACCCATGCTGGGATGAAATGAAAAAAGAATTGGACTCTAAGTAGTTTGCAAGATGGGAGTATATGATACGTTCCATGATTTTACAGGGAATACTGGCAAGTGACACGGATCGAAAGTTATTTCGACAATGCTTTTCACCTGATTTGTGCGAAGGAATCACCTTCCCGAACTTCCAATCCTCTGGTATACTACCTTTATTAAGAGACTGCTGAAACAGTTTACTCAGGATTACAGAGCTATACATCTTAGTATTAAGCAAAAATTTAGAGTTGATATCATCGACACCAGAGCATGACGACATCTTCGGTTTTTCTATTATTCTCGCAATGCCAACTGCGTCAATAAGAACTCTGTCCATTGGAAAGAAGTCGTAAGTGTGACACGCAGGGTAAGTAGCATTATCATTACTAGAAAACGCTGAAACAAACACCGCGGTGAGAATGCTAGCGCATTGACCGCTAGGAACTACTATACCATCGGTACATCTAAGTGTGAAAACATGATTGTCAGTCTTGTTTACAACATTCCAGAACTGTTTAGGATTATGTATGAGCATGGAAGCTAAAGTTTGACTAAAAATGAGTATTTCGCTTCTTTTAGTGCTACTTTGTACTTAGTAGCTGCACATCGGTAGGTGTCCCAACGAGACTGGGAATTGGATGATTTCGCGGAACGAAACAAGCGTTTTTTCTTGTTTGACAACCTTTTCAGTGACTGGATAAACCACGGTGATTTCCGGTTCAATATAATGGTTCTCAATGGCATGAACGTATTTGTGAGTGAAGCCAGTTCATTTTTAAATAAATTCCAGTTCATATTTATAGATCTCTCATCAAACCCTTTTAGGAACTCAAGAAACAGACATAGCTCACGATTAATAGCAACAAAGTCCGCCTTCTTATAATTTCTAATACATTTATAGTGCTTATTTTGATTAGGAACAGGAATGTTCAATGTGAAATGAAGCAAAGAATGATCGCTTAAACTTGTTAAGTAAGTTATGAGACTGACAAGGTCTGGGGAGGTGGTCAATGCAAGATCCAAGACACTTGATGATGTGGGCGTAACTCGGGCTGGCTGGGTTACAACTTGCGAGAGATTGAAATAAGCACACAGGTTCAAACAATTGCTACACTCGGTAGAAAACGGACAAAAATAAGGAGATTTGTTCGTCCCCTACTGAAAAAATCCGTATAAAAATTAATACTGGTTGACCCATACATCTCATACGGTGTTATAGGATACGGGTCTCCCGTATGCTACTGGGAACCCGTACCTATACAGGTTGACCCATTCAGATACAGGAGCCCGTACCTGTACGGGTTGACCCGTTTAGGTAAAGGGAAACCGTGGCTGTACGGGTTGACACCTTTAGATATAGGAACCCGTACCTTATAGGTTGACCGATTCAGATATAGGAACCAATATTTATACAAATTCACCTGTTCAGATAGAGAACCCCATATATTTACAGGTTTACCCGTTCCGACGCAGTAATAGGAATCAACATCGTGTTAAACGTTTGCATACGGACGTACGGATCTTTGCAGGTTTAACAATTCGCATGCATTTGTCATGCAAAGAATGCGCATGAGCCAGGTCATTTCAGGTTATATGTGTATTTAGTGAAGGCAAATTGGCATGCTGCAGAACATCAACAAGAAGCTTAACCTCTAAGCAAGCTTAGAAGTCAAGCTTCTTGTTAATATCCTGCAGTAGGATATTAACAAATTGGCATACTGCAGTAGGTTGACCCGAGCTGTCCTCTTCCCTGGAGAGGCCTCTTGAGGATGCCTCCATATGTACTCGTCGAAGGCATCTGCAGGGATCAATAATACAACAAAAAGTCATGTATATCTACAGTTTCACGAAAAATTTAATATTTTACTTCCTGCAATTATAAGCAAGATATTTCCACTACAATTTATGCTTTGCTAACATCTTGTGATACCATGTAGACTCCAAGAGCAACTTCTTACGATTACGCAGTCTGCTGAAAACAGCAGTTATGCGTGATTCGGCCAGAAAGTTTTGAACCAGTTCAGACCGAGCTCGGAGGAGTGCAGAAGCAGTGCGAAAGTCGGGCTGCGGCTGCGTGAAGTTAAGCTGCAGCGTTACAAACGACCCTGTAATTGGTTTCCGAAAGACCGAGGAGTTGCCACCTGTCACTGCATAAACGCTGAACTGACTTCAACCAGCGCAAGATTCTGTGGAACTGAGGCTGAGCTCGTGCAGCACTGGGATAAATCGAACAGGCCCGTTCAGCGTCCAAGCAACTTCCGATTGAATCTAATGAGTCAGTTCTTACACTATTTGAACTATATCGGCTGGTTCAAGCAAACCGAAAAGACCTAGTGTGACTTCCCACAACTATGCACTTAAAGTTTGCTTGCAACAGTGTGTTCCTTGCATTTCAGTGTCTATAAAAATTATAGACCATGGAGCAGGGGGACAAAAAGGAACGGAAAGACACGAAGCTCCGGAGCTTTATTTCTGTCTGTCCCTTTTTGTCCCCACGCTCCCGGGTTACTACGTCTATCCTTAACCAGCTCGCCTGCCTGTTAACTAAAATTAAAGTATGTTCTATGAATCCAGATATGTATTTTCAGTTATGAACATGGGCCTCCGATTGCCTAGAGCCTCGAACACATTTCATGCCTAACAATGTCACCATGGAAACGAGTGAAAGGAACATTGAACACACAGTTGTCGGCCGGCGGTTATTGTGCGAAAGAAAGATTTTGAGCCGCAATTGTTGTTCTTGGCATGTATATAAATTAACAACACAGATTTGACATCAATCATCATTTAACAAATTTAATATCCGTGTCACGACCCTTCAATGGTCCATTCATACGTGATAGGAGGAATACCCGCGATGAGAAGGTAGTTTAGAAAAAATGGGCAGTACTCAAAGGACAGAGCCAAACTAAGTTCGGTTGCAGCAGCTCTAGTGTACAAACAGACTCGTTTCACAACTTTGCTAGTGCCAGCGTTTCGTTCAAAAGAAAAAAATGAGTGCCTCACAGCTCCGCCGGGGAGCCAGCAGAAGGTCCTGCGAGCAGGCCACTGATATCATGGACCTCCCCCAACGCTTGCAGGGATTAGCAGATATTTGCTACGCGAAGCATGTTGCTGTAAAACCTCCATAGTGTGAATGCATCAGAAAGCGCTAAGCGACCTAGATGATTGTGACAAGGTCACTTTATTTTTCTTCATATATTAAAAACAAAGATGGAGATAGGGCTTCTTCATTTCGGTTTTGCGCTCGGAGCTTCACGTTCCTAAAGCTCGAGCTAGTCGAACTGTGACCCTTCAACAGCCTATAACACTGAAAGTTCTGAAAGCCTTGGAATATTTTATCCCAATAATTTTGTCGTAGCAGATTGCAACTTCGGAAACCGTAAGGTTTGAATGTCTCACCAAGTATGAGACATCTGTGAGAAGTCGGCACTTACTGCTGACTGCTGCCAACTTGACTGGAGTCAGGGCCCTCTTGGCCACGGCGCCCTTGAAGCACCGTCATGGCACCCCTCACACTCGGCCCATGCAGGTCCTCCCTGCCGAAGATCAGCATCGTGGCCTCTTTAACGAAGGTGGAGTCTCCCCGGGCTCCACTGACGCAGGACAGTTTGTACTTTTGCACCAAGACACCGTGGCCAAGGAGAACCTAGAAATAGAGGGAAATTCTCTACAGGAAATGCAACCAGCCATTGGACCCGATCTCGATCTTTCGGAAACTTGTGCAGACGTCTGCCGCACAATGACACTTTTTTCGGACGCAGGACATGCGAGGCAGCTCTTCACGCAACATCTTGGTGGTATTCTTTTCGGAGCTGATCACAGAAATTCACCGCGGGCACTCACTACTCATCTCCAACTTCCCAATGTACAGAACAACTTATCTTGAAGTGCAGAACAGAGAGCGGAACAAACATAACTGCAAAGGAATCGCATAGCAAACAGTTCCAGCCATGCATGTCGTCTGCGGTACACATAAAAAAAGGACACGGAAGGGAAAACAAAAAGATCACGGTCGGGTGTAGCCACGTGACCTCTCCCCACTCACTCTCTCCTCTACACTTCTCCGACCTCCGTGCACGGGTTTCAGTTTCGGTTCTGAGCAGTTGCGTTGTCTGGCCTTTATAAAAATATATGTGACTCTGTTGCAAAATATTAATTATGTAGTCTTTCGACACCATAATAAATCGCCTGGCAAAATATTAAACTTTTTTTTTGTGGGGAGGGGGGGTTGTAAGTGTCCGTTTAAGTGAGTTCTGGGTAAAGAGGAAGAGTGAAACAAGGGTACCAATTATAACAGATTTGTAATCTGGGCTCGTAGTACACGATTTATGAAAAAGCTTGAAATAAAACGAGGACACTAGATAGAAAACGTTTCAGAAAAGCGCCAATTAATTGGGAAGAAATTTCTTATCAATGTCCAGTTCTACTCTTTACATTCATCAGCATTTTGAAGCAGGACGATGGTTTAATTTAAGGAAGCATACTTTTAAGTAACGAAGGATTTTTGTTAGAAATAAGTAAGATTTGTTTTAGAAAAGTCTATCTTTCTACAGTTGCGTCGGCATCGGTTTTTTATCTGCCCATGTTTGGGTTTACATTTTTGGGCGTTTGCTCGAAGACCCGCGGCAGGGGTGAGAGCGTGAACGGGGAGTCAGTCGTCTTGTCCTCTCAAGCGCGGGGGGGGGGGGGGGGGGGGGGGGGACGGAGGCTTCGAGCAGCCGCGGGTATCGGTGGAGAAGAGTCGGACCCCGGTCGTTAACAAACGGATTGTATTTCAGTTTGGCGGTGCGGGGACAACACATGTGCGAGGCTGCTTGCGGCTTTTAACCGAGTGTGCCTGTATATAGAGGGTTTTGCCGCTTAGTGTAAAATTGTCGCTTTACGCGCGATGTAATAATATAGCTGTTGGCGGCAGCTACTCTGAGGCAATTGCAGAGACTGACTCAACACGGAATTCGGGTTTGTCCGTTGAAGCGTCGGAGAGGGGTCACGTTGACAGCTAGCTGATCACTGGGTAAGAGGGTACCACGTGACAATAGGCAATTTTGAAGTGACTTGTCTGTCTCGGGGATTCGGACTTTGAGATCACGTCAGGCGAATTCGGCTCTTGAGACTGGGGACTAAAGTATGGGGTTTTAATTTTGGAAGTTTTGGTATTACCGTTGACTCGTCGTTTTGTTTTGAAAATAAACGTGGCCACACTGGCCACCGTAAACCTACCAACGTCGTAATGTGTCCAGCGGGATCGAACAACCTTTAGTGTTCATGTTTTTTGATAACTTCCCGGGGGACTTGCATCGGCCATACGTCATCATCGGTCGCCACCATCCTGACCGGCCCCCTCTGCCCTCCCACGGAAAGTTGACTGGCGCAGTCGACAGGATCCTGCTGTCTTCCTGCGACGGGCGGTGAGAGAAAACGACGTCATCAACGGAGGTCGGCGGAGCGTACCTGGGCTCTATGCGACAAGTGTTTCGTCTGCTGGATTGCGGGTAATGGTCGCGTTTGCTGCACTGCGGACAAGGGTCCCGTCTGCTGGACTGTGGACAAGGGTCGCTTCTGCCGGAGAGCGGACCGTGGCAATATCTACGTGAGAAGCCCGGGGGGGTTCAGTTTCCCCAAAGAAGTCGTGGTCTGCGGGACTGCGGACAAGGCTCGCTCCTGCTGGAGTGAGGACGGCGGCAATATCTACCTGAGAAGCCCGGGGGGAAGGGGGGGGGGGGTACATTTACCCGAAGAAGTCGTCGTCTGCTGGACTGCGGACAAGGCTCGTTCCTGCCGGAGTGAGGACCGCGGCAATATCTACGTGAGAAGCCCGGGGGGGGGGGGGGGTACAGTTACCCAAAAGAAGTCGTGGCGTCTGCTGGACTGCGGACAAGGCTCGCTCCTGCCGGAGTGAGAACCGTGGCAATATCTACGTGAGAAGCCCGGGGGGTACAGTTACCCAAAAGGAGTGGTGGCAGCTGACAGGTGGTCCTGGGCGTCATTTACGTCGGAGAACAGGACGACCTGTGGCTTCACCTGCGGACCGGCGAAGCATCTTCAGCGAGCGGCGACAGAAGATCGGGGCAAGCCTCAAGAGAAGAGACGAGATCGTCGCTGCAGTGCTGAACTTCGCTGTGGTGCCAGAAAATTGTGCGTTTTTTTTTTTTCGTGATGTTTTTGTTTTTTCTTTTCGGTGAACGGAGAAGGAACCGAGGCTTCCACACGACGGGCACGATCGCCAGGCCGAGTGGGGACACTGCGGCAAGTGGGTGGCGGCGACTGGAGGAGCGGCTGATTTGATGTCGCCAGACAACAGTGGGTGAGTCCCTTACCCGTTTTCTCCGAGGTTCACCATGACCAGAGAGAGCGTTGGCTCGCGGACCTGCTGCCGGGTTTGCGAGCTCTTTGAAACGCGCAGGCATAGAGAAACAGATTCGGGTATAAGCTAAATATAGCAAACTTTTTTTTTTTTTCTGTTCGCGGTTGGGTTTAGTTCCCTGCAGCAACAGTTTTTCCCCCCCTTTTTTTTTTGCTTGATATAGATACTGGTCATGGTAGAATCTGGAACGTGCGGGTTTGGGTCTCACCGGACTGTGTTTGTTTGTTGTTGGTTTTCTCTGTCGCCCAACAGGTTATTTTTTTTTTGGCGGGGGGTATAGCTCCTTTGTTGTTGTTTTGTTTTTGTATGCTACGCGTCTGTCTCGGAAAGGGGGACATATGTTGCGCGAACAGCAAGTCTACTTGCAACATTCTTGGTGGGGACGTGTTAAGTAACAAAGTATTTTGGCTAGAAATAAGTAAGATTTGTTTTAGAAAAGTCTATCTTTCTACAGTTGCGTCGGCATCGGTTTTTTATCTGCCTATGTTTGGGTCCACATTTTTGGGCGTTTGCTCGCAGACCCGTGGCGGGGTGAGAGCGTGAATGGAGAGTCGTCTTGTCCTCTCAAGCGCGGGGGGGCTTCCAGAAGCCGCGGGCATCGGTGGAGAAGAGTCGGACCCCGGTCGTTAGCAAACGGATTGAATTTCAGTTTGGCGGTACGGGGACAACTCGTGTGCGGGGCTGCTTGCGGATTTTAGACGAGTGTGCCTGTATATAGAGGGTTTTGCCGCTTAGTGTAAAATTGTCGCTTTTTGCGCGTTGTAATAATTTAGCTGTTGGCGCCAGCTAGTCTGAGAAAATTGCAGAGACTGACTCTACACGGAATTTGGGTTTGGCCGTTGAAGTGTCGGAGGGGGGTCACGTTGACAGCTCGCTGATCATTGGGTAAGAGGGTACCACGTGACAATGGGCAAATTTGAAGTGATTGGTCCGTCTCCGGAGGAAAAGGAGGCCCCTACGAGTCTAGAAAAGGGCTGCCGAGAGGATTCTCGGGGATTTGGACTTTGAGATCAGGCGAATTCGGCTCTTGAGAGTGGGGACTAAAGTATAGGGTTTTAATTTTGGAAGTTTTGGTATTACCGTTGACTTGTCGTTTTGTTTTGAAAATAAACGTGGCCACACTGGCCACCGTAAACCTACCAACGTCGTAATGTGTCCAGCGGGATAGAACAACTTTTAGTGTTGTTTTTTTCTTATCAGCTTCCCGGGGGACTTGCATCGGGCGAACGTCATCATCGGTCGCCACCAACCTGACCGGCCCCCTCTGCCCTCCCACGGAAGGTTGACTCATACAAATAACCTCATTCAAGGAGCTGAGGAAACCATAAAATGTAGTCACTTGCCCAATATCTGAAATGAATATTCAATAAAATTCTGAACTTACCTCATCATCGACCTCTGCAAGCACTGGCACACACTCGGGAGATGCCTCCGGTGGGCTTGCTAAAAGAGCCGCTGCTGGAACAGCACCATCAGCGGCCGGTACGGGTCGAGTGTGATCTACACCAACTCGCACAACGCGAACTGGAGCAGGAGCGCCAGCTGCAGGAACTGCTGCTGGGCAAGCTGGAGGAGCTGATCCAACACCGCCAGACGGGGCATTGTCCACTGCAACATAATAAAACACTGTTTAGAAACAATACACGGTACAGGAGTCGACAGATTTTTCGGACGCCAAAAATTCAGACATGCTTGGTTATTCGGACTTCAGCACTTTCCTGGCCCGTTGATGGCATGAGGGCTTCATAGTGCTTCATGCCTCAGAAGACTTTCGGCAGTGTGCCTATTGGTTTTTCCGTAACACACCGGGACTGGAAAAGGGGTGTGAGCAGAACACAAAAAAAGGACGAAACACAAAACCAAAAAAGGGAACGAGGAAAAAAGGAAATGCGCTCAAATTCGCCGGCAGGGGGCGGCAGAGAGCATGTTTACAAAAAAATACTGGTGTATAGCTAATGAATATTCATGCCTATCACTTCCGACGGTTGGCGAGATATAAGCTCAATCTTTCTGACGAAATCCAATGCTGTAGCAGATCGTCTGGCCACCTTTTAACCAGTTGCACAGTTGCGTCGCTAGGCACAATCTGCCGCCCGATTAAAGTTCAGCCTTGTTGGTGCTGTGGTCATGCCTACGACCAGCTTCCTCCCTCCCTCCTCCTCAACAAAAAGAACTTTCTCCCCAATGACGAATGGACGTGCGCTGGCCGGGCTCATCGGAAAGTGCATATTTACAATGTTGTGACCGACAGAACAAACTTTTACTTCAAGCCTCATCTATGCGCACAGACCATGGTGTCTTGGTATCAACATGATTGTTTCACGAACTGCAAAAAAAAAAAAAATTACTTCGGTCAAAACAACAGTGCTGCCAAGCGAAACGGGGTCATCGCCAGCAGCAACAAGAAACAAACTCTCAAAATTCCATTTGCACCCTAAGAGAAGAAACTTTAGGAACTTTCACGCAAGCGTGCTGAGGCACAGCGACAGCAAAGTGCCTAGGGCACTTCAGAACAACATGAAACATGTTTGTTGAAAGCTAGAGAGGCAAGTAGCAACAAGAGGACCATCGAAGCGGATGAAAAGATTCAAAAGAGGAAACTTCGGCTGCAACGCAAGCAGGACGCCAAACAAACGAGGACGTCTTGCGATAGTGGAGAAGAGAGGCACCTTCGAGTACAGCGAGATTGAGACTTAGAGCAGGTGAGGACGCCTCGTAAGACTGAACAGGGTCAAATTCAGATATAATTCGGTCGAGAAACAAGCAGGAGAGTATCTCTTAAAATTGAAGACGGACAGCTTCGGCTACAGCGCAATCGAGACCAGGAGTGGCCAAGCTGCGGCTCCTTCTGTGTTAAAGTGCGGCTTGTGGTCCACTTTCATAGAGTGTATCTACCTACCGGATCTGTGTAACAGAATAGCAAGCAATTTAAAAAATATGTCTATACAAATAGCCCTGACCAGCCACAATGAATGGACACAATTACTCATGAGGCGAACAAAATGCAAGATATTCCTAAGCCTAACCGTGCAATTTTACCCACAGTTACTGCCCACTGGTAAGAGAAGTGAAGTATGGTGCCGATTTGAAAAAGGGACACAAAAGACGAACTTAAGGCCGCTGGTTCTGAACAGAGTCTAAGAATGAGGTAAGAATAACAGTTTAAAGGCGCACATATAACTCGAACCTTGAGTCCAATAGCATAGGGATGGCCACGTGCCTCTTTTTCAAAGCAGCAACCAGCTCACCTCGTGTCTCTGTAAGACAAAACATGCACATTGAGCTACATCTCAAAGTCGTGTTTGTCCCCCTTCCCCCCCCCCCCCCCTCCCTTGTATCGAAGTTTATAAATATGACCGTTCACCAGCTAGCCTGCGCTATAGCCCTTGTTTCAACAAGTCTTTTCTTCTTCATTTTTACAAATTAAATGCACCACCTAGTCGAACTTATGTGGTAGAGTTGTCGTAGCTTACAAAGCCGATTTGTTGTGATTTATTTAAAATGTCGTGGCTGCCATCTGGAGCGCCCTGTAGTTCAACAATGTAAAACCCTTTGCTTTTGCCTCCCAGTTCTTTACAAATCCGTCACCAGGACATATTCGTGCCCACCACATTCCGCGAATTCTAGACGCCGGAACGGGGGACGCCGGAACGGGGTCCCACCAAAATATCGCTTTCCACGTGTCCTTAAATGTCGCTAATTTTAAGACGTGTAAAATTTGCCAAAAATTAGGGGCTCGCGAACATTAGCGAGTTTTCATAGACCGCGTTTCACCCTCCGCTAATCTTTCCGCAACGAAGAAGTTACTACTGCGCCTGCGCGCCGATAGCCTTGACTGTAGAGTTCCAGGTATATAGCGAGTTGCGGAGGGCGTTGCGGGACGGCGAAAACGATCTACGAAAACTCCCTATTAACGGTTTGCAGTAAACGTTGTGCTTCGAGCCCTTGATGCGTAGAAAACAACTTATCATTCTCCGGCGCATGCTCCAACAGCCTCCCAGTAGACGCTTTTCGGCACGTCAGGGTCGAAGTCGCCAACGCTCGCCGGTTTGAACTTCTTGATACGGTTCACGCTGACTATTGCCTTCGCGCCATCAACATAAATCACGTACGCTTAGTACATATCGACACCGATACACACCAATCGAGATAGCCCTGACGTCAATGCGGCTTTGGTTCAGAGCATTGGCCAGCCATAGAGTTAATATAATGTACGCTAGAGGTTCAACTGGCGCTAGTGTGCTGACGCAAATTGAAGCAGGCAGCAACCAGTCGGAAATTGACTTCCGGTAAGGCTTTTCTATGGGAAAAAGTGAGTGCATTTTCTCTCTGCGCTCGATCACAAGAGCAAATATCCCGAATAATTCCTACGTACTAGGTAGCTTGGAATATTTCTCAGTCAGGCCGACGAAATAATTGGTCAGTTACGGTGTTTTTCTTTCAAATTCATCGCATTAAAAACGGTGCTAAAACAGCCTCGTACGTGTATTTATGTGCACTGTCGGACACTGTTAGCGCGAACACGACGTCGGCGCTTTTCAGCGATGAACGAAGAACATTTGGAAATTAAGAAAGACGGCAAGAACTACGCAGTAACACCGGATCAGTAACTACACGTGCGTATACGATCAAAATTAATCGAAGGCCACGTAATCTATTCCTATTTTAAATAAGTAAGTACCGTTTTATTCTTTCTGCTCTGAGCGAAGCTGCTTGTTCTGCGTTCAAAATATCACTCGCACGCTCGAAATCTTTGAGAACAAGTGCCCGATAAAAGCTGCCCGGCAGAGAAAACAATACCAAGAGACAACTTTTATAGCCCACGGACTTTATTCTCTACGTTTTGAATGTTTTTATCCGCTCATGCACTACGGGGTCATTTTTATATAGTGACAGGACTGGCATATTATCAATATATAAGCGTCACCGGATTGCTGGCGAGCCTTGAACACACTCTACATTCCTTTCTATTGTAATTTTGCTTCGATTCTTCGCTTGTTTTTACACACCTGCTGCGGAACACCCGTTTGGGACTGAAATGTAGCGAAGTTAAACATAGGTCAATGATGAAGAAAAATGCGCTAACTAAAACAATTACACTTTTACAGTGTAAATCAAGGTACATGCTATTCGGTACGACCCAAATAACCAAAGTGTTTCGTGTTATTTTCCGGCGAAGAGACAAAATACACGCGCGCTTTCCCATGGGAATACACAGGAAGACTGGAAAAATAGACTGGTTGCTGTCTGCTTCAATTTGCGTCACGGAAGTCGAATAGACACTAGCGCCAGTTGAACCTCTAGTGTACATTATAATAACTCCATGTGGCCAGCTGGCCAGCGGCGCGGGTACATAAGGATTGGATTGGATTAAAGTAATAATCTGCCTTAGTTTATATTAGTACCATTATTACTCAAAATAGTTTAAAAACATTTAAAAGCATAAAAAATACCATGTCAAGTTTATTTCTTGTTCAGAAAAACATTGTTTGTCCGTCGTTGGTTGTTTTTCTGCACTCTGGCTTGCAGCTACGAAATCCAATCCAATTCGATGCCAATAAACCGAAACCGAAACTAACGCGGTACAGTGCTCAAAGCTTTGACGCAAACTCTCGTTTATCTCGGCCTCGCTCCCCATGGATTCGGTTTTCGCATTTTATGACTTTAAATATGCATGTCATAAAACGGCTGAGTTTGATAGCTGAAACTGTTAAATTGAAATGACCTAATATGTGATTTTCTTATGAAAATTCTTTATTGAAAAAAAAATCACAGTTTAATTTCTTGGTGCGCGCGTTCCCGTCGAGGTCTGATAATTTCTGGTCGCGTTAAACAGACCGATCTCACCGGCCAGTTTGTCTACGCCACCGCTGCCGCAATGCAACGAGGGAACTTTAGTCTTTGAGCACGTGCGACAACCTCGCTGAAGCTCTTCGCGTGTAGAGCCAGTAGAGCACGAGAAGGCACGAGCCCTCGCGTGCACGGCCGTTTGCCTCCTGTGAACTAAAGTTATGGCGGCTTTACGAATGCGCCTAACGCTTAGTGAGATCGGTCTATTGTGTATACCGGTAGAGCCTGTACAAGGTTACCGACCGCCGGTTTAAGTGCCGGCGCCGGTAAGGCGTTACCGGTCGCTCCGACACGTGGTTGCGGTTAGCCGCGCATCGATTGCTGGCCACCGGTACGTTATTACGGCCCACCAGTGTGGCGTACCGGCTTCGCCTGTACGTGTTCACTCGCCGCCTGTACTACATTGATCACAGGTAGCGGGAACGCCGGCAGTGTTGTACACGTTCCTCAAAAAAAGGAACGAAAGCTCGTTCCTCTATCCTTCTGATTTTTGGAACGCGTTCCCAATACAAGTTCCATATGTTAAAAAGGAACTCGTTCCCGTTACAGTTAAAAAAATGGAACGTATCGTTACATATACGTTACATGTGTATTTTTTTGCTAATTACCATATTTAGTTAAATCAAGCAGAGTTTTTTTTTATCTATCCCATTAATAGTCAACATACGAGTTTGTATGTCGTGATGGAAGGGCACCAGGAGTAGAAAACACGCGGAAGTAGGGTTTCATTAGTTGATATATTCATGTTAAAAATCTCAGCTATGACCATGTTTGTAGTGGACAATTCAGACGAGCCAAATGTACTTTTACCCAAGATTGCACGAGCGTTTTACAACAACCTCACACGCTTCAATTTAATAGAGCCCCGTGTTAGAACTTAACAACAGTTGCTTCCTCATGTTGCTGTCTGCAAGACGAGCAAATGAAGAAGAGGGTAGGGATTTTGGAAAGTCAGTCTTGAAAGCAACAATTACTTCGTTGTGAAGGTTGAATTCGTTGTTCAGTTTGAAGGTGGGGCACAAGAAAAGGAATAAAGGTTATTTTTTTCTGTATCTTTTAAGTAAGTAATGTTCGGGATACAAGGGTGAGTCCGATATCTGGCAATCTGTGATCTTGTTGTAATTGTAGGTCTCGCTATTGAAGTTCAAAAATGGCTGTAGTCGGAGTAAGATTTCTGGGTGTATGAGGATTCGTGGAACCAAAGAAAGTAGCTGAGTTTGAAACAACCCTCTTTTTTGTCTTTTTCTACGACTAAAAGTCTTGCTCTTTGTACCGCAGTTTCGGGCACTCAAAAAAGTATCAATGCCCACCAGCTCTCCTGCACTCGAAACTGTTAGCAAGCGAGGACCGCACAAAATAATCCATAAGATTAGTAGCCAAAAAGTTAAAGAGATCCTGCACTTCGTAAAGATATTGTTTTTGTACTTTCATACTTTTCCTGTTAGAAATAAAATAAAAATTACCCCACTGGACGAAAAAAAGGAACGCCGTTACTCTTTCCGTTCCAGTAAAAATGTAACACGTTCCCGTTCCAGTTCCAGCGACGCAAAATGGAACGGCGGCGTTCCTTCGTTCCTCCTAAAAGGAACGCGTTCCAGGAACGCCGTTCCCTACAACACTGAACGCCGGAGCGCGTGGCAGCGAGTACTATCAGAGCAGCCTAACGGCCCGGCGCGGAAGTTCCAGCGCATGCGCATTGCGTCTGCTGTGGGAATATGCTCTCATCGTGCGCATCGCGTCATCGAAGCGCTCGTGCGTCGTCTGCTACGGGCATCGTCTTCTACGCGAAGCATGTCGCATGGAAGCGCAGGGGTTAAAATGCGTGTAGATGAACGTATCAGGCCACGGGCATGCGACAAGCATGCGAATATTTTGATGCATGATACAGAATCATACCTTTTTTGTTTCTTATATTTTATTTAAAAAATATTCGAGGCCCCCTCCCCCGCATGCGGTGTGCTTGATAAATTTAGGCGCCTTTGCATTGCTGTCAGAACGATTGCTGCACCTCGTCATGGCCAGAGTTCCAGAGGAGGACAGGTGATTGATCATCGAGCTCTCCCAGAAAGGGCACTCGCAGCGGGCCGTCGGGACCCTTGTAAAAAGGCCTCTAAAGACGGTTAATAGGATCGTTCAAGCTTTCCGTTATGTAGGCCGGATCCACGACGCACCTCGAGGGACTCCCCCAAGAGCGACGACCGAGTATGAGGACCGTTACATTATTGCCGCTGTCGTCGAGGGCCCCTTTCTTTCGGCCAGGGAAATAAGAGAGGAGCTGGAATTGGACGTTTCGGACGTGACAATTCGTCGGAGGTTGTCAAGCGCCGGCCTGCATAGCGCCATGGCAGCGCAGAAGCCCCTGCTATCTCCTTCAAACAAGGAAGCGAGGCTCCGCTTTGCGATGGGACTTGCGTCGTGGACGGCGGATGACTGGGGCCGGGTCGTCTTTTCAGACGAATCGAAGTTCTGCACCAGGCAAGACGAATGCGTGCGTGTGTGGCGACCCCGCGGCGCACGGTAAGGCCTGCTTAGTATACTAGCTGTTCTACGTAGATCTTGATAATTGTTTTCGTTGCGGAAATATTTCGTCGTTCGTTTAGGTTCTCGCTACACACTCGTGATTTACTGCAATTCCGTTTGATAAAAGGCTCGGGTCCCTTAACAGTTGAATTTTCTGCTATGTTATTCGCAATGTATCCATTGCTAGTTAAAGCTAATTACTTTGTTCATTTGCTTTCTATTATCGTTGGCTCATATGGGTAGTCGTGACGGTCTTTGTTCCTTTCTCCTCTTTACCTGCGTATTTTCTGTGTATACAGTTCGATAGCTTGGCCGAAAAATCACACCGCTCAACTCGGGTCGATGCGCTCCTGCAGGAAACATCCTGCCCACGTGCAGCGCGTTGCTTCCAGCGGCAGGACGTCCGTGAGCGTCTGGGGTGCATCACAAAACATGGTTTCGGTCCTCTGCACCGCATAGTGGGAGGCTGATATCGACCAGTTACTGCACTCTAAAAAAAGGGGTGTAGTGGGTACACCCACAAGTTGTGTAAGTGCTGCCACATGTACTACACCCAAAAAGGTGTACAAGTACACCCACAAAACGAGGTGCATACATACACCCATTTTAAGGGTGCATATATGCACCCTTTTATACACATTCAGCATTTGGGAGGTGCACCGATACACCCCGTATTGGGGTGTGTTATTACTACTTTCTTACACCCTCACTGTCGTTTCGGTGTGCAGGTACACCCCAATTTGAGGTGTACAAGTACTCCCTTCTTTACACCCACGCAATTTCTTTGGAGCAAGGATACACCCGCCAACAGGGTTTACTATTACACCGTTGTTTACACCCACGCCTTTCATAGGGAACAGAAACACACCCGCCAACAGGGTTTAATATTACACCGTTTTTTACACCTAACCCGTTCATAGGGAACATCGATACACCTCATTGAATGGTGTACCATTAAACCTTTTTGTGCACCCACCTAGCCAGAGGGAACACAAATACACCCCCATCGATGGTGCACATTTGCACCTCTTTGTACACCCACCTCCTTTAAAGGGGACATTAATACACCCCTATCCATGGTGCACCATTACACTTCTTTATACACCCACCTTACTCTAGGAGAGCATGTATACACCTCATTCTTTGGTGTACCATTACACCTCTCTCTACACCCATTTCGCTTACTAGGTGTACATCCACACCCTTTAATATTACACCGTTTTTACACCTAACCCGTTCATAGGGAACATAGATACACCTCATTGAATGGTGTACCGTTACACCTCTTTGTGCACCCACCTAGCCAGAGGGAACACAAATACACCCCAATCGATGGTGCAAATTTGCACCTCTTTGTAAACCCACCTCGTTTAAAGGGGACATTAATACGCCCCAATCAATGGTGCACAATTACACTCCTTTGTACACCCACCTTACTCTAGGAGAGCATGTATACACCTCATTCTTTGGTGCACCATAACACCTCTCTCTACACCCACCTTGCTTACTAGGTGTACATCCACACTCTTTTTTACCCGTAAGCCAGAAATCAAGCTCGGATACACACATGCACTCTTTTTAGCAGTGAAAATGTACACTCACTACTACACCACCTTACTAAAAAGTGGTATACAGGTGCACCCCTTTCAACAGTGTAAGCGTGCACCCGTTCCTACAGCATCTTTGAAAAATGGGCACAAAGGTACACCCAACCGTGCCAAAGGAAATCGACTATCCTTTGAAGGATAGACCAGAAAAAGTTAGTAAAAGTACAGTTGTCCTCTCAGGCGAATGTTGGGAGCACAAGCTATGGGGTCTCAAATACCTAGAACTTAGCAGCTGATATTGTGGTTACAACATTCACCGCCGTCAAAGAGGAGCCAATGAACTATGTGCTCTACACTCGTGAATGCAAAAAAAAAAATCATAAAACATGTATGATCCAAGCAAACCAAGCAAATGGATACTGCATTTCTTTTTAATTTTTTACAAATGCTTCAGCTTCGTCACCAGGGTCTGGCTTGTGGCTGTCAAAGATGTTGACCGGAGTCCCATCAGACTTTCAATCACACTCAGTGACCTCAGTGCTCCTGGAGCATACTGGATATTGAAAGCCCAGTACATGCAAAAGAGCAGAGATACTGAGCTTAGAATATCCAGTGCGTCCAGGCTGAGGTCCTCTACCTGAACTACGTATGAGTCAGACTCCAGAGCCGTCGCACCAGAGTAGAGCGCCGTCGGGTAGGAGGGCCGCACTTCAGGGTTCTATAAGCACGAAGAGATCAAAAAAGCAAAGCAGTTAGCTTATTTACCCTCAGACTTGTGCTGATTACTCTAAAGAGGTCATTAGAATAAACTGGCATAAAGTAACGAATAACCATTGCAAATGACCTCCCCATAAAAAAATTTCACTGCAAAAGTACTTAAGCCCAACAAACGGTTCTAGCGAAACCCAAAATATTAATGCTGGTTTGTTGTGTTTGCGCCCTGGGTTCTGCTCCCGGGCTGCAAATGAAGCGTTCATTGCTGAACTTAATTTTGCCCTCTTTTTCTTTTCTATAAATGAAACGCTTCTTCCGCGTCTCGGTACTCTTACACTTTGCTCTATTTGGGCGTTCTGGATCCCGAGCTGACATTAACATGTGGCATGCATTATTGCCATAGCCTGTCTGCATCACGAGTTCAATGCTTTGAATCTACTCGTCGTAGCAGCTTTCATTTCATGAGCAGCGGAGACATAACAAGGAATGCTGGGCAATCTGTTTGTAAACTGATAATGAAATTAGTTTCATAAAAGTAATGCACTAATTCCACAATTACATTAGCAGATCACTTCCAAGCAGGAGAAGCCGCAAACCCGCCCCCCCCCCCCCCCCCTGAGATGTGGCCTTATGGTCTAGCCTGTAAGAATGGTGCAGTTCTTAAAGGGCCACTGGTCATTTCTAAAGAAGGTCATTTTTATCTTATATTGTTGAAGGGCATTAGTTGCTACATATCAAGTTCTAGAGCACAAAACCACCTCATGGCAATAGAAGAACATGCAGACTTTTCTCTCACTAACTACATTCTCTGGGCCAAGGAAAGTCCTAAAATATGCGCAGATTCTAAAAAATGTATTATAACACGTTTCAAGAAGAGCCTGATACGCACAATTAGTCGACAAGCACCGTTCGTCGGCCACTTCACTTGGGAGAAATTCTCCCGAGAAAGGGTGTGTCTTCGAGGATGTTTTTAATTGAAAATAGGCCACGCAGGATTGTAATTTTGCGTTTTTTAGAATGCTTAGAGCGCGTAGATTCAGCTTTCATCATAAAACAACGATCTCAAAAACGACTTCACTGCCCATGTTCAACTCAGTACTCATCCCCCCTCCCCCACCCCCTCCTTAAAATACAAGACCCTAACCACCCCCGAAAAAACTTCCTGGCTATGTAGCTGCTTCCAAGTTTGCGTTAAGTCCACTGTGACGTTTTTCAATTGATAATTGTTTCACACCATGTCTTAGAATTCTTTTAACTGCAGTTCTTTTTACTGTGAAACCATTTATGCCTACCAGTGGCTGCAGAATGGCCGTGCTTTTCTCCTTGAGCAGCTGCGGGAAACACTCTGCTACAGCTGTTGCAAGCAAGTCTGCACATAATATAAACCATATCATTATTCACACTGCAATCTAAACAAATTTCACTCAAGAAAAATGAAAAAAAAAAAGTTATTGAAAAGCTTACCACTCCTCTCCATTTCCGGCACCCCATCCATCCGCTTGTAGAGTGCCTCCGCTGCAGCCTTGCTTCTTCGCTTTTCTGTGGCAAGGGTAAGGACCCTTGACCCATACGTGCCTATTCGGGCCTTCAACTCTTTAGCAGCGTCGACTTTCGTGATGCGCTTGAATTCACGCTCAATCTGTCATTGTAAGACGATAGGAAAAAACCTTGATTAATTCACTGAGTACATGAGCACAGGGGTCTGTGGCAGTACAATCACATGCACACATATAGAAAAGCCAAGAAAATTATATGGGGTTACCGGTGGCGATCAGTTCATTGAATGACATTTCCCCAGGCAGTTTGTTTCCCTGATACTTCTTTTTCGCGACACAACCTTGGAAATCGTCTCTTTGGTGTCACACATGTCGCTGGCATGTGGGAGGGCCTCGGTTCCTGATTCAATAAAGCAACGGCACGTTCCCCCGATTATTAAGCCTAGTTTGCTTAATGATCGGCAGCTCCAACTAAGCGGTGCACTAGTTTGAGGCTGAGATTAAATATACCCCCCCCCCAACAGCATAGCAAAGTGAGAGGTGACCTCGTAATAGTGCGGTCTGTTTGGATGCCTATACCTTGCCGCTACGACAACGTAAAACACAAGACTACGGTGCCTGCACCCGGCAGTATGCTGTCGATGAAATGAATGTGTGCCTATGAAATGTGTCGATGAAACAATATGGATGGGCAGGGGTTACCTCTTACAAAACAAACCTCTGCTGTTTTTTAAAAGGTTCAACTTCGAACAAATTGCCAAAATTTGCTTACTTCTTGAGCGTATCCCAGTGCGGGATATTTTTCCAGCACTTGGCTGACCAGGGGCTTGCTTTTGACCATCCAGTCCCTCCTCTCACCAAGGGTACAAGTCATTGATGTTGCTACTTTTTTCCATTCTAGAGTTGTTTTCGCAACTTCTTTTGCCATGAGTGTCAGGTGGCTCTTCACCGAGTCCTCATCCACGGCATCTCCCCAGAACTTGATGCCACTGACCTAGGAAGTAGAAAATAAAACTTGTTTTTAAGAAAATGATTTCGATAAAGATTCGCATTGTCGTCTTGCTTCCCTCCAAGTGTAACCAACGGTTATACCATGCATTTCAAACTTTCTCTCAAACTGGATGCATAATCTTACAAAAGACAATATTTGCTCTTCAGAGAAAACTGCTAAATGTGGACCACTGCAGGGACGTGCTAGGCCTCTTATTAGTTTTAATAGACATAAATGAACTGCCAATAATCCTAACTCATCAATTGGGATATTATTATTGTAATTATATACCACAATATATACTAGGGATGGCCAAACTGCGGCCCGCAAACCGCCTGCGGCTCTTCACGGGTCAAAGTTCAGCTTGCGGCCAAGGGCGGCACCAGGTTCTCATAATGGGGGGCACATCAAACTTTTGGGGAGGCATAGGCACCCGAGACATCTCTCAAAGGTCAAGGGAAGCCAGAAAGCAGCAAGACCGCAAGCAAGCTAAATGAAGTTACTCATCTTATGAAACTGCCCGAGACTTGTACAAGAATGGGAAAGCTCTTTTGCCTGTCTCAAATGCACAGGGTTTGATCGAGATAGGTAAACCCGACTTTTCAGACCTCATAAGAAAACTAGCACCGCTGAAAGCTGAAAGTTTGCCAGAATGTGACGGGTGCTTGTAATTTATGATAGAATGAGAAAGTTTAAAAGCAGGACGTTAACCTGGATCAAAAAATAATATAAAAATAGTTAATTTTCTATGACTGACGTATCCGCTAAATGCAGAAATACTACTGTGGAGATCCGCGGGGCTTATATCTGCGAGAAATCCTGTGAGGAGAAAAGACGATATTATTTCTTTTTTTTTCTTCACTAGCTTTCTTGCAAAAACAAGTTCAAAACAAGCAAGGAATCTAATTGTTTCGTTTATGGAATATTAGGCAGAAGTGGGAGATTTGCCATAGAGAACAGTGGCATTTTTATTTTTATTTTTTATCTTCCTATCCAGGTAATGTCATGTTCTCACACGTTTTACTGTAATATCCAGAAAGGTGGTCCACTTGAACTCAAAAGAAAAGTAGGTTCAAATAGGGGTGGGCTAACCTTCTGTGTTAGACCAAAAAGTGTGCTGTCCGCTATTTTGTTAGTCCCAGTCTCAGGTTGTACTCGATGAAAAAATATCTTCATCAGAGAAATAAGATATCTTCAAAAGGTAGACAAATTCGGTTCACTCGCGACAACGTTTTGCTTGTTCCCGATTGCATTCTCAAGCCCAAATAATGTTTTAATGGTCAAGATGTCATTTACACTTTTTGAGCTGTCAAATTTGTTATTGCAGCGAGGACGACGGAACCAAAGATGTCTGTCTTCTCATGACCCCATTCTTTACTTACCTCCCCTCATAGTTTACCGCATTCCTGCTGACGTCACAGGTCCGTATAATACAAAATATCTTTCGGTGTTCTTAAAAAATTTTGAAAATCATCTTGAACAGCATGGGTACGGCGTATCTCGGGATATTACGGTAATTCTATCACATATTAGTAGCGTCGCGTTCTGGCGAGGTTGTAGCTTTCCGCGAGGCATAGTTTTTCTATGAGATGCAAAAAGTCGGATTTACCTTTCTTGATCGAACCCTATAGTTTTACGAAATTAATAAAAGGAGGAAAAATGGGGGCAGAGGCAAGGTAGGGCCCTAATCGCTCCCAGCAAAATCGGACTGCCATCACAAAGCACTTCAGGGTAATCTCGCATCCGTGGTACTAATTGCAAAGGCGAGATTCATTCAGTAAATGCGAGGTAGGTAAGTGATCGCCGGCAAATTGTGGCCCGAGTCAGACAAACGTTTCTCGGTGCGAGCAGTACGAAGCCATGCACTTTGACGAAGCACGTGAATGGGCGCGACCGCTCTCTTCGTCTGCGCCTATGAACACAAAGTAAGCGCAGGTAAGCATACTGCCGGCACGAGGTTATACTTGAAGCCGCTAAAAGTTACGACGAGCAGTTACAGCCGAGGCCAGAATGGAGGCGCCATGTAGCAAGTGTGGGGTTGAGGCGGGTTCTCTACAATACAATTTAATCGATCTTGGAGTGTCAGGACAAATTTCAGGTGAGGCGCCTGCCACCCCTCGCCTCCCTTTAGCGCCATCGCTGCGTGTGGCTCTCTAATAAGCATACCCTCGCCTCCTTCCTCAATAAGAAATTGAATGGCTTTTAGAATACAAGACAGCTTGCAGTTTGGCAGTCTTGTCCCACCACACAAACGGACTGATTATGACTTGTATAAGTCTCCAAAGAACCTTCTAGAAGGAATTGCGGGCTATACAAATAAAGAGTGTCGGGGCCAGTGAAAGCCCAACCACGTTGGGCTTTCAGTGGCCAACGTGATTGGCCAACGCAGTTGAGGAAATGTTCTACCACACATTCTTTTATTATGGTCGATGATGACACTTGTCTTCTATAGATTAGAGATGTTTCTTCCATATTGGCTCGCATTAAAAGACCAGTAAACTTAAAGAAATTAATTTTTTGGCTGTCTGGATAGGACAGGTATTTTTCAATTATTTATCATAAAAAAATATCTTTTTTTGTAATATTTACATTGCAATACACATCTTGAGTTAGATGCAAAACTGCAACTTCCATCTATTCTGGCATTACTCCACACGAAAAACAGATGAAGAGGAGGTGACACCGAGTCAGTGTTACCTCCTCTTCACTTTTTTTTTTCTCGAGCACTGTGCTGCCCTCAAGGTCCAAAAGTAAGTTTGAACCTGGTTATGTTTTATTCCAGAAATTCTCACTTCATTGCAAATGGCATGGGCTGAATTTCCTATTTGCCTGTAAGGTGGCTACATAATATGCGACAAGGCATGCACAAAACATAATTCTTTCTAGAGAATTTTTTTTTATGGGTGGTGCGCACAGATCTGCAAACTCCTTTGGTCATTACAGAGCTAATATAGGAAGCAACGGAGCGGTGATAGAGAATGTAGCCCATACAACATGAACATAAGTCTTGGGGCTGAAAACACTTCTTTTCACTCACTGTGCTAGGTTTAACACAAGTGAAAAGCGTGTGGACCTTAGCAGCAGTAGGATGTTGTGACCAGGCCCTTAAAGGGGCGGTGCAACAATTTGCGGACTTTGGCTAATTAATTGCGGGAATTGATCCCGGCCACATATAAAACGAACGACCGAAAACTATTCTTTCCTGTTTGCCCTATTTATTTATTTATTTATTTATTTATTGTACATACCCTCAAGCGCCGAAGCATTGTAGAGGGGAGGGGCAAAGCAATATAAAACAAACTGACAAAACAATAAAAAACAAACAACAAGAAATTGAAATATCAAAAACACACAGCCATTGGCAAAAGCGGCAAGCAATATATTTTACGGAAAAAAATAAACAAAATAAAATGACTCATGTTGGCTCACCAAACAGAAATGTAGACAAAGATTGGCGAAAAAGAGAATAATCAGGTATAGTTGCGATATCTGCTGGAAGGTGGTTCCAGTCGTTTGATGTATGCGGGATAAATGAATAAAAAAAAGTGTTTGTTTGGCAACGTGTTAATCCAACTTTATTCCGATGGTCCAGACGGGAAGAGTAATAGCTAGGCAATGTAAAGAAATGGTCTCGCAGCGACTGATGATGATACACTTTATGAAACAGGCAAAGTCGAAAAAACTTTCTGCGCAATGACAAAGAGGGTAACAATAAACTGGATTTCATTGATGATATGCTAGCTGTTCGATTATAATTAGACAGAATGAAACGAACGGCGTTATTTTGAACTAGTTCGAGAGCTTTATGCAGAAACGTGTGGTTAGGATCCCAAATAGAGGCTGCGTATTCCAATTTTGACCGTACAAGAGTGTTATAAAGAAGAAGTTTTAAGTTAACTGGGGCCGTTCTGAAGTTTCGTCGTAAGTATCCTAACATGCGGTTAGCGTTGGCGATTATTATATCAATATGAGGCTTCCAGGTTAATGTCGACGATATAGTAACACCCAGATAACGGTATGAGTTTACAGATTCAAGTTGAATGTCGGTTAGTGTATATTTTGAAGGGCGTGCGCCTTGCCGGGAAACGCGCATTAGTTTGCATTTGTTAGGGTTTAATTCCATACGCCATTTTTTGCACCAAAGAGTAATATTATTTAAATCAGATTGCAAAATGCGTACGTCATCATCATCATGAACTTCCCGATAAATTACACAGTCATCTGCATATAAATGCATGGAGGAAGAAACACAACTTGGTAAATCATTAATGAATATTAGAAAAAGAAGCGGGCCTAAAACTGAACCTTGGGGTACGCCCGATACAACATCAGTCAGGGATGAATTAACGCCATTTAGAGTTACATATTGTGAGCGGTTGGTTAGAAAGCATTCCAGCCAGGTTAACAAGTTAGGATCTAGGCTTAATGAAGAAAGTTTAAGCATTAGTAACTTATGATTAACCTTGTCGAATGCTTTAGAAAAATCGAGAAAAAAACAGTCAGCCTGATGGTTTTTGTCCAGTATAGCATGCAAACAATGGGTGAAATGAAGCAGCTGCGTTTCACAAGAAAATGAGCGACGGAAACCATGTTGAGCAGGAGCGAAAAATGAATTGGATTCTAAGTAATTGAAAATATGAGAGTACAAAATGTGCTCCATTATTTTACAAGGAATACTTGTTAGTGAAATGGGTCGATAATTTAATGGAGAATGCTTGTTACCGGACTTATGCAGTGGAACCACCTTCGCAGTTTTCCATTCTATTGGGAGCGTTCCACACTCAAGAGATTGCTGGAAAATTTTGGCAAAAAAAAGGATGAGTACATTTTAGTTTGTCTTAGAAATTTTGAGTTAATATTATCGCTTCCACATGACGATGATACTTTCAAAGAATCAATTAACTTTACAATTCCAGTAGGTTCCATGGAAATTGGAAACATAGGGCTAAACTCACAACGTGGAACGTCATACGATACATTTCCATCAGCTACAGAAAAACTATTTGAAAAAACATTATTAAACACTGATGGATATTCTGCTGGAGGGATTAACGCCCCAGACTCATCGCTAAGAGAAATTAAGCCGTCGTCATTTATATTAACAGTCTTCCAGAACTTTTTGGGGTCATTCAACAATAGACCTGATAAAGTGTTCTTAAAAAAATTCTCTTTGACGTCAGATACAGCTCGGGAATATTCGACCTCAGCTGCAAAGTATGCTTCCCACCTATCAATCGTGTTACGTTGTTTAGCTGAACGAAAAAGTCGCTGTTTTTTATTGGAAAGACGTTTTAGGGTGTTAGTATACCAAGGTGCTTTAGCATCAGATTGAATACGCCTGACGGGTACATGCGCATCAATCAGTTCGTTTACTTTTAAACAAAATAATCTCCAATTTTCCTGCACGCTTCGCTGATCAAATTCTGGCAGATATGTGTCCAGATAGCTGCACAGTTTTTCATTAATAAGATCAAAATTGGCTTTATTGTAATCAGAAATAAGCTTTACTTTTTTACTATTGATTGGGGGAGCAAGTTTGAGATCAAAATTTAACAACGAGTGATCACTTAAGCCTGGAAGATACGTAAGGGAAGATAGAAGGTCAGGGTGTGTGGACAGAATTAAATCAAGTGTGTTCGCTGTATCATTGACATACCTTGTTGGTTTCATTACCAGCTGTGTCAAATTAAAACACGCACACAGATCCAAAAAAAGTTGACTCTGAGTTGAAACACGTTGAAAAGAAGGTGGGTCAGACCACATGATATGAGGAAAATTAAAATCTCCTAATAAAAAAAATAGGAGAACTGGGATACTGACAAACAATAGAATTCATAACGTCATGTAAATCATCAATAAATGTCACTGCGCTGTTTGGGGGGCGGTAGCAGACGCCCAATAAAATTCTTGTGTTATTTAAAGTGATACAAGCCCAAACAATTTCTAGATTGGAAGGAACATCTACGCAAAATGAAGGTATGCTCTGTGATAGGGCTATGAGTGTGCCACCCCCATGTCTACCATCTCTGTCAAAACGATATACATTATATGTTTTATCTCCTTGGAAAATTTCAGAGCTGCAGACATGTTTACTAAGCCATGTTTCCGTAAGAAAGATTAGGTCTGCGTTCGTTGAGCTGACAACAGAGTTAAGCTGATCTCGTTTATTCATAACACTTCTTATGTTAGTAAACGTAACTGAAACAGATGGAAAGAAAGTAACATGTTCGCCACCACTTCCTGCACGTAGCTATGACGCTTCTGACAGTGTCTGCGAATTCGAAGATGTCGCTGCCTGATTTTTACGAGCACGGGTGGAATACGCTTGTTCATTTGAACGTACTCGGTCACGGTCGCCCGGAATAGATTTGGCCACTCTTTCGCGTGTGTGTTCGCGCAGCCTGTCACCGTCCCTACCTCTTCCGGACTGGGAAGTGGTAGCAAGATGATCTTGTGCGTCGTTCACGTCATCAATCCCAGAGCCCGTTAGCTTACATCTTCGACAATTTACGTCATCCCACACATACACATCCTGATTAATAACCAACTTATCATACTTAAGATATACTTTATCTTCGGGTTTTCTTTTATCTTTAACTGTAGCGCATAACTGTTTCCGGATGTTCTGAATTTTAAGCGAAAAATCTTCCGAGACTGAAATTTTCGTTCCCTTAAATTTCCTTGAGTTTCTTAGCAGCTCCATTTTTTCGTTAAAGTCAAACAAACGCAAAATTATAGGGCGAGTTTTGTTTGGTGTCTTTTTACCCAAGCGATGGATACGTTCGAGGCTGCTGACCTTAATGCCCAGCTTTTCCTCAAATATTCCCGACAAGACAAATTCCCGGAGAGAATTTGGCGTTTCAGTTTCACGTTCATTTACCCCGTATACAATCAAATTATTCCGTCGACTGCGGTTTTCGAGATCATCTATTTTGCTCATTATCGTTGCAACCTGATGATTTAGATTGTTCACTGCATGCTCACAGTCATCCATTCTTTCTACTGTACGCGAAAATGACTCCAGCTTTCCCTCTATAGAAGTCAATCTTTTATCTGTTTCCGATATGTGCGAGTCTAATTTTCCTTGAATTGACTTTAGTTCTTTCGAGTTTTCTTTTTGACTTTCAATGATTTGTGCCAACTGCTCGTTGATAGTTGGACCAGGGTTCATTTCAACATCCCCGCTCAAAAGAAGAATAAGAAAACAAAACGAGTCAAAACAACCCGCTATACAATCGCACAACACGCCTGGGCAAGGCAGCACAATCAAGCATAAACAATCACTTTTCAATTCTTTAGTAGAAAGCTTTCTACTAACCTGGACGAAAAAAGCGAAGAAATTGAGCCGTGGCTGCATCGTTCGGCTGCCGCCTTGCCCACTGACGAAAAAAGCCTGAGGGGCGTTGCTCGCTGGTCCTGTTGGTGTCGATGTTGTCTCGAAGATGTTGTCTCGAAGAGGATAAAGTTCGAAAAATCGAGCGATGCTTCCGTTTTGTACCGCTGAATCACCATCGTCGAACGTTGTCATCGGTACTGGTTGGTGGCACTTGACACAGCAGGAATCACCCGCGCTGCCGACATCTCCGAAAGAAACCGTGTCGACGCACTTGACGCAGCAGGAATCATCCGCGCTGCCGACATCACCGAACGAGACCGGGTCGATGCACGAGGCAAGAACCTGGACGAAAAAAGCGAAGAAATTGAGCCGTGGCTGCATCGTTCGGCTGCCGCCTTGCCCACTGACGAAAAAAGCCTGAGGGGCGTTGCTCGCTGGTCCTGTTGGTGTCGATGTTGTCTCGAAGATGTTGTCTCGAAGAGGATAAAGTTCGAAAAATCGAGCGATGCTTCCGTTTTGTACCGCTGAATCACCATCGTCGAACGTTGTCATCGGTACTGGTTGGTGGCACTTGACACAGCAGGAATCACCCGCGCTGCCGACATCTCCGAAAGAAACCGTGTCGACGCACTTGACGCAGCAGGAATCATCCGCGCTGCCGACATCACCGAACGAGACCGGGTCGATGCACGAGGCAAGAACCTGGACGAAAAAAGCGAAGAAATTGAGCCGTGGCTGCATCGTTCGGCTGCCGCCTTGCATCGTTCGGCTGCCGCCCATTAAAAATAATAAAAGAAATTGGTATCTCTGGCACCCCTTAACTCAACATTGAAGCGGCAACAGCTTCGCCTGTGACGTCATTCGGAGTGGCGTTGGTTTCCAGTTGGGTTCTTCTGGCTTCCGTTTCCCCAGCGCTCGCCGGCTCGCCAGGCTCGCCGCTCTCCCGCTTTCCCGCCGATTCCCGACCAACAAGGCGGCATGGGCGGACGGCCTGAGCGACGTCGAGCGCAAGATGCTTGCGACGCGGCGGGCAGTCGGAGTTGAAGTCGAGACACCAGGAACAATAACGATACCACGATACTATGGACCACGACCAACGCACCTAGTAGAGCGAGGGAAAGACAAAACGTCCGGGTTGCTCGTGTAGCCGCCGTAGGCGCCTTAGGCGTCGACGGATGACGGCGACGGCAGTTCTTGTTGACTTGCGGTAGATGGCGCCACAAATAATTCATACCCTTTTAGCGGCAATATTAGGCTTTTGAAGCGTTTCTGCGTGCCTAAACAACAAGATTTTTTAAACTTAACCTTAAATCAAGCTTACGATTGCCTAACACTATCACTTACAAATGCCACTCCGAATGACGTCACGCCACAGGTTCCATTTGCGGCCACGATGTGGCCGCAGGTTGGAAAAAAATTGTTTTTTATTTTACAATTACGCAGCGAAATAGAGGTATTTTGGGGTGTGGTGGCACTTTTTCTCTTACTTATGCCGAAGTAAACCATATAAAAAATACAAGCTGCACATTCGTTCAGTGTTAAAATCATTGCACCGCCCCTTTAAGCATTCCTATAAATATTAAGGAGCATAAAAGAATGGTGAAATTTAAAACATGGGTATGTCTCTTACGTTTCGGGCGGTTCGCTTTGCTATGGATGTGGCTGGTGCAGCGCTTGCCTTCGCCTCTCGGGCTTTCTTGTTTTTTTCACGCGCCTCACTGATTTCCGGCACACTGCTGGACATCCCCCGTCTCTCGTTTTTAGCTTTCACCCGGAGGTGTGCTTGCCAAGCTTCCTACAATAAAAACATTCTGAGTACTTATATACAAATCGATTGTGCAACAAATACTTACGGCACCAGTCTCAGACCCGTCATGCAGTTGTGGGTACCGGTCTACGAGTTGCTCGGCGGCTTTTGAATACAGACCTGCAGGGTACCTGCACAGAAATACAAGATTACCTGTTTTGGGCTACATTTTCACCATAAAAAGAGATAAAAAAGTAAACAACCTTTTCTCTGTGGGCACAATATTTTGCGATTTTGGTCAAAGCTGAAGCTTTTGCAACATTGGCTGGTGTTAATTTTCGTGAGGCGGTAGGACCTCCACGTGCCTTCTAATCTGTTAACTTTTACTGAAATTGTTTGCGGGCGTTATTTTTCGCCAAAATTAAGTCATTTACAGTAGTTTACGTAATTTGTAGTATTTATCCAAGAATAAGGAGACAACTTCGTCAGACGTTACAAGAGCGGACCAAGGACCAAGAGGTTGTGTTCCAATGTTATGGGCACAATACAGCATCGCAGAGCAAGCAAATATTGTGTATACGTTGTAAGCACAGCACAATGTCCTAAACATTGGGGCTCCAAATCCAGATTTTGAGCTTACAAAGATGTGTAACCAGCCAAGAAGAAGCCTTTCCCTTCAACATTCAATTACACCATGGGCTCTGTTTTTGTTGTAGCAATTCGCTCAGCATTCTATTACAAATGGAAAAACTGTCTGTGTCTCCATGCACAACAGAATAAATTTGTTTGCTGTCTTGGCACGGAACAATGTTGTTCATTGTCTAGACGATGAAACTGAAAAGAAAATTGCTTCCGGTAAGGACAATTTTCCAAAAAAATATTTTTGCACCAGTTTATTCTTAAAGGGTCTGCTATACCGTGTTGTTAACAACATGGGAGACTCTATCGTTGCTTTGGCGGCAATTTGAGTACCAACCCGCTTTTACATTACCCTCAATTGTGCTCGGCAACATTATTTTCAATCAACCTAGAATAAAGTGAGTTCGAATACATGCACACTCACATAATGTATGTGGTAAGGTCGAAGTAGACATCGTTTACAATCCTCCTCTTCAGTTGATCCGGGCAGAGCCCTTTCTTTACTTTCGTCAGCTCAGCGTCAACGTGGACGCTCATGCGGGGCAGTCTGTAAGTTGTGCAGTTTATCAAGCCTGGTTCAGCAGGGAGTGTTGCTTGCTCAACCTGAAACACCTGGGGGAGCCTTAAATAAAAATAACAACAGTAGAGTATTAAATCATATTATGTTCGCAGAGATCAGTGCAAACACTTAAGAGGAAAAAATCCTAAGGTAAACTTAAAATGATTAAAGAAACACTGAAATGAAAAAGCTTTTTTTAAACAGCCCTTTAAAGACATGCTCGTCGTAAAATAAAAATTTTCACCAAAAAATATTTCTAGAGCAATATTTTAGTGCTACACTCGTTCTTAGTTTGAGCGTTGACCGAGCGGTCCTTTTTTCTATTTTTCTCTCTTGCTGATGTTCGTGGGCTCGGAGGAAAGGTAGGTTTCCTAATCGCACTAGTCACAATCACGGCAACTGAGTTGCAGTTGCTGCGATTGTGACGTAGTAGTACCAGCGCTGCCGTGGGCGCGTGCAAGCAAATGAAATTGCCGCTAATTTAAACGAGTCTTGCGCTGCAAAAAATGCTCTAAAAATGTTTTAGCTGAAAATTTATTTTATAGCAAACATGTTCGATCCAGGCTGTTAAAAAAAAAGCTTCTTTCATTTCAGTGTTTTTTTTTTAATACAAACTTCAAAACCATTTCAATCATCATATAAGCAAAGTAGCATTTCCGTAACTGAAGCAAGCCTGCAACTTCTTGGTTTTTGTTTCAAATTTGCTCCAAGTCTGGACTGGTCGGAGTTCCTTTATAGAGGAGGGTGATGCTGAAACCTCCCAAAGCTGGGCAGCCCCAAAAAAGTGAGGGCATTCACACTTGGCAACATATAACTTAACTTAAATATGATAAACCACTTTAGTTATCAACCTGAAATTATCCTATGGTATGTATATTCAGAGTGCAGCCAACCTTCTTTAACTCATTTGGTATACTAATATCTATAGCACCTAGAAATTTAAAGAATGCTAAAATGTTTAGTTTGTATTATTATTTACAAACTTGAGTGCTAACATCAGCTAGAAAGTTGGCAAATGCTTGCTCAAGACTAGTCCGAGTGGCTAGAATTCAACGTTTCAGCCCCAACTTCAACCAAAATCTAACGTTTTTCTAGGCACACGCCTGCTCAATTTGCCTACTAGGGTGCTTCTGTCAATATTGCCTGTATTCTGGGGGAGGCAGATGTTTACAGTAATTTCAGATACTATTCTTTCTCTGGCGATGTCAAATGGCAAACATTTTGCATTACCCAACATCCAGTTGCCGTTCCACAACCACCAGGTTGATTTTCGAAAACTCTGCCAGGACAATTGCCTCGTCCATGTCAACATATTTTCTGAAGAGTTCATCAAAAACCTAAAATGTAAAGAAGTGTTGATAATGATCATACCTATAAAAAGGGTCAAGCAATCATCCGCATCACTTTTCTGCGATTTGTAGCTTTGGGCAGTAACTAGTTTCTAGTAATGCGTTACCGGTAACTAGTTACTTTTTCAGTAACTTGTAACTGTAACTACTTACTTTTCAGTTAGAGGAACTTGTAACTGTAACATTGTTACTTTCTTACGCAGTAACGGTAACAGGAAATGCCGTTACAGTTACTTATTTTTTATAAAAAAATAATCCAACAGAAACATTCGTTAAGGGGATTTCTTAAAATATTCCTTCGTCTTGAGATTAAAAGATTACACACGCCGCAATCAAACGAAGATAAAAAAGAACTGGCGATTATACCTCCACTGAGGAGGAAGCTGGCCTACCCTTGTAAAGACAACCGCAGAGGGCCACCGAGAACGTTTTACTCTTAGTCTTATCCCTAATTTCCTGTTTTCGTGTCTGAAAAAAAATACTGTCTTGTTGACAACTTTTGTGTTGTACACTCTACACGTCAAATAGGTCTTTTCTTGATGAAAGACGTGCACGGCGCTGTCTTTTTCTCATCCAGACAGTCGGCGTTTCCTGTCCCCTTAATTTTCAGCGTACGCGTCTCCATGTGGTGCAGGAAGCGAACAGCGTTTCAATCGTTTTATTTATTATTGTTGTGTTCTCTTCGTACCTTCTTTGGTCATTGTAACTTAGGAGTTCTAAGTTAACTCATTGTAACTTAGGATTCCTACGTTACAATGAGTTTTGCTAATAAATTACCCGACAGCATGAGTGCATCAACAAAAAAAGTTGATGCAACAAAATGAGGCGTACACAACGATTGTTGGTGTTGGGCTTGAGTGTGCCCCCCTTTTATGTTCCCTTCATTTAGCGTTTTACCACGTGCAAGTATGACTACCCGCATGCCTTCATATGCTTCTATTAAATAAACCCTATCATTCGGTTTGTGATCTATTACTTGCAGTTTTATACAGTAATGGAAAAGTAACGAGATTACTTTCTCACAGTAACTGTAACAAGTTACTTGTCGAAACTCTCTAACTGTAACTGTAACAGAGTTACTTTTTTAGCTTAGCTAACTGTAACTGTAACACTGCTACTTTTTACTGACAACATGCTTATGACTGGTCACTTGGCAATCCAGGAAAGTTACGGGTCTATCCGTGTCCAGGTTTTTTGACAATTGAGCCACCACCGCAAGCCCACAGAATTGTGTTGTGTGGTCAATGTTCCCTAAAAGTTTGCCTTTGCATGTCACTGCAGTGGCTTTTACCCCCGTCCAAAAAAGCCCCCCCTTTCAGATGTCCACAATAACGACTATTGCTGAGGTGCGTATTGAAATATTTAAAAAGAACGGAGGGGAGTCTACTATAATAATTGGCACTTTATATTTTTGCTTCATGTTCCGACCACTTAGAGGTCAGTAGATATGTCCACCATCTCGACCCAGTACCCCTGGAACCCTATGCATTTGCGTCACCGCCGTGGCAGCCTTTCCATGCAGTCAAGTGTGTTACACCCGCACCTGGACAGCTGCTTCCAGATCATCAATGACCACAAAAAAGCGTCCTTACATGAGTGTTTTCATCAAAGACCGACCGCATCGCCACATTGGTGTTTCAGGCAATACCACTGAGCGCCTGTACCCAGGCTTTAAACCGCCCTTTTACCTAGAATGTAGCCGACCCTGTGAACAAAGCACTCAGCTGATCGATCACCGCTGGGCTAGCAGATCCGTTTTCTGACCTCATAACTCTAAAGTTAACTTCAGTGAGAGCTTCAGCAGAAGAGTTGGCAATCTCACGGGGTACCTGACTGAAGTTATCCGATTCGCTAATTTTTCAATTCAAAATGACATAACGGCCTCTTCCTCCCACCTGTCCTGCCGTTTTGCCCAACCCCCCAAAACATTAAAGACGTTTACAACTCCCTGTAATGCCGAATTAGAGCGCAGCTCTTGAGAAGGAGGAGGGGAGGGAACGGAGGAGACGGTATGCCTCTCCTCCCGCTCCTTCTCTCACTCCTCCTCCCCCTCCTTCTTCCCGCGTGGTACATTGGGGGAATGTCCCATAATGCAAGGCGCGCGTCACCATGGTGCGTTATGGGACGTTTCCCATAATGCACCGCGCGGTTAAGCCGACGGCGACGCCGACGCGTTACAGTTACGCCGATGGCGACGCCGCCCAAGCCGGAAACGGGCGCGTAAGAGCTGCGCTCTAAAAAGACTATAGTGGTTGCCACACCCGGTCATCCTCATCTCCCGCAGGCACCCAATGATTATCAGCTGTTGGGTTCCATAAACACCCCGGTCCCCCTAATCCGAGGGTGTCATCCGGCAGTCACTCACAACCTGGAAGCCGCCGTCCAGGTACGGTTGTGACAGATTACGAAAAAGTTGTTTTGGCAGGGAATGGGAAGGCTGCCACAGCAGTGGCACAAGTTCATGGGGCCCAAGGGTGAACGTGCCGCGATGGTGGACATATCTACCAACCTCTAAGTGGCCAGTATCTGCACCAAAAGAATAAAGTGTCAGTCATTATAGAAAAGGTGCCCCTTGTAGAAAAAAATAAGCAAAGAAAAACCTATCATGGAATGGCAAGTGGAATGGTTCTCTGCTTCTGATTTGTGACAGCTGCATGCACAGTGGGTCGGTGTAAGAGCAGATGGCCATTCATAGGCTTTGTACCAGGGCTGCAGCCAGGGGAGCAATCTTCCCCAAAATCCTCCAGTTTTTCGGGCACCTTCACAACCCCTTCCCCACCCAGACTGACTTGACAGGCGCTGATCACCTCCCGAAACAAATCCTCACTATGGCAGCAAGTCAAATATCAGAGATGATGAACACAAATTTCTCCTCAAGATCTTCCCCAAGAAAATGCACATGAAAACCACACAGGTGTTTCAAAGGGGCATGCATTTAAAATATAACGTAAGCGGAAGGAGCAAAACACTATTTTCATCACTGTTTGTCAAAAAAAGAATATATATATATATAGAAAACATAATAGGCACGAGGCATGTCACCACTCCTAACAAAACAAACCAAGCTCACAAAATTTTCGAAGTGCTTACTTGCAGCAAGATGGAATCCAAATTTATGCCCCTAAAATGATCAGAAAGCTTTAAAGCCAGGAGCACATCACGAATTCTGTATTCTCCTCCAACGGCTATCGTTTTTTTCGATAGGTTGAGTGTGACAAGGCACGTAATTTCCATGGCATTCTGGAAAGAGATGTCATAACCTTAATACTATCATGCAGTTTATGGCTTACAAAAAAATAGAGTAGCGTGGTATAGCTGAACTTGGAGTCAAACCAACTGCACGGCACAAGCAAATTAAATCTTTAAACTACTGGTCCCCTGTTTGAATAATTACAGGGACTATTAAAATAGCTATGACTTTGAATGTTTCTAAAATATTTGCTGTTTGCATACTGATGAAGCACTGCACCATTTTGCCACAGGTCATTTCTTCTGCGAAATTCATGAAATGAAAGTGGAGTACATCTTGTTTCCTGTCGCAAGCATTCTTGCAGAAATACGCCCCAAAGACGCCCAGACTGATGTTTCTTCATTTCGTGAATATTAGGCCCAAGTGGACGTCCCTCCTGAAGAAATATAGTTTTGTTTTTTTCTTTTATCTTTTGATCCACATATTGTCAACCCGGCGTGACCGTCGTTGCCAGAAGGTCTACAGTCTAAGCCCTAACAATATGCGCCCGGGCGATAGTGCCTGCCTGTTTCACGAATTCTCGCCTTTAGCCTTTGTTGAATGTTTCATAGTTCCACCGATACTTCAACCGGATAAAAGCCTAACTTTCAACCAGATCGAAGCTTCTCAATCGTCGAATTCATTTCTCAGTCACTCGCGAAAGCTCATAAATACAAACCAATTTAAAAAAAAAAACTGTTATAGCTGACATTTATTTTACGTCACTCACCAGGTGCGCGGGCATCGGCCACCACCGTCGCCATCTTCGAGGTCTATTTTTATCCCATGTAGGTATGAGGTGCCGTTTGGCCGTACCTTTCAGCCTGGTTAAGCGGCATTCTACAATTTTAAAGGGTCTTTTTGGGCGAAACTAGGGTTATTCCTATACTTCTGAAGTGCCGTAGGAATATTTTTTGCGTGTGTCTTAGTTCGTTTTTGTCGCTATCGGATTGGTCCACCGCGGTCGCGTTGCTCCATCGGGTCCATGCAGCGCTCCGTGTTGCGAGCCGTGCCCACGGCGGTAGCTCTTGCAAGAACTGTGATTCTTCTACTTTGGTGCTTTTGTAGCACGGTGTGATTACTCTTTGTTTCGTTTCGCTAGCTTTTTGTTGTTTTTTTTCTCTTGCGGATTTTCTGCGCTATGGCCGTGTAACCGTGTTACGCCATCGCCTCCGTGTCGTACGTACGTCGTACCTTTGGTGTTCGTTCCTGTGCATTAACATACCGTGCGGCTCACCGAGTGCGCAGCTTATAAAAAATTCGGCGCATTTTTTATTAGCCCAAACGATTTACAAGTTGCTTGTGAGAGATTTGGCGAGCGACGAGACAAGCGACCCGCTTCGCTGTCGCTCGGTCACTCGCGCGACGAGGCAAGCCGCGCGAAAGCGACGGGAGCAAACGACCAAGGCTAAGTTTTCTAGAAATCACAAAACCGAGCTACGCGACGAGCGACAGTGAAGGGTGAACCGCATGTAAGCGATTTAGCGAGCGACTAGACGAGCGACGGCGACGGGAGTAAGCGACGAGCGACTGAGATTTCTCATGGTCCCTCGTGGCGTCGCTCGGTTTTCGGATTTCTAGAAATCGTCGCACATCACCTTGATCGCTTTCTCCCGTCGCTTCCATGCGGTTTGCCTCGTTGCGCGACTGACCGAGCGATAGCTAGCGAAGCGGGTCGTCGTCGCCGTCGCTCGTCTCGTCGCTCGCCAAATTGCTTACATGCGGCTCAGCCTTTACTTACGGTACTCGGCGGCAACAAGTCACACATTAAAACGGCGCGCCCCGAGATCAACTATTTTTTTTTCTCTCCTGATTAGCGAAGCTTTTTCAACGATATGAAATTAGCACACGCTACCAACGGGCGACCGCGTACCCAAGCCAGTCAAACCGCGACCTCGAAGATGGCGGATCGACGGTCGCACCGTCGCGCTCCCTGGCAAAATTGAACTTGTAGGCTCAGTGCGTTACAATCGCGAAACTTTCCTGAAGGATTAGGACATCCACAAGGCCCGCTGTCAATCGGCATCATAATGTTTGAGGGCGTAGAACCAGTGGCTCGGTTCTCGCACATCGAAGGTTTAGAGCGCCCGCAGCAACCGGCTGAGATATGGGAACCTTGTGGTTTGCGTTTTTCCATTCTTCCGGATGACGCTGCGCGCAGCCACGCAGCGTGAGTGGCTGTGGTGCTGACAGGCTCATGACGTCATGCCATCCTCTAATCGCATCTACTCGAAGAAACTCGAATAGATCCGGGTTATTACTCTGGCGGGTCACGTCACGTGACGATGCAGTACATTTTTAAAAAGCACAGAATGTTAGGCCGCAAACGATCTGGTGTAGATTAGTACATAACAAAAAGAAACGAAACTGCACTTACGACACATAAACACATGATCCGCTAGCTCGCCTGCGCGTCCACTCTTTCAGCCGTCGTTGGCTGGCTCGTGTGATGGGGCACGGTGTTGGAAGGCTCCTTCTCGTTTTCTTACACGCAGCTCATAATTTTATTTTAGCGGTAGGAAAACGTCGAGCGATATATCGCGCAGCCGCTTCTGACCAAGTTCGCGATACCAGTGTGTCCGGAGAGTGTGCGCAGCAGGCAACGGAAAAGCCCATCTCAGGCGTTGTGTGCAGCGAAGGTAGGCAAAGGCACGGGCGCGAGCTTCTGCAGCTTTGCACATTGCTTTCATTTCGCGAGCACTCGCAAAAGGAAAGCAATCTGCCAAGCCACAGGCTCACGTGCGTGCCTTTTCCTTGCTGCACAGAACTCCTGAGATGAAGTTTGTGCCCGGCATCACGGAGGTTCAAGCAAAATCGTAGATATTTCTTGCACTCACCATTTGCTGCTGTCCTGTCGCCTCGGAATCTTGTTCGAAATAGGTCTTCGATTCCTGAACACATAGGTCGGCATTTTAGAGCCCCTTTATTCACCATCACATCACGAACAAAATCTCGTCCCCAAATTCATTCACATTCACGTCACAAGCTACTCCGACCTCCCAAAGTCACGGCCCTTCACATCCCGGCGTTCAACCGCGCCAAAACTTCATCCCCTTCACATCACGGCTTTCAAACTCCGTCGAGAATTCATCCCCTTCACATCACGGCGTTCAACCGCGCCAAGAATTCATCCCCATCACATCACCGCCGCCTCCGAATTCATGCAGTCATTCACCGTCACATCACCAATTCCCGAAGTCTTCACCATCACCATGAATTCATCGGAATTCACTACCACATCACGAATTCATCTCAATTCACCATCACTTCACGAATTCATTCGAACTCACCATCACTTCACGAAGTCATCCGAATTCAACATCACATCATGATTTCATCCGAATTCACCATCACATCACAAATTCATCCAAATTCACCATCACATCATGAATTCACCCGAATTCACCTTCACTTCACGAAGTTTTTCACCATCACGGTCAACACGTATTCACCGGAATCCACGACCACATTATGAATTCCGCATAATTCACGAAGTCATTCAGGTTCATTCTGACTAAATTCGACTTCACGGCTGGTAGCCCTTCACGAGTTCGCAGTTCTTGCGGAATATTATTGTTGCGCCTTTTTGTGTCAGCCACTTGAAACCAGGACCTGACTCCGCCTGGGAAGTGGGGTATTTCGAGTGCGCGAAACACAAACCACATTGATAGAGCGCCAACCCAGCCAATGCCGCGCTGCGATCGTGTCACTTAAATGTGCTCCGTGCGCCGCTGCGCGGAACCGGCAGGTCACGTGATATGGTCTCGGCGCCGGATTAGGTGCGCCTGCTCGTGACGTCGGCTTCGTCTCTTTTGAAACGGTATTTGGCTGCGCCGCATCGACGAAGCGGCGCCTGTTGCTTCTAGTGCTTACGGACAGCACGGCTGCGCCGCGCACGACCCACGAGCAAAACGGCACAGCGAGAGCCTTTAGGGATTCCGGATTATATGCTCCGACACACGGAAGGACAAGGTCGGCAAGGAGCTCAATTGATTCACAAGGAACCGCTCAGAACAACGGAAAAATTATATGTCAAGTGCCAAAGAAAACGACTATCCCCCCCCTCCCCTCCCCTTCATTGCCACTGCCACCGCACTTCCTTTATAAACAGCTGTTATTAGGAAAATGCTCGACAAAGGGCCACCGCGCTGAGGCGCGCACGGTTACACAGCGAGGCTGATGCCCAAACCGCTGATGTAAAATGGGTTCCTGCGGTCTGCGGTGAAGGATGAAAACAACCAGCAAGCAAGCAAGCACCTGCGTAACATGTTTTCCGCCTATTCTGAATTCATAACTGTATTCACAATCACGTCGAGAATTAAGTTCACGGTATTCTTTTCCATCACGAACGTATCAATTAAGTTGATAAGCCACGCACATCACAAATTCATCGTGTTCACGAGCCATTCATCATCACGTCACGAATTCATTAAGTCAATCACATCACAATGAATTCTATTCAGTTCACAAAGTCCTTCACAATCACAACACATCATGAGTTCATTCAAAATCACGAAGTCATTCACCATCACATCACGACTTCATTCAACATCACATCCCGAATTCATTCAAATTTAGAAAGTCATTCACCATCACATCACGACTTCTTTCACCATCACATCACGAATTCATTCAAATTCATAAATTCATTCAAATTCACGAATTCATTCACCATCACATCACGAATTCATTCAAATTCACGAAGTCATTCATCATCAAATCACGAATTCATTCAAATTCACAAAGTCATTCACCATAACATCATGATTTTTTCCAAATTCAAGAATTCATTCACAGCCATTCAGATTCACGCCGTGAATGTGAATGAAGGTGAATGAGCGAGTTCATGAATGAATTTGCCGAGGTATGCCTGAACAGCCTTCGTACCGGATTAGCTCGTGATCCGGCTCAACGCTCAAAGGGCTCGAAAATAGGAAATGAGGAAGGGTAAGAGCGCACGCAGCAACCCAGAAGCCGGGAGTCGACGCATTCTCGAAGTCGAACGTATGCCCCGTCGTGAAACGTCATGAAACGACTTTTCATATTTTTTTTAGTTTTCCTCCTCAACTCACAAACCGCGCATTGCACCAAACAGTTCAAGAAGACGGAAAGGAAGGACTCTCCTTTTGCACGGACCCTCGTATGCGTACCCCCCGATGCCGCCATTCTCCACCTAGAAGATTAGCCCGTCGCTGAAACTCGGACAAAAGTTGTTTTCCCCACTCCGGCGCCCCGAAGCTGACAGTGCTGTGGAAGCTACGTGCTCCTTGGGCCAGCGACAGTTTTGTCACGTCATCATGCTCCCTCGCGCATACCCATGCGCGGAGAATGCGGCCAGGTGATCAAAGGGAAGCCGCTGATTGGTCTGACAAGCGCATACCTTCCACCGCACTGTCAGCTTAGGGGTGAATGGTAGGAGTAAGTGAGGTCCGGTGCCGTGTGACGTGCGCTTGGGCCGGCTGACGCGCTTTCGTCCGTGGATGTGTCACCGTGATAAGGCAGAGAACTTTTCAGGGGAAGGAGGTACGAAATAGACCACTGTGTTTTCGAATTTGCGTTCCGAAAATCAGGCTTTTGACTTTCTACCTTCGTTATTTTGGCCCACTAAACGTTATGCTATTAGTAAAATGCCAATCTAAGTTCATTTATCCCAGCCCACAATTCGTTTCTGGGCCCCTTAAACGAGTTCTGTCTTCGACCTAGTGGTATGCGTGGCATTCGCCGCGTCACGCGCATGTCCTTTCAGACGGGTGCTGTGGTAACGGCTGGTCTCCCCGATATACGAGCATCACAATCCAGACAATTTAACTTGTACGCGACACCACACTGGGACTCTGCTGGGGTTTTGTCCTTCGGCTTCGACACAAATGCACGTAGCTTGAGATGAGGTTTGAAGGGCTCTGCGAATAGACTCTGAGACGCCTTTAATGTACGGAAGGTGACTTCCCTGCTCTGATGAGTATTTCATTTCGATGTCTACCTTGTCGCGTCTGTTTATGTGTGTTTTCAATAAAATGTTTAGGGTAATCACGTTTCACGACAAATTCGACGATAACGGCATCTTCAGACATCTGTGGCTGCGGATTCGAAGATTTGTGCTCGGACCTATGTAGTAGGATTTCTAAAACCGCTCTTTTGTGCTCAAGACTTCAAAAAGTTCCTAGTGTCATAAGCATTATAAGACACAGTGGCCTTTGTGTCCAATGCCGTCTCGGCCTACCGTGACATTGAGGAAAGTTAACCTACTGTTCTACTTTTCATGTAAATTGAATTTATGGTTCGATACTGTTAAATGTCAGGTGGAGTCATATATGTTCTTTGCTTGAAATTACGAAGTTGCCATCGACATAATGCCTGTAAAACTTCACTGCGTGCATACCTCCACATGTTTCATGACAAGAATTGTTATAGTCACAGACACTGGACTGCCCATAGGGCAACCCTCAATGTGGTGACAGATTTGTCCTCGGAACGTGAAATGAAACAGGTTGAGACAAAAACGCAAAAGTATATCAATGTCCTCCAGTGTTAACGACGTACGTAAAGCGAGCTTGTCATCGTTACGTAAGCGCGTTTCAGCAACACTAACAGCAAGAGCGATTGGGACATTTGTGAACAAAGATAGCACATCAAAATAAACCATTATGTGGTCCACAGTTTCGGGGCCGTCTCAGTTACGGGGCCGATGAGTTGTACTAAATATTATGATAGGTTAATTGTAATAGGGAGATTCAACGAATGAAACAATTGGGCAGGATGGGCACTCGGGTTTCTGAATTTTAGGCCGTGAGGCTACTTTTGGGGTATTTTAAATATTTGCTCGCAGCATATGCCCACAAAATCAATTTGGTTGGTAAAACGTGAGATAGACAGCGTTGCTGTGAAGCATAAGGGATATATTTTGACACAGACAGTTCCAAAAGAACACGCGCAAAAGTGTGTGGGATTTCCCTTGCTGCTACCCGTCTCGAAGAATGACCCAGCACACCGGTTCAACAACACGTAAACATTTAATGACCGCTATCGCCTGCGCCGCGATCCCAACAGCCCCCGCGCATCCGCTGCGAAGGGGCTTTTATCAGCGGCGGAGCGCCGCTCGCGTGGCCAGTTGCCCTTGGCCCACTTTGTGGTCAAGATGACCACTTATGATTGTCGGAGGGGCAGCTTGGGCCAACAGCTTGGAATCGCCAGGTTGCCCACACATCTCCCCCCTTCCAAAAACGAAAACAGAGGACGTCTTTGATGGTCTTCGGGAGCCTTCCTTCTTGGTCAGCAAGGGTCTTCTCAGATGAGCGAGCACGGGTCCGACGTCAGTACTTCCGGACAGTACCGATGCAGCCATGGGGGGTGGTCTGATGATGGGAGCTGCGTCGCCGCTGTCTGGCACGAGGAACTAGAAATTAAAAACGACATGAGGCCATGGCGCGGTAGGAAAAAGTAGCCGCGCACACGAAAGATGCCCATCCCACTGTGCATGCGGGAGCGCGGACCATTTCTCTTCTCCCCCCCCCCCCCCCAAAACACCGAAGAGGGCATGAAGATAATACACTTAGAACTCGTGCTACTCCCGGTCGTCTTCACCGCCGTCTCAAGTTGTACCGCGGTAGAGACGGTGTGGAATCTTCCGAGAGGTGGTCCGGATAGTCGTCATCTGGAACCTGCGACACATCTACCTCCTCGGGTTCATAGAAAGCTTTTAGGTCGGCGACATGAATAGACCCGCACACTTCACCAAATTCACAATGCACCAGCTCATAAGACAAGTTGGAGAGCTTGCTACTAACACGGTAGGGGCCATCCCACCTCTTTGCTAAAGAGGCATGAAGCCTCTAGCAGCATCACTCAGCGGATGAGTTCGCCTCAGTACCAGATCTCCTACCTTGAACTGCAGATTTCGCCTCCCCTTGTTGTACTGGTTTGCCTGCTGCAGTCTCGAGACGTCGAGGCTCTCTCGAGCTTCACGCAGGTTCTCCGTGAAACGCTTCCGGAGATCTTCTGCGAACTGCGTGGTTGTGCGCTGCATGCTTGCAGGATCTGTGCAAAGGAGGCCGTTTCCCAGGGGAAACACGAGCTCTTTTCCAAAGTTAAGTTGGGCCGGAGTAAAACCCGTGGACCGGTTGATTGTTGTGCGGGTAGCGAATGCCATTTCTGCTAATTTTGCGTCCCAGTCTTTGTGTCGCTCTGTATGCGATACAAGCATCTGCTTCAGGTTACGGTTCACTCTTTCCGTGATATTCGCCTGTGGATGGTATGGCGAAGTCCGTTTGTGCCCTATGCCTAGCGCCTTACACGCATCCACGAACACCTTGCTAACAAAATAAGAAGCGTTGCCTGTAATAAGCGTTGCGGCAAAGCCAAAGCGCGCGAACGTCTCGAGAAGACAGTCCCAGATTTTCTTAGAGTCTAGTTTGCGCAAAGGAAACATTTCGACCCATTTTGTGAAATGGTCGGTCACTACTAGCAAATACTGATTGCCGCGTGGACTACGGGGAAACGGACCGACAACGTCGCAGGGAACACACTCCCAGGGGTACTTGCTTTCGACCGACTGCATTAAACCTGGTGGTTGGCCACCTCGGGGTTTTGCCTTCTGACAAACCGGGCAGCTACGAGCGTACCTCATCACATCCTGCCTCATACCTGGCCACGTTGCAATTTGGGACAACTTTTCGTAAGTTTTGCTCCCACTGCTGTGGCCTGCCAAGGCGGGATCATGCATATATCTTATAAATGACTTACGCAGTTTACGTGGTATTACAGACCGGAATGGCGGGCCGCTGGACCCATCGTCCGCCTGGGGGATGTATCGCAGCAGGATGCCGTCGCTGCTGAGCAGGTATGAGTCCAAGTCTCTGGGATTCCCAGCGTCGGCTGAGTTTTCTCCCGCCAGCTGGTGCATCACCTTCTGACAAAGTCCATCGGACAGCTGGGCCGCTCGGAGCTCCTCTCTGCTCACCAGGGTTCCCCACCGCGACTCTGGTGTGATGGGCGCCGCATTGGCCAGTGCCACCAAGTCGGGATCCACCTGCATTTCCTGCCCGAGAAGTGGAGCACGGGACAACGCATATGCAACGTGGTTACCCACTCCACGCTTGTACTCGATTGTGTATTTGTAGCGCTGGAGCGAAAGGGCCCATCGAGCGAGTCGTCCTGCAGGGTTTTGAAGCCCTTTGAGCCACGAGAGAGCCATGTGGCCAGTTTGAATGCTAAACGAAGCGCCGTCAAGGTACATGTCAAACTTCTTAAGCGTAAAAATAATTGCCAGGCACTCTTTTTCGGTTGTTGAGTAGTTTCGCTCCGCTCCGGTTAACGTATGACTGGCGAAAGCTACGGGACGAAGAACGCTGTCATGTTCCTGCAGAAGGACTGCTCCTAATCCATAATCGCTTGCGTCGGTCTGCAAGACGAACGGACGATTCAAGTCGGGCAGGTTTAAACACGCGTTTTCAGTCACAGCCCTTGAAAGACACGCGAATGCGGTTTGCTGCTCTTGCCCCCAGCACCATTTCGTTTTTTTGCGGAGCAATCGGTTCAGAGGTTCAGTTATCTCAGCGCATTGCGGAATAAAATCTCTATAAAACGCAATCATCCCGAGATATCTCTGTAGGCTTTTGACGTCATAAGGGGGTGGGTACTCCGTTATTGCGCGCAGCTTATCTTCATTCGGCCGCAGCGTTCCGTTATCCACAACAAATCCGAGAAGGTTGATTACAGGCGATGCCAACTGGACTTTATCTGGATGAATCGTAAGGCCGGCTTGACGCATTCGTTCGAGTATGATCTGAAGGTGCACGAGATGCTCCTCGAATGTTCGTGAAAAGACCACTACGTCATCCATGTACGCCATCGCAAACTCGTACTTCGCGTCACCGAGGACAACGTCCATTAGGCGTTGAAAGCTGGCGGGAGAGTTGGACAAACCAAAGGGAAGGCGAGTGAATTCGAACAACCCCCTATGGCAAATGAATGCGGTCTTCTTTACATCAGCCGGATGAACTTCGATTTGAAGAAATCCGCGGCTGTAATCGAGGGTTGTGAAAACAGTCGCGTTTCCAAGGGCATACATTACTGAGGAAATACTAGGAAACGGGTAACTGTCTCTGACTGACACTTCATTTAGGCGCCTGTAATCAACACAAAGCGTTGCTGTGCCGTCCTTCTTTGGAGCAAGGACTACCGGGGAAGCCCACGGGCTTTTTGACTGACGTACTGCGCCTGTGTCGATCATTTCCAATAGCACCGCATCAAGAAGTTCGCGCTTGTGAGCACTTATGGGTTCAGGATTGCACCTCCGGGGAGGTGCATCCTTGGTTTCGATGCGGTGCTGTAGGAGATCGGTTTTCCCAGGTCTTTCCGTGAACATCGGCGAGAAGGGTTCCAGCAGTTGCTGGAGCTGCTTCTGTTTGTCTTCACCGGAACACTTTTGCACGGCTTTGAGCACGCTGTCTGGAAGTAAAGGCATCTGCCCGGCATTGTTTAACGGGAACGCTTGGCCGCGAATACAATCCTGCCGTCTGGTAAACGGCGTTAATTTCATTTCGCCACCCAACCAATATCCAGCTTGGGCAAAGTCGAGCAAAACCCGCTCCGCTGCAATAAAATCTCTACCCAGGATCATGGGCACCGGCAGTTCTGGGAGGTATACGAACCGTTGTCTTCGTTTTCTACCATGAAAGGAAATTCGTAACCTGACTGCGCCGGCAGCAGGCAGTACGGACCCCGATGCTACTTGCCATTTCACGTTTGCTGACCGAAGATGTATCTTTCTCTTGTTACATTCCGCAAATACAGCATCCCCATTAAGCTATATGTTTGCTCCAGTATCTAAAAGAGCGGCTACTGGTATACCTAGTACATTCACAGTCATACGAGGTTCAAGAGACTTGGGTGTAGATTCGATTCTACTCACAGCTGGGATGAGCACTGTCGGTTCCTCGTTTAGTGAGGTTGTTCCTACCCCCGTCGGCTGGTGCGAGTTCATTAGCGGCCGGCCATCCAGAGCGACCATCCTTGGTGTTGAGAACTTCAAAGCGGCTCTGACGCTGGGGATCGTGCCGGCCTTTGGCTGAAAGGGAATCGCATTAGGGTCCAAATCAAATGCAGTTGCTTCGGGTAGCGTAGGGCCGGGAACAGTGGAAGCTGTACGCCCGGGGATCAGTTCAAAGGCAGACGCGCCGGGAGTCTCATGACCAAGAATGTTGTTAGCTGGCCGCCCGGGTGTCACTGCAACAGCAGGCACGCCGGGAGTCTCAAGACCGCGAACGGTGTAAGCTGGGCGCCCGGGTGTCGGTGTGAAAGCCGACACGCCGGGAGTCTCATGACGGGGAGTATTATGAGCTGGCCGCCCGGGTGTCACTGCAACAGCAGGCACGCCGGGAGTCTCAAGACCGCGAACGGTGTGAGCTGGGCGCCCGGGTGTCGGTGTGAAAGCCGACACGCTGGGAGTCTCACGGCGAAGAGTGTTATAAGCTAGCCGCCCGGATGTCTGTGCAAAAGGAGACACGCCGGGAGTCTCGAGACCGCGAACGGTGTGAGCTGGGCGCCCGGGTGTCTGTGTGAAAGCCGACACGCCGGGAGTCTCATGACGGAGAGTGTTGTGAGCTGGCCGCCCGGGTGTCACTGCAACAGCAGGCACGCCGGGAGTCTCAAGACCGCGAACGGTGTGAGATGGGCGCCCGGGTGTCGGTGTGAAAGCCGACAAGCCGGGAGTCTCGCGGCGAAGAGTGTTATGAGCTAGCCGCCCGGGTGTCTGGGCAAAAGGAGACACGCCGGGAGTCTCAAGACCGTGAACTATGTGAGCTGGGCACCCGGGTGTCGGTGTGAAAGCCGACACGCCGGGAGTCTCATGACGGAGAGTGTTGTGAGCTGGCCGCCCGGGTGTCACTGCAACAGCAGGCACGCCGGGAGTCTCAAGACCACGAACGGTGTGAGCTGGGCGCTCGGGTGTCGGTGTGAAAGCCGACACGCCGGGAGTCTCACGGCGAAGAGTGTTATGAGCTAGCCGCCCGGGTGTCACTGCAACAGCAGGCACGCCGGGAGTCTCAAGACCGCGAACGGTGTGAGCTGGGCGCCCGGGTGTCGGTGTGAAAGCCGACACGCCGGGAGTCTCATGACGGAGAGTGTTGTGAGCTGGCCGCCCGGTTGTCACTGCAACAGCAGGCACGCCGGGAGTCTCAACACCGCGAACGGTGTGAGCTGGGCGCCCGGGTGTCGGTGTGAAATCCGACACGCCGGGAGTCACACGGCGAAGAGTGTTATGAGCTAGCCGCCCGGGTGTCACTGCAACAGCAGGCACGCCGGGAGTCTCAAGACCGCGAACGGTGTGAGCTGGGCGCCCGGGTGTCGGTGTGAAATCCGACACGCCGGGAGTCTCATGACGGAGAGTGTTGTGAGCTGGCCGCCCGGGTGTCACTGCAACAGCAGGCACGCCGGGAGTCTCAACACCGCGAACGGTGTGAGCTGGGCGCCCGGGTGTCGGTGTGAAAGCCGACACGCCGGGAGTCTCATGACGGAGAGTGTTGTGAGCTGGCCGCCCGGGTGTCACTGCAACAGCAGGCACGCCGGGAGTCTCACCACCGCGAACGGTGTGAGCTGGGCGCCCGGTTGTCGGTGTGAAAGCCGACACGCCGGGAGTCTCACGACGAAGAGTGTTATGAGCTGGCCGCCCGGGTATCACTGCAACAGCAGGCACGCCGGGAGTCTCAACACCGCGAACGGTGTGAGCTGGGCGCCCGGGTGTCGGTGTGAAAGCCGACACGCCGGGAGTCTCACGACGGAGAGTGTTGTGAGCTGGCCGCCCGGGTGTCACTGCAACAGCAGGCACGCCGGGAGTCTCACCACCGCGAACGGTGTGAGCTGGGCGCCCGGGTGTCGGTGTGAAAGCCGACACGCCGGGAGTCTCACGACGAAGAGTGTTATGAGCTGGCCGATCGGGTGTCACTGCAACAGCAGGCACGCCGGGAGTCTCAACACCGCGAACGGTGTGAGCTGGGCGCCCGGGTGTCGGTGTGAAAGCCGACACGCCGGGAGTCTCACGACGAAGAGTGTTATGAGCTGGCCGCCCGGGTGTCACTGCAACAGCAGGCACGCCGGGAGTCTCAACACCGCGAACGGTGTGAGCTGGGCGCCCGGGTGTCGGTGTGAAAGCCGTCACGCCGGGAGTCTCACGACGAAGAGTGTTATGAGCTGGCCGCCCGGGTGTCACTGCAACAGCAGGCACACCGGGAGTCTCACCACCGCGAACGGTGTGAGCTGGGCGCGCGGGTGTCGGTGTGAAAGCCGTTACGCCGGGAGTCTCATGACGGAGAGTGTTGTGAGCTGGCCACCCGGGTGTCACTGCAACAGCAGGCACGCCGGGAGTCTCACCACCGCGAACGGTGTGAGCTGGGCGCCCGGGTGTCGGTGTGAAAGCCGTCAAGCCGGGAGTCTCACGACGAAGAGTGTTATGAGCTGGCCGCCCGGGTGTCACTGCAACAGCAGGCACGCCGGGAGTCTCAACACCGCGAACGGTGTGAGCTGGGCGCCCGGGTGTCGGTGTGAAAGCCGACACGCCGGGAGTCTCATGACGGAGAGTGTTGTGAGCTGGCCGCCCGGGTGTCACTGCAACAGCAGGCACGCCGGGAGTCTCACCACCGCGAACGGTGTGAGCTGGGCGCCCGGGTGTCGGTGTGAAAGCCGACACGCCGGGAGTCTCACGACGAAGAGTGTTATGAGCTGGCCGCCCGGGTGTCACTGCAACAGCAGGCACGCCGGGAGTCTCAACACCGCGAACGGTGTGAGCTGGGCGCCCGGGTGTCGGTGTGAAAGCCGACACGCCGGGAGTCTCATGACGGAGAGTGTTGTGAGCTGGCCGCCCGGGTGTCACTGCAACAGCAGGCACGCCGGGAGTCTCACCACCGCGAACGGTGTGAGCTGGGCGCCCGGGTGTCGGTGTGAAAGCCGTCACGCCGGGAGTCTCACGACGAAGAGTGTTATGAGCTGGCCGCCCGGGTGTCACTGCAACAGCAGGCACGCCGGGAGTCTCAACACCGCGAACGGTGTGAGCTGGGCGCCCGGGTGTCGGTGTGAAAGCCGACACGCCGGGAGTCTCATGACGGAGAGTGTTGTGAGCTGGCCGCCCGGGTGTCACTGCAACAGCAGGCACGCCGGGAGTCTCACCACCGCGAACGGTGTGAGCTGGGCGCCCGGGTGTCGGTGTGAAAGCCGACACGCCGGGAGTCTCACGACGAAGAGTGTTATGAGCTGGCCGCCCGGGTGTCACTGCAACAGCAGGCACGCCGGGAGTCTCAACACCGCGAACGGTGTGAGCTGGGCGCCCGGGTGTCGGTGTGAAAGCCGACACGCCGGGAGTCTCATGACGGAGAGTGTTGTGAGCTGGCCGCCTGGGTGTCACTGCAACAGCAGGCACGCCGGGAGTCTCACCACCGCGAACGGTGTGAGCTGGGCGCCCGGGTGTCGGTGTGAAAGCCGTCACGCCGGGAGTCTCACGACGAAGAGTGGAAGTGTTATGAGCTGGCCGCCCGGTTGTCGATGCGAGAGCAGACACGCCGGGAGTCTCAAGACCGCGAACGGTGTGAGCTGGGCGCCCGGTTGTCGACGCGAACGCGGACACGCCGGGAGTCTCATGACGGTAAGTGTTGTGAGCTGGCCGCCCGGTTGTCGATGCACGAGCAGACACGCCGGGAGTCTCAACACCGCGAACGGTGTGAGCTGGGGGCCCGGGTGTCCATGGAAAATCGGACACGCCGGGAGTCTCACAACGAGGAGTGTTATGAGGAAGAAAAAGTGATGGAGGGCCACCGAGGGTCGATAGAAAAGCGTCAGTCTCCGGAGCCCGTGTGAGCCTCCGGGAGGCCCGGAGGCGGCTGCGGCGACTCGATCTCGTGGATTGTGTTTTTGACGCGGCCGGCGGAGAGTAGAAATTTCTTACCACCGCCGGCCGTAGCCGTTTCCCTGTGTCTGAGGCGGCCGCTGCCGTTCGCTGCAGTCCCGGTGTATGTGTCCTGGCTGGTCGCATCGAAAACAACGGGGCGTGACCCGCCCGTCGGCTTCGTGCGGTGTCCCGCTCTCTTTTGCCTCTCCCAAGCTCCGCGTTACCGGTCCAGAGGACAAGAACTCATCTTGACCAATGGAGGGGCTGTAGCGTTGTGATTGCGTGCCTTCGTAACCGCTGCACCTCCGTGATTCGTATGCACGAGGATCTAGGGTTCGTGATTCGTATGCACAAGGATCTGGGGTTCGGGGGACGCGCGCCTGATTGGAATCGTCTTGTTCTCTCTCGACTCTATGTGCACGTGCGTTTCCAGACCACGCAAATGATGGTTCCAGAGTCATGTTCTGCGGTGGAGGGGGTCGGTATCTTAGTTCCGCGAGGATGTCGGCCTGGATGGTGATCGCCTTCCGTGCCATCTCGTTTAAATTCGTAAAGGTACGTTCCCTGAGATGGGGATAGAAACGCGGGTGGCTTTGGCTGATGGTGCGTTGTACTTTCTCCGCGTCCGGTGCCGCGGCGTCGGCGATATCGTACAGGCCCTGGAGAGCCCTTACAAACTCAATAAGTGACTCTTCCGGGTGCTGTGTGCGCGCGCGCAGCTCGTTCCTAATCCGCACGCTGCAATCCGGAGGCAGGAACTCCATCCTAAATCGTGCCTCAAAATCTGACATGCTTGTGAATTTAGTTTGTCTTTGCCTCCACAGTGCTGCACTGTCTGTCAGTGCAACCGGCAAAAGGCGGGTGAGTATGGATTCGTCGTCAATTCCCGACGCAGCTTGGTAGTCCCGCAGTTCCGAGACGAACATCGCAACTGACTTTCTATCTGCGTACCCCGAAAAAACCGGAACGCTAAGCGAGAGCCTTAGGAAGTCCCTGCGGGGCGTACTTCCAGCAGGAGTGAGTCTTGAGCGCATCATCTGCTCTCGTTGTATGTTAAGAAGCAGGTCATGGCCACTCTTAGTTCTGCTAGACCACCCTCTAATGATCCGTCTACCGGGACTGAGACTGCAGGCTTAGCGTCTGGTTTTATGTCACTGGCGGCGTTATCCGCGAGTGCACCGAGCGTCAAAAGGTCGTCCTCACACACGTTTCTGTCGGCGTCCTCTGTAGACGGCATCTTGTTGTAGTGGAGACTTGCGCAGGTCGATGAACGTGGGCTTCCGAAGAAACGCCCCCTCAACTTTGGGCAAACTCAGGAACGCAAAATTGACTATGTAAAACGTAAGAACGAACCCAGTTTGCTGCCATCCTCCCAGACGAGCAGCATATCACGTCTGGGCGCCAGTGTGGGATTTCCCTTGCTGCTACCCGTCTCGGAGAATGACACAGCACACCGGTTCAACAACACGTAAACATTTAATGACCGCTATCGCCTGCGCCGCGATCCCAACAGCCCCCGCGCATCCGCTGCGACGGCCTTTTATCAACGGCGGAGCGCCGCTCGCGTGGCCAGTTGCCCTTGGCCCCCTTTGTGGTCAAGATGACCACTTATGATTGTCGGAGGGGCAGCTTGGGCCGACAGCTTGGAATCGCCTGATTACCCACAAGTGTCAAAGCCAACAAAACATAAATAAATAAAAGCGCTGGGATGTGTTAGTTTTGCACGTCTGCATTGCGTCCATGATATGGGCGCCAGTTTCGTCCGGGGGCTTTCAGCGGTGGGTGACTCGTTACATACCTGCACCCCTGCCTGTGCAGTCTCCGGACAGCGGGCAAAAGTACGCAGAACAAGGCGCGGAGCGCCGTCGTATCGAACACCACTGTGGGGTATCAGTTATTGGCCACAACCGCCAACAAAAAACGAATGTCATAAACAGGCTGTCTTAGAAATTCTAGAAAGCAGAGTTTCGTATTTGGTGAGGTCCACGTATCTTTTGTGCCGGGCAGTGTGCACATGTTGGATATAACGTCCGACAGGTCGTACGACGTGCCTGAAAGATGGTTGATCATGACTTCCGAGGTTTCCGGTGCGCAGTCGCAAAGCATGGTTTTTGATTGAAAGCATATGCTTTCCATCTGACAAATAAAGCATTGTGCACTGTCCGCTATACTCATTACGTCACCAAAAACAAAAACGACGCTCACGGAAAGAAAATATGTGACGGTCGATTATAATTTTTGAGATTTATTTTGAAATTTCACAAACACACGCACAAGAAGGCGACGTTCACGCAGGGCCCTGCTCGTGTGATCCTCTGATCAGTACCTTTTTGACTTTGTATTATCCTTTAGAAATTTAATTTTTCCATTGTCAACGTGTAAGCTCTTCACTATGCTCCACAAATTGTCTTGAATGGCATTGTCATAATCCCCCCTGATGTCCAAGAATGCTAGCCAGAGTGGGCAACGTAAAGCCCCTATGTAACCAGGGGCTCCGGAACTGAATGAGAAGGGGGGGGGGGGGGGGGGAGGGCAACAGGGCTTGACATTTTCCTGGGGGTGCTGGGCACTATGGGGAGCCCCCGTGCGTTCGGCTCAAGGCCTACCGAACAATGCCTGCACCCCTTCCCCCTTCCTCCCCTCTCACCTTCGTGTTCTCACGAAATTCCAGAAAAAATTTAGAAATAAATCAATGTGTGAGTAAACCGCGGACAAAGTGGCTGCTCAAAAAAAAAAAGAAAAAATAAGAAAATAAAAAAAAGCCGGCGTTTAGGGCCCGGCCAGTCGGCTTTTTCGTTTTGCTTCTATTTTGAGCAGTGACGTTAGTTTTGCTTCTATTTTGAGCAGTGAGTCCCAAAGACCACAAAAAATTCTTCAAAAGCTTTTTTTTTTGGGGGGGGGGGGTGGGGGTGGGGCTTACATCCACGAGATGATCTGCGCGAGAAGAAAGCCCTTCTTGCACGAGTGCCTACAGATGTAGCAAGTTGAGGAACCCAACTCGCAAGGCAAGCGGAGGCTTTAGCAGGCGACACAGGTTGTCAAGGGAGAGATCGCACTGCAGTCTTTGTTGAAGCATCGCTATCATGGCGGTTGTCAAAGATATCAAAGAATCGCGGCATTGTCGCCTGTATTTCTGTGTCTGGTTTTCGAAACGTCATTTGGTTCTTGGCGAGCCGGCCAGCTATGTTCAGGCGGGCGCCCTATTATACACCCAGACTGTGTTACCTTCTTCTCAAAGACGACCATAAAAACAGAAAACATTCTGAAATAAACAAGGGCACCGCCAGTAAGTGGGCGCGTTAGGTCCGCGCTTCTGTACTCCTACTCCGACGCTCCGAGTTTCATACTCCGAGCGCAGCAGCTAACCGGCGCATGGCGTACAGGAGAGCAGCACACCAGAACTATCGACGAGCCTCATGAGCTCCGTCCGATTGCACGGTTTTGACTAGGCCATGTACTTTCCGATGTTTATTTAAGTCAGAAATCGGCAGATGTTATTCCGTTTTTATTTATTTTCAACATACCGATGCATTTCGGCAAATTGTCTCGTATAGACGCTCAAAAAGACTTTTATCGACGGAAAAAAAATTGCGAATGGAAGCGAACAGTCGAGAGGAGAAACGGTTCAACTTTTATTTACATCTAATGCACAATGTTCTTCACACTTCAATACTGTAGTAAACGCATGCAAACATTCAAAGGCTCGCATCTGTCATTCCCGCCTGCCCCTTCCTTATGACAGCGCGCAGTTTCGCGAACGCGCGCTCTACATTTGCGCTAGACACGGGAAGTTCCAAAATGTCCAACTTCAAACCACCCCCCTAGGGTCCACAAAGAAGGAGGACAACCTTCAACGGGGCAATCCACAAAAGGGCACAACGAGGACAAACTTTTGGGGACATAAACTGAAGGTCAAAGTAACCAGCACTCCGAGAAAAAAAAAAAGGACAGAATTGTGCCTGTTACCAAAAATAAGTAACGAAATAGCGTTACTCGTTACCTTGGAAAAAAGCTAACGCGTTACAAAGCTCCGTTACCATTTTCTAAATGTAACGAAATACCGGTGTCGTTACTTCCCATGACTAGCGGACGTTACTTTTACGTTAGTTTTTCGTTACTTTGTGTTTCATTTTTTGTATATGACAGCTGTTTATAATAAACCGCCTTTGTAAACTTCGGCAACAATACACTTGTTCAAAGCGATTATTTATTTATTTGCACTCTGTAGCGCCGAAGCATTACAGCAGAGGAGTGGGGTACAGATCACATTTATACGTTCGAAACTCACACATACAGCACCACAGCGGCAGGGATTCTAACAAAATGGTGACGTCTCTCTTAGGACGGTCGGCGTTCAATGCTGTAATAACCTTGCCTTTTGTTAGCTGAACCAGCTTGTTTGTCTGACCTCGGCAGGATGTGTGATGTATATCCTCGAACACGTGACGCTTCGAGAGCGCGATTCAAAGAATTGAACCTTGCCCATATCACCCGACTGGAAAGAACAACCGCTCTCAAAAGAACGACCGGATGCACACCAAGCAACGAACGCAATATAGGCCTATTCATGTAATCAAAGTTAATCCGGTAAAATAAACGGTATTTTATTCCTTCCAAAACGAACGTCGTCAGCACCCGGCTATGCTGACACCTGTTTTGGTTCAAAGCGTGGGAAGGTCAACGCTTTCAAACTTAGGTTCTTCTTTCTGTTGTTGACAAAACCACAATTTATTTGTTTTGAAGAGAAGGATGTGACCACCTGGAGTAGCTAGGGACGCGAGGCAAAATCCCTCGAGCGGCGGCGAGGTGTCGGCTTTAGAGCGGATGCCTCTTTCCAGCGAGACGGCTGCTCCTTCAGGGTACGGCGACGGTGACCTTAGCAGCTTCTACACGAAGACTGCGCCAAGGACACTTAGGCGGTCCGCGTGGCGATAATCTCGCGCCTTTTGGGCCCGGTCGTGGGCACGGTGGTCGTGGGAAAGTTACAAGTTAAAAGTGTCTTCCGAAGGAGTTTGAAATGACGCCGCTTATATAGCTTTGTTGGAGTTTCTTTGGCACTTTTACGTAGTGTACATAATCAAATAATTTTGTTTTCAAACAATCATGCGCCCATTATTAATCAAAAGTAACGAGTAACGTAATTTCATAGGAGATACCGTAAGATAATAACGACGTTACTTTACTCGTTAGTCATTTGGGACTCTAACGAGTACGTTAGTACGTTAGTGTAACGACTAACGCGCTACCAGTAACCTCGTTACTTGTAACGCGTTAGTTCCAACACTGAAAAAAAAAAGAAAAAAAAAAAGAAACATCTCGAATACTGAGACCCCGAAAAACCTAAAACGAATACCATACAAAAGAAAGAAAGAAAAATGATGAGTTTGAGAAACGTCCACACAGGACTTTTTCGGTGAAAAATATCTCCGCTTGTTTGAAAATATCCAAAAACCGGTATTTTCGGTTTTAACCGCTTTTTTATTTTCGAAAGCAGCGGATGTTTATCGGTGTTTTTTGGTTCAAACCGGAAAGTATACAGCCTAGTTATGAGTCCTAGGGTGTATACTTTCCGGTGTTTATTTATGACAAAAATCGGTGGATGCTTATCGGTGTTTATTTATTTCTAGAATACCGGTGCTTTTCGGTGAATTCCCTCGTGCAGACGCTAAAAACTGTGGTTATCGTGGGAAAAAAATTGCGAATGTAAACGAGCACTGAGGACAAAAATCAGTTCAAATTTTATTTACATATTTTGCACAATGTCTTTCACACTTGTTTATTGTAGTATATGCACGCATACATTCCTAGGCTCGTGTCTGTCACACCTTCCTGTTGACGACGCGCAGTTTGGAGAATGCTCATTCAACATTTGCGCTGGACGCGGGAAGCCCCAAAACATCCAGCGTGGCTTGGCACAGTACTGGCCAGCTGTGACTGGCCTCTCGGGCCACTGATTGTGATCTTCAAGGTCGGTGGCTTAGGAGGACCGCTGACCTTGGACGACAGTGGAGCAAAGCTACTGTCTTCCAAGAGTCCAAGACTACGTAGGTCACAAAAGAAAGACAGACAAAGTGCCGGATTCTGGGTAAGATAATGACGGAAGTTTTCGTCAAAAACATCAAACCCACAACACAAAAAAAAAAAAAAAACTTTGCTGGGAAAACATATTTAGAAACATGTTTTCTTTTGCTTACAACCATCTTTATTTCCGTCACCGGCGGATGTTTATAGCTGTTTTTCGTTCGCCAGCGCTTGCTTGGAAATCTGAAGAAAAGAAAAAAGGTGTTTTTCGGTTTTAACCGATTTTGTATTTTCGACTCCGGCGGATGTTTATCAGTGTTTTTCGGTTAAAACCGGAAAGTATACAGCTATAGTTATGACGAACTCGGCATCTCGTGAATACGGGTGGTAGAAGCCGAAATTATTTCGAAGATAGATTAATTAGGCCTGTGTGGAGCGGCGAGTCTCAAGTAAAAGAGACGGCGAGGGTATGAAGTTTCTACAAACGTTTTAATAATGTTTTAATATTCCTGAAAGGTTTGAAGACTCGCTACGAGCACATATGTGGAAAGTTACCTTGGCCAATCTATTTGTTGACCATGCATGCTGTTCCGATTTAATCTAAAGACAACATTCTTGAACCCGCTTGTCGACGCAGGAAACTATCAAAATTGTCAGATATTTCGTGGTTCTGTCCTGCACCGCGAGACGGACGCTTTCGGTGTGCTACGCCGATACCGGCACACCGTCGTTCAATATATAGCACGTCAATTCGTTGTCAGGCGAGATGCATGAACAAACCTTTTCCGCAACTCCAACTGATGTTTCGGCTTTCCAATCAACTTATTTGATTCGCAGGGCTAAGCATTCTAAAAAGGACAGCGGTCCGACTGTCTTCTCATCTCGACAACTTTTCTGTCGCTGTGCTGTCAGCACGCTACCGTTCGATAAATCAATTCGTTTTCACGCGAGATCCATGAACAAAACTTTACCGCAACGCTAACTGATCTTTGGCTTTCCAATCGAAGTATCTTTATTCGCTGGCCTAAGCAATATAAAAGGGGCAGCGGTCCGAATGTAGCGCGAAACACATGTACGACGAAACCGTCCGATCCGACGTGCGAACTGCCGGATTGACCTTCGGGGGCGAGGGTTTTCGTAGCACCAGAGAGCGTTGAACACCCTCGCCTCCGATTGCCTGATCGGACGTCGGACCGGACGGTTTCGTCGTACATATGTTTCGCGCTTGTCTCCTCACCTTCGAAAACTACTCTGTCGCTGTGTAATCGGGACGCTACCGTTTGATATAGGTATGATATAGGTATGACGACGCTCAGATAGGGGGTCGCGATCAGCCAATCAGGGCTCGGCGTTCTGACGTCACCGCTAACCCCTGCGCAAGAAGCAGACGAACTTGCCCTCCGCATGGCAGAACAAACGTATGGCCATATAAAAGTATCGCAACCGGCGGCGTAGCTGACGACGTTTTTGTCGGTTTTTATAACAGTAGCTGCCTTTGCACCGCCAAGCGAAGGGCTCGATCGCGTTGCGCCTCTTCGAACAGCAGCGCTTATGTGTACAGTCACTCGCTTTTTCTTCAACGACCTTATCAAGATTTCTTCAATGCCGGCGTCAAATAAAAGTGATCATGCTCGCCATCGTCTGCTTCCAGTTTATTCGGAGGCCGTCTGGCACAGGGGAGGAAGCGGAAATTGCGTCACAGCAGGTTTGGAGCCGCGGGATGTTCTTTTTTTTTTCCCGGCCGTTCAGTAGGCGCTTCGATGACTCCGACTCGAGGGACTCCGTTCGGAGCTGAGGGAGCCGCTACTGAACGCGCCGTCATTCGTACAGCGGAACCGAAAGGATAAGAAGTAATTTTTCTGATAAAAATTGCGTCCCGCGGGTAACGGAATCAAACACGAGCTTGAATTGTGTGCGTCTGCTGCTTCATGAAGGAAGCAATGGATCTTTTCCGAGAAGCGTTCTGCGCACGCGCGAGCGCCCGATGCCAAGCGGTGGAAGTCGGCACGAAAATTCAAGGAAATTCAGAATGAGGCTGTAAATCGACGAGTAGAACATGTAATTGCAGCATATATATAATTGTGTTAAACAACAAACGAATGTGGACGGAAAGAAAAACACGACGTTTGGGTGGACGCTACGGATTTCCCTCTTTAAAGTCGCGTTAGGCCTACCTCGTTGCGTTGGGCACGCGACGCTGCTCAGAGAGCGAAGCAACTGGTAGCGTAGCTCCCATTATCGATGGTAGCGCAGGTAGGTCACATCCTCGATTTTTAGTTCGTGCAGCCACCGCCTGGTGCCGCCGGTATTTGGAAAAGGTCCATTGACAAAACCGTGCTTTGTTTGCGTTTTTAGTCGCTCCGTTGCCGTACAGACGCTGAAATATATCAGTGTGTAAAGAAATGCTCAAAACAAACGCATCAGCGGCCCCCGAGATCTTTATCACCATCCGTGTGCGGGAGAAAAATTGAACATTCGTCGACAAAGCCACCCCAGCAGAAACTTTTGACTGCCCAATAAGCATCAGGGAAAGCTAAACATAGTGGCTTTACCCGAGGCTTGGGCAACATCGTCACGTTGAACATTTCCCTACGTCAGCTAATGTTACCGGCGTATTTTATTTGAGGAAGCTCTCGTTCTCGACGTCCTCACCAAGGCTAAAGTCCCACGAACCGTTCTGCTGGATATTCCAACAGACCCTTTCAGTGGTTCGCGCATAATACCATGCTGAGACGGATCAAGGCGGGCAGCATCATCAGTTTTCTCCAGTGTAAACCCCAGCTGCTTTGTAGTCAGCTGCTTGTGGAAATTTACGCCGTCTGTAAATATCTCTACGACAGCCGAGTTGCTTGAAGTCATCGCAAATAAAAACAACAGGTTGCAGCGACCAACCTTTTAGATAAGCACTGGTAGCGACTGCACTCTCGCATTCTCACCCATCACGTCGAACGTAAATGCGCTAGTGTCGGTTTAAGATCGGTACCTCGCTATTTTTTTTTTTTGTCTGATTTGAATTTTGGGCGTTTGTCTTACTTTGTAACTGTGCAGTGACTAGCGTCACATCCGGCGGAACCCGAAATAAAAATTAAAGTTACGTCTGACGTAACTTTACGCAAAGAATTCGAGTTACGTCCGGCGCATAGAGTTATTATAATGTACACTAGAGGTTCAAGTGGCGCTAGTGTGCTGACGCAAATTGATGCAGAGAGCAACCAGTCGAAAATTGACTTCCGGTAATGCATTTCTATGGGAAAAAGAGAGTGCATTTTCTCCCTGAGCTCGATCATAAGAACAAATATCCCAAATAATTCGTACGTACTAGGTAGTTTGGAACATTTCTCAGTCAGGCCGACGAAAAAATTGGTCAGTTACGGCGTTTTTCTCTCGAATTCATCGCACTAAAAACAGTGCTAAAACGGCTTCGTACATGTATTGATGTGCACTGTCGGACACTGTTAGTGCGAACGCGGCGTCGGCGATTTCCAGCATGGGGGATATATATGCCAAGCGAACGAAGGACATCTGGAAAATCAAGAGCGGCGGCAAGAACTACGCAGCAACACCGGATCAGTAACTCGCAGTGCATGTACGATCAAAATAAATTGAAGGCCACGTAATCTATTCAATTTTAAATAAGTGAGTGCCGCTTTATTCTTTCTGTCCTGAGCGAAGCTGCGTGTTCTACGTTCAAAATATCACCCGCGCGCTAGACATCTTTGAGAACAAGTGCGCGATAAAAGCTGCCCGGCAGAAAAAATAATGCGAAGGGACACCTTTCATATCCCACGGACTTTATTCTCTACGTTGAAGGTTTTCATCCGCTCATGCACGACGGGATCATTTTCATATGGTGACAGGACTGGCATATTATCAATATACAAGCGTCACCGGAATGCTGGTGAGCCTTGAACACACTCTATATTCGTTTCGGTCCTAATTTTGCTTTGAATCGCCGCTTGTTTTTACACACCTGCTGCGGAACACACGTTTGGGACTGAAATGCAGCGAAGTTAAACATCGCTCACTGCTGAAGAAAAATGCGCTAATTAAAGCAATTAGACTTTTACAATGTTAATTAAGACAAATACTATTCGGTACAACCGAAATAACCAAAGTGTTCCATGTTATTTTCCGGCGAAGAGACAAAAAGCACGCTCGTTTTCCCATAGGAATGCACAGGAGCACCGCAAAAGTAGACTGGTTGCTGTCTGCTTTAATTTGCGTCACGGAAGTCGCATAGACACTAGCGCCAGTTGAACCTCTAGCGTACATTATAATAACTCTATGGTCCGGCGTAACCCAATATGAAAATTAAAGTTGCGTCCGACGGAACTCCATATAAAAATTAAAGTTACGTTGGACGGAACCAATGTGAAAATTAAAGTTACGTCCGACGGAACTCGAAATAAAAAATAAAGTTCCCCCCCCCCCCCCCCCCCACTGCCCGTTTCGACCGTGTTCGCGCTAACGGTGTCCGACAGTGCACATAAATTCACGTACGAAGCGATTTTAGCACTGTTTTTATGCCACGAATTTCAAATAAAATTGCTGTAACTGACCAATTATTTCGTCTGCGTGACTGAGCATTGTTCCAATGTGCCTAGTACGTACAAATTATTCGTGATATTTGCTCCGCAGCGCAGAGAGAAAATGCACTCGCTTTTTCCCATAGATAAGCATTACCGGAAGTCAATTTCTGACTGCTTGCTGTCTGCTTCAAACTGCAACAGCACACTAACGCCTCCTAAACCTCTAGCGTTTATTGTAACAACTCTATGGCTCAAACCCACCGAGGCGGCTCGGAATTATTGTTTGAAAGTTCAACTCTATGCAGAAGCGAACTGACAACGTTGTTAACTCCGCCTCAATAATAGATTTAAAAAAAAATAAAGGATGGCGAAATGTTAGGCTAGGTGGCGCAAGGTGCCCCCCGTTACAAAGGGTATGGTCATTACCATTCATCCATCTATCTATCCATCCAGCAAAAGGGCCGCCGCCGCCTCCCTACCGCACTTATTTGACCCCTAGCGCCATCTAGGGACAGGCGCGTCGGTTAAAAAACTCTTAAAAAACAGAAGTGGTCCCCCAGGTTCCTCACGAACCCTTTCCCTTTTCATGATCCTTCCCGTGTTGAGCAACCTCTCTCGCTTGTTTCGCTTTTTCTTTGTCCCCCTCTGTAACGCCGAGAAGCGTATTTTCATAGCAACGTTAGTCGTTAGACCATTAACCCATGGTTGGCCCTTGCTCCAGTCCGTGCTTCCGATCCCGAAACAGGCGGCGTTCCTCCACCCTTCCGTGTTCCCGTTGCCCGCGGGTCCGATGTTGAGGTGATTTACCGGTATGAACTATGTGATTTTCCCCGTTGAAGATGACCTTTCACCGTTGCTTCCTTTGTCCGTTTTTCGCGGAGAAACTTACGCGCGTAGTAACGCACATTGCGGAGGTACACAGCTCTCAGTCGAACTTCGTTGTGCGCTGTGGGGTTGATGGCTGCTGTCAAACGTACAAGGTGTTCCAATCCTATCGCACTCACCTTTATCGCCACCACCGTCAGTACCTCACGCCATCGGATGGCAACACCTCTGAATCCTGTGACGTTGATACTGAAGAACCAGAAGCTTGTGGGAGCACCGACCCCCTGCATTCAGATGAGGGACCCTCTGCTCGCCGCGCGATGCCGGGCCTACCGCCCCTCCATGGGAGACCTTCGACCAATTCGTGCAGAGAGTGCAGAAGAACATCTGCATGTTCTTCTTCAAGCTAGCAGAGGAACATAAAGTTCCCCATGCTACATCAGAGAAAATCTTTGGCGATTTTCAGTGCCTTCTTCAAACCATACTAAGCAAGTATGCAAAACAGGCCCAACAGGCCGGGGAGATATTTGGTGCCAATGACCCGAAGGACAGTCGTAGAATATTTGGCAACGAGTTCCCAGGATGCTTGTTCGAACAAGTGAAAAGCACGTACCAGCGAGAACAGTTCGTCATTGGCAACCTGCCTTACGTGAAACCTGAGGACCACTCTCTGGCAAATCCTCAAAGCTTGTCTTTTCAATACGTGCCCATTGGCAAGGTGATCAAGAACCTGCTTCAAGTACCTGAGCTGTCAAAACATCTCCTACAGGAGACTGAACAAGAGACGACCGGGCCGCAAATACTGCGGTGCTTCCGCGATGGCAAGGCAATCAAAGAAGTGCAGACTGGTATGCACAATGAACCTGTGCATATGCTGCACATTCTGCTGTATACGGACGAGCTGGGCATCACGAATCCCCTAGGGGCAAAGCAGAAGAGACACAAGCTACATGTGGTCTAATTTTCGGTGCTTAACCTGCACCCACGCTATCGGTCGGAGCTCAAGAACATCCACCTCACCTTGATGGCGAAATACCAGGACGTTGAGAGGGAGGGCCTAGACAAATTGTTACAGACCCTCCTTCATGACCTGAAGGAGCTCAACAACAATGGGCTTCAGGTCCAAATGCAGGGAAGCATCGTCACCGTGAAAGTTGCGGTTGTAGGAGTTTGCGGTGATAATCTCTCCTTAAACAAACTTGGTGGGTTTTCCTGCTGCTTTAGCAGTGGCAGGGTCTGCCGCATTTGCATGGCCCTCAAGCCAAAGCTGCCAGACCTTACAAAAGAGGGACTGTGTGCGTTAAGGAGTGCAGCCACACACAAAGAACATCTGACATCAATTGCAGTCAACTCAGCACTCAAGAAGATGTATGGTGTCACAGGACCTTCTCCTATGCTGGCACTGGGACACTTCTACATCACCAAGCAGCTCATGTCTGATCTGATGCACGACCTCTTTGAAGGAGGAGTTGCACTTGTGTTGCACCACGTCCTTCAAGGCCTTGTCTCCGAAGGAACGCTTGAATTGGCAGATTTCAAGAACGTAGCTGCCTTCAAGGTGGGTTTTCATGACAAAAAAAACCAGCCCGAAGACTTGGACCCTAACTTTGCCAAGGACCATCGTGCCTTAAAGGGCACCGCCTCGCAAAAGGGGTGCCTTTTCCGGCTACTGCCCCAGATGCTTGCATCCAACATTCCCGAGGGCAACGCACACTGAAATCTGTACCTGAGGTATCGCGAGATTGTCGACATGGTCCTTGCAACCGAAGTTCCAGCTGGATTTCTACCATACCTGGAAGACCAAAATCAAGATTTTCTTCGCGCCTACCATGACCTGTACTCATCCGCCAGCGTAACTGCCAAACTGCACTACATGGTGCACTACCCTCGTATTATCTCGGAGTTTGGACCCCTCCGGCAGTTCTGGTGCATGAGGTTTGAGGAAAAACACAAGTACTTCAAAAGCATGGCCTCAAAAGTGAAGAACTTCCGGAACATATCCAAAACGCTAACAATGCGCCATCAGCTTCTGGAAAGCTATCGACACCAGACCTATGTCCTCGACAAGCCTCTCTCTGCCCTGGGATCAAGAAAAGTAGACCCTGGCACGCTGCCCCCTTGCGCACAGAGCTTGGCAATCAAAGGTCAAGTTTGGGAGGCCAAATCCATCAGCACCAGCACGGGCGACTACCGCAGGGATGCCATACTCGTCATGGACAAGACAACCAGTCTGAGCTTTGCTCAAGTGACTGCCGTGTACATAATTGATGGGGACCCAATCCTTTTTCAGGAAGCGCTCCAGGTGCAGGCTTTCCGCAGGCACAAGTATAGCTTCAAGGTGCACCGGACGGGCAACTTCTTCCTTAGGAAGCCAGGAGAAGAAGTGTGCTCGCAACGCCTTGGCTTGTACTTGGATGGTGAACTAGTCCCAAAGTGGGATCTTTTCTTTTATCCATGAATGCTGAGGCCTAAGGACTAAGTGTGTGAAACATTTTCGTAGTGCCAAGATGAACCTCCTTACTTTTATTTGTCAGTGTCGCATGTTGAGCGTTACACGAGCGCCTAAAAGGAGAACGGTGCTGGGGAAATCTGTAGGGATTTTCCTTGTCCCTACCATGCTTAATTAGCCGTGGGACTGTGCATATAATAAAGTAATGTGTTGTTGTACTTTAATTTAAAAGTACACTGTATTTAAGCACCTTTGTTGAGGTACATTGCCCCCAATGTACTTACAACTTTACTTGAAGTACATAACCTCTCAACCACGTTGCACTTGACTTTAAGAACTCTTTTTATGTACTTATCCAACACTAAGTGTGTCTGTTGCTACTGTGTGATCGACATTCAAGTCGCCAGGCTGGCAGTCGTACTGCACTGGCTAAATTTCTCGTCTAAAGTGGAGACATTTGGGACATACTTTTGATAGCCTCACTTTCTTCTGTTTGAGCTCCCATACGCTATCTCAGGTTGGAATATTTTTCTTTTTTCATCACAAATACTGTACCTCGACCAAAATATGGTAGTTCAAAATGGCTAGTCTAGGAGTAAACTCAAATTGCTTACACACAGCTTCTTGGTGGCACTTTGCATATATCCCTGCACCCAGCTAAAGTGCCACCGAAGCTAACCGACCATACAATTCAATCGGAAAACATGTGAAACCACAAACTTGGTGATGCCCCCCTTGTTTGCACATATCCTGTAGGCTTTGTTTCTGTCTACAACTGCTTCTCGACTATTACTTTCATTGTTGGCTTTAGTAACAATAGCGTGCATTAAGCTTAATTCCTGGTTAGCTTCCATTTATAATAGAAGAGACAGAGCGCATGATTGTATCCACTGTCACCTATTTGATAGTGATTCACTAAAATTTCTAAAGTAAATTAATTCGCGCAGAGGAACATATGGCTATTGCTGGTTGGTCAGCCACCCAAATGATGTGACGGGTCCCTGCTTTGGATGGGCAACTTAGACAGTGCAGTATGTCTGGTTTCCTGGGGGTCTTTAGTGTGCATCACGCAGTAGTGATACACAAAAGTGTGCCAGTACGATGCTCATCCAGATCTAAACGGGGAGGGGTTGCTATTGAACCCAGGGTGCCTGGCTTCTGCAGCGCGAAATTTAGTTCCATGTCCTCTAAGTTAAAACGCCCTAATCTAGTCACACCTGCAAAAGAGAAAACAGCACACACACACGTGTAGTCGGTGCCGACAAGGTCTTCAATACCGTATACACAAACTCAACTCTCCTACGTCACGCCGCGGTGGTGGTGCGCCGGATGCACTTCCGGCCTGGGGCGGTGGGCAGAAGTCACCGTGTCAGACATGCATTCCTGTGTTCCTTTGGAAGAAACTAGACAAAAAACCTGCCTCCTCGTCAAAATGCTGCGATGGGGGCCTTACCAAGAGAGTCTGGAAAGGTTTGAAGATCAGTTTTCATGTGTTTTCGCCCCCTCCGTTTGTCCGAGAACGTGGATAGTAGCCGTGAAAAGGGCAAACCAGACGCTGCCGAACTACGATTGCGTGTGCGGGCCACACTTTGGTGTCGCCAGATGTATTTGTTTGGTTCCAACATGAACGAGAAAAAACTCCCAAGTTGTCCGGACCACCCACGGGTTCAGTGCGTCTTCAAATTCACACGGCCGCCTCATCGTTCAAACTTTCGTCTGCTCTTTCAAAGCTGTCTGCTTTTTGTCGTCTGCTCGTTCAAACAAAAGCGACCCGTAGACCAAACTTTGACCCGGTGATTGCAATAAGGAGTAATTGCAGGCCTCAAACGACTTAAGTAGGCTCGGTGTAAACAGTAGATACAAGATGTTAATTATTGGTACCGGTGGCCATCACCGACTTGTTACGCTTGGTCTGTTACCGCTTCCGATTTTCAGTATCGACGTCGATCATCGCCGCTACCTTCTACACTTTTGCAGCACGAGCGATGTCGTGACCGAAAATAGCTACAAGAATCTCGTCATGGTTTTGGCGTCCACTCTGCAGCGTTCATGCGAATGAATCGCCGCACGTCAAATTATTGAGGGAAAATTTAGCGGCGTAACGAGCCTTGATAATTTCGCTCAGGCGATTAAAGTGGTAAGACATTGCGATGAGGACGTAGAATCGACAACTCCAACGCGAAAAAAGAGTATGCAGACTCACACAGACGCCGACGTGACATTAGAATGGTTTGTTGACACGGGATGCGGAGCTTTTTGCCCGTACTCCATTGTGCATGCGTTCGAACTGTCGTCTGCTCTTTCAAACTTGTCTGCTTTTTGTCATTAGCGCGTTCAAAAAACAGCGGCCCGTAAACCAAACGTTGACCCGGTAATTGCGATAAGAACTAAGTGCAGGCCTCAAAACGCTTTTGAAGGTGGGTTGGGGTAAGTCGGCTAAGTGTAAACAGATACAAGAAGTTGTTGATCATTGTTACCAGTGGCCATCACCGACTTGTAATGCTCGATTCTACGTGCAGTTTTCAGTATCGATGTCCACCATCCCAGCTACGGTCCACGCTTTCGCAGTCCGAGCGACGTCGCGACGGAAAATAGCGAGCAGAATCTCATCGTGGGAGTCGGGCTTTAGCGCCCATTCTGCGGCGTCCACGGGAAATGAATCGCCGCACATCACATTATTCACGCAAAGTTTTGCCTCGATAGGTTTGCTGAAGCCGCTCAAGTAGTCAGACATTGTTAGGAGGACGTAGAATCAACAATTCCAACGCAAAAAAGAGCACGGGGACTCCCATTGACGACGACAACAACGCGATTCAATGGTTTGTTTATGGGCGACGGCGGGCTTCTTGCCCACCATCCACCGCGCATGCGCGGCGCCGGTGGCGTCCGCTAGGGGCGCTCCGGTTTGTTTGTAAACATGAGTTGGTGTATACGTACGCGCGCGTAGGACACATGATACAGTAATACAGGATAATTTCACGGTGAGCTAGCGGCAGGTCTTTACAGCAGCAGTCGATTAACTTAGTTTTAAATACTATGAATACACCGTATAAATTTTGCTCGGTTTTTCGGGAAGAGGAGCTCTCCATGGCACCTTCTTGTTCTTGTGGGCAAAGATTGAAGGCACGGCATTCCACACTAGCTTATGTTTGCCACCGTTCCCACATTTTCCAGACGAATGATCCTCGTCAAACTTATCCTACAAACATTGCAATTTGTGTTCATTCATTTCTCCGAACTTTAACATTAATTATCGCAATAATATAACTTACCTCGCACAGCCGAGTACAAGAGGCAGGAGCAAAGCCCTTTCTGCTGACGCGCGACAACCACAAACGTCATAGTTTTTGGTTTTTCTCTTCCTTCGGGATACGAAAAAGTCATTTTCCTGCCTCGTACCGGTTGCCGCACCCAGTGGTGGAACTGACAAGTGGTGATTTGGAGCAGCTCTTCTAGCAGGGAACAATGCAATTTGGAGCAGATTCCCACTTTTGGAACAGACAATTCTGAGCTTTTATCTCAAAAACTTGCATATAATCTCTTTAAAAGTTTGTGGCATGGACATCCTTTGACCAAATGATGGAATGTTATGGATACGCATCATAATAAGGAAGTCGACTTTGAAGGTGATTTTTCTCTTTCTCTAATTTCTGCCAAAATCATATACTGAGGGTGCTGTTCTAGAAATAGTATTCCCAAGAAGCATGCGGTGGAACTGTTAGCATGCCAGATGGTGCTTGAAGAAATGACCAGCGTGGCAAAGAAAAAGAGGTCTGCGATGGGGCCAAGTGCCAAATGCTGAATCTGTGACATAGCACGGCTGCGTTCGCGCATCACGTCGGTGGCCATGAGCAGTGACGCTGGGCTCACGAGGCGGATGCTCCGCTGGCCTGACTGGCTGGCTGCTCGATGTTCAATCTGTACATATGATGCCGTTATTTTGATGTGATAAATGTTCTGCTTTCTATTTCCCTGTTGCCGGCCATGACGTTTTCACTCTGCGAACCGCAGAATAGAACATGGTGTCAAAAGTGAAGCTGCTTTCCAATATGCTGTAAGAGGAAGTGGTCAACAACAGCTATGCCTCAAGCTCCTGATTTGCCCAAGGCTGACAGCTTCGAAACATTCGACCACAGCCAGCTTCAAGTACGCCGCTGAGAACGAAGCCCGAGACCATGGCATCCTTCCAGGTTACACAGCCGCAGCCATTTATTTGCTTCTGCAACTCCAAATGACTGGCCAACCTGGAAGAAAAGATTCTTTTGCTACCACACGGCATCGGTGCTGCACGAAAGACCTGAAGCAAACCAAGTACGCAATGGTGTACAGTGCTCAACGAAACGAAATGGGCCAGCGGAACGCGTGGCCTCCAGAACTTGCTGCGCCATCTACCGATAAAAGACGGGCTGCCTGGTGACGCGAGTCCGAGGTGTGCAAAGCTGATACGAGCGCTCATCGGCTGTTCCCACGCTGTGCACAACCCCCGATGGGTAATCTCTGCAGAGTGATAGCCTTTTTTTATTATTTAATCGCCGCGTGGTTTTATCGCGATCTGTTTGACGCCCTGTGCATACTTTTATCTTGTCTCAAATATGAAAGAAAAGGAACAAAAGGGCAATATTTTTTTTTCTTTTAATAAAAAGCACAGTGCCATTTCACTTCACATTTATTTTTCTATAAATTGTCGGTTCACTGCCATCAGTATCCATTCGTGAAGATGCCGTCGCGAGTGCCAATTCACGAACGCTGGCGAATTGTGGCCCTATGCCGCGCGGGAATGCCCCAACGAGAAGTCGCCCGGATGACAGGAAGGACCCGAACCGCAGTGGCCCGAATTTTCACGGCGTTTCGAGACGACAACGGCCGCATCCATGACGCTCCTCACGACGTCCGCCCAAGGTCCACTACCGATGAGGAAGATCGATGGATCATCGCGGCTGCAGTCGACCAGCCTTTTATTACGGCCCGTGACATTCGAGGCGAACTTGGTCTGAATGTCAGTGACCAACTTGTGCGACGCCGTCTTGCAGAAGCGGGTATTAGGAGCTATGCTGCGTGCAAGAAGCCAATTTTAACTCCTCGACAAAAAGATATCCGCCTGCGGTTTGCCATGGAAAAGACATCATGGACGATTCAAGACTGGAAAACCGTTGTTTTCAGCGACGAGTCCTCTTTCTCAACTGACTGGCACCAAGGAAAACAAGTTTGGAGACCGCGAGGTGCACGGTATGTTACTTTTGAGCAACACGACAATTTTTAACAAGCCGGATCTTATAATTTGTGATTTTGATGTTTCAGGTATGATGCCCCTTACTTGCAGCGTGTGGGCAGGAGTGGGCGACAAACCGTTAACGTCTGGGGGGCATTGTCAGCGGAAGGACTTGGTCCACTTGTAAGAATCCAGAGGCTTAACTCCGAAACGTATTGCGACGTCATTGAGCACGAGCTCATTCCTTACGTTCTTGAGGGACCTTTCCCTGACGGATGCTTTTTTTTCAACATGACCTTTGTCCTGTTCATCAGTCAAATCGTGTGCGTGACCTTCTAGAGGAACGCGGAGTGGCGGTTATGCCATGGCCCCCAAAAGGGGCTGACATGAACCCCATCGAGAACATCTGGGGAAACATGAAGATCCAGCTATCCCGGCGAGGACTTCACTCCGTCACGACTGACCAGCTATGGGATGCTGTGAAGGAAGAATGGGACAGGCTGCGGCAATGTACATAGTTGGTGGTGAATCTTTATGAATCCCTTCCGCGTCGCATGAATGCTATTTGTGAAGCCAATGGAGAGTTCTGCAAATATTAGAGTAAGGTGCTGATAATAAAACAAGCACGTTACTTATATTATTTTTTTTCTGGTAGGCGCAGCATTGTGTAACATGTCAAATAAACTATGTTGACACAGCACACGCTTTTTAATGACTGTCAGACGCTCGCTAAAATTGAATAAAACCACGAAAAAATAAAACTATCTGCAGTAATATATTATAGCTGCAAAAGGCCGGACGCGCTGGCTCATCAATCTTTTATGGAATAAAAAATGAAGCTTTATCTTTTCTTTTTTATATATTTGAAGCAAGATAAACTCATGCACATCATCACGACAGTGTCTCTGAGGAAAAATAAACGTGGTCACTCCGCAAAATTATGGCCTGCGCAGATTATCGGGGGTTGCGCGCCTGTGTGCGAACAGCCGCTGAGCGCTCGTATCAGTTTTGCGCATGTGCGACTCGCGTCACCAGGCAGCCCGTCTTTTATCGGTAGATGGCGCAGCAAATTCTGCAAGCCACGCGTTCCGCTGGCCCATTTCGTTTCGTTGAGCACTGTACCTAAAGGGCACCCAAGCCGAAGAGGTGTTCAACACATTCACACTCAGCGACGCTAAAGAGAAGAACTTCGAGTTGGTCCTGAGCAAGTTCGACGCCTACTTCATTCCCTGTCGGAACATTATCTTAGAAAGGGCGCGCTTCAACACCCGGATTCAGCAGGACGGTGAGATGGTTGAAGACTTCATCACGTCATTGCATGCACTGGCAGACACCTGCAATTACGGGGTCCTTCGAGAAGAACTCATCCGAGATAGACTCTCGTGGCCTTAAAGATAGAAAGGTGTCTGAAAGACCAACTCGACACAGACCTAAATTTTCTGAAAGCATTGACTGTTGCATGCCAACACGAGACTCTTCGTCAGGAACAGGCACAATTGGACAACGGACAAGCACAAAAAGTCATTATAGACAACGTATGAGCCAGAAAAAGTCAGCCGTTCACGCGAAAGAATTTAGAAAAAACTCCCGCCGATGCATCAAGCCTTTCAACTACAAAGACTGCAAAAACCTGAAGTGGCAGGAAGCAGACAGGATCTTGTAGATGGTGTGGCCGTTAACATCATTCTAAAAGTGTGTGTCTAGCAAAGGTTGCTACTTGCAGAAAATGTTCAAAGAAATGGCACTTCACTACCGTCTGCCGTTCGACACCAACTGTCCGCAGCGTTTAAGAAGAACCAGGTTTTCTGGGCCTTGCAGAGCACGAAATATGGATGTGGCTGTGATCGACAGCAAGGAAGGTGTGTTCAGGGTCGACACAGGAGCAAACGAAACCATACTTCCAGAAGACCTCTTCCACACCTTATTCATAAAGATACAGCTCCAGCCAGCGAGACGTCCCCTCAACGGCCCCAGCAATAAACCACTCGTTGTTGTGGGCAAGGGACGAGAAAGTCTCGAAGATGTGTACATACTCCGAAGTCTAAAATCACTACTTCTGGGGAAACCCGCCAATGAAAACCTTGATGTTCTCAGAAAACTCGCAGCATGGGTCGGCATCATCGAAAAAGAAAATGTTGAGTCCAAATATCCAAACCTCTTCTCTGGTCTTGGATTCCTGAAAGAAGAATACGACGTCAAATCAAAGCTCGAAGCCAAACCGTTTGCTCCAACGTCTCCTTGAAGGGTACCCCTGTTACTCTATGAGAAAACAAAGCAGGAACTTATTCATATGCAGAGCGAAGGGGTGATCTCACCGGTTGCTGAGCCAACATCTTGGAGCGCGACAATGATGGTTGTGAGTAAATCATCTGGAGCACTCCGCATCTGCGTCGACTACACGTAACTGAACAAGTTCATTTTGCAAGAATGGCACCCCATCCCTGCCGTGGAGCACATGTTGGGCCTGCTTCAAGGAGCGAAGTTGTTTTCCAGGACGGACGCAAATTCTGGATTCTGGCAAATCTTAATCAGCGAAAACAGCAAGCTTCTTACCGCCTTCGTCACGCCATTCAAGCAGTTTTGTTTCAACTATTTGCCATTTGGCATCTCTTCAGCTCCCAAGCACTTCCAGAGACAAATGGCGTCGATCCTAGAAGGTCTCGACAGAGTCGTCTCCCACATGGATGACATGCTCATCTGGGGGTCGATAAGACAGCAACGCGATGAACGGCTACGACGCTTCATGAGTCGTCTCAGTACTACAGGAGTCACCCTGAACATGGACAAGTGCCAGTTCAGAAAACCCAAATTTCTTTTCTGGGTCACCTCCTAGAAAACAACGAAGTACGACCCTACAATGAAAACTTTGTGCTGTTGCTGAGATGCCCAGCCCTACGTCCAAGAAAGAACTAAGGCGTGTGATGGGAATGGCAACATATCTGGCAAGATTTGTCCCAAACATGGCCGAGTTGCTGCAGCCTCTGTCATCAATGTAGTCATCAAAACAGGACTTTGTATGAAAAAACCCACAAGAAGAAGCCTTCAAAAGATGGAAGACCCGTTTGTCATCAGATTCTGTACTCGCCATATACGACCCGAGCAAAAAGACTGTGGTGACAGCGGAGGCGTCTTCGTACGGTCTGGGTGCCGTCCTGCAGAAGGAGGAGAACGGACATTTCAAAGTCATAGCCTATGCATCAAGGGTTCTTTCTGACACTGAGTGCCACTACGCACAAATTGAAAAGGAAGGCCTCGACCAAGTTTGGACATGTGAAAACGTTTGGGACTTCCTCGTCGGAAAAGTCTTCCATCTAGAAACTGACCACAAGCCACTGGTTTCTATTTTTGGATCAAAGGCGATCTACGACTTAACAACACGGCTCCAGAGGATGCAAATGCGCCTCACGAGATATACCTACGACATTTCGTATGTTTCTAGAAAAGACCTCACAGCGGTTGACGCCCTCTCCAGGTAAACAATCCGAAACAACAGAGCTCGCCGAGGAGATACAGGGCTTCGTAGAGCACGCGACGTCCTCTCTACCGGTGACTCATCCGAGCCTGAAGCAAATCGCCGCTGAACAAAAGCTGGACCTGGAATGTAAACAGATCATAGAGTTATGCACAAGTGGATGGCCATCTCGCCGCAATGTAGGAGCAGACCTAAGGCATTCTGGCCATTCAAAGACAACATTGCCATGGGGGAAGACATCTTGATATGTGGTCCCATTGTCGTTATTCCTCGAAACTTCCGAGTCAGTCCTCAATCAGCTTCATGAAAGACATTTTGGCATAGAAAAATGTCGGGCACAAGCGAGAAATTCGGTGTGGTGGCCCTATACTGACACAGACATTGAAAACCTGGTACCGGACACGAGCGAAAAATTCGGTGTGGTGGTCCCATATTGACACAGAAATCGAAAACCTGGCAAAGTGTAACGTATGTCTGAACCATAGTCGAAACAGGAAACTGCCAATGAAACCAACGGAATTCCCAGAAAGGCCCTGGCAACGTTTGGGATGGATCTGTCCTTCTTAAATGGTCAATGGTAGTTTATAGTCACTGACTATTACTCACGGTATCCCGAGTTAGTCCGCCTGAACAGCCTTACCAGAGCAGCTGTTGTCAACCATTGCAAGTCTCTTTTCGTGAGACACAGGATTCCAGAAGCGGTAGTCTCAGATAACGGGCCCCAGTTTCTCAAGACGTGCCATTCTGAATTTGCAAAGTGTGCGCAGAAGTACAACGTCTGCCACGTAATCTCGAGTCCCCATTACCCTCAAACTAACGGGCTTGCCAAAGCAGTGGTAAGAATAATTAAAGGATCTCTAGATAAATCGAAGGATCCCTACGAGACACTCCCTGCGAACTGGACCAGTCCCCTCAAGAAGGGCTACAGCCCTTCTGAGCTGCTGATGGGAAGAAGGCTTCGCACGACAAACTCTCAGTGACAGCAAAGAGTCTTCGCCCCCACATGCCTGACGAGAAGCAGCTAACATAATTTGAGGGTGAGCATCGCCGTGAGCAGAAACAAGACTACAACTGACAACACGGCGTCCGGGATCTGCCCTTACTGGATGACGATATGGACGTCTGGTTGATTGATCTACGTCAAGGTGTCTTCAGCAGCCAATCAGAAAAGCCTAGGTCTTGCTGGGTGGGAACTGATGGAAAGTCTGTTCGCCGAAATCGCACACACACCTAGTCTTGCTTCCAAAGCAGAGTTCACGAATTGTAGACATTACCGAAGACTCGAACGCAAGCACCAAAGTGAGCGCATCGTGCCAATACCCAACTTATACACACACAAAGAGTGGAAGATGCGCTGTACCTCCGGAACGCTTTCGGACACTGTAGGGAAAGCGCAGGACTGAACTTTTGGTCAGTACCTTGGTGCTAACTAACATGAACAAACTTTTGGAGAAGAGTAGAACTGCATACAGTCCTAGATTATTTCATTTCTTTTTTGTTTCACTTTTTGAAAAAAACGGGGGGGGGGGGGGGGAGAGATGTAGGACATAGCACAACTGCGTTCACACGTGCCACATTGATGGTCACGAGCAGTGACGCCGGGCTCACAAGGTGGATGCTCTGCTGGCCTAGCTGCCTGCTCGATGTTCGATCTGTACATATGATGGCATTCTTTTGATGCGATAATTATTCTGCTTTCTATTGCTTTGTTGCCGGGTTTTCACTCTGTGACCCGCAGAACAGAACACTGAAAAGCAGAGTTGAGAAGCTTCCAGTGCTTGACGAAGGCTTGCCAGAACTAGGGTTTGCCGAAGACAGGTGACGGCTGCAGCTGCCCAGACTGTGAGAAGTGCATGGCTTACCTATTTCTTTATGGCGAGAATTGCTTCAAGATATTTCACAGAAACAATAGAAGCGAAAAATCTCCTTCAACACTGTTACAACAGGTATGCTTATTTTCATTCCATAAAAAAAAAAAGAAAAAGCCAAATTTAAAATTTTTTTGCATTGACTGGGACAGCATTTACACTTTAGAGTGTATTTTATTTCTAATGAGCGATGGCTGAAACACAGCAAAAAAGACATTTCTGGAATTGCAGAGAGTTCAGGGCTGCAAATATCAAATTTTCTTTTCTGTTTACTACTAGGCAAATCTTCACGGCAGTTTGATACTTTAGACCCATATTACGGATAAAAAATACAGGACGCGGGATGGCCAAAAAAACATGCTTTTCGTTTAAGGCTCGTCAAATTATGAGGCGCTGGAGAAATGCAGCCTTCTGCGTTAAGTCCTTATTTCAAACTCTTTTTGTTCGCCTTGCGCCCATTGAAAAGCATGCGGGAAGGGCCTTAGAACGCACCTGGTATCGCTGCGCCGCAGCATTCTTCCTCACGTCTGCTTTCCTCGCCGTCGCCATGGCAGTGAACGCCGAATGAATAGAAGCATGCACGGTACCGCCACGTGAAGCCAGCAACAGCTGACGCCATTTTACGAACGGGGTCAGACGTGCGGAACAACGCTGCGGCGCAGCGATACCAGGTGCGTTCTAAGGCCCTTCTCGCATGCTTTTCAATGGGCCGAAGGTGAACAAAAAGAGTTCGAAATAAGGAGTTAACGCAGAAGGCTGCATTTCTCCAGCGCCTCATAATTTGACGAGCCTTAAACGAAAAACGTGTTTTTTGGCCATCCCACGTCCTGTTTTTTTTATCCGTAACATGGGTCTAAAGTATCGAACTACCGAAATGGTTATACGCACTACACGGAGAGCTCATGCCATTTCGGTTACCCTTTTCGGACGGCACATGTATCACCGGGGAGCGCGTTAACTTAACCCCCCCCCCCCCCCCGCGCCTGCGTTCCTGCGTTCCGTATGCGGCTACTAATTACAAAACTTCACCCGTAAACCCCCCCCCCCCCCCCCGGGGACAGCGGAGCCGGCAACCCAAGCCCCGCTGTCCCCAATTGCACCTCCGGAAAGGGACTGGAAGTCCCATACCATTTAGTTCTGCCAAGTTTCGTTGACAACATTCGTTTTTTTTCAGTGTTAATCGTAAAAAACAAATGTCGTAAATATCGCCACATGCTCGACAATAAACTTTTTCTAGAAAACAAATATAAAAAAGCACGCCCAAACCGGGGATCGAACCCGGGGTCCGCTGCGTATGAAGAAAAACCTTTACCACTATGCCACGCCACTTTTCTTTCTTTATTGCCGGATTTTTACACAGTCAAATAGGCAGACATATTGATCAAAACATAGGAAACAGGGCAAGGCTAAACTAAACCAGTCGAAGGTGACTGATGTCGGGGGCTAGAAATGTTTCATGGGCAACAGTGCCTCAGTGCACGGAAGCCACTCAGGCTCACACTTCCGTGCTCTGTTGACTTCAACAAACAAAGATACACTTTCACTAAAATATTCCGCCGCCTCCCGCACATTATTGTCGGCATTGTGTACAGCCATTCGGGACTTCCAAATACTATGCAGGCCCAACAGCATAACCAGGTCAAAAGGAAAACCTTCCTCGGTTTTAACCGAAAGATAACAGATTCCATGCGCGTCGAGGGGGAGGCCCTTTTTCAGGGTACGTTGGAGGATGTCCCAGAAGAAGACCCCATCCCAGCGCTCAAGAAACACGAGTTCGACTGTCTCTGGCTTCTTGCATAAAAAACAGTGATCCCCTTACGGTACGAAAAGTCTCCTCGAGGTTTAGCCACGTCTTGACCGGCAGCGTACCTGAATGTAATTTAAAGAAGTCTTGGTGCCTGCTGGCACCACAAAACTAACGCACCTTAAAACATCTTGCCCTGGGCCTGCACAGTATAAGGCTCTGTATAGAGGTACAGGGAACACACTACCGCACACAGACTTATACAATCTTTTCCGAGGAACATCACTCAAACACTCAACTGAAAAACGAGATAACAAAAACTTACATGAGGCAACCACTTCCTTTACATATCCATGAATGCCACCCGACATAGAAGACGTAGAAACAATCAGCTCAGGCAACCTGCTTGCAACTCTCACTTGACAAACGGTGCGCAAAAAGGGGTTACTTACGTCTCGAAAATACATGAACAGATTAAAAACCTGGCGTAAAAACAAATGTGTCAAACTAAGCCCCCATTGCGTACGCGCCGGAAAAGATTCATCCGAGTTGATCGCTCCCACGTGGAGCCCCAGACAAACACCGCAAATACCCGGTGCAATTTCTGCACATTTGCCCACGAAAAATGCAAGACTTGTTGAATGTACCACAGTTTGCCGACAAAAAACAAATTGCGAACTGTGGCCCGTGCAAAAATATTTTCTACTCTTTTGCGAAGTTCCACCGCCTGCCGACGCCAATAGAATTTGCTGTCGCAATAATTTTCTAGAGGCACTCCCAAATATTTTACGGGGGTGGTCACCCACTGCATGTTGGCAAACGAACATGGAGTACACTCTCCGTGCCAAAATCCCAGGCATTTGGCCCAGTTAACAGAGCTGCCACTAACTTCGCAAAAACGTTGAAGCGTGTGAACAACTCGTGGTTGGAACAAAACACTGCAATATCACCAGCATACGCCAACACTTTAACTTCGTTCGCATGAAGCTCAAAACCACTGATGGAACTGTTTTCAAAAATACTAATGCAAAGGGATTCTATGTAAATACATAAAAGAAGAGGAGACAAAGGACACCCTTGGCGGACGGGTCAATTCACTTTTATATCTTTTCCAATCGACTTGTTCACCATAAGTCTCGTCGAGCAACCGTTGTACGCCATGCTGACACCTTCGCAGATAACAGCGCCGACGCTCACATGATCGAGAATGGTTAAAAGCAGGTCGTGAGGCACACGGTGAAAGGCCTTTTCCAAATCTACCTGGAGCATCGCAACGCAAGTACGCATTGCGTCGCAACACTCGAGAACACTGCGCGCTTTATGGATATTGGTGAAAATAGTCCTCCCTTTTATGTCGCAAGTTTGATGGGGCCCCACTATTTCTGATATTACAGTTCGCAACCTCCTTGCTAAGATCTTCATTAAAAGTTTGTAGTCGACATTAGTCAGACTGATTGGCCAATACGCTGTGACCTGCTGCAACTTAACCGCTTCATTTGGGGATTAGCACTGTGTGCGACGACAGAAAAGATGGAGGCAACATATTCAAATCATATGCTTCACTGAATACTTTGGCTAGGACTGCGGCAATCTCCTGTATCCGAGTCTTATAAAAAGCAGCACTTAGGCCGTCTGGGCCAAGAGACTTTCCCGGGTTTAGGTCTTCTATTGCAAAGACCACTTCCTCTACGCTGATGGTCGATTATAATAATTCTTTCGTTTCGTCATTTATGCGCGGTAAGGAACCCAAAAATTCATCTTTAAAAAGCTGGACATCTACTGGACAGGACGCAAATAATCTACCATAATATTATAAAAATGCCGAGCTCGCTTTCTTCCTTATCGCTCCTAACTGACCCGTTCCTCCCTACCCCCATTATGTCGTTACGCCGAGCATATCTTTTCCCAGAGCTCAGCGCACGCTTAGTTGGCGCTTCGCCAGTTGACCATCCTTCGGCTCTGGCTCTAATAATCGCTTCACAATATCGTTCCCGATCGAGAATCTCCAGTTCACCTTTTACAAAAGAAATATCGTTCTTGAATGCCCCAGGCACTTTAGATTCTTCATTTAGCAGTATCCGCAAATTATTACACAATAACATTTCGTTGCTTCTTTCAGTGCTTTTAAGTATGCCTGCCCGCTCTAATGCTTTCATTTTTATTTCCTGCTTAAAAAGCTCCCATCTCACGCCATATCCTAATTTTTTCTGGCTCTTCAGTGTTTCAACCACGGCCTGCACTTGGGCAGTGAAAACGTCATCCTCCAAAAGTTTCGCATTCAATTTCCACAATTCCCAGCTAAAAGCTTTCCTGGCTTGGGATTTACTACACATACAGAGGGAAACTAGACAGTGACAACTAAAGGAAACAGGGTATATGCGACATTCAAAACATAATGGTATCAAATCTAAAGAAACATACGCTCGATCTAGACGGGCGTGACTCGACCCTTGGAAATGGGTGTACTAGATTTCGCGGCCATTCCTCAAACATTCGCCAACATCATTTAAGCCGGACTCGCTGATTAAACTTAGAAGGCTCTCCGTGCTTAAATCGCGATAGGGCATTGAACTCGACTTGTTCCCAGCAGAGCAGATGCAATTTAAATCGCCAAGAAAAATAATAAGGCTCTCACTTTTGCAGTACTGATGCATGAAATAAAAAAAAAAAACATCCGTTGCTCATCAACCCTACCGGAGGGGTACAGGGTACACACAAATTACCCTCCAATCATACGATGAAAAAGAAAAATCACATACAACAAAGCGCCCTGACGCACACGTCGTCACCATCTCGACTGTTGCACCCAAACTCTGGCGTACTAACAGCAAACAGCCCGCCGACGATCGAACCGCGTGACTAACAGACACTTCGTAACGCGCCGTAAAAGATCTAGCCATAAGATTGGTCTGGTCCTCACTCTCAGCCTTGGTCTCCAGCACAGCGATGATGTCGAGTTCCTGTTCGACTGCTAGTCGGTAGAGTTGCCTCTTCCTCCTGCGATCTGAGAGGCCTCGGACATTAAGGGTCGCTATTTGGACAGGACTTCGTAAGGAGACCACGGGTTAGTGAGGACCAACACGCCTGCACCGCCGTTCATTGTGACAGTTTGTCGCGTGATCCTCCGCGGTCTGCGCCAGACCGCTGGTGGCCATCCACTCCGCTCCCGCCCGACACCATCCTCCACCTGCGTTCGAGCTAACGCAGCCGAAGTTCCTGGCCAATCGTGTCCGTGACGTCTTCGAACCTACACTTCGCAGAGCCCAGCTCAGCGTCCATCTCTGGTGTGATGGGGACCTCGTCTGACAACGGCAAAGCACCAGCCACGGCACTCTCCGTTGGAGGTACTGTCAAGCGCTCAACTGTAGGTTGATCTGCAGGAGCCGCAGTCGCCGGCTTGTCCGGCCAGCACGGGGCTGCTCACTTGGGAGAGGTGCCGGACGCGTCGTCGCTCTTGGCTTGCTTGGCCTGAATTTCATCTGGCGCGGCCACTTTCTCCGCCTCTTCCTCGTCCATCATTTCATCGTGGTCTTCGTTGACTCCTTGTCCCATAGCTTGGGCGTAGGAGCGGACACAGTCGTCACGCTCGTGGCCATAGGCGCGCCACTCGGAGCACCTGGGGGCCCGGCAGTCTTCATGGATATGCCCGGTCCTACGGCACCGGAGGCATACTGGGGCCGTCCCAGGCACAACGACCAATACCAAGCTGCCTCCGAAGCGCAGCTGATGTTGGAGGCGGTCAAGGGTGACACCCTCCCGGAGTACCAGCCTCACTATCCGAGTGGTAGACTCGGCTCTCTCGAAGCCCGGCACGTTCCAGTGGTCGGACGCTACGTCCTTCACCTTGCTGTACTCCGAGAAAGCCTTGCGAGTGGTGTCGTTCAACACGTCGAACGCCACCCAGCGTAACTTGATTCGTACCTCCTGCTTGGAGGGGTCCATGACAATGCAGGTGCGTCCCTTGACAGTGAGCCGTCCTGCGTTACCAGCTCGAGCTTGGCCGCGCAAGTCCTCAGGTCAAGCAGCCAGACATGAAACATCTGGTACGCCCTTATTCCGGCTACTTCCCCGAAGACCCCAGTTTGTCGAGCGGTTGCCAGAAATCCTCAATCCTGTATGGCCTTCCGGCCATATCGCAGTGAAGGACGACCGCTTTCTTCATTGCATCACCTGATGGAAGCTGAGGCAAAACAAACCTGGACTCACTTGAGCCGGGAAAAAATAGTACTACCGCGGCCGGCGAGGGCCGTTATCGCCGCTCCTTCCGAGCTCATGATTCGAACGTCCGACGCGTTCGGCAGCCGGAAGTAGAATGACTATGCCACGCCACCGCTTCGGAATCTCCTTGCAACCATTCGTTTTATACGAGTTTCGCGTAGTGCGTATTGCCATTTCCAGTCGAGGTGCACGACGTAGTGCGCATAGCTTTACTCATATGAAAATAAAATATAAAACTCCCGCTATATACGCGATGCGCGCGAGTCATTATCATAGCCACGGGACACAACGACGCACTCAAACCAAACCCGAGGTCGTTTTTCGCCGACTTTCAAAGTGCGCAAGCGGTGTCGCATTGCCCTGTTCTTAGCGGCACCGGGGCATTTTTAACACGAACAAGCAGTCCTAAGTGATCTTCCGGCACCGTAATATAGTCACCAGCTACGTTCGAGCAGAAAGTTGACTGCACTGATTAAAAGCTAGCAGTGTGTCGCTGACGCGTCGGCACAAAACGCAGAGCAGGTATTACAGCTCGCCGTAGAAGCCTCTCCATGCTGACAAAGCTGTCGGCGGCAGCGTGTGGCTTCTCTCGTTCATTTGCATGTGCTCTCTTGCGAATGAAACCACGCGTCAGAATAGCATGGGTAAGAAACGGCGTCTACAAGCCGAGCATGAGCGGCGACGGCGACGAACCTGGCAGCCAACTCCCACTGCAGCTAAGTTAGCTACCAGGCTGTGCTCGTCGAAATACCTACCCGATTTTCGATTCTTTTGAACTTTGCTGTCTCTTATTTCAAGTCCCTTGAACCACATACGATTGTTCCAATGGGCTTCACCAAAGCTGCCTGTTCACATTGACAGATTGGTTCAACAACGCGTTAACCCTCTAGAGCGTTCGGTGTTGCGACCTCTGGTTGCGGCACAGATACTTACACTTACACCATTGCTGGGACCATTTTGTGCCAAGCAAACTACACTTCACATTTCTTTGCTTCAATCTCACCGTCTGTTTCTTAAACACGCACTGCACAACTCCGTACTAGGGCCAGTCCTGCTTCATCATTTTTTGTTTTGTATTTGAAGTTCGCAGGGTGAATGTTTCTAGTTCCGGTATCAACCGGGAATTGAACTACGCATAAGTAATTTTACCATTGCATTACAACAGCAAATAATTAACCTCGTTGATGCCTAAAACTTACTAGTATAAGCGAAATATCTATAAGAAAATAAACTTCTTTATTTTTGTTTTACTTTTCGAAAACACGTAGCCATCATGACCCAACTAAATCCAACCCAAGCACGAGTTGATAGGGGTGTAAGTACTGGTGTGCAGTTACGCCGATCCGTTTTGGGGTGGAGAGGAGGATGCTGGTAGTTGGTGTACCATTACACCTGCTTAGTTACGAAGGGTGTGTGTGACCGGAAAGGGGTGCACCTGCGCCCGATACACCCAACTACACCCTTTTTTTCTTAGAGTGTGTGACGTGGTGGACACCGTCATTATACCCTTCGTTCGGAGTGGTCTCTTCCCCGACGGGAGCTTCCTTTTTCAAGATCTCGCGCCCATCCACACTGCGCGCACCGTGAAGGACCACTTGCGGCAGTGCGGCATAGAGGAGTTGCCATGGGTTCCGAAGGGCGCAGACCTCAACATCATTGAGAACGTGTGGGGCCGAATGAAGGCGGCCATGGTGCGGACTCCTATTTATTCCGCCACAGAAGACCAGCTGTGGGACGCAGTCCAAGCAAAATGGGAACGTTTGAGAGGAGACGCGTCTTTCGTGTCAAGTCTTTACGACTCGCTGCCGCCAAGGATGGTGGCTGTAGTCGAGCTAAACGGGGATATGACCCGTTACTGAGCCTGTTTTAGTTGACTTGATTTTTCTTTGACTGCAACCATTCAATTTTACTATCGCAGCCATTCAATTTTACTTCAGCAATAAAGTTTGCACTTTTCTTACCCGACACTACTGACACAACGTCGTCGTTACAGCAATTGGCTGCAGCAAACCTTATGGGCAGAAATCTTAGACGTCTGCACCCCACGGTCACCAACACACATATATCACAGGCCAAACGGCAATAACAATAAGGAAGACAAGAACCACAAGCTATAAATGCAGTTATCAAAGTCAGGACCACGTTAATTAATGATGCAGACGCGCTGGCCGACAATTAGTTTATGATCACCGCGCCCGAGATAGCTCTAGACTTCACAGGAAGCGGGGTTGGCGAAGCTGGCGCAGACTGACGCGAGAAGAAAAAAAGTTCCAATGTTTATTTGCTTTAACAAATACTGAAACTAAATCAGGAAAGCAGATGAGCACATTGGAAGAGCTTTCATTTTAGGGTTCACCACCTTTCGGGTATGCCGAAGTTCTTGCTATCACCAGTAGCATGCGCATGGTAGACAATAGCCGCAGCAGACAACACACGTAGCAGACAACACACGTAGCAGGCGAGGCGCGTAGCAGACGACAGGCGTAGCAGACGACACACGTAGCAGACGGCAGGCGTAGCAGACGATACACATAGCAGACGAGGCGCGTAGCAGACGACAGAAGAGCGCTCAGATGACGTGATGCGCGCGACGAGAATATAATCTCGCCGCACGCGCGATGCGCATGCGCAGTAGTTGCGCGGCAGTCCGGTAGAGCGCTCTGATAGTGCCCGCTGCCACGCGCTCCGGCGTCCCCACTAACTGTGATCAAGATTGTACATGATGTGGGCAACCGGTACGGCGTATCGGCTTCGCCGGTACGTGGTTACCAGTTACCGGTGTGGCCTACCGGCGGTGTCCGTACGTGTTTACCGGTCACCTGTACATGATATGGGCAGCCGGTACGGCGTATCGGCTTCGCCAGTACGTGGTTACAGGTCTCCGGTACAGAGCTAGCGGTTACCGATATGAGAATACAGGACTCCGGTGTGAACCGGTATAGGCCGATATACATTTGTACAGGTTTTTTCAGTAGGGACCATAAAATATTTGGATAATTAAAGTCGCTTAGTAACATTATTGAAGCATTTCGGAAACGTACCATAATTTTATTAGTTGAATCATGTAAATTGTCAACAAAAGTCGCACTGAATGATGGTGGACAATAGCAAACGCCCAAGATAAGCGTTTTGAAACGCATGCGAAGTTCAACCCAAACAAGTTCCAGGCTGCTTGGGACATCTACAGTAGACGAGATAATGTAATCGGCGACGGCAATCAAAACACCACCTCCGCGTCGTTCTTCTCTGTCACGCCGAAAAACTTAAATCGCCTGGTACACTCAAGAAGCTCGTTGCTCCCATTTTTTGCGGAAAGCCACGTTTCAGTAAGTACCACTACGTCAGCATCGCATGTGTCAATGACAGAGCTCAGTTCATCACGTTTAGGTGATGAACTGTTCGTGAAAAGAAGAGAAAATGTTAGTGAAAAGAAGAGAAAGTTTATTTTTGTTATCAAGCGCCAGTCCACTACCCTTCACGTGTTGTTATCGCGAAGCGCTTGCCGGTGATGCGTCACATTCAGTGTTCGAACTTCGATTCAGGCTGCGCTGGTTAGTGGTGCTAGCATGTTCAAACACACAGTCATCGATTGGGTTGTAACTGTAGGTCTTGTTATTTATGTCAAGTTTGTTGTATTTTAGTTTAAACACCGAGTTCTGCGTTTTCGCAAATTCAATCAGCTTTCTGCGTGCCTGACTTGTCGGAACAGAATAATCCTCGCTGACGGTAATGCCACTAGGCTTTAAGTTTGCTCTTGAAAATAACATCTGTTGTTTTAATTTGAAGGATAAAAATTTTACCATCACTGGTCTGCATTTGTTATCCGAGAAGACACCGAGCCTATGTGCACGTTCAATTCAGAGAGGTCGACACGACGTTCAGTCGCTTTTCCTCAGTCTGGGCCCAGGTTTCTGAATGAGCATCCGTAAAGCAGTAAAACAAAAAAATTATCGCGTCGTGACCTGTCCTTGAGCTCAGCCTGGCTAGCCCGTAATCGCGAGTTCTCATCAATGAGGCTATCAGACATCTGCCGTAACAATGACAAGTCTTGCTGTAGGAGGTCGCTGGACGAAGATTTAGATTCTACCGCAGTCAGCCTTTTATCGATATCTGTTATTTTGCTCTCGATTAATTCCTGCCTTTTCTTAATATCATTTACGGTGCTGACTAAACTTGATTGGTCTTTTTACATTTTTACAGTGCGCGAGTTAACACCTTGTAACATAACTAATTTAGCTAACTTGAAATAATGCACCTCAAATGCCTCTTGGCACATTTAGCATGGACCTTCTGTTGTGGCCATCATTAAAGCTTCTATCCCTTTGCTGCTGCATTTTCATTATGTGACTGTTGCAAATTTGGTTCTAAACCAACCAGCCATCTGCATCTTTTGTAGAGGGAGTCACGGTTTATACCCATTACAGTTCACGCCAGAGTAATTGAAAAATGCTGGTTATGAGTTGTAGTTTGGCGCGGTTAAACTCATGCCAGGAGCTCTTGATTTATTACTCCATTTTCACATTTCACATAAAAACAGTGCCAACAAGAACAAAAAAAGACTATCAAAGTATCAACTTCTAAGAACCTTTAGTTCAGCACCCATGAACATACAACACATATTGCACGGAAGAGATACACAGCCCTTTACATTATACATAACCTGGAACAAATTTATGTGAGCACAATAAAACTGCATGTTCGAATATTTCATTGATAAAAACATTATTTACACTGATTAAAAAAACAAAGATTAAGAATGCTGCACCGCGGAATGCCCAACATAAACAGAAAATAATCTGATAAACAACCACACACATATTGTTTTTCTACTTTGACATGCGAGCTGCATGTCAAAGTAGATTGCAGTTCTTGGGGCACAAACAAAGCAAGCTGGCAATCGACACGCAGCTCGGTGCCCGCAGTGGCGTGGATGGTGTCGAAATTAATTCTTCCCAAACCGTGACTAGTGGACTGCTCCGAGGTTTTCTTTGGAGGGCCTCGGTTGCACTCTTGGAATCATGGGTGGAGGTGGTGGGGGGAGTGCTGAGACTTCGGCGTTGGCTTCCCTGAACGATGACAGACGCTGAAGCCGTTCCAATACTTCGTTGAACAAAGTGTCCCCATACTCTGCAAAAGGAGGGAGCAATGTAATATACATTTATATATTAATTCACAAGGTAAGTGCTGTAGTCTTGAAGGCAAAAGTAAGTGAGCACTTTCTCAAAGTGCATTCTTGCAATTATGATAACCGTGCAGTAAACCACTGCATTCACAAAGCTTACATACGGTGTGTAGCACAAGAAATGCAGGAGAGGCTACACCCATAAGAACATTCTATGCACCAAGCTTGATCCCTAGGCAGCAGTGGGACGTCGTGTTGCTTTTTGGTCTTTTGGATTCCCTTCTTTGTGTACATACCTATATAAGGTCGTAAAGCTTGGAATAAACGTTAAGTCTCTTTGGAGATTTGTGCTCCTGCTGTCCTCCTTGTCCCCACTCTCCAGGGTTCAAATAATGTTTGACACATTGGCGTTTTATGCACCTAAGCGCATAAAGTGCCCAACATAAAGCACTGAGTAGAGCTTGCTTCATGTGGGCAGAGTAGCTTCTCATGTTGAATTGAACTACAGATTACTCTAAAAAGAGTTTCTTGAGACAGCTCACCATAAGCTGGCTCCGTTGTGAGGGGGAATGCTGCCAGGTGATCTTTCCGGGCTTTTGGGGCCTTCACATGCGACCTGTCTTCTCCCTCAGCGGTTTGGGCCTGGAGTCGCTTGCTATGTTCATTGAAGTGCAAAATGGCGAGGTAGGTACTCGGAAAGAAATGTCAAGTGTCCCCAGGCAATGCAAACATATACAAAAAAATTACAAGCTGGGTTACCGGGCACGCATTCCCTCATACGAAAAAGCAAGGGACTTCGGTGCAAATTTAATTAAGACGCTTTGAAACGACTCTAGTCCATATGTATGGCATGAGGGTGACACTTTCTTCAGGTCACGCAACAATGTTGGTGCCATCACCACTTTCAGAAATGCTTTATAGGCTGGTGATCCTGGGGAAAAAATGACTGGCATTGTTACCTGGATGCAGTTAAACAACAGAAACGAAAAGCTCACCTTGGCTAAGCCACTCTTTGTTTGTCAGGGGACCATGCAGACACTGAGTGAGGCTACCTTCGTGGCCATCATGAAGATCCACAACATGCCGTTTAATCGTATGCCACAAATCCAATGCCGTTGGTTCATCTCCTTTACCAACCGCAGCACACCAGTAGAGATGGTTGCTGGTGGGCTGAACCCAGCTTTTTAGTTTTTGTTGCAAGGTCGCTAACTGGCTGCTGTGAGCTTCTTCGTGATTCCTGTTAAGGTAGATTACATAATTCTTTCAATAAATGATGCACCAGCAGTTCATGCTACACGTTTGTTAGTTCCTACAGTTGCGCTGTATTTTTGTCGCTGATCGACATACCTTTTGACATGTGCCAACTGTCAAAAAAGTGTGTCATGGTCTGGTGGTTGTTGGCAATTTTCTTTTTATTGGCACTGTGCCGGTCTGTGGTAATGGACATGATGTTTATGCCTTCATCTTGCAGGTAGTTGAGGGCTCGGACAAAGCCCACCTTCTCTATCTGCGAGCTGGATTTCACCTCATCGCACTGACAAAGAAGTAGATAAGTCAGTAGCCTAGAGCAAATACTGGTACCACTATCTCATCTAATGTTTCATAGCAGTGCTCACAATGTCATCATTTGTCTGAAAAGAATACTGACTAAACAAAAATAATTTGTCATTGCGAAATGATAGATTATAGTGTAAGGACACCACTCAAGGGTTTATGTTCCAGAGTCGCATGCTTGCATAAAAAAAAAGTTAAGTAAAAACCACAGAACCAGTTAGGTGCCCTGTGATGTTGGAGGAGTCGTGGAAGTCACTCACTGCGACCATGCAATTAATCTGTCTTTAAATATAAGAGTTTGTGGTGCTGCCAAAATCCAAGGCATTACTCCAGCTTTAGAAATAATTGTTCACTATTTTACACCGCAAATATTTTGTACATGAAAACTCAGAAGGGAGGGACACTAGCCTCAAATAACCAAATCTTGACAGGCAGTTTCTAAACACAAAACAAACAGATTTCCAGCTGAAAGTTTTCTGCGTGATAGGCCCAGATAAATAATGTTTCCAAGATATTCTTGGCAACCATAAATACCCTCTCAGTGTTACTTTATGTAGGGTTCCGTGCTTTGGGTTAGCTACGGAAAATACAAGGACTGTTCTTCCAAGAAGTAAATTTTTTTATTGCAAATTCAGTTTTTTTTTTATAAAACTTTCCTTATTTCAAATTTCCAACTCTATGCGACAGGGGGCAACGGTCCCGAAGCAGCGCATCAACACTTTTTTTACACTCGGTAGGTTCAGGAATGTTCAGTCAGAAAAAAAGGTGACGAGAGAATTGTCCGGAACTGTTTACAAGATCTAACATTGCGAAAAAATGGAACCGGGCCGCATGGTGTTTGAACCTTGTTCCCCAGCGTAGTAGCTGTGTGCGTTTCCAAGTTTGCCACGCACACGGCACTATATGCACAAGCAGGAACCAGGAACATTTTCTATACCGAAATACATGAGGTATATCATTCAAGAAAAATTTGTTCTGGTGCTCAGCCAAATTAGAGTTTTTCTGGTAAAATCATCTTGACAAAAACCGAAACAGCAAGCGTTTTAATATTCTTATTTGATATATGCAAAAAGCATGGAAATCAGGACACAAATCTCATGCATGACTTTATTCCTTTTAACTACAATCACCTTGTAGCCCATTTCTATTAGTTCTCTCACCTTATGTATGGCATTTTATGTAACAGGAATGGCTCAAATAAATAAACATTCTTACCTCACCAACTTGCACTTGCTCCTTGTGTACAATCTTGTGGAGAGCATTGCAGTAGAAGCTGTATGTGCAGTATTTTGCGCTGTAGCCCGGCGAATCGCAACGCCCATCAACAGCCAGGTGCACTCCTCCTGCACTCCTCATGCTTTCTAGAAACTTTTCCTGTTCTGTGTTCCATACCTGTGTAAGAAAACTCAATTTGGAATAGTTTTTTTGGATTACCCGTAGACCTCTGATATATTGCCAGATATGTCACTGAGTTAGGAGTGTGTGCAGCTGCCATGCAGATACCTAAGGTAACAATGCTGCCACTGGTCAATCACTAGATTGTCATAAATGACAAAGCAGGCAAAGTATCGGGAATGAGATGAGACTGTGGCGTCCCAAGCAGCTAACTTTAGAGCTAAGCGGATGAGGACAACAAATAACTATGACTCCGCGCTGGACTGACAACCGAACGCTGCTTCAGCGTTCGGCTGGAGTTTGTGCTCTGCTGTCGCCTAAGGGGGAGGAGGGGCTCTTGTGTTACCACTCTGACCTGCTTGAACAATGCAGCATGCACGGTGCGTATCCCCGTTCAGCACAAACGCCCAAGTGAGTTAAGCTCGCATTCTCTGACGGCCGCTTTCGGGAGAGATCCGACACTAAAAATAAACGTCACCTCAATTACTATTAGTATTTTTACGTTCAAACGTGCAGCCCTCTCCCTTTCGCAACTTTTCGTCTGACCCCCTCCTTGTCGGGTTCATGATGCCTCGGCCTGCCGTTGCAAGAGGCTGCCGACCCCTGCTATAGACTATAGTGCTTCTAAATACACATTAGGAATTGCTAATGATCCTTCAATACTAAACGTTTGGCTGTAGATAAATGCACAACTTGTTATTATATCAGCAACTTATCTGAAATGCTTTGACCCAGTTCACTCATGTACAGTTGCACGGAAGGAAATAGTGATAGTGGGTGAATTGCTTTTACTAGACGTCGTGCCACCCCCGCACTCGATGGAGGCTGCAATTGTGTGGCTGCTGCTTCAGTGCTTCGGACCCTTACTCGGTGCATCCCAAAATTTGATGTTGTCTCCTAGGTGATGATACATATGTCATGTCGGAAACTGTCAACCCTCTTTTTACATTTCACCACATGCAGACTACTCTGTGGTTAAAAGAATGCCGAGTACATACACAGTATTCCCTGAACCATTCATCACATACGGAAATCAGATATATGACTATTTAAAGCGTCTGTTCATTCAAAGCATATCAGAAAAAATTGTATCTGCTGTCTCCATAGTGTTCTTTCAGACTGAACAGAATGAGCTGCAAAACGGTGATTTTAAAACTTACATCACCTATAGCTGGCGAAAGGCACCCCTCCTGGTACCTGTAGAATGTGCGGTCACAGATTACTTGGAGGTTTATGAGCCGCAGCATACTTAACGTGACGGTGGGGTTCACCCAACTGAAGAGAACAGCAGAGGAAAGGACAATATTCCCCGCACTCCTGCCTGCCACCTGCGGTTCACTCGTCCAGTTCCTGATATGCTCACTTGTGGGGGTTGGTCTCGTCGGCACTATAAAAAGATTTGTAATCGAAGCTGTAAATGAATTGTATAATATATAAGAACGCACTACAGTGGACTCTTTATAATTCTAACTCGGATAATTCAAACTTCGGGTTAATTCAATATATTAAAATTTTAGGTGTCCCACTATGGTTTTAATGTATTTATAAGCTGCTGAATTCAAGCAGTGTTTTTGCTTAATTTTTACTATTTCTTTGTCGCAGCGGGTTGGCCCCGTTGAGTGCGCATCTCACCTAGCACGCACATAGTGCAGTAAGGCAATACTCGCGCAAAGCTCGCGGGCAAGGCTTTTGTACAGTATGCGGGTGCTCGGTGAGAAGCATGTTCAATAGGGCTAGCCCACCTTGCAAGCAGTATACCGTCCCAACAATCTGCTTTCATTATTTTTGCTTGTTTTTTTCATTTTTCTGATTGCGTTACATTCGAGATTAAAGAAAGAATGTTTGCATATAGCGAGCACATTTATATGTTCCCTCGAATAGAATAGCGGGGAGACTTTTTAGGTTTAAATTTATGTCAAATCTGTCATTTATCTACCACCACAAGTAGGCATTGGACCTTCTGAGGTCACAGTTCATACACATTGTTATATTAAAACTAACAGGGCTTAGCAGTGGACGGTCGGGAACAACCTTCACGAGTTCAGCTGAATTTTTGTTGAAGCATGGTAAAACGGTAATAAAAGGTTTGGAGAAACTATTCGATAGTCGACTACAAATTATTCTGCCAAAACTACTACTCGTATCGAACTTCGCCAGTGTTGTCTGTGCGTATAGCGAATTGCTACATTGCCTCACGTAATTTTTAGATAAATTTTTGATACATCAAACAAAAGCTTGCGATATCCTGGAGTTTGAAATAATGAGAGTCGACTGCAGTTAGTTAAAAGGGACACTGGCATTCCAAAAATTAGTTGTTCTTTGCATAAAAAAGCTAGATTCCACTGTGTGAAAGCACTCCTTCATTTCAGGGTCACACATATGCTAGCAAAAAAAGGCAAAAAGAAACGCATAAAACCAGCGAGGTTCTTCCCAATGTCTCTCAATACAGGCTGTGAGCATGGTAGGTCACTCTGCATTTAAATATACAATGTTTCTCTAAATCCGTGTTTTTATTGTTTCAGTAACCGTAAAAATAGGAACTTCAGCTGTCCTGTTCATCAAAACATAGAATGTGGCATTCTAGATGTCTTGAAACTTGTAAAAAAATTATTATTCACGTCGTACCTGTATGTGACCTTGCTAGTAAGGAGATGAAGAGTCAATCTCTACCGACGGTCACCTAAAGAAGTGCAAAAAATGCGAGGACAAGGAAGTAGACAGACAAGAGCACACTCGCAACTGGTTTTTATCGTCGTCGTTTTCGCTCACCACCCGTCACAGGAAGTCAGCAGCATCCTGTCGACTGTGCCAGTCAACTGTCAGAGGCAGGGGGTCGGTAAAGATGGAGACGACGGGTGATGATGTTCACCCAATGGAAGTCCCACAGGAAGTCGAATTAGAAAAAAAATAGAAACTAAAAGTTGTTCGATCCCATTGGAAATATTCCGACGTTGGTTGGTTTACAATGGCCAGCATGGCGACGTTTATTTCAAAACGAAACAAGTCAGCGGTAATTTACAATACAAAGCTTCCAAAACTAAAACCCATACCCAGTCTGAAAAACCTAATCCCTCGAGAATCCTCTCGGCACCCCTTTTCTAGACTCGTAGTGGCCTTGCTTCCCTCCATAGACGGACCACTCAATTCAACTTTGTCCATTGTCACGTGGTACACTCTTACCCAAAGACCAGCAAGCTGTCAACGTGATCCCCCTCCGACACCTCAAGGGTCAAAACCAAATTCCTTGTAGATTCACTAAATGCTCTCCTGGCCACCTGGCTGGCGCCAGCCAGTTAAGTTATTGCGTTGATTAAAAGCGAAGTTTCTACACAAAACGGCGAAATACACCAGACACAAGCACACACGCTTAAAGGCCGGAAGTGCGGACAGAAGTACTACTGTCAGGGACACGGCTGTTTCTGCGCCCCAAACAGAAACCCAATCTGTTTCTTAACCACCGGGGTCCGACTCGTTTTCACCGAGCCCCGCGGCTGCTCAAAGTCCTCCGCGCGTGGGGGCGGTAGGCGACTCCCCGTTCATGCTCTCCTGCAAGCGTACCCCCTGCCGCGGCTCTGAGAGCAAAAGCCCAAATATGCCGACACAAACATAAGCAGATAAAAAAACAATGCCGACTTAACTATAGAAAGATAAGCTTTCTAAACAAAACATACTTATTAAAAACAAAATCCTGTGTTACTTAACAGCCACTTTCGTTCATAATCCGTCTTTTTTAGCCGCCTTGTTGAACCTGCGCTGTTACTTAGTTCACACTCCATTCTCTACCACAAAAGAAAGCAGACACAATCCTCACGCCTGGAAGTTCGGTCTCGCCCCAGCATCCGCGTACGCATAGGCCTCCGCCTTGTGATATCGCCTCCCTCTTGCCGTTGTCCTTCACTAAACTGCTCTCTGCGCGGTTGCGCTGCTATTTCCACTGTTTTGTCAACAAACGGGCGCCGTCGGTATTCTTGGCTTGTAGTGCTAATGCTGATGCATCAAATTTTCCAGCCTAACACGCACTCGTGTGAAAAACAGCGACTTGCGGGAGTGACAGAAGCCTACAGTCAAAGTGCAAATACCGTTTGGGAGTGGTCAGCTACTTACATATTCGCGCTTCTGTTATTTTTGCTTCTTTTCCCAGTCAGAAAGTTCACCAGACCTCTTTGGCATGTTGTGGTGCTTCCTGGTGTAAACATCAAACTCGTCTAATGTGTCCTTGTGTTTAATAAAGAGCCTATTGGGTTATGGTGTGTACAGCACACCAGATCTTTGTGTCCTGGTGTGTCCATCAGGCCAACTTATCGTGTGTCTGTGCGCAGTACACCAGCCTTGTGTATCCTGATGTGCACATCCGATCAAATTAGCGTTTTGGTGTGCAGATCACATCAGCCTATTGTATACGGAAGTGCACATCAGATCAGCTTAGTAACAGTTGTGATAGCCTTGCGTATCCGAAAGTGCACTTCAGATCAGCTTGGTGATGGCTGTGATTGCCAAGTGTAGCCTTATGTGCACATCAGAGCAGCCTAGTGTGTTGTGTCGTGCATTCAACCACCGAAAAGTGTGTCCTCGTGTGTACATCCGGTCAACTTAGTGTATCTGCTGTCCAGCACAGACCAGCTTAGTGTTTAAAAAAAAAACACGTTTAGAGTTTATAAAATGCACAGAGAATATTTGCCGTAATATTTAGGAATAAACATTTTTGTGGTTAATTAAATGGAAGAAAATCATTATCTGACAAATGCATTTCCTTTTTGTATCTCCAAGGAAGAACACGGGCCTTGAAAACCCAAAAATATCGGAAACTGCTAGGCTTTTGTCTTGCATAGGTAAAACGTTCTACAGGGTGATTTAAGGAGACGCCAGGCTCTTTAAATCGACCCAAAATTCGTTTTTTTAACCTATCACGCTATGATTTTGTGCGGCGTTGCCCACAGATGGTGCATTTTTTTCTTTTGCGAAATTTGCAAAGAGCGAACTTACCTGAGGAAAAAGTAAAGAAAGAAAAAGGTTTAGCTCCTATGGAAACGCAGCGACGCCACCGGTCTTCGAACAACACGGCGCCGTTTCGCACGAAAAACAAGAGATGGCGCAACGAACGCCGCCAACGAACGAGCATACGGCGCCGAGAGCCGGCGTCTTTAGCAGACAATCTTTTCAACTCAAAAGCGCCGCGCGTTCCCTAGGTGGCGACAGTCACCTTAGGAACGCCTTTCAGGTGGTAACAAGGAACTGGAGTTTCTTGTCTGCTAAAGACCCCGGCTCTCGGCGTCGTATGCTCTTTCGCTGGCGGCAGTTGGCGTCACGACCGCTTGCGCCATCTCTTGTTTCCCGTCTGAAACGGTGTTATGTTGTTGGAAGGCCGGTGGCGTCACTGCGTTTCCATAGGAGCTAAGCTTTTTTCCTTCTTTACTTTTTCCTCACGTAAGATCGCACTTTGCAAATTTCACAAAAAAAGCACCATCTGTGGGCAACGCTGCTCAAAGTCTGAGCGGGATAGGTTTAGAAACTGAATTTTGCGGTTGATTTGAGGAGCCCGGCGTCTCCTTGAATTACCCCGTAGAATCATAACCGTTTAGCGATACTCTGATGCCTGTGTCACGGAGCTCTTTATTATATAGTTTTTTTTTCATACCATGGTGCACACTTGGTAGATCTTAGAATGGCGCTATACTGCAACTAATTAGGCCAGCTGATAATCCTATCGATCTTTCAGAGCCATCCGTACTTTGGAGCTCCTCCCCCTCAGTGCACAGAAATAATCGAGCTCCCCCTCGCCCACTTTGATTCTCCTCGCCTACCCTTTGTTCATATGATTTTCCTGGAAACCAACCAGCGTCAAGCACCTCAGTCTTCCTCTCCTTGCCGTCAACCACTCATTTTGAAGCCTCGCGGCCACGCTTTTATCGGAGGTTCACTTGTGTGCTTCACGAAACGACGAGCATTTAGCAAAAGAACATATAACGTTAAATTCGCAAATAAATTCATGTTGCGAAAACTCCTTTTTGGGGTTGTACATTTCATTAGGTACCTTCTTTTTTATTCTCAGCACCTAATTTCTTTTTCTTTACTTTTTCCTCAGGTAAATTCGCTCTTTGCAAATTTGAAATTTTACAAAAAAAGAAGAAAAAACATTCACCATTTGTGGGTAACGCTGCACAAAGTCGTAGCGCGATTGGTTAAGAAACCAAATTTTGCGGTCGATTTAAAGAACCTGGTGTCTCCTTGCGTCACCCTGAACTTGGTGGACGGCCTCCATATTAAGCCTCTTTTATAACCCTGCTTTATTTTCATTCTAACCGCCCTTCAAAACGGTGTCCGCCGAGTAGTTTAAGCGTGATCAGCGCTGTCACGCTACAGTAGTTTCGCTTCGGGATTGCACAGCCATAATAGGCCTATTGCCATATTACCCATGCGTCAAAGAGAATGCAGGGATAGGCGTTCCACGCGCCACACGCGCAAGCTTTCCCCGTATAAAAGATTCAAAGTAAATAACCAAAATATAGTGTTGACGAACGCGCGTGCAAGATGCAATTTGTTTTAGGTACTAGCTTTAGAAAAGTTACTACTTCTGACGCCACCACGTGCGGCGCGTGGAACACCAATCGCTGCATTCTCTTTGATGCTTCGGTAATAAACCAAATCGTCAATTGGTCCAAGCGCGCCCTCAAGGGAGCGCGCGACTACCGTTCACTCTAAGACAAAATGGAGAAAAATGGTAGCAACGGCGTGTCTTCTTTTCTTCTTGAGTTCCTGTATAGGCTCCCTACGGGAGCCAGAGTTGCGCGTTCATGCATGGCATGTGGATTCAGGTCCTCACGTGACTGAATTCGGCGAATAGCAACGCCGTGCGCTAGAGGCGCGCGGCGCGCTCAAAAGCCGGGGAACGTACGCCGGAGCGTGTGCAACGTCTACTTTGTTGCACCACACTTATATGGCTCCTGACGTGATCGGATCTCGGCGAATAGCGGCGAGGGCGGCACGCGGCACGTGGAATCAAACGCGCAACTCTGGCGTCCGTAGGGAGCCTATACAGGAACTCTACTCCCTTCTACTGACGCGCGCCCCAAGCGGACACGAGAAGAAGGGAGGAACGAGACGTTTTTTTCTTTCTCCAGGCAGACGGGAGAAAGTTTTCGCCCTCCCGACTCATCTTCTTTCGGTTTCGTTTTCTGAGCACGTCATGCACGTTGTTTAATAAATTAATGTTGAGTTGATTGAGCTTTAGCGGCAGCGAAGGCTGCCTGTAATTCCGTCTCCCAATATAAACGTGCGCAACAATTTGGTTGCATTGACATCTTTACCACTAATTTTATCAAACGACCAAACGAAGCCGCTAGAAACGGCGAAGTTTCGGAGCTGCGCCAGCAGCGCTGCGTACACTGGGTAAGATGGCCATCTTCGGATGGCGGAACCCACGCGGAACCAAGCGAACCGCGCGGAACGATCTGTCGACGTTTTCGACGTTATAGAAATCGCAGGCACTGCGTCCAAGACAGGCAGGTTTTGCTGCCGGCTGCCTGGGTGCCTTCCGTGCTGAGTTCGATTCTGTTTTCCGATGTCGAGTGCCAACCGGCAATCAACGTGGTTCTGTATTTCTGCGTGTCAGCAACATAGCAGCAACATGGTAATGACACTGTTGTGCGTTGTGAACAGAATACTGGAATTATCGCCGATGTGACCGTGTGTTCGCGTATCAGTGATGTAACAACAAGATGAGATGACGTAAACTGTCGGGCATTGATGCCGCTGGTGGGCCGTGATCGGCGGGGGCGGGGTGTCGCAGTTTGATATTCCGCTCTACATTAAAAAGTTTAAGACAATTTGAGGGATTAGGCACGTGCCATCGATCGACTTACGTATAGTCATGTTGGAACGCTGGTGTGAACGGTATAAGCTCCTATCGTACTGTGGCCAATGTGACTATCGATTTTCTACTCCCTGAGAGAGATTGCACTCTGGGGAAAGGTTTGAACAGTACGAAATCATGACGGAAAGTAAGTATATTTGTAGTGTAGAATTTTAGCACTAAAAAAGGATAGTAGGTAAAATCGAAAAAAAATGCTATTCCTCATTTGGTTTTTTAAGTATACTACGGTTCGTGGAGAAACTGCCCTCCAAGTGGCAAGCTGGGATGAGCGCTAGAAGTTTTCGAGCTCGCAATGGCATAGCTCCGTACACATAAAGGGAAACTCCGCTTCATTCTCGGTTGTTAACGAACACTGCGACTCTCTTTAGTATCATCTAGAGAGACCGAATGTCAAATATTATAACGTAATACCACCTAAAAGATCACTGAACAGGTGGACAAAAACTGAGATGCGCGAAGTCACCAAAATCCGCTAATTTAGCGGGGGACGTGCGGCGCAGCCAACGTTGTATTTCCGTTGTGGCTGACGTCTGTTACATACGCAGTATTTTTCTTGGTATTTTCTTTTCCAGGGACAGCTTACCAGGCGGCGCTACGGACGCGCTCCATGTCTGAGCAAGCAGAGAGGCGAGACAGACAAAGAAAAAAAAAAAGGAACTAGAACAAGAGAAACGAAAAGACCGAGAGAGAGTTGTACGGGATGAGCAAATATGAGTTTCGCTGACACACGTGCCAACCGGTGCCAACAGACTAACCGCCTGGGTTGCCGCCTACATAGCCTGCTTCTTCGCTGCTTGCGTTGCCTGTTCGCCGCCGCCGGCTGGGACCGCCCTCCATCCTCGCCCTTCCTTTCGCATCCGCCTCCTTTCTGGGTCACCGCTGGTAGATCACGTGACTCATTGTATTCCACGTGGGTGCGTATGCAACTGACGTTAAGGGTACAATGTTGCCCGGCTGTGCCGAAGTTTCAGTTTCGGTTTGCGATTATGGTAAATAACAAATCGCACGAAAACAATTTTGCTTTTAATGAGACAAACGGTCTAGGGTTGTTTTGAAGTACTTTTCATGTATATATCACAAACTATATCAAAATGTCCGAAATCGAGCGGATTCGCCCTTTAACGCCTGCGGAAAGTCGCGGCTTTGACTGCATTCAAGTTGATCGAAAAGCGATTTCTCTACCCATGAAGCACCACTTCCAGCTCAGTGAAAATGCGCTCTACAAAGATTAATTTACCACGGCAACTGCAGCCGTGCGCGAACAGCACAAATAGAAAAACAAACACTGCCATAAAAATAGTGGCTACGACGTGCCGTGCGGGGAGACAAACTAATGGCTTGGAACCGCATTGGAGCGGCCTGATTTATTGGCTTTCAAATAATTACGACATAATCGAGCGTTTTCTTTTTATTAAGAGGTTTATCCCCTGAGCCATTCAAAATACTCTCAGAGTTATGACATTGCTGGAAAAAAATTAACGTGCTGGGAATTGTAGGAGAAGCGCTGAAGTAAACTCACTCAAACTCACACTCCCACCAGAAAAACGGTCAATCACGTCGCGCTGACTTACAGCACAAATTCTATTTTCGTCTTCTTTCTTTTTTCTTTTACCCGTGTTAAATTTGTCATCTCACTTTGTCCTCTTCTGTACAAAATAAATAGCATGAGCTTCGAGAGTGACGATATAACAATTATTTTTCCTTGAGTTACAATTGTAGCTCTTCCTTCAAACCAGTAATTGTAGCTAGAAGGAAGAGTTACAATTGTAACTCTTCCTTCAAACCAGTAACCTCGGGAGTCCCACAGGGTAGCGTACTAGGTCCACTACTATTTCTAGTCTACATTAATGACTTGCCATCCTGTGTCTCATCCCGAATTAGAATTTTTGCTGACGATTGTGTAATTTACCGAATAATTTCCTCTGTCAATGACCAGAAAGCTTTGCAAACTGATCTAAATGCTATTAATGCATGGTGCTCTTCCTGGCTAATGACCCTAAATTGCTCTAAAACAAAGTTTATGTCTTTTACTAATCACGTACCCCGGATTCCTACCTTCTATGTGTTAAATAATAATACTGTTGACCTCGTCTCCACTTATAAATATCTTGGAATTCATTTGCAACCTGATCTGTCATGGCACTACCATATAAAGCTCACCCTGGCGGCTGCTAACCGCTCTTTCGGATTTCTCAAGCGTAACCTTAAACAGGCTCCTCCTAACATACGCAAACTTGCCTTTTCCACACTAATACGTCCAAAATTAGAATATGCATCAGCCATTTGGGATCCCGAACATGCTTACATCATAAACGACATTGAATCACTGCAAAATCGTGCCGCTCGCTTCATATTTTCAGATTATTCACGTCATTCCAGCGTCACAGCACTAAAACGCCGAGCAGAGCTACCCGAACTACTCCATCGTCGCAAACTTTCACGCCTATCTCTTTTCCATAAACTTTACCACCACGCGTCACTTCACGGTGATTTCTTCGAGCCACCTGCCGTTATTTTTCCACGCCGCGATCACCCCTACAAAGTTAAACGCATAACCTGTAAGTCATCTGCCTTTTCCCGGTCATTCATTCCACGTACCACAATCGATTGGAATAATCTACCATCGCACATTGCCTCAGAAAAAGACACCACGAAGTTTCAAGAACAAATTCAAAATACTGATGCCATCTAACTTTTGCTGTTTTACATTGTTGTTTCATCTTTTCCGGAACGTGCAGAGCAAATGTGTACTATTTTGTTTTTACCTTGACTCAGCTTTATTGCAGTGTGATGAATGAGTGTATGTTTTTTTTTTATTCGTTTTTGAGTGTATCCTTTATTTTCTTTTTATTATTAAGTGTATTGATTGTTTTCTAGTATTCTGATATGTTGTTCAATGTGCACTAGTTCCTATTGGAACGATTTATGTACCCCCCCCCTATGTAATACCCTCTCACGAGGGCCTTTAGGGGTAATATGAATAAATAAAAAAAAAAAAGCGTTATTGATGGACTACTAACACAAGTGTCACTCCTTTTATGATGGTAGCTGTCTCTATTATCTCACGTGTTAACTGCTGATGGTTCTTTCCAATTACGGTGCTATTTTTGAAGTCTGCAGTGCACCCACAGTCACGGTAGTGAATGGGCAAAAGTCCCGGGTTTGCTAATCGGGTGTTGTTGTCATGTTCCCTTAATCTGTTAATTATACATGTTCCAGTTTGTCCTATGTATTCTTTGCCGCATGAAAAGGGAAAGGAATAAATCACTCTTTCTGAGCAAGGTATGTATGGGGTTCTAAGCTTTTAAGTGCAGACGGTATTAGTTTTTTGTATGGCGTTATCTTTTTTACATAGGAATGAGAGTTTGATGGGGCGGAAAAGACTACATCGATATTTGCTCGATTCCCAATCTTCTTCAGGTTATGAGAAATGTTATGAATGTAGGGGATGACTACCGGTCTTTGGTTACTGTATTTTTCGCGTGGCTTGCTGGATTGACTTGACCTTTTTTAATCTTCGGAAATTAAAAACAGCGCGGAAAGACGAGGACCAGACAAAGAAGTGACACGGACGTAGCGCTGACTTACAACTGAGTTTATTGAACGCAAACTCGCAATATTTATTTGTGGTGTCACGAACAAAAGAACATAAAAAATTCAGCCCATGTGATGCGTCACCAATAAAAATAAAACAATGATAAAAAACATTGAAAAAATAATAATGAAAAGCGCCATGACACAGCCGTACAGAGTATGTGCTAAAAATCGTGCAAGTCACGGAACCAGAAAATTCATCTCTTTGCCTGATAGGGCCACAGAAGGACTGCTTACACATGCTGCACCCAACCTCGCTATCTCAACAGCCTCTAGAATTTCCCGAGTAAGCTGGTCCCTATGACGCTTAACAACCTCACACCGTTGGAAGTCGGGAAGGCAACCACAGTCGCGGCAATGAATGCCCAGGTGACCAGACACGGTTGTGGAGACACTGTAAGCGTGCTCTCTCAACCTGTCGTTGAGACAGCGGCCCGTCTGGCCAACGTAGCGCCTGCCACACGTCAGAGGGAGAGAATAAACAACCCCCTCCGAACACGGGACGAAGCGATCTCGATGCCTCGTACTGCAAGCCGTGGCCGCCCTCGAAGAAGGGTTAACCGCTCTGCACAACCTGGACAGCTTGTCCGGGGCAGAGAATAGAACGTCGACGTCACACCTGCCAGCAATGCGTTTTAGGTTGTGGGACAGGCCGTGTACGTAGGGAATAACCACAAACTTTCTTCTTTCCCTCCCCTTTCTGTTGTTGGCCTCTTCTTCACTTCTCATAGGGCTGCTCTTGATATCTTTCAGCAAAGACTCGGCGACCGTTGTTAACACGTGAGAGGGAAACCCAGCATCTGCGAGGCGTTCAGTTTGCCTGTCAAAGCTATGTTTAATTTTATGATAACAAGACCTACGCAGCGCATGTGTATAGCATGTCCTTGCAATCGCCCGCTTGACAGTTTTTGAGTGAGCGGACTCGAATGGCAACAATGGCTTTCCAGCACGGGGTTCATAGCTCCAACAAAGATGACCTGGACATATAGTTAAATTTAAATCCAAAAACCGGATGCATCCTGCCTCAGGCACTTCATGAGTCAGAACAAGTGGCGAAAGGCAATGACTAAAAATGCCTAGACGAAAGAAAGGATACGGCATCGGCATGAAACAAAATCAGAAAATCATCTACATACCGGAAGACCTTTGCAACTTTGGTTCCCCCAAGCCGATCAAAGATGATGCGGTCAAGGCTCGCTAACAACAAGTCGCTAAGTACGGGGGCAATGCAAGAACCAATACATACCCCTTACCGTTGCAAATATATGTTACCCTCCCAAGTCGCAAAGGTCGACCTCAGATACATATCAAGGAGTTCCATGAAGCCTTCAACTGAAATTCCCGCAGCATTTTGAAAGGCAACTACACCAAACACATCGATGCAGTCACGAATGCAGGTAAGGAGTCCATTATGTGGCAAGGAGTAATACAAATCCTTAATATCGAATGAACAGGCCATAAAGCTAGTACGCTGGTTGTCTTTAAGAAAAGAAATGACATTATCGGAACTCTTCACGAGAAAAGGATCGTGAATCTCAAACAGCTTCAAACTCTTTTGCAGGAACAAGGCAACCGACTTCTGCCAAGTACCGGCCTCCGAAACAATGACACGCAAAGGGCAATCTACCTTGTGCGTCTTTGCTGCGAAGAAAAGCTCCAAACTAAGCTGTTTCCCAGCGTCAATTTTCTTAACCAGCTGTTCGAGGTTCAGCCTCTTACAAAGTTTTTTCGCCTCAGATTTTTGTTTAGTTAGGGAAACGCTGTCCTTAGGCAGGAACACAGACGAAATAGCCACAAGTGCCTTGGATTTATAAAGGTCAACTGGAAGGACAAGGAACCCCCCTTCTTTATCTGAGGCTAATAAAGACAAAGAGTTATCTTTCAAAAAGGTTGACACCTTCTTAACCGGGATCTTGCTAGCGCCAGGCGTGCGTCTGGTCAACACATCCAGTCCCTCAGAGACGCACCTCTCAGCCTCCGCTTCCGGAACTTTCCTGGCAACATCCCGGACGAGGCTCAGAAGTTCCGCCCGCGATTTCTTCGGCTCCACGGCAAACTTTGGACCCCGGTCCAAAACACGACGGATGCTCTCGGGCAGGGAGACCTGACCCAGCGTGTGGACGGTGGACCTGCTTGGCGCAGCCCTCTTGGGAGCCGAAGCACGTAGCTCCGAAAGCATGCGTCGCCAATGGAACTCAGCAGTAGCATCAGCGAGTTCGCGGTACTCACGCCACCTCCTGCCTCCGTGACCGTTGGAAGTCGTGCCTTGAAGCATGAGAAAAAGGCACTCCTTGTAGAAGCGGGCCTGTCGATGCCATTCCGAACTGAGGACCTTGCACATCCTGACTCCGTGCCCCTGCGAGGGTTTGAAGCCGCCGAAGAGTAGGATGATCTCTGGAGGAAGCTGCCGGTGGCGAACGTGAAATGAGAATCTTCGTGCGTTGCAGACGGCGATGGCGTAGACGGCGACGATGAAACAAGGCTGAACAGTGAAACAATTAAAAGGGCCCATTGTACTAGAAATGAATGATGCTAAAGTTGAGGCTTGGGCGAGTTGGTACATACTTCGGAAATTAAAAACAGCGCGGAAAGACGAGGACCAGACAAAGAAGTGACACGGACGTAGCGCTGACTTACAACTGAGTTTATTGAACGCAAACTCGCAATATTTATTTGCGGTGTCACGAACAAAAGAACATAAAAAATTCAGCCCATGTGATGCGTCACCAATAAAAATAAAACAATGATAAAAAACATTGAAAAAATAATAATGAAAAGCGCCATGACACAGCCGTACAGAGTATGTGCTAAAAATCTTGCAAGTCACGGAACCAGAAAATTCATCTCTTTGCCTGATAGGGCCACAGAAGGACTGCTTACACATGCTGCACCCAACCTCGCTATCTCAACAGCCTCTAGAATTTCCCGAGTTTCTCGGGAAATTCTAGAATTTCCCGAGTTTCTCGGGAAATTTCTCGGGAAGTTTCTCGGGAAACAGCCTCTAGAATTTCCCGAGTTTCTCGGGAAATTCTAGAATTTCTCGCTATTTCAACAGCCTCTAGAATCTGTTTAAGGAGGCTTTCGGCGACTGAAGTTAATTGATGCGAAGAATATCCCGCCCTTAGTATCCTAGATACTTGTCCTGCGAAGCTTGTTAGGCTTGAATGAGGGCAGGATTTGAAACTAGAGTTTTTTAAGCACTATGCTATGCCTCTCTTTTGCTATGCCTCTCTTTTGCAATTTAGACTATTCCTCTCTTTTGCTATGCCTCTCTTTTGCAATTTAGAATGCGCCAAATTATAATTGAGGAGTGCTTTTTTTTCCTCTCGGCTCATACGACCAACAGACATGATGGGGCTGAAGAGACAATCTTAGGTCCAGAAATCTTAAGGGTCCTAGCTCTGGAAGCTCGTGCGTAATCTCCAAAGGGTTTAAACATGTTTTAAACTTGACGAGCACATTGGGCACATGATTCGAGAGATCTTTTTCGTTGGTGTCCAGGAGTTTCAAATAGTCATCAACGTAGCGAAACACCTTTACCACAGTCGAGGAATCTAAGCCCTTTTGAACCAGTCTGTCTTGGTATGCTAGAAACAAATAACTGAGAATTGGCGCAATGCGGGACCCGACGCACCCTCCCTTTTTTTTTTTGAAGGTAGGTGTTACCGTTCCAAGACGCAAATGTTGACCTGAGGTAAAACCTGAGCAAATCAATAAAGTTGCTTTGAAAAAGTCCTGAGGTGTTCTGGAAAGCTATGGCACCATACGAGTCATTGCTGTCTTCAATGCTCTCTAAGAGGCGTACCTGAGATGAAGCATAGTATAGGTCCTTGATCTCAATCGAGAAGGCCTGGTATTGGTTGGCACTGTGTTCTTGTAGGAAGCTGATGACTTTGCATGAGTTTTTTACCAAAAAGGGTTCACCAGCGGTTAATAAATTAAGTCTTTGTAAAAATATAGCCAAAACTTTTTGCCAGGTGTCTAAAGATTTTGCCAGGTGTGAGGTGTTCTGGAAAGCCATAGCTTTCCAGAACACCTCAGGACTTTCCCAAAGCAACTCTCTTGATTTGCTCAGTTTTTACCTCTGGTCTACCTTTGCGTCTTGGAACGGTAACACCTACATTAAAAAAAGAGAGTCTGCATCGAATCCGCAATGCGCCAATTCTCATTGATTTATTCCTAGCATACCAAGACAGACTGCTTCAAAAGAGCTTAGATTTCTTGACTGTGGTAAAGGTGTTTCGATACGTTGATGACTATTTGATACCCATTGGCCACCAACGAAAAAGATCTCTCGATTCATGTGCACAATGTGCTCGTTAAGTTTAAAACATGTTTGAACACTTTGGAGATTACGCACGAGCTTCCAGAGCTAGGATCTTTAAGATTTCTGGACCTAAGATTGTCTCTTCAGCCCCGTCAAGTCTGTAGGTCGTTTGAACCGAGAGGGAAAAGACCACTCCTCAATTATAATTCGGTGCATTCTAAATTGCTAAAGAGAGGCATAGTCGATCAGTGCTTAAAAAACTCTATTTTCAAGTCCTGCCCTCATTCAGGCCTAACAAGCTTCGCAGGACAAGTATCTATTATACTAAGTGCGGGATATCCTTCACATCTATTAACTTCAGTCGCCGAAAGCCTGTTTAAACAGATTAAAAAAGGTCAAATCATACTCAGAAAGACATGCGAAAAATACAGTAACCAAAGACCGGTAGTCATCCCCTACATTCATAACATGTCTCATAACCTGAAGAACATTAGAAATCACGCAAATATTGATGTAGTCTTTTCCGCCCCCATCAAACTCTCAGGCCTTGGTAAAAAAGTTAACGCCATACCAAAACTAATACCGTCTGCACTAAAAAGCATAGAACATCATACATACCCTATTGAAAATTCCATCAAGGTACGTAATTTGGGACACTGGCTGCCAGTCAGCAGCCCTGGTGGAACGTGCCCTGATGGTCCATCAGATGACGTCTGACTGCCACTGATGGAATGTCCAATATTACGTATGTGGTGGTCTTTGATGGAACATACTGTGGTGTTCTTTGATGGAACGTATTGTGGTGGTCTTTGATGGAACGTATTGTGGTGGTCTTTGATGGAACTTATTTCATGGAAGGTGTGATCGTAATCACTGCTGAGTTGATACGATAGGCTAACCAGATTGCAGCGTTGCCAGAGAAACTAGTACATACTTTCGACTGCCATAGGATCACTGCAAGTTAACTTCAAGGAGAACAGCCAACAAAATGAAAAGTAATATGCAAAATCAAACCTGTTGTATGTTTATTAGGTCACAGAAAACGCCTGCCTTGAGCGATGCTCGATCTGAAAAGGTAAAACAAACAGCGCAGTTAGAATAATTTAAGTTAAAGCAAATGGTAACTGCAATGGTGGAACTGACAAATGGTGATTTGGAGCTCTTGTAGCAGGCAAAAACTGGTTTTGGGGCAGACATTCTCACTTTTGGAGCAAAGATTTTACCAATGCTATTGCGTCATTTCCAATGCAGAAGTTCAAAAATGCTATAACAACTTGGAACCTATTGCCGGTGCTGAGGGTTTCTGAGCAATGGTGACAGCTGCTCATATTGAATTCGAACAAAGGAATAAGTGTGTACCCGTCCTTATTTCTTGTTTTTTTCTTTCACTTCTGAAATTTGCGTTTTTTAGGCAACAGGGACATTCCTTCACAAACGGGCCCACGTGCACCCAAAGCATATTTCAGAGAAACGCCATCGATGCCTGAACCTTTCGGGACGACCGTATACTTTAATTCACAAAACGTATGAGACTCAGCTGAAGCTAGAGAGCAAGCATGCATGCTACGACAGGCAGCCCTGGTTTCCACGGATGAACACGAGCAGCGGACATATCTGAACTACGTTCGCGGATGCTTTTTGTCCGCGCTCTTCATGAAACAATACTAATGAGCTGCGACATAGCAGTAATGCCAATAGCCCATCTGTAAAAAAATTTGCCCTCTTTTACGGAGAAATTCTCTGGCACCTATGCTGCCGGAAAGGTGATCCGTAATTCTAATAACGAAAAAATTCTTTTAAACACATACACAATTCGTAAATAAAGGTACATTCCTCAAAACAGATTATGGAAAGTGCTCTACTATTCGTACCGCTATTCGAGAGCTGTCCGTAAAACAACGGACTGGAATATGCATTCCGTAAAACCTATTACGGAAATCGCTCTAGTATCCGTAAAAGTGCTTAAAAGTTGTCGATGAAACTTTTAAGGTGCAATTCCAGTCTGTGAAAAACAGAACTACATTATTTAAATTGGACAATGGGCACCAATGTATACAATCGAGAGCTGCCACAACCTGTTGTGGAAAGCAGGCAACACAGCTGAGCAATGCATCTGCAGCAAGTTTCCTCAATGTCAGTTGTTTTTTCTTCTGTCAGTTCTGGCATTCAGACCAATGTGCAGAATCGTAGAAGGTAGTGGGATTACAAAACATTACCTGCAGTCTGACTGACCGCCGCAGCCATTGCATTTTTAAACAGCGGTATGAAGCACCTTCTCGACAACACCAAACGTCACACTCACTCATCTGCGTCGGCACTCATGCTTGAAAATAAAGAGAATGCTGTTTTCACATTCCACAGAGACGGAGCTGTGCCTTTACATGTCACAATGGTGTTCACTGCTAAAATAGACCTTTGGTAAGAATATGAGCTCAATGATTGTAGGTGCAGATTTCTCCAGTTCATTTAACAGCCAGTCCCTTGGTGATGCTGCCCTATACATAAAGCAATGTTCATTATGACGCTGATACAACCAGGTTTTCTATAAAACAAGTTACAGAATTTTGAATTGGAAAAGGATCTCTTTAAACGAATATTGAGTACTCTTTCCTATGCTGCTTGCAGCAATCATGCAATGTCACCTGACTAGTTGATGAGAAAATAAGTACCTTCGAACACTTTATTGGGTCCTTGAAGATCCAAAGTAGAGAACCCCTTGGTGTTTGGCTTTTGTCTTCAGACGCTGCATCTAACATGATGTGCTAAAGCGAAAAAATAATTAAATATCTATATCAGATCAACAAGATGTGCAAATTGAGCTTGTGCATAAAACACAGCCCCCTCAACCCATTTAATTATTAGCTATGAATCTTATACAAAAGTCAAATGGACATTGCCTCTAATTGTTCATCCTGTGACCCGATATCTAAAACCAATGTTTGACTTGAGGGTCTTGTTCTCCTGTTCCTTGGTCGAAACCGATATACTTCAAGCCTAAATTCGTTCGAAACTTAGAAGAAAATGCAAGGCCGGAATTTCAATAGTGAGTTGGTTTATAATGTGAAGCATTTCTTGAGAACTGATGAACAAACCGGAAAACTCTATCCAGTTTGAGTAATGCTTTATTTCTAAGGTTCATGAGATGTTGCAGAAGAGTCTATGTAAAACTGGCTAAGCTCATATCCCAGACTTTCATAAGTTTGGGCAGCCACTCAAAATCTCCCATTAGAACGAAGGGCTAGTTGCACTCTTTTTCGTTGTCGAATCAGGTGGTCAGCCTCGAGTGCTTAGAGTGTGTGAACATAGAAACTTGATTTTCTCTTTAGATATCCCTGAAGGTCTTCACAGAACTGAGCGGGTGAAAGAGTGCATGTGTACTAAAACTGCTATCAAAAACTGGGGACTAAGCAGTAGCTTAGTCCCCAGTCCCCAATCTTACAATTTGGGAGCTCCATCCTACCCACGTTTGAGCACACCTGTGCACACGCTTTTGAGTCGAGCGAGTGGTAAACATTTACAGAGTATTTATATATGGCATGCAAGTCTGTTTGCAAGCTCCACACTTTGTGCGCCTGATTACCTCCAAAATGTGATCTAGCCATTCCCTTTACCCCAAGTGCCTACCACTCAAGGAGCTTGCTTGGCCACCTCGTCAGCGCATTCTGACTGCGCATTTCTTTTGTTGCCCGTTGAAAGACGGACCCTTCTTCATAATTTTCTCTGAGAGACTGTTCCGATGTGCGAACGATGCATTTTGGTGTACCTGCATGCCATACACTCCAATTTACAAGTTGGATTTGGAGCTGACAAAAGCATAGGGTCAGATGCACGATTTTAAAAAGCTTTCTCTCTGCATGAGCGCTCATACACACCAAGCTGTCATCATGTGCCTCTGCCGTTGCCTGTGCTAGGGTCAAATCGGTCACACAAACCATAAAACAGACCAACCGACTGGTGAAAAGTGACAAAAAGGTTCGCCCACAAATGCTGTCGAATTTAAAGTGAAAATAGGTCAAGCCGAGACAAGCAACTCATTAAAAAAAGGTACCATGAAACTTTCATTACACCAGTTATTTTATATCTACAAGAAATAAATATGTGAAGCCAACCGCATAACATTAATTTATAGAGACCATATCGGATCTGCACAGATGAGAAAAAAGCCAAACTTGTGGAAGGCCTTCTTAATAACTGTCGCCTTTGATCTAGTGAAGCTGCACAAGTTAGGATATAATAAATGTTAGGCACAGATATTCCTCCATACATTGTGGACAAATAGACATCCGACTATGACTGTGGAGGGGAGGGGGACACAGGCAGCAGCCGCACCTTTTTTCTGCGTGCACCTGGACCAAGTCGTATTAATTTGGGTTGTGGGTACCTGTACCTGCAAGTCTTGGAACAGAAGTCCGCCGAGCACAGCGATTTCTTTGCCAAGACATGAAGGCCACAAAACAATTTTCAAAGAATTGGGCGGCTAGCAGGACTAGTTGGCAGCGAAACCACTGCCACCCACCGTGGGAAAAACCCTGGTTAGATGTGATCAATATTGTCCAAACAGTTTTCAGATGGGTGCTGTCAGTCACATCAAGTTTGCTTTTCTCTCAGACATGCTAGATTTTAAAAACTGAACTATTTACTTACCAGCAAAAAAACATGTGCAGCCAACTCCACGAAATGACGTTTTCAAAGTGACCAATCGTCAAAAACTGCTCCATGCTGTACAATTCCAAATGTAGTTTTTTTTTTAAAAAAGACAAACACGAATGACAATCTATAGAAATGAGAGTTGCTTAAATCGTAGCTGGCTATAACTATCCAAGGTAATCCCGCAGTACAATGGCCACAGGAGACTGCCAGAAATCAGCTGACTTGTGCTCCAAGATATTCCTACAAACAAGACTTAAGAACCATGCAGTTCCCTTTACTTAAAGGTTACCTTATAATATGTTAGGATATATGAGAAACAGATGTCAAATCTTAGAGCAAGACCTTGTAGGCATCGACATAAACTAAGCGAAAAAATTATGGAATTAGAGGACCCTTACAATATTTGTCGCCTTGGGCAAGATACTTAAGACTACCTAATTACGCTAGTTAAGAAAAACGTAACCTATAGCAGTTACTCCTGAGAGGTAATTTTATTATATTACTTTACTTCTTTTATTAAACAAATAAACAAGGAAAACTAGGAACCGGCTATACTCAGGTTTTTTGCACAAAGTGCCTGTATCAGTGTTATTACATCTTATACTAAAGCAGCAGTGGCTTTTCTAAATTTTCATTCACAAGTTTTACTTTACTGAAGGCAAGCACATCCATTTCCATCGCTGAACAAGATTTAAACTGGCACACTCGGTGGAATGGCTTGCATGCACAAGGATTTGTTCCTGGTTAAAACCTCAAGAATACACGAAGCCATTGCCTCTGATGTTACCTTTCTCCACCACTGCTCCTCACTGTAAGCACAACTTTTGTAGGGAGTTGAAAAAAATATTCTCCTTGTTTATCTGTTGTAAGTGTTTTCTCTGCATTGCCAGCTGTGCTTTGTCATTAGCACTTGTCATCCATAATCCGAAATGCATAATCATTTTGGTCATTGTATATCCATGACAAACTAGATAAAAGGTATGCATCAGATCATGCTCCTCAATGTAACTGTAATTAGAAAGATTAGAAAATTAACTACAAAAGAACATTGCTACTTTTTATTCAGTAAAAATAACATCATACAGAACTTACTTCCCGCAAACTTAGCGTGTGACAGTTAGTGTTACCGAGAAAACAGTTGTTACATCAATATGTTGCTTGCAACGTGTCACTACTTAATACTACCTGCGATTCAAACGTCCCCGCAGGGGGCACCTGTGAACGCAGGTGTTTGGAGAGTGGCGTCTCCACGGACCCCGAGCCATGCGGGTTCGCCCGCCCACGCCTGGCTGTGTGTGGCTTTCCCGTGTCCGGGGAAAAGGGCATCCTGGCGGTTGAGTCAAATCCGGGGTAGGTTTGGACCTTTCGGGGCCCCCGGGTGAGGCAATACACCACTTCGGCCCCCGCTTCCCGTAGACGGGTGTCCTGGCTTGGCCCGACCAGGATGATTCAGTCAGTCGCCACTTCTACTATCCCCTCCCTTCTTTTACCTTTGTCTTCTCCTTCTTTTCACTCTTCTCATTTCTCTTCTTTCCTTTTTCAACTCCTTTGGTGGCAAGGGCTAACCTTGGGTGGCGACAGACCCCTTGTCCAAAACCACACTTGGTTATAGTACCTGGGCAGTGCTAATAGCCTAACGGCTCCACCAAAGCCCTTTTTGTTATGGTCCGTTAGCTATTCCCTTGTTGGGCTCCGTGGTGGGCGGCACACCACAGGTTCTGAACACTCTCCGCCTCTTATGGCTGCCCCTACTCCTAAACCCAGCAAACGACAGCCCTGGAAAAGGCGCTGCCTTGAGCACAAAACCATAGAAAAATGACCCTCCTGTGGAAAACTTTACCAAGTTCTTTGTTGTTCATTCTTTAGATGAACAAAAACCCGTTGCAAAGATATCTCCTTTTATTGTGTCGAAGGTTCTGGAACACCTTATCGGGTTCTCGTATAAGGCCAAGAAACTCCACATAAAACTTCATAGCGAAGCATTATGTAAGCTCACAAACATTGTAGATGTGAAAGTGTCGGTGAGTCCTCACCGCACACTGAACACCATCCGTGGAGTTCTTTCTGAGGACGACCTTCTGGAAACAAGTGAAGAAGAACTCCTTGAAGGACTTAAAGGCGCCGGTGTTGTCGCTGTAAAACGCATAATGTTCCGAAAAGATGGCAGAGAAACCCCATCAAGACACGTCATCCTGACCTTCGAGAAACATGCTCGTGCCGCAACAATCAAAGGAGGCTACCTCAACTGCCGCATTCGTCCCTACACCCCAATCCGCAACGATGTTTCTGCAGCCAACGATTTGGCCACAGTTCACGGAGTTGCAGAGGAAAAGAGACTTGTGCGAAGTGCGGAGGGCAGGACCACGTCGCTGACATCTGCGATGCAGTGGCCCGCTGCAGTACTGCAGTGGACCACACCCAGCCTACTGCCGCGCCTGTCCTCTGTGGAAACAAGAAAAAGAAATTCTTTCACCAAAAGCCAAGGAAAATATCACATATCCAGAGGCTAAGAAAAAGTTGTCGTTCCTCTCAAAGGGAGGCTATGCCGAGGTGGTGCGCAGGGGCCCTGCACCACGCTCAGAGTCGAGGGCCACCCAGGTCTCGCCAAAGATGCTGGCAGTGACCCTCAAGGCCCACACTCCTGAACGCAGGGGGCAGCTGCCCCCTCAGACGCCTCGAGGGAGCACGCAAGCTGCCCTCTCACAGAGTGGGTCGGCGGCAGCCGTGCCCACTGTCCCTCCTGGACCCTCCCTGAGGGAGAAGGAGCGAAGCCCTCGCTCCAACTCGCTTGGGAGGGGCTTTTCTTCTAGGGAGCGGCGCGACTCTCGCACCGCCCCTGGCTCTAATGGAGTGGAACCGATGGAGCAAAACAATTTGCCCAGTTCCTCCTCCACTCCTCCCTGTGGATCGGGCCGAGGGCGGCAACCGCCCTCTCGAACACCCGATCAACCGAAGCCTGCAGGCAACCTGCCTGCGAAACTAGGGAGATGGAAGTAGCAGCTGACGCTGCTGATCTATCCACAAACCTGTCTGACTTCGAAGACACGGACTGGCAGATCCCAAAACCCAAGAACAAAGGAAAAACGCCTGTTAAGCCTCCACAATGAACCCTCTACCTAAGGCGTTTAATTTCACCCCATGCATTTTTCTTCATGTATATACCCCATATATTTTAATTCCGGAGCTCTAAAATTTCACATTGTCTACTTTTTTATGTGTATTGCATTGTGATAAATATTTTGAGATCAAAATAACCTTGCTTTTTAATATTAATTTTATTATTCATTTTTATCGATTTTAAATTTTGGTCCACATTCTTAACGCCCCTTTTAGCTGAACACATTTTTATGGCTGGAGGCTTTTTACTGTGGAATTGCAGAGGACTTTTTCACAACCTGGATGATGTTTACTCCTTGCTTCAGGAGTACACACCCTCTGCAGTATGTCTCCAGGAGACATATTTGGGACCGTCGAATAGTAATTCCCTGCGATCATTTCAAGTCTTTCGCAAAGATCGCATAACAACGTCTGGCAGTTCCGGAGGAGTTGCCATTGTTGTGGATAGAAACGTACCAGCTGTTGAAATTTCTTTGAACACTTCTTTTGAGGCTGTCGCAGTACGGTTGATGTTAGATCGCCTTATTAGCATATGCTCCCTCTACATACCCCCTTCATCTTCCCTGACGCTGACCGATCTTGAACGCCTTGCAGACCAGCTTCCAGAACCCTATGTTCTCCTAGGAGATTTTAATGCCCACAATCCGCTCTGGGGAAGTCAACGGGTCGACAGCCGAGGATCTGTTATAGAAAGGTTTCTCTCCTGAAGAGCTGCCAGTCTCCTAAATACTGGTGAGGCCACATATTTCAGCTCGACTCACCACTCCTTTTCCTGCATTGACCTATTCATTGTTTCTTCATCCATGTTTACAAATTTTACCTGGACTGTCCTGAACAACCCACGTGGCAGTGACCACTTCCCTATCCGTCTCATCCCCACAGAGCCCCCACCTATTCTCCCCTGTTGCCCTCTTCGATGGAAACTTTCTATAGCAAACTGGGAACTTTTCCAGGAATGTGTAACGTCTTCTGTCCTGCCTGTAGCACACTCTATTGAAGAAGAAAATGAAATCATCACAACTGCCATTGTTGATGCAGCTCTTGCTGCTATTCCACAAACCTCGGGTAAGCTACCCAAGCGCCCAAAGCCTTGGTGGGATAGGGATTGCCGAAAGTCCAGAAATCGCCAGAATTGTGCTTGGGCAAAGTTTCGGCGGTATCCCACCCCCACTAACCTTCTCGCATTCAAGCGCCTGCGAGCAGAAGCCCGACGCGTCAGGAGACAAGCGAAACGCCGTTCCTTTCACTCGTATACTTCCTCCATTAATTGTTTTGCTCCAGCCAAAATTGTATGGGACAGGGTAAGGCGAATGGATGGTGATTACGCCCACTTTTCAATCCCCCTGCTATCAGCCGACGATGGAGAGGCATTTTCATCTTTGCAGGAACAGGCTGATGCACTGGGTAGACATTTTGCACAGGTCTCTAGCTCTAAGAATTACACGGAAAAGTTTTTACGCTTTAAAACCAAAGCTGAGAAGGCCCCAATCCGCCGATCTGATAGCTGTGCAGAAGAATATGACCGGCCTTTTACTCTTACTGAGCTGCGTCGAGTCATTGCCACAGCAAAAGCAACATCTCTTGGGGTTGATGACATTCATTACACTATGATTTCCCATCTGCCTGAAGCATTCCTCGTCATTCTCCTCCAGTTTTTCAATAGAGTGTGGGCAGAGGGGAAGCTGCCAAGCGTGTGGAAAAAGGCTATTGTCATCCCTATCTTCAAAACGGGAAAAGACAGAAGCCTCCAGCTATAGGCCTATAGCCCTGACTAGTTGCCTGGGAAAGACATTCGAGCGGCTGGTTAACAATAGGCTTATCTTCACTCTTGAACGGAACTCGCTTTTAAGCAATTTACAGTGTGGCTTTCGTGTTGCCAGGTCCACTGCCGACCACCTCGTACGATTGGAAACGGCCATCCGAGAGGCCTTTATAAACAAGCAGTTTTGCCTTTCATTATTTTTTGACCTTGAAAAGGCTTACGATACGACTTGGCGGTACGGTATCCTTCAAGTCCTTATCAAGATGAATATTGGCGGTAATATGTTTAATTGCTTCGCAGACTTTTTCCAGGATCGCACCTTTCAGGTGCGATTGGGTACAACCCTTTCTTCATGTTTCATCCAGGAGAATGGAGTCCCACAAGGATGTGTCCTGAGCGTTACCCTCTTTCTTATTAAAATCAACTCTCTGTCCCGAGCAATACCACCTTCGGTCTCCTACTCGCTTTATGTTCATGACGTCCAGGTCTGCTTTTCGTCATGTAATTTAGCTATCTGTGAGCGCCAAATCCAAATAATCATTAATAACATGAGTAAATGGGCTGATGAAAATGGTTTCAAGTTTTCTGCTGAGAAGACCGAGGCTGTTTGCTTCTCCCGGAGAATTGGAATGTTTCCTGAACCATCGCTTCACATAGATGGCACACCCCTTCCCCTACGACCGCAACACAGGTTCCTCGGTGTGACGTTTGACAGCAAGCTTACTTTCGGCCCCCATATCAAGGCACTGAAACTGAAATGCCAGCAGAAAATAAACATTTTAAAAGTTCTTTCACATCGCACCTGGGGCGCGGACAGGGTATGTCTTTTACGAATTTACAGGGCTGTGGTGCGCTCTACTCTGGATTATGGAAGCCTTGTTTATGGATCTGCGAAACCATCCACCCTCAAGATGCTTGATCCTATTCACCACCAGGGGATCCGTTTGGAAACGGGGGCATTCAGTACGTCGCCAGAACTTAGCCTGTACGCTGAATCGCATGAGTGCTCGCTCGAGAGACGTAGACTTTTTCTCGCTGTTCAGTACTTTCTAAGACTCCGTTCTTTTCCGTGAAATCCTGCTTACGAAATAATTAGAAACATAAACTATGAGCGCTTATTTCAGCACAAACCATCTGTAAGCCCTCCCTTAGCACTGCGTGTAAGAATTGCTACAGAACAATACAATTTTGATGCTCTCTCTCCTGTCCTTGAAATTCAACAAAGAACTGCACCCTGGAAAGTTGCCAATACTTGTTGTAATCTTTCTTTGACCAAGCAGAAAAAAGATAGAGTTGACCCTAGTGTTCTCAGGCAAGAATTCCTAGAGCTGTGTACCTCGTACAATGGCTACTAGCACTTCTTTACTGATGGATCAAAAACCACAGACTACGTTGGCTGTGCTGCTATCGGCGAGGGCTACAGATCTGTAAAAAGGTTAAACGAAAATGCCTCAAATTTTACTGCCGAGCTTTATGGTCTGATAACTGCAGTTGACCACGTTGTCAGACATCGATATAGAAAGTCTATCATTTTCTGCGACTCTCTGAGCTCACTGAAAACACTCAACTCTCCAACATCTTAGAAGCACCCTCTGCTTGTGAAACTTTGTAATACACTAACACAAGCACTGGCAAAGAAAATACAGATAGAGTTCTGCTGGGTCCCTGGCCATATTGGCATTGAAGGCAACGAGCTAGCTGACCATGCAGCTTCTCCGTGTGTAGATAGCACAGTTGACCATAACAGCATCCCTGCTACTGATTACCGAGTACCACTAAAAAGGCAAATAAAATATGCCTGGCAGAGGGAATGGGATTCCCAGCTGCAAAACAAACTTCATATGATTAAGCCCATTCTGAGCGAGTGGCGCAGTGCCAGACACCGAGAGCGTTTTTATGAGATAGTTTTATGCCGATTGAAAATAGGACATACCCACCTTACCCATAGCTACCTCTTGCGTAGAGAGAGTGAACCGACCTGTGACTGTGACTCTGAACCATTAAGTATACTTCACATTTTGATAGTTTGTCCACACTTTGAAGAGAACCGTCGAACCTGTTTTTTTATATTCTATCGGGAACATGTACCATTTCACTTGGCTCTTTTACTGGGTGACGAGCCTCTTGTCCCAGTCTCACAAGTTTTCAATTTTTTGTAAGAAACTAATATTCTGCGGAAATTATAAGTCTAGTTCCTAGTAAGGTCCGCTTTGAGGCTTTAGTCAGTCCTTAAAGAACGTAGGCTTCCTTTACACAATGTTTTTGGAGCACTATGACCCCGATGCTGCTGCGCCGAAAAACCGCAAAACCAACCAACCAACCAACCGATTCAAACGTGGCAAGTTCATCGGCTACAAAAAGCCAGCAGCAGGTGACCTAGTATGTTTGAATTTAGCTATAGTAACTAGATTCAAATGAATTTAGCATATTAGGTTTGAATCTAGCTATAGTGTATAGTAACACCAGTTGGGGTCGAAACAACGTTACATGCGACGGGCACTATTACAAAACTTGTCGGAAGTGACACCAGCTGGATCAGCGTTGTCTCCCTCTCAGAGTCGTGCTCGATCTGTAATAACTCACTTTTTACTTACCATGAAAATACACCAGCGAAGTTGACTCTGTAACTCGACTTGTTCAAATAGTTAAATCATAAAACGTTGCTTGTTGTTAAATCATAAAAGTAGCTTAAATCGCAGTTGGCACTGGACATGCAAAGTAACCCTGCAGTGCAAGCATGGCTGCAGGAGGCTGCAAGGGATCAGCCAACTTGTGCCCTGAAAAACGTCTACAAAACAAGAATGAACCATTCAGTTCCATTTTGAAGTTAACTCATAATCTGCTAAAATATGCATTAGAAATAGGCTTGATACATGTTCAAACTGGGGCTTTAGGGGATACATGTTCAAACTGGGGCTTTAGGGGCAACATGTTAGATGCGGCTGATATTGCTACAACAGTTGTCGAAAAAGTGACATCAGCTACATCAGCGTTGCCTCCCCCTCGGGGACATGCTCAATCTGTAAGAACTCAGACTCGTGACTTACCATAAAAAAACAAAAGCGAAGTTGACTCCGTAATTCAACGGGTTCAAATGGTTAAATCGTCGAACATTGCTCGACGTCTTGAGTTGCACAGTGTATTTTCTGAAAAACAAGACACAAGATTGTCAGACTGTCAATTTAATCAGGTTAGAGCAGTTTAAATAGCAGTTGGCACTGGACATGCTAAGTAATCATGCAGTGCAAGCATGGCTGCAGGTGGCTGGCAGACCGGCCGACTTGTGCTTTGAAAAACCTCTATAAAACAAAAAGAAAGAACCATGAGGCTTCACTTAGTTCAAAGCTTAAAAGTTACTATTTAAAGGGGGTGCAACGATTTCCGGACTTCGGTCAAAAATTTGTGGAGGTTGCTCTCTGACACTTCTGAAGTAAAGAACAGGAAACCGATTTCGCCTGCGCGTCCTAGCTGTTGCGTAAAAAAAAGATAGCTATTGGCAATTCGGGCACCCCTCAACTCGCTCCCAGTCTTCAGGGTCACACCTGGTTGCACTCCTAGTGACGTCATTCGGCCGTGTAGGTTCCCGTGTGCTATCTCGAAAGACGCGTCCTCTCCCTCTCTCTGCTGGCATTAGTGGGCGTTATGCTGCAGATTGGAGCCGAGCGAGGTCACGTAATCTCTAGCCGTAGTTCCTTCGGCTGCCGCTTGCGGCTGCAGGTGGGGGAAAAAGCTTGGCTTTTCTTTTGCGATTATGCAGCGGAACCGCAACATTCTTAATGAAGGAGATGTTTTCTGTATTCTCCGGGACGTGATAAACAACGTAAAAATGACGCGATGCAAATTCTTTTAATCATAAAATCGTTGCACCCCCCTCTAATAATAATACATTTAAATATCAAACGAATAATTATTTTGCGCGAGAGCAAGGGGCAAAAAAGTTTCAAGGAGATAATTTGTAAAGTGGCAGGATGCCGGTTGCTGTAATTAAACAGACACAGACTCCTAATAACACGGGATATGAATACCATGTCATGTCGGCCAGATCTGCCTTGACACTGTAGCACTCGCACTGCGTGCATGCATCACCGGTTCACAGCCGCGTACCGCAGCAAATCATCTATTGGCTCTGGGGGCTCAAACATTTTACAGATCAACCATTTTTGGTTACAATTACAGGATGACTTCCCGTTTTAAATAAACAAGTTGAAAGAAGTTTTATTTGCATACAGTTCCCAGACTTCTGTGTGGGCTTTTGTGAGTCGTTTCAGTTGCTTTTTTACGATGGTGTCCTGGAGCATTCTCAGATTGAAAATTCGTACAGCTGCCGAACCGTCCTATCCGAGGAAAGTATAAACAAAATATGACATCATTTCTTTCGATATTTGAAAGTTCTGAATACTCACAAAGCCCTTTGTTACGCTTCTCAAGATTGGCATCAGCCACATTAGAGTTGTCTTCCTCTTAGGTACATGCTACATGTGTAGGCATTCAAATTTGCAATTACCACAAAAAACATACAGGTTCAAGGGATTTCTGTGGAGACTTCATTTGAAGCCCATCAGCATCGCTAATATCTTGCGCTGGGCCGTCGTTCGCTTCACTGCTCCCATTCTCGTCAACCCCTTCTCCAGGTTGATTTGGAAGATTGGTCTAGGAGGATATATTGGATCATCTAACATTAATGCCATGCCTGCTTCATGCATACTCAGCCTGGTGAAGGTGAAGCCATTTATTTTCTACTATCAAGTCAGACTATGGTAGTGTTGGAACATGTTAAACTTGAATGAATGCTGAACAAGCACACATTCTATAGACCGACACCCTGTTTATAAGCAAGCCCGCGTTTGCCCACACCAGGTGTGAGCACTGTGCGTGCGCAAAAACCGAACTCGCTAGAGTGAAGCGTCTGCGCTGTGCCGTCGACAGCGCCGCCGCAGCTGCGTGACGTCAGTGCCGCGTGCTGGTCTATAAAAGATAACCATGCTTCCCGGCCTTGAAAGTTACAGCCTAATGACAACCAGTGTTCCCACGTTATCAATTCAATATAAATATGCAGCAGCGTAATTCTTTGTAAAATTAGTACAGCTCAAATGTTTGTGCGAGTTGTGAAAAAGGGCGCTACGGCACAATAGATGATAGGGTAATATAGATTATGTCATTCTATGACACATCCTGTGGACTTGACGCATTTCAAGATTTTCTCACATTTGCATAAACTCGAGAGTGGCCAAGGCTTCCTTTGAATAGGTAAATTGAACGCGTAAAAAGCTCCAAACAAGACGCATACCGCCTTCAAGAATGGCATTGGCTCTTTAAACATGGCCGATGCTCAGTGACAAGGAAGCAATTGTCGTTGAAGACGCCTCCTGAAAAAAATATGGGCTAGCACCTCAGACAATTTGAAACTGCAGGAACGGTGGCTATGTTCCTTACAAACAGTCTGACTGAGGAGCCAAGATTAATGCCTACAATTTTGCAGTCCGTGGAACAGTGGTATTGCGTGCCATCCTGAGTGGCGCTGTGCAAGCATTGAGCGGAGGTATATCGCTTTAATATACACATAGAATATTATGAGCATTAAAATGAATATCAATACGATGGTCTTAGACCATCTGGTTGGGGGGAATCAGCGTACGGTGACACAAGTGCGTTTTGTGAAATGAGAAATTCATCGGCTGCATTATGACTGCTAACCAACCCGTGAACGTGAAATACGCAGTGGTGATACACCAATGGGAATCAGTTCATCGAACGACGCTTCCTCGACAGATCGTTTCATCAACAACTCAAATTAATCTTCTTTTTTTTTTTAGGGGGGGGAGGGTAAGTTGCATGAGACTGTCGCCGCGAAGCGACCTGTACGGGTCGGTTAGGTGGGTTAACATTTTTGTAACGAGCAGCCGCAGACTGTCGCCGCGACGTGGTGTGAACGCAGGCGGGGGTGTGAGTTTACGCGCACTTCAGTGATACGCGAGTGGCGAAACATCCCTGTAGCATGAAATTCGCGTAACGAGTGTCGATGAAACGTTCGTGTCGACGAAACGTGTCCATAAAAAGTTGTCCACGAAACGTACAGCCGGCCGCGAAACGAATTTCGACGAAGCGATAGGGACCCCTCGGCGAAATGAGAAGGCTACAGGGCGCGCGAACAACGATGCGAAACTCGTTAAGCGCACTCACGCACTCACACGATGCGTTGTCACGTGCTTTCCTGCAACTCTCGCCAGCCAGCACGCGCGAAGAGCCTCCCAATTGCTACAAACGACGAACCGCGCGTCCTAGCGAGCTCGCAACATGACACAAGGCTCAAACGAACACCCGACTTGAGCTTTCAACTGTGAGAAGAACGTCAAACACGAACTGAGATAGCGGCGACAGTCATTGAACCCGAAAGTTTCAAGCGACGCAAATCCGTGGTTTCGTTTCTTTCGTGGAAATAAGTGTCAAAAATACGAACGTATATATGACAGTCCCCAATCAATGCTAATAAAAAGAGCAGAACAAACTCACCGTTTTGATAGCAACAGGGAGAGCTCGCACAAAACCCACCTAGCACATCAACCCCTCGACAAAACAAGCGCGGCAGTAACGTAGAGGAATATTGCCGCGCCCAGGGCTGAGAAAGCAACGCTCGGTCACGGACCTCCAGAAAGTTCTCGTTTATTCATGTACCGCATGTAACTTCTATCATTTATTCCTGCTTTTGTTTTCTAGAAAGTGCGTGTTCATTCTCGCCCGATCACGCGACGCTCGAGCCGCTTTCGCCGAATCTTCGAGATAGCTACGCACTCTAGATACGAGGCCGCCCGCGACCTTGTCGAGTCAGTCTCGCCCCAGCGCTCGATTCTGCTGACACGCCGACTTCGACGCCCGCGACGCTCTGCTTTCTTCTGTTTCCTTCTTTATTTTTGGCACAAGTTCGCCACATTAAACGTTTATTTATTTCTGTTTATTTCTTGTTTATTGGTCACGACTCACCACCCGTGACATTCTGGTGGAGGTGCGCGGTACGGCATGTCCGTGCAGCGCAGCCCTCCGAGTTCCCGCAGTACAAGTCCAAACCCCAGCTCCGGAGGACCCGACGAAGACCAGATCGAGACCCGGCCAAGTCGCCGCATCCGAGGTCTACCCCCGGAACACGGACTTCTGCCACCTACGACCAAGCCGAAGACGACGATGGCCAACCAGGCGCAGACCCCGGCCGCTTCTGCCGTTGTGTACCTGCCGATCGCACCCAGGACTCCAACGCCTTTCCACGGAGACGTCCACGAGGACGTTGAAGACTGGCTGCAACACTACGAACGTGTAGCCCGCCACAACGGATGGACGACTGAACAATACCTCCACAATCTCTACTTCGCGCTTGAAGGAACTGCGAGGCATTGGTTTGAAAACCACGAAGCGTTCTTCACTACGTGGGAGTCCTGCGCCGCGGAGTTGAAGCGAACGTTCCTCAACCACCACCGTCGGCAGCGAGCGGAGGACCTTCTCCAAACAAGGGTGCAGGGCCCCAACGAAAGCGTGACCAGCTTCGTAGAGGATGTCATGCGCCTATGTGCCCGAGCCGATCCGGAGGCAGCCGATGAGAAGAAGCTCCGCGTCCTCATGCGTGGCGTGAAGGCTGAAATTTTTGGGGGCCTTGTCCGCCATCCCCCGACAACCGTCGACGGTTTTGTGGCTGAAGCCACTAACATCGAGCGAGCGCTGTCGGCCCGAGCAAGCCATTACCATCGACTCGCCGGCGTGCCTGCTCCTCGAACCGCCGCATCTTGCCGACTAGACCTGAACGCCACCGGTGTCGACGGCCTTCGGGAAATCGTCCGCGACATCGTCCGGGAGGAGCTCCGGGAGCTGCTGCCTGCTGCCAACCAGCCGGCTGAGCTGTCGATCGCCGAAGTGGTGCGCGAAGAAGTCCAGCGGGCAATTCAACCGGAGGCTCCTGCCTGCGTAGCACCACCCGAAGAGCCCGCCCTGACCTACGCCGCAGTGGCCCGAGGGCCACCGCCTCCTCGCCGCACCTATGTCACGCCGCCCCGACGTCAGTCTCCTGCGCCGCAGCACGACCGACGCCACGACGACCAGGTCCAGTACGCCTGCCCGGAGCCTCGCGCACCCCGCAAGACTGACCTGTGGCGAACGCCCGACCGACGCCCTCTGTGCTTCCATTGCGGGGAAGTGGACCACACCTACCGCCGATGACCATACCGACGACTCGGGCTACGCGGGTTCCACCCGAACGACCCGCGCCCCCGTCATGGTGAACGCCCTATCGAGATCGACGAGTACCTGCGACGACCTCAGTCCCCCGACCCTGCGTCCCCCCGAGAGTTCCGGTCGCCGTCACCGCGACGTCCAGCTTCGCCGATGCACCGACCGCGACGTGAAAGCCTGTCCCCCCTCGCTCCTCGCCGGGGAAACTAGGCGCGGCAACCCCTGGAGGTGGAGTTGCCGAAGACGACCGACGCCAAGATCCTCCACGAACGTCGGGGGGCCCCCACTCGAACGCCACCAGAGACCAAAACGACGCCGCTGCAGTGGTGTCCAATAACCTAAACGCGTCATCGACGGCCACGACGCATCCTCACTCGTGGACACCGGAGCAGACTACTCAGTCTTGAGTGGGAGGCTTTCCCGCCGCCTTCGAAAAGTCATGACGCCGTGGGATGGACCACGAATAAGAACCGCCGGAGGACACCTCATTACACCAATCGGGAGATGCACCGCTCGCGTCGAGATTCACGGCGAAACATGCCCTGTGAAGTTCGTCGTTCTGCAAGACTGTTCGAGGGACGTCATTCTCGGAATGGACTTCCTGTGTGAATACGGCGCCATCATCGACCTTGCGGAGAACAAGCTGACGCTTCGGAAGCCTGCCCCATCGGTGGAAAATACCAAACCGACGTTAGCTGCAGTGCGAGTCCTCGCCAGCCACGTAAACCTGCCACCGCTGTCGAGTGTATTTGTGCCCGTCGGGACCGAAGGAGCCACCTGCGGTGTAGCACTGCTGGAAGGAAGCGTCCAACTTCTCCTCGGACGAGGGATTGGCATTGCAAGAGCCGTAACCGAGCTCCAGGACGGGCGTACAGTAGCCCTTGTCAACAATTTCCGGCAAGAGTCGCAGCACCTTACAAAGGGTACAACTGTGGGCTACGTCGAGGAAATCGAAGACTCAGCCGCGATCGCCGTGATCTCAGAAGACGCCTCTCCGACGCAGAACAAGACAATCACGTCCTCAGAGCTCGACATCGACCCATCCCTCCCAGCCCCACAACGACGACAACTTCGTGACCTTCTCGCCGAGTTCAGTGAGTGCTTCTCCACGTCGTCGAAAGTGCGCCAAACGACGGTTGCGAAACATCGGATAATTACTGATGACGACGCACTCCCTGTGCATCGACCGCCGTACAGGGTGTCCGTGAAAGAAAGGGAAGCCATCCAGCAGCAGGTACAAGAAATGCTTGACGACGACATTATCCAGCCCTCAAGCAGTCCGTGGGCTTCACCGGTAGTCCTGGTGAAAAAGAAAGACGGGACTCTTCGGTTCTGCGTGGACTATCGCCGACTGAACGCCGTAACAAAAAAGGACGTCTACCCACTGCCACGCATCGACGACACCCTGGACCGACTACGCCACGCCCGATACTTTTCGTCGATGGACTTGAAGAGCGGGTACTGGCAGATTGAGGTCGACGAACAAGATCGTGAGAAGACGGCCTTCGTCACGCCGGACGGACTATATGAGTTTAAAGTAATGCCATTCGGGCTGTGCACAGCGCCGGCAACCTTCCAGCGCGTTATGGACACCGTCCTTGCCGGCTTGAAATGGCAAAGCTGTCTCGTCTACCTCGACGATGTTGTGGTCTTCGCAAGCAAATTCGACGAGCACCTGAGACGACTGCGAGCCGTTCTACAGGCCTTCAAAGCTGCTGGGCTGACCCTCAAGCCTTCCAAGTGTCGGTTCGCCTATGGTGAGCTCAAATTCTTGGGCCACGTCGTGAGTGCTCAGGGTGTAAGCCCTGATCCCGCCAAGACGTCCGCTGTCGCCGAGTTCCCGAAGCCATCGGACAAGAAGACCGTTCGAAGATTCCTTGGGCTGTGCGCCTATTACAGACGTTTCGTTCGTGATTTTGCGCAAATTTCTGCACCGCTGACGCATCTGACGAAAGACGACGTGCAGTTCCAGTGGGGAGAGGAGCAAGAGCAAGCGTTCGACGAACTCAAGCGAAGGCTCCAGTCGCCCCCTATCCTCGGACATTTTGACCAGTCGGCGGAGACTGAAATCCACACGGACGCCAGCAATACCGGTCTCGGTGCGGTACTCGTTCAGCGACAAGAAGGGGCAGAGAGAGTAATCGCTTACGCAAGCCGGGCGCTGTCTAAGGCAGAACAAAATTATTCAACGACCGACAAAGAATGTCTTGCTGTCGTCTGGGCGATAACCAAGTTCCGCCCGTACTTGTACGGGATCCCGTTTCGCGTGGTCACAGACCACCACGCCCTCTGCTGGCTCGCAAACCTCAAGGATCCGTCCGGACGCCTCGCCCGCTGGAGCCTTCGACTGCAGGAATTCGACGTAACCATTGTGCATAAGTCCGGCCGCAAGCATAATGACGCTGACTGTTTGTCTAGGGCTCCAGTCGAACCTCCAATCTCCGGCGCGGACGACGATGACGACGCCCGTTTTCTAGGCGCAGTTGACGCTACCGACATGAGGGCACTGCAACGCGACGACGCGGAACTTAGCTCCGTGATCGACAGCCTCGAAGGTCGAGGAGGCTCTGTCCCACGGGTCTTTTCTCGGGACCTACCGAGCTTTGTCCTGCGGCGAGGCGTGCTCTTCAGAAAGAATTTCGGAACCAGCGAAACCCCCTGGCTACTGGTTGTCCCCGCCAGCCTCCGAGAAGAAATTTTTCAAGCGTGCCACGACGACCCAACGGCCGGACATCTCGGCTACAGCAGGACCCTTGCCCGGATTCGTGACAAGTACTACTGGCCAAAGCTTCCGAAGACCGTCCATCTCTACACACGATCGTGCCATGAGTGCCAGCGACGCAAGAAACCACCGTCAAAGCCAGCAGGTCTCCTTCAGCCGATTACCCCGCCAACCAAGCCCTTCCAGCAAATTGGAATGGATTTGCTGGGTCCTTTTCCATCGTCGACGATGGGGAACCGCTGGATAATCGTCGCCACCGATTATCTTACTCGTTACGCCGTGACGAAAGCCCTTCCTTCGGGGACTGCTGTCGAAGTCGCCAAGTTCTTCATCGAGTCCATCGTCCTCCGCCATGGCGACCCCGAAGTACTGATCACAGACCGAGGGTCATCGTTTATGGCACAGTTGACCCAAGAGATCCTGCGTTTAAGCCACACGGAACACCGTCGAACAACGGCATACCATCCGCAGACCAACGGGTTGACGGAGCGGCTCAACAAAACAATCGCCGACATGGTCTCTATGTACGTCGACGTGGAGCACAAGACCTGGGACGAAGTGCTGCCCTACGTCACGTTCGCCTACAACACAGCAGTGCAAGAGACCACAGGAGTGACGCCCTTCCAGCTGGTGTATGGCCGGGCGGTGACGACTATGCTAGACTCTATGCTGCCGCACGAGTCAGTCAACGACGGGAGCGATGACGCCCAGGTGGTTGCTCAACGGGCAGAAGAGGTCCGCCAGCTAGTCAGACTACGAATTCAAGACCAGCAACATGTCGACGCTCGCCGGTATAATCTTCGTCGCCGCGGCGTCCACTTCCAGCCCGGAGACAGAGTTTGGGTGTAGACGCCGATTCGTCGTCGCGGTCTCAGCGAAAAACTCCTGAAGCGCTACTTTGGGCCCTACAAGATCACCCGACGCCTCGGCGATCTGAACTACGAAGTTCTACCCGACGGAACGCGCCCATCTGCAAGACGTCAGCCGCGACCCGAGGTGGTGCATGTCGTCCGGCTGAAGCCGTATTACGAACGATAGGACTTTCCACTCTCGTCGACGAGCGAACTATGGACTGTGAACTCCGGCTAGCAATTCTGCTGTCCTTTTGTTTTTTGTTTTCCGTTTTTGTGCTGCATCGGGATGATGCACTTTTAAAGGGGGGGATAATGCCGCGCCCAGGGCTGAGAAAGCAACGCTCGGTCACGGACCTCCAGAAAGTTCTCGTTTATTCATGTACCGCATGTAACTTGTATCATTTATTCCTGCTTTTGTTTTCTAGAAAGTGCGTGTTCATTCTCGCCCGATCACGCGACGCTCGAGCCGCTTTCGCCGAATCTTCGAGATAGCTACGCACTCTAGATAAGAGGCCGCCCGCGACCTTGTCGAGTCAGTCTCGCCCCAGCGCTCGATTCTGCTGACACGCCGACTTCGACGCCCGCGACGCTCTGCTTTCTTCTGTTTCCTTCTTTATTTTTGGCACAAGTTCGCCACATTAAACGTTTATTTATTTCTGTTTATTTCTTGTTTATTGGTCACGACTCACCACCCGTGACAATATACACAAGGTAAAGAGCGGACACTGCCATAGGCCCCAGCGGCCCAGATAGACCAGTGACAGGTAGCGCTCCTAGCGGGCGGTATTAAGTATAATCTGATTCCGTTTCCGGTCAAGTTAGTTTCGGTTTCGGTTTGGGCGTTTTTGCTCCCGTTCTCTAATACCCTTCTCTCTCTCCTTCCTCCCCGCCTCGCTCATCTCTCGAGACCACCTTAACTCCCGAAACCGCTATTTTTTTTTTTTTTAATATTGACACACTTTTGCTTTATTTTTTACGATGGAGTCAGTGCAAAATGTGTCAAACAATATTTCAACTCACTTCACAAAGCAGAAGTATGTATATTTCTTGTTCTTTTTATATTGTAAAGCATTGAAGTTACACAATCACCGCATTGACTCCTGGCTGGTGGAGCATTTTGGGGTTAACAACAGTAAGTGGTTCGAACACATTTTATTGGACCACATTCATGTAGACATGATTTACTTCAGAAGCTCTGTATGTTTTATACGAAAGAGATCGATACTCACAAAAATAAATGGATATGAAGGACTTCGGCATTCGTACACTTCGTAATAGATTCTTAGCGGAACCAAGTTAACAAAACCCTTCCACGGAGAACATGCTGTATGATACATTCACTTCCTCGCCGACTCGGGTATGGGAAGTAAGTGCAAAAATAAATAAGACATCGCTATCATTACCAGTCATAACAGTATAATAACAGTGCGAAGCACACGCCGGATAGTACAAATTCCCGATTTCCGGCAAATATAAAAAAACACCAATTTGCATAGCCTCAAACTCACTGCGGGCGAGCCATTACCAAACAATGAGAACTCTATTCGAAATCTGACAAGATACAACGTCCCTAAATATTCCCCGAAATTGTTCAGAAAATAATTATGGCTTCAGAAAAAAGCGGCTAAAAAACTATGGACAGTGGATACAATAGTGGATACATTTTCTTTCGGATATTGTTAGCCTCTATACACTATTTTCTATCGAATTTTTTTAGAAAGTGGACAAATATTTTTGTTAGGGAGCCGTGGTACATATTCGCTGAAAAAAGGGGAAACAAATATTTGGAGAGCAAGCTGCACCGCCCACTTAATCACTTTTTGTTTTTGGTTTGGCAACCGCCTCTGTTAATACGCTATTAACAGTTAAACCTGACTCGTTCTTACTAGCCACTGAAGAGTGCAACCGAACTTTGTCCGAATTCCGGTTAAGAAATCAAACATGTCAACACGAGCGTATTCTGCAAAACAATTTTAAAAACCCTTTGTGGTACTCCTCTTGGCAAAGGCGAAAACCACCTAGACCTCAAAGTGTGCTATACAAGGCGGCACACACTCCTCGAACATGTGTCACACTCTCTATTATGGGAAGAAAGTGATTTTCTAGTTATTGAATGAAATGAAAGGCAGCCTGTGATGGTACTACTAAGTTCCCGAAGAATTTTCCAGGCACGTGGTATGCTTTAGGAACAAGACAGTACTGGTGAGGTCTGCTCAAGTTATTAGACTCATCCGATAGCAGCTGAGAACAGCCACAGCTGTAAGTTGTCTGTTCAAGCAAAAGCTTGATCAAATAGCCCCAAACGTAATAAAAACGTGGCCGAGTCATCAATTATGTAAGACCTGATGTCTGATGCCAGCTCAGAAATATCCTCTAGTGGCGGGAAGTTATCAATTGGAAGACATTCCACAATGTCTGAAATTAAACTTTCATGGTGCGAAGATATTTGCAACTCCTTTGAGAGGTCAGCCTTGTCATCTTCTACGTTTTCATTGTCCGACAGTTTGAACAGTTTCTTTATCCAGAGGTGTTTTAGTCCTGAGGTGAACTGATGCACATTTGGGTTTGTGTTGCAGCCCAGCATTTGTCGTATATAGCTCCCAAAACGTTCTCAAGAGTGTCTTGCTGCAGGCGTCCTGTAAGTAAGAACTTAAAGTCATGGGTGCTTGAAGGCTCATCCCAGAGCATGAGGACACTTTTTATAGTAACTTGCCACCCAATGATGGCTTATGGCTGCCTTCTACTTTGGAACTGCCATGCTGAAATCCATCCGAGTTACTGGTGGAGAAAATCAAGTATTTGAGATTCTCCCTTCAGAATGGCATGACGCAACTTCTGCCCTGTTTCCTTGAATTATTTTAGCTATTTAGACAATCAAAAAGTATGCACATCCTATCACAGAAATAGGCTGTAGCCATGGCTGCCTCAGGAAGTTCCTTTGCATAAACAAGAGATAGGATTACAAGAAAGATTGAGGCACTCAGTACCTGTGGGGCACAATTTTCTTCCATGTTACAGAAAGGTTTTTAAATAAATGCGTCTCTCAGTAAGTTTCGGAGTCAATTGCAAGCTAATCTCATGGATAGAACAATGAAGTTCAACAATAGAAGACCGCTCAATGACCTCATTTCCAATGCAAAGTTTGTGGGCTTGGAGATTGCTCTTGTTGGTTTTGGGAAGGTGCGGAACATCAAACGTTGACAACGTGTTCGTTGTCAACTTCAAAAAATGGCTTATCACCACACACACCAAGCTTACGTTTGAAGCCCCCTAACCACAGACTTTAGTGAAGTCTGTGGTTAGGGGGCCTTTGGCCTTTAGTGTGAAGCCAACAGTCTTAAAGGGGCGATGCACTGATGTTTGTATTTTGCGCAAATACCGCTTAGAACGAATTCCTGACGTTAATGATCCGTAAAATATACCAGTTCGTTTTCACCACACGCAATCGAAGTCGCAGAAAAAAATAAAGAAAAACGAGCAGAGTTCACCCCCTCAACTCGCAGCCAGAACAAGCGGCCCCGTCATCTGGAGCCGATTATATGCGGCCAATGTTGATCATAGTCATGCGCTGGGGTTGGCAAGGCACAGGACACGCGCTGAGTTCCAGACATTATTATGGTTCGGCTGTTGTCGTCATTGCAGCTATTTGAAACAGGACACTACCCGAACGTTTCTCGAGCTATCGATTACCACGAGCCCAACTCCAGTGTCCACGCCATGCTCGGGTCCAATCTATGAGCCGTATTCAAATATCGTCACTGAGCAGTACTGCTATCGTCCAGCTATGTCATCAGGTTTTTCAAAGGAGAGATTGAATAAAAACGCTGGGTTTTGTCCTCGAAATTACAGCGCAACAGAGGAGTTTCTTTTTCAGTGGCGTTGCGTGCGAGTATCCTTGAGTCCCACTAGTACCAGTAAGCTCGTGTAAAGTGAAAAACATTCCAATTGAATATCAATGCACCGCCCCTTTAAGCTCCCGAATGAGAGAAATGAAAAGACTGCGTTAAACAGAAGACGTTGTTGGTGTGTGCACAACAGTGTGTGCAAACGCACCTCCTGGAAATTTCAGACAGCATAACAACCAAGGCTCTATCTGCAATGTTAGAGGTTCGTTCAACACCATAATCTGTTAACCCATGGACAATATCGTGCAAGGTCGTAAGTTAAATTCTTTTTTTAAAACAATCTCATCGAAACTCAACATGCACACACGTTCAAGTGCAGCCAGACAGCCCGGCAGAAACAACAGCGCGAGAAGCTTGAACCGATCGGCTCCAAGAATTCACGCCGAGCCTGCGAGCACGCGGGCTGTCATGCGTCACCTTGATTGATGGAAAGTCGACCGAGCATGATGCAGCAGAAAGCACAGATTGACGGCACGCACGGCACAGACGAACGACGCAGGGACGAGCAGAGGCCATGCAGAATGATGCAGAGGCGACGGCGTGCAGGCAGGCAGGCCATGGCAGGCGCCATTCATCACGTGGTTTTTGTGACGTATTTGATTTAATCTATTTAGTCGTTTTAAGTACTTTAAATAATTTTAAAGCATTGCCATTTAAAAAATAAATACTTTTCACACAAAGAGTATCAATTAATTTTAACCAAATTGTAGAAAAGCGCCACGTAGCGGAGGGTATGAAACGCACTATCTGGGCCGCGAATCGGCTCCTGTGTCCTCTCTTTACGGTTACTATATTACTCTATGGCAGTAACGGATAGTAACGGCAGCAAAACGAGCGAGCGGAGATGGGTAGATGAAGAGATAGCGGCAGTGTGATTATACTAGACAAAAATCTCACCTCAAGCTTTTCAATTGAGCGGTAACTAGCGCCAACTCGTTTCGGAAAGTTTATCATTAGTTGTTTGACAGTGCAATAAATGATCCTTTAAAATGTGAGTACCGTCGTCTATTAGTCTAAACCAAATAAAACAATTTTCAGCTTGTCGCAAACAATTTTAGTTGTTTAAAGAATCGTAACTTTAGAATCACGGACAAGTCAATCGTATTTCAGATTACGGATGCTTCTCCGTAGCTTTTAATGAGAGGCTCTACGTTTTTTTTAGGGAACGTTTTTACCGTGCACAACAGATAGAAAGATATAAACTTTCTTTCCTAAACCTTTCGGACCGAGTCAAGAGCATTTCAGTCTTGCAGCGAGAGGTTCCGACAGTGAGTGCATCGCTCTAAAAGTGCTTCGGCTGTATATGAAGTTAAACCAAGCAATCGTACATCAATCGCCGTACTTCAGTTCTACTCACCTGCCATGCAGAGTAGTTTCGCGTCGTAGAATCCTCCTTTCGTTGGAGTGTCTCCGGTACAGTAGTACACCCTGTCGTCTTCAACTACACCGCTAAAGTGCCTTACATCGTCGGAACTCACAACAGGCTGGGTCTTGTCGAGTAGAAATTTTACCAAAACGTAAGACATTGTAGAGACCGGGCAGGATCGACAGGTTGGAACAAGCGGGCAAACAAAACGAGTCGAGAGCGATCGTTCATGAAAGTTCGGCGTTTCGGCGTGCTTCTGATCAAGGTTGTCGGTCGGTTGCGTGTCATATCTCTAACATCAGCGGTTTTATGGGCTCACCTCCCGAAATCGTTTTCTCGTGCATAGATTATTTTTCGTATTCATAGATTTGACGAAATCGTGGTATCCGAACAAACGTTACGTCCTTTGACCGTACGTCTGTCTGCACGTCAAAGCTTTTGGACGTACAGTCAGAGACAGTCGACGAACAATCCGAATCGCCACCAAGAAATCTTGACGGCATTTCGCTGCGGCCGACTGCCACCAGGAGACCATCAGAAAGCCGACAAGCGGGGTCTGACTGGAGTTTGACTGTCAGTCAGAGTAACTTGTTGGACAGTCAGACATGCTTGACGTACAGTTAGGCACAGTCAGCGGTCCACTAGAAAACATTGACTGCCAAACAGGGTTGCATTGATGGATTTTTCCTTCGGGTACCTTGCTCAGAAGGAGTGATTTATTCCTTTCCCCTCTCATGCGGCAAACAGTACATAGGACAAACTGGAAGATGTATAAATGCCAGATTAAGGGAACATAACAACGACACCCGATTAGCAAACTCAGGACTTTTAGGCATTCACTGCCGTGTCTTTGGATGCACTACAGACTTCAAAAATAGCACCGTAATTGGAAAGAACCATCATTAGTTAACACGTGAGATATAGAGGCAGCTACCATCATAAAAAGGAGTGATACTTGTGTTAGCAGTCCATCCACAACACTTACCCTATTGAAAGCTCCATCAATATACGTAATTTGGGACACTCACTGCCATTCAGCAGCCTTGGTGGAACGTGTGGACCATTCGACGTCATCTGATGGTCCATCAGATGACGTCTGACCGCCACTGCCAAGGAAATTTCATTAACAAGGGCAGCATTTATACAATAGTAAAGCTATACGCACTCATAAATATCGCCAAATGCCTGGATAAAACAAAATGTTCCAGAAAAGAAAAGAAGAAACAGGACCACCGCGGATCGAACCCGCGACCGCTTACGTACAAATCGGACACCTTAACCCCTGTGCTATCCCATCTTTTTTTTTTTTTTTTTTGCAAGAGGTTTATTTACATGGTTAGATACACTTTTTACACTTTTACACTATTGTGGAATATCTACATAAATTGTACAAAGAACCGGTTACGCATGTCGCACATTCTACACTCAAAATGTTGGGGCGCATTATTTTCCAAACTTGTTTTTATTGACACCGATTCCAGTTCGCCTCAACTAAAACTTCACTTTTTCTTACAAAAGTTTTTTGTTATTATATAAGCTAGGTGTTTTGAATATAACCTAAATGATGTTGGGTGAACGACTGAGGCTTTGTACAACTTCTTTCCATTCATCATATTCTTCGTAATTTTCGAGCAAGCTTCGGCCTACGAATATGGCTATGTTTTTGAAGGTTACCCAAGAAGGTTTGGCCACAAACCCATCCGTATCTACTTTTCGAGTTTTCCATACGCTATATAAACCTAACACGACGAGTGTGTCAAGAACTGAATCCAGTTGGCTTCCAAAATGCAAGTAACGAAGAATGCACTCTTCAACTTCAAAGTCCTTTTTCAGTGTCCGCTTGAAGACGTCCCAGAAAAATACAGCATCAACGCACAGTACAAAAGCATGAGTGAATGTCTCAGTTGTCTTGCACAGTCTACAGTCCGTGCTCTAAAATACGTCAAACCGACGGGATTCACGCCACTCCTTCACGGGTATCGTTCGAGAATGAAAGCGGAAAAAGAACGTCTTGCACTTAGGTGGTATTGGCATACGTTTAACCAGTTTCAGGACATCCTGCTTACAATTTTGAGGAGCCGCAAACGCACTTAAGCGATACAATGGTTCGGGAAACGAAGAGTTGATGAGCGATCTAAGTTCTTTTTGGAGCATGACTCTAAATAGGCACTAGAGAACCGTGCGTTCAAGAAATCGATAGTGTCAGCAACTTCTTTATAGAAACCACGTAAAGTGGCTGTATCGCCCGAAAGCTTTTGGTCTACTCTGGATCCTATGTACCTCACAAGAAAACCTCTTTGCATCTTTCTAGAAATGGGTGTTGTAAGGTTTTAAAAAATTTCATTCTCGCGATAAGTTGCCTCACAAAGATATGACCAAGGCCGAGGCCGCCATCTTCAGTTCGTCGAAAAAGGTTAGATCTCCTCAATGGCTCATACGACGAATTCCAAATGAATGTCGCAAAAATTCTGTTGAATTCATTAACGGTAACTTTGGAACAGTGGATGACTTGGAGCAGGTATGTGAGCTTAGACAAAAGGAAAATATTACAGACAGCGGCTTTTCCAAATATAGAAATGTACCTTAGATTCCACATGTGAGCAGCTGACTTAACATTAGTTCTTACAGAGTCCCACATGGACCTGCGATTGTCCATAGCGCTCAGGGGAGCGTCTAAGAGTTTCGGTTTGGCCGTTGACCATCGGATGTCATCGTACATGGTTGGCGTTGTTCCCCACGACCCGCACCAAGATCCACTGCTTTTCTCCTTATTCACGGAGGCACCGGACACAGAGCAGTAGTCTTCAACACGTGACATTGCTGTAGCGATGCTTGGCTTGTCGGTGCGAATGAGGACCAAGTCGTCTGCATGCGCCAGGAGCTTTACTTCACAGGCATGAAGACGAAAACCTTGTACGTTAGTCTCATTGATGATATCCCTGCAAAGAGGTTCTAGGTAAACATTGAATAGTAGAGGTGACATTGGGCAGCCTTGGCGTACCGATCTTCAAACCATGATGGATGTAGAAAGGGATCCGTTGATCAGTAGCTTCGTTTATATATCTTTATTACATAAGTTAATGCTGTTTTCAAGGATGTCTCCGATGTTTACGCGCTTCAAAAGGGCAAATAGGAAAGAATGGTCCACCCTATTGAAAGCTTTCGCCAGGTCCAGTTGTAATATAGCAGCTGATTCATGCGTACGCTGTCAAATCTCTAATATTGATCGAACGATGTGGAAATTGGTCTGTATATTTCTGCTTTTGATAGAACACGTTTGGTGATCTCCAACGATTTGACTTATCACAGTCTGGAGTCTAGCCGCTATCATTCGAGCGAGTATCTCATAATCGCTGTTGAGGAGGCTGATATGTCTATAGCCTTCAACCTGTTGTAACCTCGCAGGGTCTTTTGATTTCGAAATGAGTATTGTGTGAGCCTTACGAAACGACAGTGGGAGTGTACCTTCTGTATAAGAGTCTTTGAACACGTGACATAGAATAGAGGCTAGTTTTTCTTTCCATTTCTTTTAAGAACTTGCAGGTAGACCATCCGGTCCAGGAGCTTTGCAGCTTTTCATTTCGGTAATATTTTCTGTAATTTCGAGTACAGCGAAAGGGCGTTCAATTGTTTCGTCGTTTCTTTTTGTAATGATGGTAATCTTGTTATTATTTCACGCCGTCTGGAAGCAGGGGCATTGGTACTGGATGCAAAGATGTCAGTGTAGTTAGACACAAATGCCTGCTCAATATCGTTGTCCGCTGTCAATTCTTGGCCATTTTTCCGTATTAGTGGTGCCAGCTTTTTCTTCACGTGTTCACGTTTAGCATTAGGATGTCTCTTTGTAGGCTTTTCACCCTCAATTAGTTGCAGGGTGCACGTCCTCACAGCAGCTCCCTCATATCTTTTCTTGTCGTGTTCTTCGAGTTGTGCCTTTATATTTTTTTATTTCTTTCTTATACAGCCCCGGTTGTTGGCTTTCGAGATTGTATAGGTATAAGAGGCCTTTGTTAAGGCGTTTTTCTTCTATTTTTTCGCAATACCTTTTTATTGAAGATATCTCGACCGCAAGTTCTTGTGTTTTTATCTTAAACAGTTCCCACTACTGGCACCACCCAGTTTTAACTTCTCCGAGGTCATCAATTAAACGCTCTACTCTAGTCTTAAAGTCATCGTTTTCGAGCAGGCTTTCGTTCATTTTCCAGCGTTCCCATGACTGTAGCTTTTTTTTCGTTTGCTTGCGACTAGGCCCTACGCTGACAGCAACCATACAGTGATCTGAAAAGAAAGCAGCGATCACGTTGTAGTCACAAAGCCTACTGCCAGATGAGCCTGATACGTATATACGGTGCAAACGAGCATGAGACGATCCTTGAAAATGCGTGTATTGAAGAACGTTCGTTGTAGTAAATCTTGGACGAGGGCTCGAATGATGTCTGCACTGGAATCAGCGAATTTCTTGCTTGGAATTTTGTCCTTTGCATGCAAGACAATAACGTCGAATCTAGTGTCTGCATGTATCCTCACTTGGTTGAACGAGCTCTCCCTTTGTATGGTGTTGTTGTACGCATAAACAACGACTATGCGCCAGGGGTTGTCCTGTATAAGGACATTAGCCACGAGAAGCCTACCTCCGTCAATTCCTTCAAGCAAACTGCACATGCGGTACTCCCAACTTTTTTTAAACAACAGGGCGCATCCAGCAGAATAGTTTCTTGCTGGGCAGTGGTACATGTCGTACAAGTTCGTCCAGGCCGTGTTTGCTGAAAGCAAAGCCGTGTTTCCTGACACTTTGGTCTCTCGTAACGCGACTATATCACAATTGTGAGGTTACAAAAAACGAAGGAGTTGGTATTGCTTTGTTTTTCGTGAATTTATACCTCGGACGTTAAGGGTGCATATAGTGAAATCACTTCTCTGAGTGGTGCCAAAGCTGACTGTGGTCATTTAAACGTGGGGCCAAATCGGGCTTGGCTTGTTTTCTGTCTATCCTTGAACTTTGACCTTCCTCGTTGTTCTTGGAGGTCGGGGCTTCGCTGCTGTTCATCTCTCACAGCGATGTCGTCTTCAGAACAGCAGGGTTCCGCTGTGGGGTAGGTTTCAGTTTTTTCCACCTTCGTTTTCTTGCGCAGCCTCTCTTCTTTATCCTCAGCCGGTGTAGGTAAAGTCGTCTGGGCGGGAGACTTTCTTGGCTCTTTAACGTTTGTAGGTGGAGTGCCCCCTTGGGAACCTTGCATTTCTGCGTCGTCCAGACTGGGCGTCGGTCCACACTCCTGATGCTCTGGAGACTTCAAACTTGTTTGGTCGACAGAGCCCTTAGGATCCTGGGAATCTTCTGGCTGTTCTTGATCTTTGGGGAGCATTTTCTCGGCGTCCATGATGTGTTCGCTTACATCAACACTAGGTGAAGCATTACCCTGAAGCTTTGAGGCGTAGGTCACGACACATTCCTCCATGGAATGGCCGAACCGCCAGCACTGAGTGCAACGTGGTGTAGGGCGGTACCTACGGATGTGGCTTACTGCTTTGCAGTGTAGGCAGACGGGAGGTCGACCGGGAATGACCACCAGTGTATTCACTCCATAGATGTTGAGCATGTGGGGTACCCTGTCAACAGAGAGGTGGTCCTTAAGGACAAGAGTCACAACCCGGGTCAAGGTGGCTGTTTCCTCAAAATCAAAGAATCTCCACTTCTCTCTTGTGATTTCCTTTACCATTCCAAACGGCTCTAGGACCTTCTTAACCTCGCTGTCCGGTAGTTGGGGTGGTAACCATAGAAGTTTAAGTTTGATCTCGTCCTTGGTGGGATCGATCACGACGCACCTTTTTGCTTGATTACGAGCTCGTCATACGTTTTTATTTTGCACTTGGCTGCTCCGTTGGCGAAGACTGCCATCCATAGATGGCTCATCTGGTAGGGGCCCGGTGCGATCAGATCTTCACTCTCAATTATCGAAAAAAGAGCTTCTTTAAAGTCTGTCGGCTTGTATGGTCTTTCGGTGATATCCGCGTGCAAAAAGAGTGAGTTGGAAACCAGCATACCTGTCCGTAGACGTGGCAGAATGATCCTATTGTCCTTGTACACCTTGGAGTTTTCTTCTTCATGAACATTAACCCGGTCACCAATGACCGTCATACTACTCTCCTTCGAGCTAATCTTACTTGAAAAATCGCTGCCTTCTCCTCAGCGGTTCCCAGGGCTGCAAGGGCCCTAGGAAGTAGTTAAAATTTTAAGACAGTCAGAATAGAGCGTCCACTTATTGTCACTTCTTTTTCCTCCTCCCCCGTGCTATCCCATCGCTTTGGAAACTCGATTTGACCATTCGTTTTATACGAGATGCTTCGGCTGCAAAAGCAGTTAACCCTTCAGAATGCTCTGCAAAGCACTCGTACATCACTCGCCGTACTTCTGTTCTACTCACCTGCCATGTAGAGAACTTTCGCGTCGTAGAACGTCTCAGCATTCGGTGATCTTCTGTCAACACACGGTAAGACCTGGGAGCGGCCGTGTCAACCACCTTGGCTTTCCGCGACCATGCAGTGTCTCTAATCCTCACGACGTCCCCCTGAGCTAACGGTGGCAGTGGTTGCCCTTTTAGAATTTGAACGTGTTTCTTTACTGTAGTGGCTGTTACTTCGCCAAAGTCCGGAATGTTAGACCGAAGACGCCTGCCTTGAAGAAGTTCCCCCGGAGATCAGCCATCTTCTAGTGGCGAGGAGCGGCAGGCCAGCAGGCCTAACCAGAAGTCGTCCCTGGATTCTTCAGTTTTCTTCAGAATCCGCTTGACAATCTGCACACCTTTTTCTGCCAGTCGGTTAGACTGAGGGTAGTGGGGGCTGGACGTGACGTGTTTGAAGTCGTACCTCTTCGAGACGATGGATTATTCGTGGCTGGTAAACTGCGGTCTATTGTCGGTGCAGACTTCGAGCGGTATGCAGTACCTTGCTAACATGGAGCTGAGTGTCGCAACTGTTGTTCTTGCGCTTGTGTCCATCAGCTTCTCGACCTCTGGGAAATTGGAAAGTGCGTCAAACGCAACGAGGCATGCGTTTCCTCTAAAAACAAAGACGTCAACCCCAACCCTGCACCATGCACAGCTCGGAAGTGGGGCATTCGTAGGGGTTATACTGGTTGCTTGTAAGAGAACTTCTACATGTAGAGCAGTTCTGTATCAGCAGGGTGATGTTGCCGTTGAGGCCAGGCCAGAAAACAAGGCGTCGTGCCCTTTCTTTGCATTTATGTAAACCGAGATGACCGGCGTGAATTCTTCGTAGGATTTCTCGTCGCATGCTTCTCGGTAAGAACACTTTTGTTCCCTTAAAGAGTATTCCGTTCACCACAGATAGTTCCGATGCAAAAGGCTTGAGTTCACCTTGGAGTGGCTGGCCAGCTGACAGGCTGCTGATGCTTGACTACACGTAGTCGTTCCGAGCAGTCTCTTCAGCCAGATTTTATTGCGTTGCTTCCGTCACCATGGAACCCAGGAGTTGAATCGCGTGTGCTTCCACGTCGTCTGTGGCACCAGCCTTGTCGACCTGGCCGGCAAGAGACGCCCGTCTGCCAAGACTAGGTGCTTCCCTGGAAGATACTGCAGGACATAGTCGTATTTGAGAAGTCTTAAAAAATATTTGTAAACGAGGCGGCATGCCACAAATTCCTTTTATTGCAACAGACAGGAGCTGCTTGTGGTCTGTCTCAATGACGACCTTCTGCCCGTAAACAAACTGGTGAAATTTGTCGCAACCAAAGAAAATGCTAAGCGCCTCTTTTTCAATTTTTGCGTAACGTTGTTCCATTTGCGTTAGCATTCGGAACGCGTAAGCCACGGGTCGCCAGTGACCGCCCTGACACTGCAAAAGCACCGCACCGACGCCGTCTTTCGATGCGTCACACGTTTTCTTCGTCCCCTTTCGAGGATCGAAGATTGCTAATATGGGCGCTGTACTAAGAATCTGCGTGATGCTGTTCCACTCGCTCGCATGGTTCTTAGTCCACTCAAACACCGAATGAGTCTTGATGAGCGCTCGCAACAGCCCCGTTCTTTCAGACAGGTGCGGCACATATTTTCCGAAGTGGTTAATCACGCCCAGCACACGCTGAATATCTGTTTTGTTCCTTGGAACCGGCATTTCCAGCAGGCCTCGCACCAGATTTGGATTGGGTGAGATAACTTTCGCTCCGATTACGACACCTAGGAACTGTATTTCCGTAAAGCCGAACCTACAGTTCTGTGAGTTGAACGTTAAACCAGCTTTTTCAGCAGCTTTCAACGCTGATACTAGGCCGTTATCGTGCTCTTGCCGCGACGCGCTCCACACCAGAATGTCGTCAATATACACGTGCACGCCAGGTAGACCATCGAACACTTGACTCAGTGTCCTTTGGAAAACTTCTGGCGCCGACGAGATACCAAAACGCAGCCGGTGGTAACGTTATCTGCCAAAGGCAGCTGCTAAAGGACATATTTTCGACGTTTTCTCGTCCAGTGGTATGTGGTGGAATCAAGAGTTGGCGTCTAGGCAGCTAAAGTAGACTGCGCCGGCTAGTTCTCCTTCTATGACTTCCCGCTTGGGAAGCTGGTAGTGCTGCCTCTTCACATGCTCGTTAAATCTTCTTGGGTCCATGGAGACCCGAAGTCTGCCATCTTTTTTCTTGACCAAACCAAAGGGTTTACCTAATCGGTGGGGCGGTCTTCTCTTTTGATGATTCCCGCTTGCTCCATTCTTTGGAGCTCGTCGCGAAGAGACTGACGGAAGGACAAGGGCACCCTCCGGGCAGGCTGGACGACGGGGGCGGCACCAGGCTGCAGGATCATGCTGTAGGCTGCTTCAGGCAGCCTAATCCATCGAAAAGGTGCCTGAAATCTTTGGTGGCCTTGTACTCCTCCGAAGTTCCGATGGCGTCTACATTACGCTGCACAATTCCTAATGTTTCGCTTGCGTCCAGTCCCAGTATGGCCTGGCGACCATCTTTCACGACAAAGAACTTCACACTATTAGCAGCCTTTCCAACGACCACCTTCTGGCACGTCGTTCCAAAGCTTCTTATAACTCCTTCATTGTACGCTCGCAGGTCAGAGCTACTGGGCTTCAACGCTTCTGGCGCTCGCAGCTTTTTGTACACTGAAAACGGTAGCAGGCTGACTTGAGGTCCGGTGTCAACTTTAAAAAACTTCTCGAGCAGAAACTTGAGCTTCGATGATCCAATCGTGTTTTCCGTTTTCGCCGCCTATCTCCAGAACGTCAAAGTCATCGTCGACGTCATCGTTCACGTCATGTCTGCTTACTTCACCAACTACGGTCGAGCTAGGACAGCGAATCGCGAAGTCATTAAGCTTCCGGCATGAGTTTCATTTTTTTCCCTTACGCGGGACACCGTCTGACTTCGTGTCGCCGATTGGATTTTCCGCAGCGTAATCGCTTTTTGTCTTTTTGGTCCGCCTTGCTGCGTTGCGGTGCCGCTTGTTGTGAGATGGCATCAATACTATGGGCATCCTGCGTTGCCCAGGAGGCGCTGCAAAAAATGACTTGTTAGGACTTGTTTTGGGTAGTACAAACTTGAGCGACTCAAATTGCCAGACATATAGAAGCGTGCCTGCTCTAGGGCGCGAAACACGATAACAAAAAAAAAAATTGAAAAGAAACGAAAAATGCTGACTAACGCTGTCGAAGAAAGGCCAAAGCTAGGACGATAAGAGCGTGAACCAAGAAACGCCGTATCACGCGTCCCAAAGAAACATGGAGGGGAGGAAACAAAAAAAAAAAACGTCGGGACGCCAGATGTTCTAACGTCACCACTTAGAGATACGAGACGCGTACCCTAGCGGTGGTGGCATGAATCCGGAACTTACGATTATCTTGAGGCGTTGAATGTAGCCGATTTCGGACGCCCAAAGGTGTTTTTTCCGTTCTTCTGCACCACACAAAAGGAAAAAAATCACAGCGAAGGCGCCACAATAGTGGGAGTCCCAGCCAGGTGAGCTTGTACTACTCAAAACGAGGGCGCCACAGTTTGTTCAAAGCTTCAGCGCAGGAGGCCCATTGGCCGCCTTGTTCCAGACTTGGTTTCGTTTCGCCAGAGTTTTCGCTACTTTGCACATTTCTTCTGTCTTTAGCAAACGTTAGACCCTTCTCGCAAAGCATTTTCTCGCGAAGCTTCGAATCTTTCGTGCCGAACACTATCTGAGCCCTAATCTGGACACTTGGCGAAAAAAGCGGCGAAAAACCTGGCGGCTGTGATTGGCCGACGCCTCACTTATCCTTGGCGCCGGCGAATCATAGCCGTCAGAGTTCTCGCCGTCTTTCCTGCCAAGTGTCCAGATTAGGGCCCTTGGTCTCTGATCATTGAGTCATGCAGTTCTCCAAAATTGCACTGGGCGGCTAGCTTTTTCAGGTCTCGAATAAACTTTTCGACGGGTTCTCCCTCGTCTTGCGCTCTTGAGCGAAACACGTAGCGTTCATGAACTTCATTGCTCACCTCGGAAAAGTATGCTTCGAAATTTATGTCGAAGATTGCGTAATCGTCCTGGTCTTCCCCGTCCTCAAACTCGAAGTTGTTGAAGACGTCAAGTGCTCGTCGCCGGCAACGCTCAGCAGGACTGCAGCTTTTGTAGCTTCACTTCTTAGACGTTCTTTCGGTGCCGTATAGCCTTCAGGAACAGCTCGACCTTCTGCTTGAAGCGCTTCCAGTTTTCGAAGAGGTTGCCCGACAGTTATAAGGGCTCCGTTGTTTTGAGCAGATCCATCGTCGTCACTAAGTCCGACTAAGCTTGGGCCCGCGCCGGCTGCTTCTGGCACCACGTATCATTGGCGATAAAGAGGCAGTCGACAGAATCGTTTGCAGAGCAACAAGAACATAGTTTAATGGACGTCGGCGGTATTTATCAGATAGCGCCGGGTGCACTGCGCATGTGTAGTGCCTTGTCATGCGAGGCATTGTACATGATAAGCCCTGATACACTGCGTTGTGTTATTAACGCGTTAGCAAATAGTAGCCACGTCAGAGGCAGAAGCTGACGGCGTCCGTTTTCGAACAAAAACAAAACAGTGAAAAGGGAAGCGCGCCACATAGGAGGAGAGTAGAGGACGTCAAAGGCGAGAAAGAGGCGACGTCACAAGGTGGAAGCCAATGCGCGAGCGGATGCTAGGGCGAGTCTCAGCTTACAGGCGAATGAGACAGAGAAGCGGAAGCAGCGTCATGGTCGGCTGGCCGAAATGCCGCTCAAGAAATGGCAAACCGTCGCGGGTTAGCGCAAGACGCAAGCTATGGCAAAGCGGGCTCAGGGAGCCCGCTTCGCCTCAGTCTCTGTCTTGCGCAAACCTGCGGAAAAAATAAATTAAAGAAAGGTCCATTGGTGGATCCTTTGGAATTGCGTTGGCATGATCCTTGGATAAAACCACAGACGTCCGCCTTTCGGAAATGCTAACACGGACCCCGCAGCGAAGCCAAAAAGGGGCAGGAAAAACTGAGAGGCAGCAAAATGGAAAGCGAGAATTAAGATAAAGCCAAAAGAGAAAAGCTGTCGGCATTAGCGTTTCCGAAAGGGGGACGTGGGTTGCGTATCCCAAGGGTCATGCTAAAGCATTTTCTAAAGGCCCATCAATGGATCTTCCTTTAATTTTTGTTTTAGTCTATAATTACAGTTGTCACCTTCGGAAAGGACTCTTTCCTTATATCGTTTCTTCTTAAAAGTAGCCCCCCCCCCCCCTCCTTTTATTCTGCGGCTCTCCCAACTTTTGTAGCTTTGACTGCGGCTCTAACCCCATGTCCCTCTGGCCTTCACTGATTTATAACAATAACGAAGCACGAAATTGTGATGAATAAGCCTTTTTATGTTTTAACTCCTAATGAACAAAATTTTCTTGCCTATAATTTTTCCGAAGAACCAGGTATCATGTCCACCTGCTTTTGGAAGCTTGAGGTTATCTATGTTTTTTTTGTATTCGCTAGGTTATAAATTTAATTGTATTCCTTATTTCTTTCATCGCATGAACACCGATGTTTGTAGGTTGCTTCTTTGTATCTTCTGCTTTTGAGTATAATAGGGGTCGTTTCGAGTCGTGAGTAGTGCAACCTGAATCGACCGAGCAATGACCCAAAGATGCTGGTGGCTGCGTCTCGACGCGATAGGCTAAACTACCAGTTAGAGATGGTATGATAAAGCGAATACCATGGCCACTGTTATGCTACCTAGGTTGTTATTTCTCCATTATAGAAGCCCTTCGACATGATTCACATTTACGCTTCGCTACCGCCTATCTATGCATTTAGTTTTCTCGTTATTTTGGGCATGTTGCCTTTGTCCCAGTCAAATATTTTGGTACGATGCCTCAACAGGCAAACGTGATAGCAACTAAACAGCACCGAGGCAGTAAGCGCTCAGCAATGGTGTACAGTTCTCAACCGCGATCAGGCTGTGTCGACAGTATAATATTGCCATCTCTATAAAAATCATCTGGTAAGCTAGTTTTCTATACATCTTAGTAAAACTATTGCAAAGACAATAAGGGAAAAATGTAGGTACGGGGCTAGAGCGCTATTTACAGCTGGCTTTTAATACTGCGAGAGAAAGACAAAGAAGAAGTACTGATATTTAAAAGAGAAAAACTTAAATAAAAATGTGAGAAATTATCAATGAAAGGTGGAGCGAAAGTAAAAAAAAAATTAACAATACCAAAAGAAATAGACAAAAAAAAATACAGGGAAGAAAAAGGAGGTAACGTCTAAGCTTGATGTCTGGCCACGCTGTCCAAAACGACAGCCACCTCCAGGACACCGGGAAAAACTTGGTTCGTGGCCTGAATGGCGAACACATTTCTCGGTATTCATGTCACAGTTACTTACATTCTGTTGTCTGGGCCGCACCCAACACGCCGCCGGACTCACACCTCAGGGACACAGATCAAGGTATTGCCGTTCTTTCTTCGATAGGGCCACTGACAAAGCACATATGCATGTGCCTCCATTTTTCATAGTGAGGTGCGCTTCTTAAACTTCCCTACCTCTTTTTTCTCTGAAACGCTACAACACTTTTGTGCTGTTTAACAATGCAGTGCATTGGCAGTCCCGAACGTCCACCGCTAAATATCCAGCAGATGAAGCCTTGAGGGCGAGGTCATGCTCTCTCATTCTGGCGTTCATGCAATGACCCGACTGCCCCACAGACTTTTCTACTTGAAAAGGGTGTTTTGTAGACAACTCCACTGAAGCAGCCCAAATACCTGTGTTGATGATTTACATGGCAATCAATATATTTTTTTCAGTTTTCCTATTTATATCTGGGCAGTCTTTTGAGTTTTTCGGGTACCGCAATTGCTACCTGGGCCTCAACTTTGAGGCTACTTTATTAGATCATATAACAAGCGATGAATGCAGGTTAAAATGGCAGGACGCCGTCTCTTTTCTTTGTTTTTTTTCACTTTTTGTAACTTGAGCAGCTGTTCAGCAACATCAAAAAGAACCGAACCGGGAAATCCTGAACACTAATCGCTGTACCTGCGCTTCAAATCTTTTCCAAGTTAAATGCTGAAATGAAATTTTAAGCGCAGTGCTGAGGCATCTGGTTGCAATCGATCTTTCTGTGATCTTTGAATGAGCGTAATAATACGGAAAAAGACTTTTCTTCGAGCGTGGGTAATATATACAACACGTGGGATCGTCGAGGAACGATAATCTCAGGTCCAGAAACAGGAGGTTGGAGTTCCCAGGTGTCTCTTCGCTGAACTTCAGAGCATGTGCTTGTTCTAAGAAAGAAGATCGTGTTTGGCTGATTATCTGCTTTTCGTTGTCAACAGGTTGTTCTTTAAGAAGGACAAGGCAATCGACCACGTAACAGAAAATGTGGGAGACGTATGGGCGCCGCAGATCTTGTTGGCTATGGCCATGTCACATGTGGCCATAAAAATGTCGCAGAAGACAGGAGCCACGCACGATCGTATGCATATTCCTTTCTTTTGTATGAATGATGCATCGTTAAACGTGACAACGGTGGCCGACAAGTAGAACTTCAAGAGCTTTCAAAAAAATTCAAACTAAATGCCCCATTGGCTCTGAAAAGAGATGGCCCAGTTTTCCTCGATCATTCTCATATTCGGGTGAACATTTCGACGTGTGGATAGGAATAAAACAAATCTTCAACATCCAGGGAAAATGTGTAAATGTGTAAATGTGCAAACCACAGAGCCACCGTCGCTCTCGCTCTTTGTTATCGCTAGGGTTTGACAGTGCTCAATCGCAATGCAAGACACGCACAGAGCTACACTCGTTCTTGCAATGCGCGACCTAATAATGATATCTGTTGAGGAGACGTGCGCACATTAGCCTCGCGCAGCGCTTGCTCGACGGCACCAGTTTCTGCAACGTCGAACCATACTCACTGCGCGTCCCGATATCGGCACGTATACCTACGCGCGAACACAACAATCCGGCGAAATCTCTGTTCGCAAAGCCTGGTCCAGCCGCGGAATTTATCCCACCTTTGGCCTGGAGAAAGCAAGAAATACCCAAAATAAAATCAAAAGTTGCGAGCAGAATACAGCTTGATTTCTGTTTAATTGAGTTGCAGATCACACGCGTACACTCAATACCTGATCAGCCGAACTGCAAGGCAGTATGCCTAGTTCTGGCACTTGTTTGGCGACATTGGCCCGTACTTCAGAAATGATAGAGAGCAATTCCGAATTTTCCGCCAAGCCCGGCAGATGCCCGTGATAACCCGCCAACCCGCATAGGTGGTGGCGCAACCTATGTGATGTAACGCAAAGCAGACGCCCTCCGTCTGCGTTCTCCGTGGTCATAGCCCTCGCCCCCGTAGAGATTTTTTGTTTTTCTTCTTCTATCTTTTCATCCTGGTAAGCTCAAGTTCTGAAACTTTGGCATCTTGCTTGGACCCCTGGGGTTACATTCTGGCGGAGTTTGAGCGTTCTGCGATGCGTAGTTCTTTTACGCGGGCCGAAAAGTAGTGTTTATTTTTCTCGATCGGACCCTGTTGAATGGAACATACGTAATGAAATAGCGTTTCGCTTTGTATTTTCATATGAAATGTTTTTGATTACCACTAACTGCGATAATGAATCCAAGTTGATGCAGGTAATCTCAATAAATAAACAAATACCGATCACCAGTTTGTCAAAGAGGTCGCCCGCATAGCTCAAACGGGTCACCCGTATCAGCCATTATGGTCACCCTTTTGGCAAACAAGACACTTTTTCGGGCGAAAGGGCCACTAGTCTGGGCAAATGGGCAATTAATTTATGCAAACTTGTCGCACGTTTTCTCAAACAGGTGACCATTTTTTTACAAACGGTTGGCTGGTGAACGGCAAACTGTACCGGTTTAATCAAGAGGCTCTCAGGAACCCATTTGATTCTGAACGTAGTAATGGCGGCATAAAGACGCCTGTTTCAGCCGTGGCGGCATATATGTTTCCGGAAAGCCTGGAGCGCCGGTTCATCGATTTCAAATCGTCCGGGTAATGCAAGTAATTATATTTATATTTCATCGGCACTGATGTTCGGTTATGCTAAAACTGCGAAAAACAATATATATATATATATAACGGGCATGGTGGCGGGAGGCCGAAGGCGTGGGTATAAAACTGAGAAGAAAAAAACCCTTCGTGAAAAACAGCAACAACGGACAATTTAATCTTCGACGTTTCGGCCGGAGTCCGGCCTTCGTCAGGAAGCTTCCAGACGAAGCTTCCTGACGAAGGCCGGACTCCGGCCGAAACGTCGAAGATTAAATTGTCCGTTGTTGCTGTTTTTCACGAAGGGTTTTTTTCTTCTCAGTTTTATATATATATATATATATATATATATATATAATATACATATATATATATACACACATATATAATCGCAAGTCCTATCTTAACACACTCCCCAAACTCCCGCCCTGCAAACCTATGCGTCTGGATCAACACCACATAAACAAAATATTTGTAAATATACTTTAATCAGGATTCAGTACAGTACGCAAAAGGGAGCAAAGGGAATCGTACCTAATTAAAAGTCTAACAAGCTTCGAGCGGGTATACACGAACTCAACTCTGTAACGTCACGGCGGGGTGGTGGCGCGTCGGTCGCACTTCCGGTCTGGGGCTGTGGGCAGAAGTCTACATGCCAGACGTGAATTCCTGCGTTGCTTTGAAAGGAACCAGACAAAAAATGCACTCTCGTCGAAACCCCGCGGCTGGGCCCGTACCAAAAAAGTCGAGAAAGTTTTGAAGGTCAGTTTGCACGTGCTCGGTTCGCCCAAGAATCTGGATATGTGCCGTGAAAAGGAAAAAGCAGAGGCCATCGGACATCGATTGCTTGGGTGGGAAGCACTTTGGGTTGAATTCAGGGATACTTGTGGTCGTCAAATTTATTTGTTTTGTTCAACATGAACGCCGGAAAACCGTCAAGTTGAGCGGACCACCTGTGGAGTACGTTCAGTGTGTCTTCAAGTTCAAACGGCCCCCTGGTCGTTCGAACTGTCGTCTGCTCTTTCAAACGTTTCTGCTTGTCTTCTGCTTTCTTAGACGACGCCGGCCCGTAGAACAAATATCGGCCCGGTACTTGTGATAAGAAGTATGTGCAGGCCTCAAAAGACTTAAATTTGAAGGTTGGTAAGCAGGCTCGATGTAAACAGTAGATACAAGGAGATGTTGATCATTGTTACCAGCGACCATTACCGACTTGTTATCTCTAATTAACTTGGTCCGATTCTGCTTGCGATTTGGAGTATCAACGTTGACTATCTCAGCTACGGTTCACGCTTTTGCAGCCCGAGCGGCGTCGCGACTGAAAATTGCGAGCGAAATCGCATTATGCGAATCAGGCTTTAGCGTTCATTCCGCGTGCGGCGTCATCGCGGAAAGAATCGCCACATATCACATTATTCACGCGAAGTGTTGCGGTGTAACGAGCCTCGGTAATTTTGCTGACGCCGCTCAAGTAGTCATACATCGGCAAGAAGACGTAGAATCAACAGTTCGAACGCAAAAAAGGGCAAGGGGACTCACACCGACGCCGACAACATCGCATTCCAATGGTTTGTTCATGGGCAACCGCGAGCTTCTTGACAACACCCCCATCGCGCATGCGCGGCGCCGGCGGCGTCCGCTAGGTGCGCTCCGGTTTTTTTTTTAAATTTTATTTACAATAAAATAATACACCAACTCATTTTTGTAAACATGACCCTATTGAAAATTCCATCAAGGTACGTAATTTGGGACACTGACTGCCAGTCAGCAGCCCTGGTGGAACGTGCCCTGATGGTCCATCAGACGACGTGTGACTGCCACTGATGGAATGTCCCAAATTACGTATGTGGTGGTCTTTGATGGAACGTATTGTGGTGGTCTTTGATGGAACGTATTGTGGTGGTCTTTGATGGAACGTATTGTGGTGGTCTTTGATGGAACGTATTTGATGGAAGGTGTGATTGTGATCACTGCTGAGCTGATAGGATAGGCTAACCAGATTGCAGCGTTGCCAGAGAAGCTATTACATACTTTCGACTGCCATAGGATCACTGCAAGTTAACTTCAAGGAGAACAGCCAATAAAATGGCAAGTAAAATGCAAAATCAAACCTGTTGTATCTTTATTAGGTCACAGAAAACGCCTGCCTTGAGCGATGCTTGATCTGAAAAGGTAAAACAAACAGCACAGTTAGAATAAATTAAGTTAAAGCAGGTGGTAACTGCAATGGTGGAACTGACAAATGGTGATTTGGAGCTCTTGTAGCAGGCAAAAACTGGTTTTGGGGCAGACATCCTCACTTTTGGAGCAAACATTTTACCAATGTTATTGCGTCCTTTTCAATGCAGAAGTTCAAAAATGCTATAACAACTTGGAACCTAATGCCGGTACTGAGGGTTTCTCAGCAATGGTGACAGCTGCTCATATTGAATTCAAACAAGGGAATAGACCCTTTCCGAAATTCAGTGCCATCTGGTGGCTGAAATGGCGGTTTTACTTTTGCCATACGAATGGCGGCAATGAACCCGTAGCCCGCAGTATTTTATCGGGCACCGTCACTTTTGCATGTCAACGGCAGACGAGAATAAACTTTTCGCTATACAGGTTGTTCGGGATCATCTCTTCCAGTGTCGATTCCCACAACGATGCAACCAGTCAGAACGAAGCGCCAACCCAGACAGACACCTTGATAAAGTTCTATAAGTCAAGGGGTGTCGAAGTTGATTTTGTGCCACTAACAAATTCACTGGGCTCGAATTAGAGAAATGAACACTTACGCAGTGCTTGCATTCAATTCCGGTTTCGCAACGTGCTAACGCGTAGAATGTATAGGCCTCTAATCCTCAGCTTAGGAGTATCTTCAACCATGTTCCTTCATCAGTAAATAGAAAGCCGCCATTGGTATGGCACATATGCCATTTTTCAGATGATGATGATAGGGATGAAAGTGGCCAGACTGAATTTCGGAAAGGGTCTATAAGTGTGTACCCGTCCTTATTTCTTGTTTTTTTCTTTCACTTTTGAAATTTGCGCTTTTTAGGCCACAGGGACATCCTTCACAAACGGGCCCACGTGCACCGACGACCGTATACTTTAATTCACAAAACGTATGCGACTCAGCTGAAGCTAGAGAGCAAGCATGCATGCTACGACAGGCAGCCCTGGCTTCCACGGATGAACACGAGCAGCAGACATATCTTAACTACGCTCGCGGATGCTTTTTGTCTGCGCTCTTCATGAAACAATAATAATGAGCTGCGACATAGCGGTAATGCCAATAGCCCATCTGTAAAAAAATTTGCCCTTTTTTACGGAGAAATTCTCTGGCACCTATGCTGCCGGAAAGGTCATCCGTAATTCTAATCACGGAAAAATCCTTTTAAACACGTACACAATCCGTAAATAAAAGGACATTCCGCAAAACAGATTACGGGAAGTGCTATACTATCCGTAACGCCAATCAAGAGCTGTCCGTAAAACAACGGACTAGAATACGCATTCCGTAAAACCTATTACGGAAATCGCTCTAGTATCCGTAAAAGTGCTTAAAAGTTGTCGGTAAAAGGGAAACAGAGCAGGCTTTCCGTAACTTATATTACGGAAAGCACTCTTGGGTATCCGTAATCCTATGGGGAGCACAAGTTTGTCTGCTTCTTGCACAGGGGTTACGGTGATGTCAGAAGGCCAAGCTCTTATTGTCTGATTGAACAAAAAAAATAGGGGGTAGACCTCATGGTGTCTAGCATTGTGGTCTACCTACTATATCCTCCCAGTCAAAGCCAATGAGAGCTCGTCACCGTTCTGACATCACCGTAATGTCTTTGCAAGAAGCAGACGACTTGCTCTCCGTATAGGGCAGTGTCAATAGAAAGGTGGGCTGTAAAATGAGCTAGAAGAATTAATGCCTTCATCCAGCAAGCTGAACTTATCAAAGGTTTTCTTTTTGTGACACAGATTCCCATGAAAACTTTTAAGGTGCAACTCCAGTCTGTGAAAAATAGAACTAAATTATTTAAATTTGACAATGGGCACCAATGTATACAATCGAGAGCTGCCACAACCTGTTGTGGAAAGCAGGCAACAGAGCTGAGCAATACATCTGCAGCAAGTTTCCTCAATGTCAGTTGTTTTTTCTTCTGTCAGTTCTGGCATTCAGACCAATGTGCAGAATTATAGCAGGTAGTGGGATTACAAAACATTATCTGCAGTCTGAACGACCACCGCAGTCATTGCATTTTTAAACAGCGATATAAAGCACCTTCTCGACAACACCAAACGTCACTCTCACTCATCTGCGTCGGCACTCATGCTTGAAAATATAGAGAATGCTGTTTTCACATTCCACAGAGACGGAGCTGTGCCTTCACATGTCACAATGGTGTTCACTGCTAAAATAGACCTTTGGTAAGAATATGAGCTCAATCCTTGTTGGTGCAGATTTCTCCAGTTCATTTAACAGCCAGTCCCTTAGTGATCCTGCCCTATACATAAAGTAATGTTCATTATGACGCTGATACAACCAGGTTTTCTATAAAAAAAAAAGTTACAGAATTTTGAATTGGAAAAGGATCTCTTTAAACGAATATTGAGTACTCTTTCCTATGCTGCTTGCAGCAATCATGCAATGTCACCTGAATAATTGATGAGAAAATAAGAAAAGTACCTTCGAAAACTGTATTTGGGTCCTTGAATAGCCAAAGTAAAGCCCCCCGTGGTGTTTTGCCTTTGTTTTCAGGTGCTGCATGTAACATGATGTGCTAAAGAAGAGAAAACAGAGAAAAAATAATTAAATATCTATATCAGATCAACAAGACGTGCAAATTGAGCTTCCGCATAAAACACAGCCCCCCTCAGCCCATTTAATTATTAGCCATGAATCTTATACAAAAGTCAAATGGACATTGCCTCTAATTGTTCATCCTGTGACCCGATATCTAAAACCAATGTTTGACTTGAGGGTCTTGTTCTCCTGTTCCTTAGTCAAAACCGATACACTTCAAGCCTAAATTCGTTCGAAACTTAGAAACAAATGCAAGGCCAGAATCGCAATAGTGATTTGGTTTATAATCTGAAGCATTTCTTGAGAACTGATGAACCAACCGGAAAACTCGATCCAGTTTGAGCAATGCTTTATTTCTCAGGTTCATGAGATGTTGCAGACGAGTCTATGTAAAACTGGCTAAGCTCATATCCCAGACTTTCATAAGTTTGGGCAGCCACTCAAAATCTCCCATTAGAACGAAGGGCTAGTTGCACTCTTTCTCGTTGTCGAATCAGGTGGTCAGCCTCGAGTGCTTAGAGTGTGTGAAAATAGAAACTTGATTTTCTCTTTAGATATCCCTGAAGGTTTTCACAGAACTGAGCGGGTGAAAGGGTGCATGTGTACTAAAACTGCTATCAAAAACTGGGGACTAAGCAGAAGCTTAGTCCCCAGTCCCCAATCTTACAATTTGGGAGCTCCATCCTACCCACGTTTGAGCACACCTGTGCACACGCTTTTGAGTTGAGCGAGTGGTAAAAATTTACAGAGTATATATATATGGCATGCAAGTCTGTTTGCAAGCTCCACACTTTGTGCACCTCATTACCCCCAAAATGTGATCCAGCCATTCCCTTTACCCCAAGTGCCTCCCACTCAAGGAGCTTGCTTGGCCACCTCGTCAGCGCATTCTGACTGCGCATTTCTTTCGTTGCCCGTTGAAAGGCGGACCCTTCTTCATAATTTTCTCTAAGAGACTGTTCCGATGTGGGCGAACGATGCATTTTGGTGTACCTGCATGCCATATACTCCAATTTACAAGTTGGATTTGGAGCTGACAAAAGCATAGGGTCAAATGCACGATTTTAAAAAGCTTTCTCTCTGCGTGAGCGCTCATACAAACCAAGCTGTCATCATGTGCCTCTGCCGTTGCCTGTGCTAGAGTCACATCGGTCACACAAACTATAACGCAGACCAATCGACTGGTGAAAAGTGACAAAAAGGTTCGCCCACAAATGCTGTCAAATTTAAATTGAAAATAGGTGAAGCCGAGACAAGCAACCCATTAAAAAAAAGGTACCATGAAACTTTCATTACACCAGTTATTTTATATCTACAAGAAATAAATATGTGAAGCCAACCGCATAAAATTAATTTAGAGACCACATCGGATCTGCACAGATGAGGAAAAAGCCAATGTTGTGGAAGGCCTTCTTAATAACTGTGGCCTTTGATCTAGTGAAGCTGTACAAGTTAGGATAGAATAAATGTTAGACACAGATTTTTCTCCATATATTGTGGACAAATAGACATCCGACTATGACTGCGGAGAAGAGGGGGACACAGGCAGCAGCCGCATTTTTCTTCTGCGTGCAACTCGACCAAGTCGTATTAATTTGAGTTGTGGGGACCTGTACCTGCATGTCTTGGCACAGAAGACTGCCGAGCACAGCGATTTCTGTGCCAAGACATGAAGGCCACAAGACATTTTTCAAAGAACTGGGCGGCTAGCAGGACTAGTGGGCAGCGAAACCACTGCCACCCACCGTGGGAAAAACCCTGGTTAGATGTGATCAATATTGTCCAAACAGTTTTCAGAAGGGTGCTGTCAGCCACATCAAGTTTGCTTTTCTCTCAGACATGCTAGATTTCAAAAACTGAACTATTTACTTGCCAGCAAAAAACATGTGCAGCCAACTTCACAAAATGACTTTTTCAAAGTGACCAATCGTCAAAAACTGCTCCACGTTGTACAATTCCAAATGTAGTTCCTGAAAAAAAAGACAAACACAAATAACAATCTATACAAATGAGAGTTGCTTAAATCGTAGCTGGCTATAACTATCCAAGGTAATCCTGCAGTACAATGGCCACAGAAGTCTGCCAGAAAACAGCTGACTTGTGCTCCAAGAAATTCCTACAAACAATACTTAAGAACCATGCAGTTCCCTTTACTTAAAGGCTACCTTATAATGTGTTAGATTATATAAGAAAACAGATTTCAAATCTTAGAGCAAGACCTTGTAGGCATCGACATAAACTAAGCGAAAAAATTATGCAATCAGAAGACCCTTACAATATTTGTCGCCTTGGGCCAAGATACTTTATATAAAAAGACTACCTAATTAAGCTAGTTAAGAAAAAAGTAACCTATTACAGTTACTCCTAAGAGGTAATTCCATTATTTTACTTTACTTCTTTTATTAAACAAATAAACAAGGAAAACTAGGAACCGGCTATGCTCAGGTTTTTTGCACAAAGTGCCTGCATCAGTGTTATTACATCTTATACTAAAGCAGCAGTTGCTTTTCTAAATTTTCATCCAAAAGTTTTACTTTACTGAAGGCAAGCACATCCATTTCCATCGCTGAACAAGCTTTCAACTGGCATACTCGGTGGAATGGCTTGCATGCACAAGGATTTGTTCCTGGTTAAAACATCAACAATACACAAAGCCATTGCCTCTGTGGTTACCTGTCTCCACCACTGCTCCTCACTGTACGCACAACTTTTGGAGGGAGTTGAAAAAAATTATTCTCCTCGTTTATCTGTTGTCAGTGTTTTCCCTGCATTGCCAGCTGCGCTTTGTCATTGGCACTTGTCATCCATAATCCGAAATGCATACCTAATCTTTTTGGTCATTGTCTATCCATGACAATCTAGATATAAGGTATGCATCAGATCATGCTCCTCAATGTAACTGTAATTAGAAAGATTAGAAAAATAACTACAAAAGAACATTGCTACTTTTTTATTCAGTAAAAATAATGTGATACAGAACTTACTTCCCACAAACTTAGCGTGTGACAGTTAGTGTTACCAAGAAAACAATTGTTACATCAATATGTTGCTTGCAACGTGTCACTACTTAATACTACCTGCGATTTAAACGTGGCAAGTTCACCGGCTACAAAAAGCCAGCAGCAGGTGACCTAGTATGTTTGAATTTAGCTATAGTAACTAGATTTAAATGAATTTAGCATATTAGGTTTGAATCTAGCTATAGTGTAAAGTAACACCAGTTGGGGTCAAAACAATGTTACATGCGACGGACACAACTACAAAGCTTATCGGAAGTGACACCAACTGGATCAGCGTTGTCTCCCTCTCAGAGTCATGCTCGATCTGTAATAACTCACTTTTTACTGACCATGAAAATACACCAGCGAAGTTGACTCCGTAACTCGACTTGTTGAAATAGTTAAATCATAAAACGTTGCTCGACGTTTCGAGATGCTAACCGTACCTTCTGAAAAACAAAACACACACAAGACTGTCAGAATGCCAGTTAAAGCAAGTGAGAGTAGCTTAAATCGCAGTTGGCACTGGACATGCAAAGTAACCCTGCAGTGCAAGCATGGCTGCAGGAGGCTGCAAGAGATCAGCCAGCTTGTGCCCTGAAAAACCTCTACAAAACGAGAATGAACCATGCAGTTCCATTTTGAAGTTAACTCATAATCTGCTAAAATATGCATTAGAAAAAGGCTTGATACATGTTCAAACTGGGGCTTTAGGGGCAACATGTTAGATGTGGCTGATATTGCTACAACAATTGTCGAAAAAGTGACATCAGCTACATCGGCGTTGCCTCCCCCTCAGGGACATGTTCAATCTGTAAGAACTCAGACTCGTGACTTACCATAAAAAAAGCGAAGTTGACTCCGTAATTCAATTGGTTCAAATGGTTAAATCATCAAACATTGCTCGACGACTTGAGGTGCACACTCTATTTTCTGAAAAATAAGACACAAGATTGTCAGACTGTCAATTTAATAAGGTTAGAGCAGCTTAAATAGCAGTTGGCACTGGACATGCTGAGTAATCATGCAGTGCAAGCATGGCTGCAGGTGGCTGGCAAACCGGCCGACTTGTGCTTTGAAAAACCTCTATAAAACAAAAACAAAAAAAGAACCATGTGGCTTCACTTACTTCAAAGCTTAAAAGTTACTATTTAAAGGGTGGTGCAACGATTTGCGGACTTCGGCCAAAAATGTCTGGAGGTTGCTCTCTGACACTTCTGAAGTAAAGAACAGGAAACTGATTTCGCCTGCGCGTCCTAGTTGTTGCATAAAAAAAAAAAGATAGCTATTGGCATTTCGGGCACCCCTCAACTCACTCCGTCTTCAGGGTCACACCTGGTCGCACTCCTATACTCCGCGACAACTTTTCTTGGCAATGCAGTGGAAGGTACGTCCCGCGTCCCCTCTCCCATTTTGAGTGTACGCAGGCTTTCCTCCTCCCCCATTTCCGGGGAGAGGAGGAGAGCCTGCGTACACTCAAAATGGGAGAGGGGACGCGGGACGTACCTTCCCCTGCATTGCCAAGAAAAGTTGTCGCGGAGTATAGTCACGTCATTCGGAGTGCCGTGTAGGTTCCCGTGTGCTATCTCGAAAGACGCGTCCTCTCCCTCTCTCTGCTGACATTAGTGGGCGTTATGCTGCAGATTGGAGCCGAGCGAGGGCACGTAATATTCTAGCCGTAGTTCCTTCGGCTGCCACTTGCGGCTGCGGGTGGGGGAAAAAGCTTGGGTTTTGTTTTCGATTATGCAGCGGAATCGCAACATTCTTAATGAAGGAGATGTTTTCTGTATCCTCCGGGAAGTGATAAACAACGTAAAAATGACGAGATGCAAATTCTCTTAATCATAAAATCGTTGCAGCCCGTCTAATAATAATACATTTAAATATCAAACGAATAATTATTTTGTGCGAGAGCAAGGGGCAAAAAAATTGCAAGGAGATAATTTGTAAAGTGGCAGGATGCCGTTGCTGTAATTAAACAGACGCAGACTCCTAATAACAAGGGATATGAATACCATATCATGTCGGCCACATCTGCCTTGACACTGTAGCACTCGCACTGCGTGCATGCATCACCGGTTCACAGCAGCGTACCGCAGGAAATCATGTATTGGCTCTGGGGCTCAAACATTTTACAGATCAACCATCTTCGGTTACAATTACAGGATGACTTCCCGTTTTAAATAAACGAGTTGAAATAAGCTTTATTTGCATACAGTTCCCAGACTTGTGTGTCGGCTTTTGTGAGTCGTTTCAGTTGCTTTTTTACGATGGTGTGTCCTGGAGCATTCTCAGATTGAAAATTCGTACAACTGCCGAACCGTCCTATCCAATGAAAGTATAAACAAAATATGACATCATTCGCTTCGATATTTGAAAGTTCTGAATACTCACAAAGACCTTTGTTACGCTTCTCAAAAGATTGGCATCAGTCACATTAGAGTTGTCTTCCTCTTAGGTACATGCTAGTTGTGTAGGAATTCAAATTTGCACTTACCATAAAGAAACATACAGGTTCAAGGGATTTCTGTGGAGACTTTATTTGAAGCCCTTCAGCATCGCTAAAATCTTGCGCTGGGCCGTCGTTCGCTTCACTGCTCCCATTCTCTTCAACCCCTTCTGCAGGTTGATTTGGAAGATTGGTCTAGGAGGATATATTGCATCATCTAACATTAATGCCATGCCTGCTTCATGCATACTCAGACTGGTGAAGGTGAAGCCATTTATTTTCTACTATCAAGTCAGACTATGGTAGTGTTGGAACATGTTAAACCTGAATGACTGCTGAACAAGCACACAATCTATAGACCGACACACTGTTTATAAGCAAGCCCGCGTTTGCCCACACCAGGTGCGAGCACTGTGCGTGCGCAAAAACCAAATTCGCGTAAAGTAAGCGTCTGCGCTGTGCCGCCGACAGCGCCACCGCAGCTGCGTGACGTCAGTGCCGCGTGCTGGTCTCTACAAGATAACCATGCTTCCCTGCCTTGAAAGTTACAGCCTAATGACAACCAGTGTTCCCACGTTATAAATTCATTATAAATATGCAGCAGCGTAATTCTTTGTAAAATTAGTATAGCTCCAATGTTAGTGCGAGTTGTGAAAAAGGGCGCTACGGCACGATAAATGATAGGGTAATATAGATTATGTCATTCTATGACACATCCTGTGGACTTGACGCATTTCAAGATTTTCTCACATTTGCATAAACTGGAGAGTGGCAAAGGCTTCCTTTGAATAGGTAAATTCAACACATAAAAAGCTCCAAACAAGGCGCATACCGCCTTCAAGAATGGCATAGGCTCTTTAAACATTTTCCGATGCTCAGTGACAAGGAAGCAATTGTCGTAAAAGACGCCTCCTGAAAAAAATATGAGCTTGCATCTCAGACAATTTGAAACTGCAGGAACGCCGAAGGTTTATTTCAACGTTTCGGCAAGAGTCTTGCCTTCGTCAGGAAGGCAAGACTCTTGCCGAAACGTTGATATAAACCTTCCGTGTTTTTGTTTCTCTGACTTGGGATCTTCAACTTTGTGTACTCCACGCCTTCGGCCAACCCTACGCGACCATACGCTATATATATAAATATATATACATTGTGGGCTTGGCGGCCCATCATCGGGCGAAAGAACTCGAGCTCCGCAACGACAAGCGCAGGCAAGCCCGACGCACCGCCCTGACCGGCGCAACTCGGTGCGGTGCTTCGGCTGCGGTCGCCATGGCCACTTCCGGCATGACTGCCCCGACCTGCGGCGCAACCGTCCTGAAGCCTCGAGAAATGTGTTGACCCCTGAATGCCTGTCGGCCGCGGTGACCATAGACAACTCGGCAATACTTCCATCGGTATGTCGAATTCAACCTGACCTTGAGCTAGTTGAGCCTCGTATGATAGTTACAGTGCTCGGAGTAGCTGTGGCAGCGCTGATTGACACCGGTGCGAGTCTGTCGCTTATTGGGGACTACCTGATTGAACGCTGCAAAGAGCAGAAAGCCAACCTGCGCGAGACTAACGTGCGCTTACAGCTAGCGTCAGGACCAGAAATGCTCGCGAGTCAAGCCGTGAGGTTGCACATCGAGTTCAACGAGAAAAAACGCCGTCAGCGCTTCGTTTGCTTACCTGGTTTCACGGTACCGAATATTTTGGGGCGAGATTTTATTTTCGGGGAAAACCTGGTTCTGGACTTTCCGAACAAGGGCTACCGGTTGGCTAGTGACGCGCAACTGATCCCATTTACTAGACGAGAGCATTGTGTCATCAGTGTCGATAACGTTGGCGTTAGAACGCCTGCTTTGCGGCTCCCATGTGCGGTAAGCGATTCTTTGCAGAAGTGTCCTGCTACGGACCAACAAAAGCGGCGTCTCCAAAGACTTCTTGATGAGTTTTCGCCGATGTTCACGGAGAACCCCGGCAGAACCGGTGTCTTAAAGCATTCAATTGACACCGGGAATACACGGCCTCTACGCTGCAACCCTCGACCAATCAGCGTACGCAAGCGAGCCCTGCTGGACAAGGCGCTCCAAGAGATGATCGACACGGGTGCAGTACGTGAGTCACAGAGCCCTTGGGCCTTCCCGATCGTCCTTGCCCCCAAGATGAATGAAATGGCTCGGCTTTGCGTCGACTATCGACGCCTGAATGCGGTAACCGTTCGTGACGCCTACCCATACCCCTCGATTGAGTCGATCATGTACAACTTGGGAAACGCGAGTTTTTTCACGACTCTTGACTGCAGTCGCGGTTTCCTCCAGATAGAGGTCGAGCCCGCTGACATTGAGAAAACATCATTCACATGCTACAGAGGGTTGTACGAGTATGTGCGCATGCCTTTCGGCTTGAGCAACTCTCCTGCCACATTCCAGCGTCTAATGGACATTGTGCTTGGAGACGCACGGCACAACTACGCCATGGCATATATGGATGACGTAGTAGTCTTTTCACGCACGTTTGAAGAACATCTTGTGCACCTGCGGGCTATTCTCGAGCGCATGCGGAATGCTGGTTTGACAGTTCACCCGGGAAAAATGCAACTGGCAACATCTCAGGTTAACCCGCCAGGTTTTGTAATCGACGATAGGTCGCTTCGCCCTAATGAGGACAAGCTGAGGGCCAAAACTGAGTTTCCTCCCCCACATGATGCAAAGAGTTTGCAGAGATTTCTTGGCATGGTTGGATTTCACCGCCAGTTTATTCCCCACTGTGCAGAGCTAACGCGGCCTCTGAACGAACGGCTGCGCAAAGGCGTCAAATGGCGTTGTACGGAGGCGCAGCAAAATGCTTTCCTTCAACTGTCCAGAGCTATTGCTGAGACAGCATCTTTGAAGCTCCCAAACCTCAACCGTCCGTTTGTACTGCAAACCGATGCGAGCGGCTACGGTTTAGGTTCTGTGCTTCTTCAAGACTTTGATGGCGTCTTTCGACCCGTAGCGTTTGCTAGCCATACGTTGACACCAGCTCAACGGAATTACAACGTCTGCGAGCTTGAGTGCCTAGCCATCATATTCGCCCTGCAGAAATTCAACATGTATCTTGATGGCGCGCGCTTTGTGATCCAGTCGGATAATGCCGCCTTGCCTTGGCTTCAGCGGCTGAAAAATCCAGCAGGACGATTAGCACGCTGGGCACTTACGCTTCAGAAATATGACTATACCATTGTGCACAAGCCAGGCTCACAAAACAAAGTTGCAGACGCTTCGACGCGCGCTCCGCTCGGCGAAGAGCACGTGCCCGAGGATGCCAATGTTGTGGCTGCGATAGATGCTGGCTCGCGCTAGGGTACTTGGATTAGCCGAGATGAGCTTCGTGCTGCACAGCAGAACGAAGGACTTTGTCGCAGGGTCTCTGAGTGGTTATCTTCACGAGACCGACGTGGCAACAGAGACGCTGACATGGGTTTTGACTCGTACTTGCTGGCCGAAGACGGTCTGCTCCTCCGGTACATACCTCAGATCGACGACGAGGAGGGTGGCTCCACAGACACTCCATTTCGAGCCGTGATACCTCGCCGACTTCGCACGTCCTTCATTGGATACTACCAGGACTCTGCTTTGGCTGGTCACAGTAGTGGCTGCAAGACTTTTGAAAAGTTAAGCCGTACTGCAACTTGGCCAGGAATTCGTCAGGACGTGCTGAGGTACGCTCATTCATGCCCGGTTTGTCCGAAAGCCAAACCGCGCGGTGGTCAGCCCCCTAATTTCATGCAGCCAGTCGTGAGTCGGTCCCCGTGGGAATGCGTTGCTGTCGACGTCATGGGCCCTTTCCCACGCAGTCCGCGTGGCAACCAGTACCTGCTGGTTGTCACGGATCACTTTAGCAAGTGGGTGGAGCTATTTGCATTACGGTCGCTGACTTCCAAAAGAATCTGGTCGTGTCTGATGGAGACGTTCACACGCTTCGAATTTCCGGCGAAACTGATTGACGACAACGCTACTTACTTTGCCAGTAAAGTGTTCCGAGACTCATGTGCCGCATTGGGCATACAACACAGGCGGACGTCTCCCTATCACCCACAGGCAAACATCACAGAGCGGGTGAACCGAAACCTGAAATCGATGTTAATAGCTCACACCAAACGTCACCCTGACTGGGAAGCAAAGCTCCCAGACCTCGCGTTCGCAACTCGCACAACTGTTAACCGGTCTACAGGTTTCACGCCAGCTTGTCTTAACTTCGGAAAAGAGCTGACTTTCCCGCTGGAAAACACTTGCACGACCAACAACCGTGGCGCTGCTCGCTCATACGGTCAGTTTGCAGGAAGCCTACGACGCAGACTCAGAGACATCGTTCGTGATGCCCGGGAGAGCTTGGACGCCACACGGCTTCAGCAGGCTGAGCAGTACAATCGTGGCCACCGGGACGTGCAATTCGAAGTTGGAGACCTTGTACTCCCACGGACACACCCACTTAGTGACGCCTCCAGAGGTTTCACAGCTTCCCTGGCGCACCGGTGGGATGGTCCGTATCGAGTGCGAAACAAGGCCTCACGCCTTACGTACACGCTTGTCCATTGTGAGTCTGGTCGACACGCCGGACCTGTTCATGTCACCAACCTCAAACGGTATTATGAATCAGATGACGAACTTCTCTCGCAGGTGGAGAGTGATGCCGATCCGGGTTATACTTAATTCTGCGAGGACTATACCTGACGTTGATGGCGAAGACGAAGATCTAAGAAAATGCGCGTTGCAATAGACTTGAGTGAGAACTAGAGCTCTCCCGAGTGATTTTCGGCGGGGTTTTGTGAGGTGGACGGGCAGACTTGGATAGTGTCCTCGCAAATTTAATTTGTCTATTGCCGCGCCCAACGTTATGAATGCTTTCTCGTAGAAGAAACCCCTGTAGAAGACCACTCACGGGCTCTCTTTTTTTTTTTCTCTCTGCTCTTCAAAATGTCTCGCTACCACCGACGGAGGCGCTCAGCTTCCCCCCCACCGCCACCACAGCCCTGGGGACACCATGGCCGTCGCCCTCCGGCTCCGGGACAACATCGCCGCCGGCCCTTCTACCGACGCCGGGGCAACTCCCTCCACCTGGACCGTGCTGGGCCCCCAGGGCCTAGCCATCTCATGGACCTCGAACCTGCCCTGGGAGGTTCAGCCCCGGCCCCTGACCACGGACCCCTCGGCCGAAGTCCCGGAGCCGTTTCGGGGAAACACTCTTACCGACCGCCATCCCAACGACCCGGTGCAGTTCTACGATGAGGAGGAGCGCCGGCTCCTGTGCCCCCTCTGTGGGGTGCCCGAGATCCACAGGGGCACCCACCAGGCCGGCGCTCTCCACCGGGCCCGGGAGTCGGCCGCCGCCGCCAGGGCAGCCGTCTTGCGCCTCGCAGCCATCGACGAACACAACCTCCAGCGGGCCCTGGCGGTCATCCGGTGACTAAGACCCGCCCCCCTCCGCCCCCCTTCGCCGGCCGACATCGCAATTAACATTGACGAAAACGAAGAACCCTTCTAACCACCCCGTTAACTCCAACGAACTCGGGGGGGGGGGGGGGGGGAGTTTGTGGGCTTGGCGGCCCATCATCGGGCGAAAGAACTCGAGCTCCGCGCCCGGCGCGCAACGTGCGCGGGAGCCACGCTCGAGGCTCGGGGCTCAGCAGTCCGTTCGCTGCTACAAACAAGTAAAGGTGTGTTTTATGAGATCTGCCTCGTAGGTCCTTCTTGCGGGTGAGCAGTAGCACCGAACCCTACAATATATATACACCAACTCAACTCTCCTACGTCACGCCGCGGTGGTGGCGCGCCGGACGCACTTCCGGTCTGGGGCGGTGGGCAGAAGTCGCCGTGCCAGACATGCATTCCTGTGTTCCTTTGGAAGAAACGAGACAAAAAACCTGCCTTCTCGTCAAAATGCTGCGATGGGGGCTTTACAAAGAAAGTCTGGGAAGGTTTGAAGATCAGTTTTCATGTGTTTTTGCACCCTCCGTTCGTCCGAGAACGTCGATAGCAGCCGTGAAAAGGGCAAACCTGACGCTGTCGAACTACGATTGCGTGTGCGGGCCACAATTTGTAGTCGCCAGATGTATTTGCTTTGTTCCAACATGACCGAGAGAAAACCCCCAAGTTGTCCGGACCACCCACAGATTCAGTGCGTCTTCAAATTCACACGGCCGCCTGATCGTTCGAACTTTCGTCTGCTCTTTCAAAGTTGTCTGCTTTTTGTCGTCTGCTCGTTCAAACAAAAGCGGCCCGTAGACCAAACTTTGACCCGGTGATTGCAATAAGAAGTAAGTGCAGGCCTCAAAAGATTTAAGTAGGCTCGGTGTAAGCTTTAGATACAAGATGTTGATCATTGGTACCGGTGGCCATCACCTACTTGTTACGCTTTGTCTGTTCCCGCTTCCGATCTCAGTATCGACGTCGATCATCGCCTCTACCTTCTACACTTTTGCAGCACGAGGTTCGTCGCAACCGAAAATAGCTAGAAGAGTCTCATTATGGTTTTGTACGTCCATTCTGCGGCGGTCATGCAAATACATCGCCGCACGTCAAATTATTTATGCAAAGTTTAGCAGCGTAACGAGCCTTGATGATTTCGCTCAGGCGATTAAAGTGGTAAGACATTGCGATGAGGACGTAGAATCGACAACTCCAACGCGAAAAAGAGTATGCAGACTCACACAGACGCCGACAACGTGACATTCGAATGGTTTGTTGACGCGGGACGCGGTGCTTCTTGCCCGTACTCCATTACGCGTGCGTTCCAACTGTCGTCTGCTCTTTCAAACTTGGCTGCTTTTTGTCGTCAGTTCGTTCAAACGACAGCGGCTCGTAAACCAAACATTGACCCGGTAATTGCGATAAGAACTAAGTGCAGGCCTCAAAACACTTTTGAAGGTTGGTTTGGGTAAGTCGGCTAAGTCAAAGTGTAAACAGATACAAGAAGTTGTTGATCATTGTTACCAGTGGACATCACCGACTTGTAATGCCCGATTCTACTTGAGGTTTTCAGTATCGATGTCCACCATCTAAGCTACGGTCCACGCTTTTGCAGTCCGAGCGACGTCGCGACTGAAAATAGCGAGCAGAATCTCGACGTGGGAGTCAGGCTTTAGCGCCCATTCTGCGGCGTCCCCGTGAAATGAATCGCCGCAAGTCACATTATTCACGCAAAGTTTTGCCTCGATAGTTTTGCTGAAGCCGCTCAAGTAGTCAGACATTCTTAGGAGGACGTAGAATCAACAATTCCAACGCGAAAAAGAGCACGGGGACTCCCACCGACGCCGACAACAACGCAATTCAATGGTTTGTTTATGGGCGACGGCGGGCTTCTTGCCCACCATCCACGGCGCATGCGCGGCGCCGGTGACGTCCGCTAGGGGCGCTCCGGTTTGTTTGTAAACATGAGTTGGTGTATATATATATATATAGGGTGTTTTTTAAGCTTAACAGATTTGTTTTAAGAAAGCCGTGAAAGTTACACTTATGCCGCTTGTGGATGTGAGTTATACGTCCAGGGGGACATATTATACAGGGCTGATCGTAACGATCAGTCGGCTAATGACATAAAATTCGTCAATTAACTTTTAGAATATTGAAAATAGACATATGTATCCCATAAAAAACTTGCTCAGCGTCATCTAAAACCACTAAATCAGTAATTTTCAGAAAGACTTCGAGCGCGTGAGAAGCGTAGTAGTGCACTAAAGTTACCACTCATGGAGCAGTTACAAAGCTAGCGGTTGCGATAAGGCGCCCGCGCGATTTTTCCGTCTCTTATCTAGCCCCAGCCTTGTACCTGCTCCACGAGTAGTAACTTTAGTACAATACTATATATCTAAGTAAAAAAAGCCACCGAGGCTCAAACAAACTTGGATATTTTAATCGGACTTTTCGGAGGGGGACCGTCCTTCTTGAAGCGTGACATTTTTATGTCACGCTTGGAGAAGGAGGGTCCCCCTCCGAAACGTCCGGTTAAAATATTCAAGTTTATTTGAGCCTCGGTGGCTTTTTTACTTATATGCGAACGCCTCGGCTCCCCACAACTTAATGATGTCATATATATATATATTGTGACGAAGAAGACGGCGACTCTGGGGCAGTGGCCTGCCTGACCATCACGTGCCACGCTCCGCGCGCACTGCCCGGCTTCCATAAAATCCTTTCTATCACATTGAGTGGACGTGTCATTATCATTTGCTGCCGGCCGCACGTCTTCGTAACATTTGGTGGAGGTGCGGGGTACTTCATCTTTCGTTCATCGTCATTATCGCTCCGGAACTTGGTTGCAGCAGTCTTGCGCCGCAGCCGATCGACTTCCAGACCATAGCCCCACCGCACAGCCCCCGCCCCGCGAACTGCCTGAAATGACGAAGTGACTGTGAGAGAGGATCAGCGAATGTGAGTTACAAGGACTTTTAGGAAGAGCCCCGTGAACAAGATGAAGTATGGACGAAATTGAGATACAGACGCAAGTTTATTGTCCCCTGTCCTGTCCACAGCCCCGTCGGTGTTGATAGCGGTCGAATGAATTCCCCAGCCCGGATCGTGACACTGTGGGGCTGTGGCTGGCACAGAGATCGGCAATGCTGTGGAGAGAGGCTGCAGGCTCAACAAAATCTTCATTCTACGCGGCCGGCAGCAGTCATACATGTCTTTGGCCTTGTCTTCTGTGTGTATGTGTGTGTTTTCAGTTTACTCTCGTGTTTTCTTCATTCATCGGCCGGGTCGTCCTCTCTAAAGGAGGGGGTAATGTGACGAAGACGGCGGCGACACTGGGCCAGTGGCCTGCCTGACCATCACGTGCCACGCTCCGCGCGCACGGCCCGGCTTCCATAAAATCCTTTCTATCACATTGAGTGGACGTGTCATTATCATTCGCTGCCGGCCGCACATCTTCGTAAAAAAAATATATATATATATATACACACGATGTTTGCGATCCAATATTTTTCAAAGAACTTTTAAAACGTTGGCGTTCTTTCTTGCCTAAATTTACTTACTCATCTCGTATCTCTCTCCCGCAGATGACGTGACTGCGTCGAACATTATGCTTCTAGACTCCGTTTCACCTCAATCAAGACGCAGCGAAGGTAGCACGGAAGCACATATCTGCAAGAACATGGAGCATTGCGAGAACACGCGTGCCGGTGCAGCAGTCAAACTACGAGCTCGCGCTGACCGCTTGCTTCGCTCGGGCGCAAGCCGAGCTTCTGGCCGGCGCCATTTCCAGCGTTCGAGCGTGCTGAAATGCGCGCGATTCGCCTGCTTTCCGAGGCTGCAAACACGTCGTGCTGGAATGCCTGAGGAGAGGGTGTGGGGGTGTGCCGGTGTCCTGCGCCCCGACCGGGCCCCCTCCTTCCTCCCTGCTCACCTCTGTGGCATCACCCGAGGGGGAGGAGGGCACCAGCTGCGCGCGACTGTTGAGCCTGCTAACGCTCCGCGCTGATAAGCATGGCCTCCGAGATCCGAAAGCGCGCGGGCTGGCAGCCGCTTGTTTATTTGTCTGCTTGTTGTCCGTTCCAGTTCAGACTTCGTTCGTCCTACCGGTTTCGATCTGCCGCCTTTCCTATCGGTCTAATTAGGATGTCTCTCAGCAAAGAATTCGACGTGCATCAACCCTATCAGTGTTCAAAAAGTCCTACGCGCATATCGGCAACAAGGGATTCGTCAAATAAGTCTGGAATTCTTCCGGTTTTGTTCGGTTCGGCAAATGACAGCTTGTGCACTACATCGTGTTGAAACTTCAACGAGCACTTCCTTCTCGTTCTTGTGTTTATGTGGTTGTCCTCGAGCGACCGTGTCGACATATATCTGGGATTACATCTTTCAAGCACGCTGTTACTATGGTAAGAGCACTGCAACTTACCTGTTGGCGACGATTGACCGGTCTGCGCGTACACTTCCAGATTATCTATAGAATTATGCAACATCTATTCAGCCGAGACAATAATATTTCCAGTTGCTTGGAGATAAACATTATGATCTAGATTCTGGAATTACCACGGTTCTAGTATACATTGCAGTCTTCTCAGTTGTATAAAAGCTTAGTAGTGCCTCTTCACATTTCACAGATCACTTTCACGTTTGTACTTGTCTACGGAATAGGTTTTAATACACATCTAGTATAATTGAAAACAAATGTTTGTGTGTGTTTTATCCACCCATTTTCAAGCACCTGCGCGAGCACATTGTTTCTACGGGTCTCCTTCAAGTTATAAATGGGTTTATTAGTTTCGGGACGTTTAAATAACTTTAAGATAAGCAACCTTCGAAACAATCCCATTTAGAGCTAGCGAATAATCTGCCTCACTATCCGAATGGCCCGTTCAAATGTGTGGTCACGTGCCAGGTAAGACGGGTACCGTATCAAAAGGGCATCGTTTCAAACGGACACCGTTTCAGACGGGCACCATTTCAGACGGGTACCATTTGAAACGGGCACCCGTATCACGTTTAATCCAAACCAATCGACAAGTTTTCCGCCCGTTTGATTCATACGGGACGAGCAGTTTTTCTCCGGCTTAAATTTGAATTTTTTTTTTCAGTAGGTTTCTGACCTTCTACTTTCGCTTTCCGAACGATTCACAACAAATCGCGCAGTGAGAGGCCGACGCATGAGCCGCTTTGTTCACACTCACCATTTCCACTATTTCACTTAGAATCCATTCGCAAGCTGTGTCAATTGAATAAGGATGGCAATTAACTTTTTCATGCATTCCTCGCCCCGGTACAAAAACTCCTCGACGGTGCGCGATACAATGAATCGGATTTCGAGTATGCTAAACGGACTGGGGATGTCCTTCCTCTAAGCCTGATCCAAGTTTTCCGCGTCCACAATGGCCAGAAAAGCGATGACGCCAAAGTAGGGTAAAGGGACATCGGGTATGCGCCCCGGAAATACGCTTCCCCCTTCGCTGGACACTGTTCGGAGTGCCTTGCTTTCTTTACAGATAGATAAATGACTGTACAGCGCCGTGTGAAAGCAAAAGCCCATCATACATCTTTTACATCAAAAACGGTGGCTCTCCCTGTTCGCAAAAATTCTGGCAAAATTGTTGATTAGGGCTGAGCGAACGTCTACTAGCAGTGAATCCACGTGCCTCTCCAAATCATTATCGTTGACTTTGAGTGAGTAAACGAAGTTTTGTTCTCTATCGCAACCGTACGCGTTGGCGGACAGGGAGTTGTTGCTCTCGAAAGCCTGCACGTCTTGCTAAAACGTCACTCGATAACTGGTGTGGAACCAATACTCGGTCAAGTGGTCTCGGTGGCAAGAAGCTCTCAATCGATTAGAGGGCGTGGGATGGAGACCGGCGAGCAGAGAAAACACAAAGCACATGTTTCTTTCCGAGTCAGTCGGTTGCTCGTTCACATACACCAGACACTTTCTGCTTGGGAGTTCCCTGGGTAACACAAAACTTGCACAACCGACCGCCTGCGGAATGTAACATCCAACGTTGATTGTGCAGGTCTGAATGGCGACAACGACAAGCCCGGATCTACGTTCTTGGTAGTGTTCGAGGCGAGTGGACATATCGACGCATCCAATCTGTAGAGCACCTAAAATGCTACCTTCGTCTCAAACGTGTGGACCAAAGAATGAAAGTAGTGCACGCTGAATTCGAATTTGTCTTCAGAATTGAGACGAGTTATTTCTATGTTTAAGGTTGTGAAAAAACGTAATGGCATTTAATAATGCCTAAAAACATTGGCCATTGCGTCGGACTGAAGACGAAAAAGTGCGGATAGATCGTGGGACTCATCGTCTCGCTCGTGGAAATGCGTAGCATAACGCGCAGTAATGTTTTGAAAAGAGCACAGTTGTTCATTGGAAGACAATCCTGCTGGATAGAAATGTAGACCTCGGCCAGGTGAACTTGTAACGCCTCCACGGGGTAGTACTGCTGCCTGCCTCGCACATCACAGAAATGACAAGGTACCATTTATTTTTACTTGTTCTACAACCCACAATCCTCGACGGAGCACTAGAAATTAATGACTGGTTATTGCTCGTCACCGCTCTTTCCTCCATCAATAGTTCTTCATCGTCCTCATGCTCTCGATGTCTTCCCCGGTCAGTTCGGCGAACCATTGGGGTTAAAATATCCTTACCACCTCGTTTTCCAGCTGGAGAGTCACACACCCAGGAATGGCCCGTAGCGCCCGTTCATCCGACTCACCTCCTGCACGGGTGGCTTGACGTTGCACGGGATTGAGCCAATCCTTAGAGACACAGACGATGGCGACGATTGCAGTGAATAGAGCTGGTTCAGGATCCTTTCAATTTTGAGTTGACCAAAGGGGGGGGGGGGAGGGGGAGGGGGCGTGGCTTGGTGTGAGGTAGCCGTTTGAAAGGAATCACAGCGATCCTTGAACTACAAAGCTTTCCCTAGCATTACCTTTTCTTCTCGCGAGAAAACAATGAAGAGACGAGAAATCCCTCGGAATTTATACCAAGCGGCTTACAAAATGACAACTCGCTGTAAATTTAACACGTGCGTCACTAATCTCTATATGTTAAGAGGAAAACGAGACTGAAAAAAGAACGTTCAGCTCGGACCTTGGAGAACCCCTCTCATTTTTATCGCAAATCCATCATTGGATGCGCTATATTATTAATCGACGCGCGAATGGCGCCGAGTACGGATCAGTGCAATTGCTGCTCCGCCCCGTATCACGGCAGACAGCAATATTGGCGCTGCTCATCGTGCTCTCGCCGCTTCCACTGCAAGTGTCTCAAGGTGCGGGCCGATGAATCCGATGTCTTCATACAATCAAGGATAAACAGCTACAAATGCTGCGATTGTTCACGGCGCACGAATCCTTCGTCGAAAAGGCTTATCAGTGAACAAGCTGATGACAGCGGAGCGACGCCCACCGATGGCGAGACGGGACCGATCATCAGCGAAAGGGACAGCGCTGACACTTCACCGGCTGCAGTTTCGTCAGACGTTTATGGCCTGCTGCTGAGGCTTACGGCTCGGCTGGATATTTGACGACCGAGATCAAGCTTCTACGTGCGGACAACAGTGCGTTCCTGGTGGAACTCGCCCGAATTCGCTAAGCGGTCGTGAACCAGGCAGCTGCGCAACAGGCAATCGTGGTTTCCCCCGATGACACCGCACCCGTCGGCTCATTACCGGCGAAACCGTCTTACGCTTATGTGGCGTTGGCTTTCCGGCCCCTAGCTCCGCCTCGGGGACAAGCCCGGCATGATCCTGGGAATGTCGGAGCTCAGGCGGCACACTTCTCGTTGGCCACTTCAGGCAGCGGTGAGTCTACCAACATGGCCCATAACAGGGGTTTTCCGAGTGCTAACCCGAAGCGCCATCCAAGGCCTCAGGCCTTTTTTGGTCAAGCCAAGTATTGCACCATCAGAGCGGTGCCTCTGCCACCGCCTTCCAAAAGCTTGTTTGTGTCCCGTCTGGACCCAGCCACTAGCGCCACTGACGTCGAGTCTATAGTATCAGCTGCTCTCGGGTACAAGCCAGTGATTTACACGCAACTGAAAACAAAATGCCCCAAGTAAAACCCGTTTCATCTTGTCGTTGACGAGCCGTCGTTGCAAGTGTTGAGTTACTTGAACTTTATTGGGGGAATATCACCACGGACATGGTGACATCCAGCGGCGTGTCGCCACACTTTACCACCAGTCAACGTGGCAGAGGGGTTTGAAGTACGCTGATAGGTGTGGCGGCGCCCTCAAGGGCCACCATGTAGGGCTATCACCAACTATTATCTGAACTTGACATAGCGTAACAGAGCGGCGATTCCTCGCATTTCTCACGATCGCATACAACGTCTGAGCACGAAAGAGACACTTGCATCCATGGCGCAGCTTGTCCCTCGTCTTGTCCCTCGGCAGACGGTGGTTGAACACCTGCCGAGGGACAGGCACTAGAAGTGGCATGATGTCAGGTGACATGATGTCACAGACATCCGCAACCATCAATGGACCTATCCATAGAGCGATGAAGGACAATCGGCCAATGATGGATAAACGGCCGATGATGAATTTATTGATCGATTATTGCAAATCGCATTTTTTTCCGATATCAGAAACAGGTGTTTCTGTCATGTGAATAGGTTAGGGTAGGATTTGCTAATTGGTCGCGCGTGGTCAACGCCCTTTGGTCGGGGCGATGTACGTGGGTGATCGCTGAGGGCGTGGCCACTGATGCCCACGACCTGTCACTGGCATGGGAGAGGGGGAAAGATCCCCGCCCACCTGCGTTGTGATCGGTCCGTGTGCGAATACGTACAAATTTTCGAAATCCAAGTACCCGGTTTCCGACATCGATCCTATTTATGATAGGTTTCCGATATCCGGGAATATAGTTTATTGTCATCGATGCTTCTATTTTGCGAATCCGTACATCTCATCTACTATTCCCGTACCTTTACGAAAGCCCGTTTAGAGTGGTCAAAAACCGCCCCTGGCTTTGTTGGCTCGCGAACCTGAAAGATCCCTCAGGACGTCTCGCACGGTCAAGTCTTCAACTTAAAAAAAATTCGACGTTAGTCTGGTCTACAACACCGGCCGCAAGCGCAGCGACACCGATTGTTTGTCGAGGGCACCTGTGTGAGTTGGCGTCTGAGCGCACCGACAACAGCGTCGACGACGACGTATTTCTTGGCGCGGTTACCGTGAAAAACATTGCAGCACTGCAACGAGATGATCCTGAACTGCGTGCACTTATCAAGCATCTTGTGGAACGGGGAAGTGCTGTTCTAGATGTCTTCGTATGATACCTGACAACCTTCGTGGTTCGAGAAACTGTACTGTACAAAGAAAACTTCAGCAACACCCACTCGACGTAGCTGCTGGTTATCGCTGCGAGTCTTCGAGCGGAAGTCTTCTAAGCGTGCAACGACAATCCGATCGCGGGGCACCTGGCTTACTACGGAACACTTGCAGGGATTCGGGAACAATAATTATGGCCAAAGATTCCGAGGGCCAATCGCCTCTACGTCTGATCGTGCCGCGAATACCAACGACGCAAGAAATTGTCGACGAAGCAGGCAGGACTCCTGCAACCGATCACCCCACGACTACGCCGTTTCAGCAGATTGGAATATGCTTGGTTGGACTGTTCCCACCATTGCTGCAAGGGAACCGGCGGATCATCGTCGAGACCATACATGGTACGCCGATACAAAAGCGCTCTCGTCGTGGAACCGCTGTGGAAGTAGCCAAGTTCTTCATCGAGGACATCCTCCTCATGCACGGTGCCCCCGAAGTACTGAGTACAGATAAAAGGTCGTTGTTTTTGGCACATCTGACTCAGGAGATCCTCCGGCTCAGTCACACCAGCCATCATCGAACGACTGCGTACCATCCTCAGACGAACGGGCTGACGGAACGGCTAAACAAGATCATATAAGACATGATCGCCATGTGCGTCGACGTAGAGCAAAAGACGTGGGACGAGGTCTTATCTTAAGTCACGTTTGCCTACAATATAGTAGTTCATGAGACCACTGGAGTTACACCTTTCCAGTTGGTCATCGCTCGTCGGAAAGTAACGAACTTGCAGGACGTGATGCTGCCCCATGAGCCATGTGAGGATTGAGGCGACGACGCCCAGCTGGTCGCTCAACCGGCCGAAAAAGTCCGCCCGCTCGCCGGAATCCGGCTTCAAGACCAGCAGCGTTTTGACACTGGCCGCCACAACCTTCATCCGCGGGATGTTCACTTCCAGCCCGAACACAGGGTGGGGGTGTGGAAACCCATTCGTCGGCGACGTTTCGATAAAAAAATGTGAACCCTACTGAAAAAACCCGTATAAAAATTCATACTGGATGACCCGTATATCTCATACGGTGTTATGGGATACGGGTCTCCCGTATGATACTGGGAACCCGTACCTGTACAGGTTGACCCATTCAGATACAGGAACCCGTTCAGATAAGGGGCCCGTACCTGTACGGGTTGACCCGTTTAGGTAAGGGAAACCGTGCCTGTACGGGTCGACCCGTTTAGATATAGGAACCCGTACCTTACAGGTTGACCCATTTAGATATAGGAACCAATATTTATGCATGTTCATCTGTTCAGATAGAGAAACCTATATCTTTAAAGGTTTATCCCTTCTGACGCAGTAATAGGAATCAACATGGTGTCCAACGTTTGCAAACGGATGGATGGATCTTTGCAGGTTTAACAATTCGCATGCATTTGTCATGCAAAGAATGAGCATGAGCCAGGTCATTTCAGGTTATACGTGTATTTAGAGAACGCAAATTGGCATCTGCAGAACACCAACAAGAAGCTTAACCTCTAAGCAAGCTTAGAAGTCAAACTTCTAGTTAATATCCTGCAGTAGGATATTAACAAATTTGCATACTGCAGTAGATTCACCCGAGCTGTCCTCTTCCCTGGAGAGGCCTCTCGAGGATGCCTCCATAGGTACTCGTTGAAGGCATCTGCATGGGGAAAAGAATACAACAATCAGTCATGTATATCTACAGTTCCCTGAAAAATTTAATATTTTACTTCCTGCAATTATAAGTAAGCAATTTCCGCTACAATTTATGCTTTGTTAATATCTTGTGATACCATGTAGACCCCAAGAGTAACTTCTTACGATTACGCAGTCTGCTTAAAACAGCAGGCATGCATGATTCGGCCCGAAAGTTTTGAACCAGTTCAGACCGAGTTCAGAGGAGTGCAGAAGCAGTGCGCAAGTCGGGCTGCGGCTGCGTGAACTTAAGCTGCAGCGTTACAAACGACCCTGTAATTGGTTTCCGAAAGACAGAAGAGTTGCCATCTGTTACTGCATGAACGCTGAACTGACTTCGGCCAGCGCAAGATTCTGTGGAACTGAGGCTGAGCTCGTGCAGCACTGGAATAAATCTAACAGGTCAGTTCAGCGTCCATGCAACTTCGGGTTGAATCTAATGAGTCAGTTCTTACACTATTTGAACTAGATCGGCCAGTTCAAGCAAATCGAAAAGACCTAGTGTGACTTTCCACAACTATGCACTTAAAGTTTGCTTGCAACAGTGTGTTCCTTGCATTTCAGTGTTTATGAAAATTATAGACCTTGGAGCAGGGGACAAAAAGGAACGGAAAGACACGAAGCTCCAGAGCTTTGTGTCTGTCTGTCCCTTTTTTTCCCCATGTTCCCGGGTAACCACGTCTATCCTTAACCAGCTCGCCTGCCTGTTAACTTAAGTAAAAGTATGTTCTATAAATCTAAATATGTATATTCAATTATGAACATGGGCCTCTGATTGCCTACAACCTCTAATAGCATCTTCGATCAACTCGCACCAGGGTCGCCCTGAAACCAGCACAGTGCACAGCGCTCCTCGGTCGTGCAGCGCGATGTCGGTGCAACATCGAGGACAAACTGCGCCGCGCCGGTGCACCGCGGCGAGCTCCACCTTGCGTCACTTCGCGTTTTGTTCGTTTTTTCTTGCATAGGTCAGCGCACGGTGCCCGTCTGCTGTCAATTTTTTCTATTGTTTTACTCGCGGATTTGACGGTCCCACAGAAATAAACATCGTGGACGTGACTGTCGATGGGGTCACGAAGGGGGTGACAATTCCATATGTATATGTTGGCCATCATTATTGGTTCAAGAAAACGAAACACCAGATAATAGCCGTACCTCGCTGTCATCGAAACGCCTCGCGCCGCTTTCCACGAAGTTCGTGCTTCTCGGGCGCTCCTTGCCACCGCACCAATCGCCAGTAATCGCGGCGATGGTGAGAAGCTCGTCGTCTCGACGTCAGAAGACCCGAGGAGTTATCTAGTGCAGCTGCGAGGCGTGTTCGTTTTTGCAAGATCGCCATCTCGATAGTCTGCGCGTCTGCTACTCCCGCCATCTTCTCGATTCCCGCTCCTGGCCGCAATGCCTGATGGGACTGCCCCCCGGCGCACCGCCGATTTTCTTGGTGCGCGTTGGGGCAACGAAAAGCCGCACCGGGAGGGTGCGCTTCGTTGATCGAGGACGTCCGGTGCGCACCGGTGCACTTGATCGAAGATGAAGGGGCGCACCTCAGTGCCCCGGTGCGCACCGGTGCGGATGATCGAGGATGCTATAACTTATTTCATGCCCAACAATGTCACCATGGGAACAAGTAAAATGAACACTGAACACACAATTCTCGACCGGCAGTCTTAGTGCGAAAGAAAGATTTTGACCTGCAATTGTTGTTCTGGGCATGTATATAAATTGACAACACAGATTTGATATCAAGAACCATTTAACTAATCTAATATCCGTGTTACGACCCTTCAATGGTCTATTCATACGAGATAGTTCCCTGGTAAGAAAACTGAGCACTAGAAAGGAGGAACACCCACGGTGAGAAGGCGGTTCAGAAAAAATGGGCAGTACTCAAAGGACAGAGCCAAACATAGTTCGGTTGTAGCAGTTCTAGTGAACAAAAAGACTCACTTTCACAACTTTGCTAGTGCCAGCTTTTCGTTCAAAAGAAAAAATAAATGCCTCAGCAGAAGGTCCTGCAAGCAGGCCACTGATATCATGGACCTCCCCCAAAACTTGCAGGGATTAGCAGATATTTGCAATGCGGAGCATGTTACTGTAAAAAAAAAAAAAAATACATCAGAAAGCACCAAGGCACCTAGATGACCGTGACAAGGTCACTTTACTTTTCTTCATATATTAAAAACAAAGAGGGAGATAGGGCTTCTTCATTTCGGTTTTGCGCTCAGAGCTTCACGTTCCTAAAGCTCGAACTAGTCGACCCGTGACCTTTCAACAGCCTATAACACTGAAAGTTCTGAAAGCCTTGGAATATTTTATCACATTAATTTTGTCGTAGCAGGTTGCAACTTCAGAAGCCATAAGGTTTGAGTGACTCACCAAGTATGAGACATCTGTGAGAAGTGGGCACTTACTGCTGCCAACTTGACTGGAGTCAGGGCCCTCTCGGCGACAGCGCCCTTGAAGCGCCGGCATAGCACCCCAGTCACACTCAGCCCACGCAGGTTCTCCCTGCCGAAGATCCACTTCGTGGCCTCTTTAACGAACATGGAGTCTCCCCGGGATCCCCTCACGTAGAACAGTTTGTCCTTTTCCACCAAGACACCATGTCAAAGGTGAACCTAGAAATAGATAGAAATGTTCTACAGGAAATGCAGCCAGCCATTGGTCCCGATCTCATTGATCTTTCGGAAACTTGTGCAGACGTCTGCCGCACAATGCCACTTTTTTCGGACGCAGGACATGCAAGGCAGCTCTTCACGCAACATCTTGGGGGTATTCTTTTCAAAGCCAATCACAGAAATTCACCACGGGCACTCACTACTCGTCTCCAACTTCTCAATGTAAAGAACACCTCATCTTGAAGTACAGAACAGAGAGTGGAACAAACATAACTGCAAAAGAATCGCATAGCAAACAGTTCCAGCCACGCATGTCGTCTGCTATGCACACAAAAAAAACACGGAGGGGAAAACAAAAAAGCTCACGGTCGGGTGTAGCCACGTGACTTCCGCCCACTCACTCTCTCCTCTCCACTTCTCCGACCTCCGTGCGCGGGTTTCAGTTTCAGTTCTGAGCAGTTGCGTTTTTTGGCTTTAATAAAAATATATGTGACTGTTGCAAAATATTAATTTGGTAGTCTTTCGACACTATTAAAAATCGGCTGGCCAAAAATGAAAACTTTTATTGGGGGGTTAAGTGTCCGTTTAAGTGAGTTCAGAGTAAAGAGAGAAAGCGAAAGGAGGGTACCAATTATAACACAATTTTAATTGGGCTCCTTGGTACATGATTTATGAAAAAGCTCGAAATAAGACAAGGACACTAGATAGAAAACGTTTCAGAAAAGTGCCAATTAATTGGGAAAGAAATATCTTATCAGTGCCCGGCCCTACTCTTTACATTCAACAGCATTCTGAAGCAGCCCGATGGTTCAATTTAAGGAAGCATATAAATAACCTCATTCAAGGAGCTGTGGAAACAATAAAATTTAGTCACTCGCCCAATATCTGGAATGCATATTCCATGAAATTCTGAACTTACCTCGTCATCAGCCTCTGCAAGCACTGGCACACATTCGGGAAATGCCTCCGGCGGGCCTGCTACAAGATCCGCTGCTGGAACAGCAGCATCAGCGGCCGGTACAGGTCGAGCGTGATCCACACCAGCTCGCACTACGTGAACTGAAGCAGGAGCGCCAGCTGCAGGAACCACTGCTGGGCAAGCTGGAGGAGCTGACCCAACACCGCCAGACGGGACATTGTCCACTGCAACATAATAAAACACTCTTTAGAAACAAGACACAGTTCAGGAGTCAACCGACTTTTCGGACGCCAAAAATTCAGACAAGCTTGATTATTCGGACTTCAGCACTTTCCTGGTTCGTTGATGGCATGAGGGCTTCATAGTACTTCATGCCACAGAAGACTACCGGCAGTGTGCTTATTTGTTTTTACGTAACACACCGGGACTGGAAAAGTAGCGCAAGCAGGACACAAAACAAAAGGATGAGAAACAAAACCAAAGAAGAAAAAGAGGAAGAAAAGAAATGCGCTCAAGTTCGCCGGCAGTGGGCGGCAGAGAGGTTGTTTAGTTTACAAAAAAAATACCGGTGAATAGCTAATGAATATTCATGCCAAGCATTTCCAACGGTTTGCGAGATATAAGCTCAATCTTTCTGACGAAATCCAATGCTGTAGCAGATCGTCTGCTCACCTTTTAACCAGTTGCACAGTTGCGTCGCTAGGCACAATCTGCCGCCCGATTAAAGTTCAGCCTTGTTGGTGCTGTGGTCATGCCTACGACCAGCTTCCTCACTCCCTTCTCCTCAACAAAAAGAACTCCTTTCTCCCCAATGACGAAAGGATGTGTGCTGGCCAGGCTCATCAGAAAGCGCATATTTAAAATGTTTTGACTGACAGAACAAACTTTCACTTCAAGCCTCATCTATGCGCACAGACCATGGTGTCTTGGTATGACATAATTGTTTGACATACTGCAGAACCAGAAAAATATTTCTTCAATCAAAGCAAAAGTGCTGCCGAGCAAAACGGGCTCATCGCCATCAGCAACAAGAAACAAACTCTCAAAGCTCCATTTGCACCCTAAGAGAAGAAAAGAGAATTATAGACACCTCTTAAACTCATTGATACATTGAGGCACCCCTGTAGTATATGCTTACTTCTGTTTGCGACCAAAAACAAAAAAATTAAAATTACTTTTGATCCCTCAGATAAAGTGTGAGCACATAATGTGTAGTGTGTGAGGTAAGCAACTGAAAGTGCCTCCACGCTTACCTAGTAGTGCCAGCAGCTGCTTCTTGATAGCGTCCTCTCTATCTGGGGCTCCTGCTCCAGGTTCAGCACCCTCTGCTTTGCCGACCTCAGCTTTTCAACCAGTCGGGCATGCTCCCCAAGCGACACAGCGGACGTCCTGTCCTCTGTCTTTTTTTTTTTTTTTCTTGTACTTGCCACCCACTGCAGGGGATGGCGACATCAAAATCTGGAAAAGAAAAAGGTCGAGGTGTTGTAATATTTATTTAATATAAACTCCAACACATAATTGGGACACACATAGTTCACACTAAATTGCTCCCCCCCTTTATTTTTTGGGTGCAGGTTTCAGCCCTATACCTGTGATTGCCCCCTCCCTGAAGAAATGCTTCCAGACGCCCCTGACAAGATATCCGGTATTCACTGTCAGTACAGGAAATAATTGGTATATCGTCCTTTACATACTCTAGTGTGTAAAGGACGATACCTGTTGTCAGAAAACACTGTGTAGGTAAACGGAATAGTATGATAAAATATTGTGTTAAAAGGTACTTCTAAGTTAGAAAGTAAAATATGATAATACTACTTTGCTCCCAGTGAACTTTCTATGAGGAACGTAAACTCTCAGTTGCTTTGTACTTGCAATTCAGTGCTTTTAAATACGATAGCATCTATAAGCAAAGCATATGCACTTTAGGCGTCAGTTGGTCCGAGGATTTGTAACTGCTTTTGAAAACAGCATGTGCCGGCACATTATAATTCAGAAAAGAAAAACATGCCGCCGGCACTGCGCCTCAAACCCACAATCGTTGAAGTCTAAGCCGGGCATCGTATCCGCTTCACTACGAGCATACATGGGTAAGCATTTGCGAAAGAGCTACTGGTTGCAGGCAAGAGCTGCGTTGATGCACGTGCCAGTGACTCAACGCCGTTGTTGCCATAGCAATGTGCGCCGCATCTGGTCGCAGTCGCACATAGCCACATCTGAGGAGAGCTCTGTGAACCAGACTTGAGTATCATCTTTCGTTGTCGGTATGCGAAAGGAGGTCTCACCAGAGGAACATTAAGCAAGCGTGCTGAGGCACAGTGAAAGCAAAGTGCCTAGGGTACTTCGGAACAACATAAAACATGTTTGTTGAAAGCTGGAGAGGCAAGTAGCAACAAGAGGACCATTGAAGCGGATGAAAAGATTAAAGAGAGGAAACTTCGGCTGCAACACAAGCAGGACGCCAAACAAATGAGGACGTCTTGCGATAGTGGAGAAGAGATGTAACTTCGTGTACAGCGAGATTTTGACTTGACTTAGAGCAGGTGAGCACATCTCGTAAGACTGAAGAGTGTCGAATTCAGATTTAATGCGGTCGAGAAACGAGCAGGAGAGTGTCTCTTGAAATTGAAGAGGGACAACTGCAGCTACAGCACAGTCGAGACCAGGAGTGGCCAAGCTGCGGCACTTTGTGTGTTAAAGTGCGGCTTGTGGTCCACTTTCATAGAGCGTTCTACCCACCGGATCTGTGTACCAGAATAGCAAGCAATTTAAAAAAGTGTCTGTACAAATAGTCCTGACCAGCCATAATGAATGGACACAATTACTCATAAAGCGAACAAAATGCAAGATATTCTTTAGCCTAACCGTTCAATTTTACCCACAATTACTGCCCACTGGTAATGGAAGTGAAGTATGCTGCTGATTTGAAAAAGGGAAACAAAAGACGAACCCCCTCCTTCTGAACAGAGTCGAAGATGAGGTAAGAAAAACAGCCTAAAGGCACACATAAACCTCGAACCTTGAGTTCAATACCATAGGGATGGCCACGTGCTTCTTTTTCAAAGCAGCAGCCAGCTCAGCTCGTGTCTCTGTAAAACAAAACATGCACACTGAATTACATCTCAAAGTCGTCGTGTTCGTCCCCTTTCCCTTCTTGTATCGGGGTTTATAAATATGACCGTTCACCAGCCAGCCTGCGCTATAACCCTTGTTTCAAAAATTATTTTTTTCGATATTTTTACACATTAAATGCACCACCTAGTCGAACTTATGTGGCAAATTTGTCGAGTTTACAACGCCGATTTGTTGCGATTTATTTTGAGTGTCGTGGCTACCGTCTGGAGCGCCCTGTAGTTAAACAACGTAAAACCCTTTGCTCTTGCCGCCCAGTTCTTCACAAATCGGGCGCAAAAACCGAATCGGGCGCAAGGACATATTCGTGCCCACCACATTTCGCGAATTTTAGACGCCGGAACGGGGGCCCACGAAATTTCCGCTTTCCACGTGTCCTTAAATTTCGCTAATTTTTGGACGCGTGGAATTTGCAAAAAGTCGGGGGCTGGCGAACATTAGGGAGTGTTCGTAGACCGCGTTTCCCCCTCTGCAACGAAGATGTGCCTGCCCGCCGATAGTCTTGACTGTAGAGTTCCGGGTATATAGCGAGTTGCGGAGGGCGTTGCGGGACAGCGAAAACGATCTACGAAAACTCCCTATTAACGGTTTGCAGTATACGTTGCGCTTCGAGCCCCTGATGCGTAGACAACAACTTACCATTCCCCGGCGCACGCTCCAACAGCCTCCCAGTAGACGCTTTTCGGCACGTCGGGGTCGAAGTCGCCAACGCTCGCCGGTTTGAACTTCTTGATACGGTTCACCACGCTGACTATTGCCATCGCGCCATCAATATAAATCACGTACGCTTAGTACATATCGACACCGATACACACCGATCGAGATAGCCCTAACGTCAATGCGGCTTTGGTTCACAGCACTGGCTGGCACTGGCCGGCTAGCCAGCGGCGCTGGTATGTAAGGATTGGATTGGATTAAATAAATAATCTGATTAGTTTATATTAATACTATTATTACTCAAAATAGTTTTAGAACATTTAAAAGCATAGAAACTTACCATGTTAAGTTTATTTATTGTTAAGAAAAACATTGTCCGTCGTTGGTTGTTTTTCTCCACTCTGGCTTGCAGCTACGAAATCCAATCCAATCCGACGTCAATAAACCGAAACCGAAACTACCGCGGTACAGGGCTCAAAGCTATGAAGCAAACTCTCGTTTATCTCGGCCTCGCTTCCCATGGATTTGGTTTTCTCATTTTATGACTTTAAATATGCATGTCATAAAATGGTTGAGTTTGATAGCTGAAACTGTTAAACTGAAATGACCTAATATGTGATTTTCTGATTAAAATTCTTCATTGAAAAAAATATCACAGTTTAGTTTCGCGGTGAGCGCGTTCCCGTCGAGGTCTGATAATTTCTGGTCGCGTTAAATAGACCGATCTCACCGGCCAGTTTGACTACGCCACCGCTGCCACAATGCAGCGAGGGAACTTTAGTCTTTGGGCACGTGCGACAACCTCGCTGGAGCTCTTCGCGTGCAGAGCACGAGAAGGCACGAGCCCTCGCGTGCACGGCCGTCTGCCTCCTGTGAACTAAAGTTATGGCGGCTTTACGCATGCGCCCAACGCTTAGTGAGATCGGTCTATTGTGTATACCGCTAGAGCCTGTACAAGGTTACCGACCGCCGGTTTAAGTGCCGGCGCCGGTAAGGCGTTACCGGTCGCTCCGATACGTGGTTGCTGTTAGCCGCGCATCGATTACTGGCCACCGGTACGTTATTACGGCCCACCAGTGTGGCGTACCGGCTTCGCCTGTACGTGTTCACTCGCCGCCTGTACATGATATGGGCAACCGATACGGCGTATCGGCTTCGCCGGTACGTGGTTACCGGTTACCGGTGTGGCCTACCGGCTGTTCCCGTACGCGTTTACCGGCCGCCTGTACATGGTATGGGCAGCCGGTACGGCGTATCGGCTTCGCCAGTACGTGGTTACAGGTCTCCGGTACAGAGCTACCGGTTACCGATATGAGAATACAGGACTCCGGTGTGAACCAGTATAGGCCGGTATACATTTGTACAGGTTTTTTCAGTAGGGAAACTGTTCTTTTGACCGTAGACGATACTTCGTCGCCTCGGGGACCTCAAATACGGAGTGGTGCCCGACAAAACAAAAATATCATCATGACGCATACTACGATCCGAGATGGTTTACGTCGATATCCTTAAGCAGTTCTACACTATGCAGCACTGATAAGTTTTTGTTTTCCAGAGGACGTTTTTAGCTTACCAATATTTTGTTTTGTTTTCTGTTGTATCGGGGCGATGCAGTTTTATACGATGAGTAATGACGCGCGAATGGTGAAGATACGCTTTTTTGTTCATCTGTTCACCCCGAGTGTAAACCATAAGGAGGCCAGGATAACCTTGTCTAGTCAGTCTCGCTCTCGCCTCCTGTTACGCCGCCCATTCGCCGGCCACTTTTTTTCATTTCTCGACGCTCGTTCTTTATTTTCTTTGGCAGAAGTTGGCTGATTAAAATTTTCTTTTCAGATCAACATTGATCGCCTTTTCGCCTTACTCTTTCACAATATTTTCGCAACAAAAATATTTGTGCCTCCTGTGCTCTATTCTTAGGATATTACAGGGAACTCTCATTGAAAGGAAAATTATATGAAATATCAATAACGTTCAGCAATTTCATTCAACTGCAGGATTACTCGTCCTTATAATATTTAGTTATGAAGACGCTAATACAGAGATACTCAATCATAGCAGTTTTTATTCGCCGTGTGAGTCTTTTCAACATTTTGTGCGGTTTAATATGAGGTTTCGCTTTCTTAACTTTTAGATGTTGCCACTACGTAGATTAAGTTCTTTATTATGTTACATTTAACATATGCACATGACAATGCAGTATATGTTACATATGTAGCAGAATAATCCAGCATTTTTTTCTTGTACACCTGGTCGCTCATGGTTTGTCGACTAAAGTGCAATAGTAACTTTCCCACTTGCCATCATATAGGCCTTAACTTTTAATAATATATAAAAAAACCAAGAAATGTTTCAATGCTAAGATTATGTCATTAAAAATACTCACGGCGGCAAAAGATTAGAGTTCAAATTGTCCAACCATATTTCCCTGCAAGAAAGACGCCGAAGACAAGATGAGGTGAAAAATAGTAAGCCCAGTAGCTTTAAGTAATCCCAAACATCAGATAAACCATGCTCTTAAAGTATTCCCGAGCAGCTGGCTGAAAGAAGCGCAAGCAGTGACTATGTCACGGAGCTTAATGAAACTTAAAATTTGGCGCTGCTGTTTCCAATATAATTACGTCAAAGTAATGTATGTTGCGGACAGGGCCGGATTGCTGAGCAATGCTCGTTTCGGGTGGCAGAGCGTATTTGGAACAAAGTACAAAGTTTATGTTAGTCTGAAATCTCAGGGTGCAAAAAAGCCATAAAAACCTATGGTAGAGCCAAACGTGGCTGTCTTTAGTCAGGGTCTGAAGATCACGGCGCCCAGTCACCAAAGCAGCGCCAAAATAACGCATTATTGCTGGTAGCTCGGCTGTCATCAGGCATCTTTCGACTTAAAGCGCCTTGCGAGCGCAGAGTTAGGAACCACTTTTAGTTGTGTAGTTTTTATGGGGTAACTTTGGGCTAAGAGCGAAGCAAGTACTAGGTTTACGATTCACTGCTGGTCCTCAGGTTCCTACACATAAACCTTTTCTTAAGTCTGGCATTTGGCGATTACTTGGCAAGCGAGTGAAAAGCAATAGAAACACCAAAGATGTACTCTTGCATTAACTTCTTGGAGCTAATGCGTATTAGGCCCTAGTCAGGATTATAGGATATCCAAACCTGTATGAATTTAGGTGTTTCTCTCGCGTGATACACGGGGCATCTCTCTCAGCGGTTACAAAGGAGATTTTGACGTAACGTTACCAGTTCCGAGACGACAAGATTCTAAATATAATTAACATTTCAAGAAAATGGTTGCCCTAATTCCATCCTTACTCTGATTATCCAAGTAAAAGTTTGGGCGGAAAAAAAAAGGTGAGTACTTTTTAAATGCACTCGAAATTATCGAAATTCGTGTCCTTTAAATTTGGGAAGTTAAGCTTTCTTTTTTTTTTTGAGGTTGCGCTAATTGAAATCTTCGCCCCCCCCCCCCCCCCCAAAAAAAAAAAGAAAAAAAGACAGCGTTTACGTCAGCAGAGCGAAATTCGCTCGCACGCTAGGTAGTTTCTTCTCACAGAGCCGGTCACGTGACAATGAAATTCCTTCTGCAACCATTCTACTTTCCGGTTGAGATATCTGTAGCAGCCAGTGAATCGCCCAAAGTCCAAAAGGAAGGATCTACCCGATATCGACTTGAGCGTGTTCTTAACCAGTGTTCAACTTTGCATCTACACAATGTTTAGAACAGTGGGAGCTGTAAAACTCTCGGAATACTCCCTAGATAACTCGAGTCACGAGGCTATATCCGTGCCTTAATCAATAAATTCTCTGGATGCAACGTTATAAACTGTTCTATGAGGGTAATCTAACGTCCAAACTTGAGTTTTAATAACGGAGATTTGTCTTTGTCAGAGGGGATCTAAATTAAGAAATTAGAGAAGGTTAGAATTCCGACGAGTTGTTCCGTGGTCGCTGAACTTTCTACTAAAGTAGATGAGAATTCGAGAAATGTGATTCAAGAGTTTTTACGCACATACTTCTCGCCTGATGATTCGTTCTTCCCCGTTCTTATCGCTCGATGCCGCCATCTTTTAGGCTGTGAAGCAGCACTAAGTTTCACGGGATTCACTACGTTCTTGGCTCCTTAGACTGTCGGGAACTAGACAATCCCAGATAAAGAAGGACGGGTGCAGAGATCCAAAAACAAATATAGGACTCCCAAGAAATACCATAACTAAAACTTCCTATCAGAATAATCTATATGAAAATCTTGGATCGTCCTTGAATGAAACGATTGCTGTACGTTTCGAATTGATTAACATGCGACTGATTAGGTATTCCTCAAGCTATCAGACTAAATTTAAACTGATAGGAACATGGCACGCAATAATAAATGGGACTATCATATATAATTCCAACATAAAAACAATATAAGATGCATCATCAAGTACCTGCGATTTTTATTTCCGAGATGACTGTATTTACCACTTTGTAATTATATTCCTATTTACCGTTTCTTGAGCCTAATATTGGAATGCTGTGCAGAGAACGCCATACAATCGGCAGAATACCTATGGATACATTTTTACAAGAATGCACTATTAGAATGGCACGTTAAACTGCAACGCTGAAGTTGGGGACCCATATAAGGGGGCTGTACAACGTTATATTTTGATGACTGTTTTATATTTTTTTTCAGACTACGAAAATACGTAGCGACCAGGCGCAGTCACAAATTAGGGTCTAACTCTCTAGATAATCCGATGAGGTGATAGTGCGTGAGTGCAGCTTTGATGAACTGTTAAGCTCGCGTTCTTCTACTTTTGAACGCATTGCCGCAGAACCTTGTCCCACAGCACGCACCAACGCGCTGATCACAAACCGCACCGCGTTGGCCTACTCCAAGTGTGGGCAGGGCGATTGCCCACAATCCTGTTTGGCGTTAAGTGCCTGCACGTGCGGCGCGCCAATAGTATCTTCGCCACAGCAACATGACGTCAGAGCCGCGAATTGGCGTGTTCTTGTGTCGTCGTCTGTATTTGATATTTGCAAACTTATAACGGCGCCGCAGATAAAAGAACGCGAGTTTTTTTTTAAATTAAGAAGCAAATCTTACCGTTAGAATAGCTAAGAGGGTTTCTCCATCTAACTTGAAAAGGGCCTGTTTCCGCCAGGAGGGGGCCATTTGATGCAAAGAAGTGAGGCATAAATCACACAAAAAATTATGCTCGCAATACCTACCTCAGTGACATGTTCTGAAGCAGAAGTCACACTGCTCGTACATCTTACGAAATACGGGGTATTCCCGCACACCTGGAATATACCTACTGCTAAATTACCCAAGCCTCAAGGAGAATGCAGGGATTGGCCACGCGCCGCATGTCCTGGCTTCAGCAGTAGTAGGTTTTCTAAAGCGAATGCCTAAACAAATGGCATCTTGCACGCGCGTTCGTCAACGCTTTATTTTGGTTATTTACTTCGAATATTTTATACAGGAAAGGCGTGCGCGTGTGGCGCGTTGAGCACCAATCCATGCGTTCTCCTTGATGCTTAGGTAATATGGCAAATGGACTATTTCCTGCGAACACGTTTCAAGATTGTTCGAATCGTGTTTTTTTAACAGCATCTTTGGTCTGCCCAGCGCTTTTTATGGCCAATGTAACAAGACCCTCATTCAAGCAGAAAATGCGCCTCAGTCAATGTCCGCATATTCTTTTAAAGGATGTAAAGCAGTGCGACGCGCTTTAAAGTAATACTGAAATTATAACCCCAATTAATTTTAAAGTGTAGATGGGAGAGGCATTAACAAAAATGATTTCCAGAAGGAAAAAATATTCTAGCAACATTTACACGGTTAAACGCCATTTTGGTGGGGGTAGTCCTGTTCTAGACTCTGTTTATAACAAAAGGTGCTTAACTAGCTAACCTCCATTTCTCGACTTTATTTGAGAAATAATTGACTAGTGGATTGTTTGTGTCTCTGCCTTCGGTTGCGGTTTTTATTCGACATATCTTCATATGTGAGAAACAAGCGAGGTATTTATCGTGTGTTTATTTTTATTTTTTTAATATTGATCGCAAGATCACATTCGGAAGCCACGGCTTCCGGTGTTTGCGGACAGCCGTTTGTACACCGCGTAACTCGTTGAATTTGTCTATTTTGATCAGTGGGATTTGTACTGCATTCACCGAGACGCTCAGAGAAAGATCACAATCAAAGTTGTTTGCCTCAAAAAACTGTCGCAAATACACGCCTTCCAAAGCACTGCGCGGAAACATGTTTCCGTAGCAGGACTGGCCTAAACTTTTCCTTTCACGTCAACTGTTTTGCTGGATTTGGCTTGATTTGATCTTCTGCACGTTTCAATGTCAGATATTTGTGTCCGTTCTCCTCTCAGAATTGTGTAACAGACGTTATTGCGACCATGGTTTCAGTACAGAGAGGTAAGCAACACTGGTAAGTACAAAGTGTAAACTTTGTACTTACCTGTGAATGCACTGAATTAATGGTTGATGCCAGCTATCAAAATTGTGTGCATCGACATGGCAGATGGATACGATCTGTAAAGATCGGTAATCGGTATTTATCACTAAAACTAAGGGTAAATGCCAGTGTTCGAAATTCGTTGTCGTAACGTGGCCGATGGACGCAGTGGATAAAGTGTGAAGACCGATTATTGGTATTATCCCCTTCAACACCGCCACTAAAGCAGTGAATCGAGGGGAATGTTAGTTGTCTGAATTCGTTGCATCGATTTTGGGGGTGATTGCGATGAATTGACTGTGGAGACCTGTTATTGGAGTTTGCCGCTGGAACAATGCCAATGACAACAGTGAAAAGAGGGAAGATAACTGTTACCGGAATTCATTGCACGCAATGAGTGATGGATGCGATAAATTATTTGTAAAAAAACGGCTACTGTTATCTTCCCTGGAGCATGGCAGGAGACTGCAGTGATTAGTAGGTGGATTCCAGTTATCGAAATTCGTTTCAGCAGCACCGCCGATGGATGCAATGAATAGACTGTAAAGACCGGTTATTGGTGTTTGCCTTGGAACATGGCTGTTGAATGGTTTTAATAGAGTGAGCATTCCTGTTATCGGAATTTTTTGGAGCTACGTGGCCGGCAGATGCGATGAATAGAATGCAAAGACAGGTTAATTATTTTCCCTTGTACATGGCCAGTGAAGACGGTAAATAGAGGGTGGATGTCACGTATTGAAATTCGTTGCAGTAATATGACCGATGGATGCAATGAAGAAATTGTGAAGATACGCTGTTAGCATTTTCCCTTGAACATAGCCGGTGAAGGCTGTGAATAGTGGGAGGATTCCTGGGATGGGGGAATTATTTTGGGCAACTTGGTCGTTACAGGCGATGAATAGATTGTAAAGACAGGTTATATTATTTGCCCTTGAATATAACCAGTGAAGACTGTGAATAGGGGAGGGGGGTTGTGAATTTCTGGAATTCGTCCCAGCAACATGGCCGATGATTGCGATGAATATACAGTAAAGACAGATTATTGGTTCCGCCTCTGAAAATGGCCGGTGAAGTTGGGAATAGATAGATGACTCCTGTTATCAAAATTCGTTGGAGTAACATGGCCGATAGATGCGATGAATAGAATGTAAAGGCCGGTTATTGGAAGTTGCCTCTGGAACATGGCAATTGAATGCAGTGAATAGAGGGTGGATGCCAGATATCAACATTCCGTGCAGAAACGTCGTCCCCGATGGAAGCGACGTATAAACTATAAAAACCGTTTATTGATATTTGACAATGAAACATGGCTAGTGAAGACACTGAATAAAGAGTGAATGACCCTTCTCCAGGGTTTATTTTCGTCATTCTTGTCCAGCTCGCTTGCAACTTTGCATTTAATTGCATTATAATCATAACCTTAAATTGCAAGCTTCCCCCTTGTGGTTGTTAGACTGGTGGCAGCTGATAAAACCCGTTTGCACGACTGACGTCTTACCCCTGGTTAGCTCAGTTGGCAGAGCGCTTCACTTGTAATGGGAGAGCTTCCGGGTTCGATACCCGGACCAGACGGCTTTTTTCGGTCGCGCACCAGTCACCTAGCTGTGTTTGGAGACTCGTGTTTGTCCTTTGTCCCTCTTGTTCCCCGTCTCCAGGGTTCATTTTCGTCATTCTTGTCCAGCTCGCTTGCACCTTTGCATTTAGTTGCATTAGAATGACAGTCATCAGAATTCATTGCAGCAACATGGCACATGGGTGCAATGAATGAACCGTGTCGACCAGGCAATATTCGCCACTGAAACATCTCCACTCAATGCAGTCAATAGAGTGTGGAGGCCAGTTGACGCGAATAGATAGACGCTGACAGACGCTAGTAATGGAGCCTAGCTCATGCATGATAAAACGCTGCAGCGTTGCCTTGATGGTCGCACCTTGCAAACGCAGAAGTCAGCATCACAAGGCTGCGTCTCGTGGACGCGCTCGCGCATTCTCGTGGGGAAAAAGGCCTACAGATGATAAATGGAGCGCCGTCTAACTCGTGTGATTGCGTGATTGCCGCGGGGGACGGATCAGGGATCCACCACTAATGACGTCATGCAGATGCGTTGTCTTCTTGTTTGACTTGCTTTGTGTTACACAAAATGAAAGACGCTTACAATTTTCTCTGACGCCGAATTAGATCGCAGCTCTTGCGGATAAGTGGAGGGGATAGTGGGAAGGGTATGACCCTCCTTTTTCCCCGCTAAAATTAGCAGGAATATTGGCAATGTTAGATACGTGTGACGTCACGTGCCGACATGTATGACGTCATAAGTTGCGTGACCTTACAAGTCACTCGTTTTTATAATAACCTCACACGTGACGTCACGTGTGGCGTCACGAAGGTAACGTCATGACGTTACCCACGTGACCCTCACGAGGGTAACCCTTGTGAGGGTTACCCTTACGAGGTCTTTGGCTTTGGTGTCCATGTAACTGCGCGTTGCATTAGAAGACGTGTGAAGTCACAGTCGACGTCGCGTGTGGTGTCACAAAGGGTACCTTCGTGAGCAGGGGCTCAAACCGAAAAATATAACGTTTAGGATACGGTTACGGTTACCGCTTCCTGATGATAATGGTTTCGTTTCGGTTTTTTACGGTTTTAATCTTTACGGCTTCGGTTACCGGTTGCAGGTTCCTAAAAACCGGTTTATTTCGGTTTTTATAATAATTTGTTTAATTGAAATTCTAGACAGCCATTTTATAATAAATGGTTTAAAGTACTCCCAGAGATACAACAACATGAAATTCAAGGAACTTAGAACAGTCTTAATACTTCTAATTAGTCAAACGTTGCACACGTTTTAAGCTTCAACGCTTGTTCACTACATCTACTTACATTATATAGTTTGATAGCCGAGCATACACGTTACTTCCGCTACCCATTGATTGATCATCGCATTCTATATAATAAAAACGAAAATAAACATCCCTGCTTTGTTGTTTGGGATATATATATATATATATATATATATATATATATATATATATATATACCTACATACATACATACAGGGTGTTTCATGAAAGGTGGACGAATTCGATAATGCAAAAACTACGCGTCGCAACAAAAACAGGCTTGTGTCGTTTTGGTCTGGGTCAGGGGCCTATTTAGGAAAATTATTGAAGTCCGGGATAATTTGATTGTTAATCATTTTTGCGTAATTAACTTTTTTTAATATTGGGTCTAGGGGCAAGGTTTCAATTAGAGAATCGCTTAGCGTCATCAAAAACACTAAACCAAGAAATTGTAGAACGATAGAAGGCATGCGAAGCATTTTACGGCTTTCTGAAAAACCGTACGAATTCGACGGGTTTTGAAGTTTCGGTTTGCTATCGGCGCGCATCTGGGCCCCGGCAACACCGCGCTCCGTGGAGAGATAGTGCAACTAACCTCTGCTGCGCTGTCATCGCGCGACGCCGCAGAGGCTGGTTGCACTATCTCTCCACGAAGCGCGGTGCCAACGGGGCTGAGATGCGCTCCGATAACAAACCGATACTTCAAAACCCGTCGACTTTGTGCGGTTTTCTAGAAAGCCGTAAAATACTTCGCGTGCCTTCTATCGTTCTGCAATTTGTTGATTTAGTGTTTTTCGATGATGCTGAGCAATTTTTTAATTGAAACCATGCCCAATATTAAAAAGGTTAATTACGAGGAAATAATTTACAATATAATTATCTCGGACTTTAATAATTTTCATACATAGGCCTCTGGATCAGGACCAAAACGACAAAAACCTTTTTTTGTTGCGACGCGTAGTTTTCGCAATATCGAATTTTTCCACCTTTCGTGAAACACCCTGTGCATGTATATATGTTGTAAAAGGCTAATTTTTCGCGGGCTCAATATTTCGCGATTTAGGTCATTGCTGAAGTTGGGGAATACTTCGCAGGACCTATTATTCGCGAATTATTGGCAATTCGCGAAATTCGCGAACATTAGGTCCCTGCGAAAATTAAGTCGTTTACAGTATTCAAAAATATGCAGATAGTTGAATAGTACTCCATCGAACGAATCAATGTTTTACGAAACCGCCGAAAACTGAAACTAACGGCGGAGACAGGATCTGAACTTTAGGCCCCTCGATGTCCGGTCGAGCGTGCTTATATTATATTTTTTATGCGGGCTGTGAGCTACTTAGCATTTTACATTTCTCTTTACGGCTCTGCGTTTTTTCTTCTTTGTCACCTGTTTCACAGAGCTTTAGACCAATTTCCTTTCACCCAATTGACTTTCTTTCTTTCAGCATGTTTGGTCGACTTTGCTGCACTGCTCACCGCTCCACCTTTCCCCGCTACCCGACAGCACATGGGCAGATGCCTCCGGAGTCTATTTTGGAGTACTTGTAGGGGACAGGGTGCAGGATATCATAGCCCCTCTTCCGAGGCCATTTTACCTCTGGGAAAGACTCGCCGCATTATGGTGCGCGTCCGTTGGTGAGAAAGGGACTCTTCTACACACGACAAGACAGCTTTGGCTCTAGCGCTACACCGCGGATGTGGACGAGCTTTGCCTTGGGCTATTGCAAGTGCTTTCTCTCTTTTTACAACAGCGGAGCTGTTAAGGGATAGGTTTTTTGAGGATCGTATCCACCCCCCCCCCCCCCCCCCCAAATAAATGAAGACACCGAACTTTGGACACCTACCGCCATCTATGAGGGACGGCAGCAAGCAACGTATCTGGTTGCCTCTGTTGCTCATGAATGGCGGCAGCCTTTCCACTCTGGCTTGCCGACTTGCGACCGGCCATTACTTTCCATTGTACAGCTCCGCTGGTGTTCCTTCTTCACCAGAGTGGAAAGACTGAAAGTTTTTTTTAATAAAGGTGTCAATTAAGTGGGTACCGTCGGTCATGTGCCCCGCCGACCTGCTGTTGCGCTAGACACGCGATGGCGAGCCGGCGGGCCATCGAGTCTTCGTGCTCTTGGTGCGAGACATCGTTTTCTTCTCGCGCTGAGGACGGCAGAAGGATCGAAGAAACGTCCGAAGGGTTTTCCGAGGTTTTTCAATGAATGTCAAGAATTAATCAAAGGAACAAAAATGGCACTGGCAATAGCCCGAGGCAAAGCTCGTCCATGGCCGCAGCGCAGCGCAAGAGTCCAAGCTCTGTTCTCCGTATGTAGAAGAGTCCCTTTCTCGGCAATGCACGGCGAGTCTTTCCCGGAGGTTATTGCTTTCGGCAGAGGGGCAATGATTGCCTGCGCACAGTCCCCAACATCTACGTCATAACCGACTCCGGAGGCATCTGCCCATGCGATGTTGTGTAGTGGGGGGAAGAGGGAGCGGTTGGCCGTGCAGCAAATTCGGCCAAGCACGTAGTAGAAAGGGAAGCAGTTGAGTGAAAGAGGAATTTGGTTTGAAACTTTGTCGAACAGGGGACGAAAAAAAAAGAAAACCAGAGCCATAGGGAGAAAATTAAAATGCCAAGCAGCCCGCCGCCTTCTGGAGCCCCTTGAGGGTAAGTGAGGGCTCCAGCGAACGAAGGACACGAGGAATGGCTCGAGGAATGGCTCGGAGCCGTCCTGGCGTGTGCGAAATGGTGTCATCGGCTGTGTCGAGCCTGAACCGAAGAAAACCCATACGTTGGGCGTGTTCTGCTCGTGTTGCTTAGGTTTAAGAGAAATCCCGACCGCAACAAGTGCTCCACAAGGAGGCGCACCGTAGACGCCAACTTGTCTGAGTCGGGACGGGTGCACAAGAGGTTGTCTATGTGAGACAAAGCCCAAAGTCCATGCGCGCGTATTTCTCTGGCAATGGCTGTTGTCAAGAGCGCCATGTAAAACGGCGCCGGGCTTATTACGAAGGGCATACGGAAAAAAAGTCCGTAACGGAGGCCACCTCTAAATCTGGTCAGGTTACGGGTGGAGCGATGAAGCGTGATATGGTAAAAGGTCTCGGCAAGGTCGAGCTTCACCATATACGCTTAGGGCGGGAAGGGATTTACTTTGATGACCTCAATTAGCGGAGTAATTCGGGACTGGGGTGCCTGGAGGTAAGGAGTAGTTGCGGCGCAGCCAAAAGCAAAGCGGGACTCGACGGCTGACTTGGATACGAAGAAGACGGGGTTGACGTACACATCTTTATGTGTACCTCAACATGTACAGAAAGATGTAACTAATCTTTATCGTAAGCCAAAAGATCGGCAAAAATAACTCCACTACGAACGTGACCATCCCCGTCATTGTAATAGTACACCCTACAGCCCGGCCCACCGCTTCAAACGTGTACGCTCACGGCAAGAGGATTTCCCATCGAGCTCTGATCATCTAAAAAACGCACTGGAAAAACAAAAATATCTTCTGCGGGTCATTAACGACGTAATTCAAAAAGCCGCCCAACTAAACCGCGCTGACCTTCTTGAGGACCGCCCTCCTCAGTGCAACGAGCAGCGCAAATTTATGTCTAACCTATAGTATGAATTTCCCCAACGTAAATAATATTTTAAGGCGACATAATAACATTTTACAACAAAGCGAACGCTTCAAACGTGCGTTCCCATGAGCTCCTGGGGTAATTTACAGACGTTCACACACCCTTAGAGACAGCCTAGTTAACTCCCGAATGAATTCGTCCCAACCAAATAACGGGTGCCGACCGTGCATGAAAGCAGAATGCCTGGTACGCAAACATATGCGAGAGACGAACAAGGCCAATAGCACGGATTCCAAGTTCTAAATAAAAATCCGAGGGCAGCTTACATGTTACTCTTCAAACGTAATATATCTGATACAATGTGAGACGTGCAAAAAACAATATATTGGACAGAACGAGACAGCGTTCAGGCTACGTTTTAACAATCACAGATCACACGCAAAACCCTGCCGAGCCTGCCAATTTCAAAACCTTTCACCCTCCAGAACCACGTATTCCATTAATTATTTGTTACACTTTTAGAGTCTGGATTCAAATCAAATCGGGAGCGCGAACAACGCGAGTCATATATTATATACCGATTTAACAAAATAAGGAAAGGAATAAATAGAAGCCCAGGAACACTTCCATCAATTGAGGCGCTCTCCAATAAATAGCATAACGACCATAAATAATATACCATTTGGACTTAGGATTTTGTGGTACTGGGTTTAGAGGTAGAACTAGACAGTGCGTTTTCGTTTCTGTGTTGCGTTGTTTAGTCAATTCCCGTACATCCTCTATTTCCGTAGTTCCTACCACTTCTGATGCGTCACCTATGAATTTGGCGACCTCCGTGTGCCGCTTCCCCCGCCTTAGATTTCGTCCCTTACTTCGTGTTCTCTGTGCGCATTTATTTTTTTAAGCGAAGAATCATTTGGTCAGTCACCTACTCTCGTTCTCTCCTTTTTTTTGCGACCTATGTGTGCGGTTGCCCCCAACTTAGAGTTCATCCCTTACCTTCTTTTGTGTGAGATTCTAAATGGTGCACTCCTATCTGTTCTCCCTACGCACTTTCTTTATATGCGAACTCTCTCCCCTCTCAAAACTGTATAAATAGAATAACATTTTTCTTGTAACCCTATTCCTGACGAAGACCTGCCTCAGGTCGAAACGTCGAATAAAATCCTCCTGGTTTGTTTTCTACTGCCACCCTGCATCTCTCTCTCTCTCTCTCTCTCTATATATATATATATATATATATATGAGACGAAAAAATCCTTAGTGAAGACAGCAACAACGGACGATTTATTCTTCTACGTTTCGGCCGGAGCCCCGCCTTCGTCAAGAAGACAAAGGCCGGACTCCTGCCGATACGTCGAAGAATAAATCGTCCGTTGTTGCTGTTTTCACTAAGGCTTTTTTCGTCTCAGTTATATATCCACGCCTTCGGCCTCCCACCACCATGCCCGTATATATATATATATATATAAACGAACATGTGCAGACATCGTCTGCACATGTTCTGCAAGACGACGTCGGGACGGACGTCGTCTTCAACGTACGGTAACATGGCATCTCGTGTACTTTTGGCCGCTCTTCCGTATACGAGACTAAATTGCGTCATTCCTGTTGTCTCTTCCGTTGCCGTGTTGTACGTGAAAGTTACATTAGGTAAAATGTCGTCCCACATTGTATATTCGACGTCCACATACATTGATAGCATGTCTGCGAGTGTCCTGTTGAGGCGCTCAGTCAAGCCATTTGTTTGGGGGTGGTACGCAGTTCTCCGGCGGGGAGCGGTTTGGCTGAAGTGCAGAATGGCTTGCATGAGCTCGGCCGTGAAGGCTGTTCCTCGAAGTGTGATGACGATTTCGGGAGCACCATGTCGCAGGAGGATTGCATGCACGAAGAATCGTGCTACCTCCATAGAGGTGCCGCTGTGAAGGGCCTGTGTTTCCGCGAAGCGGGTTAGGTAGTCGGTAGCCACGATAACCCATTTGTTACCGGAAGCAGAAGTAGAAAAAGGACCCAGCAAATCCCTTCCTACTTGTTGGAAGGATTGCATGGGCGGCTGTATGGCCTTCAACGGTCCTGAAGGTCTTGTAGGGGGCGTTTTTCGGCGTTGGCATTTTCGGCAAGTGCGTACGCAGTGAGCAACGTTGGTAGCGAGGCGCGGCCAGATGTAGCTTTCATGGATCCAGACGAGGGTCCGCGTAAATCCCACATGTCTCGATGTTGGCTCGTCATGCGCCACTTGAAGGACTTCGTCGCGGAGGGCTGTGGGGACGACGAGAAGGTACTGTGCCTTGTTAGGCGCGAAATCCTTCTTTACTTGCATGTCGTTTGGCAGACAAAATGCGGATACGCAGCGCTTGAATACTCTTGTGACTGTGGTGGTTTTGCCTTCAAGGTAGTTGATAAGCTTGTATAGGTCGGGATCAGGTCGTTGTTGGTGAGTGAAGGTACTAGCACTGATCGTACATAGGAACGTATCTTCGTCGTCCGTGTTTTCTGATGGTGGGCCGACAGGTGCACGCAAAAGGCAGTCGGCGTCGGATTGTTTGCGTCACGACTTTTGTAGGACTATGAAGTCAAACTCCTGCAACCGTTAAGCTCCAGCGTGCGAGGTGTCCGGAGGGGTCAATTAAACTGGCGAGCCAAAAAAAAAAGTGGTGATCAGTGATTACCTTGAAAAGCTTACCATATAGGTAGGGGCGAAATGTGTAGATCGCCCACACGATGGCGAGGCATTCCCTTTCGGTCGTGGAGTCGTTTTTTTTCGACTTTGGACAAAGAACGGCTGGCGCAGGCGATAACTTGCTCAAGTCCGTTCTCGTGTTGAACAAGAACGGCGCCGACGCCTACCGCTGGTATGAACTGCTGTTTCGCCGTTCTCGTCGTAGTGGGCAATAGCGGGCGCGACTGTAGGCGCTGCTGAAGCTCCCGGAATGCATCTGCTTGCTCTGGCTCCCAGGTAAACGACAGGTCATCGTGCGTGAAGCGCATGAGGGGCTCGGCAAGTTGAAAAAAAAAAAACCTTGACAAAACGTCTGTGATAGCCACAAACACCTAGAAACCTACGAACGGCTTTTTTGTAGGCTAGCTGCGGGAAGCGTGCAATAGCTGCAGTTTTCTGGGGATCAGGATGAACTCCACTTTCACTAACGATGTGTCCGAAAAATTTTAGTTTTTCGTAAGCGAAGTGGCACTTCTCCGTCTTAAGTGTTAGTCCTGAAGACTTAACTGCTTCAAGTACCATTTCCAGTCTCGTGGGTGTTCATCGAAGCGCGTGGAGAACACGACAGCTTCATCGAGATATACCAGGCAGGTCTCTCATTTAAGCTCGGTCCACACAGGGTCCATAACTGTTTGAAACGTATCTGGCGCTGAGGGGAGGCCGAAGGGAATGAGTTTAAACTCATACAGACTGTCGGGAGTTATGAAGGCTGTCTTCTCCCAATTCCTCTCGTCGACCTCGATCTGCCAATATCCAGTCTTGAGATCCATCGAAGAGAAACACTTGGCGTGGCTTAATCGGTGTAGAGTTTCGTCGATTCGGGGCAAAGGATACACTTCTTTTTTGGTGAGTTTGTTTAGCCGGCGGTAATCAACGCAGAACCTGAGGGTGCCATCTTTTTTCTTCACAAGGACGACGGGTGATGCCAAAGGGCTTTTTGAGGGTTGAATAATGTCGTCGGAGAGCATCTCTTTAACTTTATGTTGAATTGCCTCGCGCTCTTTCAATAAAACTCGATTAGGAGATTGTTGGAGGGGGTGTGCGTCCTCGTTAGTTATGATTCGATGTCTCGCGATCGGGGTTTGCCGGATTTTCAAAGAGGACTAAAAAGAGTTGTGGCAGCGTTGAGGTAGGTGCTGTAGTCGATCCTGTTTTTCCCGAGGCAACGCAGAGTTTACATCGAATGCGGGAGCAGCCTCTTCCGTCACGGAAATTGTCGAGGTTGTATCGGGGAGTGTCAGGGCGTTACTGACCTCTGCGGTGTCCTCTAGGGAAACGAGTGAAGTGCCCCGGCTGAGATGTTGGTATTCCGAAGGGAAGTTTGTTAGCAAGATAATCGCTTGTTCTTGTTCAAGGGAAACGACTCCCATCGCAAACGAGATTCCTCGTTGAAGCAGAAGAGATCTGTTGCTTTCAACGACTCCCTCGTAATTACTGGGTACGGCAGCTGTTACAGAGACAAGGACACTTGAGCGGGGTGGTAACGTAACATGCTCGTCGAGTAGCGCAAGCGACGTCGGCTGGATGTTTGGCCGGATGGCGTGCTCTGTAGAAAATGTGACCGACTTTGATTTGAGACCGATGACAGCGCTGTGCTCAAGAAGGAAATCCATACCCAGGATAACGTCCCGCGAGCGCTGGTGCAAGACGAGGAACGTCGCAGGATAAATGAAATGGCGGATTGTAACCCTCGCTGTACATCATCCGGCGGGAGTCACAAGATGACCTCCCGCTGTACGAATCCGAGGGCCGTCCCAGGGGGTCGTCACTTTCTTCATAGCTCTTGCAATCTGTTTGCTGATAACGGAGTAGTCAGCGCCCGTGTTGACGATAGCTCTTATGCCGCCTCTGTCGAGAAATACGTTTAGGTCGGGAGTGGTTGGCGCAGCGTCGTTGGGACGTCGTGACGTCGAATCGCAGCTGCGTCGGTGCTGGTTGGAAGCATGCTCGCCACCGCGTTATACAGCAGCTCCACCTCCAGGGGTTGCTGCCCTCAGCTTCCCCTATCGATCGACTCGTGCGGTCGATTTGCCTGCAGCTCTTCGAAATTGCGCGGGGCACGAGAGAGCGCCAGGCTACAGCTCCGTGCAGAACCGAAAAAAACTGAGACGCGCTGTCACGCGCGAACAATCGAGGCGTTTGTTACCTGTGGCATATATATATATCATACAAAACGCCAATGGCAAACCTCCGACATTCATTTTCCTTTCCGAGTTGTTTCAAAAGTATCTCTCTCGACACGTTTCAGACCAAATGAATACAAGGTTTTCTTTACCGCCACCTCTGCACGATGGTCAATTTACCTCGTTTCATCATCGGTGGTTGTGAGTTTTGATAGAACCGAGTTGGATGAACATCTAAGAATTTCAACTTTTAGTTAATGACCTGAAGGCAACATGCACGGAATACATTTAGTGATATAGGAGTATGGCAGGTTTAGATAGACTTTTTTATTATATACTCGTCCACTGATTCCAAACAAATATTCTTAATGCTAAAGGTATATTGAACGGAAATATATTACCAGATGCACCACACGCTGATAGTAACTCTGTCAAATGGCCACGACCCCATTTCAAGATTCCTCCTCCAGGTTATACTTGAGAAAATCTAATATTTTTATTTTAGAGAGCAGCTCTTAGGCGCCCGTCTCCGTCACCGTCGGCGTAACCAAGGTCACCCCAAGGTCACGTGATCCCCCAAGGTCACGTGCCCCCCAAGGTCACCCCAAGGGCACCCCAAGGTCACGCGACCACCCAAGGTCACCCCAAGGTCACGTAACCCCCAAGGCCACATGACCCCCAGAGAACACGTGACCCCTCCCTCAGGGTCATGTGATCCCCCATGGTCACGTGACTCCTTAAGTCACGTGACACCCCCCGAGGTCACGTGACTTCCTCCCCCCCGAGGTCAGGTGACCCCCCGGAGCATATTCAAGAATGAGGGTAGGAGGAGGATGGGGAGGAAGGGTCTACCCTTCCCTCAGTACCCTTCCCTCCTCCTCCTCAAGAGCTGCGCTCCAATTCGGCGTTACAGGGAGTTGGAAACGGCTTTAATTTTTTAGGTTAATATTAGTTAAAACCGGTTATCGGTAAATGATTAGCGGTTACGGTTACGGTTTTTATAAATTTCAAATAACGCTTCCGTTCCGGTTACGGTTACTGAAAATATTTCGGTCCTAAACGGATTTCTTTTTCGGTTAAGGTTACGGTTTGAGTCCCTGCTCGTGAGGTTTACCCCTGTGAGGGTTGCCTTCGTGAGAATTATCCTCGCGACGATTACCTTTTTGAAGGTTCCTCTTTTGAGGGTTACCCTCAAGAGGGTTGAGAGGCCCTCATCATATATTTCAAATAAAGAATCGTTTACATAATAGGCCGGCTATTGTGTTCCTTTATAGTTCGCTTTCCGGCTTTCTTCTTCACTGTTGCTCTCGTATAATTTTCTGCAGAGCGAGATTCTCGGGACTGGTCACGCGCATCGTTACTTAACCTCTCAGTGACTACAGAAACCTCAACTTAGTTCCGGGTTGAGCTGTCTGCAGAGATTTGGCATTTGGGTCACCAAGGCATTCAGGTTCTCGAGATGACGTCAGTGCAGTACATTTTAAAGCTCACTTCCCTGTTACTTCAATCCGCGCCTATTATATACAGTTTACTTACATACAGGTATTGCCTTGACGTGGTGATGATATCCTGCAAATATTAGGTATTATCTTGTGATCCGACAAGTCAAATGCATAAGTTTTTGATGTCTCTGATATAAACGTCCAGCCTTTCCACTCTCGCGAGTAAGGAAGACCAGCGGAGCTGTACTCGATACACTGCCGCCACCCACACGAGCCCGTTTCCCGCTTCTCCTCGTCCGACACGCCACCGATCGTATATACGTCTCCGGTGAACAACAGTCGGTCGCACACGGCGCACGTGACGCCAAACGGGCTCTGCACGAACTCCCTCCGCAACCTCGCCGTCGCACCCGGGAAGTGTTCAGCCCGCGTGGAGTGCAGTTGTCGCCGGGCATCGCGCTTGCGCTTGGCCTGCGTGGCATGATCGTCGTCCGTAGCGTTGGCCCGCCGGCGCCCTATACACCGCTGGCTCTGTTCTCGGTGGAGGCTTTCCAGGCGAGCAATGTGATCTTCTCTGGCAAGAGAATCTGAAGCGCTGGACGGAGTGAAAGTCGAGGTGACAGCGGCTTTGCGGCGGTTGGGGACCCATTAGCGCTACTGCGTACGTCGCCGCCGATTCCGCCGCCAGTCTTCGTTCCCCGAAAGAACGCGCGGCCGAGCAATCCTGAGTCCAAACCAAAACTAATAAAAACTTAGGAAACAGCCCGGAAAACAGACGAGGACGAAGATAAACATGTGACAAGCGCTGCGCTCGTTACGTGTGCTTCTTCGTCTGTTTTTCGCGCTGTTTCCTACGAGGAATTCCCACCAACGCGCCCAACTACCCAGTCTTCTATGATAGCTAGAAAGGTTGCCGCCATCTACGAGTGACGGCGGCAACCGGGCTGGTTGTGTGCTTGGCGCCGTCGCTTATAGATGGCGGTAGCTGTCCAGCTAGGTTTCTGTCGACTGCGTTTGATACCAGACACGATCCTGGGGAACCTAGCTCTTAACAGCTCCGTTGTAAAACGTAAACTCATAATTCGCTCAAATGTGTCGTAGTCAGTTTGAGAAAACAATAGCAAACGTACCGAAAAAAGAAAGGCAGACCGACGTCTCGAGGCTTCATTGGCATGTAATATTGAAATAACAAAATGCTGCATGAATAAAAGAAACACAATTTAGACACAACATAAGCAATCTAAAATTTACACTTTTTAAGAATGCGCGCCATCTAGTACCGGTTTCCTGGTGGCTCACTCGGAGAACTTTGGGGAGGAAGTCGGCCAGTCGATCTCGGTGCAATGATGGACCGTTTTCATTTACTTCACATTACCTGGTTAATGGTGGAGAGAGAGGGGTGGGAATTGAGGCTTATATAAACAGTCCGCAGTGATTCACGTGCTTGACTTTTCCCAGTTCTCAGATTTTTTTACGCTTATCAGGAAATCAAGGGAGCCAACAAAAAGGTGCCGCTGGAATCACTGAGGTGCATTCACTTAAGCCTCGTACTCCATTTCTCTTGTTTTCCCCCGTAAGCCAGGCAATGTGACGTTCATAAAAACGCACATGTCAGAGTGCCAATGATGGCCGGTTGACCTACTTCCCAAACGTTTCCGAATACGCTTCCCGGCATAACGCACGTCGTTGGGTAGAAATTTCTGTGTGACAAGAGGGCGGTGCCGACAACGATTTCTTTTTCGTTCTCGACTGACGAAAAAAAGATGCTATCAGCTCCACCTGGTTGCTTACTGATTAATATTACCCTTGGGATATCGTGCAACTAAATTGCATCTGGTCCCCATTTTATAATGCAGCCTTACCACGATCAGCGCCAAATAAGAAACAAAAAAGTAGACGATTCTGAATTTCATGTAGACAATCACGCGATTCATCATGGTCTTGCTTTCCTGCGCATAAAACAAATGGATCTCTTAGTGACGCGAACTGTTCGCTATGATGAACTATAAAGCGACCCGTTTGTTGGTATTCTGTTACATTAAATGTCTTCATACAAAACTGTACGGGGCGTTTTGGTGAATCGTCAAACACCTTTGGCCGCTGAGGGCCGAAGGAATGCAAGGCGTGGAGATTCCCCCAAATTTTTTTTTTTCATCCCAGCCAGTCAGATTGCAGCAATGGCAGTTACAATATTTCCATCGACACTCAGAAGCGTAAAAACTCTGACCTCAAAGCAAGCCAAAACATAATATCAACACCAGAAAGTGAACCCTAGTTGCGGCAAGCAGACGTATCACGGGGAAAATCATGAGGTTTCTAACTAGGACAGCTTAAGAAGCCCACGATGTGGCTTATCGTGTTCACGCTTCGGGTTTCGCCGTTTAGAATCGGTCGACTGATGCCGCAATTTGAATGACTGCGGGGCAATACTCTGTTGTTCAGGGCTCGCCACGCACTGCTTTGTTTGTACACAGGCGGTTCTTGAGCGCTATTCAACGGCGAAAAAAGCCGTAACCATATTTTATTAACTAGATTCCCGATCAACTGTATAGATTATAAAATGAAATTGTGGTTAGAAAAACAGGGTTTCCTTAGTCTGGACCTGGAGCACAATCGCACCCTTAGTTCACAACTGGAGCCTAGTTCGAGCGAGAAAACCTCTGATAAAGACAGCACCTTTGGAGAATGCTCGCTGCATTACTTACGAAGAAGCTTGAATCCTTTATAAATTATCGTTAAGGTAATATGTCATTTTGAAAAATATTTCGCCTCCCGTAATAATAACCGATCCAGAAATATCCCGAGCTCTCGCAACGGCGTCCGCGGAATTTTTTTTATGGGGGGCATCCTTCTCTGGTGGTGTGCATTTCTTTATTAAGGCGAAATACATACTTGTCCTATTGCGCGAAAAGCCGGCGTTGTGCCCGAAATATGGTCATAAAATTACTCAATCAAGGACGCGCCGCTCAAGGTCAAAGCGGACGCGCCTCAGCAATAAAGCACAAAGAGGAGCACAGCAATGCAGATGCTTCGTCACGGAAGGTAACGGGGGCGCTCACTGTCAATGCGTACACGCCTCACAAATTACACACAAAAAAGGAGAGCATTACGCAGATGCTTCTTCCCAGAAGCCGTCATGAAGCCGGCGGGGTTTGCCGCTCCTGCGCAGTAAGGGAGCCTGATGTCATCGAAGGAGCGCCGCGTGGAAAAGAAAGACGTGTCGCGGTGCTTCCAGCAATGCGCTGCGAGTAGGAGTGCTTTCGCATTCCTACACGCAAGCCGAATTTTTTAGACGGGAAAAACCCTAAATTTAATATACAGGTTTTATACAGGAAAATAAGAGTAGTGTCGAACTGTCAACTTTCACGTTGTTGCATTAATGCAAATAATGGCTTCGAGAGTCAGCTTATTGTTAAACGAACTGTCGATATTGTCGTTCACAATTGATAACTCTAGACAATCCGTCCGGATTGTTTCTTAGGACTTAAAGTTTATGCAATGTAAATTTAATGCCTAGCATTTGTTTTTTTTTTTTTTTTTCAAAACTCGCAAGGGCACATTTTCACCAGACTGCGCACTTTGGTATAGTTCTTTAAAGAAGCGGAGCAACGATATTCAATTGAAATGTTTTTCACTTTGCACGAGCTTACTGGCACTAGTGGGACTCGAGGATACTCGCACTCAAAGCAATTGACCAAGAAACGCCTTTGTTGCGCTGTAATTTCTAGGACAAAACCCAGTGTTTTCATTTGATCTCTCCTTCGCAAAACTTGATGACGTAGCTGGGCGGTAGCAGTACCGCCCAGTGACGAAATTTGAATGCGGCTCATAGATTGGACCCGAGCATGGCGTGGACACTCGATTTGGGCTCGTGATAATCGTTAGCTCGAGACGCATCCGGGTAGTGTCCTGTGTCCAATCGCTGCAATGACGACAACAGCCGAGCTATAACAATGTCTGGACCTCAGCGCCTGTCCTGTGCCTTGCCGACCCCAGCGCATGGCTATAATCAACATTGGCGGCATATAATCGGCTCCAGATCACGTGGCCGCTTGTTCTGGCTGCGAGTTGAGGGGGCGAACTCTGCTCGTTTTTCTCTTTTTTTTTTTGCGACTTCGATTGGGTGTGGTCAAAAACGAACGGGTATTGCACAGGTCATTAACGTCAGGGATCCGTTCTAAGCGGTATTTGCGCAAAATAAAAATCGTTGCATCGCCCCTTTAAGCCGCACTCACGGATAACACGACGTAAAAAAAAAAAACAGCCTCCGGTCCCTTTCCGGGACGTGTTGCCTCATTGTATGACCGCCCTGTTACATTCGTGCTAAAAACAAACTGTCTGCAGACATGTTGGAAGCCTACTTATATGTGAAGCGAACATATTTTGAACATGCCTGAGGCGCATAGAATTTTTTTCATCATGTGGTGAGCGAACATCTTGTGTTTTGTATAATGTATGTGCAGTGCGAAGAATTTGTTTTTCCATACATAAATATGCCTTAAACACCTCCGTAGAAAGTTTATGTATAACGAATGCAGTACTGCGTAAACTATTATCAAGAACTTAAGGTGTTGTACAAAGTAAATGAGACTTTATGCACTTCAAGTAAAGTAGTAAGTACAACGGGTGCAATGCACTCGAAGAAAAGTATTGTGCACTGTCAATGCAAAGTACAACCACTTTTTACAAAATCTTTGATGATGCTCCTTCATTCCCTTTTACAGTAAGCTTTAACTGTTATTAATTGTTCCCAGAGTAAGCAGCAGTGTATCAGTTAATTTCGGAACTGGCGGCGAATATTATATCTAGTCAATTGGCTACGGAGTCGTAGTTTTACTCTTGCTGACTAACCATTTAACACAATTACCCTCTAAGTTACGTATTTATATCGGTCTTATTGCCTCCTATATTTCACTTCTTGAATAAACCACATGGCATCTAAAAAAAATATGATGTTTTCAAACAAAGATGCGCCATTTTATTTTGTTTTCTTAGATGCTGGTCAGCTTGTGCACTCGAGTTCAGAAGTTTTGCCTAGAGTAGAGAAAGCCAAGGATGCGAGCGTGTGGTTCTTTTAAGAACTTAAATTCACTGAGTCACCCTCCGCACAAGCGGAGAGATGCGTCCTCTGTTTCCGTTTCTGGTGAGAGTAATTAAAATATCACAACCCAGCATTCCCTCAGAGTTGACATAGCATCGTCCTCTAATACAAAATTAACAAGACCACCCTACTGAAAAAAACTACATGAACCCATATGGCAAACCATGTGGAATAGTATGGATCTATGTGGTTCCATATGGCAAACCGTAAGGCATGATATGGATTTATACGGTTCCATATGGCTGAACCATACCGAGCCATACCATACACATATGGTTCCGTATAGTTGGATATGGCTGAACCATACGAAGCCATACCATACACACATGGTTCCGTATAGTTGGCAATGGCTGAACCATACGAAGCCTTACCATACACACATGGTTGCGTATAGTTGGATATGGCTGAACCATACGGAGCCATACCATACACATGTGGTTCCGTATGGTTGTATAGTCTGGCCCATACAAAACTACATTCATATGGTCGCACCAGTACCATATACTCAACCGTTTACGTTCATATGACTGTAAACAATTCCACCTTATTGTCACGCCCGTCGCCGAGCAAGCGCGCTCGTGGCCGAATGTTTATCATCTTTAAATCCTACGCAAGGGGCTCGAGGTTTGATGCCTGGGAGCGGGCGCGCCTTTTTGTTATTTCTGTAAATTTGAGTTCTGGTAAATTCGAGAACCCTGTTGCGTATTTGATGTTTGAATGTTCTATGGGCTGAACCTCCTACGCTGATTTTTTCAGGAGCCCACTTGTGTACATAAGGAGCTCCGTGTTGCGAGCCGGGGTCAGTCTCGCCCCAGCTTTTGATTGGAAGTGGATATTCTGCTGGTAGCTGGCACACCAGGGAAAAGAAATGCCGGCCGGTGTCCCCCCATATCGGTCTCGTATAAAACACATTGTGAAAACAGCAATTCGAAGTTGTAAAGTGGCGCAGTGGTAAGGTGTCTGTTTCATAATCAGTAGAACACTGGCGACACTGGTTCAATCCTGTCATAGCTTCGGTGAAAAAAAAAAGATATCCTATGCAAACAAATTTATAATTTTGATAGGACCGCTGATTGGACGATAGGTCTACGCCCTGGTGAAGGACTCACAGTGAGGGGAGAAGGAACAACACAGACTACTTTCTTTTCAATCACAGGATGGTTTACTGAAAATCCGATAGACATAAAACAAAACAAACAAAACTCCCGACAGCGAGGCACAACGGACCGCCCCACAAAGGAAGCGCTCAGGCGCGACTTATCAGGAAAATACGGCGGTCGTTCAAAGAACATTTGCTGCAAACTCAAAGGGAGAAAAAAAAGACAATTAAAAGGGGGATAAACTATACAAAGTAATATGGCGGTGAGTGGCGCGAACCTGAGTCCGATGAGTGAGGGGGGTGACGCGGCCCCTTGCGATGTCGACCGAACTCGGGAGGTCGATGTGCACTTGGGTGCTGTCGGTGTGGCTCCTCGGCACAGGCACTCACCCACGAACGCACACACACTTGAGCGCCCAAAGCAGCGCTTGGACCAGGGAGCCCAAACACCTCCCGCGCTCAGCCTTCCGTCGCTACCGCAGTTCCGCCCAAACTTCGCGTTGCGTTCACCCCCGGCCAAGTCTTCGCGCACACTCTCTTGACTCGGCTCGGAATCAAGCCGAGGTTTTCACTTTCCCAAAATCTAGCGGCAGACACCACTCTCCCTCGCCCCCCCCCCCAAAAAATAATTGTTTTTCTGCAGTTGTAACAACAAAATATATATAAAAAAAAACACACGTCACACTGGCAAGCACCGCAGTGAGCCTACCCCAGCTAACCATAAAGTGCACCCCCACTCCGACATCTGGAAGCTATTCCCAACATTCCGGGAAGCGAGTCGCCCATTGCTACCAACTAACAACCTCGCGAGAAATGTCTTCGGGACGAGGGGGGAAGGGGGGGGGGGGGGGCCTAAAACAGAAAGCGGGCGAGGCGAACGAGGCCCGAACCACCCTGCCGCTCAACGCGCGGGCCAAGGGAGCGTCCGGCGATCGGATGCGCTTCCTCGCGAGAACTTCAATAAATAAATAAATACATAAATAATAAAAATAATAATAATAATCGAATTCTGTGACAAATCCCTATAACGCAGGGGTCTCCAAACTTTTTGGCCAAGGGGCCGGATTGGGGACCTCTCGCGGTCTCGAGGGCCGGAAAACAAATAAATATTATAAATCATTAAAAACTATATTAATAAGCCCTGATGAGCCTTTAAATAGAGAAACTCAAGTTAGAGTAAAAACGAGAAGCAATCGAGGGTGGATTAATACATATACTTTATTTCGAAATTCAGCATATAGGTAATTGTGACATACGATAAGTGTGAGCCAGATAACCCACCAGGCATAAATCAAGGCGCATATGAACTCTGGAATATTCGCACAAATAAAAAAACTAACGAGAACGATAAAACTGTGATGACAATATGCAATAGTTATCACACATGACTCATATCACAATATACACGAGAACGCAAAGGAATTTTAACGTAGTTACAGATATGAAGCAAGAGACTAAGCATGGTGAACCTGATGATGACAACATACGACTATATGCCACAAAACACTAAGCAGTATTTGGGTCGGAAGGCATCAGAGTTTCGACACATTTACCCGGACATGAAGTGCAGGACTAATGTGAGCGGTGTAGCTGATTCTTCGGCTTTATTATTTCGCTGAACTGCGGCTTCAAGCTTGATGAGCCAATAATTAGGAGGGACTTCAAGTGTTCAACAGACAAGTTAGCTCTGTATTTGGATTTTACGTACCTCATCCTTGAAAATGTCTGCTCACAAAGGTATGTAGTGCAAAAAAGCAGTTTATTTCAGGTTTGGAAATTGCTCAGAGCCCAAGGATTTGTAAAACCGTATCAAATTTCCTACCTCGTAGTTTTGCTTCAGAATCTAGTTTGAAGCAAGTCAAACTACATTCTGAAGGAAACTGCAAACTGTAAGTCAAACTACAAACTGACTCTCCTATCGAGGTAAAAAAACAGTTCGAAGAATTGCCTCTGAAGGGGAATTGATCCCCGGATCTGGTTTCACACTTGTCTTTCGAAGAGCTGTAATTTCACCCTGAATCCTTTAATACCCATGTATACGTCATGAATAAGACGTGTCTCGCCTTGCAATCTCACATTCAGTTTATTCACGTGCTCCGTCAGGTCTACACAGAACGCCAATTTCCAAAGCCACTTACTGTTCGAAAGCTGCGGTTCGGGCCGCTTCTTGTCTGCGAGAAATTGCCTTATTTCTTCTCTAAGGTTGAAAAAACGCGACAGCACTTTACCGCAACTTAGCCATCGCACGCAAACGTCTACAAACTCCGATTCACCATCTTTTATGAATTCACGAAACTGGCGATGATTAAGCCCATGCGACCTTATGTAATTCACGGCTGAAACTACAAGTTTTAAAACACACGACATGTCCACATATTTCCCACAGAGTGCCTGCTGAAAAATCATACAGCCCCCCCAACGCACCGCTTGCGCGACTGAAGCCGCGTTCGAGATTCTTCTATCCTCCGTCCACCCCTAAGCTGACAGTGCACTAAAAGCTGCATACCCGCTGAACCAGTCAACTCCCGGTCTTTCACCACGTGATCACACCGTCTCTGCATATTATTCACGAGTGGAGAGCAAGATCTGTCGATAAGAGACATGCAGTTGATTGGTCCGGCGAACCCGCATCTTCCACCGCACTGTCAGTTTTTGTGTGAACCGAACATTGAAAATGCTTTTTTCGCTTCGGCGTCGGGCGAGAAATACGATGAGGTGTTCTCTCTTTTCGGTATGTTCGGTGCTCGTCGCGCCGTCGCGTCTTTACGCGCGCTTCTGCCCGCACTGGTAGCAGCGGGCCTATACTGGTAGCGGGCCGTGGGCCGGAGCTCAATATAAGCACCATGGCCAGCCGCGGGCCGCTCAAAAGGCCTCCGCGGGCCGGATTTGGCAAGCGGGTTGGCCGGGGTTTGGAGTACCCTGCAACGCTTAATTTTTTTTAATCTTTTTGGTGAGGCATTTGGCGATATTTACAACATTTCTTTTCTACAATTAACACTAAAAAAAAAGAAACAAAAAGAACGAATATTGTTTACGAAACTTTGCTGAACTAAACGGTATGGGACTTCCTTTCTTGGGGTAAGTGGAGGACAGTGGGGGTGGGGCTTGGGCCGCCAGCGGGCCGCCACGAAGCAGCGTGTATGGGTGGGCGAATTGGGTTATATTTTATAATGAGCAGCCGCAGACTGTTGCCGCGAAGCAGCGTGTATGGGTGGGCCAATTGGGCTAATATTTTTTTTAATGAGCAGCCGCAGACTGTCGCCGCGAAGCAGCGCGAACGCAGGCGGGGGGTTAACACGATCTCCAGTGATACACGCGCCGTCCGAAATTGCCGGCATTTTTTCCCCGGGCTGTTGTGCCAGCTGCCGCAAAATAGCCCCACCCGCGTTTGATCCTGCGGTTCTTCGGTCATCGCCGCCTGCGACGCTAGTCTTTTTCTATTTTGTTTTGGGCACAAGTTCGCCCCATTAATCGTTTAGTTTGCTTCAGTTTTCGTCGCCTCATCAATCGTCATTCGTAAAATTCTGGTGGAGGTCCGGGCTAACGCAGCCCATGAAGCGTACCCCTCCGAGGCTTCACCAGCTAAAGCCCAGTCCCCCACTCAAGAGTACCATCCGCACAAACTACCAAGACCCAAGGAAGCCGCTGCACCCAAGGCCTAACCCCGGAATTCTGACATTTGCCACTGAAGAACACGCAACCAACGAGGCCGACGATGGACAACCAGTCGTTGCAGACCCCGGTTGCCCCGCCGTCGTATACGTGCCCATCGCACCCCGGACTCCAACGCCTTTCTTCAGTGAGGTCCACGAGGACATCAAGGATTGGCTGCAACACCATGAAAGCGTGGCCCGCCACGACGAATGGACAACTGAGCAGTGCCTCCACAACCTCTACCTCTCGCTTGAAGGCACTGCGAGGCACTGGTTTGATAACCACGAAGCCTCTTTCACTACATGGAAGTCCTGCCCACCAAATTGAAGGAAACGTTCATCAACCACCACCATCGACAGTGAGCGGAGGACCTTCTCCAAAGAAGGGTGCAGGGCCCCAACGATACCATGACCAGCTTTCTTGGAGATGTCATGGGCCTCAGTACCCGAGCCGATTTCGAGGCAGCCGAGGGAAAGAAACTTCGCGTCCTTATGGATGACGTGAAGGGTGAAATTTTCGAAGTCCTCGTTCGCAATCCCTACAGCCGTCGACTGTCTTGTGACTGCAGCCAGCAACATCGAGCGCGCGCTGTCGTCTTGTGCAAACCATTACCATCGACTTGCTGGCGTGACCGCTCCTCCAATCGTAACATCTTTCCGACTGGACCTAACCAGTGCCGGTGCCGGCGGACTTCGGGAAATTGTCTGCGACATCGTCCGAGAAGACCGCTGCTGATCGCCCGTCCTCTCTCTCACTCACCAAAGTCGTGCGAAAGGAGGTTCACCAAGCCTTCCAGCCTGAGGCTCCTGTCACCATTTCAGCACCGGAGGAGATCACTCATCAATTAGTTACGCCGCAGTGGTCCGCCGAACACCACCACCTCCGCGTCCGTACATGGCAGCCCCCCGACATGAAGCTCTCTCGCCACGCAGTATCCCCGACACCAGGAAGATTGGGCGCACGTCCGCCGAGAACAAGCTTTGTCAAGAAAGACTGACCCGTGGCGAACAGCCGACCGACGCCTGCTCTGCTACATCTGCAAGGAAGCCAACCACATTTATCGTGGATGCTCCTACTGCCGACTTGGGCTGCATGGGTTCGACCTGGACGACCACGCCCGAGGTACGGCAACACCCTCACAAAATCGAAGAGTATACCTCCGATGTTAGCCATCCTCACCTCTCTCTGCTGTGAATCCACCGCCTCTCTGTTGTGAGTCCCGCTCACCATCATCAAGACGTTCAGCGTGTCCAGTGCCATGACCCCGCCGACAGAGCCTGTATCCCAGGGACTCCAGAACCGAGGGAAGGGGGGGGGGGGGCAGGGGGGGTCCAGATTCCCCCCAAGATTTCTCAAGACGGGGTTCAGCCCCCCCCTCCGACTTCGAAAACACGCAAAGCTGTTTATTCATCTATTGTAATTCCTCCAGTGAGCGAGGCGGCAAAAGAGGCCGGATCAACGCCAAATAACCTTCTTCCACTTTGCCCAACAAGGTGGACTGTCAGAATGAAGACAATGAAAAGGAAAACCTAGTTCAGGAGACACTGAACGAGCTGCTACAAACACAATATTCGATTGCAGACAACAGCAGGGCCATTTTGAACGGTTATGGGAGGCTTCTGAAAAAGTTTGAAACACTGCTAGGAATAAACATTTCTATAGCTATGTTCGGTCCATGCGAAGAGCTTGCGAGGGTACTGCAACGTTCAACGTTTCGCGCCGCAGGTATCAAAGAGGCTACAGAGACTCTGCGAGGCAATGTCCCATCTGCGGTCTGATGTCGCGTTTGAGAAGTTGTGGGACTGCGCGAGCTCAACTGCAATGCGGCTAGGTTTGAAGGACCTGCGCAGCGCAAAGCCGACAAAACCGCCAAAAAGGCTCAAAATGAACAACAAGCCTTCTTTACCATTGTACTCGATTGCAAGGCAGCGTTACGGAAGGAGTACTTTGAGGCTACAGACTGCATTCCGAGTGAAACTCAACGGCGGTTTGAATAGCCTGGTATGAAGCAGGCTAGTAAAACTAGAGAACATTTTGATTAATGCTGATGGGGGAAGACAGTTCACAACAGGTGACCTGAAAGAGGCCCTAGGAGCTGCATGCATGTGATTTCGACCTGGCCCGACTCTGCGCAGTTTTTACTTTTGCCGACTCTTTTATGCAGCCTTGATTCCCTCATAATTGACTTCATATTGAGGACACTACAGGCAAAATCCAACGAAATTCGTGACCTCCTGGACCAAGTCCTCCTTCGTGACCTCCTGGACCAAGTAAAATATATGAAACTTCTTCATTCTGAGCCTGCATCTGTCACTTCGGGGGAGCGCTCGTTTAGTGCCTTATGCCACATTAAAATGCATCTATGCAGCCGCATGATTCAGGGGAGGCTAACATGCCTCCTCATTCTGCACATTCAAAAAGGAAGAGTGTCGAGCTCAACGTGGACGACATCATTAAAATTTGTCTCCAGGACCGCCGAGCGATTGGCGACCTTTAGGTTTCCTCGAGACGATCAACACACGTCGCTTTGGGCCCTACATGTGGATCTGTTTCCTTCATCACGCTTTCGTGCACATTTTCAAAATATGCATTAAGATGTCATCGTATATATGTAATTATCTTGGTTTACTTGTTCATTTCATAGCGTGGATGTCTTTTTGAATGAGCATTTCAAGAATATTAAACATGATTCTCCGCAAACTCAGTTTTGCAAAGCTGTGTATCCCCGTAGGAATTTTGAAATTGTCTGAAGCACTATGCGTAAGTGTTTTTGCCATATTAGTGAGTTCTGGTGGAACGTACGTAAGAGCTTTGAGGGTCAGAAAGTGCATGCGCAAAAAAGCAGTACAGATGAGCCTCAATTTAATGAAACCCGATTTTACGAGTTTCCCGATTTAACGAACAAATTCGGATTCCCCGCGCAGCCTATCCCGAAGACTGTCTTTCTCGACTTTACGAAGTTCCCGATTTAACAAAATAATTAGGGGGTCCCGGTGACTTCGCTAAATCGAGGTTCAACTGTATTGCATTCTACGCTCGTGCATTTCTGACCCACAACTGTATTGCGTACGAGCCACTAAAACTCCCTACTCTTGTTATAAAGCAGGAAGGAAAAGTGATTGGACATGCTAAGTAAGGAACTTCATGCAAATAATATTTGATATTTTAATAAAAAGTAAGAAAAAATAAAATGACAGAAATTCGGCTGCAGCCCTTGTCTCCTATAATAAAATATGCAAAAACAAAATGCTTGACTTCAGCCCCCCCCCCCCCCCCCACTCAAAATCTACTTCCGGAGCCAGGAAAACTAGCTGCGGCAACGCCTGGAGGTGGTGTTGCCGAAGACGACCGAAGTCAAGAGCCTCCAAGAACGCCGGAGCACAGCCACTCTCCCGAAGCCACGTATCGCAATGACGCTCCTGCAACAGTGCGCAACAACCTAAACGTTACTGAGGGCCACAACGCATCAGCACTTGTGGACACCGGAGCAGACTACACAGTTTTGAGTGGGAGACTCTCTCACCGCCTTCAAAAAGTGACGATGCTGTGGGATGGGTCACAGATACGAACAGCTCCAGGACACATCACGCCTGTCAGAAGATGCACTGCTCGCGTCAAAATTCACGGCGAGACGTGTCTTGTAAAATTCGCCGTTCTTAAAGACTGTGCTAGAGACGTCATTCTCGGCATGGACTTTCTGTGAATACGGCGCCGTCATCGACCTTGGAGAGAACAGATTGACATTGTGGACACCTGTTCTGCCTTCAGAAGAACCCCAACAGCGTCAGCCACCGTCCGAGTATCTGCCAACCACGTGAACCTGCCGCCACAATCATGTTGTTGTACCTGTCGTAACAGATTCAGCTACCTGCGGAGAAGTTGTTCTGGAAGGCAACATTCAATTGCTCCTGGGAAAACGAATAGGCATCACAGGAGAAATAACTGAACTTCAGGATGGGCGCACAGCGGTCCTCCTGACGAACTTCCGAGAAGAAACGCAACACCCCCCGAAAGATATCACTATGGGCCATGTCGAGGACCTCCGGAAGTAAGCCAAAATCACCACAAAAACTGAAGAATCCTCGTCACCTCAGCAAGACAGTATGTCGCCCGCACAGCTCGACATTAACCAGAGCTTCCGGACCCGAAACGACGGCGGTTGATTAACCTCCTCGCCAAATACCGGGATTGCTTTGCGACGTCGTCGAAGGTGAGCAAAACCACCACCGTTGAGAAGCACTGCATCATTACCGAGGATGACGTGCTCCCTGTGCATCGGTCACAATACCGAGTCTCCATAAAAGAAAAGGGGGTCATTCAGGCGCAAGTACAAGAAATGCTGAACGACGATATAATCCAGCCTTCAAGCGGTCCGTGGGCCTCTCCAGTAGTACTGGTTAAGACGGAACGCTTAGGTTTTGCGGGGACTATCGGCAGCTGAACACAGTAATGAAGAGATATCTATCTACTTCCTTGTTCGACCAAACGCTAGACCGGCTGCGCCACTCTCGGTATTTTTCATCGACGGACTTGAAGAGCAGCTACTAGCAGATCGAAGTTGACAAACAGGACCGAGAGAAGATAGCCTTCGTCACGCCAGATGAACTGTAGGAGTTCAAGGTAATGCCCTTTGGGCTATGCAGGCGCCAGCAACTTTCTAGCATGTCATGGACACCGTACTGGCGTTGACCTCGACGACGTCATAGCGTTTTCAAGTCACTTCGACGTGCACTTGCGACGACTCCAAGCTGTTCTCCAAGCCATGCAGTCCGCCGGACTCGCACTCAAGCCGTCAGACTGTTGGTTCGCCTCTGACGAGTTGATGTTCCTAGGCCACATGGTTAGTAACAAAGGCGTCTGCCCAGGCCCCGAGAAAACTCGCGCAGTCGTGGGATTTCCAGTGCAGACAGACAAAAAGGCCATGCAAAGATTTTTTGGACTTTGTGCCTACTTTCGACGTTTGTTTGGGATTTTGCAAAGATTTCTGCACCGCTCACAAACCTTACAAAAGATGCCGAGATGTTTGAATGGGCCGAGGAGCAACAGCAGGCATTCGCAGGCTGAAGCGAATACTCCAGACTTCTCCTGTTCTTAGACCCCTTGATTAGGACGCAAAAACCAAGATTCACACGGAAGCTAGTAATGCAAGACGTGGGGCGGTACTGGGTTAAGTGCAAGGAGGCACTGAGCCTATGCAAGTCAGACACTTTCCATGGCGGAGATAAATTACTCAATTGAAAAAGAATGTCTTGCGGTCTGGGAAGATTGGCATAGAAGGTTCGGTGCGTAGAACATTCTAACCTCGAATAAGCAACAGGGTTCTCGAATTTACCAGAACTCAACATTTACAGATATCACGAAAAGGCGCGTCCACTCCCAGGCATTGAACCTTGAGCCCTTTGCATAGGAGCCAAAGACGATAACCATTCGGCCATGAGCGCGTTTGGTCGGCGACACTCGTGGCATTATAACCGGTATGAACTCTATCTACCCATAGGACTCTATATATTAAAACCATAGAGAACCATAAGACCCATATAGTACATTGGCTACAGTGGCAGCATCTTGGTAGTTTACTGGGGGCACGTTTTTCATTCCTCTAAAACATCAATATCGCACCAATATGCCATGTCGTGGGCAAGGTTTAGACTGGGGAACCAGCAGAGCATTTTTGACAAAAGCAGTCTGTTACGAATGAGAGAAATTGCAGCAATGTCGCCGTTTAAATCACTTTTACCGGCAAATCTTCCTGTACTTTTAGGTTTGAAAATATTTTTGAATGTTGTCACATTAGGGATGGAGGATACATAAGGAACCGAGCAGACAAAATATGTACAAGCCCCCACCAGAGAGGGAACCCCTAGCGGCAAACAGGTCGGTTTAATCGGGAAGCTTCTGCAGTCACTGTGTTGGTTGTACATTGCAGCGGCAGCGATAGTAGTGGATTAGCGGTGTAGTTTCTGAGATGACTATTCGGCACTAAAAAAGCCAGAACAGTTGCTGCGTGGTTAGATAAAACACTAGATACAAAAATTAGCACAGCACAAAGTTTTATGGCTTTCCCAGCTTCTCTTCAAAGCTGTACGAGGCAGAGCGCCGCGGGACCTGGGGCTGGGTGCGACTTGTGCATAAATGCAACGATTCTCGAAAATGTATTGTTGAAAGAAACCTGGAATAAACTATTCTGTTCTATTCTATTCTAAGTAGCGTTTCTCACCTTGCAGTTCACGTTTTGCTATAAGCTGCTGACGAATAATACAATTAAATTTTTCTAGCGACAATGGAACAAGCAAACCTACAGCAAACCAAAATATGCAGCTAACACTTCACCAGGAAGGAGAAGCAGAACAAGGTCGCCCACCCAAGCTACGACCCATCGATATTTTCATCGGCCTACAACCAAACGTTTTGGCTAAGGATTGGGAATCTGTTGCTGTCTGGAGGGCCGGAAAATATATACGTAAGTATAAACAAGAAATAAGCTTAATCAAAAATCCTAAATCAGCACCTATATACAAAATTGAGTTAGTAAAAAAAAAACTAGTCTAAGGTGGATGAAAATATGCACTTTATTTTGAAATTCAATATTTAGCTAATTATTATATTACACAATTACTGGAAGCCAGAAAACTCACAAGAAATAAATCAAAGTGCATAGGAACTTCGGCATGTTCACGGACGGCAGGAGGCAAATAAGAATGACAGAAGGGATGCTGATAATATGCAATACGTGTTATTCACTAGCGGTCATAGCCGAGCTTGCTACTGCTGAGCATGCACTATTGGTAAGCTTTCAACATGCCTACAAGCCTTGCACTGACGTCGCATCATACATTTCGCACCACCACGGAAGAATGAGAGCGGAAAGCTGCTCTTGTACGAATTTTGAGTGACAAGTTAGTCTTCTAGAGGGAGAATAGGAATGTCTGGGCGAGTCTGGAACACACAAAGGAGAGCCCCGTTGAGAAGATAATTTCTCCTTCCCCTGCCGTGCATGCATTACGAGCAGTCACCTCAAATATGGCATCCAGTGTATACCACATATAGATACGACACAGGACACAAGCACAATATACAATATACAAGGTAAAGAAATTTTAACATACCTAGTTGCCCTTTGGTGAACACTTTCAACTGATCTTGCAAGATAAACCTCATTGGAGTTTTGTATGAAGCTGCAGTACTCTAGGTGTTGCAGGACCAAGGCTGTGAAAGGCACCTAAGTATGTTATGGCCTGTTCCACTAGGCATGCAAAGTACAAAATTCAGCGTTCCACACGTTTTGGACAAAATTGTTGACATGCTGTGAGAAGAAATGTAGCTGAATGTTTATTTGAGACCTTCTCAATGTTGTTCTGCATACCCTGGTGGTTTCTGGGGTCACCTGATAAGCGGCACCAACATCCGGTTGTCCGTAACAGCAGTGGAGTCGATTGCAGAGAGGCATTATTACGATTAATAAATATGTTGAGAACAATTGGACTGGGCACACTGTCTCACGGAACTATCCAGCACTTGGGCCACTGTAAATAGTTCCATAGTATGAACTGCACTCTGAGCGACTCAACTTCAAGACTTCTAGTATGCACACATTCAATTCGCGTTAATGAGAACCAGTGGCTCGCTGGGCAAGCCGTAGGGCTCAGCTTTCACGAAAGGCGGGGCAGAACTCGCAGCATAACAGCATCTTGCCATGCCCGTGGGAGGTTTCAACTCCAGGTTACGGCTTCGCCAAAAGGGTAATCGGAAAGGTAGCAGGACCAGCACAGCTCTACACTTCTTAGAACGATCCTTTCTGTAAGCAGTGTTCTCCACTGTATCAATCGACAAGGTGATCGCCGTAAACCGAATCGTGCATCCACGTTTTAAGTACCGCTAGAACCGTCGTGGGATGAGTCTCGAGAGTGAGTAAAGGTGCAGCCGCTCATTCTGGACCAAGTGCCCATTTTGACAACCAGACTGAGAGTTGAAGCAACACAGAAGGCTCGCGTCTCGCAGCGTCACCTCTAGAATGACCGTTCGGAGCGTCGGGACACTGTGAAGGTAACAGCATTCACATCGAAGAGCTCACCACTGAAGGGCAGCTACCGAGTTTTTAAGAGCCACTAATCGTAGTAATCGCATTCCAAAGACGCCGGGTTGTCGTAGATTGTCTTTCACCAGCTAGGTCATGTAGGGCTGAGGCCAGGGCTGGGGGATCCGACGCCGGGAACGTGCAGGAACCAAGCAGACGACGTGAGGCTCGCGGACGCGGTTCGTGGGTGTTGACGACGTCCGAGCCACGATCCGAGCAGCCCTACTTGCAGCCTTGCTTCCGAGAAGACTGGATATTTTTTTCCGGCGAGCACACAATACTTAGACAGCACGCTTGCGGCTGATGCGGATTGCAGGAGGTGGATAATAGGACAACCAATGAACAGCCAAAATGTCCAGCACGGCACAGAGCACGAACAGAGACGATTGTCGCCATGTTAAAATAAAACGAGGCTGAGCCAGGCCAAGCTTTAGTTTAGTACACGATTAACTCCATCATACTTTATTACAAATAAATATATAAATGTTAAAACAGTTTTTATTTATGTTTAAAAGTTGTAATGTAAGTCGATTAAAACAGGAACATTTACGTTAAGTCAAATGAGTTTCGTCGTAACACCTGTCGTCAAACCAGCGAACGTCACCGCATCGCCATCGCCATCGTAACCAAAATCAAAAACAAACCAAGCTGCAAACTCTCGGGCCACCGTATTTTGGGCGGTTTCAGGCCTTTAGGCTTACGCAAAAACATCGAAGAACGCTCTTGGGGAAACAAAGTGTCCCAGGTGCCGGCGTGCCCATAGAGCCAGCTGTAAGTTTGAGTCTCCTTGGTGAGTACTTTTCCAGCCCTTTCTTTACGGAGCGTGTATGGCGTGTTCTTGTGTGTGCAGGCAGCGTGAAAGTGGACGTGTGCGGTTCCTTGTCGCACACATTCTTTGCGCATTGGATGACCCTCAAGCTTTTTCCAAGGAAGTACCGGAACCGACCTGGTCACTGAGCGAGCAGTCAAATGGCTGGAACGAACCCAGAGGCAAGGTCCCACGGGGGCGTGGGGCGCCGAGCGAGGCGCTTGGTGAGTGATCGGGGAGCTTTGTCTCGTAGATCGGTGTTCAAGGCTTGAGTTCTGCAAATCGGGTGGCGGCTTGGTACCACCTAGCTAGGCGGTGTGTTTTGCGGAACCCATGACTGCTGAAGGCACCAGTTTGCGTCGTAGCGCTCGTATTTGCACCCCGTTTGTTTCCACTGTGGGAGGTCGGATCCAAGTTCGATTTTCGTCCTGGGAAACTACTCGATATATTGCGTGACCTGCGCCTTTGGAAGTACCGTCTGTATTGGTGACGTTGCTTGCGAAGAGTATAAGGAGTTATTTTTCGACTGTGGCACGGACTTTTTATACAAAGTGCTGTATAATTAGCGCTCATTTACTAACCCTCTGGCAATACTTTATTGTGAAGGTCGGGAGAAAAAAAACGCGCATTGAGTAGTGCCAAGGAAAACAGAAAAAATGGTGTTCCAAACAACTTGAGGAGACCATGAGCTGATTTTCAAGCTACTGCCTCCTCAGCTTTCCTCCTCAGTTCATAAGCAAAGTAAGAAATCATGTGGTCTTATTTCACTGGAACCCAAAGTTTTCGCAGCAGTTTGAGAGTCAGCAAGAACAAAGCCTTTGATAAAATTCACGCTTTACATTTTTGCAAGCGCCAACAGCCAAAAAGTATAAATTACGTGTAAGCGATTGAGCGATTGAAGAGACAAGCGATGGCAACCATTTTGCTATCACTCAGTCAGTCTCGCGACAAGGTAATCGCTTGAAAGCGACGGGAGCAAGCAGTCAAGTAATTGAGCGACATTTTCTAGAAATACAAAAACCGAGCTACAGTGGCAAGTCTTAGTTGCTCGTCTCGTTACTTGCTAAACCGCTTACATGCGGTTCAGCCTTTATTGTGCGAATGCGAGAGACACGTGCCACGAGTGAGTGCTGTGTTGCCAATCATTTCATTTAATTTATTTTCACCTTAAGGGCATGGTCAGGATTCGTGCAGTGTGCAACCCGTGCACTGGCACTTATATGCCATTGTTATACAAATCACGACAAACAAGAAAAGGAAGCTCATTAATCATACATAGTGGCAATAAAATACTTTTACCAAGAAAAATGAATCCGTAAGCTTGCCAGAAATACTTCTGGGATTACGATGGTGGATGGTAGGCTGTTCCAGTCGCAGATGGCTTGAGAAAGGAAAGATTGATTGAATGCGTTTGTGGAACTGGAAATACAAGATGATGTTCAATCCGGAGGTGATAACAAAGAGTTCTTGAGGTCGGGGTCAATGATAGTCGACTTTATGAAGGAGGCAGAGGCGAGATAGCTTTATGCCGAGCTGCAAAGAATTCACTTCCAAGTACCTCTCCTTTCAGGGATATATTGCCATTTGCTTACAAGTGCTGCATGGGCCTCGTGCACTGGCACTTACACGCCAGTTCCAAAACTAACACAAACACATCAGGGGGTTTTAGGCGGGTTAGCCATCCTACAAAATGGTGCTGCTCAGTTAATTTATATCAAGTTCAAAATGAACAGCACTCTTCATTGATGGCTGATTCATACGACGAACTGATCCACACAAAGGAGCACACTCACAAACGAGAGGCAGGACGTACCAAACATGTTCGCGGCCCCACACTGCTGAGAAACTCTAACATTGTGCGATCACACTGTGACACAGTTGTCACAAATCGAAATCAACATTTTCTACTTAAAAAAAAGAACTCTGCGCCACTGTTACGTGCAGAGGGAGACTTAACACAAAGATAGGCTTAGTGCGAAGCACCATTAGCTTTACTAAACAAAGTCATGACAAAAACACAAGCATAGTCCTACTCGAGGAGGCTTTGGCGTAGAAGCGACGAAGTCCTGGGCTCGCCACGGGGCATTTGGAGACGCCTTCACTCACTCCGTGTTCACGCCTTCAATACACCACAGCCACAAGAAAGTAGGGGTGCCGCGAACTTTTGGCAAACCGGATTTTTAGGTCGAGCATTTGGGGTTCGACTTTGTCAAACCGGTTCGACAAACATTCGTAACTTTTAACCATATTTGACTTGTTCGACTTTTTGGACAGCGTGGCAAGACCATGATACAAGCATGTCTAGGTCTACAAAAATATTTTTCACTCAAAGGATTATTTTAATTTTATAAACAGTTGCAAATAAAACAAAACTAACTCTAACAACTGAAGAAGTTAATAACTTACTTTTTTGTACTGTATTAACTGGAATAACCAATCGGTGCTGCCCTTAATTCATCCCTTAGCCATCACCACCCAATCCGAAGCCAACTGGCCAGCATGTCGCGCGTGCGAACAGCAGTCAAACCTTTTTCTAACTTTTCGCAAGAAGTTGGAAATAGTCGAACCTGGTCAAACTCGAACGTCGGCTGGTTTGCGACACCCCTACAAGAAAGGTCTTGCTGGCTGAACGGTTCATTGGAGATGCAAAGCGCTCGCGTCGTGATAGACACGATTTGACAGAAGCTTCTCGACGCAGATGAATACCAGAATCTGCACCGTGTTAGCCTGGCAAAGTTCCTCATACCAACTTTTTTGGTATGAGAAATGGAATGAAAGAATGTTTTGCGAGCTAAAGTTGGGGTCATTTTTCTTTAAAAGTCTTACTTACAATTTTCAGGAAGGCACAAGCATTGCAGACCAGCTGCCTCCACAATCATGCCCCCCCCCCCCTGCTTTCCTGGTAGTTGCTGTCGGTGAGTAACCTGAGCCTTTGGCTTTTCTACCTTTCTAATAGAAATGAATGGTTCTTCTACACGTGCTAAAGTGAGAAGTATGCTACTGACATGATTTTCATTTTTGTAACCCTTTATTTCCTCAGACCAAAAATTTTTCTTCAGCTTTGTTGAGATGCCCAATACATTCATGGAATATTGTGTCCAGAAATTTCCATTGTGCGTTGTGTGTATGTTTTGGGGGGGGGGGGGGGGGGGAGTTTACTTCGCTGGTCCATTTGGTAGACAGGACGTTGTGAGAAAGAGAAGTGTAGATAAAATGCAACTGTAAGTTTTATTATGAAAACCTTTTAATACGGGACTGATGAAAAAATTAGAATATGAAACAATATGACGTCCTGTCTTGCGCTTTTTTGTTACTTTCTGTAACCTAGTCTTGTGACTTAGAATCATATACTACTACATAAGATTCAATGACATGGTAGGTACTGCAGCTCCTTAAACCCTTAAAAGACACATGCAAAGGATGTGTCTTTGGCAGAAAAAGATTGTTTTAGAACAATTTTACAACGAACAAATACAATTTTTAGAGCTATATTTATGGCGCAAAACGAATTTGTAGTTGGCGCCCGTGAGAGCCGCCGCTGGTCACGTGTTAGACCTGTGTACCGCTGCGCTGTGTCGCCGAAGCCGCAAAGACACGCTGCCGCCGCATGCTGAACACTGTGCGCTGCCGCTCCAATGCATTTCTCCACGGCGGCGCCGCCGTCGCCGTGCAAGTTTGTGCGCTCTGGGGTGCCGCCGCCGTCATCTTACCGGTGCACAGGTTTATCACGTCTGCTTGCGCTTTTTCATGAGCTTCCTTTGGGCTCTAAAAGTAACTTATTAATCTCTGTTTTTTGTTGCACTTCAAATGAAAATGAATAAGTAACTTTTCGAGACCATACGAAGCATCCGAAAGAGTGCGAGTACCATGTGACAAATAGCGGCCAATCAAGTGATAAATAAGGGCCACTTCTCCGCGGTGCCTGCGGGCGCCAACTACAAATTCGTTTAGCGCCGTAAATATAGCTCTTAAAATATTTCTTTTTCGTTGTAAATTTGTTTTATAACTTCCTTTTCCTAACGCGGCTGTTTTAAAAAAAGTTTGTTTCCTTTGCATGTGTCCTTTAGCCGTTTTAAACAAGCCTAGCTCTTCCACCTAGAGCCGTTCCCTAGGCGTTTAGGAGGAGTGTAGCACGTGCACTCATCCTACCTTGCCCCTTGGCTGTTTTGGACTTCCCAGGCCCGCTCCGAGCTTAGTTTGCGGTGCAGCTGAGAGATGGCAGCACGCATTTTTTTATTGTACACGTTTTTAAGGAAGGTGACCGATTGTGGAGGCACGTGAGGCCCAAGCCGCACAGGCTTTAAAAAAGGAAAACAAAATTGAGGATGAAAAACTGTAGAACAAAAACCGGTTAAGTGGTAAAGGTAAATATTGTGCGACATCATTATGCAGTTTCCTTGTTTCTTCGCGAATATCTAATTGGATACGAAACACACTTTCATGACGTGCAGGCAACGTCAACAAAAATGTTAAGTGAATGCAGACTCCGCAGTCCATCTATGGCTGATTTACACGACGTGCTAATCCGCCGATCGGTTTATCACGTGACAAGACGTCCACAGAACGTTAGTCCCCCAAGTGCATCCACACAAAGGAGACGAGCAGGCGACAGCGAGGACATACTGTACCTATTCGCAGCCTTGCAATTTTGCAAAATGCCAACATCGCAGTGTGGCACTGTTTTCCAAGAGCAGAAGTGATGTTTGCGACTAGGATCACGGTGCTATCATGAAAAGGAATCGTTGTGTGCCGCTGTTACATACCAAGTGGGACAAAACATAGTGGCAGGTTTAGAGCGAAGTGTCACTACTTTACTAACGACATGACACAGGTATGATCCTGCTTCAGGAGGCTTCGGCATCATAGCGATGAAGTCGAATGCTTTTACACACTGCTCGCTTGTGCACCACTCTTCAGCTAAAGCCATAAGAAAGATCTTGCTGGATGGAAAACTTGGTGGATCTGCAGGAAAGTTTGCAGCATGCTAAGTGAGTTTTGACAAGCTTCTTGACACCGACCCGGTGGAGTACCAGAACCTGTGGCGTGTCAGCCGGGAAAAGATCTTGCAGCTTCTTTCACGCGTGGAGATTTAAGAGTGGCGCGACAAAACAGTGATCCACTCTCTTTGTTTGGCTGATTTTAAAACAAAAATATTGGTGAGCTGTTGCTACTCTACCATAAAAACGGTTTTCCAGTTACTCACTTGCCAAAAATCTGCGATTAAGAAGGCGCTCTGCCCTTTCAGTATGGGTGTCCGCGGACGAGGGACAAATCGCAGGAATAGCCTACATGATGGTAACTTGCCAAACGGTGCTCGGATGAAAATTGCAATTCGATGTATCGTGTGAATTTGCCATTATTTGGCAATTATCCTAATATGATGAGTTTATCCTAATTAAGAAAGAACAATTGTTCTCTGAAACAATGTAATGAAAGGAGGTTTTTATAAATAATGCCTGCTCATAATGGAAAAGGCTTGGTGGAAAAATGACTTTCCATAGATCAGATATTACGAATTGCAGGCGCATGCTTAATTGAGAGAAGAGTAAAAGTACAGGCAAGGGTGGTGAATTTCATACGTAACTAAACCTGAGACACCGGAATAAGTACGCAAAAAAAGAGAACAACGAACACAACACGTCTCAACCACAGCTGCATTGTTTTTACTTGTTAGTCGGTGGGTTGACTTTGGCAAATGTGGGAGCGTTGAGGGCAGTTCGTTTTTCGCCCTTGCTGACAATCTGGGGGTGGGACTTGGGGTGAGGGTTCTTGGCATTGACTGCGGTGTACCCCTATAAAATGGTGTGGTTTTAGTATGAACCAGCAGCTGTGTTCGAGACATTATGTGTGTCGTCCTCTTTTTTGTGTCCTCCTTTTTCCTTCTTCCGGTGTCTCAGATTTAGTTATATATGCTTAATCCATGCTCAAAGTGAAGACATGAGCTTGTGCTGGCATTGCCGACCTTGCGTGTATGGTCTATGAAAAATGCTTAATGACTGTGGTTAAGAGAGAGGAGCTTCTGCTTTCAAGAACAGCATGGGGTGAATGGAAAAGTGTCCTCACAAACAATGAATTCTTCGGGTTAGCCCCTCAGTCTTACGGAAGGATGTAGGATAAAGCATTTTGATATCTTTAGGATTCGCCAAGGGATGAAACAAATTAAATGCACAGAAAAGTAGGGGGAGGAGAAGGGCACAAAGATTTTGGGGCTTGTGTTCTTACATTTGAATTTTTTGTGCAGGAAGCATGAAGGCCCATTCACACTCTTCCAACCGAGTACGACCGTGAGAGACGAGACCGGTTTTCAAGCCTCTTGCGATCTCTTAAAACCATCTGCCCTCCAGCGCATCCCGTCCTAAGAACTCGCAAAAGGCTTACAAACCGGTCTGGTCTCTCTCAGTCTTACTCGGTCACAAGAGTGCGAACGGCACTTTACTGAAACAGCACTTCAGTCCTGGGGGCAATAAGTCATTGCTAGTCAATACCTGATTCCACTGATGCATATCACACAAACACCTCTTGAAGGGCCCCTAAAAAAATTTTTTTTAACAGTCTGATAGGGACATTTGTGTCAAAAAAAACAAATTTTATGCGAAAATAATTACTTTTTTAGAGCAATATTGACGGCGAGAGATTTATTTTAAATTCTGCGCGCAAAGTCCTTGACGTCCCGGAATGGTCATTCGCTCTCGCCACCTCAACAAGAAGGCGAAGCTGATCCCCTTCTCCTCCACTCGCTCGAAATGCCCAGAGGAAACAGGTGGAAAGGAGGGGACGACCGACTAAATTGCGTCTCGCGCCGTCACTATTGCTCTGACCAACTTTTTTTTTCACGTAAAATTAATTATTTGACACACATGTCCCAACCAGACTGTTTAAAAAAAAACATTTTGTTTTTCTTTTCAGGGGCCCTTTACTGAAACAACTTTGCTCTCGTTGTTCTAATTTAACACTATTGTGGGAAATGACTCTCAGGAAGCATGAACTGCAAAATTCGCACGTGAAAAGGATTGGTAATTTTTAACAAGACGTTTTGTCTCTTCCAGTTGTACCAAAAAGTGCATAAGGGGTGGACGTTACTCAACCATTGTTTCAATCTTGGGGACATGGAGTCATTGCTAACCAGGGCCGGTCACTGCTAGCCAAAACAAGACTTCATAGGTGCATATCAGGTTACTACTTTTTTCTGGTATTTACTTTATTTATTTTAACGAGACAACCTTGAAATGCAGAACAGACATTCTTTCAGAATATACGTAGTTTCTAATTTCCAGAGAATTGAGCTCATCTCTCTGAAGTCCCAAATCAAAAGCACAGCCTGTAACCTATTTTTGCCGAACATCTTGCAGTTTTGTTGGTTCGCTTTTCATAATGAACGATTCAACTCCGCTGGTGCAAGGGCATCGATAGATTTCTGGAACCATTCAACACAGATGGAGCACCTTATCTGGCGTGTGGCTTGTTAAAGGGATACTGAACCGAAATTTGAATTTCGCGAAATAAGGCTCTAGAAGCGTTGAACAGGACCCTACAAACTCCAAAGCATTACTCGTACATCGATATCTCAAACAGATCGCTGCACTTTTGGAAAAGAAGGGCACGATCAAGCGAGGTCTTTGACATCACTGTCCTCCGGGAGAATTTCAGAATGAGGGGAAGCGTCCTCGCTTCGCTCCTCCTCGCTTCGGTTCACCAGCTTGACACGGGTCGTAGCGAGGAGGAGAGGGAATAAGAATCGTGACGTGCCTTGTCTCGTCGGCCTCCTCGGCCGGGCACTTCTTTTCTAAAAATATGTCGATCCGTTGGAGATATCGCTGTATGAGTGATATTTTTGGGTTTTGCACCGTCCCACCTATCTGTCCAGCCTTGTTTTGTGAGTTCAAAATTTCAGTTCAGTATCCGTTTAACCTCGAAGTGTATGTCCTATGTGTTCTTCCAGGTGCTGGGCATGTTGAGTTTGCGATCCTTTACCCTTACTCTGAGTGCAGCAACTATACTCTGTGTTTCACGATAACTTGACGAGCTGTGGAGGCTGCGGCCTTCCCGACCCAATAAGAGCGTCGAAGCAAGGCACGTGACAGCAACCCCATGGTTGAGGTTGCTGTCGAATAATTTTTACGAATCGCCTACAATTGCGGAAAAAGTAGGTCTCGTAAACGATTCCGGTCGAGTGTAAACACATTGGAATCTATATGGAGATCCGACTGCATCGCGAAAATTATAACCCGCGAATTATTTCAAAACTTCAGCTTTGACCTTAATTGCGAAATATGGAGCCCGCGAAAAATAAGTCTACAGTAAGCACAAATAAAGTTATTTCCTTATAAATTCCAGGATTTGAGTGTTTCTGGCTTACATTTGTCTAGTCTAAACTAAAATTTGTGCTTAATGGACTGCAGGGATGATTTACTTAACAAAAAGTTCCTGTTCATGAATAGAATAATTTTTTATTTATACTATACTAAAATTATGTGGCTACACTTCTATTGAAGGGGTAGGGAAACGAAATTTCAGCGCTCATTTTCTAGCTTTAATGTGTTGCATGTTGCACCCTAACCTCAGAAACACCAGTCTTCCGTTGAAAAGCACAATAAAACTAATTTTAAAGCTAAATAAACGACTTTCAATGTGCACCTGGTGGATGCATGCTGTTATGATCGGCCACCCAGAGAGCAGGTTCGGCTTCCTTGCAGCGCCATCGACTGACCAGAGTCTCGGGCTCGGCATTCTGGCGCCACCGAACATGTCGACCAACGCAGCGTGGGTGGGGTGCAGCTTCGAAGCGACGCCGAGCAGGCCACCCGGCACAGCGGGAGCTGACCCCCCTGACACCCCGCTGAGAAACAGGGGCCCGCTTCCTCGGCCTTCGGACCGGGTGCTAACGGACGATGGAGACAAGTGGAGACGTTTGGGTCTCTGCGTATGATCGGGAGAGCTGCCTTTTCCTGCTTTCTTCTGGGAAACGGGACGAGAGGGATGCTTGGACCGGGGTGTGACCACGTGGGAGGTCCGCGTCCCGGGAGACTGCAGAGACGTCCCATGGTGACGAAAGTTGTATGCTATGTAAGTTGACGAAAGTTGTATGTTATGTATTTTCCGTCATGCGGTGATGTATTGCCTTAATAAATGTTTGTGATTGTTTTCAAAATGTGAAAGTTCCAGAAGGTAGATGATTTTAAATATTAAGTCAGACATAAAAATTATGACAGTAGACCCTTTTCCAACGTCAGTGGAAACGCCTGTCCGCCATTGCTTGCTCACATACTCTGAGCATATACTGAAAGCGAGCCCTGCGTCAGCGTTCAGCGAGAACTCAAATCCAGTCACGCACTTCGTGAGCAAGCAGTGCTGACCGCCATTGTTGCTTGATGGACTTTTGAAAAGTGTTTACCGACTAGATAGATACTGTACAAACTATTTTACGAGAACATGTAATGTGACTGTCGGTTTTGTTTACATTACTTTCAGACGCCCATCGGGGGTGCGTCAGCCTGTGACCAACTGGGAAAGCAGATGCAGCTCGCCTCAAAGAATTGCATCATTAACGTGCACGAGTTGCTTCAAAGCCTGAGACTGGAAGACAAATAAACGAGCCTGCGGGTGGAATGCATGTTCACAATTTCTTGAAGTTCGAGCATTTCTTTGTGCATGCACTTTCTGCTATCTTGCATAGGCTTTAAAAGGAAAGTGTTTCCCTGCTGAACTTCATGTTTCACTGATGAGTGAACCATGTGGTTAATACGATCGATATACACCAATACGCGGCCCTGACGTCACGTCGCTACGGTGGCGCTGCTACGGTTAGGGCGCATGTGCAGACGCTTTACGTCACGTGAATGTCGTTCTTGCGCACACGCAGTGCCCGCACCTCGTGTAGAAACTGAATTTGCCCACACCTCGTGAGGGCTTGTCGGTAAATAGTGCGTTGGCCTATAGATCATATCAACGATTTAAACTGCACAAACAATATCATCCATAACAACCATATAGACCATACAAACCACATGGACCGTACAAACCATATGGACCAAACAAACCGTACCAACCCGTATCAACCATATGACCCGTACCAACCGTATGACCCATATGACCCGTACCAACCGTACGACCCATATGACCAGTACCAACCATATGACCCGTACCAACCGTATGACCCGTATCCCATAACGCTATATGAAGACCCGTATGGAAAATTCATATGGTTTTTTTCAGTAGGGCGGCCTCGAAAAACGCACAGACCCACCACTAAAGGCGGCGAGTGGTGCCGGTTCCGAAACCAGCCGTCTGTTTTTTGTACTAGACAAGAATACTGGTCTTCGGTTCTTAGTCGACACTGGCGCCGCAGTAAGCGTCCTACCCGTGACGGCCATGTCAACCAAGGCGCAACGCGCTAACGTCACCTTGCAGGCCGCAAACAAGTCCGCTGTCGCGACGTATGGTGAACAAGCACTCACCCTCAACATCGGGTTGAGAAGACAATTAAGATGGATTTTTATGGTTGCCGACGTGACAGACCCGATCCTTGGAGCAGATTTTCTCCACAACTACAACCTGCTAGTGAACATGCAACGGTTACGCCTTGTAGATGCCACGACTCACCTAGCTGTCCAAGGCATAGCATCCATATCACCACTCCCAGAACGTTGCATTCCAACCACTACAAAGTTTGAAGACCTACTCCAACGGTTCCCGTCGCTTACACGTCCCGCCAACTTTCTGCAACCAGTAAAGCATGACGTGACACATCACATCGTAACGTCCGGACCTCCCACTGATGCTCGTCCACGACGCCTTCTGGACGAACGGTTGAAGATAGCGAAAGCCGAGTTCGAGCACATGCTTGAACTCGGCATCATCAGACCAAAGGCCAGCCCATGGGCAACACCCGTCCATATGGTGCAAAAGAAACCCCCAGGTGATTGGCGGCCTTGCGGAGACTACCGCGCTCTGAACAACACCGTTCCAGACCGCTACCCCCTACCCTACATCACGGATTTCTCGGCGTCCTCAGAGGGAGCAACCATCTTTTCAAAAATTTACCCCGTCAAAGCGTACCGTCAGATCCCCGTGGAACCAAGTGACATACCGAAAACAGCCATCACAACACCTTTTGGACTTTTCGAGTATGTGAGGATGCCCTTCGGCCTTCGTAACGCGGCCCAGACATTTCAACGGTTTATGTACAGCGTCACCCATGGGCTTACCTCTTGTTTTGCCAATGTCGATGACATCCTAGTGTTCAGGGCTAACGCCAAACAACATCTCGAACACCTTGAGATCCTTTTCCAGCGCATGGCGGAATACGGGCTCGTCATCAACAAGGCCAAGTGCGAGTTCGGCGTTTCACAACTGTATTTTCTTGGCCACAGGGTTGACTCCAAGGGTGTTCGCCCTCTTCCATTCAAAGTCGACACAGTCAAGAACTTTCCAACGCCTACATCACGCAGGAAGCTTCGCGAGTTCCTTGGCCTCGTGAATTTCTATCGCCGTTTTCTGCCGCATTGCGCCACTGTCCTCCAACCCCTGACTGATCTCCTAAAGGGAACTCAGCGGGACACCACACCTCTACCATGGTCTCCAGAGGCAGCGGAGGCATTCCTAACCATCAAGTCATCGCTCGCAGAAGCCGCAATGTTGGCGCACCCGCTCGCTGGTGCACCTCTCTCGATCATGACGGATGCCTCGGACGTCGCTGTAGGAGGAGTACTGCAGCAGTTCGCTGACGAAAACTGGCAGCCCCTTTGCTCCTTTTCCAAGAAGTAGGCGCCAGCAGAGTCCCGGTACAGCACTTTTGGACGAGAACTACTCGGCATATACCTCACCATCAAACATTTTCGGCATTATTTAGAGGGTCGGCGACCTGACATCCTCACCGACCATAAGCCGATAACTTATGCAATTCAAAAGACAAGCAACCGTCTCTCTCCTCGAGAGAGTCGGCACCTTTCATTTACTTCGGAGTTCACAAGTGACATCCGCCATATCAAAGGCACAGACAACTCGGCTGCTGATGCGTTGTCACGGATACCTTGCTGCGACGCCATTCCCACCGCTGTGGATTTCGCCGCTCTAGCAGCAGCACAGCAAGGCGACCAAGATATCCCGAAGCTACGATCCGCAACGAGCAACCTTGACATGCGTGACGTGTTGCTGCCAGGCTGCGACACAACAATAATTTGTGACATGCCCACGGGATCACCCCGACCGGTGGTACCTCCAACGTTTCGGCGATCCATTTTCAACTCGCTGCACAACCTTTCTCATCCCGGCATTCGAACGACCAAACATCTCATCGCCCAGCGCTTCGTTTGGCAGGGAATGAACAAAGATGGGCGTGAATGGGCTCGCACGTGTCTGCATTGTCAGCTGTCTAAGGTTCATCGACATACCTTTGCACCTTTCGCCACAGTACAGACACCCAACGCTCGCTTCGACAACATCCAGGTGGACATCGTCGGTCCTTTGCCACCATCCGACGGAGCCATCTACGTGCTCACTTGCATAAACAGATTCACCCGCTGGCCAGAAGTTTTCCCTATCGAAGACATCCGCGCGGAAAACGTTGCGAAGACAATCGTCAGTGGTTGGATTTCACGATTTGGAGTTCCGTCATCTATCTCCACCGACGGAGGCGCACATTTTGAATCTCGTTTGTTTAACGAGATGACGACTCTTATCGGGTCCTCCCGAATTCGAACAACTGCTTACCGTCCCGCTGCTCACGGCCTTGTGGAAAGAATTCATCGTACCCTAAAGGCCGTACTAAGAGCACACAACGACCCGAACAACTGGAGCACACTTCTTCCCATCGTGCTTCTAGGCCTCCGCACCACACCCAAGCCAGATTTAGGATGCACTGCTGCAGACCTAGTTTACGGGCAGTCACTTCGCCTCCCAGAAGAAATGTGCATGACGTCTCCTACTTCTACCGTACCCGATCCTTTCAGCTATGCCACCCAGCTTTGAGAAGTTATGCGGAACCTGCGTGCCACACCAACAAGGCAACACGACCGTCATCCGACGTACGTATGCGACGAGTTAACCTTGGCCTTACATGTTTTCTTGCGTCGAGACGCGGTCCGGAAAACTCTGCAACAACCTTACGATGGCCCTTTCAAGGTCCTCGAAAGGCGCGACAAGTACTTCGTTCTGGATTTGAACGGGCGGCATGACACCATCTGCGTCGACCGCCTGAAGCCTGCTCACATTGAACTATCGTCCGCATCCAGCCTACACCCTCTACATTGGCCGCCTCCATGCCAGCCGTCGGCACCATCCTTACAACCCACCGACCATCAGCATCATCGCTCCGTCTCTTGGGCACAACATCGCCCTAGCGACTCCTCTAGGGGTGGAGCCCTTGTAGCGCCAAATCGCGAAACTTAGAGCGGTGACGCCAAAGCGCGAGACTTACAGCGGTGACGCCAAAGCGCGAGACTTAGAGCGGTGACTCACGCAACGTCAGCAGCTAGGGACGTTTCAAGCGCGCGGCACGAGCAGCACCGACGGCACCGAGCTCCGTGTTCGAAGAGAACAGCAGGAGCCTGGCAGCGTTCAACGATGTAGCAGGGCGGTCTCAGCGGATCCCCCTTTTATGCTCTTTTCAGTTTTTGTGTGGTGATAAAGATAAGTTTGTTGATTTGCATCGACGGACGTCTTTTCTGACCCCCACAAATGCACGGTAATTCCCTCTAATTCTATGTACCCTGTCCCATACGACTTTTACACCTGTGGAATTGTTGACTGAGGAAGCATACGACATCCAGGTGCTTTTTAGAGCGCAGCTCTTAGGGGCCCGTTTCCAGCCTGAGCGGCGTCGGCGTCGGCGTCGGCATGACCGGGGGGGGGGGGGGGGGTCACGTGCCCCCCCAAGGTCACGTGACCCCCCCGAGATCACGTGACCCCCCCCCTCCCTCGAGGTCACGTGACCCCGAGGTCACGTGATATCAAGAGATCGAATGAAAAAGCTCTCTTTAGTCCTTCAAATTTCACCACAACGATGGTGTTTCTTGGCCAGTGGCGCTGCGTACGAGTATTCTTGAGTCCCACGAGTGTTAATAAGCTCGTATATAGTGAAAAAACATTCCTATTGAATATCGTTCCACCGCCCCTTTAGGGCTGAACGGAGTGTAGGAATAGTTAAGCTGGGAGGTTAGGGAATCATGCCAACACTCCACAGCGCACAAATTCAACACACTATCAAAAATGCATACACACAAAGAAATAATTCTCACGGAGCTCTGATTTTCAACTTTGGGATATATTAAACATAATCTTCCTTATCTTTTACTCTTACGCAATAAGAAGAAATGTTTAACCTCTTCTCTTTAGTGAATGTTGTCTTCTGTTGGTTGTTTCTTCTTCTTTTTAGTGCGAAAGAGTAAAAGGTAATCAGGATGATGTTCAATATATCCGAGAGTTTATAGTCAGCGCTTCGTAAATTACTTTTTTGAGTATGTATATTTTATAATGTGTTGCCTTCGTGCATTGTGAAGTGTTAGCAGGAGTATAAAAAATTTCCAAGAGAGGCCCTGTTTCAATGCACTTGTCACTCGGCTTCCTAAGAACGAGCTCACACTTGGAGGTTGCTAAGACTGGCCAACTGGATGGTGTGCAATGCACGGCGCAAAATTAGAGTGGAAGCTCTCCAATAGCACGCGCTATCAGCTATGCACTCAGTTATGGCCGTGAATGAAGACCCGATATTCGCAACTTTCAGCCATGGTGGTACCGCGGTGCGAGAATCGCACTTCTTCTGGAAGGAAGGTACAGCGCTCCCGCGAATCTGGTGGAAGCCGTACGGAAACGAAATAGGTGCAAATGTTTCCATCTATTTCTTTGTCACATGCGGTCTACGTTGCGCCGGTAGTCCTGGAATAGTAGCCTAGACAGTGTTTCTTGACGGCCGGCAAAGAAGTCAAGTTAACTAATTTTAAAACGAATCAACATAGCACGAAATGGCGTCTGGTGCTGGTCTGTGCAGCTCCGATGGAATGCCGCCACATCATGAGGTCCAAGGAAGCAGCGCCGGTTCGCGGCAGTATGACCCGCTCGAAAAGTCACTTATTCCTGTACGTGACTCGGCGGAAAACGCTAACGTGTTTACTACGCTGCCTATGCTAAAGCTTCCACAGTCCATCCGCTGCGTGCGCTCCACATCATCAAGATCACCGTACTTTGTTGGCGTTAGGTGGGAGCATCATCCGAGGATGCGGATGTCAAACGAACTATGCATCTCCCCCCCCCCCCCCCCCCCCCCCCGCCGGATGCACTGAGAATAGCGAGCTCAAATATGGCACCCAGTGAACACTTTATATACGTACCTTGCAGGTGTCGCCATTGCAGGGTATTGACGGTTCGTTCTACTACTGCGGTCTGAAACGAAGACGCTGACCCGAACGCTAGCGGCGCATAAAACACCGGCATGCCCGGAAATCACGTTATGAGCAAACTATGTATTGGCGGCGAGATGTTTTTGGTGGCGCCCACCTATGGTTACCTTTCCTGGCGTCATTACCTTGCGAACAAGAAGTTCGATAGTGTTTATTTTTAGCACGATGGAAGCTTGGAATCATTGCGCTCTGAAAGCAATGCTCCAAACACGGTCAAAATGAGGTTCTTAGATTATTCTTATTTTCGTCTATGAGAAATTTAATGCTGGCGTCATACTCTGCGTTTGGCCAATCTCGGCAGACGAACCAGAGCGACGCTATCCATCACTCACGTTTCGAATTGGCCATGAGGCGTACCGTCTTCGGATGTTACTATATTCTGTTTCACCTTATGATGTATCGCAGGAATTACAACAGATGCGAGCTCCTTGCTCTATGGCACATCTCGGCGGCACAAGCTCTCGTGCGTTAAGAGCAGCTCCCAACGCTATGAGCTCGCGCTTTTAGCCTTCTCATGCGGTACATCAGGTGAAACGGAGTACAGTAGGCTAGGGTGCCTCGATGTGCGTCTGTCATAAGGTGAAGACACCCATTGTTGTATTGAAAACTGCCTGCGCGTGCCGAATGGGCCTTAAACTGGCGCCAAAGCACCGGCAGAGCTAAGCGCTTGCTCCAAACGAGATCGAAGCACGTGCATTCTGGGCATAGAAATGGCCGAGATTCCGCCACCCTAAGACAGACGTGGCGAAAGTGTGTGAAGGCACCCTATAGTAGGCGAGATTGTCGCGCGTTGACGGAACCAAGTGGCAATGCTCGGAACTACAGTACCCTCGACCGTGCATGATGTATTGACGTTGCGATCACGATACCCATTGCTCTTCTCACTGGCCGCCTTTCAGGCGAGGGGTAGAAAGCTCGCTCTCAATTCAGTTCGTTTCCGTACCCTTTTAAAAGAAGTATTCACTGGCGGCCATAGTTGTGTGCACTACTGCTGAGTGCGTGCTGACGGCGAGCTTTCACAGTTCCTCTGCAACCTGAATTCCGCACCATCAAGATTGCCGGTCTTAGCAGCCTAATAATGTGAGCTCGTCCTGAGCGTGCATCACGCTATGGCGTACATCACACTCAGATATGGCGTCCAGTGAATAAATACCCCCATAATGACCAAATATATCGGTTAGGTAACGTTTCGCGCTACGATTTAATACACAGGTGCCCGAAAGTGGTTGAAGGATTGCATAAAAATTTCAAAAAAGCAAAACCTACCATAGTGATGAGTAAAAGAAAAGCTTCGCATTTCCCCTGCTTATGGCGCCGGTCTGCTATCGACGCACCCTCTGAGTAGCGCAACAGCCGACATATGAGAAAGTGGCACCGGCGCATGCTTACCGCCCGGACACGCGAAAAGCAGACATGTAGTTGAAATTACTCGATGAACCATCGGCTATATTTGTGTGTTCATTTAACTCAATGAATGAAGTGGACGCCGTTTTCGATTAAAAAACATAGTCTGCGTTTGGCGTGACCGGGCGGTAAATTTGCGCCGGGGCGGATGACGCCATCTGTGGGTGTATGTGCCAGTCAAAGGATGCAAAGATAGCAGACGGGCGCCGTAGGTAAGGAGAATAGTTTATCGTGCTTTTACTTTAATTTTTGAAAAAGTAAGTTTTTTTTTTTTACAATTGATGTTAGGCTTTTACCATCTTTCGGAAGCTCCGTGATAAATCTTAGCGAGATACAGTAAGCCTATTTACGCGGTCATCTTAAAGGTTGCATCGGGCTTTGTGGGCACTCTGTATTTGCTTACACCCTCCTGATGCGAAAGTAAGGGTCTTATATCGCTCGTACTTCACAAAATTACAATTACTTCCTCGTCTTAGAAACAACCCCGTACTGCTGTTTAACGATGATCATCCAGATGAGAACCATTTCGGCAAGAAGATTTTCGAATACGGGGAGACGCGGTGCCACTTCGGGACATCTTTGGCTCTGCAGGCTCTGCACTCAGTTCATTTGAAATATTATCGCTTCCCTCCAACCCTTTCAATGCCCGAAGTCCTGCTGATGAGATTAACTCATTAAAGCGAGTGAAACTCTGCGCTAAGAACCCCGTTTTGGGTATAAATGATGGCTCACCGTTCTTCGTTCTACTTGAACACGATGTGCTTGGATCGCGCTCGTGCGTGTGGTACTGCGTGAGCCTCGCGCAGGCAGCATGCAAGTCTGTCACGCATCGTGTGCTGCAGAAAGAACTTCGTCGCCGGCCACGTAGTTCACACACACCGTATGGGCGACGAAAAAAATAATCAAGACATTAAAACCTGGATGGAGTAAAATAATAAAGAAGAGGCATAATACAGAAAGGTTTTCATTGGCGAAAAATTTGTGGACACCTTCTATTTGCGGGCCAGGGCAAAGCAATGTTTCGCCCCATACCGGAAGTTCCACAATTCAAGAATGAATTGGATTCAGTTATGTTGTCTCTTCCCTTCATATCCGGTGAGCAGAGTCCGAGCTTTATAAAAAAGCTCGGACTCTGCTCACTAGTATGAACTAGTGTGAACATACTAGTTCATACTAGTATGAACAAGTATGAACTAGTATAAACTAGTTCATACTAGTTACACTAGTATGAACTAGTGTCAGCCGCGCGCGCTAAAAACGCGAGCTAGTCGCTTTGAATGAAGCCACGGCGGCTGAACGAGCGCTCGTTCAGCAAGTGCTCTAGTCAAGGCAGTCAAGGCTGGCCGCTCGCGCTGGCACAGCCTTCGCGGTTAGTCCATGCAAGGGTGAGACGAAGTTTAGTGGGCTAGCGCCACTGATCTCTATTGTAGTAGGCTGGATCGCATATCGGGAACCCGTCGGTGTCGCCACCGGCGGTCATTGCTTGACACCAGGGGTGCTATTCTAGTCACAAACGGTCACGTTCGTCTTTCTCCAAAACTCCTCCCCCCTACGAACCGCGCGCTCCTATTGGCCACAGCCCGCGTGATAATTCCACGCGGTTCCCATGGTAACGTTCGCGAAACACGAAAGCAAGTGTTTGCCGTAACTGTCACTCTTCGAGCTCGGACCGTGACGACAAAGTGACGTATGACCACGTCCGACCTACGTAGCACATAGCGGAAGTCGCGTAACTAGATTAACTGCGGTATTACTCGACACACCCTACTCTCTGTTTCACTATGAGTGCGAGCTAGTGCGGGTGTAGGAGCTACAAGAATGTGCTCCGGGCTTTCAACGTCCCTGTCGAGCAGGCGCGCTTGCGCAGTGCAAACCAACGTCCGTGCAAGCATCGTTCGGGGTGATGTGCTCGTGCTTTTAACTTATGTTTCTATTGCACGAAGGGGAACAAGCTTTGGGCAGGATTCTAGAGCGTAGAAAATGGCGGCGATGCTTGTTGCGCAACGATGGCTCGATTAAGGCGTACAATGACGGGTTTTCCGCGGGCACCCGGTTGCCTTCGCGATGCACGACGACTGTTTCTGGCGACAATACCGCTTGTCGAAAAGCACCGTGTGATCGCAGAGTGACCAGCTGCGCGACGAAAGACGGCGACGATGAGAGATGATGATCGTCGAGCAGCAGCAGACTAATTGAATCGCACTGAGATTTTTCGCAGCGGGGAGCTACAAGAGCGCGATTGCTAGGGTGCCTATATATCTGTCTGGTTCAGGGTGAAGACATCCATTGTTGCTGTGAATGTGCCAGCGCGTGACGCTCTTGCGCTCTCGGTGCGTGACTTGGGCGGTAAAATGGCGTCTATGCATTAGCCAAAGCGACGCGCTCGAGCTGAGTGCCGCCTGATTGCGCGCACTTCACAATGCACAAGTATTTGGTTGGGTGGGAAAATGGCGGAGATGTCACCACTCAAGCAGAAGCGCGCTGAGTATGAAGGCACTCTAGCGATTGCCACCGATGATCACATAGCTAATGCCCAGTGGATGGTGATCAGAGCCGTGACGGCCGTCGCGAGTGTCGCTGTCAACCGGCTGGGAAGAGACGGCTGGGTCGACGAAACCCCGAACCGAGGCAGCTGAGGCATGTCCGAAAGAAGGCTTTTGTCGCCACCACGACAAGCACACCGACGTCGTGGGGTGCGTTGACGGAACCTAGAATCTAACAGAACCTTCGTCACCATCATCATCGGTCTGAAGGAGATCGTCACTGTTCTGAAGGACTCCAACATTTTTCCGCAAACACCACTTTGTCATTAACAACTTGATGGTAAGTTGACGTTAAAATTTCAGGGTTTCTACCGCTTCGAAGTTAGTGCACGCTTAGTACCTATGTCTTCAGTTGACCATTTGTTGCGGTTTGTAGCTACTGTCAATCACGCAATAAAATCTGGATGGGTTGCTGATGGCACTTTATTGTATCAACTACAGGGTGCGGCCGTAAAAACTTTCACATTTGGCACGCCTAGCAAAAAACGAATTTCAAACGTACATACCTGAAATTGGGCACACGAACGTCGTTTATTCCAAAATTTTTTGCCTATTTTTTTCAAGCGTCAACTCTGGAGTAGCGAATTATTAGAAAGGTAACAAAAATGGCAGACGTGCATTTCTTATGGCCTATACCCGCCCGTTCGCCCTCTGCTATCTAATTCGCGACGCCGCTCCCAGATGGCGTACTGAACGCAAAAACGCGGGAAACGCCGCACGAAAGGCTGGTGTCGGGCGAGATAATCGCGATAAAAAGTGATTTTACCGAAATATGTGAACGATTATGCCCTTTTACTTGAAATTTAGAAACTGGTGGACGCCCTTGTTTAATAAAAATATGTTCTAAAGCAGACGAACGTGTGTCTTCATTTGTCGTCTGCTTATCTGTTGACGGGTCAGTTCCCGGTGAAAGCTCAACTTTGGAATCAAGAGTGTCGCTGCTGAGGCATCTTGATTGTTCCTATTTATTGCTTTTGTTGCACTGTCTTCTGCAGTTATTATCAAAATATTTTCCGCGCCGCCCTGCGATGCCGCAGTACTCGGCAAGTGAGTGTGCCCAGGCAGTCAAGTGGTACGTGGAGCGGAACTCGGTGGCGACAGCACAACGAAAATTTCGCACTGCATTTCATAAACGCACGCCTTCACGCCCAACTGTTTTGAGTTGGGCGGATCGTTTTGTGAGTGGAGAAGACTGTAAAAGGAAGAATCCAGTCAGTGAACGTGAGAGCCTACTGAAAAATGAGGAGCTCATTGAAGCGGTGCTTGCTGTCTTCGAGAGCGACCCGCAATTGTCAACAAGACGAGCAGCTGTAAATAAATGATCTCGTCGCATCATGGTGTCTTCTTGCTTGCATGACGATCTGTCAGAACTTGACATGAAACAGGTAATTTCAACAATTGTTCATATATTTGGTTCAAATCACTTTTTATCGCGATTATCTCGCCCGACACCAGCCTTTCGAGCGGGTTTCCCGCGTTTTTGCGTTCAGTGCGCCACCTGGGAGCGGCGTCGCGAACCAGATAGCAGACGGCGAACGGGCGGGTATAGGCCATAGGAAATGCACGTCTGCCATTTTTGTTATCTTTCTAATAATTCGCTACTCCAGAGTTGACGTCTGAAAAAAAAAAATAGGCAAAAGACTTTGGAATAAACGACGTTCGTGCGACCAATTTCAGGTATGTATGTTTGAAATTCAATTTTTGCTAGGCGTGCCAAATGTGAAAGTTTTTACGGCCGCACCTTGTAGATATTTTACCTTTTCACGCCAAGCTTCTGGAATTACATGTCAGTCATCGGACAGTCATAAGAAACACTTTTCGATGCCCTGCAACGAACTACGAACAGTGTGTCCTAAAATTAATCGTTAGTGTTTTAGACAGCAGGCGTTTAGTCTGAAGGAGCATGATAACATTGCTACCCACTGTAGGCGAGAAATTTAGCCAGTGCAATCTTGTGGATGGTCGTCATCTCCATGACCAAGAAAAATAATAAAGATACAATTGTCCTCCATTCAACACCCGTGTGTTTAATGTAAAGCTTATCATACAGATTAAAAAGATTGTCGTTTCAAAAGTGACAGTAACTCATTAAAATTATAGAGTGGTGTGAGCTGGATTTTTTTTTTTAATTTGCCTGTAATGCAGAGCAAATACGCACTGTTGAAGCAGAGTAGATGTGTGAATGGAAAACGAGCATGTGTACTAAAGAAATAACCGCTACGTAACGTGAAAAATGTCAGCAACTATCTTGCCATTGTGATAAGAGTTCAGTGGCTCTGCACATGCTTATGGCAGCCTGTGAATGTAGGATGCTCCCCTTATGGTATCATCCAATGGCAAAGCAAGGGGGGGGGGAGGGGCTTATCTTCGCCCCCCCCCTCCCCAAATCCGGCGGGCCCTAGAATATACACACAAATTTCGACACCCCCCCCCCCCCGCTCCCCAAGTCATAAACATCCCAGCCACCCTCACCCCCTTAAAAGTTCCTGGCTACGCCACTACTATCAAGAGCACTCAATAGATAGTCAATGTAATCAAGATAAGCGAAATTTTCTTTATTTTATGCAGCATATAGGAAGTGTTTCTGTCTTTATATGCGTGCAGGCAAAGCCCAAACTGTAGAAAACACCTCTGTGAAGCCTGCGTCCACAATGCAGTCCCCGTCAAACGTTCAAGGCGTTAACGAATTCCACAAATTAAATTTTCAACGAAACGCATTAGTTTTGCAAAACGCTGGCAAACTTACGTTGCGTTTTACATCATTCACTTTTGTCGTCCAATGAATCAGCAGTCAGCACTACACAAACCTCAATGAGCTTGTGGTTTGTTTTCTTGCCGTTGGGGCGATCGCTGGCGGTCGTGGCGCAGGCACAATTCTTTCTCAGACCCTTGGCTGCTTCCTCCGTGCTCGCGGAAACGTGGTTTCCTTTGTGTAAAAGGGAGGTTTTGAATCTTGATGCATGGCAACGCTGAATGAAGGTATATTACTGTCTTCATAATCTCAGCAAGGCTACCGTACGAGCCACAACACCACCACCACTTTCAAGCTTCATAACACCGGCACAAATAGAAGCCAAGTCTCGCATCTCGCCAAGTGTTATATCGGAGACGTTAAACGCCAGCTCACTGTGCTCTTCGATCCGGTCCTGCCGCCTAATGGGTTCATCCAACAGCACGAAAGCATTCGTGCGCGCGTTGACCGAGCGAAGCGTGTTTCACATGCAGCGATTTTGGCCCTAAAGCTTGGTTCACATGCAGCGGTTCTGGCCCTAGAGCGGCGCGATTTCTGCCGTCGCGGCGCTCTGGCCAGCACCAGCGGTTGAGCGGCACGAGCGCCGCGACGGCAGAAATCGCGCCGCTTTAGGACCAAAATCGCTGCATGTGAACTAGGCTTAACAGATCGCATGTCAAACCCCAGCCGCGGTCGATCCGACGAGCATCGGGGCCATGTACTTTCGACTTTAACTCGCCAAGGGTACGGTTATCGAGTTAAAACAATGCAAATAGTCCCGTGCATTCTTGTTCTTACGTCATTTTGTCGTCACAACCCGAACTCAAAAAATGACTGTTAGCGGCAAACAGAGGCTTTCTAGTTTCACGAACGTTTCCATGGCAAAGAGCGTTGAATCGTCACGCGCAATGAAGCCAATGGGATAGCGAGGTACCTATGTAGGGACGTGTAAAAACGTAGAAGCTGTTTTCTTTTCTTTTTTTTTTTTTTTGCACGAGCTTTTTTGCAAATATAAAAATAAGTAAAAAAGACTGCCCGAGATTATGCGGTCGCGTCCATTTCTTCAGCGCCGAAAGAGAAGAGCATGTTTTATGGGGACTACCGTCGTAATCACTGCGGTGAGCAAAGCGAGCAAAGCATTACTAAAACTGCACGAAGAAACTTTCCTGCATCATCCACAGCATGTTCACAACCGGTGCACTCTGCGTCGGTCTCATGACTAGTCAATATTACCACAAAGTCGTCGTCAGCTCTGTATCCATTTGGAGTCTCCTTCACAGGCGAACAGGAAATTTCATTCGCAGCTTATGTTCACGGCGGTTCCTCAAAGGATGGTCGGTGTCGCAGCGTACCTTCACATAATATTTTCTTCTTGTAATGCCATCCGTATCGTGCAGAAACAGGGAAAGCAACCACGCAAGCGAGACACAAACACCACAAGGTCGTTACCGCGGTTTTCGCCATGTTTGTTTTCAAAGACCGTAGCGAAACACTTCGAGAAAAAAAGCTGAGATATGTTAGCTAAATTGGCTTTACGTCATAATTATTGAAATAATCTTTCGTATTTTATAAAAGGATAATATTATTTTTCTCTGTTTCCTTCCATTTTCCGGAAGGTAGCCTTTTCTCCGTTATTCGCTCGTTCTAAGTCCCGGAGGAAAGGAAGAAGATAAAAAAAAAAGAACAGGGGGAAATGCAGGGATTTCTTCGCCCCAACTGGATGGACACGTCACCGCGACGTAGGGCATCGTCAGATTCTTGCTGACCGCGTGCGTGAACCCGAACGTTGGGGCGGAGCCTCATACAAGATTCATTCTAGTTTGAGGCTCCGCCCCTTCTTTCTCGATACGTCACAACTCGAAAGGTACCTGTTTGCGACCAGAATAGCACCCCAGGGCCCGTTTTCTCGAACGCGAACCGTGGTTTGAAGTTAACTATTGTCCCTAGAAGGGGGCATTCTAGGTCACGTGACTGGAAGAGCAGAGGCGCCGAGGGAGGAGCAGTACCTAGAAGCAAAATGGCCGCGGCGTCGCTTAATGAGGGCTAATAGTTCTGCTTGGTTCTGCTGAGCATTCATTTCGATCCGGCTGTTATATTAATGACGCACCATCAACCTATTAGCACGTCAAGCAAAGCGGTAGTTCAGAGACACTACTAAACTAACCGACGGCAGCATTCCGCGAACGCATCACTCTTCAGCAGTCCGAGATCCAAGACTTATGACGGTACATAAGCCTTGCAAGTGCTTTTATAGTGAGTAAAAAATGTTTTGCGAACGAGTGTTGGTATATATTTATACAACCACGTTTAATTTGTTACACTATGCACGCCAACTCATGAGCAGCGATTACTTTGCGGAGAAAGGGGGTTATCCTCGAGAAAGTCTGCGTTCCGGGCGAACAGCTGGCACATTGTACTGTTTTTTTTTGTTCGTAGTGCGCAGACAGTCTGCCGACAGCATAGACATATCCCCAGTGGCCAGCAATTCAACGGTGACGAAAAGCTTAGCTTCTCGTCACCGGTGGATCGGTTGGGCAAACGGAAGAGGGGGCAAACAGTTGAGATCAGCAGGAATGGCAGAAACGTGCGTCGCAAGGAACAAAAACGAGACTACAGCACCTGCGTTGCCAGACTGGAAGGAACAGGGGAAAGTTATGCGTTGTTTATGGCGAAACATTTTGAAGGAAATGTTTCTTACATTTTCGAATATTCGTCGACAGACTCTAGCATCGTAGCTAAAATTTCTTCGTACCCTAGATCGATGACAACCAGCGGAAGAAGAGGATAAACAAAATGACTGGCAATTGTTTCACCTATAGACGGCGCATCTTATTGCCCAATCAAAAAGAATTATCGTTGTTCTCTATCCAGCCGTTCATTACAGTACCTAGGTACTTTTCCCATCCTAGGCACCGTGGTTTACCAAAATGGGTTTACCATCGCTTCGAAAGAAACAGATAATTATTCCTGAATGTGTCATGGCGGAGAACACTAACGCTTTTGCTATACTCCACTCACCCATAAGTTGAAAATGCAGCCAGAGTATACTGTAGCCAGAGCTACAAACGCAAGCTTATCCGCGCTCCTGGCTTTCAGACACGCGTTTCTAGCACGAGCGCCCGCTTGGCGGAAAACACGCTTCAAGGCAGCGACCTCGAGCTCTCACTCTCAGATATTAATACTAGGCGAGATTGTCACTAAAGCCCCTTCATGTTTCAAAAGTAGCGCAAGGTGCGTCGACGCGCGAGGCACGTGCAACGTGCCTCGCGCATTGACGAAATAAGAGGCTTTACGCTATAAGAAGGGTTTTAATTGTCACTAATTGTCACGCGTCGACAGCATCAAGCAGCAAGGCTCGCAACCATGGTGCCCTTGGCTGTGCAAGGACTATTCATGTCACGGGCACGATACGCATTGCGCCTCTCGCTGGCCAACTTTGAAGAGAGGGGCAGAGCTTGCGCCAACGTAATTCCGTATCCGTACTTCTGTAAGCTGGGACTAGAAGCTCCACCTTCAACACGAGCCTTGTGCCCTTGCTAACAAAAGTGTGAACGCACAGGCACGCGCAACCAAAGCACTGCGGAAACCAGTGAGCTCACGCACACCAGCTTGGAGCACCTGGAGCGAAAGGTCGCGCTACAAAACCTGTACTCTGTTTCATACTTAGCACGCCAGTAGCGTCAAAGCTACTGGCGCGAGCCCGTGGCTTCATCTATGGTTTTGTTTGCGCGAAAACCCGTGCAAATGATCACCGAGATCAGGCCTCACGCTCGCGCCAGTAGCTTTGACAGCGTTGCAAGCTAAGTATGAGACAGAGTATGTATCCTGGGTTCAAACCCCACCCCTGCCCGTTTTGATTTGGATGAGCCGTGTACCGACTTGCCCTAGTGTATCACTAGTGCGTGGTTCACGTTAAAGACCCCAGTTTAGTGGTTTTGTACTGCACTGGCTAAATTGCTCACCTACAGTGGGTAACAATGTCGCCACGTTTTGTGTAAAGAACTATGTTCTGTTTTGTGTAAAAAACTGCGTTTGAGACGTTCTCCTTCTCTGACTTGTCATCGTCTGTCAATATGTCAGTCTCAGGTTTTTCACTAAACTGTTTGATATACACCAGCTTACTTGCGCCCTTACGTTCTGCTCATAAATTTAGTTCATTTGTTTGTTTATTTAAGGCCAGAGCGGCTCGGTATTCTGAAGGCCAGAAGGTGTAAACATGCAGGCAAGGCAGAAAAAAAGCACCGAGCTCCAAGAAACACGTGGTGCAATATACCGCGTGCGTCATCAATGTGGTGTTCGAGATTCCGTTTAGTTGTGGCAGATTCTACATTGAGCAGACTGGGCGCTGCTTCAATGATAGAGAACAACAACATAATGTGTGTGTGCGCAACAATACGGGGGGCCATCGCGCTGACCATTGTAGGTGATGTGGGTGTAAACCTGACCTGACTGGCACAAAGCTTTTTTAAGAAAGGCAAAAGAAAAAACTGAAAGAGATTATAGAGACATTCTACATAAAAATGAAAGAAAACAATTGCGTCAGCGCTGATCATGGTTAAATCTTCAGCGTTGTGTCCTCAGGGACACGGCAGAGAAAAAAAAAAAACAGGACCAAGGCAACCAGGGCCGGTCTGCTCATCTTGAGGCCGCGGACGCAGCTGCGGCCAGGAGGGATTTTTATGTCACGTGACCAGCTCCATGGAGACAAGGAAGTACCTAGCGTCCCTGGCTAATGGCGGAGAAATCCGTATCGCTTCAAGCACAAAAACCTAATTTCGCTCGTAGACACTGACTGCACGGACTTTCAACTGGAGTTCAATTGACCGCCCCGTTATACTGTAGGAGCGGGAGGTAAAGTTACGGCCAGGAAGGGTAAATATGAGCTAAAATAAAGAAGAAAACCACACGACATAAAAGCGGCGGCAGTATATTTATATTCTTCCGCCAGCGCCGGCGGCTCGCGCCTTCTACTGTGGTCGCGAGGTTAGAGCGCCGGGGCTTGCTGTCGCGGCGCGAAAGTCACGGGTTCAAATCGCGCCAAAATGTCTTTTCTTTTGTATTTGGCTGCACTCACACTAATAATGTAGACAAGGAGCTATGAGCTCTATAACATATCGTTGGGCAGGTAGTTCTGACACACCAGTTCGTTGGTCATGACCACAGAAGAGCGCATACATGTCTCTGGCTTTCTTTACCAACTTCCCCCACGCCTACTGCATCTGCCGTACACTCCGCGGAAAGTTGACAATATCTTCCCATGGCCGTCTCTTCGTTCGCCAGCTAACTGTGCTACTGAATTTCTCTAGAATTTGTTGTTTCCGTTTTCCAACTGCTCTAATTCATTCCATTTGTTGATCCAAACTCATTTTAGGTGTTTGGGTTAGAATTATGGTTAGCGATGTCTATGCCTGCTTCATTTTAACATTCGGTCATGATCGTCTGCTATTCTAATTAAAATTGATCAATTAATGTGTTAATGTTACAAAACGATTGACACAGCAAAATGTAAAAAGTAAAAATATACCTTTTGTTACATATCAGGGAAGTAAAAGTATGATCTGTTTTTATTTCGGTTTTACAACTTTCTCAGACGTTTGACTTGTTGCCTTGGCTGTAGGATTTCGCTCAATCAATGCATTTACAGTTGCTAGTCTTTTTCTCTTTTTGCTTAATTTGTGCAAGTTTTTTTTTTAATTGTCACAACTGCAGTCTTTATAATTACTAAATAGGCGCCTCCCGTTATTGAAACGTGTCGTAGCAAGCATGAGCGTTGTATATTTAAAACACATAAAATTCTAGTTTCTGAAGAAAGTATGCTTGTGTAGGCTTCGTTTGTGTGGAAGCCATATCGATGCGGTTACCTTGGTTTCTTTTTAATGAACATTATGAAAAGATTGTATTAGCGCGTTAACTTTCCTTGATCTTATTTTTCTTCCCGGTGTTTCGATTGAACAAGTGGGACTAAAGACTGGTTCAGACAGTTGCGTTTGACTGCGTTTGACAGCGTTGCGTCGAGAACCGAAAGCGAGTCACCGGCACATCTGAGCTTCGTATGAAGCGTGGCATCCAATTAAAGGAATCATCTTGGCACGCGACATAAACAGCAAGGATGCCCTGGTTTCTCGCTGCCGCAACGCAGTCAGACGCAGTCAAAGGCAACTGTCTGAACCAGGCTTTACAGTAAAAACCGTGTAATGCGCAGTAGTGCAACTGGATGACTCGTAAAAAGGATCACAGTTAAAAAATGAGACACGCGCCAAATACAAAAAAAAGAAGAACGCAGCGCGATTTGAACTCTGAACTTTCACGCCACGTCGATACGTACCGGCGCTCTAACCTTTCGACCACAGAACAAGGCTTTTTTTTTTTTTTTTGTAAACAGACATTTATTTACAGTTATATACAGGACACTATAGTATGTACAAATGGCTCACTCACTTGGAATATGATACAAACTATTTACTTACTGTCACTGAAGACCGCATAGCATTTGAGTCATCCGTACACTTTTTACCAACCAGATTACGCTGTTGGCATAGGTATCCATTCTGCTTAGCTTACTTTTTATGATGTCCGGGGAACGGCTAAGATTACTTACAACTTCTTTCCATTTCGTATCTTCACAAACTTTAAGCATCCATTGACCCACTGGTATAGCTATGCTCTTGAACGTTACCCATGAAGGCTTTGCAACCCCTCCTTCCGTGTCAACCTTTCTGGTTTTCCATAGACTGTAAAACCCTACAACAGAAAGCGTGTCTAGCACACTATCTAGTTGCTCTGAAAAATGTAAATAGCAAAGAATTTTCTCTTCCACTTCAAAATCTTTCCTCAATGTCCTTTTGAAAACATCCCAAAGGAAAAACGCGTCTACACAAATTACAAAAGCATGTGTAAATGTCTCGGTAGTCTTGCAAAGTCTGCAATCCAGGGACCATGCTTCCTCAATGCCTCTGGACTCAAGCCACTCCTTCACCGGCACAGTTCGCGAATGAATGCGAACGAAGAATGTTTTGGATTTTGGCGGAATCGGCATTCTCTTAATTCTTTTCATTAGGTCCATATTACAGTTTTGTGGAAGATCGAACGGGCTTAATCCATATATCGGTTCAGGGAACAACGTTCTTAAAAGCTGCTTTACTAGACTTGTTTTGGAGCATGACTCTAGAAAGGCCCGATCAAATCTATCTTTTAGGAAGTCTAAGGTGTCTGCTACTTCCTTATAAAAACCCCGCAACTTTCCGATATTGTGCGAGACCTGCAATCGGTTCTTAGGTTCAATTTAGTTCGTCAAAAATAATTTCTTACAAATTTCAAGGAATGGGTGTTGTGGTTTCTGGTAAAACTTCCACCCGGCAATTAATTGCCGCACAAAAATATGACCTAGGCCAAGACAACCATTTTCGATAGAACGAAATAAATTCGATCGTCTCATCGCTTCATAGGAAGACCACCAAATAAATGTGGCAAATATCCTATTGAACATATTGACCGTCGTCCTTGAACAGTGTAGGACCTGGAGGAGGTACGACAGTTTCGACAAGAAAAAGATGTTGCAAACGGCAGCTCGACCAAAGATCGAAAGGTACCTCATGTTCCACATACGCGCAGCCGATTTAACACTTATTCCTACGCTGTCCCACATAGACTTTGGGTTGTCCATTGCACTTAAAGGTACCCCTAAAAGTTGCGGTTTGCTTGTTGACCATGTAATGTCTACAAATTTAGATGGCATTGTCCCCCACTCCCCACACCAGGAGCCACAGCTTTTGACATTGTTAATGGCAGCACCAGACGTAGCACAGAAGTCTGAAACACATGACATTCCGTTTACGATGCTAGGTTTATCGGAACACACCAGCACCAGATCGTCTGCATATGCGAGAACTTTCACCTCGCAACCGTAAAGACGAAAACCTTGAGCCATGTTGTTGTTTATGATGTTTCTGCAGAGTGGTTCCAAATACAAGTCGAAGAGTAATGGTGAGAGGAGTCAACCCTGACGCACTGAGCGTTGAACCTGAATGGTCTTTGAGAGAGATCCGTTCATAACCAACTTAGTCGTAATATCATTGTAACAAAGACCCACGCCTTTCTCAATTGTTTCGACTACTTTTATATGCTTCAGAAGAGCAAAAAGGAAAGGATGTTCCACCCTGCCAAAGGCTTTTGAAAGATCAATTTGCAACGTTGCAGCTGTTTCACAAGTTCTTTCGCATATTTCTAATATAGACCGTACAATATGAAGGTTTGTCTGGATATTTCTTCCTTTTATGGAGCAAGTTTGGTGGTCTCCTACAACCGAGGATTTCACACTTTGCAATCGAGCAGCGAGGAGGCGGGCGAATATTTTATAGTCACAATTTAGTAGGCTAATTGGTCTGTAGCCACTAATCTCCTGTAGCTTGTCTGGATCTTTCGACTTCTAAATAAGTATTGTGTGTGCTTTGCGGAACGGTGGCGGTAAGACACCTTCTTCATATGATTCGTTGAATACACGAAGATGTACTGGTGCAAGTTTTTTTTTCCATTTCTTAAAGAAACTTGCCCGCAGACCATCCGGACCGGGAGTCTTTCGACTTTTCATCTCAACGATGCTAGTTTCAAATTCTTCAATCGTCAGGGCCCCATCTAGGCTTATGGTCATATCACTATGCAGGGTGGCTACTGCAGATACTATTTCATCTTGTCTTGGGTGTGTAGGACTGGACTTTCGTGAAAAAAGGTATTCGCAGTGAGATACAAGAGCGTCTTCGATATCCTTTTCATCAGTCAGAAGCGTCCCATTTTCGTGTAGGAGGGAGACTAATTTCGTTTGGGAGCACTCCCTTTCCGCGTGTAAATACTTTTTCGTTGGTTGTTCTGCTTCATTTACTTGCAGAGTTGGTGTTCTTGCAGCAGCACCTTCATAGCGGCTCGTGTCATGATCTTTAAGTTTTTTTTTATGTTTTTAATCTCTTTTGTATTGCCCAGGATGGAGACACTCAAGTTGGAGTAGGTGTAGCATGTCGCTATTCAGGCGTCTTTCTTCCGCTTTCTCGTCAAATCTTGTGACTCAGGAAATTTCGATGGCCATTTTCCTTATAACAAGTTTAAATGACTCCCATTTCTGGCACCACCCATCTTTCGTCAGTGTGAGTTAATCTATCAGTTTCTTTACCATTTCTTTGAAGTCCTCATTATCAAGCAGCCTTTTATTCATCTTCCAGAGTGACCATGACTGTGACTTATGCTTTACTTGTTTCTTTTTGGAGCCTACGTTTACCATAAACATGCAGTGATCTGAGAAGAAAACTGGACTCACTTTGTAGTTTCTTAGCGAATATCTTACTGATCCTGAAACATAGATTCGATCTAAGCGTGCGTGAGATGACCCTTGGAAGTGTGGGTATTTAAGAGAGTTATCTATTGTCGATGAATCAAACATGTCACAATCGCAAATAGTAGCTTTTAGGATATCTGTACTGTGGTCCTCAATTTTCCTAGTAGGTGTTCTGTCTCTAACATTCAAGACACAGTTAAAATCACCTAGTAGAATTACGTTAAACCTAGTGTCAGCATGTATTCGCACTTGACTAAATAATAATTCTCTCTGCTTCACATCATTGTAGCCACACACTACAATGATGCGCCAATGAAGGTTGTAAATAAGCACGTTAGCGAACAAAAGTCTACCGGCGTCTGCGCTTTCAAGTACGCTGCAAATTTTGTACTGGAGGTCTTTTTTAAACAAAATAGCACACCCGGCCTAATAATCAATTTCTGGACAGTGGAATATATCATAGCAGATCATTCATACACTATTAGCCGAAAACAAGGAATTTTTTTCTGAGACTTTAGTTTCTTGCAGGGTTACTAGGTCGCAGTCATAGGTCTCTAGAAGGCGAAAAATTTGGTACTGTTTTTTGGTTGAGGTGATTCCCCGGGCATTGAGGGTAGAAATACTAAATGGTCTTGCCTGGGCGGTGCCAACAATTACTCTAGTCGTGTTTAGGGTTAGTTTCCGGCCGGGCCAGACTTGTTTTCGCTCGATCGTTAAATTTAGGCTTTCCTCTTTGTTCTTGTATGTTTGTTCTTGTAGGTCCAAGCTTGTCTGTGGCTCTTGTGTTACTGACAAGTCAACAACAGGTGTTCCAAACTCGGCAAGAGTATGTCGTTTTGCATACCCGGTCATCTTTCGTCTCAGTCTCTGGTGTTTTTGGTGGTTGTATCGGTTGTTTTCTGGCGTCCTTACTCTTCTTAGGTTGGACGTCGTCGTCGAGGCCTGCTTGTAACCCCTGCACCGGGCATGCTTCCTTAGTGACGTTAGGAGTCTGTTCTCCAGATAGATCTTCTGAAACCTCAGCATCGAACATAGTAACCTCTCGGTGTGTATCAGGAGGGTCTTGAGTGGAGCAATCATCGTTGTTGCACATCTCCTCTACGTCCATGATGTATTCGTTGTCGTCAGCTTCCGGCGATGACTTTCCTAAAAGTTTCGAGGCGTACGTAACCACGCATTCCTCGCTGTCGTGCCCATAACGCCAGCAGTTCTGGCATTGTGGGGTGCGACACTGTCTGCGAATATGACCGATGGATTTACATCGTAGACAGAGGGGAAGTCTTCCAGGGATGACCACCAGCGTGTTCACCCCAAAGATGGTCAGAGTATGCGGCACCTTATCCACCGTGAGGTGTTCTTTTAGGCCCAGTGTCACCACACGTGCCCCGCAGAGGGCACCTGTGAAAGCAGGTGTTTGAGAGTGGCGTCTCCACGGACCCCGAGCTCCGCAGGGGGCGCCTGCACCTTAGGTGCTAGGTGCTTGGTGAGTAGCGTCACCACGGACCCCAGCCACTTTGGCGACACCACAGACCCTGAGTAAAACGTGGCTAAGACCCACCCACGTCTGGCTGTGCGTGGCGAGCCCGTGTCCAGGGAAAAGGGCATCTTGGTGGTTGAGCTGAGCCCGGAGTAGATTTGGACCCTTCGGGGCCCCCCGGGCGAGGCAACACACCACTTTGGCCCCTGCTTCCTGTAGACGGGTGTCCTGGCTTGGCCCGACCAGGATGATTCAGTCAGTCGCCACATCGTCTACTATCCCCTCTTATCTTTCTCTTTTCTCTACTCTTTTTTCTTTCATATTCACCATCTTTGGCGGCAAGGGCTAACCTTGGGTGGCGATAGACCCCTTGTCTAGACCCGCACTAGTTTATAGTGTCTTGGTAGCACTGATAGCGTAATGTCGTCAGCAAAACCTTTATTGCTATGGCGCATTACCTATCCCCATGTTGGGCTCCGTGGTGGGTGGTGCGCTACAGACGCCGAACGCCTCCCCATTTAATATGGGTTCCAAGCTAAACAAAAACTCTGATCGGGATGTGAAAAGGGCCCGCACCGAGGACAAACTTCTTAAAAATCGTACCACGGCGCCGGAAACTTTTCCAAAAGTTTTGGTTATGCACTCAGACAATGAGGACAAACCGCTGGCAAAACTTTCTCCTTTCCTAGTCGCAAAGACTTTGGAGATGGTAGTTAGAAAAAATTTCAAAGCAAAGAAGCTTTTTTCTGGTGACCTCCTTGTTGAAGTCCATACTGCAGAGCAGAGTACTGCATTACTTGCCCTCAACGAAATCCAAGACTATGCCGTTTCTGTTACCATTCACCGCTCTCTCAATAGCACGCAGGGCGTCATCTCCGAGGATGATCTACTTGGAAGCCCGAACGAAGAGATCCTTGAAGGTCTTAAAGATCAGGGAGTCATCGCTGTTCGACGGATCACTCTTCGCCGTGATGGCCAGGAAAGGGACACTAAACATATAGTTCTAACGTTCAACTCAACAAGTCTCCCCTCCGCAGTCAAGGCTGGCTACCTTAACTGCAAAGTGAGGCCCTACATCCCCAATCCAAGACGTTGCCTCCGCTGCCAACGTTTTGGCCATGTGTCAACCACGTGCTGAGGAAAAACGACATGTGCCAAATGTGCATGCAACGATCACCCCACAGACAACTGTTCTAGTGACTCACACACCTGCTTGAATTGCCGAGGACCTCACCCGGCATATTCTCGTTCGTGTCCTAAATTCAAACTGGAAAAGGAAATAATAACTCTAAAGACAAAGGAAAACTTGACTTACCAGGAAGCACGTAAGCGTCTCTCCTTCCTGCAAGGAGGCACGTATGCTGAGGCGGCAGCGAGGGGGGCTGCTCCGCCAAAGACTTCTGTGGGTACACAATACTCCGCTCAGGATATTGTGGCCCCATTTAGCCCCCCTTTCCTTGCAAAACCAAGGGTGAATAACACACCCTTACAGACTCCCATGGCGCAAACAACCGACACGTCGGTCCGTCTCAGTGGTCTCTCGCAACCCCGACGGCGTGTAGAGGAGGCACCTCGGGGCTCCCCATCCTTTTCTTCTCATCACTCTGGGAGCGCTGCCAGCACATCGGCCACTCCCAACGCCAAGGTTCAGGAGAAGGTGAAATCTAACAAATCACCTTCATTTGGACGCTCCCAAAAGGTTGTGTTCAATCTTCCCATACTATATGAAAAACAACATAGTACACCTCAATCAAATGCTCTGGATGCATCCGAGTGTAATCGTGGTGCATCCTGCTCGCATCATGAAGCCCCTGGTGTACAAGGAGGGATGGCTGAATCCTGCACTGATCCTGCAGATCAGGCTACCCCTATGGAAGTTGACAAGCAACCAAAAAAGAAACAGAGCCCTCGCATAACAGGACCGCCCTAGCATAATGCCAGTGAATATTGTGCAGTGGAACTGCAGAGGAGCACGCTCAAACATTGAAGATTTAAAGGATCTGATGCAGGTCCTAGACCCAGAGGTGACCTGTCTTCAGGAAACCTTCCTTTCCGAGTCGGCCTCGTTCAGATTTGGCAGATGCGCAGTATATCGTAAAGACCGTCCTCCGGATGGGAGAGGTGGAGGAGTGGCTCTCATTGTGCAACCATCGTGTCCTTCAGAGCAGATTTCTTTAACCTCAAACTTGGAAGCAGTTGCTGCACGTATTTACATCGGTATCACGGTAACTGTATGCTCTCTTTATCTTCCACCTAATGAACAGATCACGTTGACAGAGCTAGAACAGCTTGTAAATGAACTCCCAAGCCCTTGCCTGCTTCTAGGAGACTTCAATGCTCACAATAGACTATGGGGAAGTCAATTGGATGACTCTAGAGGCAAAGTGGTGGAGAGTTTTTTGCTCAAAAATTCACTGAATCTTTTAAATGACAAGTCTCCTACGCATATTACCCCAAGCTTACCCGTAAAATACTCTGCCATAGACTTATCATTTTGTTCAGCTTTTCTTTTTATGAAATTGTCCTGGCGTGTTCACCACAATCCATATAACAGTGATCACTTTCCCATTGTCATGCAACACTCGTGCGCTACTCCTTGTGCTACGAAAAGAGTGCCTCGGTGGGTCATTGAGAAGGCAGACTGGACGAAATTTAGTGAACAGGCCCAGATTCCCGAGGATGGTTTCACCGCACTTAATATCGATGAGGCCACGTCTGCTTTGACGACTGTCGTAATTGACGCAGCAACAGTTTCAATTCCAAAAACATCATCACGGTTTCCAAAATACCCAAAACCCTGGTGGTCTCCAGGACGCACAGAAGCCAAGAAAAATAAAAATAAGTATTGGGGAAAGTTCAAGAGGTATCCCACTTCTGAGAGGTTGATCGCCCTTAAAAGAAGCAAAGCTGAGCTCCGCCGCATAATCAGAAGCCAGAAGAAAAACTCCTGGTGCAAGTACACCTCGGAGGTTACCCAGGACACATCAACAAAAGAAATCTGGGACGAAGTCCGGAAGATGGAGGGCTTATATAATGATACCCGACTCTCTATTCTCAAAGATGGAACAGTTCAAGTGTGCTCTCCCATAGACCAGGCAAATCTGCTGGGACATACTTTTTCTGTAGTATCCAGCAAGTCTTCATACCAAAACCTTTTCTAGCTTATTGCACGCAAGTAGAAAGAAAACCACTGCCAATAAAACTCAGTCGCGAGGAACCTTACAACAAACCTTTATCTTTTCGAGAGCTGGAGCTATCGACCCTGCATTGCCGGAATTCTGCAGTTGGCTTAGACAACATACACTATAAAATGATTGCTAACTTATCCCACGATTCCAAACTTGCTCTTCTGAAGTTCTATAACAGAATATGGGAAACGGGGGTGTTCCCAACATCCTGGAGGAAAGCAGTCGTTACAGCCATTCCAAAGCCAGGCAAAGATCACACAAATCCTCAGAACTACAAAGCAATAGCTCTCAACAGCTGCGTCTGCAAGGTGCTGGAACGTATGATAAATTCAAGGCTTGCTTTTTGCCTAGAGGCAAAAAAAAACTTACTATCACGAGCTCAGTGTGGTTTCCGCAAAAACCGCTCCACCCTCGATCATCTTGTGTCTCTGGAGATGGAGGTTCGCTCGGCCTTTGTGAGGCGTGAACATCTGGTGGCAGTTTTCTTCGTTCTTGCTAAGGCATATGATACAACATGGAGGCATGGTATTCTGAGTAACCTGGTGTCAATGGGTTTTAATGGTAACATGATGGTGTTCATTAAGAACTTCTTAACAGATCGCACTTTTCAGGTGCGCCGGGGAGCTGTTCTTTCTGACGAGTTTATGCAGGAAACGGGCGTTCCCCAGGGCTGCATTTTAAGTGTCACATTATTTTTGGTTCAGATAAATTCACTCTCCCGTGAAATTTCTCGCCCCATCGAACACTCTTTATATGCCGATGACCTTAAAATTTCTATCAGGACTTCATCTCTGCGAGTTGCCGAGCGACAACTCCAGCTCTGCATAAACAAACTGGCCAAGTGGTGTTTTCGAAACGGATTTCAGTCCTCGGCAGAAAAAAGTGCCATTGTACATTTCACGCGGAAACGTGGACTGTACCCCAATCCCGAACTGTCACTAAATGGTACACAACTTACTTGTAAGGACTCTCAAAAATTTCTTGGAGTCATTTTTGACCGAAAACTGACATTTGGAGAGCATATTGCCTATCTTCGTAAAAACTGCCTAAAAAAACTAAATATTCTTAAAGTGCTTGCACACACATCTTGGGGAGGACACGTGGAGTCTCTTCTGCATATTTACCGGGCTACAGCGCGTTAAAAACTGGATTATGGTAGCTTTGTTTATGGATCGGCTAGACAAAGCACAATGCGACAGCTTGATCCTGTTCATCACCAGGCAATTCGTTTGTGCACGGGAGCTTTTCGAACATCACCAGTGGAGAGCCTATACATAACAGCCCATGAACAGCCCCTATGTCTTAGGAGAGAATTGCTAGGTCGATTTTATGCGGGTAGAATTTCAATGTACAAAGACAATCCAGCCTACACTCATGTCCTAGCCCCATGTTTCACTGAGCTGTTTGCTCGACGCCCATCAGTCGCCCAACCATTTGGAATTCGTGTACAGCAAGTTTTGTCGGACACTAGGTTTTCAATAAGCAAGGTTTCAACTTTTCGTCCACCACTCCCCCCCCTGGTATGACCCAAGCATTTCCTGTGATCTGCGGTTAACTAAGTTCCAAAAACCATGTACTGCGCCTCTGGTGTACCAACAGTGTTTTTAGAAATTCTTAAAGAGTTCAAGGACTACCGGGGCTTTTACACTGATGGTTCTAGAATGAACGATGCTGTTGGAGCGGCCTTTGTTTCTGGGACCACCAGAAATGCTTTCCAGTTGTCTCCAATAGCATCTGTCTTCACATCTGAATTATATGCGATTATTGCTTCGCTTAAGCACATCAGAAAGTCCCGGATCAAGAAATCACTGATATGCTCCGACTCTTTAAGTGCACTATGTCCATCTGTGCTATAGAGCCTAAGAAACACCCGTTTATTGTAGGTATTCATACGCTGTTAGGAGAAATCCAATCAATAAGCGGACACCTTCGGTTCCTCTGGATTCCAGGGCATAGTGGCATCACTGGAAACGAACTTGCCGAGAAAACTGCCCGACAAGGTCCGTTCGAAGACAGAACACAGATGCCTTTGCCCTTAAGTGACATTCGCCGTGAGATGTCCAAGAGTGTCGCGACAAAATGGTTGCGGCAATAGAAGAAATGTGAAGGTAACAAGCTTCATACCCTTCACCCTACTACAGATAAATTTCAGGACCATCGTCACCTCTCGCGTCATGACAGTGTATTGTTAACACGACTGCGCATTGCACATACACGCTTAACACACTCACATCTCTTAATGGGCAATGAACCTCCTACCTGCGAAATATGTGACTCAGACCTTACAGTAATGCATCTGTTTGTTTGCAGGGAGCTGGAACCTTTCCTTAAACCACTTTTAGCACCACTAAGAAGATTAAACATTCCATTTCATCCGTGTTTGGTGTTAGGTCCTGAACCTCAGATTCCACTCAAAGACTTACTCACGTTCCTTCAAAAAAGTGGCCTCAAGTCACTTCTCTAGTATACATGAATTTTTGGAGCCCTTTACACTCTATAGGCCTTATTACCCATTTGTATACTAGCTAAACATAGCACATTAGTTTTACCCATAAGCACTAACATACTACATATTAAATCAGCTAAACAGGATCTTGGCGCTATTTGGCCCTCGAGTTGCCCTTGCGCCATAAAACACAAACAAACAAACAACCACACGTGTCAGCGTTTCGGTTTCTTTAAAGTCTGAAAACCGCCACCTCTCTCTTTTGATGTCCTTGACCGTGCCAAACGGCTCAAGGACTTCCTTGATTTCGCTGTCTGGCAGAGGAATTGGAAGCCATAGAAGCTTCAGCTTTACCTCTTCCTTGCAGGGGTCGATGATGAGGCATCTTTCTGTTTCACAAGTAGCTCCTCACATGCCTTGATCTTGAGTTTGGCTGCTCCATTTCCAAAGACTGCCATCCAAACGTGGCTCATTTGGTATGGGCCCAAGCCTATTAGGTCCTTTAGATCAATGATTGAAAAAAGCACATCCTTGAAGTTTGTTGCTTTGTACGGTCGTCCGGTCATATCAGCATGAATAAATAAAGAATTAGTGACAAGCATACCTGAAGGTAGACGAAGAAGAATGATCCTATACTTTTGGGAGCTTTCCGCTGCCCGTTGAGAAACCCGGTCACCAAGTGCCGTCGAACTGCTATCCTTCGAGCTCATCTTGCTTCGCTCACGAAGAGCCACGTTGTGCGTGTTTCGGTACCCGGGACGAACCCGGGTCCCTAGAATTAATTTTGACAGAGGACAAGCAAAAAGCCGGCTTCACTTACTAACACTTCGTCGTCTTCCCACTACAGAACAAGGCGCAAGGCGCCAGCGCTGGCGGAGGTATATAAATGTATTGCCACCGCTTTTATCTCGTCTGTATTTTTTTTTTTTTTATTTTGGCTCATATTTATCCTTCGTGGCCGTAACTTTACCTGCCGCTCCTACAGTATAAAGGGGCGGTCAGTTGGACTCCAGTTGAAAGTCCCTGCAGTCAGTGTCTGCGAGCGAAATTAGGTTTTTGCGCTTGAAACGATACGGATTTCTCCGCCATTAAGCAAGGACGCTAGGTACTTCCTTGTCCCCGTGACAGAAAAATCCCTCTCGGCGGCAGCCGTGTCCGCGGCCGCAAGATGCGCAAACCGGCCCAGCCCAGTCAACGTTCCAAATCAGACTCACTTTTATCGACAATGAAGAAAATGAAGTACAGATCATATGGTGATGATCATGATTTGTGCATATGTTGCTAACACAACAGTTATACAAATCAGAACACAACATTACCTTCCCTAGCCAAAATGGCGACGCCCACAACAATGTCGGGGAACGGAGTGCCGATACTCTAAGCGCAGCTTATTAGTGGCTCTAACCTTCCCTAGACCGAGAGGTCTAGCGCACACCAGCTCGGAGCACGTGGAGCGAAAGCTCGCGCTGCAGAACCCAGGGATCCTGGGTTCGAGCCCCACCCCTGCCCGTTTCGACCTGGATGAGCATCGTACCGGCGTGCGGTCGTGTATCACTACTGCGTGATGCACGTTAAAGAACCCAGGCTAGCGGCTGTACCGCACTGGCTAAATTTCTCATCTACAGCTGGGAGACTCGTCGCCCCTGTGAGGCAGACCAAGTTCTAGGCTGTATAAACACCCACACAACCCAATTATTATTACTCTTCGTCAGCGCTTCGTCTTTGTATTTGCTTCAGAGTGAGATGGTGTTTCTGGAAGGTCGGTTCTGATTGTGGCGATTGAATCCGACGTAGTTTGGGCAATGTGTATATATATAGGTGACAATGGTGTTAATAAAACCCGTTGAGAGTGAAGCGCCTGTCCTGTCGGCCGTGTTTCTTTATTTCCCGGTTTGTTCGCGCTATTGAACCTTTTATTCAGTAAATAATTCATCTGCGAATTCCTCATTTGCTTGTGTCGGTCGTAATTTCTCTAGATTTGTTTGGTGGCTTGGTAACTGCCAAATTCTAGCACGCCGATTACTCGCCCCGCCGCCACGCGCTTTCGTTCAGGAGCCGTCACCGAAGAGGGGGCCGTGGATGGAAGACTAGCTTAATTTCCTTCATGTGCGCTTTGCTTAGGGTGAAGAAATCTGGCCATTTCGTCCCACACACTTATTTATCTTTATTTTTCAGAAGCGCGTGAAAGAGCGTGCCCCTGCACGTGTGTGTGGCGCTGACAGTGCCAACCGTGCCAACGACTGTGCTATGGCGACATTTTGTTTTCGTTAATTTCTTTGTACTTTACTCGTGAGCGCGTGCTGTCGGCGTCGGGTACTACAAAAGGTGGCATCACTCTGAACAGAAGGACATTAAAGGGCCCCTGAAAAGAAGAAAAAAGTTTTTTAAAAACAGTCTGGTTGAGACACGCGTGTCGAAAAATGAATTTTACGCGAAAAAAAAATTTTTTTAGAGCAATATTGACTGCGCCAGACGCAATTTAGTCGGCAGTCACCTCCTTTCCACTTTTCTCTCTCTCGGCATCTCGGGCGCGTGGAGGAGAGGTAGTCCCCGCCTCTTCGTAGTGGATCGGCTTGGCTGCTTTCCTGGCTTGGCTGCGCCCCGCACGAGAGCCATTGCTACTTCCTGGCCGTGTTCCAAAATTGACTCGATCTTACCCCAGGGTGAAGGTTTTGTACTCTTGGCGTTCTAAAACCTACCCGCGTACAGCGTTTTTCAATTTGTGCTGTCACGTGATACGATCCGCCGGAGAAACTCGGATCCCTTTGGAGATTTGGAACACAGCCCCTGGCCGGCTGTCTGCCGGTCGAACGACATACCGCGTCGTATCGTGCACGTACCGTGGTCCCTACCGTGGTCGTACACACAGTACATAGTCGTCGCGGTGGACCCCGACCTGAAGCGTCGGTTGCTTCAACGCTGCCAGCAGCTGGGCCTTCGCCCGTACGAGGACACGCCTCGCCAGCCGGAAGGCGTCCGATCCGATCGCCGCGAGACAACCGCTCGCGAGGCACCCTCTTCGCCGCGGCGAAGCGGGTGCCTCGACGAGTTTGTTCGAGCCGCACGATCCTTCAAGCCGCCGCGAGGACACGCAGTGGTAACTGATTTTTTTTTTTTATTAAACGTTGAGTGCGGTGCCGCGTGCCTCACTAAACTCTTTACGGGAACCACGGGAACCGACATCTAAACAAAAATTGGCACTGGCGCGCGCCAGAAAACAAACAAAAGATGAGGTAAACGGGACACACGAATCGCGCAAAGAAGAGCAGAAAAACAGAAACCTGTCACCCCGCGCCACTTCCTAAGTACTTACTATGACTGACTAACTAACACAAGCAACAAGCCCTCTTCAGAACGCGAAACGCGAAGACGTCGACCACGACAGAAAACAAAATGGCGAAGCTTTTGTTTGTTGTTTTGTTGTAGTATCCGAACGGAAGTGACGATTTTGTAAAATGTTTGTAAACAATTGCGACATTCATTCGATGGATTGTTTCTTAAACCTAAAAATATGTAATTCAAAAGGCGATTTCAAGAGATCACGAAGATTTTAGAACCAACATCTAAGCTGTCACTCATTCTATTGGCCAATGAGAAGCCGATTTGAATGACCATGGTTACCAATGAGAAGCCGAGCTGAATGACCAGGAATTTGCGCGCAAATTTTCAAATAAATCTCTCGCCGTCAATATTGCTCTAAAAAATTTTTTTTTCGCGTAAAATTCATTTTTTGACACGCGTGGCCCAACCAGACTGTTTTAAAAAAACTTTTTTTTTTCTTTTCAGGGGCCCTTTAAGGCCACGGTCCCACTGAATGTGGCAGTTTAGGTACTTTTCGGCAGGCCATTACTCATCTCCTTTTAAATACTGTTTTGTGGGATTGATGTCATTTGAAAGGCAATGCAATCCTCTTTCATTTGATATTATGTATGTGTTGGTTTTTACTGTTCATGCGCATTTGTAGCGTTGCGAATATGATGGCGCGGACCCTCACATGCTCCGCTAGTTCATGTTTTATGAACGATCCATTAAAGATAGCACGGTTCCAATATAGCAGTTTTGTTAAGATGATGTCGGAGCAGAATCTAACGATCCACTTTTTTTTATATTTGCACTACTTTGTTTTTTTCATCCCTCCAAATATTGCCCTAAAATTGACATTTTTCCGCACAAATATGTTTTTAATGACAAGAGCTAGGGCAATGAACTTAGCTACACATGTAGTGCTTATAATTGGTAATATGCAGAAAAAAATTAATGTTGTGTAAATTTTTTTTGTTTAGATATTTTATATCAAACGTAGCACTTTTTTGTGCTTCGTGTCATGGTAGTTCAAATGCCGCTGAAGAAATAATTAAACTATGATAAAATCTTTTATAACATTTAGAGCTACAATGGTTGCCCAAGAGGTGGACGATGGCTTTTTTTCATTTTCAAAGTCATAACGCTCCAGGAGCCCTTCAAACTTACCTGTTTTTGACGCATATCTGTTTTGGACATCAAACAGATTTATTGGCATTTAATAACATTTATAGTTTGGAATAGATATACATTGCGATGTATTAAATTTTCACAATGATATTGCTTTGGTTTCTTAATAGGTGTAGAGCTTAGCTAATTTTAAAAACAATTAAAAACTGTTTGGGTGTTTTGTTGCGCTACCTGGCGGATGGCAGACAAACTGCTGATTTCTAATGTTCAAAAATTTTCCGAGGGCGGCGTTGGCGTCTGTATCATCATCAATCTCCGTGTCTTTTTACCCTCACATTTAAAAAATATATTGGAAGATTTACTATCGATAACTGAATGGTTTAAGTACTGGGTCAGGCTAATAAATCTAAGACCAATATTTACACAAGCGTAGCGTGATATAATGTGTTCATTATTCGATATGATTGAAATCAATAAACAATGAAGACGAAGAGGAAAAGAATACACCCGAGTTCACCTTATGCCTAGAGTCACTAAATGAGCTTTAAAGTATCGGCACTCCGTTCCCCAAAATTGTTTTGGGCGCCGCCATTTTGGGTCTTGCTCAGAGCAAACGCAACTGCCGATCATCGTGATCTAAAAGTACGACTTCCTCAGCATTAGATGCGGTGCTAGGAAGCTGATGCAATATTGCAATGCTCTGTCGCGGGTTGTTTAAACATTTGTGAGGGAGGGAAAAGCGTTTCCAGTGATTTTAGATAAAGCTTCATATAACTGGCAACCATGATTTTAAGCCACAATATGGCCAAGTGTCGTTACTCTGAACCGTAGCTAATTTACTGGCACAAGCGGGAACAATGAAGAAGAGGCAGGTGTCAAAAGGTAGTGGCTTGTGGAATCCACGGGGCTTACGATATGGCCCCTCCAGGTATTACTGGGTGGAGCACTTCATGTGCCCTTTGCTTAGGGTGGAGCACATCTAGGCATTTTGTCCCCCTCTTTTATTTTTATTTTTTGTTCAGAAGCGCGTGAAAGAGCGTGTCCCTGCACGCGCTCGTGGCGCTGATTGTGCTATGGCGACATTTTGTTTTCGTTGATTTCTTTGTATTTTCCCCGTGAGCGCGTGCTGTCGGCATCGGGTACTACAGAGGGTGGCATCACCCTAAACAGAAGGACATTGAGGCACCCTAGGTATTACGAGCCTCTTGAACAAGAGCATGAATAGTGTTATTAAATAAGCTACGCTTCAGAGTAGCCACGCTTGGCCTTAGTATGGCTTAAAATTATGGTTGCCAGTTATTTGAAGCTTTATCTGAAATCACAAGAAACGCTTTTCCGTCCCCCACTTTAAACAGTTTGCGACAAAGCAAAGCAACATTACATGAGCTTCCTCACACCGAATCTAATGCTGACGATGTCGCACTTTTAAATCATGACGATCGGCAGTTGCGCCTGCTCTGCACAAGCACCAAAATGGCGGCGTTCACAACACTGTCGGGGAAGAGAGTGCCGATACTCTAAGCGCAGCTCATTTATTGGCTCTAGTTGCCGCGAAACTCCTTTTCCCTGACTGAAACTGAAAGTAAATATGAATAATACACCATTATTATAGCTTATTTAGTTATAACCAAATACACATAATGAGAGGAGGAAGCGGGCGGGTAGGAGAAACGCGGGTTTTATACGCGACCGTTCTAACCGTCAAAAAAGAGAGAACGCACGAGCTTGCGCTGGTTTAGAAAAAAAGGCATCCAAAGAAAAGAGGCGGCACACCGTGTTCTTTGTTATTATGCGTCTAAATGCAAATTGTTGTGTGTATGTTTATTCAGCCGGAAGTTAGTCTGCCTTAGTGGGCGTCTGGTGTCTCAGCTGTAGATGAGCAATTTAGCCAGTGCGGTACAACCGAAAACCTTGGGTCTTCAACGTGCGCCACGCAGTAGTGATGCACGACCGCACGCCGGTACGATGCTCTTCCAGATCGAAACGGGCAGGGGCGGAGTGGGTTCTGCAGCGCGAGCTTTCGCTCCCAGTGCTCCGAGCTGGTGTGCGCTAGACCATGCACTCGGCAACCAACCCCCCCTTGTGCGTCTAATTTATATACAGGTATAAGTATTTGAAGATCGACAATGGACGTCGATCGTCTCGAGGTAATGTAACGTAATAACATTATATAAATTATAAACTGGTTGAAGGACTGAACGACTTAATTTTTCAATTCTTGGATTGTAATCTGGCGGTAGCCTATTGTACTTACTGTTGATGAAGAGCAATATGAGGTGACGAGGTAATGATTACATGATGAGGCTCTATAAGGACGACGACATTAATGGGTGTTGAACCACAACGTACAGTGCCAGACTTGTTTCAAGTATCGTGTACCCAAAGACTTTCTTCACCCGCAACAGTATATGGTAGAATCAATGAGGATGTTGCTTTACAACTATACGTGGAACAGGAAAACTGCACTGTGTAGAAGCGCGGCTTATTCGTTAATATGAGGGACGGATTTCTAGCAGCATTCCCTGATTGACTACTTGGAACAAATGGCCTCGTTGACGTAAAGTGTCCCCGTTCCAAAAGATTCTTGAAGCATACTTAAACTGCAAAGGAGTATGAGGCGAAAAATAAGAAAAAGGAGTCTGGTGTGAAAGGTCCAGATCACCACCGTAGCTTCTACTATCAAATACAAGGGCAGTTACACAATACACAAAGAAAGGTTTGTGATTTAGTTATATTTACACTTAAGGGCATTGATATCCAACCTATTCAGAGAGATGACACCTCCTGGTCAACCAACATAGAGCCTTTTCTACTCAAGTTTTACATGGAAGGCCAGACTTCCGCTGAAATTCCTCACGTAGACGAGTTGTCCGACCGAATAAACTGCCATTACTCCCGATGTGGTTATTTCTCGATCTTTGTTCGTAAGCGATAGTATCATGAGATCGAGGGGTGTGGCTATTCTTCCGCCGAATATTGCTTCGGCGGGTTTTTTTCCGTGTAAGATGAGACCGACGCGTGCTGCCGGAACAAGAACCTGGCGATTCTTCACTGAACTGCTTCTTCCGTAAGCTTCAAAAGGGATTTTTTTTTTGTTTCGCACACCATCTGTTCTGCTTGCCCATTAGTTGCAGGATGGTATGGTGCACTAATGTGATGCCTGATGCCGTTTTTTTTTTTCTTCAAAAACTTGTTTATTTTGTTTGAAGAAAGATTTGGCGCGTTATCAGAGAAAAGTATTTTCGGTAGGGCAAAAGTAGGTAAAAGAGACCGTAGAACGTCAATGACGTGTTTGGACGTCGTGGCAGACATCGTGTAAACTTCCAGCCACTTAGAGTACGCATCGTACATGACTCCGCAGATGTGGATACGTTTCGCCACCCACCGACTGAATAGTGGATCGTTTTCAGTTACTGTTCGAGTCTTTCCACAAAGTTAGCCCAGGGGCCAGGACTTCTGTCGAAAGCGGTAAGTGTTCGAAGCGTTGACAACGTCGGTAGCCAGGTGTTGTGCTTGAAACTGGACACTTACCAATCGCTGAGAAGAAACTTGCTTGTTCGTCTGCCATGAGTCGTCCGATATCCGGTCATCACCACAACACCATCTCCCGACAAAACTGGTCTTCATTGTCCGCATGTCCATGGTTAGCAATCACGTCAACTTATAAATTCCCGAACGCTCATAACTTGCCGTCGCTAAACGCCGTTCATTCATAGCGTCTTCATTGCAAATAAACGTCTTCCTATTTCTTCTGATGGTTTCCCTAAGCTGTACTTACAACATAATGTGTGTCGGTACTTCCGAAAATATTGCAACGGCGTTTGTTTTCCGGGAACTATAATATAACAACCTTTACAACATCTTCCGGACCCCGTGAAACACAATATTTCGTGACGTTATTTTAGTCGTTATTAAAATGGTGAGGTAAGTACCGTAAATCGCGAAGCAGTTTACTGGACGTCCGCTTCCACTGGTTGAGTCTACTGAGCGTGCATTCCTGCAGAGGAAATTTTCATTGATAGAATATTGACACGTCAATCAACATTTGATTCCTTCTGGGTAAGATTTATTGCGAAAGCACGTTACAACCGCCGACCGCATCTCCCTATATCAGACAACAATTTATACCCAGCCTGACATTCTCGCATACATCCGTTTGCTGGGCCACGCTACTTGAGCTAGCTGAGCAAAGCTGGCAGCCGCGCGAGCAAGGCCACGAGGGTAACGTGATGGTGCTCGAGCCATCCCACTGTGAACCAATGTTTCGGCAACCCCACGGGTGCGTGTCGCCATCTATTGGTTGAACTAACGCCTTGTTCAAGATGGCTGCCGTGGGACCGCAGCCTTAAGGTGCCCTAGACTAGACGTTCTTTTTAGGGACCATAGCAGTGCTCAGGAAAATAGCAGTAGCGCCACCTGGTAGGTTCAACACGACGTGGCTCACGCAGAGGCCGCCGCTTTTTTTTTTTGACTACTCAATGTTTCTAGTTCACTGTAACGTTGCAATAGACAGAGTGAACCAGTGCCACTAAATAAGGTACACTTCAGCGTCACGGCTCTTAGCAATCTTGTGGTTCAAAAGCTTTATCTGAAATAACAATAAAAGCTTTTTCGTTTCGATAAATGCTTAAACTGTTAGCTGCAGAGCAAATGAATATTACATGAGCTTTCTAACACCGAATCTAATGCAGAAAATGTCGCACTTTTGAATCAGGACGATCAGCAGTTGCGTCTGCTTTGTACTAAGAGCCAAGATGGCGGTACCCACAACATTATCACGGAACAGAGTGCCGCTACTTTAAACTACCTGTGCAACGATATTCAGTTGGAATGTTTTTCACTATACACGAGCTTACTGGCACTAGTGGGACTCAAAGATACTCGCACGCAACGCCACCGGCAGAGAAACTCTTCTGTTGCGGTGAAATTTCAAGGACAAAAGCATTTATTTTCGTTCAATCTCTCCTTTGAAAAATTCGATGACGTGACGTGGGGATCGTAGAACACCCAAGGGACGATATTTGAATGCGGTTCATAGATTGGACCCGAGCCCTGTGTGGGCACTCGATTTGGGCTGGGGATAAATACTAGCTCGAGAAGCATTCGGGTAGCCGCCCGCGTCCACTCGCCGCAACGACGACAATAGCCGAGCCATAACAATGTCTGGAACTCAGCGCGTGTCCTATGCTTTGCCAACCCCAGCACGTGGCTATGGTCAACATTGGCGGCATATAATCGGCTCCAGATCGCGTGGCCGCTTGTTCTGGCCGCGAGTTGAGGGGGTGAGCGCTGCTCGTTTTTCTTAAATTTTCTTTTCTGGGACTTCTATTGCGTGACGTAAAAAGCGAACGCGTGTTTCATAGATCATTAACGTCAGGGATCTGTTCTAAGCGGTATTTGCGCAAAGTACAAAAATTGTTGCATTGCTCCTTTAAGTGTAGCTCATTGAGTGGCTATAGAGTGAACTAGAGTCACTAAATGAGGAGGAGGGAAACTTTATTGGAAAGCTCAGGTCCGAGCCGCCTTAATCTTCTGTACTTGAGGAGGAATCGTCTTCTATAACCTTGGTTAGGGGTCGTATTACCCCATTCACACGACCAGCATAAAGCTACCTTTAGCATAGGTCCTTTTGCAATCGGCGAATCAGCCAGCGCTGATAGATCGCAAGCACATGCCACGCGCCGAGGATCGCGAACTAATTAGCCGCTGGTCATAAAGGTCCCTTAGCTAAAGGGACCTTTATGCTCGTGTGAATAGGGTCTAGGATCTCCCGTACATGAAGAAGTAGGAGAGGCCAGAGCTCGTTTTGGTAGGTCAGGAGGAGGAGCGGCCCAGTTCGCCCAGGAGTAGGGGAGGTGGGCAGGGAAGTTCAGAGGAGTGGGGGAGCTTGTAGCTCTTGGGCAGAGCCAGTAGGTGTGCTCGTTCGATGGGTATCCCCGCATACCTGACACGAAGGCTGTCCGGGGCGGCTCTGTATGTAGTGATTGTATTGATCGCAGGGTGGGGAGTTTGTCTGTGCTTGGCGAATGAGGCTGCCGTCTGCTCTGTTGATCACTAAATGAGCTACGCTTAGAGTATCGGCACTTCGTTCTGCGATGTGCTAGTGGGTGCCGCCATCTTGGTGCTTATATCATAGCAGACGCAACTCTCAATTGTCAATTTGAAAATGCGACCCCCTCCGCTTTAGACACGGTGGCGCGAAGCACAGTTGATATGGTTTTGTCCTGTCGCCAACTTTTTTAAACATTTCTGAAGAAAAAAAAAATGTTTTCTAGGATTTCCGATAAGACTGCAGATAACTGGCAAGCATGATTTTAAGCAACAAGATGGCTGAAGCGTCGTCACTGTGAAGCATAAGTTATTTAGTCGTTTTATCCTTCCTTTCCCCCATTGCATCGGCGGAAAGAATCCCGAGGCAGGCGCTATTACAACCCGTGCTTCATTATCGTCCTCTCTGGGCGTCGACACGAAGTGCAGCAGCCGTGAGACCTAACAGAGTTCACTACCCCTCATCACGCTCAATTTGGTATAGACGCTTTGCAGCAGCTGTGCATGGGCGCCGCCATAACTAACCTTCAGTTTTTGTTTCCTTTTATTTTGTTTATTTCACTTCTTCATTACCATAGCAGGCCAGGTTATTGCCATATTAGATTCAACTGTGTCCTTTTCTAAAGCATCGGCCTTTGTAGAGAATCGTCAACTACGTTTCAGTTGCTCGGCATCTCGGTAAGACAAGAGAAGGTCAGCAATGGCGGCTGTAATTTGGCGCGTGTGTAAAGCAACGTTATTGGAGTAAGCTCAGTTTCACAGCTCTGCCTGCGACGTGGGCTCAGTGGCGGTCACGAGAACTAGCAGCGCAGCAGTCGAGTCTTGCCTCCGGATTGTCTAGCCCACCAAGTTTGAATAGCAATACTTGAGCTTGGGCAAGTTGTTGACTTATACGAACACTTCACTGCGCAAGGAAACAGACGCACACCAAAATAAATTTCAAACACTCAAAAAAAGAACACTCACAATGCGCTGACTCTGATCTCTGTGGTGTAATACAGGGGGATTGGTGGCCGAGTGGAGGAAGAAGACGCCGTTTTCGAACGGACGTATTTTCGTGTTCCCCAGTGAAAATCAACAATCGGCTTCAGACCGAGGAAACCCTTCTACTTGAGGTCTAACCGTTAATTACGACATTCAAAGGATGCACCTGGACAACTCAACGGCAGTACCCGTAGGCCCAGGGGACGCCCGGGCGCAGGCGACAAGCCAAGATGAGTACAGGGGTGCTATGTTGCGCTTTTTGCATTCCCAGGAGACTTGGAAGGGGGAAGTGCCGTCAACGACTAGAGCAAACGCAGATTGGATGTTGACAGAAGAAAACAAAATCAACATCCAATCTGCATTTGCTGCGTTCTTGACGTCACTTCCTTCTCCCTAGTCTCCTGGGAGTGCAAAAAGCACAACATAGCCCCCCAGGATTCTCCTTCCTCGTTTCCCTCCGGGAGCTTTATGCCTCAACTCCGTCTTTCACCATGCCGACCTTACAGGCCGGCCCTACCGTGCGATAGATTTTCGCGATGGGCTGAAGCATGTTATCGATTTGAGTCAAGTGCTGTCCCTGGGGCGGTTTCAGATGAGCCATTTTTGGATGGCAACGCTCGCAAGTCCCGCAGCCGCGGAATGGCTGAAAGCGGTGAAAGAACTGAACGTGAAAGGAAAGAAATGTCTCATAATAGATCCGAATTCTAAAGATGTAAAGATCAGGCTTCTCTGGCTGCCGCTGTATTTAGAAGATAAGAAGATCGCTGAGGCGTTGGCGCCCTTTGGGACTGTGCGGAGCGTGACGCGAGAAAAGTGGCGAGTTCCAGGGATGGAGAACATGAAAGCAATGAACAGAGAAGTCTGTCAGACTCTACATGACACAACGACAACGGAAAGCGTGCCTCATCTGCTCAAAGTAGCCGGTTCCTAGTGTCTTGTGGTCATGCCCGGACGGCCACCCTCATGTCTACGATGCAAAAAGGTAGGCCACGTCCGTAGACAGTGTCGTACTCCAAAGTGTGCACGTTGCAACAGATTTGGTCATGAAAGTGATGAGTGCTACTTTACCTAGGCAACCGTGCTACGAGGTCCTCTCATCGAACCAGACGCCAATTCGAAATTATTGATTGACATCACCGAAGGGGTAGACGCTACCGGTGAGGTTCTTTCCTCACAAGAGAAGCCTAGAGACCCCGTGCTCCGAGTTCTGATGACAGCAAAGCCACAACTGACAAAAGACTTTCTGAGAGTCAAGACAGCACGACCACGCAAGCAGTTGTAACAGCTTGCCAGGAGACCAAGCAGGAAAACCCCCAGTAAACGTCAAAGTACCTGGGCAGATATCAGATACAACAGAAGACCACAAGTCATCGGATCGCAAGGAGGAGCCCCCAACCGAAATGGACACAACAGTCAGCACAACGGACGCTAATGACAGCAAGCGAAAAAAAGAGGTGCCGCCTGGCACCGTCGCGAGTAAGCGAAAATTCAGCCTTTCACGCTAGACATTCATGTATAAGCAAAACCCTCCCCCTCCCTTCTTCCTTCTCCTCCCACTCTCCCTCACCTTCCCTAGTAGATGGCCCTCGTTTTGCGGCTTTAAATGTAAGGGGTTTTAATTCTAGGAAAAAACACTACCCTGTTGGAACATATTGATTATGGAAAGATGATGGAAAAGGCTCATACAAGCGTAACCGTAATATGGGACATCCTATACAAGCGAAAAGGCAGCTCCAGTATAGTGGATTACGGCGGAACGATACAGGTAGGCAGAACCATACAAGCGTGTCGTATTATGGGACGTCCTATACCGGCGTAGTGGATTATGGCGGAACCACGTAGGCGGACGGAACCATACATGGATAACGTAATATGGGACATCCTATACCAGCGAAAAGGCGATACCGGCAGGTTGGAGCCATATGGCTCCAAAATGGTGGTTTCGCCTTTTCACTGTTGTACACGGCAATTTAGTTTTAAGCTTTACATATACGTTTAGAAAGGTCGTGAAAGCTAAATTAATGCGATTTGTGCAGGCGAGTTATATGGCCAGGCGTACGTAGTATAGGGACCTAGTCGTAACGATCAGTCAGATAATTAAATACAATTTGTTAATTAACTTTTTAATTAGTGAAAATGAAACTATGGTTTCTATTGGAAACTTGCTGAGTCACTGAAAACCACAAAATCAACTCTTTTTAGAAGGATATAATGCAGGGGTAGCATTTTACGCATTCTGTAAAAATGCTTTATTTGGACGAGTTTCTAGGTTTCAGTTTCTTATCAGAGCTCATCTTTGCGCCCACGGTCCTGTTCCCCAGGGGCTTAGACGCGCAACACACGTGCGCCTTGCCTCCCTCCATCCTACGAGGGAGGCGAGGGGGCGGCTTCGCACTGCGGCCACCGGGCAGCAGGACCGTAGGTGCAAAGATGCGCTCTGGTAAGAAACCGAAGTCTGGAAACGCGTCCAAATTGACCATTTTTTTAGAACACCATAAAATGCTGCTCTTGTCTTATATCTTCACAAAGAAAATTGATTTAGTGTGTTTTGATGATGCTTAGAAGTTTCTAATTGGAACCATGGGTCTATTTTCACTGATTAAAAATTTCAGGAACATACTATACTTAGAGAGAGGCTGAAGCGGTTTTGTATTTGAAAAAACACTTTTAAATCTTCTTCATTTGACCTCCAGAATCTCAAATATCAAAATTATTTGCCAATTTAATTAATCGAGGCTGCATAGAGTCATTTTTAAAGCGCTTTGAAAGCACTTCCCTAGAGAGCGACGTCACAAGAGCAGCTTTCAAAATCTTTGTTCACGCATCTTCAGCGCCTATGAAAGCTATGCACGCACATGCTATTTTTTAAAGGGGCAGAAAAATGTGTCACGACTGGTGCCAATGCGGGAGAATATACCTAGAAAACTTGCGACTGGACGCGCGGCCCTTAAGCGACACACACTTGGCGGCTGAAAGGTCTTCTTACGATGTCACTATTGGTAGGATGTTTTTTTGTGTTTTCTCACGTTTAGTTATATCTTTGTGGAAAACGAACGGGATATTCAGATTTGCGGGATAAAACCACGCGAGAATGAACCTCCATCTAGTTTTCTGAAAGAAGTCTGGCACATCTCTGTAATAAGCCGACTGATCATTACAAATTAGCCTTCTATACCATGCCGCCCTGGCCATATAACTCACATGTACAGACTGCGTAAATGTAGCTTTTACAGCTTTTTTTTTTAAATCTGTAAAATATACAAAAAAAAACACTCTGTAGAATGTCCCCCAATACAATATGATTGTATGCTTCCTTTCTCGCTTGCATTGTTCAAGAAAGACTTGTGGATATCCAGCGTTTCATTGGAATGCCGGATGTCAATGAGTCCCTACATCAGTGAGTGGTTTCAAACAATTATGATGTTTGCACACCAGTAAGCTCTTATCTGAGGCTCACCAGGAGCACTAAGAGCAGAGGCAAAATGTCGTGACCTGGTAAATTTGGTTGCAGGTATTTATTTTTAGAAGAACTGCATGCAGCAAAGCTTAACTTTGCTCAAAAGAAGATAATTAAAAATTCAATACTGAACAATGGTGTCCCTTGAGCTGTCAGACGAAACTCCCACTCTTGTCACTCAGGAGTTCCTAACTTGTGCGTAGAGGATCAGCACAACCCAGATTTGTGCTGCAAGCGCACCTGCAATATAAAAGTTGAAAAAACATCAGATGAAATATGAGACGTTTACAATTCTCTGTAATGAGAAAATACAGTACAGCTCTCGAAGAGGAAGATGGGAGGGTATGCCCCTCCTTCCCCTCCCCTCCTCCTCTTCTGCTCCCTCCGATTTAGGGGGAAATATCCCCACTAAATTTAGCGGGTTAAGTTTCCCAATAAATTTAGCGCGGAAATTGATGTCACATAACCTCAACACAAATGCAGTTTTTCCGCTAAAAGTAGCGGGGAAAATGACGTCGCATGACCGTGTCACGTCATTTATAAAAACATTCAGTTTCTCAGCTAGACTTAGCGGAAATATTAACGTCACATCACCACAACATTAATTCAATTTCCTGCCAAGTTTAGTTAAACGGTTACGCCGACAGCGACGCCGCGAAACGCGGAAACGGGTGCTAACAGCTGCGCTAAAAACTAAATGCATCAGGTGAAATAAAGTGAACATTAGATATACTGTAAGAAAAAGAAGAGAATCTAAGATACCGTTCTCAGATCCTTCCTTTTGTCCGTTCTCAAATGTTTTGATATCAAGAAATGTTTATCTCTTTATTCATACCCAGAGAACCCGTCCCAGTTTCAGCATGAATGCAATAAATCAATGCAGACTAGACCTAGTAAACTATAATGCACATAAAAATGAATGTTTGCCACATAGTCATGTATCAGTCAATGGCTCAGATCTCAAAATACATTTGTATTGAGGAACATTCTTGAATAAAACTTCTGGGCTTCGAATTCAACAGTTTGTACTTCCATAAGGAACACTGTATGGCACTGATTTTTTTTGTTTTTTGTGACACATCAGAAACAGCACAACACTGTCATCCTTGCATACCTAACAAGAATTTGTATTTTTTTTTTTTTAGCGTGGCATGTGCTATTCTAATGCCCATACAGCCTCCTTTAACAAAATTTCCTTTGTATAGCTTTTTATTGGTTCTTATTTAGCTCGCACGACAGATTCGGTACCTTGAATTCTCACTCGGCATCAACAGTTTTATATATTAATGTAATAGCGAAAGACAAGATGTATGGACTTGAGTACGGTTCAACAAGCACAGATGTTGAGAAAAGTACTGAGGAAAACTCAAATGTCAAAATAAAAATAAGCTGGAATGTGGATACAATTATGGACATGGTCATGAATACAGTTAGCATTTTCAATATAAAGAATATGTGTTAGACGCACGCTCAAAGAAACCTGTTGCATCATTATTCATTCAAATTACTTTGCAGAACCCAGCGCTGCAGTCTCAGGTGGAAGTTCGCTGGATGAGTCTACTGAAAATGAGTGTAGACGGAAAAAGCAGTTTGATCTGCGATAATGAGCATTACATAAGTGACATGTCCTTATTACTGTTACAGTGCCGAATGTTCCAAACTGTCAGTCGCATCATTCTGTGAATTCCCTCCGTACATTACAGGGTTTGGCTCTTTCGAATGCTTTGCGAGAAAAATGATGAACTGGAAATATCTAGAGTAGTTCTAGAAAAACTATTTCCAGAATCTTATCTCAGCATCGCAAAGAATATAAAAAGTTTCTAAAGACAAGGTTAGTGCAGGAGTTGAATAAACTAAATACTTTGTTTTTCGAAACCATCTTGCCGTAGTAAACGTATGAAGTTCCCCTAGGTAGAGCTAGTCATTACGGATGATTGTGCCCATTGCATACCATAAAAAATTTAATTTGCGACCTACAATATTTACAAACTCAATTAACTCTGAATAAGTGGACCACTTGGCATTAAAGATTGGCCTCACCATGACTGTCTGCCAACATCTACATAATAATTTTCATGAACCTATGTATTTCAAGAAAATATTTGGTGCGAGCTGCTTAAAACACAATAGCACTTTTTAGCGAGTGCTGATTGTTGGGCAAGTTGGTACGGTACGTTAGAAAACATAATTGCGCTTTGAAGACGGGGACATAGGAAGGAGAGACACCACCGAGTCCTAACTTTCAACTGATTTAATTCAAGAACCTCAGCGTAAAAACACACTGCGTCACCGCACCACATCTCAACCAATCCGTGGCCCTGCCACGGACCGCAAGTACGCCAACTCCTTATCCGCCAAGTCAATTGACGCCACACTGACACAACACGTGCCAGAACTATTTATAGCATCAGCCTCCATAATCTCTCTAACAGTCATATCTTTGTGCCTAGCAAGAACAGTAGACAAAGCAAATAATGGTTTGCACTCGCAGTGATGATCTGTCGTGTCACTGTCATGACTGAGGGTGCAAACAATTATTTGCTTCGTCTACTGTTCTTGAGAGGCACAAAGATAGGACTGTTAGCGAGATTATGGAGGCTGACACTATAAATAGTTCCGGCACAAGTTGTGTCAGTATGGCGTCAATTGACTTGGCGGATAAGGAGTTGGCATACTTGCGGTCCGTGGCAGAACGGATTGGTTGAGATGTGGTGCGGTGACAAAGTTTGTTTCTACGCTGAGGTTCTTGAATTAAATCAGTTGAATGTTAGCGCTCTGTTGTGTCTGTCCTTCCTATGTCCCCATCTTCCAAGCGCAATCATGTTTTCTATCACACTTTTTAACACTAATAGAAAGCCTGTAGTGGGCCACAACTTAAGCAGTTTTCACTTCATTATGAAGAGCAATTACACATATGTGAACCATGAATATAGGCCTGCACTGAATTTTTTTCTTAAGCTGAACGTGCAAGTTCCTGTTTTTTTATATTTCACATGTCCCGACTGCTGGGTGTGGTAGGGACATAAGATTGATGACACCAACGAAACACAATGATTATTTTAAGAATTTGTTTGGGTAAAGCACGAACAAGGCGATCTGCGGGAAGTTATTTCTGTGACACCGTCGAACCTACATCCGCGGGCTTTAAGTTCACATGTTAATCATGTCTGCAGACTCCTTTTTGTAATTGGAACTCCATCCAACCCAATATTTGAATATGTTTTTTTTGCATTTTAGGCTTAGTAGTGCTTTTGCTGTTCTAGTAATAGGTAAGAAAAATGCTTATTTCAAGTGGCATACCTAACACCTGGTGGCACGAGGACTCCCCTGTCGTGACGCTGATCGAAAGTCATAGGCAGGGAGATACTGCGATGCTCTTGTTGCTGGGATTATCTCCCCCATGGTCCTGGCCAGACCACAGAAAAAGATTGAGTCCAAGCTTGTGGCCACTAGGATCTCCAGATCTTGAGGCACCCAAGTAGCTGAAAATAAAAACAAATCACAATCAAGTACTTGGCAGAGCTACATTAGAATGGCTAGCATATTCTTTCGTGATCAGCACATAGATCCTCTTATTTTAGTCACAGTCACCCCCCAGGACAAGGCCACGTAGGCATTAAAATGATGGGCACCGAATTAAGGCGAATGATCAAATGCATTCATTTAACCCTCTTTCGCCCCAACCTGAGAGACTTCTGTCAAATATTCACATTCAACTGTAAAGACTACAAATAAAACTACTACTGCAATGCAGAGCCGTATAGTCTGTTCTCAAATGTTTTGATTTTAAGAAATGTTTATATCTTTATTCATACCCAGAGAACCCCTCCCAGTTTCAGCATGAATGCAATAAATCAATGCAGACTAGACCTTGTAAACTATAATGCACATGAAAATGAATGTTCGCCACATAGTCATGTATGAGTCAGTGGCTCAGATCTCTAAATACATTTGTATTGAGGAACATTCTTGAATAAAACTTCTGGGCTTTGAATTCGACAGTTTGTACTTCCATAAGGAACACTGTATGGCACTGATTTTTTTTGTGACACATCAGAAACAGCACAGCAGTGTCATCCTTGCATACCTAACAAGAATTTGTATTTTTTTTTTTAGCATGGCATGTGCTATTTTAATGCTTATACAGCCTCCTTTAACAAAATTTCCTTTGTAGAGCTTTCTATTGGTTCTTATTTAACTCGCACGACAGATTCGGTACCTTGAATTCTCACTTGGCATCAACAGTTTTATATATTAATGTAATAGGGAAAGACAAGATGTAGGGTCTTGAGTACGGCTCAACAAGCACAGATGTTGAGAAAAGTACTGAAGAAAACTCAAACGTCAAAATAAAAATAAGCTGGAATGTGGATACATTTAAGGACACGGTCATAAATACAGTAGCAGATTCAATGTGAAGAATACGTGTTAGACGCACACTCGAAGAAACCTGTTGCATCTATATTCATTCAAATTACTTCGCAGAACCCAGCGCTGCAGTCTCGGGTGCGAGTTCGCTGAATGAGTCCACTGAAAATGAGTGCAGACGGAAAAAGCAGTTTGATCTGCGAAAATGAGCATTACATAGGCAAGTGACATGGCATTATTACTGTTACAGTGCCGAATGTTTCAAACTGCCAGTCGCATCATTCTGGAACTCCATCCGTATATTATAGGGTTTGGCTCTCTCGAATGCTTTGCGAGAAAAATTATCAACTGGAAATGTCTAGCGTAGTTCTAGAAAAACTACTTCCAGAATCCTAACTCAGCATCGTAAAGAATATAAAATGTTTCTAGAGATAAGGTTAGTGCAGGAGTTGAATAAACTAAATACTTAGTTTTGCGAAACCATCTTGCCGTAGTAAACGTATAAAGTTCCCCTAGGTAGAGCTAGTCATTACGTATGATTGTGCCCATTGCATACCATAAAAATTTAATTTGCGACCTACAATATTTACAGACTCAACCAACTCTGAATAAGTGGAACACTTGGCACTAAAGATTGGTCTCACCATGACTGTCTGCAAACATCCACATAATAATTTCCATAAACCTATGCATTTCTAGAAAATATTTGGAGCGAGCTGTTTAAACTGCCATAACACTTTTTAACACTAATAGAAAGCCTGTAGTGGGCCACAACTTCAGCAGTTTTTACTTCATTACGAAGGGCAGTAACAAATATGTGAACCTTAAAACTAGGCCTGCACTGAATTGCTTTCTTAAGTTGAACGTGCTATGCTCGGTTCAATATATTATCTTTGCAGAGCTGACAATGTGCAAGTTCCCATTTTTTTATATTTCAAATCTCCCGACTGCTGGGTGGGGTAGGTACATAAGATTGATGACACCAACGTAACACAATGATTATTTTAAGAATTTGTTTGGGTATAGCACTAGCGAAGCCATCTGCGGGAAGTTATTTCTGTGACTCCGTCGAACCTACATCCGTGGGCTTTAAGTTCACATGTGAATCATGTCTGCAGACGCCTTTTTGTAATTGGAACTCCATCCAACCCGAGATTTGAATGTTTTTTGCATTTTAGGCTTAGCAGTGCTTTTGCTGTTTCACTTCAAGAATAGGTAAGAATGCTTATTTCGAGTAGCATACCTAACACTTGGTGCCATGAGCACGCCCTTGTCGTGATGCTAATCGAAAGTCACAGGCAGGGAGATACTGTGATGCTCTTGTTGCTGGGATTACCTCCCCCATGGTCCTGGCCGGACCACAGAAGAAGATTGAGTCCAAGCTTGTGGCCACTAGGATCCCCAGATCTTGAGGCAACCAAGTAGCTGGAAATAAAAACAAATCACAATCAAGTACTTGGCAGAGCTACATTAGAATGGCTAGCATATTCTTTCGTGATCAGCACATAGATCCTTTTGCTTTTATACTTTGTACTTGTACCTATTAAAAAACTGCTCCTTCACAGCCACAGTCATAGACACACCCCAGGACAAGGCCACACAGGCCTTGAAATGATGGGTACTGAATTAAGGCGAATGATCAAATGCATTCATTTAACCCTCTTTCACGCCAACCTGGGAGATTTCTGTCAAATATTCACATTTAACTCTAAAGACTATAAAAAAAAACTACTATTGCAATGCAGAGCCGTATAGTGGGAGAGTTTAGCCAGTGGGTGTGGTGACAAAGGTGGCGGAAAGGAGGAGGAGCGCCGAAGGAGGGAGAGAGAAGGCAGCAAAAAGGAGACGACCACTATTTTGACGCAACGCTGTTGGCGCGGAGCACTGTTGAGGCTATGTGTCGTCTGCTACTGGCTTAATTCATTTTTGCCTTTATAAAACTTTGCGTTTAAAGATGGAGAAACTTCTTTCTTTAGGTTTTTAAGCCACCGAGGAATAACACTATATTATTTTATTGCCAGAGCCTGCCAAATAAAAGCAAAGGGCAGGTGTCTGGATAGAAAGAGTTTAGTTGGCGCACCAAGAGGCTAACCAATAAAAATGGGTACCACTCTGCGCAAAATGCCTAAAAAGCGTGCATCTCAACTTGACACTAACAGCGGCATACACTATCTATTTTACTGACTAAAGGGTACGAGATCATTATTTCCAGCTAACTAGTCAAACTAGATATTCTTGCCGACTTGCTTTTTAGGAAAATTTTTAAATTTACAAGAACTATTAAGACAACAGCTAAAAAAAAGCAATGGCAAAACCAACAATCGAATTCGCCTGCTCTCCAGTAGCACGACATCTATAGAAGGCAGACCTGCAGAATGAGCAAGCAGTCTAAAAAAGAGTATGTCCCATGTATAATTTGTTTCCATGCTGCAAAGCAAGTGCTGGAAAGAGGTTTCACGACATTAACAAAATTTCTTGCAATCAGTTGAGAACAAGTTAGAGCAGCGAACTTGTCCTTGCCCTTGGCATAACGTCTTAGTGTTGCCCATGGAAACTCAAATAAATTTGTAAATAAAAACAAAAAAAACTAACCTTTATAAAAAAAATCTAGCTTTCGCAAAGAAAAGTTATCTTGAACAAAATATGCGGGATACGGTTGTACAGCATCCATTTCTGTGCTGAACCAATTTTGAGGCAAATCTGCGACAATGAAAAGAAAACGCCCGAGTGCATTAGGGAAAGACAGAAAGGATGCATACCTACAAGAAAAAAATTTAGAACGACCACGGGCAGGAACCTCTGGTGAGGCTCTCGGAGTGACTCCCTGCAATGGGCCTGCGCAGACCAGAGAACAAGATCGGTCAGAGCTTGCAGCCATAAGGTGCTTCATACCATGAAGTTCCAGAAGTAGCTGCAATTGGAAGCAAAGTGCATTTCATTTCTCTGCAGAATGGAGAGTTTAATAGCTAGTATGCATTCATAAGGTGATACAGTCACGAATGCAGATTTTTCAATGCAGCACTATATCACCAAATTGTTAACCGTGCCGGGCAACACTAAAAACCGAGAGCATTATTCCAAACTATCTCAGTTTAAAGTTAACCACGGCAGAAGCTGCAAGCCATGTGACCTTCAAGTTGGACGCCATGGTACGTCGAGCTTATAATCATGTGTCACACTGTTTTTGCTGCAATGGCTTGTAGTGTAAAAAGTGGTCCAGCTTAAAGAGATGCAAAGTATAGACGTTTGTGAGTGGGGCCCTGACCTAGTCTTGAGCTACATTGCGAGGAAGGACGTTTCAACCGGGATGTTTGCTGCCTGTATCCACACAACCAGCTTGTGGACAGCGATTGCTCGAGCCGAGTACATGTCCTCGACAGTGCCATTATTTGACAAGCAGTTTTATGAATGTTAAACATGACTGACTTACAGAGACTGCATCTCAACGACTAATGACTTGGGATACCTAACTGAATACTGATATATTAACTGAATGCAAAACAAATTACCTGGCAGGCATTAAATTTATCAACAAGGTGGGTCGACTCCGCATTAAGTTGGAGTCGATGCGTCAGGCACGTAGCCAGGATTTTGTTTCAGGGGGGACCCACTCATAACAAAATGCTGTATGAGGGGGAGGGGGGAGAGGAGGACCCATGCAAAATGGAAGATATCGGGGGGGGGGGGGGGGCCGGGCCTCATAAGCTTCCCCCTGGCTACGTGCCTGCGATACGTAATAGGACAATACAAACAAAGATATGCCTTACAATTCCTCTTGCACCCCCAAAATGATGTGTTTTTGAAGGTAAGATACACAATGTTCTTGATTCAGAAAGTGCCTCAGCTGTACAAATGCATATGCAGTAAGGGCACTCGCCAAGCCTATTCTCCTCAGCTCTGTGCAGGTTAAGCTAAGTTAGAGTATAGAGGTACACGCTCACTGACAGCATGAGGAAGGCAGGGAGAAGTCTCCGTTGTTCCACCACCAGCCCGTCTGCTACCTTCGATGACGTTTCAGCGCCTCATGAGCCTGGAGCGAGCACATCTGTCCAAAGTGGGGTAAAAAGCACAAGCACGTGCTGGAGGACGCCCAGCCATTCTCTTTTTGTCATAGGCTATTCTACATATTTTAGTATGACATATTTTTAAGTGAGAAAAAGTATTGCAAATATGCAGTCCAACTTTGACCATAATACAGAAGTCTGATAAATATAACAGTTGCCATTCACCATTTTCCAAATAAGTGGTCCCATGTATTGGAACATCTACACATGTGGTGCGTGAGTGGGTTCAGGACTGAGACGCTAGAAAACGAAGCGCTCACAAGGCTTGTCTGGCCCTTCCAACCATGCGGGTACATTCATCGCAAATCCCCGATTTTTAGACAAAATGATTTAGAATGAGCAAATCTTGTCTACGCCCGAGGGAGAACATTGAATTGTGATTCCCCCATATTGTGCCAACCATCCTTCAACCTGCGGTACCACCTGCAAATGAACTATGTTGCGCTGCGGCACGCGTCCATGCTGCCTACTTCAGGGAAAACCACTGCTCGTGTTGAAGACGACATCCCACAGTGTACAGGCAACAATGTTTAACGAACTAAAAAAAAATTGATATCATTCAATAGACACAGATAGGCTCACAAAGTGTCGACACCATGATTGTTGTTGTTGGTTTTACTCTTGCATACAAACAAAAGTGACTTCCTCTTTCCTCCGATGTACAGTAAAACCCCCTTATCTTCGTGGCCCCTATTTCTTCTCGAATCGGTCACAGAGCACATAATCGCAGCCACTGAATTCTGCAAAATTAAAGGCCGCGAAAATTAAAGGTTCGCCAACATTAAAGAGTTTACTGTTCTTCCGTGTGTCACATGATGTTAACATTTCAAGGAGGCTGAAGGTATTGGTTTAAGAAAAAATTTACCTATAAAAAAATGCCCTTCTCCAGGTTAGGCACGCGAGGTTCTTTTGCACTACCTATAAGGCGGCAAGTTTGTTTCGGCAGAGCTTTTGGTTAAACGGAGTCACAAAAGTAGCTATACTTGGAGTCAACTATTTTGTGCTGCATTATAAAGCTAGAGTAAATTCCACTGTGCTTCTGCACAGCACTGCTTGTTGCGAGAGCATATGTGGTTTAGTGTTGCATCCCATTTGCATGATCTAGAGAAACTAGCACTAGCAGAGTTGGAGCACTCAAAAAAAAAAAAAAAAAAACACACAGCCGACTGTGGAAACATTGAGAGATGCACACATGCGAACTGTGCATTTCTTAAAAGTGGATTCCAGCAAAGGTAAAGACAATATGTATACTTACGGCGGCCATACTTGCCTTTCCCAAGCATGACCACTTTTCCCTCGGTAGCACCATCCAGTAAGCAACAGCAACACGCCCATGAGACGCCGCCGACTCATGGATTGAATGACGACCCGCCTGAGGTCTTGGAAGGAGATCCGGAACACTGCTTTAGGCCAGATGTGGTATCTGGAGGGGGCAGGGACTAAAAGTAAAAATTAACAAATTTATCTGAAGCGCTACATTCCTATAGCATAAACTCTAGGATAGCAGTATCATTTTTTTTTGAGGTCAGTGATGCATTTTATTTAAACACAAATGGTTGGTTTATATGATGAACCAGCAGCCCCTATTTTCCTTAAGTGTAACGGAGTGTCTAACGTTACGTCCGACGGAACCCGAAATAAAAATTAAAGTTACGCCCAACGTAACTGTCAAGCATTCGAGTTGCGTCCGACGTAAACCAAAATAAAAATTAAAGTTACCGTATTTACTCGAAAATAGGTCGAACCCTATTTACTGGGTCCATAGAGAATAAAAAAAAAGTAATTCAAATATTGGTCGACTTTTTTTTTTATTTTTAAGAACAGGGGAAATTTTGGGCAAAAGAAAGAAACAAACCTTTATTTACATCACTCTCAGCTAAATCACGGGGCGATGCCAAAAACTTCATCACCGTCAGAACTTCTGGACATGTCATCGTCGTCCGAAGCTTCTTCAGCTGGGTAGACATCCTCGCGTATTCGCAGCAATACTTCACTGACACCGTTGTAAAATGACGACAGGAAACGAAAGAAGGTGCGAAGCGACGGAAGACAAACTACAAAGACGCAAGCAAAGCCGCCGTGTCGCCATGAGCAACACGCGAGCCGAGCCGCCTCAAACAACTAACAAAAGTAACTTTTTTTTTTTTTGTGTGTGCGCGTTTGCAAGGATGGAGGGTAAAGTGCGTGGCGCATCGCGTTCCTCTCCTTCCCCGTTGCCCAGCAAGGGGAACGCTAGAGGCGCGATGTCGACATCCGACGCCCGAGGAGCGGCACGGGCCACCGCGGGCGGCGAGCCATTTCGGTTACCTAAAGCTTTTTGAAACAAGAAGCGGCGCGGCTCTACGGCAACGCCGGCTCGGTGACTCGATAGCTTCATGCCTCCGGTAGGGTCGCCAAATTTGGTCGCGAATACAGGTGTCGAAATTCTTTAGTCACAATTTCCGAAAAAAAAAAAAAGAAAAAAAAAAGGTCGACTTATATTCGAATAAACACGGCCGCGCGACGACACACACATTATGAAAGCGATTGGTGCGAGCGACCAAGGCGATGAGGGACGTTTTCTAGAAGCCCAAGAACCGAGCGGCGCAAGCAGCGGGAGTGTGAAATCTTCGTCGCTCGGCGCCGGCACTCGTAGCTTCTCGCCGTCGCTCGTCTCGTTGATCGCTATATTGCTTACATGCCGTTCAGAAAGGTGCTCTAAGTGCTTAACATTGCATTGGGACCAGCCTCGCATCCAACCGTAACCAGTCTTGACTTTCTTTAAAGCCGCACAGGTAGAAGTTAACATCGTACATACATCGTTTTCAAGCATGGCTCCTCGTTCATTGCTCGATTTACTCCTCGTTCATTGCTCGATTTACATTTGCGGTAAATGACAAACCGCGATGAAGCACAATTATTCTAGTTCAAAATTGTCACGAACACTTGGCACGCATGCTTACACAGTAGCGCACCAAACGTAGTTTAACCTTTTGGGGTCATGTGAGTTTTCCCCTTGTCGGCCCCTCAGGTCAGAATTAGTTTATGCAAAAGTGATGCAAGCAACAAGTGACTTGAAATTTAACGTTTTTATTTTAATATAGTAATATGTTCAATTGAAAATAACTCTGCATTTTCCTGGGTGCTTTCAGTTCTTGAAATGCTAGCGGTACTTGCGCAGCGTGTGGTACTTTTCAAAGCAAGCGCCAGGGTGCAGGCCAGGTTGACAAGTGCAGGTTTTGCAGTAGAACACTGTTTCGCGCCGTTGCCCCTTGGTTTTTCTGTTCTTGCAGATGGCGCAGTCCTTGTTTTTGCTTCCATCGAGTTTATAAATAAAGTGGTTCTTTCCACTCAGTCTCTCTTCACAGTCTCCATCAGAAGAGCGCCCCCGTTTCCTTGGCTGGTTGCGGACATTTCCAACAAGGTCCTTTATCAATGCCTTCCAAAACGTGAGGTGCTGCGGTGCTTGCTCGCCTTGGCTGAGTTTTTCGAGGCAGAAGTGGATGGTAGCTGTTGACTACTCCCACTTCCAGCAACCAAAAAAGTAGGCATGCGCGGTGGCGGCGGCGCATGTCTCCTCATCACTCTCGGAGCTGTCACCATCACTCTCTGAGGACTCATCAGAGACTATCTCAGAGGCCTCCTTTACATCATAGGTGTCTTCTCCACTAAAATCACATTCACTGTCACTTGAGTCACAAGCCTTTCCGTAAAATGCGGACGGAGTAAAGGCTGCAATGATGAACTCGTAAAAGGGCGCGCAACACTCCCGCCCGCGCATTTCGCAAAAAAAAAAAAAAATGTGTAGCGTCACTTGCAGCACCTTTCGAAGGGCGAAGAAGTCTAGTTTACATTCCCGATGACAGATGGCGCAAGTTGAAATTTTCGGGGCGCGCCCGACACCTGACCGCAAAGGAGAAATGGGCCTGTCGGGGGAGCCCCGACATTTGACCAGAACCTGAATATTTTTTTGTCGGGGGTCACCCGACACATGACTCCAAAGGGTTAAAAGTAGAACGAAAACGGGACGAGATTCGCTTACCGTTTCACGGAGACAGACGCCTTCGGATCCCAGGCCTAAAGAACTCGGAAGTCGCCGGCGGTCCGGAGATCGGACGAGGCGAGCCGACCGCGCTGACCCAGGCCGACCACACCTGGTTGAACTATGAGAGGCGCCGTCGAGTTTAGAACCAGAGACGCAGTAGAAACGGACCGCAAAACATCTGTCCCGTAACCGTAAACGAGCCAACGAACCACATCGCGCTATCTTCGCCATTGTTCGCCATCTCCGCGACGACCGGAAGTGGAAGCCGCGAACTTAGAAAAGCCGCGGCAGCGGAAGCACCGAAGCCACTGGGCGGAAGCCTTAAGTTTCGGTTTCGGTTTCGGTTTTCTCCAACGCCGGCTACGGTCGCTACGGTTGCGGGCTGGTGAGTTTGTGGCTGGTTGCGAGGACGCGAGGGGCCACGAAAAGACGCCGAGTTTGCCGAGTACGAGCAACGGGCCGTTTGCCGCTGTCGACCGGCGATGCGGTATCCGCGGCTTGGTGTTACGATCGGTTTCTTGCCGTGCACGTTAACTCAAAGCTCGAAGTTCCGCAGTTCCGTTCCGGCACCAGCCGCACCACGTTTTCCGGTGCATCGCACGTGGAGTCCTTTCGACGCATTCAGTGAAAGTAAAGATCGTGTCCGCTGTCTTCGGTGCTGTGGAAGAAGTTGCGAGACGGAAGAAGCATCAAAACCAAGGCGTTTAGGACTCCAGGCCGGGCCGCCGGTTCACTCTGAACGAGAGGCGACGTGTGTGCCCACGCTTTGAGGAAGCCTCCGCGTTTCGCCGCGCCAGACCTCGCCGATCGCGACAGGACCAACCGGACCCGAGTCCGAGAGGCTCTTGCGCAGCCAGGAACGGCACCGAAGTAGGAGCTGCTCGTTCTGCGCTACCATGCAGTGCTCTACAGTGCTCGGAGCTCTCGGGTGTCATTCGTGCTTGCACTGAAGCCATTGTGACCCCTTCGGACGCGCAAGTCGTACTTCGCAAAGGTTTGGACGGGGCCGCCCTCACCGAGCAGCTCCGCTATATTCCGCTTACTTATGATCGCAACAAAAGCTTGCGTTTGTTCTCGGGAAAAAAAATTGCGGGACCGCTCTCCGCGCCGCTGACGAGGTTGGCCGCCGCCATGTTCTCAGCTGTTCACTCGCTCCTGCTGCGAGCGCCTTGCGATTATCCTTCCCGTTCCAAAATGCGATGCGCTTTGCGCATTATGCCGTTTACATGATCATATATTGAATGCGGCAACTGGATTCAATGCGACTAAGTCGCATTCATGTAAACGCGGCTTATGTTCTTTTTCGACATAAATGGTGTATGTACGATACCGGTGGTGAACGATGGACGTTTTTGGTGGAAGATGTCGGTCGTCTTTCTGCATGTATGATTTAGTTATACCGGTGGTCCTGTGGTGTAAGCGTTTTGTTGGAAAGAAGGCGGTCGCCTACGTCATCGGACGCAAAATCATACCAGCCACACGGAATCATATCGGCAAGCAAACTGGCTGCCAGTATAGACAGACCCGGAGCCATAGCGGTGCCGGTATCTCCAGTTATGCAGAACGCCAAACCAAACTAGCTGCATACATAATACCAAGAAATTATGGTGGTGTCATACCAGAATTGTATAGACGCTTTACACACGCGCAAGATTGAGCCGCCATAGCCGCCCTTCTCTTGTCTTACCGAGATGCCGAGCCACTGAAGCGGGCGTTCACGGGTCTTCACAAGAGCCTATGCTGGGCACAAGAACACAGTAGCATCTAAAATGACAATAACCTGTCCTGCTGTGGTAATGATGAAGTGAAGCGAACGGAATAGGAGGGAAGAAAAATTGAAGGTCAGTTATGGCGGCACCCATGCACAGCTGCTGTAAAGCGTCTATAAGCGGCAGGTTTGTTTCTTGTACGTTTTTCCAATAGGGTATCATTTAAAACGCCTAATTGAAGATAAAAAAGTCGATTTTCTGGCTGTCCAGGAAACAAAGCTTTCGACTGATGAACAGGTAGAACGTGCCTTACAATATTTTCTGCAAGACTACGAAGTATGCGTGAGCCATGCTGTTGGTCTTTCTGGTGGCTGTTTATTGCACATTAGAAAGTATTTTCACCTGTCTGAATTAACGGTCACAACAGACCTTTGTGGCCGCTTCATTATGTGCGACTTTCGAGTTTTTGACACAAGGTGGAGAGTCATATGTGATCATGCGCCAAGTGAGGTTGCTAACAGAGTAACGTTTTTTCACCATATCTGACCGTACTTAATTTGTGACAGGATGTTAATTCTTCTAGGAGATTTCAACTGTGTTTGCGATGAAGCTGACAGAGCTCCAACTAAAGCGCGAATTGACAAGAACGCAAGGCTGCTGCTAAATTTAGTTGATGAAAGCAATCTTCGATGCTGCTACAGTTGAGCTAGGCGGAAAACAGCTTCCATATACACATTTTCAAAATTCATCTCACGCAAGGCTAGATAGAATTTACTGCTCCACAGAACTGATTGAAAATTTAAATGGTTACGCGGTAGACCCAGTCTTTTTTACAGATCACTGCATGGTATCACTAACTGTTGGTCATAAACGTAGAAATAAAAATATAAACTGGAAGCTATGGAAGCTTAATAACAAACTGCTAAAAGATGAAAAGTTTCTGGCTAGTACGACTGATCTTCTCCAGCTGATAGGACACACAACCGAGCATATATTTCTTAAATGAGAGCGTTTCAAGCAAGAACTCAAACTGGCAATTGAGAGAGGTAGTATTATAAAATTTCAGAAGTCTGAGGCAGAAAAGACGCTGCAGCATAATTTACGCTTCTTGGTTGAGCTCGAATGCAAATATCCTGGGCAAGGTTTAGATTATATAACTCGCATAAAGTTTAATTAGATCAATTTTATCACGAACGTTACCAGGGCGCAGTTGTGCGCACGCGTGCTGAAAAATACTTTTTGGGAGAACAGCGATCAAAAAAGGCAATGGAGAAGGAGAAAAGGTACGCGATGTCTAAAGAAATACATGAAATAGAACAAAATTGCGTGCTTATCCAAGCTAAAGAGATTATAGCGAATGCGTTTTGTGAACATTACAAGGAGGTCTTCGGCAATAATGAAACATCAAAAGATAATGAATATCTGAAAGAACTGGTATCTCTACTGCCCCAGTTAGATCAACAGTGCACAGAAGAGTTGGAGGAACCTTTCAGCATGGCTGAAATAGAAAAGGCCGTAGATGCCCTTCCAAATAAAAAAACACCAGGTCCAGATGGCATTACTGCAGAATTTTATAAATTGCGTAGAAATATCTTATGTCCCATCTTGCTAGGGATTTTTCAAGAGGCCTATGAAACTAATTCTTTTCCACCTTCATTTCTGCGTACACATACTATTCTCATTCCAAAGACTGATGACAAGCACAAACGTTTTACATGTAACGGGCTATAGACCAATTACGTTATGCAATGTAGATTACAAAATATTCGCGAAATTGTTGACAAATAGATTACAACGTGTCATTTGCGAACTAGTTGGGAATCACCAGACATGTGGGATTCGTGGTAGAGCCATCCAGACAAATGTTCAGATTGCGAGTTTTGTATTGGAATGTGTAACCGACAGCAGTAATCAAGTTGTAATACTTCAGATTGATCTCGCGAAAGCATTTGACCGTGTTTGTCATAACGTGCATTTTACAATTCTTTCATATGTTGGCGTTGGAAATATGATATTTCAAGGTGTTAAAATGTCTTACAGTTAATGCTACACGAGCTTAGTCATAAACAATAATATCACAACGAACAGTCCAGTCCGTTCTTCGGTTCGGCAAGGCTGTCCTTTGTCCCCCTTGCTTTTTACATTATACCTTGAACCCTTGTGCCAAAGTATAAGGAGAAGTGAGCAAGTACAGGGCTACATTCTATGCAAAACAGAAATTAAAGTCCAGGCTTACGCAGATGATGTAGCCTACTTCTGCAAGGACAAGAAAAGCGTGACCCACGCTATAGAGCTCACACGCCGCTTTTGCGAAGCTACTGGAGCCTCACTAAATATCGAAAAGTGCAGAGGTTTCTGGCATGGCGCTTGGGCCACAACACTAGAACAATATGAAGGCATTCAGTGGAGTTGCACTCCTTGCACTTACCTGGGAATGCCCCTGAGACACTTCCAGAACAGCACATTCTATTGTTCCCAAGTTGCGACTGCCATAGAAAGGCCAGCCAAGAGTTGGTCTCACAGAAATTTGGCAATCTTTGCACGATGGACAGTTTGTAACGTATTTCTAGCGGCCAAGCTCTGGTATGTCCTGCAGGTCCTTCACTGTGCACGGACTAATATTCAAAAGTTGCACAGAGTGTTTGCCGTTTTCGTTTGGAATTCCTCTTGGAAACCTATGCGCCGCGATAACTTGTTTCGTCGTGTGTCTGACGGTGGACTTCGCCTTCCTCATTTATTCATACGCCATTTGGTTTCGCGATTTTTTTTTCTTAGAGACAAAGAACATCCCTTCCTTCGAGAAGTCCTACAATATAAACTGGCATCCTCTCTTCCAGATTTTACTGTATCTTCCGCCGGAAGCCCGACATGTGTGCTGATAGGGTACCTGAAAGAAGTAGGTGATGCGTTTAATATTTTGTCTGTAAGATTTTCAAGAGATTATCTAACGACTATAACACGAAAGAAGTTAACAAAAGACCTAATAAGTCTCATATTTCCGGCGCCAATGTATCGCATTATGTTTGATAATATACGCGGACAAGATGTACTACGTCGGGCAAAGAAAATGTTCATTCCCTCTGCGGCTAAAACCTTTTTTTTTAACTGCATTGCTCCGTATTGCCTACCAAAGAGTGGTTACAAGAAAAGGGACTATTCGTACCATGGTCAGAAAACTGTACCCTGTGCAAAAAACCTTAAACAGTAGAGCACGCTTTTATCCGCTGCTGGGATGCAGTGTTCTTTTGGGATGTTTTGGAGCGCACTCTAAAGAAAGGCATTGATATTACAAGTTACACGATTCGTTTCTTACCTTTTTCACCTGGGGATACTTTTCCTTATGAACTTGTAATTCTTCTGTCTTTGTACAGCATGTGGAAATCCCGTCTTGATTTTAAAAACAAAAACGTCCACCCAAAAACTGTACGCTTGCATTTCATCGTCCTTATAATCCGTGTCAAAAGCGTGTATGATACCCTGTCAGACGCACCCGAATGGCTACCATTGTTTACTAGCTTGCGAGACATCAAAGAGTTTTGAAGTATGAGTGAACAGTGCACAAATTGAACGTTAAATAGGCACTTTGTTCTTGTCGTATTTTTTCCATGCAATAAAGAAAAAAAAAAAGGATTGGTGGCCAAGCGGTCTAGCGCACACCAGCTCGGAGCACGTGGAGCGAAAGCTCGCGCTGCAGAACCCAGGGTTCCTGGATTCGAGCAACGTTCGAGCCCCACCCCTGCCCGTTTCGATCTGGATGAGCATCGTACCGGCGTGCGGTCGTGTATCAGTACTGCGTGATGCACGTTAAAGACCCCAGGCTAGCGGTTGTTCCGCACTGGCTAAATTTCTCATCTACAGCTGGAAGACTCGTCGCCCCTGTGAGGCAGACCAAGTTGTCGGCTGTATAAACATACACACAACCCAATTTTTTTTGTGGTGTATTACACTTCATCTTCATCCTCTTTTTTTTTTGCTATTAAACACATGGAAGTGTAAAAAAAGGAAGAAAATAACAAGAAATGAAGCTCTCAACGCAGTGGTAGCAGACAACGCACGAGACAGGGAAGCAAGATCCGACGGCAGCGCCGATAGTTCTCGTGACCGCCACCTGGGCCACTCGCCTCTGCAGGCGAGATTAGGGAGCTGCGAAACTCAGCTTGCTCCAGTAACGTTGGTATAAGGAGTGTTCACTTGCGGCCATAGCTCTGTGCGCGACTGCTGAGTGCATGCTGAGGGCGAGCTTTTACAGTTCTGTTGCAACATGCATTACAAACCATCACGATTTCAGGTCGCAGCAGTCTATTAATATAAGCTCGTTCTAAGCCTGCGCTATAAAGAGCGCGCTCAAATACGGCGTCCAGTGAATGCCCCCTAGAGACAGCGCCTCCTATTCGCGACTCCAGCAAAACGGACGTTACCAAGCGGGAAAACAGGGAACCAGCCGGACCAGGTCGCTCCGCGCCCCTCCGCGTCTCTGGTGGCTTTCGCGGACACGTATTGTTTGCGCGGTTGCGAACAATATAATTTGGTGAAGGTCTGAAAATTTCTTAAGTTTGCTTGAGTGTTCATTAGTGTGTTGAAGCCTCAGTAGATTGTTTCATTCCATCACCTGTTTGAAAGCCCGTTTATTCCGCAACACACGGTCGCGTGCTTTCCATTTCTTAGATGGGGAGGAATCACGGAAAAACGTTTAGATTTTTTGTCTGTCTCGAATCACATTCAAAGTTACGACTACTTGGTAACTGATAAGTGGTTTCTTTATACCGATGTAGAACAGTGGACCAAGGACGACAGACGAGGTGTTTCACTGGAGGGAACACCAATGTTGCAGTCAAGTGAATGGGAAGGTTCGATAGCTGCTTTTCTTGAGCTTGGTTGTGTTCGATTAGCTGAAAGTTTGAGCCACCCACGCCGGTCGGTGTGTTGGCTATTCATCATGGCTGCTGTTCGCCGAAAAAGCCTCAGGACCACACCGAGAAAGTTGGGCTGATTTCGCAACTACTTGATTCCAGACAAACCTGCTCGCTGCATACGATTAATGAGGGAAATTGTGGGCTTTCAAAAGGTGGGGGACGCGTCTCGCAAAGTCAACTGTCGCGGCATTTTGATCTATCGCGCCTCCAATATTTATATCATACCCGCGTCGAAGTCAGCAGCAATATACGTCTACATTGCTTAAGGTGACCGGCCAAAAAAACACTAATTTTCTCCGTTCAGGATTCGAAGTCAAGTTCAATGCAGAGAGGTTCCGCGTGAATCTCCGATGAAGACTCTCTTCAGTTTGTCCGCATCCGTCTCCGTGCTACCGGCTAGAACCAGTTGGCCGAGTTAAAGTAGTATCCCTCTGTCTGTCAAATATACTTTTATTCAGCAGTTCACTTAATAGCTAGTCAACTAAGCTCATGTTTCAACCCGAAGAATATACTAATATCGCTTTAATGGAACCATAGTACGTAATATAATACATAACCCGCATATTCGTCAAAATGACTTCTCGATTGCTATTAAAACCTGACTTGAAATACGAGTATCAAATGCTTACTGGGGCGCCAGCGGGTTAACATAGTCCTTGGCTCAGGAAGTGCTTGCTTAATTTTCGTAATTTTTCTGCAGCCTATGTTGTTCACCGAGCAGACGACTGTAACTGTTTCTTAAACGCGGATAGGCCCAAAAGCTCGATTTCGCGGACAGATCAGTCGCATGGTCGAGGCATGCGAGTTAGCTGAAAATTACTCTCGGTGGAACAATTCTGGTAGTCATCGCTGCTTTCCTTAGCTAATCAGAACTGATTAGAATCTATTACCGTCTCTCCGGAGCCCATAGATTCGGTTTTGATCGAAATCTCCGAAATGAAAGTTTGACATGAAAAGAATACAAAATAAAAAAAAAAAAACACCGGGAAAAACAAAATTATGCTCTGCAAGCTTATGTGCACCGGCTACACTTAACCGTCGCAGTTCAAATACCTATGAAATTGGGCATCAAACAAAAGAAACATCTGTTAAATTGAAGTCGCCACACGTTCAGGCGGCCCGGCCGAGGCGACGCGACCTGGACTCAGCCGCCATGTTTGTTTGGTGGTGGCGCCCCCTATAGATCGCTGGAGTCGCGAATAGACTTGCACAATGCGTGTCGGCTCCAAGCAGTGGCAATGGGAAGGGAGAGGGCAAATAGAAGACGTTTCTCCCGTCTGGTGGAGCCACCTAGGCTTTCAGCACAATCCTGTCATGTAGTGAAGCCAGCTATCTCCTCGGAAGGAGGCGCCATTATGATGCACTGGCAGCACCGACAGCAATCTGTTTAAACGTCCTTGACCGACATTCTAAAGCTCAATGCCAGCTCCCAGTTTTCAGCGAAATATTATTTATTACTTTTTTATCATCGACACGGAAACAAGTTGGCGCTATTTCGGTGCACGCGATTCACGGTAACCGACAAAGCCCGAAGCTTCCGCTGAAGCAGACGACTAAGTGGTCGTCTTGTTCCACGTTCGAGCTGCACCAGCGCTTCCTGGGTGTGCTTGCTTTGGTTTCGCTATTTTGTGTCACCGAAACCTTTTTTTAAATGAAGGTTATCGCTTCCAGGAAACTTTCACATGTGCTGAGAAAGCATACTTTATATAATATATCTTCAGTGACAATATAAATACTACACGCGAGAAGAAAAAGATAAGCAAACGCCAGCATGGAATCGCTATGTAGTCATTTGTGCATGTATTAAGAAGAGATGTCGCGAACCTGCCCAGCTTAGAAGTCGACCAAGTTCGACATTTTCAAGCTTATAACGTGATATTCAACGAAAGTTCGATGAAATTTCGACTTTTTCGCTCGTGAGCAAAAATTTGAAAACGACTTAACACCACCTGGCGGAGGATTAGTGCAGTTTGTGTTTAATCTATTGCTTCACTGGTTCACATTACTAAATAATAAAAGACTAACGTTATCTGTTTTGGTTTTATTTTGTATAACTATTGGTAATCAATTTATACAGTATAAAATAAACTACTCTCTAGATTATTTGCTTCCAGAAATTCGAAGTCTTCGCATAGAAGCCTGGCAACACTGACCATAATTCAACTATATTTAACTTTGCAAAGCGTTCGAAGGTTCGCCCAACCAGTCGAACCCGTGTCTGACCTCGGGTTCGACAAAAGTTTGCGACACCCCTACATAGAGCTATTATAATGCACGCTAGAGGTTCAACTGGCGCTAGTGTATATGCGAATTCCATGACCCTAATTGAAGCAGACAGCAGCCAGTTTACTTTTGCGCTGCTCTTGTGCATTCCTACAGAGAAACGTGCATGCATTTTTTTTCTCTTCACCCGAAATTAACATCAAACACCTTGGTTATTTGGGTCATACTGAATAGTATGTACCTTTATTAACATTGTAAAAGTGTAATTACTTTACTTAGCGCATTTTCCTTCATCAGTGAACAATGTTCAACTTCGCTACATTTCAATCCCAAACGTGTGTTCCGGAGCACGTGAGCAAAAACCAGCAACGATTCAGAGCATAATTACAATCGAAAAGAATATAGAGTGTGTTCAAGGCTCGCCAGCATTCCGGTGACGCTTATATATGGATAATGTGCGAGTCCTGTCATAATATGAAAAGGACCCCGCCGTGCATGAGCGAATAAAAACATTCAAAACCTAGAGAATAAAGTACGTCTGCTATGAAAGGTGTCTCTTCGTACTGGTTTCTCTGCCGGGTAGCTTTTATCGGGCACTCGTTCTCAATGATTCCGAGCGTGCGGGTGATATTTTGAGCGTAGAACAAGCATCTTCGCACAGCAGAAAGAATAAAGAGGTACCTATTTAAAATCAAAATATATTACGTGGCCTTCAATTTATTTTGATCGCACATGCATGGTGCATGCGCAGGTGGTTACTGATGCAGTATTATTGCGTAGTTCTTGCTGTCTCCTCCGTTCGTTCGGCACGTATATCCCTCATGATGAAAAGCGCCGACGTCGCGTTCGCGCTAAGAGCGTCCGAGAGTGCACATAAATACACGTACGGAGCCGTTTTAGCCAACGTTACTGGGGCAAGCTCTAGGGTGCCCACATGTCTGTCTGTCCGAGGGTGAAGACATCCACTGTTGTTCTGAATGTGCCAGCGCGTGACGCTCTCGTGCACTCGGTGCGTGAGTTGGGCGGTAAAATGGCATCTATGCATTAGTCAAAGCTACGCGCTCGAGCTGAGTGACACCAGATTGCGCGCGCTTCAAAATGCATAAAAAAAACGATTGGGCGGAAAATGATTAAGATGTCACCACTCAAGCAAACGCGCGCGTGTGTATGAAAGCACTCTAGCAAGGGATGGAAGAAGAAAACGACCTTGACAGCAGTCCAGCTTTTTCAGACCTCCGCATTTTTGGTTGTTTCTCAATCAATCTTCGTCATCCCTGCATCCCCAACTAACCAAGAGGCCTCTGAACGTCTTCCGCCTCGTTCCGGAGTGGGTAACCACTTCCGCCGGCGGCCGATCATACCTAACGCCACCCAAGACGACGCTGACCAGAACACGGATCAGAACAGCAACTTGAGCCCTAACATCGAAGCCACCATTAGTAAGATTCCTCCAACTACGGACAATGACTCAATCATAATGGACGCCCAGGATTCTCCGGACGGCGAGATTCTGAACTCGGATGCTGCTCTTGACGACGGCGGTGAATGGTATCCAGCCCGTGCTCCCCGAAAACGTCGGTACAAGGAAACATCCAGTCAAGACTCGGATAAGGACGCCCCTCGGACCGAAAGCCTCACCGTGATATTCGTGCCAACAAAAGAAGGTGACCGCATCAGCAGTCTGAGCAGCCTAAAGCTGTCAGACGGTTTAGAACTTCTGTGCCCCGAGTGCATTGTCCAAATCCGGCCAAATGAGCGTCTGAACTTAATTGCCGTGGATGTGAGAAATGGATTCACCACAAGAGCACTGCTCAAATGCACACGGCTCTGCGGACTTCCAGTGAAGGCGTACGAGGGCCTTGCAGGTCCCACAGTCGAAGGTGTGATCAAGTACGTCGACGTACCACTTCCTGAAACAAAAATTGCTGGACGACTGCAGTCTGATACGGAGACCGCTCGAGTACGTCGTGTCGGCTCCTCTGAGTGCGTATGGATCACCTTTCGTGGAAGCAAGCTTACAAGCCATGTTCTTCTTGGGCGAGTCCGGCATCCAGTGATGGAATTCCACCACCGTCCGACTCAATGCTACCGGTGTGGAGGCTTCGGACACTACGCTGTCACGTGCAAGCGTTCCGTTGCTTGCAGCCGATGCGGTGAGAAGCATCCAACAATTGACGTAAAAACAAAACAGAAATGCACCTCCACGTCTATCAAATGCGTGAACTGCGGAGGACAGCATGAGGCAACATCCCCAAAATGCCAGAAATGTAAGAATGAACGAGACATTCTTCACTACTCGAAGGTGAACTCTGTCGATCTCCGGACTGCTCGAGCAGCAATACAGAACCCCCAAAGTAATCCCACGGAGGACGGCGCTCCGACCCCTTTTCAAAGATCTCTGGTGACGGTGACCACAAAGAAACACACTGCGCCCGGGAAAATTGCTGTTCCGGAAGCTAAAGGAGTTGTTCCAGCATCATGCGCTTCAACATCCGCATCAGCATCCGTCACCGGCACTACATATTCAATGATAGCAAAAGGGATTCAACAGTCGTCCCGCACTCTACCGAAGTCCCCTCCACAAAAGCAGGCTGTTACACCAAGCAACGACCCCATAACGGAGAAAATGGACTGCGATACTCACCAAACAAGTCCGCCTTCTCAGGAGAACATTTGCAATCTCAAGCCTCCAACAACGAATGTCACAAATCCAAAGCCATCTTCGCTACCGACTCCAGATGTCGACTGGCTGTCGATTATCAAAACCGCTGCACATATGGCACGCTCTTTTCTCACACCCCTACAAACACCATGGGCATGTGGTCTACAATGGGTGGTCCACTTCGTCACTGACCAGTTGGACCGCTATTTCACCAAACAACAGTGAGCCACGACGGAAGATGTCGAAAGCCCCAAAGTAGAAAACCTAAACTACCCACTGTGCTCCAATGGAACGTACGCAGCCTTAGATCTCGCCTTCCTGACCTACGCCAGCACCTTCTGACAAACAAAATAGACATTCTGGCCCTTCAAGAGCCACGTATTCTTCTTGAAGACTGCAGACTTGGGCCATATGTGATATACCTAAGTGCATCAAAACGAAACGACGGCCAGTCTCGGGCGACACTATTTGTACGGGCAAGGATTCATCAAGAACCCCTAGACCTATCCTCAATCGCAAAAGGAGCAGCGGAATACGTCGGCGTGACAGTTGGCTCTAGAGGAGAACTCTTCTCTATCATTGGTGTCTACGTTCCTCCAAACGTCTGCTGGGATCCCGAAGAGCTACGAGAGATAAAAAATGTCTCTACAGGGCACCTTGTTATCTGTGGAGATTTTAATGCACATAACGAGCTATGGGGAGACAGGCAGACTACTCGACGAGAAATTCCGCTGGAGATTGTAACATCGTCCTTACACCTTCAAGCGCTGAATGACGGAACTGAAACTTTTGTAAGACCGGGAGTTAAACAGAGTGTCTTGGATCTCCCTTTTGTTGCACCGAATATAACAGCAGAGTGGAATGCTCAACCCGACTCATGGGGAAGCGACCATGTTCCCATAATAATCACCTCACCAAGACATCCGACGCCAATGTACAAAGAGGTACGCGTCGCCAATTGGGATGCATTTAGGGCTCACATGGAAGGACATGTGGTTAACCTTGCGGGACACCCATCTTCTGCAATCGCTCACGCTGTATCCCTGGCTACGAAAACGATCCGAGTTCCTATCACCCGTCCTAGTCCCGACCTCACGTACCTCAATCTGCGGGCGGCCGGAGGAGAGCCCGGAGGAGAGCCCAGAGGCGAGCTCGCAGAACGAACGGTCCTGCAGATTGGATAAGGCACCGACAACTTGATGCGGCTTTCCGCCGGCACACATCCCGGCTCCAACGGCACCAATGGGACCAACTTTGCTCTTCCTTTGGATTAGCGTCAGGTATCTCACGTGCATGGAAGATGGCCCATACACTATCATCGAGAAAAATTCCAACTCATCCAATCGCAGGCCTCGCAATTGATATTGGCCATACAATGCAGGAGACGGCTGAGCTACTGCTGACGCCTTCGCGACACCCATTCCAGTACCTCCAGGTTACCAGAGTGCACTGTTAGAAAAACTCCTGTCAAAGTATGGGACACATACATGCTAACCTTGTTGCCACAACATGTACTGTATTACCGGACTACAGAACATGTTCCATACTTCTTTGGTACGGGACATGTTGTTGTTGTATGGGCAGCCACAATAAGTTTCATACGCCATCATCACGGAACAAGTAGTGTATGCTACAAGAAATGTACCATCATGGCACACAGCAGCACATGTTCAGTTGCAAGCCATGCTAGAACATGGACCATTTTTACGAAGTACATCACATGTTCCAATACGTCCAAAATGACACAAGTTACATTTCTAGTACTTACGGAAAAAGTTCAGTCTTGTTTGGGATAGTACTCGTCCCATTTTATGTTACTACCGCTATTCACGAGTACATCCGGGCTTTGTATGTCACATGCCAAGCTTCTCCTTGAAAAGTTGATATGTGACATGCAAAACCGGGATGTCCTGACAGTTTGCAGGTGCAACTTGATGCAAGTCTTTGCAACATAAAATTACCTGCAATGCGGAAATGTTCCCCAAACTTGTATGGAAAATTTGAACTGTCGTATCTAATGCGAGCACTATCCTGAAAACAAAACAATGAATCTGTGACATATATACTCAATAGAACAGCCAGGAATGCTATGAGAAAGTGCTCACATGCTACGTCAAGCTTAGAGAACATTTTACATGTAGGAACGGGGATAAAGGCATAGAAACATTTGTGCACATCCTTATGAAACTAAGTTCACGCTTGGTCCTTTTGGTTCCAAACCATAGCAACGGACCCATTGCGAAGAAGACTGAACAGTTTGCTGCTTCAAAAATATTTACATTTATTTTTCTTTTAAATGACTAGAACACATACACAATACAAAAAAACATTTCATGCCGCAAATATATTTGGGGCAGCTCAGCCATCAAAAAAATATCAAAGTGAGCATTTACTTTGTGTACTTTGTGACATTTAAGAAAAATGTCACAACAAATTATGCTGACATGCTACACCTCGAAAAGAACCATCTTGGCCTATGACAACAAATAGTAACATTAACAAGAGAAAAAAAAAATAATCTAAACAAGCACCGAAGTTTCTTTCCACTTCTTTCGGAACTTCGAGAACTCTTGGAGGGCTCCCTGCGCCTTCAGACGTACCAGAGCAACTTTTCTTCAAGACTGCCGGGGCCCCTCCTGTGGGTTCATTGCCACAAGTTGCCTGAAAGAAAGATCGCTTAAATAATGGGCGGGATTATTTAGAGGAAGATGTCTAATAGAAGCTAAGGAGTTCCTGACTCCTTCTTTAACTTCTATATCGGTTAGTAATCCGATCTGAACGAATTCTAAATCTTGTCTATAATATACTTTAAAGCCGAGACAAACGCCCTTAATCTGGACAGTCCGTGCACACACCATGAGCATTCAAGTCTGATCCTTGCATCAAGACAAATTTCGATTGTACAAAAAAAAAAAAGTTTCACCCCACTGGCATCAGTTCTCAGTAATAACTGGGCACATTTCGGAACTTACGTGAGCACACAACGCTAAGACATTCTACAACGCGAGACGGAGGCTACAAAGGAGGACAAACACATCCATCTCAATTGAGACGCATGTCTTCCTAGCCTCCATCCCGGGTTGGAGAATGTCATATTAACCAGCTCGCCTGCCTAGTAACGTTGTACACAACAATAATTCGGTTAAGAAAGGAATTCAGAGTACCAGTCAATGCAATATTACAAAAAAGCTTGCCTGAAGGGCTTAAGCAGAATATTGCGGTTAATATATAAAACACTGAACATTCATGTCTTTTGGTTCATAATACTTATTCTAACTGATGAGCATAGCCCGGTCACAGGTATATTTATGTGCCCCTGCAGAACAAGAGCCCATGCATTTGCAGTCGAGTGATACTAAGGCGGGTTAAAATATAAGTTGCACGTACCGTAGGATGCATAAGTCCTACTATTGGTTCTACATGACGATATATCTGAATACCAGATTCATATTGATTCTTTCATTATATTGCAACATAATAATATGACTTAAAAAGAAACGGTCCTCCCCAGCAGGTCACGCAGTTACTGCAGCACATCCAATTAATGTGAGTAACGAATTGTAAAGCGAATTGCGAATTGCCAAGCCAGTTGTAAATAAGGGTGTCTAGAAAGCAGCACGTTAACATTAGACCTTTGCCTTTCTTAGTGTAAAGTTTCAACAAAAACATGGTTCAACATGTTTCAGGTTGCTGTTCAAGGTGCCAAACAAACACAAACTCTACAACTCTACAAAACATATTTTTTCAAATTGCTGTCGAAAGTTAGACACTTTGCTTAATGTAATTGGCAATACCTCGGTGACAGTGTAAGCAAGCTGAATGAAACCCTTAAAGGGGCGATGCAACAATTTTTGTACTTTGCGCAAATACCGCTTAGAACGGATCCCTGACGTTAATTACCTATGAAACAAGTGTTCGTTTTTAACCCCGCGCATTAGAAGTCCCAGAAAAAATTAAAGCAAAACGAGCAGCGTTCACCCCCTCAGCTCGCAGCCAGAACAAGCGGCCACGCAATCTGGAGCCGATTATATGCCGCCAATGTTGATTATAGCCACGCGCTGGGGTTGGCAAAGCACAGGACACGCGCTGAGTTCCAGACATTGTTATGGCTCGGCTGTTGTCGTCGTTGCAGCGATTGGACACGGGTCACTACCCGAATGCTTCGTGAGCTAGCAATTATCACGAGCCCAAGTCGAGTGTCCACGCAATGCTCGGGTCCAATCTATGAACCGCATTCAAATATCGTCACTTGGGTGTACTGCGGTCCCCACTTTACGTCATCAGATTTTGCAAAGGAGAGATTGAATGAAAATGATCGCTTTTGTCCTTGAAATTACACCGCAACAAAGGAGTTTCTTGGCCAGTGGCGTAGCGTGCGAGTATCCTTGAGTCCCAGGTGTGCCAGTAACCTCGTGTAGAGTGAAAAACATTCCAATTGAAGATCGTTGCACCGCTCCTTTAATATTTACATGGGAGTACTGCAATACGTTCGAGGAATCTTTATGCGTCTGCTATGCTGTTTTTTTTTTTTTTCTTTTTTCTTTTTTTTTAGATTTGTTTAAAGCCATGAAAGCTACACTTATGCGGTTTGTGCGACTGAGTTATACGCCCAGGGGGCATTACCAGGGTGGCTAATCTTCGCGATAAGTCGGCTAATTAATTGAAATTCGTTAATTATATTTTAATTAGTAGAAGTAGTCGTATGGTTCCAATTCGATATTTGCTGAGCTTCGTTCAAATCCCCTAGATCAGTAATTTTTAGAAGGACTTTGAGCGCGTGAAAAGCGCAACAGTGCGCTGAAGTTACTACTCGTGGAACAGGTACAAGGCTGGGGCTAGCTAAGAGACGGAAAAATCGCGCGGGCGCCTTACCGCAACCGGTAGCCTCGTGCTCCGCAAGTGGTAACCTTTATTGTACTACTACACTTCTCACGCGCTGAAAGTCTTTCTGAAAATGACTCATTTAATGGTTTTCGATAACACTCACCAAGTTTTTAATTGGAACCATATGTCTATTTTCACTAATTAAAAGATTAACAAATTTTAATTAATTAGCCGACATATTGCAAAGATTAGCCACCCACTAAATGTCCCCCTGGGCGTATAACTCGCTCGCACAAACCGCAAAAGTGTAGCTTTCATGGCTTTCTTTAAACAAATCTGTAAGAATAAAAAATATCCTGTATATGTACAGTACTCAGCAAAGGAACACGCGACTGTATTACCTCTTAAGATTACATTAATCTATGACGTAGCGCACAAAATTGTTGCATTATGCGCCATGCTATAGTTGTCGTTCGGCCACCGACAAGTTAGCACTTTTATGAGGTAATGAACAGTTTGTGTGTTTCGACAAGTTTCGGAAACATTGCACAACGTCAGCGGAGGACAGTATTTGAACTTTTTGACTTGTACTTTATACTGTAAACGACTTATTTTTTGCGGGCTCCATATTTCGCGATTGAGGTAAGAGTTGAAGATTTGGAATAATTCGCGGGTTCTAATTTTCGCGATGCGGCGAGATTTCCAATGTGAACACGATTGTAAACCTGAGACTAGGGCAGAAAAGAGAACACAACAGAGGGTAGTGAAAGAGGAAGCAACGTCTCAAACTCAGCTGTAAAGTTTATTTCGAACACGCTTTATATACCCAATCTCCAACGCCGTCTTTATTTATTTCTTCACGAAATGCAATGTCCACTTGACAATTGCACCACTTGAAGGGATCAGAACTGTCCATACGATACATTTTTCCAAAGCAAATTCACAGTGCACATTTTCAAAGGCACATTCATAGTTACCTCTAAACGAACTTCAACGCTGCTGGCAGCTCAGCAGGGTACTTTAGGTTGGGACAACAGTATGTGGCGTACATCAGCTCCATAGCAGAGAGGAAGCTGGCGCCTTCGAAGCACCTGGTGCCATCCAGTGGCAGTCGAAGATGCTTCTGCCTGAAAAAAGTCGATCTTTTTAGTCATAAAGGAACGCTGAACCAAACGTTTCTGATTGCAATTGTGTTTGAGAGCATTAATACCTAGGGCTTTGGGAGTTATACTATTTTCAAACATGGCACACCTTTTGAGTTTTTATCTGGGGAGTAGATTTTCAGTTTCTTCCGGTTAGCATGTATATCCATGAGTTTTATTGCTTTATTTTGGTGATATGTATAGTATCTTCCTTTAATTCACAAGGCAAAACCGCACTCCGTTGCGGTGAATGAACTTGATACTCGATGAAAACAAGTCAAATCCCATATTCTAAAAAAAAGGGGACTTGACACACAAAACCCAATTACAGTTCACGAGCATGCTCATGAATGTGCGAGGCTGCATGCACAATGCGCGAGTCTAGTCGCATATTCACGAGCAAGCTCGTGAATTGCGATGTTGGTTAGGTCATGATGGGCGAAAATATTTGCTTGAAGGCTCTGCAGTAATTTTTATTGGAAGAGCAAAGCTCTGCCACTATGGCCAGGATTCGGGTCGTCCAATGAAAGAACATTAACGCGCGTCGTGCGTACAGCAACTTCCCGTAGAGCTGCACGACGTCGTGCGTGTAGCATTACCCTACATAAAAACGGTGTCCTTCTCAGGCCATAAGCGGGAGTTCACTCTGAGCATGCGCAGCGTTCAGAGAGCTCCAATGTGGCCTCCAGTGAATACCACCTATTACAATAGAGGTTTCGACTCGACCAGGGTAATTTCAAAGTATATTCGTCTATCAGTAGCCCGAGTTATTTCGGAAATATCAGTCCCGAAAAAATGGCATCAATTTAGTCCACAAAACACCTGGAGTGACGGAGCATCTGCGGCGCGCACATGAGCATTAGCAAGACGATGATTGATTACTGGCACAGCGGGGATAAGTTTACTGTGCGACTCAAAATATCGCACGATAATGCGTTGCTATTTCTAAGATGCAAAAGCCTGCATTATTTCTCTGCATGAAGCAGGTGCCACCTTTATTGGACCGCATATTCGGAAAGCTGCCAAGAACGCTCACACGGTCGAGCAGCTGAGGAACGCAGTGCTCCACTCTGCTTTCAGACGCATAAAAAAAAAATTCAAAACAAGCTCTGTTTATCGAACGCTGTATGGAGAATATCTTACGCTTTCGACCTTAGGAATATACTTCGTTCCTTAAAACATTAGTGACCAATGTTCACGTCTTCTAATCCGATCTTCCCTCATTGTCCAATTGCCCCATCCCCCTCCCCGATCAAGCTCTCAACTTTGAACCATGTGAGGTTGAAGTTGGCGGCGAATCTAGTTTAATTCGACGCGCTTAAGTCACGCATGTTGACAGCGGCTTGGCATAATAATGCGGGAATATTGCGGAAACCGTGCTCTCCTAGTGCCCATGCTACTAAGTTGGGTCGTGCAGTATGCCGCCCCGAATCAGGAACTATAAAAGGCCTAGCTTTATGCGGCTCAGAAGACGAGACGCTGCACGATGGGCATCCCGAACTTGGAATATACGACACCTTTAGAGATAGTAAACTAACCTGCGTTAGGAAGAACTTAACGTATACGTACCCCGTCTACGCACCGTAGAACGCCGCTGACGACGCGACAACAACGTCAAACTCGCCTTCCGAACGGGTAGCACTAGGGTGCCTCAATTTCCTTCTGTTAAGGGTGATGCCACCCTTTGTAGTACCCGATGCCGACAGCACGCGCTCACGGGGAAAATACAAAGAAATTGACGAAACCAAAATGTCGCCATAGCACAGTCAGCGCCACAAACGCGTGCAGGGACACGCTCTTTCACGCGCTTCTGAACAAAAAATAAATGTAAAAGTGGGAACAAAATGGCCAGATGTCTCCACCCTAAGCAAAGCGCACATGAAGGCACCCTAGGTAGCACCACTCCACAGCCCCCGGGCCCACGCCGGCCGGCAGCAGCTTGCGCATGTGCGGGAGACAGATGTCTTCCTGCGCGCGGCGTAACTGGGCTCCCGGGCGCTGTACTTCCGCGGTCTGATAGAGTTCCATAAAAATTGCTGGATATCCGGCACTTTCGGGCGCGTTCAATTCGCTTATACCAGTTGAACCGACTATAAACTGTAATCTTGTAAGGTTTTTTTTTTATTGATTAGGATAAGCTCATACTTATTGCTTAAATAGCACATTTCGATGCATATGGTACAGTTCCTGTTTTTGAAAGCAAACAGCACATTATATGCATTTCCAGAAAACGGGACATGTTCTATTCGGTTTTTCCACGTAGATTGATGGAATTTTCTAACAGTGTGGTAAGGAATCCAGTGCGAATAGTAGAAGCTGGCCTCCCCTTGCTCTTGATTCAGACTTCAAGATCTCAGAGCTTGAATTCGCATTGCGTGGGTGTCGACGGAAAAGTGCTCCAGGACCTGATGGGGTAACTTATCAGGCACTACGAAATCTTGATAGATCAAAGTACTCGGCCATACTAGAGGCATTTAATGCTATATGGCGCACAGCTGAGATTCCTGAGGCCTGGATAACATCTACTGTTGCGCCTATACGAAAACCAGGAAAACCAGCACAATCACTTGACTCGTACCGTCCCATCTCGCTTACAAGCTGCGTAGGAAAGCTCACGGAGCGACTTGTGTTACGTAGGCTAACCTAGTATATGGAGACTATAGGTGCGCTGCCTGATGAACTTTGTGGATTTCGCGCTAAACGCTGCACTGCCGATGCAATTGGCGACCTAGCGTCCACTTTAGAGGAGGCACGAGCATCTCACCAGACAGTGTATTGTGTGTTCCTAGATATACACAAGGCATTTGACGCTTTCCCACATGCAACAATTCGCCAGCGGCTACGACATTTCGGCATTACAGGAAGATTGTACAGCTACGTGTGCGCCTTTCTTAAAGGAAGATCCTTTTTCGTACGAGTTCCTGGCGCCGTCAGCAGCCGTCGTTCGGTGACACAAGGTGTTCCTCAGGGCAGTTTTTAAGTCCTTTCCTCTTTAACCTTGCTATGGCCGCCCTTCCGTTTTCTGTGAAAACATTGCCCAAGTCTCCTGCAGCTCTGCACATCGCGATATACGCTGACGATCCAGCACTCTGATGCGTCGGTCCTTCAAGGGCTTCAAAAAGTATCGGCTCACAGCTGCAAAGAGCACTTGACGAGGTTGTGAAGACCACAGAAGACCTCGGGCTCACTATTTCTGTCACAAAAACCGCGTCTCTTTGCTACCGTCCCAACGAAACACCCAGCCGACCCGTAGCTAATGCTCCGAAGATAGGTAACATCCCTCTTCAGCATGTTACGACTCAACGATACCTGGGCGTCCTGATCGACAACCACGTGACCTGGCGCCCTGAAGCAAATCGACTACTCATCCAGTGTCGTCAGCTGATGGGCGTTCTTCGCTGCTTCCGACGAAGGAACTCGGGCCTCTCTCCACAGGGACTTCTAGCTCTGTACCGTGGACTCATCCTCTCAAGAATACTTTATGCTGTACCACTACTTAACCTTGGCAGACACCAGATACAGCAGTTGGAGCAATTTCATCGATGCGCGCTGCGACAGTGCCTTGGGCTTCCACGATTCTTTGAAAATGTAGCGACGCTAGTTGAGGCAAGAGAAAACCCAATCTCGTTTCACAAAAGAAAACGAGCAATGCCCCATCTAGTGCGACTCCAAGACGCTTCATCGACGACATCTCTCCTATCCAAACTCCGCTCACGGCCGCTATCCTGCCTTGGAACTTTTACAATATAATTCGAGGACCAGATCGGACCACCCAAAAGGCGATTCCCACCGACACCAGCCCACACAACCTTACCACCGTTGAATGTGACCGGTTATTTACCGTTCTTCTAACGAAAGTCATCTGTCGCTCCCATCGTAGCTCGTTCCCTCGCTATGGATCACCTAGATAGATGGTATAAATGCTGGCTACATGTCTTCACTGATGGGTCGACTAAGCCCGAAACAGCAACATCTACAGCGGCATTTCTGATCCCGTCCATGGCGGTGCAGCAAGCTGGTAGGCTTAATTTTCATACAACGTCAACAACTGCGGAACTAGTAGCTATCTGTAAGGCTCTTGAGGCGCTGCTTGTACTTGAGCCTCAAGCGGCAGTTATACTAACAGATTCCAGAAGCGCCCTTTGTCATCTTGAAAACCTGGAAGATGCTCCACCACTCGCACAGGAAGCCGCCCATGTAGCCCTCAAAGTTGAAGCCAAGGGATGGAGACTGGCATTTCAATGGATTCCATCTCATTGTGGCATTAAAGGCAACGAGCAGGTGGACTCTGGCGGCTAAGGCTCATGGCCAGGAGACCCCAGAATACTTTATCCCCCGATTCAGTGAGGCCAAGCGTCTTGTCCACCTGATCACACGAATGGGGCATCCTCATCACGGTGTCGCCTCTGGCAATGCTCCTCCTCGCCTACCGGAGTCGAAACTCAGCCGAAAGGAGTCTAGCCTTCTGCATCGCCTGAGAGCGGGCTGCCCGTTTACGGCAAAAACGTTGCACAAGATTTCACGCAAAAATAGTCCGAATCGCGACAGCTCCGGGACCCTGGAGTACACCGAACACGTGCTGTGGTCATGTCCAAAATACGGCAACGCTCGAACTGTGCTTCACACTGCCCTGCAAACATCCCGCACATCGGTGACAACGCCCCGCCAACCGATGTTCCCGAACGGGGGCAAGCGCCTCGCAGAATACACTTTTCGAGCACTTCTAGAGTTCCTGGAAGCAAGTGGCCTCGCAACTCGGCTGTGACGCCATTGCTTTCCGCCACAGAGCTGTGACGCCATTGCTTTCCGCCACAGTTTAGTACTTTTTGCTGCAGATACTTTTAAGAGTACCCGAATTTCCGTTCCAGTGTGAGCATGTGTAGTTTACAATGCGGATGAAACTATACGCCACCCGACTTTTATGCCGCTTGGTGTGACACTTCGTGTCTCCAAACCTTTTATCCGGTGTATCCTAACTCACTCCGCACATTCTAAGTTTTTTCGTTTTTTTCCCTTTTAACGTGGTTTTAGGCATCCCCCCTCCCTCCAATTCTGCAACTAACTATGTGAATATCTTAATATGCCGCCACTATCAAAATCAACCTTCCCCTTCTCATCCCTCTTCTTTCACTCCTGTCTCCCCAGCCCGTGCGAGTCTTTCCCCTGTTATGGGTGGATAATATTTACGCACGGGCTTTTCCCATTTTCACGATTGTCATTACAACAACAACAACAACAACACTCTAGCACGCTCAGCTTCGCAGCTCCGCCTGCGACGTGGGCTCAGTGGCGGTCACGAGAACTAGCGGCGCTGCAGTCGAGTCTTACTTCCGGATTTTCTAGCCCGCAAAGTATGAATAGAACTACTTGAGCTTGGGCGAGTTGGCGATTCATACTAACACTTCACAGCGCAAGGAAACAGACGCACAAAAAATAAATTTCAAACACTCAAAGAAAGAACTCTCACAGTGCGCTGACTCTTAACTCTGTTCATTCATTCATTCATTTAATGGCCAGAAAAAAAACAGAGAAAATTAACCAAAGAAGTCTCGGTTGGCTACTCGGCGTGGGGATGGGGAGTGGGATTACAGAGGACAGGGAAGAGGAACAAATAAAGGTAGCAAAATACAGAGCGCATACAGTCTGGTGGAACAAATCAGTCATCACCGAATAGTGAGAATATGTAAATATGGACACAATGAAAAGAAAAAAAAGATCGCTTTTGTAATGCTACAGTGTCAGAGTTCAAAAGCTCATCTTAGTGTTAGAGTTCAAAAGCTCATCGTCTGTAGCATTCAACATTGCGTTTGGTCGAGTTCAACCGTGAGGTCTCTGGCCACTTTAAAAGACCGTCACATAAGAGATGTCACAATGAAACGGATATTCAGATGTTCCTACAGTAAAGAAAGATGGGGGCTCAGTAAGTGCCGTTTCCGCCTCATAAAATATCTACTGCACGCAGCGTCACCTTCCTGCCTTATCAAGAGCTAGAAGTTATTTGGGTAAGAAATTTAAATCAAAGACGGATAATTAGGCCTGTTTTCTCTAAGTAAACCACCAAGGCGTCTATAGCACACTGTTGGCTTTTTCGATCGTTCCAAGGACCAAGGATCTTGTTTAGGCTGAATGGATCGCTATTTAATTTCTGAATAGTGTCGTGAAGTGCCCGTCTCTCGGTGCTAAACAACTCGCACTCACAGATGACGAGGTGGAGATCTTCAGGGACGTTGCATTGTAAACAGTTCGGACTTGAAATAAACCCGAATTTTTGCATCTGAATATTTCTGAAAGCAGAATTCAAGCGACGTCTATGCAAACAAGTTTCCACGTTTCGAGGTAATTTTTTAGAAATAGAGTTTTCTAGTCCCGGGTCGATTTGATAGAGGTATGGGTAGCAGTTTTTGGTGGACGACCATTGACCCAGGAAAGTGTTTTTACCGAATGATGCCACATGTCTTGCAGCCTCTTGTCGAGTGAAAGGAATGCTTTCAGATGGAGCAAGGTTATGGGCATTTTCTGCTTCAGCGTCAGCCGACTCGTTCTCATGAATTCCTGTGTGTCCGGGTACCCATTGAAAGTCAACTGTATGACCCCTGTTTGGTGCTGCGGCATAGTTGTGAAGTGTTTTCGTAACCAGCACTGGATTTGATGATTTCAAAGGTGACCGTTGTAGCATTTGTTATGCCGCTCGTGAGTCGGTGAATATCGTCCACCTCGATCTCCTTGTAGATCTCCTAATGTAGCATAGGGCCATCTTCAGCGCACCGAGTTCTGCTGCGGTAGAGGAGACAACTCGAACGTGTTCCAGTGCTTCCACAACACCTAGTCTGGGTATGACGAATGCAGATTATGAGCTTTTCGAGCGCGTGGACCCCTCAGAGTAAACGTGAGTGCTGTTACGGTACTTGTCATGTGGAAGGTTTAGTACGTGTTGCAGTACGACTGGTTGAGCTTGAGCTGCCTTTTTTGTAAATCTAGGGATATTAAATTTACGTGGGGTGCGCCTAGAGTCCATGGGGGGCAACCTTGGACCGCTTGGAATTCAGCATAGTTTGGAACGTTGCTGTTACATATCAATAATATTCTGCCAAAACTTGACATTGGTCGGAATTTTGTTATATCTGACACGTGATGTTGACGGCGTTGTAATTTGTGTCTCAAGTGAACACGTAATGCTTCTTGTTTTGGCATAATCGCTAGAGGCGATGCCCTTGCTTCGGCAATAGTGCCGATGCATGATGTGCCCGGGGGTACACCTAGGCAGGTCCTGAAGGAGTTACAAAGCTCTGCCACAGTGATTTTTGTGCCCGATACAGATATATTAGTTAAAACTGGCAAGCTATATCTGAGAAGGCTATTAATTAAAGACGTTTGCAGAATTACCATAGATTTAGAGGATTTTCCCCATGTGGCGCCAGTCAGGAAGCGTAGCACACTGCCGGCCGAGGCCAGCTTGGATTATAGTTGTTTTGTATTGTGATTCCAAGCTAGATTTTTGTCTATTGTAAAACCGAGAAATTTGTGTTTTAGAACAAATGGAATTACTTGTCCAACAAGGCGATAGGAAATCGCTTTATCGACATGCGAGTAAAGGCGATGGCCGCCGTCTTCTCGACGGACTTGCTCATACCACAACGATTTAAAAAAATTACTGATTTTTATGAGTGATTTATGGAGTTTCCTTTGAGTGACAAAGCGATTTGCATTGGTGGCCCATATGCAAATATAGTAGTTTTGAACCCAGTTGAATATTCTACTTCCAAAACATTCATTTTTCATGGCGTTTATGATACAGTGATGGTCAATTGAGTCAAATGCTTTCTCTATGTCTAGACAAACGGCCGACGTTATCTTGCGTTCATGCAGGCCTTGTTCGATAGAGCTGATAAGTTCAATGACGTTGTCTACAGTTTAGCGTTCTCCTCTGAAGCCAGCCATTTCCCTTGGATATAATGACCTGTTCTCGATAAACCATGACATTCTTGCGAGTATCATGCGTTCCATAACCTTACATATGCAGCTACTGAGTGCAATGGGTCTGAATGATCCAAGGTCGAGAGGAGACTGACCGGGTTTAAGGATAGGGACAATTTTTGCTTGCTTTCACTCTGTGGGAAGTGTGCCCGTGAGGAATGATGTATTATAAAATTCCAGGAGTCTAAGTCTTGCAGATTCGTTTCAACAGGCCAACGCAGAATAAGTGACCCCGTCTCGGCGAAGGGAAGTGTGCTTTTTGATATTTGTAAAGCGTTGTTTAGTTCATTTAATGTGAGCCGAAGGTCTAATGAAGCATCACGTTTTAAGGTGTATCCACACGACGGACCAAACTGCTCTTTCGGTCCGCGGGCCGTGTATCACGTGATCTTACGTCACCGGTTTTCGAGGTCCGCCGGCGGTCCGTGGCCCGCGCTTGTGAGAAATGCCAAGCGCCATTTCTCGCCGGACCATGGCGGCGGACCGCGGCGTTTCTAGTATAATTGAAGTGCTAAGTCTAGCAACAAGCTGACTTTTATTGTTTGGATCGGAATCCAAATCCAAAGTCAAGTTCTTTTGGCGGCAACTGTTCAAGACGAAGAAGACGAACCTTTTGTTGTGCGACGATGGCGGCATGGTGCGACGATGCAACTTTTTACTGCACCGCGCTTATGGAGCGATTCCCCGCTTTGTGGCACAATAGATGCATGCCCTTCTCGGTTCATTGAAGTCCTCCTCGTCCTCAATTGTCAATGCCAGGACCACCGCGGCCAAACGTCTCTTTCGTTCAACCTCCATCTCGGCTCCTTACAAATAGCCTCAAAGCAGCTCGCTGCATGCGTTTGGCGGAGCTGTGAGGTCGAGGGTTAGACCGCCCGTTCACTCTGTTGTCTGCTCTTTTGATCCGCCATGTGGATGCTCATTGCAGCCGGACGGCCCGCGGGCCGCGCATCACGTGATCAATCGGTCCGCTGCCCGGCCCGTCGTGTGGATACACCTTTAGGGGTGCAGGATTTTGGAATGGTTGATGTTTAAGTTGTGGGTGTAATAATTGTGCAATTTGCTTGCAAAAAACTTCAGCGACTTCAAAGTCTGAGCATCCGTAGCACAGACTTAATGCTCTGAATGGGTGGCGTTCTTGCGCTCAAGTCTTCAGGCCTCTCACGACCCTCCATACATAAGAGAGAGAGAGAGAACATGTTTATTACATATGATAGGAATCCCGTCTATGAGTGGTGTGCTCTGAGACGAGGGGGTGGGGATGGAGGGTTATAAGGAGGAAATGTGGATGATTATGGTGCTATTAAATGAATTGATGAACCCCAGATTCCCTGATGAATTCAACCAGGAAGTCTAGGATCGCCGTCTGGTGCTGCCCCTGGCCTCTGGGGTGAGTCCAGTCGCTAAGCCTCCTTGGTTCGTCCTGAGCGGGTAATTTTTCCCACGCCGTTTTTCTCTGGTCTTCCAGACCTTTGCACTCCCACAGTAAGCGCTTGATACCTGCCCCCTTATTTTCTCTACAGGCCTTGCAGATAGGGTCTTCTTCCTCCAGTAGCCCAAAGGCTGCCAGTTTGGCGGGCGTTAGTGCAGTGCCGGTTCTGATTCTGCGAAGTCTGGTCGCTTCTCATCTTCGATATCCATTTGGTAGTGGGTCTTCCTCTGTCGGTACGAGTTCCGTGAAGTAGGCTTTCCTAGGTTGTCTTGCCAGTGCGGCCTGCTCCACAGGGTCTTCCGTTTCCTCGTTGTCCTCCCGAGTGGTTGAGCCTGTCGCGGAGCTGTTGCTGCTGGCTGCCTCCGCTGCGACTCGGTGAGCCCACTCGTTCCCGGGAATCTGCGCATGGCCCGGAATCCACTCTAATGTCAGCACGATGCCCTTCGCTTTTAGCTCTATGGCAACCGCTTTAATTCTCTTGGCCGTTCTGCTTTTGGGTTTGCTGTCTCGACACGCCGGGAGTGCTTTTTTGCGAATCAGTAAAAATTCTCGCTCTCCTTGGTCCTCCCGTATTTTTTAGTATATCGATGGTCGCTTCAAGGATTGCCCTGAGTTCTGCTTCGCGCACGGAGGAGTTCTCCGGTAGTCTTGTGGTGCTTTCTCTCCCTGTCTTGGGGTCGATCCAAGCCGTGACCGTGCTTATGTCAGTCTTAGATGCCTCCGTGTATCTGATTTCCTCTTCGTGCGCGTGTTCGTCGCACCACTTAGCGTGTTGTGTTGCCGCTCGTGCTGTGCGTCCTTGGTTATGCGCCCTGGGCAGGGGTCGATGATCAACGATGTTTGTGTCTTGCCACGGTGGTGCTGGGTCTTCCAATGGAAGTCTCCCCTCTGCCTCGTAGCCCATGATTTCGAGTGGCTTTCTACCGTGGTTTGTTCTCTCAAGCCTTTGAAAGTGCGCTATACTCTGCACCTCCGACCGGTCTTGAATCTGGTTCGTTCCTGCATTATTCTTTAGGTCTTCCAGTGCTGTATAGTCGGGAAGTCCTGTGACACGTCTCATGGTGCGGTGATTTAGTCGTTCTAATCGCTTCCATTGCGTTTTGGTTAAGTTGAGCCAATTACAGCTATATAGCGCCTTAGCCGTTTGTAGCGCGTTTGTCAAAATCCTGATTGTGTCTTCATCGGCTCCCCAGGACTTGGATGTCGTCTTTCGCACGAGCTTTAGAGTCTGTCCCCATGATTTTTCTAGAGCTGGTAACCATTTCGTACTGTGGGCGGTTTCTTCGAACGTCACGCCGAGTATCTTTATTTCCTTTTCTCTCTTTATTTTCTGTCCTTGGATGTGTAAATCTACTTATTCCGCGACGCCTTTTCGATGATCTCTCGGCCTGGTTACGACCATTAATTGAGTCTTTTCAGGCGACGCCTGAATGCCGACATTCTGGAGATACTCGAGCACTTCATCTATCCCTTGCTGCATGGTTTGTTCCTGGTTAGCCATTGCTTCTCCCTTTTTCTATAAGGTGATGTCGTCGGCATATATAGTAAATCCAAGGCCCGTAACGCGTCTGAGTCTTGCTGGAAGACGAGCCATCACCATGTTAAAGAGGGTTGGTGATATTACAGCCCCTTGCGGGACCCCCTTGCTGTTGGAAATCTCTGGTCCCCTTGTTTTTCCGATTTTTACTTGAAACTTTCTGTCCGTGCGGAAGCTACGTATAAACCGAAGCGTTTTACCCCTCATACCACAGTCTTTGGCACCTTGAATGACTGCCCAGTGAGGAACCTCATCAAATGCCTTTTTGATATCCAGCGCTACAATAAGCCTTGGGTCTATCGCATCTTTGTCGGCCATCACTTCCTCGTAAAGGAGTTTTAGACTGTCCTGGGTGCCCATTGCCTCCCTGAAACCAGTCTGCTTGGCATCAAGTCTGTCGTAAGTCTCCAGGTACCACTAAATTCTACGCAGTACTATCTTCTCCATTGTTTTGCATACGTTTGATGTCAGTGAGACCGGCCTGAAGTTTTCAATCTTATCTTGCGGTTTTCCTGGCTTGGGTATAGGTGTGACCCAGGACAGCTTCCAGTGGCTGGAAAGCTCCCCTGTATCCCATATTCGGTTGTACTCTTCAAGCCAGCTCTCTTTAGCTGCAGCCGGGAGGTTCTTGAGAGCTATATAAGTGACGCCGTCTGGCCCAGGTGCACTGTTCGTTTTGGTCGTGTGCACTGCCTCTGGGAGCTCACCATGTTGATCGCTTCATCCATGCCAGGTTCTTTGGCGGGCGGACCCTCCAACCTCTCCGGTTGTGCCTCATCGATCTGTCATGCAGGTTTGCCTGAGGGAAGAATAGTTGAGCGGCTTGTGTGGCAAGCTCGTCTTCCGTTATGTTTAACCGAAGTGCAAGATTCTGCGCTGCATTTCTTGTGCGTCTCTTCTTCGCTTCCATGCGGGGGTACGTGCGCCAGGCCTTGCCGAGTCCGGTTCTTGCATTAAAGGACTCGCAGTGAGACCTCCACTTGAGTCGGCTGAGTTCTTTGCTGTACCTGGTTGCTCTTGCCGACGCTAGATTGAGCTTATCCTTGTGTCGTGTGGTTCTATTCCTTCTGAAACGTTGCAAGGCCTACAGTCTGCTAGCCCACAAGTTTAAGAGGTGCATGTCTGGTGTTGGGTCTCCAGGCTTGACCATGACTGTGGTTCTAGCCTTTGACATTGCCTGCTGGATGCTTGCCTCAATGCTGCTTTTCTCGTCAAGGTTCTGTAGTAATATCTCCCTGAAGTGGTCCCATCGGATGATCGGTCGTGCTTCTTTGGTCCTGCCGTCCTTATGCTGCTCTACGGTAATATCTATGGGGTAGTGATCGCTTCCAAGATTGTCCCTCCATGGAGTCCATCGAATAGACAGGGACTTTGAGGCCCACGTTAGGTCAGGAGTGGTGTCATGTTGCCGGGCTTGCTTGGCTAGCCTGGTCTTAACACCACTTTCGTTTTGTAGTGTGAGCCCAATCTCCTCCATGGCTTTGGCGATGTCCCTACCCCTCCTAGTCGTAATACGGTAACCCCAATTCCTATGTTCTGCATTAAAATCACCTCCAATGACCAGCTCATCTTTATTGGCCAGCTCTGACAGATCGCAGATCCAGCTTTTTGTTTCTCCTTCTTCTGGTTTGGCCTTATGTCTAATGTAGACTGAGGCCACCACAAGTCGCTGCTTGCCATTTTTAAGGAGCACCGCAACCACCTCTCTTTCTTCTGAGCAGAGTTTTGATGTGTCTAGTTGTGCCTGAGGGATGTGTCTAAGCACACCCACAGCTGCCCAGCCTTTTTTCTCCATGGGGCACTTCTCTCTATAACTAGGACGCGTTCGTATTGTAGGTACGGTGCAGAAGTTATAACACGGTAGCGTCATGTGGGGCGTTCTGGTCTCTTGTAGGAGTAAAACCTGAGGCGGGGATTGGTGTTCAAAGCGGAGCTTAAGTTTTGCCCTCGGGCCTGGAAAGAGGAGCAATTCCATTGAGTGATCCCGGTCTTTCTCGTGGTAGTTCGTCCAATCGTTTGGGTTCTAGCGTCCAGGCAGTAGGTCTTTTATCAGTTCAAATACGTCTTGGCGGATTTCTTCTAGCACTTGGAATATGACGCCGAATCCTGTGTCTACCTTGGTTTCTATTCGTTGCAGTTCGGCTTTGGTAGCGTGCCGCTGGTCCACCCGTGCCGTGTCTTTCTCTTTCGTTTCAGTCAGCTGCGGCTGCGGTTTCGGATTGTTTTCATTGGCGATTATCTTGGCCCAGTCTGGAACCCAGTCCGCTGTAGCCCGTTCTTGTGAACCGCTCGGGTAACAACTGTTGACTTGGACCGTGGATTGTGTTGAATCGACTACTTTAATCGCATCCGCATAGCTGGACCTCAGCGGTCGCAGTGGTTGTCTTAGCTGTGAAGATTTCTTCCCTGGAATCTTGCGCTTGGGGCAGTCCTTGCTCGTAGCGACATGGGGTCCGTTGCAATTTCGACAATGCGGTTCCCTTTTGCAGTCCTCCATATCCTCTTCGTGGATGTAGCCACAAGATCCACATCGACGCTCGTGGCAGGGGCAGGCGTCGGTCATATGACCTAGGCCATGGCAGTTATGGCACACTATCGGCCTTGGTCTGTAGGGTTTTACGTTGAAGATTTGTCTAGAGAAGACCACCTTTTTAGGCAGCCGAGTGCCCTCGAAGTTGATGACTAAAGCATTACTATCTTTTCCAATAAGCCTTGCGTAAACGACTTTTGCCGTCCGGCACTCCAGATCGGCTAGCAGAGTCTCGGGTGTCTCTTCACTGGCATCTCCGTTGAGATAAATTACCCCTCTACTGTGATTATTTCCCATGGCTTTGTACGGTCGCAGGGCGTGTGCTCTGTCTTTCTTGTTCAGTTCTGTGATTTTAAGGAGTTTTTCTGTCGTCTGTTCGTTGCGTGTGGTTATTGCGATCGTGTTCGTCCTGGGTTGGATTTGTATCCTATATTCTTCCTCGCACGTAATTTCCGCTTTTTCCACAGCATTCTTAATCTTTCTTGATCCGAATGTTTTCACATCCTCGCGGCATATAGGCTTGAGTACCACCGTTTCTGTAGGTGCTTGGCCTTTTGTCTTTTCTTCGGTCTCATCTGACGCTTTCACATCTAGATTTTCTGCTGGCGTCGTAGCTCGTTTGCGTCGACGCTTGTTTCTGCTCACTTGCCAATTGTCTAGCTGGGAAACATCGTCTAAAAAGCCGTTTCCTTCACCGGCAAGCGTAGCTTGCGACACTCCGAGAGAAGCGTTTGTTTTACCTTGCGGGTCGTTCAGTGCCGGAAAATCATTCGAAGGTGGATGGTAGACCATTTTGCAGTCGGGCGTTGGCTGGGTCGCTGTCCCTTCGTTTGGGACGTCTTGTGGAATGGCGCTTCCTAGATTCAACGTGCCTTGCGCGTAGTGGACCAGAAGTTCAGTTATCAGTCTTCCTACGTCTTCTTTTGAAATTCCCAGATGCCTGAGAAGTCCCGTGTCAAGTTGTATGTCAATAGTCATGACATCGGACGTCGGTGACTGCGTTGCATTCGCCGGGGTCTCGGGCCCGCAGGTGCCAGATGTTAGGCTTACCGCTGACTCCATCTCCTCGATTTCCGAATTTGCCGATATGGACCCCACCGGGTTCAGAATCGGTGGACCGAGGGTCCCTTGATTGCCCATGGCATTCTCCTCGATGATTGGGGTAGTGCTGGGGGGCTAACACCCCCCGAACGGAATGTAGAAACGGGTTTTGGTGGAGCGTTGAGAAAATCACGTCCGCCCGAAACGAAAACTTCTTCCTCCCCCTCCATACATGAGATAGACCTTTCGAAGTGTCAAGAGAGCTGCAGGATTCGCGCCATCAACGACGGCTAAGAACGTCTAAATAGCTGTGAACCTTTTTTTTTGTGCATTCCGAGCTGCACGAAAATCCTCTACAGATTTGTTCTTCTTGCATTCTGTTCAGCTCGTCTTCGAATATCTCGCAATCTTTCATATTCACCATTAATGTCAGTACAATGGAAAGGTACATGTATCTTTTTTGACGACAGTTTTAGGCAATGACCAATAGACGGTGCAAACACCTTGTTTGTTGTTGCTGCAGTTATACATTTCCCTGCTAGTTCTGAAAAAAAGGTTCCAGTCAGTATATGAAAGGGCGCTGGATGTCTTACAGCCGGCAACATCACGAACTGTGAGAAGAATAGGATAATGATCATTACCTTGAGTTTAGAGATCTGTAGTCCATGAAACGTTTTGTAGAAAGCTTGAAGAGACAAAACTCAGATCCAGAGCACTGCTCACCGTTGTTCCTCTATAGAACGTGGGGCTTCCGTCATTGAGTAGCACCAGATTCAATTTTGAGGTGAGTTCGCTAATCGTGTTATTCCGTTTATCATTTCCGATGCCACCCCAAAGCAAATGTTGTGCATTAAAGTCTCGGCAAAGTATATGAGAAGAAGGAGTGTCTTGAATAAGCCTTTCAAACCTTTGGGTATCGAATGTTGCTCTTGGTTGTTTGTGCACCGATATCAACGTAAACTTGCGCGATTTACTTTTAACTGTTATGCAATCATATTAATTTGTGTCATCAGGTGCCACTTCATAATCTATGTAATTAAAATCTTTTCTTACGCCTATTAAAACTCTGCTCACCCCATTTGACTTTTGTGACCTAACGAAGGTATATCTTGAAAGTTTATGGCAATTTTTTCAGACTCTGAAATTGTAATTAAAGGAAACTGGTGTTTCCACGTGAACTGTCTTAGATCTCCAAGCCTTGATTTAATTCCATTAGCATTCGACTAGAAAATAGTCGCTGCATTTAGAATAACTTCAAATGTGTCTACACTACCAAGGCGTAGATGTACGGAAGTGCAAAGTCGACCAGTTTAAGTAAAACTTTCGCCCACTCTGATTGGCTGTCATTAAGTAAGCGGTGAACATAATCAATTACGACATTAATTGCTGTCCTACAAAATGACCATGTTTCTTCTTTAGCGTTATCAGTAGAGGGCTCATTTGTTCTTCGGTCTTTGTTTAACTTATTACGATCTTGTGTATTTGATTGCATTGCTGCAGTTGGGGTGCTACGTGGGGGGTAGGTGGATGTTTCTTGTCCTGCACATTTTTACAGCGTCTCTATAGCTACACTGTGGAAGCCCCTTTTTCTTGCGGGACTCAAGATTGGGTGTAATTGCTTGAGCAGCAGGGTGCTGGCTGGCAGCTTTCTTGCTAGCTTGTTTAAGTGGTTGCAGGGGCCTTAAAAGCTCTAGACGTGGCCCCTCTTCTGGCGTGTTTTGTGGCCGCTCTGTCGTTGTTGCGAAATCTTCTTTTGTTCTTGGCAAGTTCTCTTTGTTCAACTTGTTTGGGACAGGAAGCTACAAGGTCATCGTGTTCACTGCCGCAGTTAACACACAGGGGAGAAGCGTCGCAGCTCGCTCGACTGTCGCTGCCTCCACATCGACTGCACATCTGATTCTTCGTACAGACCACAGTCTTGTGGCCACAACGGCCACAGTTGGCGCATTGCAAGGCGCGCTCTTCGAATTCCCAAACTTGGTACCTGACCCATGAGAGCAGCACGTACTTGGGCATTTTTGGACCATTAAAAGGGATCCTGACTACTTGAGATTTTCCTAGTCTTCTGGCGTGGATCACGGGTATGTCCGAGGTTAGCCCAGTTTTTAGGAGAGCATCATCAACGTTGTCGCCAACGCCCTTGATTACGCCGACGGCTCCATCGCGGGGTTCGGGCTAATATGACTTCACAGTCACTCCACACAGGGATATGTGTTTTAGAAGCGATCGAGTAGCCTGTGCGTTTCTGGTGTCTACCGCGATCAAGTTCAGTCGGTTGTTCGGGCGTATCATCTGGATGCTTCCTGGGCAGTGGTTTTCCAGCTCGGAGGAAACTCTCATGGTGCTGAGTTTGGTGAGGGAATCTGTGTGGTTCGCTGGTACTAATAGGACAGTTGGTTTTGATCGTGCAGCCTTAGGCGGTGACTCGCTTGGTTTGGGACGCTTTCTCGATATTACCAGTGTGTAGCGGTCGAGCTCAGATCTTTGAGCTGTTGCAGAATCACCCATGTCGTCGTCGGTACTACGAGGTGTACCTTGGCCGGGTGTCAATGACGCTTCACTGCATTGTGAAAGTGATGAAGGAAGAAGGCCTGCAGCACTAGAATCAATAGGAACGTCATTTGGGTTGCTCGGTTCAGCAGAGTAAGAATGTTCTATGACTTGCTGTGGCGAGTGTGTTCCGTGATCGTTCAGCTCGGTGTTTTGCATGGTGTTGAAGAGCCAAAAGCACCACACACACTCAAGGCGTGGGGCGAAGGATGGTAAATATGAAGTGCTGCAGCTGTAGTCAGTAGGCGAATAAATTATGCGATTACTTCAGTTGATATGATGGAAGTGATCAGAGAAGTCACCTACTGTTCTGACTCGTCGTCGTCGCTTCCTCTTAACTCTGTGGTGTGTTACACTTCGTCTTCCTCCTCTTTTTTTTGCTATTATACACATGGAAGTAAAAAAAGGTGGAAAAAGAAGCTTTCCACGCGGTGGTAGCAGACAATGCGCGAGACATGGAAGTAAGATCCGACTGCAGCGCCGCTAATTCTCCTGACTGACACCTGGGCCACTCGCCTCCGCGGGTGAGAATAGGGAGCTGTGAAACTGAACTTGCTCTAGTAACGTTGGTTTTAGCACCGTTTTTAATGCAATGAATTTGAAAGAAAAACGCCATAAATGACCAAGTATTTCGTCGGCCTGACTGAGAAATTTTCCAAGCTACCTAGTACGTACGAAATCTTCGGGATATTTGCTCTTGTGATCGAGAGCAGGGAGAAAATGGACTCACTTTTCCCCAGATAAATGCATTACCGGAAGTCAATTTCCAACCGGTTGCTGTCTGCTTCAATATGCGTCAGCACATTAGCGCCAGTTGAACCTCTAGCGTACATTATAATAACTCTATGCACCCATATTTGTAAGCACTGCCCTCTATTGTAGTATTCTTAATCGTAGATCGATGCTTGCCTTGCTGGGGTCGAGCGGCACCACCAGCAGCTACCGCTTGACACCAGCTAAAGCATTCAGCTCTAAAGGAGAACGGTGAAAACTGAGATTGCTTACCTTACCCTACAAAAAATAGTTCAAAAATGAACCGGAATGAATCCGGAATTTCAGTCCGTCATATGGGCCCATAAACAAACCGGTCTTCTAGAAACCGTAAAATGAACCGGGAATAACCAGTCCGCAAACCCAACCGGAATCGATCGAAGCGGAAGCTGAACCGCATCTTGCCCATCCGTAGAGCTTCACTTGAGTGGGCCTAACCGTATATTAAAACGTATCAGGCAACACCGGAAAATGAAAGAAATAGTTTAATAGATTGGCATACCTACTATGTTTCAGCTTCTGATGTACTTTAGCTGATGCTACGAGCCATCCCGGGAAATCCAGTGCTGAAAGCATGTCACCTGACTTTCCGGTAGGCCACAGCTGCGCGGGGTGTTGCCAGTTATGTGACACGCTCGCCGTGCTTGTTTTTAAGGAGCAGCTTGTAGCATCTGCTGCACTGCATATGAAGGTGAAACAGAGATACCCAAAAGAGAAACCCTTCAACGCGCCAGACCCTTAAGCCCAAACCCCTTAACCCATCCACTCATTAGACGCCCAAATGATTGTGACCCATAGACAAAAATGCTGTTAAAAACGTTATTGGAAATTTATTGCAGACATCTAGTATTACAAGCATACTATAACTCAAAAACACGATAAAAAACAGCGTTTGTTCAAACCCAGGCGCAAGCAGCTCTAGAGGAAAGAGATTATATCAAATAGGAACATCTGATTTCTTTATCACAAAGAAAAATAAATTTCAAAGTACTCACAATGCCGCTGGGTAAATTCCTGTTGTACTGTAGTTCAGGTAATTAAACCGAGCAGGTGCACCTCACGGACACCTACACAGTCTCAGTAAGCACGTTTAGCGAAAACCATGAACTCGCAAGCAGCACTCGCCGCCGTTGAGAAATCATGATAAGAGTAAAGGTTTCGTTCATGAGGCCGTCGCGCCGGTGTCTTCGGCGCACTTTTCGCTCGCTGAATGCTCCTGAAGCAGGACGGACAAAGAGATATCGATCCATCTTAACAAAACCCAACATTTTAATTCTAAAGTACCCACATTCGTTTCAAACCGACGTGCCACTTTCTCATGTTCCACTTTTCCATACTCCGCTCGCTTGCACTCCAGCTTTCTTACTGATCGAGTCTTCACTTTCCCAGCTGTGGATCTTCGCGGCTGCATCCGGCCGCTATGGGTACGAAGTTCACAGCTTGCCCCCAGCGCGTGATTATCTCGGCCGACGCAAGCCCTGGTGCAAGGTTCAGCTCGCTCCTCGCGTGCATCCTCTCAGCAGAGAGAATCCGAGGCCGTTCTCGCGAAAGTTCCAACATAAACAGGGAGACTGCAGAAAAGCTATCAAAGATACTGAAATCATACTTTCCTCTTGTGCATACATCTAGCAGTGGCATCGAGTTAGTTTTTGTTTTTGTTTGTTTTATGTGGTGAAAATTAAATATAAAAAGGTTAGTTGACAGTTATCAAGAAATTTAAAAAAAATAATTAAAAAATAACAAAACGAGGTTTTAGCATAATAATGAACAAGTATTGCAGACTGCATAGAAAAAGCTAGATGGAACCAGATGGCAATGACTTGCGCAAAAATCGCCGTAATGTCGCTGTTTTTGGCGCCGCGCATCAGCTCGTCTTCTCCTCTCTGAGCTCTGATCGACGCAGCCCGTACGGGATCAAGATGGATTGTTTGCTACTTGATGTTTCAAGCGTACACATGAACGTCTTCGGCATCAGATGGCTGATCTGATTTTATTTTGAACAAGCTATGCCAAAGTATGGTTTTTGCAAAGCGGATATTTTCAGTCTAGACTTCGTCCAATTTGCCTTTTAAGCGAATTTGGCAAGGAATGGTTTGCTCGAATCGCATATTGTTTGTCTGGAATTCCTTAAATTGTATTTTTAACCGAATTCCAAGAATCACGGTTTGTGCGAACCGCAGTTTGTCTTTCTGGAATTCCTCCCATTTGACTTTGAATCGGATCAGGAAAATTCACGGTTGGAGCGAGCCGGAATTTGCCTGTCCGGAATTCCTCCAATTTGGCTGTGAACCGGATTCGAAGATTCACGGTTTGTATGAAGCGAAAGCCGCCTATCTGGTCTGACTCCGGTTTGATCTTAGTCCGGATTTCACTTTCCGGAGTGATATCAAACCGTTATTTTTTGCTAGGGATATAGAAAGTTGGTTTCGGCACTGGAACTTTTATTGTGTTTTACGGAAATGACAGTTAATATTCTGGGTTCAGATATCAAGAGCCATAGAATTCCAATCCTTTATAATCAAATATTTTTTGGTTGAGGGTCGATGGTTGCGACTTTATTTGGCGTAAGTTGTAATGCGGTTCAATGATACAGCGGTTACCGAGGGTCAGTGTGGAGTCGTTCTTGATATCGAAGTCATCAGAGCGTAGCACACGAAAAGTTAGAGGGCATTTATTGTTACATTCACATCGTTTCAAGCGCTAGCACAAAATACTTCTGGTGCGAGCTTTTGTTTCGAATTGCAGTGAGGGCTTCTGTGACGAACTAAAATTTGGAGCGTGTCGTATCATATCTTGAACTTGTCATTCATTTACCAACTAAAGGGTGAGACGCCAGTAGAGTCGGTGGTGCTCGGGCACATTTGATATTTTTAATCCACGTTTGAACGCGTGACATATACCGATTAGATCTCTAAACACCGGATATAATGATCGCATCACACCATAAAATACTCGCCTTCGAGCACCGCGTACAAGCTTAAATATTCCTACTTGTGTTTCTCCCTTAGAGTTGCGTGTACTGCCTGGTGTAAAGCAATGGCCACCGGTGTTGCCACTGACGAGCTCCCAATCCGCGATCCATCCTAGTGCAATATGGGACCAGACCATAAGACGTTGAACACGATTGTACTGGAGGAAGAGCAACGACGTTGGAGGGACGCAATTTGACGAAAATTATTCCTGCGGACGTACAGCGACCACAAAGCCATCATCAAGAAGAAGGATTTCTCTGATAAAACAAGAGGAAGCTAGCTACTATTCCAGGCTCCGGCGGGAACTTTCGGAACAAAAACTTGGAGAGCAAAGTTGACCGAAGAGCTGGTTACCCTCTGCACCATTTGTGGCACGGGTATTGAAACAATAGACTAAATAGTGATTGCTTGCCGTGGTCTGACCCCGCCGCCGCAAACTGAATCGATCGCTGCGGCCCTGGTATTAACTGTGATTCTGGAGACCGTAGAGGAGAAAGCAGAGGGGGTGCCCCAAGCGGAGGACAGACGGGAAAGAAAAGGGCCGAGGTCTTCGAGGGCACAAATCGACAACTCGATAACTGGTGGCCGAATATTTTTTTTTTGAAGTGCACATACTTATGTCAACATTCTTCACCTTATCTTCCTTTCATTTACTCTCACCTACAAGCGCCATTCTAATCATTATGTTTACATATATACTCCGTTTCACCTTATGTTGTACCGCAGACAAGCCTGGAAGCGGTAGCTCATAGCGGTGGATGGATGGATGGATGAAAACGTTTATTGGAAAAAACTCAATGACCGAAGTCACCGTAACGCGGTGACCTTCTGGTCTGACATCGTCTTTTGGGTAATTTGGGGAAGGGTTTTAAATGCAGGAGGTCAGGCCGCCTATGGAGATATACTCTAATAGTCATCTCAGCATCCGAGTCTTTCGTTGGAATCACCCGCCGGGTGCGTCCATTCCCGGAGATTGCTCCGCCCGTCGATTTCTTCCATCTTGCTGAAGATGAGGCACCTGTAAGTTTTGAGACCTTCACAGTCCCACAGTATGTAGTGCAAAATGGGGCGCGAGTCGTCCTCCCTGCAAAGCTTGCACCGGGGGTCATGTGGTACTGCGTAAGGGTGTTCTTTCTTGAGGGCATAAAGTTCGAATTTGTATTGGAGGTTAGGAGTCACCGCTCCGCCAGTGCGAATGCGAAGTAGCAGCACCATTTCTTTTCTTCGAAATGTGTCCTTCGGAATAGGGTGTTCCTCTGGGGACCAGGATCTTCATAGGAGGCGTTTCCTTGTTCGTTGGTCTGGGCGCAGTTCTTCAACGGGGTCGCATGTATCCTGGTCCTCATGAGGATTGTCGTTGCAATCACTCGGTTGCGGGTGTGACGGGCTGACGTCCGAAGGCCGGGGCTGCAGGGACGGTTGCGTGAGGTTTCTCATCGCCTGCTGCGCGGCTACGTGTGCAAGCTCGTTGCCGGGTATTCCTTCATGTCCGGGGACCCGCCTGACGCTGATCCTGGCCTTCTTGATCCGGTATAGTCGGATGCGGAGTCTAAGATAGCTTTTATGGTGGGACTTGCAGAGTGTGTTGTCTAAGCTCTATAACCACTTCTTGGGAGTCTGTATAGTGAACTACCTGCTGGTCAGTTCCTAAGTAGGCTGTAGCCCTTTCAACGGCCTGCAGGACAGCCTTGCGCTCTGCATATTCTGGTGTGCGATGGCCTAGGGGATTGCCTTGGGACACTGTCCAGGTTGCGTGTTTCTTGAGGTAGGTGACTGCAGTGGCCCAGCCTGTGGTGCCGAGGCTAGCATCTTCGTAAGCCACCATGGTATTAGGGGTTGTTAGTATCTGTGCTAGGTCTTTCTTGTGTTGTCTTGCGTAATGTTCCCGGCGTTTCTTGTGTCTATCTGCATTCATGTTCTTGGGTAGGGGTTTGGAGCATTCTGTCACATCGATGAGTTCCCATGGAGGGGGTCTTTTGGGGATTGGAGGATCTGCCTGGATTTGTACGCCCATGAATTTCGCAATCATCCTGCCTTCGTTTGTATGTTGCAGGCGAGAGGCTTGAGCGACTTTCTGCTGCTGGATCAGATCAGCGATATCCGGGATGAAGATACACTTGGCCAGCTCTTCACTCCGGGTGTGTTTCGGGAGTCCGAGGATGGTTCCTCTTGCTTCATTTAGCAAGGTCTTGAGTCGATTCTGATGTCGCCAGGTGAGGGTATAAAATCCCGCCGCATAAGTAAATATTGAGACTAGCACCGACATCACCAGCTTCTTTGCAGTATTTTCCCCCACGCCGCTTATCTTAGGTGAGATACGCTTAACCAAATTGATGCCTTGTTTCCATTTTTTAGGTGTCTCTGTGATCCAGCCTGTGGTGTTCTTTGGCGAGTATCCAAAGTTTACTCCTAAAATGTTTATGGAGCCTTCTCGTTGGATTGGGTTTCCGGCAAAGGTAAGCCCTAGGTTTTTGTTGTTCTGATTCCTTCCATATATTGTGTACTTTGTTTTTTCAGGTGAAGGGTACATTCGTACTTTGTTAAGATATGATTCGCTGGTGTTGAGTCCTCTTTGCAGAGCTGCTGCTTGCAGTTCGGGGTTCCCTTCGTGTGTCCATATGGTCACATTATCTGCGTACACAGTGGCTTAGAGGTGGGGAATTTCATACAGTTTCCATAAGAGCGGTGCCATTACCATATTGAATAGAGTTTGGGATAGTACGGCTCGCTGCGGAATGCCAATATTGCTTGCCTGTGTGCGTCCTTCCCTGCCGTCTTTGCCACAACCAGATCTAATCTTGTAGGTGCGTCCCGTGAGGAAGGATTTGACAAGGTCGAGTTGTTTTCCGTCAAGACCCTGTTGCTCCATATTGTCTATTATGGACTTGTGGGGGACAGTATCGAAGGCCTTTTTGATATCTGTGGATGCAATCACTCGCATTTGTTTCTTGGCTGGGTGCATGTCTACGACGTCTTTATAGATCATAGATAAGCTGTCATGGGAGTGATAAGATTTGCCCTAAAGCCTGTTTGCGTGGGATGGAAGATGCCTAGACTTTCTGCGTTGTATTGGATTCTGTAAAGCACCATACGTTTAAGTACCTTACCCATGATTGATGTTAGCGAAATTGGTCGTGCGTTTTTGGGAGCTACATTAACGCACGAGAGCTTGTGCCACCGAGATGTGCCCTAAAGAAAGGAGCTCGCGCTTGTAGCTATTCCTGCGGTACAGCCTCAGTGGCACAGCAGGCCTCTATTGGTATGGGCTCCAGCCTTTATGCTGTATTTGTAGCTTTCCTAAGCCGGAGTAAATATTATTATTATTATTATAAAATCTAATGAGTAAATTCTGGCTAGAAAAAATGGGGTGTGTGTATGTTTATACAGCCTAGAATTTTGTCTGCCTCAATGGCGACTTGTTTCCCAGGTGTAGATGAAAAATTTAGCCAGTGCGGTACAACCGCTAACCTGGGCCGTTTAACGTGCACCACGCAGTAGTGATACACGACTGCACACCGGCACGCTGCTCATCCAGATCGAAATGGGCGGGGATAGGGTTTAAACCCAGGGTCCTGGGTTCTGCAGTGCGAGCTTTCACTCTACGCGCTCCGAGCTGGTGTGCGCTAACCCACTCGGCCACCGATGCCCCATAAGTAAAGTTCTGACTCGATCCAATCCCCACCCCTGCCCGTTTCGATCAGGAGGAGCATCGTACCGACGTGCGGTCATGTATCACTACTGCGTCGTGCAAGTTAAAGACCCCAGGGTGGTGGTTAGACTGGCTAAATTACTCCTCTACAGCAAGTTACTCGTCGCATTCTTTGAAATGGCTGGCCAACTACATGCTGTATAAATATACACACAATTCCAATTATTATTATTTTCTGACTCTGCTCACCGGATATAAAGGGAAGAGCCAACATAACCGCATCTAATCGAATCTTGAATTATGAAACTTCCGGGATGGGGGAAAACATCGTTTTTCTCTCGCCCCGCAACTAGAAGGTGTTCGCAATTTTATCGCCAATGACAATATTTCGTATTTTGCCTCTTCCATAATATTTTACTCCATCCAGGTTCTAATGTCTTGATTATTTTTTTTTTCGTCGCCCATTCGGTTTTTGTGAACTACGTGGCTGAGGACGAAGGTCTTTCTGCAACACACGAGGCGTGACCGACCTGCACGTTGTCTGCGCGAGGCTCAAGGATACCAAACACACGCGCGCGATCCAAGCCAGCACATCGTGTTCAAGCCCAACGAAGAACGGTAAGCCATCGTTTATAAGCAAAACGGCGTTCTTAGCGCAGAGGCTCACTCGCTTTGATCAGTTTATCTTATCAGCAGGTTTGTTGGCATTACAAGGGTTGGAGGTAAGCGAGGATATTTGAAATGAACTGATTGCTGGGCCTCCACTGCCGAAGGTCTCCCGAAGTGGCATCGCGTCTACCCGTATTCGAAAACCTTCTGGCCAAAGTGGTTGTTCTCTAGATGATCGTCGTTAAACAGCAGTAGGAGGTTGTTTCTAAGACGAGGAAGTAATGTTATTTTGTGAAATACGAGGGATATTAGAGCCTTACTTCCGTATCAGGAGGGTGTAAGCCAATACAGACTGCCCAAGAACCCGGATGAAGCCTTTAAAATGACCGTGTAAGTAGGCCTCGTACCGGATCACGCTACGATTTATCACAGAGGTTCCCAAAAATGGTAGAGGCATTGCGTCAATACTACAAAACATTTACCTGAGTAAAATTTAAAATAAAAACACGATACGTTATTTTCCTTACCTACGGCGCCCGTCTGCTATCTACGCACCCCTTGACTGGCCCATAAACCGGCAGATGGCGGCATCGGCCCCGGCGCAAATTTACCATCCGGTGACGCCAAAAGCAGACGATGTATTTGAATCAAAAACGGCGCCCACTCCATAAATTGCGGTAAATGAACACAGAAATAGAACCGACGGTTCGTCGAGGAATTGCGACTCTATGCTTGCTTTTAGCGCGTCCGGGCGGTAAGCTTGCGCCGGTGCGACTGCCGCCATCTGTTGGTTGTTGCGCCAATCAGGGGGTGCGTCGATAGCAGACCGCTGCCATAGGTAGACAAAATTTAATATATTCTTTTTTTTTTTACTATTTTATTCGTTTTTTTTTGCGATGCTTCAACCACCTTCTAACACCTCTGTTTTAAATTGTAGCGCGATCCGTTACCTAGCTGATTTATTCGGTCATTATAGAAGGTATTCCTAGGACGCCGTACTTGAGGTTGATGTATAGAGCGCATGCTCAGAACGAGCTCATACAATAGGCTGCCAAGACCGGCATTCTTAATGGTGCGGAATACACGTTGGAGAAGAACCGTAGCAGATCGCCGTCAGCACGCGCTCAGCAGTCGCGCGCACAACTATGGCCGCCAGTGAATACTCCCTATAAAGGGTACGGAAAAAAATGACTTGAGCGCGAGCTCCCTACCCCTTGCCTCAAAGTCGGCAAAAAAAAAATGCGTATCGTGATCGTGACGTCAATACATCATGCACGGCCAACTTTTGAAGTGGGGATGTGTAAAGAAAAGACTGAAAAATAACGAATCCCCCGTCCGCTCATCATGCACGGCCAGTGGTACTCTAATTGGGAGCCTTGCTGCTTGGTGGCGTCAGCGCACGACGGTCTCGCCGACTATTAATATTCGAAAACCTTTCCGCCGAGTCAAATCCAGGACTGAGTGACTACTCGAGCGGGTTATTCAGCCGCGAACTGGCGCTGCTTCCTTGGACCTCATGACTTGGTGGCGTGCCATCGGAGCAGCACAAACCACCACCAGACGCAATATTGAAATGTGTTGATTCGTTTTAAAATTAGTTTTTTTTTACTTTTCTGCCGGCCATCCAGAAATACTATCTAGGCTACTGCTCCGGGGATTTCGGCAAAACAAGGACCACATATAAGCAAACAAATAGGTGAAAACCTTTCGTTTCCGTACCTATTTAAGGGCTTCCACCTCATTCCCAAGCACCCTGTACCTTCCTTCTTGAAGCTACGAAGTGCGATTCTCATATATATACCGCGGTACCAGCGTCACTGAAAATTGCGAATAAGGGGTATTGACTGACGGCCACAGCTGAGTGCAGAGCTGATAGCGCGTGCTGACGGAAAGCTTCCACTGTGATTTTGTCCCGCGCATTTCACACCATCAAGTTTGCCTTTCTTAGTAACCTCCGTGTGTGAGCCCGTTCTTAGGGTGCCCAGTGACAAGTGCATTGAAACAGGGCGTCCAGTGGACACTTCCTACGCTCCGTTCACCTTTAAAGTGCAACCCTACTTTTGGTTAGTGTGATTTTGAACCAACAGATGGCGATGGGATCGCCTTGCACAGATATACATTTACGCGAAAAATCAAGTGTGGTGGGGCTTTGATACAGTGGCGTATTTTTCTATATCCTGAAATTGACAACCCTAGTCCTTCGCTTGTTTTTCTCTGCACGAGCTTTTTTTGAAACACGCAGGGCTGTGGCAGCTCTCGTGCAAAGGGGCTAGTTGCCTGAATTCCGACCTCACGTTTCCAGCAAATGTGGTGAGAAAAAAGCGAGCAAATCGTTTTGAGCTAATGACGAGACAGATACACGACAAAACAACCGACGCGTGTAAAAGTATGAAATTGCTTGACCGCAATTAATACACTGGGGATTTCAGAGGCGGATTCCATATATTTCATTGTGATAAAAATTATCTGACGGGCCGGCCCTTTTGTCCTGCATGTGTTTGCCTCTTTATGGATTTCCAGAAAAACGTGATTACGTGATAGGCGCCGGTTTCCAAAATATTAGCTTGAACAATTGAATACCACAAAAAAAAAACTATTTGTTTATTTCGTCCGATGTCCCATTTAGTGAACTTTATGTTTTTTGTTACCAAAACCATATAAAATTAGGAAAAAATTAGACTCAGTTGTAAATCTTGAGTTTGATAAACCCAAATTAGGACTGGTGACGGAGTCTTAGGCTTAAGGTGCAACCTCACCGTGCATGACGTTTTGGTGCTTCTGTGACAGATTATACCTTTCTTTTTATGTATCCTACGATTATGAAGTTAATTTCAAATTAAAGAGCTGTTTTCCCACTGTATTTGAATATCTCGATATTACAATTATTTTAGTTCCTAGTTAACTATTCAGCTTTTAATAGACAACAGTCTCTAATATTGAAAAAAAATCATTGTTCGAGGTATAACGTTCCATCGTCCACGATATTTTACGTGAGAGTTCGGTTGGGTGTAATAAATTCAAAAAGAGAGCAACAAATTGTGCAGATAATGTATATTTTAAATAAAAAAATAGAGTTCAAAATTGTATTACTTTTTGGTTCTATAAAAACGAAATAACGTCAACCAATCAAAATAACGAGACATTAAATTATGAAGCATCCTTTGTCGATATTACATTTCCCAGAACTTGCACATTGATATTTTACACGTTTAGAAGATTATAAGGCCTCCAACTTTTCCCATTTAGTTACGAAATATTGTAGATTCTTAATCTAAAGTACAGATGGCGACACGTGTTCAAGAACAGCTCGATGTGCATTTTCCGTCGTGTACCGCTTGGAACACCAAGTGAAAGACAGAAAAAGCGCCAGATGTCAGGGTGTCAGATGCCTGGATGCCCGCAGTGAGTGAGCCAGAGATGTCAGAACAAGCGCGAGGCTGCGAATGCACCACAGGTACTTTTGCGCGCGTTCTACTCTGCGTCGGTACACATGCCCGACAGGATCCAAATAAAATGGGCACCATAAAATACATTCTGATAATTGAAATTCTCTACCTATGCGAAATCATTTTTGATGTTTTTATCACTTGCAATAATCATTTTCGCAATCAAACTGTGCTTGTCGGAATAGTTTGACTATATATTGTTTCCAAAACCACCTCAGTAATTGTTATGTGGCAGTGATATTAAAAAAAAAAAACAACTCAAAACGTTAAATCACCTCAGTTTCACTGAACCAGCGCCTGGCCCATGAATTCATATTTGTCGGTTTTAAATGTAAACTGAGGTGCCCGCAATTTGACAGGGGCCAATCTGAGTTTTCGTGTGCACGTCAAAAGATCTGCAGTTAGTCAAAACAAACCGGCATTTTTTTTTTCGGAGTGTTAAGTGATTTTTGTTGGTTAGCTTGTGAAACCTTAAGATCAGAATATTTGCTTTGCTTTACCTTGGTTTGGAGCGCAGCCAACGCTGCGGGCTGATGAAGCCACTGAAGCAGCGCCAAGAGTGCGAGGTTAAGCTGTTCGTTGTCTTTCTGTGCCTACGCGGTCGTGCTAAACTAGAGCCACTAAATAAGCTACGGTTCATACACATCTTGGAGTTTAAGAAAATAGTTGTCAGTTATATGTAGCTTTACCTGAAATCACAAGAAACGCTTTTACGTCCTCAAAAAAATGTTTAAACAGTTCGCGACAAAGGAAATCAATATTACGTGACCTTCATAACACCGAAACTAATGCTGAGCAAGTAGCACTTTTCAATCATGACGATCGGCAGTTGCGTTTGATTCGTTACTAAGCACCAAGATGGCGGCGCGCACGACAATACCGGGGGGGGGAAAGTGCCGATACTCGAAGCGTAGCTCATTTGGTTTAGCGCACAGACTTATACCCGTGCCACACGGGCAACTCGAATGCCATTTACAACGAATGACATTTGTGTGATCGGCGAATCATCTCGCAATCTGTCGCGCGTGGAATGCGCCACGCCCGGAGTATCGCGCGCTGATTGGCCGTCCGCTCAAATGTCATTAGCTGTAAATGGCATTCTAGTTGCCCGTGTTTCCCGGGTATTATACCCGTACCACACGGGCAACTCGAATGCCATTTACCTTTAGCTAAGGGAACTTTATTCTCTGCCAATCAATAACGATCTACAGCGCGTGGCGTGGGCTAGCGACCCAAGACCACGGGCTGAGTCACCGATAGCAAAAGGACCTGGCGATTTTTTGAGCTACCTCAACAAACTATATTTTCTGACTCCCCGGCCTTTACCCTTTCCGGTATGCTATTTAGTATCGCGAAATTCATAATAGTTGTTGTGAAATCGGCAAATGAAAATACGCAAAAAGCAACATTAAAATTTACCCGCACTTTTCAGAGCCGTGGCGTCAGTCGAAGGCAAGCTTGCCAGTCGAGCGAGCAGTCTAAATAATAGAATATGCCAATCATTTGTTCCGTGCTGGAGCGCGGGGACTATAGCGAGCTTCCAAAGCATTCATTTGACACCATGAAACTGCTTCAAATCAGTTGGGAACAAGTTCTACAGTCCAAAGAGTGAACCGCTGCACTTCCACTGACGTCACTTTTTTGTTGTTGCCAGTAGAGACTTTCAGTTTGAAAAAACACGGTGAGGACGAAAATTGTAAATTCAATAAGTTGGGGAAAAAATATTTTGACCTAATATTTGGGATACTGTTTTGGCGATGTTGTTTAGCGAGTTTAGCAAAATTTCAAGCAAATCGGGGATCATGAAAAAATCGCCGGAGTACCCCTTTAAAGGTACCTTTATGCTGACCGTGTGAATGGGGTATAAATCTCCTCGATCTGTTTGCGTTGGTCTTTCAAATGACCTCAAAGGTGCCAGTGCACGAGGCCCCTGTCCCGAGCGCCCTTTGGAGGCAAATCGCGGCGCAGCAATAAAACAACTGGCGCTTGAAAGCGAATGGAGGCGGAGCACCCGCTCGTGGCACGTGTCTTGCGCGTTTTCACACCGATGGTTGGCGGTACTTGTAAGAAACGCCTTTATCAAGGAGCTTTAGCAGGGACCTTGGGTTCAGTCGCCCATCGGCATCCTTGCGTCGTGCGATCATGTACCACTTATACTGCGTAATGCACCTTAGAGTCCCGGAGCTAACAGTTGTACCGCGCTTTTTATAACCTTCGACGGGTAACAATGTCGTCCAACGAAACGGCTGCTCTCTAAAAAACTAACGACTAATTTTGAATACCCCGTTACATCACAATTTTAATGTGTGTTGCGTGTTCGCGTTCATTTTTTTTTCTTTTTTTTTTGTCTACATGTTTCATTATGCGGCTCTTACTTATGATAAAACAGACTATAGTTGTCGGACTTCTGGAAACATATTATATAACTAAGGAAATGGCACGTAAGCGCAAAAGACGAAAAAACAACTACAGAGATTTACATAGGCGCACTAAAAAAAATAATTGAAATAATAGAATTGATTATAATTGTGTTTTCAGAGGTTTCAGCGCACTAAAAGCTATACAAGCGAGCTCGATGCTTTGGATGGTGCTTTTGTGCACCGGAAGTGTAGTTCAGGGCAGTATGCTCGCACTTGTATGTTCCGCTTTGCCTCGCAGGATAAAACCAAATACTTCACTGGTAACGTATTTAGGGAAACAAAGCTTTCCTTCTGTATCACTGCAAGGCCCTCATTTTTGGCGTGATCACACGCTTGTTTATCATTATTGCTTTCGTTTTCCACTGCGATTCAGCTCGTGCTCTTTTGTGTGCTACATGCATTAGAGACCAAGGTAAAACAGGAGCAATCTATTTCACGGATTGTAACAAAAAAACCTTTGCAACTTGCCACGTGTGCCACAATCACTACAAAATATTTTAAGCTTCATATGTGGCCTCTTGCGTAAGTACACGATGTTGTTTGTCAAGAACAACTGCGATTGTATGAGATCACGTGGAAAAACTCGTTCTAAGCACACGACCGTTCGCATGCAGCGAGTGCTCATAATCGGCGCCGAGATGGTTTGTAGCTGTCAGCAGGTGGGGTTTTTCTATGAACCCAGAGTTAAAATGTTACCTTTGTTCTGTTGTAAGCAATCAAAAGACAACTTACATCAAATCTGAGGGTAATAAAGTACTATGAGCATTCAAACATAACAGCCTGAGGAGTATATGTGTACAAGGCTTAGCTTTTGATGCATCCTTTACTTTCGATACGCTCAATGCTAGTGTAAAATGTAGGGCTGTTTCATTTTTAATCAGCGTACCATGTGCGGGCTTACACTATATTTTACACAATGTCAAACTCTACCCGTTTTCAGTGGCGTGCCAACCTGTTTTCAATTGGCGGGGGGGAAGGGGGGGGGGGGCCCAAACCCCCTTTCCCCCTCCTTCGGGCAAGGGGAGGTGCCCTTAGTGTCCCTTGGGTGCCGCCAGCCAGTGTTTGCCCTGCCCAGTGGCGGCTGTTTCGGGGGTGGCAAAACACATGCCTTGCCCCCCCCCCTCCCCCCCCGCACACACACGCACTCTGAGAACTAAGGGAGGGGGGGGGGCAAGCGTTTCCCTTGCCCCCACGGCTGTTACACCCATGCCCGTTCGCATCTTTTTCATTTTTGCACACCTCTACTTGCGTGCATAAATCACAAAATTAAGACTGGTACAGAATGCCACAAAACATTTATACGTTTTTTTTTTGTTTTTTTTTTCTCCGCAAAATGGACTACGCAGCGTTTAACGCTCATTATCCGGCAAAAGGTAGCGCTAGGTCACAACCAGATGCTAAAGTTTCATCAAGAACGGACACCTTACTCAAAAGTTATGACATTTTTTGAAAATTTCAATGAGAAAAAGGAGCCCATTTTTGCCCATTTTCAGTTCCTTAGCCTTAGAGCCCCATGTACTTAAAAATTCCGTCGGCCGCCATTTTCCATTGAACTTTTCAGAAAATCACTTGTAACTTTTGAACAACGTATCGGATCGGGCTAAAACTTTCACATCTGGTTGTGACCTGTAGCGCTACCTTTGGGCGAAGAATGAGCGTTCGGCGACGCCTGGATTATTCTTGCGGTAAAAAAAAAAGAAACCTTGTATTTTTTTGTTTTTGTTTTGTGACACCCTGTACATTGCTTAAACTATGCGCAAAAGCTAATCACAGACCCACAATCTTTGCCTGACCAGTCATTGCATTTATGACTGAATTCGTATTTAAATTAATTCTTATTATTAATTGCTGTGAGTTAATTTTTAACCGCGGCATTTTCACCTATACCTGACTGTCATTTTGTGTGTTTTCCAGGCTCGTTGTTTTGATCAAAATAAGCACCAAGCAGACTAAATAAGACACCTGACCTCCCCAAAAATAGTTTATTTTTTCATTTTTTTAGGTACTTAATTCTTTAATCTAGAATTTTGAAAATCCGAGTCCATCACGTCATTACGTTTTCCTGGAAATACACAAAGAGCCAAACACATGCACGACAAAAGGGCCGGCCCGCCATATTGCCGCCCTCAGAGCCGAAAAAGCAACGATCGGTCACGAACGTCTAGACGATTTGCGTTCTTTCTTGCACCAGACGTAACTTTCGCCCTGGTTCCGTGTCCTCGAAAGTGCCAGTTCACCCTCGCCACGAGCGCGCGACGCTCAAACCTTCATTGCCGAACTTTCGAGATAGTGACGCACTGTAGATAAGCAGCTGCCCGCGACCTTGTCGAGTCAGTCTCGATCTCGCTCTCTGTTACGCTGCCGAATCGCCGTCTGTTTTTTTGCTGCCTCAACGCTCTTTCTTTAATTTTTTGTTTGGCACAAGTTCGCTGATTAAACCTTTATTTTTCAATCCACTGTTTTTCCTCTCGTCACCTTCATTCGTGTCAATATAAATCTGATCACATTGAAATTTGTGTAATTGGCCTCTGAAATTTCCGATAACGGCGCACAGGCAATTTTATATTTTTCAAAGCGTCGGGGTTTTGCTGCGCATGTGTCTCGCCATTTGGCTCAAAAAGATTTTCGTTTTGTTCTGCACACATTTTCAGGAAACGTAAGCTCGGAGCGTAGGAAACTGGCCGCCTGCACGAGAACTGGCGCAGCCGTGCGCGTTCCAAAGAAAGCTGGTGCAGAGAAAAAAAAAGCAAGGGACCAGGGATGTCAAATACAGGATATAGAAAAATACCCCACTCCATCGAAGCGCCACCACACACGACTTCTCGCATTGATGCTCAGGCCTGGAAAGCGATCCCACCGCCATCTGTTGGTTCAGAGTCATAAGAACAAAGGGTGGGGTTGCGCCTTAACGTGCTCACGCAGTAGTGATACACGACCGCACGCCGGTACGATGCTCATCCAGATCGAAGCGGTCACGGGTGTGGGTGGAACCAGGGTCCCTGGGCTCTGCAGCGCGAGCTTTTGCTCCTTGTGCTCCGAGCTGGGTGTGAGGTTTAGCCACTTGGCCACCAATCCCCCCATTACCGGAAGTCAATTTTCGACTGGTTGCTGTCTGCTCCAATTTGCGTCAGCGCACTAGCGCCAGCTGAACCTCTAGCTTAGAATATAATAACTCCATGCATATGCTTACTGGCACAAGTGGCGCTCTAGGATACACGTACGCAACGCCACTGACCAGGAAACTTGTTTGTTGAGGAGCAATTTCAAGTACAAAAGCGAGCGTTTTCATTCAATCTCTCCTTCGCAAAACTTGATGACGAAGCCTGGCGGTTACAGTAACTTCCAGTGACGATATTTGAATGCGGCTCATAGACTGTACCCGAGGATTTCGTGGGCACTCGATTTGGGCCAGTGGTAATCGATAGCTCGAGAAGCCTTCGGGTAGTGGCCCGTGTCCAATCGCTGCAATGACGACAACAGCCGCACCATAGCAATGTCTGGAACACAGCTCGTGTCATATGGCTTGGCAACTCCAGGCGTGTGGCTATGGTGAACATTGGCGACATATAATCGGCTCCAAATCACGTGGCCGCTTGTTCTGACCGCAAGTTGAGGGAGTGACCGCAGCTCATTTTTCTTCATTTTTTTCTTCGACTTCGATTCTGTGTGGTGAAAAACAAACCGGTCTTTCACAGGTCATTAACGTCAGGGGTCCGCTTTAAGCGGTATTTCCGCAAAGTACAAAAATTGTTGCGCCGCCCGTTATGTTGAGACTAGAAGCTCCGCCTTCAAGGCGAGCTCGCTGGCTTCCGCAGGGCTTTGGTTGCGCCTGCCTGATCGTTCACACTTGTGTTAGCAAGGGCAGAATGCTCGCGTTGAAGGCGGAGCTTCTAGTCTCAGCTTAAGGGTGAACGGAGTATTGAAATGGCTTGCACGTGGCGTCTGCCTGCCATTCGTGCGTGTGGCAAGAACCGTCTCATTAGGTGTATATAAGCCCGTTACTTTCTTATGACAACTTTTTGGTGATCATTGTCAGCAACTACTGAACCTATTGAGGTCGAAACATAATAAAACAACTAACAGCTTCATGCATTTACATTGCGTTGTTTTGCGTTCAATATTCTTTAACTAAGCGTCGCATGGAGAAAAAAGTCATTTTTTAGCTCTTTGTTTCAAGCGTCTCAGAAATTAAATGAACGGATAAATACCAATTGTTGTACAAAGTTGCAGTGCGAGATGCATTTGTGAATCTACAAAGAGTTCTCGAGAAACGAGAACAGTGTTCTTTGCTTCAGATAAATGAACTAAGCGTCGCTGAAAGCTCAAACTTCGTGAGAATTTGACGATAGCGTTCGGAATAGAACGCGAAAGTTTAAAGACATGAACTTACCCTGATTGATTAATAATTGAAAAAACCGCTACTTCTCATATGAGCCGACGTCCAGCTAAGCCTAATATCGTCAAAACAAGAAATGCCATTGTGGGTGCCGGGAGTATCAATTTCAGAGAAAAAAACTTGCCAGCACTAAAGAAAACAATATCCTCTTTGTTGCTGAGAAGTTTTTTTTCTTCACTGAAATAGATGCTACGTGCTCCCGTAGTGTCATTTCTTGTCTTAACAATATCAGTGCTGATGAAAAAATTTCGTTTTTTTTTCAATTATATTTCATTGAATGTTCTCAAACTTTTGCGTTGTATCCCAAGTGCTAGCGTCATAATCTCATTGAGTTTCAGCTTCCTGCAATGCATAGGCTGTTTACCCGTGCAAAAAAACAAAACAAAAACCGTTCTGGTTTTTTGGAAACTTCCTGTATATCCGCAAATAGAATTCCTCGATGTATTGTCCTCAGGATATAAACCGAGGAAGTTTCCGATCAAGTGAAATGAAGCTTTGTCTGCTAAACAGCCTTTTTGGGCTGTATGCAATAGACCCTTTCCGAAATTCAGTGCCATCTGGTGGTTTGTAAAGCAGTTTAGGTTTTGCCATATCAATGACCGGAAATGAACGTATCGGCACCGTCACTTTCGCAACTCAATGGCACGCGAGGAATTGTTCGGTGTGAGTTCTTTCTCGATCACTTTCAGTTTGATGGTGACCAAGAACCTGCATTCATAATTAAGCTCCAAGCCACTCAGATGCCTTGAGCAAATTCTATACACCAAAGTGCTGTAAAGCCGATTGTGTGCCGCCCACAAATTGATTGAATCTGAGTTATTAGAAATAAACGCTTACTTGGCTCTTGTGTTCCACTCCATCGTCGCGTCGTACTGACCCCCCGAATGTACAGGCCTCGCAAGATCCGCTTAGGAGCATCTTCAACGTCTTCCTTTATCAGTCACTAGAAGGCTGCCATTGGTATGGCACAGATGCCGTTCCAGAGATGATGATAGTGATCGAAGTGGCCAGACTGAATTTCGGAAAGAGTCTATGGTGCCATCTCGCGATCGCGCTCGCTGAACTCCATGTGGCAGTGATCAATGAGTGCGTGCGGCGGTATGTTACTCTACCGCGAGGAATTTACTGAATTTACTGAATGTGGTGGTGTGGTTTACTTATAGATCTTCTTTTCATGGGCGTCGTCAGCTTGGGTAATGCAGCACCGACGATGCCGTCTAGCGGCTTAAAATTGGAAATACCGGCTGGTTCAGGTAGCACACCTATGTGAGCAGGCAGCGGTGTGCGTACAGTGCTAGAAGGGATGTAGTGGCCAATGCGGCGCTCTCTCCTTGAAGCCTTCGAAGCGTATAGTGCTGTGTGGACTTGGCGTAGTGTCCCCGAGGAGTAGCGCTAGCAAGATGGGAGGTCGGCGACTAGCTCGCGGTCCTATCTCTTGGTGTGTTTACGGTAGCACACCATTTTATCAGCTCTACGTTCATCAGACTGAACGAAAGTGTTTTGGATGCTCGGAAGTTGTCATGCGGTGGCGACGTGTTTCTTGGTGTTCAACACGACACACGTGGCGAGCTTGAAACACTACACAGCTCTGGCGCTACAACAAGAATAAACTGCATATAGGCGAATGTTCAGTCAGCTGTCTCAACCCGAATAAAGCTCTAGCGGTTCGGATTAGATGCCAAGTTTCAGAACTCGGCATTCTATGAGTTTTGAATAATGTCCGGAAACTTTTAGTAAAACTTAAAGACGTTTACAAATCTCTTTAACCAGAAATTAGAGCGCAACTCTTGAGGAGGAGGAGGGCGGGTTACGGAGGAAAGAGTATGCCACTCCTCCTGCTCGGTGCTCTCTCCTCCTCCCCTCCTGCTCCTCCTCCTCCTATCCCCTCCTTCTTTCTTCCCTTTCCTTCTATATTTTCCCCTCCTCCTCTCTTCTCTCCTTTTCATACTCCTCCTCATTCTCCTCACCTCATCCTCCTCCTTCTCGTCCTCTTTTCTTCTCATCCTCCTCCACTCCTCTCCTCATCCTCCTCCCCTTTTCCTCCTCCTTCTTCCTGCTCCTCCTCCTCTCCCCTCCTCCTCCACACGTGACGTCAATTTTCCCGCTAAATCTAGAACAGAAACTGAATTTGTTCATAGTCACGGGTGGTGACCATAAAAACAAAACAAGAAATAAACAGGAAAAAATAAACGTTTAATGTGGCGAACTTGCGCCAAAAATAAAAGGGTACAAAATATAATAACAGAGCGTCGCGGGCGTCGAAGTCGGCGTGGCAGCAGAGTCGAACGCTGGGGCGAAACGGACTCCGCTCGCCTTGCGAAATCCCTAATGTACCGTACACGTAGCAGAGCGCGTTGAGAACTACAGAATACACAGAAATAATAAAACACATGAAGGACGAACACAGACGCACACAGTTCTTTCAATGAGCAACGGACTTTTATGAAACGCCCATGACACTACGACCGTGAACTTCAAAGAATTAAAATAAAGAGAGCAAAATATTAAACGTAAATGCTCAAATTTGAAATAAAATTGACCCCTGAATAAATGGGGAAAATAGGATGAAGAAAAGAAAGGAAATTAGCCCCTGAAAACGAGGAGAACGAAGAAGAAAAGAAAGGTAAATAATTCATCAAAACTGGCTTTTCGACAACTCCTTTCCTTTCTTTTTGGGTGAACCCTCATCAAATAAGAACATGTCTCTCTCTCTCTCTCTCCTTTCTTTTCTTCTTCCCATTTTCCCCATTTATTCAGGGATCAATTTCCGTTTTGTTCTTCCTTTTCATCTTTATTCAGGGGTTAATTTCCAGTAATGTCCTATCGTTTCAATTTGTTTTTTTTTTAATTTTTGAGCAATTTAGTTTTAATTTATTCTATTTTAAATTTGAAAATTTACGTTTAATTTTTTGCTCCCTTTATTTCAATTCTTCGAAGTTTACGGTCTTAGGGTCATGGGCATTTCATAAACGTTCGTTGCTCATTGAAAGAACTGTGTGCGTCTGTGTTCGTCCTTCATGTGTTTTATTCTTTCTGTGTATTCCCTTATGTACCCTCGTGCGTTTCTGGATCGTTCGGAGTAGAAGGTCGGAGCGTAGAACATTCTAAAATCGAATCATCAAGACGGTTCTCGAATTCAACAGAACATCACTTTACAGTAACAACAAAAATGTGTAGCCACGGCCAGGAATCGAACCCTGGCCTTCTGTTTGGAAGGCAAGCGCGATAACCGTTCGGCCACGTGTGCGCTACCTACATGGCCAGCTGCGCGCGCGGCAATAGGTGGCGTTACACCAAGTCATGTGACGTCATTGTCCTCACTGAGTTTAGCGGAAAAGCTGATTTGGTGTTGAGGTCATGTGACGTCAATTTTCGCGCTAAATCTAGCGGAGAAATTTAATTTGTTCATAGGTGACATTACACCAAGTCATGGGGCGTCATTTTCCCCGCTGAGTTTAGCAGGGAATTGAATCGGTGTTGAGGTCACGTTGCATCCATTTCGCCGCTAAATTTAGCGTGGTTATGCCGATGCCGACAGCGACGCCGCTCAACCCGGAAACGGGCGCCGAAGAGCTGGGCTCTAAAAGACAATGGCCCATTCCACTAGCGGACACCATTCAAGTTCATGCAATCACAGTCTCTTTTGGCTGCAATCCTGCAGCAAAAAGAGCATATACCTGCAGTTATGAAATCAGAACCCAATGGCTAGCTTTACATTTCGACGTAGATCCAGGGTTCGGGGATGGGTAGTTAATTATTGAGGCAAGATAAACACGGTGGCTTTTTCTCTTCGGCTTACTACTGCCCGATAAATAAAAGCTTCTGATCCAGCAAGATTATTTTAATATCATGCTCTTTTTTGAGGGACTGGCTTGTGTTATGTATCCCAGGCAAGGACTCAAGCTCGGCGTAGACAAGCGTCCGGACGTTACTTTAATGGCGCCTAGAATCCCCGGCTCGAGGCCCAGAAACGCGTGCACCAGTCCCGTGCTCTTGAAAGCGCGGGAGCCCGCTCACGCCCTGTCCTGGCCACCGGCCGGTACATTACACTTCCCCCTCACTTAGTTGCGACTCCTAATCTTTCCGGTGGTCTTCGCACACGGTTGCTGGTGGGTTGGTGTGTTTCACTACGCGCGGGCTCAGGCCTCGGAGGCGTACGTGATGTCTCTGGCTTTGGAGGTGCGGATGACGGCTCGTCGGGCTCCAGGATCAAGTCCCACACTGGAGCGGGTGTACTGCTGTTTCTGTACTGCGAGGTGCAATTCCTTGGACGAATCTGATCCATGTGCCGTCTTTCCTGGCCCTCCTCGGTGTCAATCATCCACGACCGGGGACCTAGACGGCGTGTAATAACGCCTGCTGTCCAAGTCCTTCCGCTTCGGAAGTTCCTGATCCACACGGCCTGACCAACCGAAAAGTCCTGCGAGTGTGTCGAATCTGAGGTTATCAACGTGGTTGGAGGGTCATAAGTAGGCCACTGCAGCAGTCTCTGTAGCGGTGATGGCAACTCTCGACCAAGAAACATCCACGCCGGCGTCTTGCCCGTTGCAGTGAGTACCGTGGTATGCTGCTAGTAAAAAAACCGTGCCAGTGTACGTTTCACCGTGACTTTTTCTCCCTTCGCCAGAGCCTTCTTTAATTGCTGTACCATTCTTTCGGCTTGGCCGTTCGTTGCCGGGTGATAAGGCACGCTTGTTACCGCTGTGATTCCATTGGAGTGGTAAAAGCTTTTTTATCTCTTGCGATATAAAAGCGGTTCCGTTATACGACATTACTTTACGTGGTATGCCGAACGTTGCAAAAATGTTCCGTAATTCACAAATCACAGTTGATGACGTCATGTTTCGAACTGCACGAACCTCTAACCATTTAGAGTATGCATCTACCACGACAAGATAGACTTCTCTATCTACAGGCCCTGCAAAATCCAAATGGATGGTGTCCCAAGGTACTGTAGGTCTGTCCCAGGTGGGACTGGTGGCTTTTGGTGGTGCTTTCTGGTGTAGCTGGCACTTCTCACATTGAGCTACACATAATTCGATCTCTTTGTCTATACCGGGCCACCACACGTAGCTTCGGGCGTAGGCCTCCATGGCTACGATGCCTCGGTGTCCTGCATGTAGAAGTCTCATAGCCTCGGGTCTCATCGACGCTGGGATTACCACGCGCGCACCCCAGGTGAGACAACCACGATGGATGGACAACTCATTTGCCTTGAGCTTGAACGCGTTGAACCGATCGCCCACCACTCTCTTTACCTCGCCATTCTTGACTGCTCTAAAGACCTCAGCCAGAGTGGAATCAATTGCCGTTTCGTCTTCCAGTTCTTTTGCAGTCATGGGAGGCTTCGTCAGTGCCTCCAACATCAGGACATCGCCGGGGGGATCCTCTTCGTTCTGCGTTTCCGGCACCGGTAGTCGGCTCAGAGCGTCAGCATTTTGATTGCGTTTTTCCGCTCTGTAGATTAGGTCATAGTTATAGGCCGCGAGCTTGATACACCAGCGTGTCATGCGTGGCGAAAGCACATTCGGTACTGGTGATTTCGTGCCCATGATGCCCAACAATGGTTGATGGTCCGTCGTTATTTTCACGGGACGTCCCGCGACATAGCGATGAAAACGGTCCATTGCGAAAATGATAGCCAGCCCTTACGGTCCAATTGCGAGTAGTTTTTTTCAGCCTTGCCGAGCGTTCTTGATGCGAACACGATCGGAGCCTCATTTCCGTCTGCATCTAACTGTGCTAATACTGCGCCGACGCCGTAGGGGGAAGCGTCACATGACACGATCAAGGTTTTGTTCTCGTCGTAGTGAGCGAGGAACGTACTTTTTGCGATGGCCTGTTCCAGCTGGAGAAAGGCTCGTCGATGATTTTCTTTCCATTCCTAAGGTCTGTCTTTCTCTAGCAGTGCGTAGAGATCTTTTGCTATTGTTGCCCGATTTGCCAAAAATCGGTCGTAAAAAGCTAGAAGTCCGAGAAACGACTGTAGCGTTGTTCGACAGGTGGGCTCTGGCATCTCGTGGATAGCTTTGAGTTTTTCCTCAGTCGGATGTATCCCGGCAGCATCGATGGTGTGTCCGAGGTATTGTACTCGTTCCACTGCGAAGCGGCACTTAGATCTTTTTAGTCGTAGACCAGCTTGAGCAAGTCTCGCCAATACTGTGTCCAGTCTAGTCATGTGCTCGGCATTGCTGGCCCCACTGATAATCACATCATCGAGGTATAACCCTATACCCGGGATTCCTGCTAAAACAGTTTCCATGATTAGCTGAAAAATTGCTGGAGCAGCTGCGATGCCAAATGGCATCCTCTTGTCTCGATAGAGGCCTTTTATAGTGTTGATGGTCAACACGTCAGCCGTCTCAGTTGTCAGTTGTAGCTGTTGATACGCTTGGGTGAGGTCTAGCGTCGAAAATACCGAACCTCCTTGCAAATTTGCCAGGATTTCTGGAACCGTCGGCATGGGGTACACTGCGAGCTTTGCTTCCTTGTTTACCGTGCTTCGGTAATTTCCGCATAGCCAGATTGTGCCATCTTTTTTTCGTACTACAACCACCGGTGTGGCCCACTCGGAGTGTTGCGTCGCTTTCAAAATTCCTTGATTCTCGAGACTCCGCAGCTCGGCCCCCACCGCGGTGCGCAGTGCAAACGGCACGGGTCGTGCTTTGAGGAAGTGGGGAGTCGCGCCTTCTTTTAATTCCAGTTTTACTAATGGCCCTTTGTGTCCCGAGATCTTGGCGTCAAAAACATCCTCATGTGTCTTCAAGACTTCGGCGACGCTGCCATGGTTGCCGAGGTGATGGATTCCACTCACCCGGATCTTTAGGTCTCGAAACCAGTTCCGTCCTAGAAGGCTGCATCCTGAGCCTTTTGTCACGACCAAAGGCAAGATGCAATCCTTCGATTTATGTTGGACGTGTACACTTGCCATCCCAAGCACTTGTAAGCCCTCTCCTGACCATGTATGGAGGGCCAGGCCCTCCTGGTTTAGCTTAGGGGCCTTCTTCGGCAAGAGGTGGCGATATGTAGCTTCGCTGATGATTGAGCAAGCAGCTCCGGAGTCGACTTCGAATTCGAGCTCTTTATTTTCAATCCTCAGCGTCACCATAGACAGCGTCACCGCAGTGCCCGGTGTCACAGGGATCCCGAAGTTGCAGTCTGCGGCTAACTTCTTCAAAGACGCCGCGTAGCTGGATATGGATTCCCCGGGTTGTTGGTCTCTTCTTTGAACTTCGCTCGGCTGAACAGCTCTGACGGCCGCGGGTCGAACTGTTTCTGGAGTTGTGCCATGAGCTCGTCAAAACTGACGTTTGAAGGGGTTCTTGGCGCCACGAGTGCTCGTACGACCTGATAGGTCTTGGGTCCGCAAAGTGTAAGCAGTAGTGCTCGTTTCTTTGATGGCTCCTCAACTGCGTTGGCCTCGCAGTAAAAGTTTAGGCGTTCGGCCCAAGATGTCCAAGCTGTTCCGTCGAACTCCTCCAGCTTGCCTTGAGAAGCCAACCTGCCCGCTGAAGTTCTTGACTGTTGACCTACCTCGTCGCCAATTGTTATGTATCCCAGACAAGGACTCAAGCTCGGCGTAGACAAGCGTCTGGACGTTACTTTAATGGCGCCTAGAATCCCCGGCTCGAGGCCCAGAAACCCGTGCACCAGTCCCGTGCTCTTGAAAGCGCGGGAGTCCGCTCACGCCCTGTCCTGGCCACCGGCCGGTACATTACAGCTTGTAAGTTGGAGAACGAAATTCAAGCTATGTTTGGTTTCCATAGCTGCTCACTGTTTATATATGCGCAAGTTGACGAACGTTTGTGGTAAATAATTTACATTGTACTGATCTGTAGATGTAACTCCTCATAAAAATACTTCCTTCCTTGTTTTGCCACAGCAAGAAAAGCAACCAACACCAGTATATGCTTTGACATAAATATACAACGACGGAGTGACGAATAAAAATCGAGATGATTTAAAATATGATTTAAATTAAAATTTAAATTATGATTTAATTTGCACTAACTTGGCTGTAACGATTTAAATCGCACCGATTCGGCTTTAATAGTTTAGACAGAAACCGCTAAATAGTACTGACTTTTTTTTCTCGTTTGTCATATATTGTTTCTTCGCATGGGCATTTATTTTGGATTTCGAGCAAATAAGGATCAAGCAGGATGAATTTATATTGCCGCGCGCGCAGCTGGCCGAGCAGGCAGCGCGCGCGTGGCCTAACGGTTATCGCGCTTGCTTCCCACGCTGAAAGCCAGAGTTCGATTCCTGGCCGCGGAGGCGCATTTTTGTTGACTCTGTAATGTAAGGAGAGGAATAGGCGTCGCACGAGGAGTAGCGGAACTTCAGGATGGCCGCACTGTGGTCCTCGTGACGAACTTCCGGAATGAAACGCAACACCTCACAAAAGGTGCAGCCGTTGGCCACGTCGAGGATCTCCGAAACTCCGCCGAAATCGCCGCCATTACTGATGAATCCTCGCCACCTCAGCAAGACGGTACGTCGCCAGCGCAACTCGACATCGACCCTAAGCTTCCGGACCCGAAACGACGGCGGCTGATGAACCTCCTCGCCGAATACCGTGACTGCTTTGCGACGTCGTCGAAGGTACGCCAAACAGCCGTTGCGAAGCACCGCATCATTACCGAGGACGACCCGCATGCCCGTGCAGCGCTCCCCTCCGAGTTCCCGCAGTGCAAGTCCGGACCCAGCCTCCCGACGACCGAGCGAATACCAGATCGAGACCCGATCCAGTCGCCGCACCCAAGGTCTACCCCCGGAACACGGACTTCTGCCACCCCGGACCAGGCAGCCAACGAGGCCGACGATGAACAACCAGTCGCCCCAGACCTCGACCGCTTCATCCGTCGTCTTCATGCCCGTCGCCCCACGCAACCCGACGCCATTCCATGGTGAGGCCCATGAGGATGTGGAAAATTGGCTACAGCATTACGAACGAGTGGCCCGCCATAACCAGTGGACACCAGAGCAGCGCCTTCAGAACGTCTACTTCGCTCTGGAAGGCACGGCGCGCACCTGGTTCGAGAACCACGAAGCGTCCATTTCGACGTGGGAAGAGTTCCAGGCCGAGCTGCGACGCACCTTTGCCAACCAGCATCGACGACAGCGTGCCGAAGAACTCCTCCAAGCAAGACACCAAGGGCCAAACGAGAGCGTCACAAGCTTCGTCGAAGACGTTCTCCACCTCATGAACCGCGCCGACCCAAACGCTCCCGAAGAGAAAACGTTGCGGGTCCTAATGCGCGGCGTCAAAGAAAACATCTTCGGGGGCCTCGTGCGGATTCCGCCTACGACTGTCCAGGGTTTCATTACTGAGGCCACTAACATCGAACGTGCCCTTCACGCACGGGCCTCGCACTACCAAAGACTTCCCGGCTTCGCTGCCCTCTCGCCGTCCAGCTGCAGCATCCCGGACATCCGCGACATCATCCGGGACGTCGTCCGGGAAGAACTCAGGAAGCTGCTGCCTGCAGCCAACCAGCCGGCTTCGCTGTCGATAGCCGAAGTGGTGCGCGAAGAAGTTCAGCGCGCAATTCAACCGGAGACTCCTGCCAGCGTGGCCGCAGCCGATGAGCCGACGCTGACCTACGCCGCAGTGGCCCGAGGACCGTCGCCAGCTGCTCAACACTACCCGGTGGCGCCACGACGAGACCCATCAACGCAAGCGTACCCCCGACGCAACGACGAAGTACGTCAGTACGACCGCCGAGAACAGCAGGCGCCAAGGAAAACTGACGTGTGGAGGACAGCGGATCGACGACCCATCTGCTACCACTGCGGGGAGGCCGACCATATCTACCGTTGTTGTCCCTACCGGCAAATGGGCCTGCGTGGGTTTCACCCGAACGACCCACGCCCGAGGTACGGCGAACGCCCTCGCAACATCGAGCCTCCGACGTTCGCCCTCCCCAGTGTCGTCTCTCCGCCGTGAAGCCCGCTCCCCATCGCCACGACGTTCAGCCTCCCCAGCGCCACGATCCCGCCGAGAGAGCCTGTCTCCCCTGCGTCGTCGGGAAAACTGAGTGCGGCAACGCCTGGAGGTGACGTTGCCGAAAACGACGGAAGCAAACAGCCTCCAAGAACGCCGGAGCGCTCCCACTATCTCGACGCCCCGCATTGCACCGACGCGCCTGCAACGGTGTCCAACAACCTAAACGTTGTTATCGATGGCCAAAACGCATCGGCACTCGTTGACACCGGGGCAGACTACTCAGTATTGAGTGGGAGGCTCTCTCGCCACCTTCGAAAAGTCACGACGCCGTGGGATGGACCGCAGATACGAACCGCCGGAGGACATCTCATCACGCCTGTCGGAAGGTGCACCGCTCGCGTCGAAATTCACGGCGAGACGTGTCCTGTGAAATTCGTCATTCTACAAGACTGTTCCAGAGACGTCATTCTCGGCATGGACTTTTTGTGTGAATACGGCGCCGTCATCGACCTTGGAGAAAACAGATTGACGCTCCGGACACCTGTTCCGCCTTCAGAGAAACTCCAAACTGCGTCAGCCGCCGTCCGAGTCGCTGCCGACCACGTGAATCTGCCGCCGCGATCAAGTGTTGTCGTACCCCTCGTGACCGATGCAGCTACCCGTAGCGAAGTTCTTCTGGAAGGTGACCTCCAGTTGCTCCTGGGAAGAGGAATAGGCGTCGCACGAGGAGTAGCGGAACTTCAGGATGGCCGCACTGTGGTCCTCGTGACGAACTTCCGGAATGAAACGCAACACCTCACAAAAGGTGCAGCCGTTGGCCACGTCGAGGATCTCCGAAACTCCGCCGAAATCGCCGCCATTACTGATGAATCCTCGCCACCTCAGCAAGACGGTACGTCGCCAGCGCAACTCGACATCGACCCTAAGCTTCCGGACCCGAAACGACGGCGGCTGATGAACCTCCTCGCCGAATACCGTGACTGCTTTGCGACGTCGTCGAAGGTACGCCAAACAGCCGTTGCGAAGCACCGCATCATTACCGAGGACGACGCGCGCCCTGTGCATCGATCACCGTACAGAGTCTCCGTTAAAGAAAGGGAGGTGATCCAGGAGCAAGTTCAAGAGATGCTGAACGACGACATAATCCAGCCATCAAGCAGTCCGTGGGCCTCTCCAGTCGTACTGGTTAAGAAGAAGGACGGAACGCTTCGGTTCTGCGTGGACTACCGGCAGCTGAACGCAGTGACGAAGAAAGACGTCTACCCACTCCCCCGAATCGACGACACGTTAGACCGGCTGCGCCACTCTCGATACTTCTCATCGATGGACCTGAAGAGCGGCTACTGGCAGATCGAAGTCGACGAACGGGACCGAGAGAAGACAGCTTTCGTCACGCCGGATGGGCTGTACGAGTTCAAGGTAATGCCCTTCGGACTATGTACGGCGCCAGCAACTTTCCAGCGTGTTATGAACACCGTACTGGCGGGACTGAAGTGGCAGAGCTGTCTGGTCTACCTCGATGACGTCGTGGTGTTTTCCAGCGACTTCGACGAGCACTTGCGACGACTCCGAGCTGTTCTTCAAGCCATACGGACCGCTGGACTCACCCTCAAACCGTCAAAGTGTCGGTTCGCCTATGACGAACTGAAGTTTCTAGGTCACGTGGTTAGCAACGAAGGCGTGCGCCCAGACCCTGAGAAGACTCGCGCCGTGGCGTCATTTCCAGCGCCGACAGACAAAAAGGCCGTGCGAAGATTCCTTGGACTTTGCGCCTACTATCGTCGCTTCGTTCGGGATTTCGCACGGATTTCCGCACCGCTCACAAACCTCACGAAGGACGCCGAGAGGTTCGAATGGGCCGAGGAACAGCAGCAGGCATTCGACGATCTGAAGCGACGACTCCAGACGCCTCCGGTTCTTGGACATTTCGATCAGGATGCGGACACCGAGATTCACACTGACGCAAGTAACGCAGGACTTGGCGCGGTACTAGTTCAAGTACAAGAAGGCACCGAACGAGTCATCGCCTACGCAAGTCGGACGCTGTCCAAGGCAGAGAGAAATTACTCCACGACTGAGAAAGAATGCCTTGCGGTCGTCTGGGCAATCACGAAGTTTCGTCCGTACTTGTACGGAAGCCCGTTCCGCGTAGTCACGGACCACCACTCGCTCTGCTGGCTTGCGAACCTGAAGGACCCGTCAGGACGCCTCGCTCGATGGAGCCTCCGGCTACAAGAGTTCAACATGAGTGTGGTTTACAAGTCAGGACGCAAGCACAGCGACGCTGACTGCCTGTCCAGGGCCCCTGTCGAAACACCTTCCGGCAGTAGCGACGACGATGATGACGAGTGCTTTCTAGGGGCAGTGAACACCGATGACATGGCACGACGTCAACGAGATGATCCGGAACTGCGAGCCTTAATCGAGCACCTGGAAGGGCGCGGCGGTACCGTACCCCGTGTTTTCTCACGAGCCGTGCCGACCTTCTCCATTCGACAAGGTGTACTCTACAAAGAGAACTTCGGGGACAGCAACTCGCCGTGGCTGCTGGTAATCCCGACCGACCTTCGAGGGGAGATCTTTCAAGCATGTCACGATGACCCGACATCCGGACACCTTGGATACAGCCGGACACTGGCCCGTATTCGTGAAAAGTATTACTGGCCCAAGCTCCCCAAGACCGTCCACCTGTACACACGATCACGCCACGAGTGCCAGCGACGCAAGAAACCTCCGACGAGGCCGGCCGGACTCCTGCAGCCTATTTCTCCTCCAACTGCACCCTTCCAGCAGATCGGAATGGATCTACTTGGTCCTTTTCCGCCTTCGACGTCGGGGAACCGCTGGATCATCGTCGCCACAGATTATCTCACACGGTACGCCGAAACGAAAGCTCTTCCTTCGGGGACTGCTGTGGAAGTTGCCAAGTTTTTCATTGAGTCCATCGTCCTCCGGCACGGCGCTCCAGAAGTTCTGATTACAGATCGCGGATCATCGTTCATGGCACAACTAACCCGAGAAATCCTCCGACTCAGTCATACCAGCCATCGTCGTACAACTGCGTACCACCCGCAGACCAACGGGCTGACGGAGCGACTCAACAAGACAATCGCCGATATGATCTCTATGTACGTCGACGTAGAGCACAAGACGTGGGACGAGGTGCTACCCTACGTTACGTTCGCCTACAATACGGCGGTTCAAGAGACCACCGGATTCACCCCTTTCCAGCTGGTACATGGTCGGAAGGTAACGACCATGCTGGACGCCATGCTGCCCCATGAGCCATCCGACAACGAAAGCGACGACGCCCAGGCGGTTGCTCAACGCGCCGAAGAAGTTCGCCAGCTCGCCCGACTCCTGATTCAAGACCAGCAACGCGTCGACGCCGGCCGCTACAACCTTCGTCGCAGGGACGTCCACTTCCAGCCCGGAGATAGGGTGTGGGTATGGACGCCCATCCGTCGCCGCGGCCTCAGTGAGAAATTGCTGAAACGATACTTTGGACCCTACAAAGTGCTTCGTCGACTCGGGGATCTGAACTACGAGGTGATGCCCGACGGAACACGGACTTCGTCACGCCGCCCTCCACGACCGGAAGTTGTCCACGTCGTGCGACTGAAGCCGTACTACGCTCGATAGGACTGTGGACCTTATCTGTTCCAAATGACAATAGTTTACCGTTATTTTTATTTGTTTTGTTTTCGGATTGCATCGGTACGATGCACTTTTTAAAGGGGGGGAGTAATGCCGCGCGCGCAGCTGGCCGAGCAGGCAGCGCGCGCGTGGCCTAACGGTTATCGCGCTTGCTTCCCACGCTGAAAGCCAGAGTTCGATTCCTGGCCGCGGAGGCGCATTTTTGTTGACTCTGTAATGTAAGGTTCTGGTGAATTCGAGAACCGCCTTGCTGTTTCGAGGTTAGAATGTTCCACACGCCGAACCTTCTACGCCGAACTATCCAGAAACCCACGAGGGTACATAAGGGATTCTGCAAGGCGAGCGGAGTCAGTTTCGCCCCAGCGTTCGACTCTGCTGTTACGCCGACTTCGACGCCCGCGACGCTCTCTGATTCTCTTTTGTACCCTTTTATTTTTGGCACAAGTTCGCCACATTAAACGTTTATTTATTCCTGTTTATTTCTTGTTTATTGGTCACTACCCGTGACAATATCAACAGCCATTAAAACAAATCTAGTGATACAAACGGCTGATTTCTAGCTTAAGTGTTTTAAGTCGTGTAAGTTTGATTTAAATCAAATAAATCGGGCTTAAACCAAATGCACCTGATTTTCCTCGCATGACGCACGCTATGTAGGAGTTTTGAAGCTACAATCTTGCGCGTCCTGGGTTGTACATATTGCAGTCAAAGATATATGATTTCGTAAATATTATAATTTGTATTAGCGACGTCCGCAACTAAAAACGTTTCTGCGATCGGCTTTCCACGATTGGCGAAGTGACGGGTATAATAGCGAAAAAACAGGGCGCAGGCGAGCTGGTGTAGGTTTACCTTTTTTGAGACCACCTGAGACTGGGTGGAAGAAACACGACGACGTCTCGTGTTTCTTACACCCAGTCTCAGGTGGTTTAAAAAAGATGGCATAATAGCATTGTCAGAATGTCAGCTTCGATGGTGCAGGTTTGAAACCGCGATGGCTCCCAGCTTCTACTATACTTTTTAAACACACCACTTTACCTGTCGCATCGGATGGTAAGTAGCCAGGGGGACAACTCATGACGCCAGGGCGAAGCCAATCCTTGTCATGATGTAACGGGTGGAAACCCTAAGAGGGTGTCACAAAAACATCTCGGAGTTGGATTCTGGGAGTGTAGCGCCATTGACTTTTATGACTGATTGCAGGACGCAAACATATATTAACATACAGAAGACCAAACCCTAGCAAGGCGATTGGCTGCTCAGTTCCTGGCGCCATGGCAATCGCCATTTTGGTCTCTTTAAATTTTCGAAGTTTCGAAAAGGTCGATCTGAACAGTCGTGCCAAGATCGCTAGGGAGCGTCACCGTAGTGAAAGCGTTCCTCGATAATATATGCACATTTGACACTGCCTATGCAAGAAATTTATCAATCATGCTTAGTTAGAAAGATCTATAATGATGCAATTGTTCTTAAAGAAAGAACGATTATTTTCAGTGCCGCCAAGCAACGGCGCTCCATTTAGTGGAAAAGCGAAGGTACGTCCTTGTTAAGCTAGTGTGTGAATAACAAAATCTTAAGATGCAAGAAATTTCTTTATGAAGAACCTGTCACCCCGATTTCGAATCAGCTCACCAAGAATAGAGAAGTCAAGGATAAACTGCTCACACCATGAACCAAAACGGCGACCGTACTGGGAGCTTGGCGCAACTTTGTCAGGATCAAGTGAATGCACTACTTATAAAACAGAAGTATAGGCCTGTAGCTCCTAGGGTTAGAACAATACCACTAGAGATCGAAATAAGTAGGTTTCCGGGAAAAGAGTACCGTGATTTTCAGCCCGGATAAGTAAACTATGCATCGCAGGAAGTTCAACCTCAGTGAAAATGTGATGCTAGCGTTTGGGATAGACAGAAGTGAAAGCTTGAAAACGTAGCGTTACCTGTCTAAAAACAAAGATCGAGAAGCACGAATTTTGTATGAGTCGACGTCTACCTAAGCCTAATATTGTCAAAACAATAACTGATATTGTGAACGCTTGTGGGATTTATATCAGGAAGAAACACTTGTCAGCAAGAAAGGAAATATTGCTTTCTGAAGTTTCTGACAAGTTTTTTCAATTGAAATAGGTGCTACGGGACCCCACAGTGTTACTTATTGTTTTGGCGACCTTAAAATGTGGTGAACATTGGCTTACAAAAAATTTGTAGTTTTAATTAGCGAGTTTTACTACTGTGTATACGAGCGAACGCAAGCCATGCGCGCTCGCTTAGCGTTGCGTGTTCCACACTGCGAGAGCGCGGAGCCTAAACCGTGGTCTTTGAGTGGCGCATGCGCATCATGGAAACGCAACTCCGACGCAAACGCATAGTGCTTGCGTTTGCTTATATATGCAATACTAAAACTCACAATATTATTTTGATCTAGTCACCGTCATGTCTAAAACTTCTGCCTTCTTTCCCAACCACTATTAACTTCACATGGCGTTTGAGCTTTCTCCGATGCCTTTTTTTTTCGTACGAGGGCCGAAAGAACACGGTTCTCTTTTCCCAAAAACTAAAGTGTGTCACAAAAAAAACAGCCAAAAAAAGACACACACACACACACACACACAAAAGAACACTAGTTTGTTTTAACCTCAAAAATAAACGTTTTATTGCCGAATGCTCATTCTGCACCCTAATATAGCGCTACATGTCCGTACCAAATGCCAATGCTTAGCACTATGCGTTATGTTATGCAAACATGATGTGATTTTCTGAAATTTTCAGAAAGAACATGGGGCCCATTTTTGCCCCCGTCTTCGGTCACTGGTTAAGAATCAAAAGCGCAAACACCAAGAAAAGAAGAGAAGACGGTACAGGACAGGGTGGTTACTCCAACTGAGTGTTTAATGCATTCCCCGAGGAAGACATAAGAAAAGAAACTGGACATGTGAAGATAGAAAGAGGAGGAAAATTAATGGTATTGATTGTAGATGCATCAAAGAAACTAAAATTAAATGTGGCTCTGCCCCTTTACACTGGCAAGTAAAAAGAAAGGAAGAGAGCGCGATAGAAAATCAAAATTCAGACATATAAACAAAAACACCGAGGTCAAAGGTAAAGTTATACTTCGTCTCACCTTAGTATGAACTAACCGCCAATGCTGTACTAGCGCGAGCGGCTGGCCTTGACTGCCTTGACTGGAGCACTCGCTGCACGCGCGCTCGTTCAGCCGCCGAGGCTTCATTCGAAGCAACTAGCTCGCGCTTTTAGCTCGCGCGGCTAACAATAGTCTATACTAAGGTGAGACGAAGTATAGGAACCATTAAAGCGACCCGGGTTAAGAAAAAAAGGTTGAGGTACCCTATCTCTTTCTCGGACAACGGTATTGATGGTGTGCTTATGCAAGCTTCCCCTTAAGACAAGATGGTTTCGGCATGATTGCAAACCTGAGACTGGGGCAGAAAAGAGAACACAACAGAAGGTGGTAAAAGAGGAGACGTTGCCTCCTCTTTTACTACCTTCTGTTGTGTTCTCTTTTCTGCCCCAGTCTCAGGTTTGCAATCATGTTCAAGTTACACCAGCTGGCCTGCACTCTGACTATTTTTTCGTTATGGTTTTAGCCTCATAGAGTTATCTGGATCTCTTTTCATAGTAACGCTTGATGATTTTAGCCTCTTGGAATATAGGTATGTAGTGGCAGTCCCGGATGTGTATAACGAGATGCCCCGATGGTGACGAGTTAAAAAAAAGGTGATGCTCTCGATGTCTCACATTCACACATCGGCCAGATTGTCCAACGTACACTTTTCCACATGTGAACGGAATTTCACACACTACTTTGGTGTTGCAGATGACGTACTTATGTGTAATTATGATTGCCGGTGCATTGTTTATTCTTTTCATTTGACGAATTAACCTTGGGATATTTTTTTAATTTGATTGGTACTGATAATACCAGCGGTCCTTCGTAGTTTGAAGCTATTTTTTTCAAGTTGTGAGATGCGTTGTGGATGTAGGGTATTAAAGGCCGGCCACGTTTTCCACTCATAATTTCGTTCTCCTCTTCCTTTAGGAGTTGCCAGGCGTTCCGCTACATCAAACAGTAATGAATTTGTGTATCCGGAATTCTGCAGTCTTTTCGAAAGTACACTTGGCCGTGTGTTCACAGGACTTCTGCAGGGCCGCCTTGAAGCAACTTTGCACTGTTTCTCTTTTGATTATTTTGTGTGGGCTATATGCCCCTGTCACACTGGGAAAGGAAAATATCGCATAAAACAGGTGCCACAAAAGAGCCTATGCAAATCCCTTTTTTTAGATGTTAGTATTGCCACTAAAAGTCACGAAGGTAGATGTGACGGAAAACCTAAGGAGTTTCATGAAAGATGGTGATGATATCCCACATTGATTTTGAAACGGCACAGCTCCATTAACCTCTATGCAGTCGCTGACTGCTTCAAACATTGTTGCGTGAGAGACCGAGTAGAACAAGTCCTCCACGTCAAAGCTTTAATCCAAACTTTACTGTCGAGGCACTTGTTTTTATGTAGTCTATCAAAGAATGTGAGTTTGGAATTAGGGAAGGGTAATTCATTTGAAAGTTGTTAAGGCGGAGTAAAAAAATCTGGACATAGTTCCCTGCCAAGATCCTCGTTCAATTACAACTAGCCAAAAGGGCCAACACTTTTTGTAGGATTCGGCGGTGAAAAACATTTATAATTGATTACTTTTCGCAGTACTTATTTGTTTCTCAATTGGGTTAGACCTAGCTTGTGGCACATCTAGAGTGATTTTGACTTCACTTTTTTGGTTCAAACTAAACCAAGCCGCAGGTGCCTCGTGAAGCGCGCCATTCTGCGGGGTAGAGAGGCTGCAAGTACGAGTGCGTATTCAAATTCGATCACTGAACCCTCGTCAACCGTACCGTGGAAACGGCACCTTTCATCAATGGTATCGAGGAATGAAATCCATCACCTATGGATGTCCAGTGTATACCGACAACTTTGGCGATTTCTTGAGTCGTTCGTCCCTCGGCGTTGAACTGTGCGAACATTGGCTTAGCGTTGAGCAGATCGCAGCGCTGACGCACATGGCGAGCGGTGAACATTTCCGCTGTGCACTTTTTCAGCTTCATGGCGGTCTCGGTCGACCGTGGTAGGTCCCGGAAAGACTTGAGCAGTTGAACACCACGCAATTTTACGTCAAACTGAACTTCGAGAACACCAGGTCGCCCTTGCTGCGCCAGTCGAAGTAACCGCCACCTTAAAACTTTCGCGCTCGTAGGGACCGAGATCTGCCGAGAGCTTTCCACAAATCCCGCTGGCCCGCAACGCAATCTTCAGCGTTGCTTGCGTACGCAATACGCTTGCCCTTTTGTTGCGCCCTGCGCATGTGCACTTACGACCAGCATTTTCCTTGCGTGTCCAAAGCTCTAGCATACGATCCATAAAAATTGCCTACTGACGAATTACTCTACGGTATCCTATTGAAAAAACAATCAAGGAAATCAAGCTGTTCAACATGGTTTAGCAGGTTTTTAAGCTGATTAGAGTTGGTATGGTGGTAATTAAGCTGGTTGGAGCTAGTCAAGATGGTTCAAGCTGGTTTGAGCTGGTACTGGAGTTGAGAAATCTGGTACTTGAGCTGGTTCAAGCTTGTCAAGCTGGTTCGAGCTGGTGCTGAATCTGGCACAAGCTGGTTCGAGCTCGTCCAGCTGGTCTTGCTGGGAGCGCACACGACAAGGTCGGCTAAAGCTTGTCGAACTGGCATTGGTGGGAGCGCAAGCGCCAAGGTCGGCTTAGGCTAAGACGAGGCGACGTCCTGTTCTTTGTCTTCTCGTTTTTGGTAGACGACCGGGCTCTTCAGGCTCGCTGCGAGCTTCACCTCTGTGCGAGAAAAGAGAAAGATAGTGGTAGGAACGGAGAATTTGAGACACGTTTGACTATCTTGGGCAGATTTTTGTAGGAACGGCTGTATGCGCGTCGTTTGAAGACTACTTGAACGGCGGTGCAAGCGAAGCGTGATTTGAGGAGACAGCCAGTGGCAGTCCGTTCAGCGCGGGAAGAAGTCGGACGCCCCGACTGAGGCGTCGTTTTATATCTTCGAGGATGTGTGCTCGAATAATGGCGGTGGTGCCGAGGAGTATCGCCAATGCTGTCCAAACCACACGGATTTCCTCGCCTCTGCCGACTACGCAGGCGGCCCCTTCGCCCCCATTACTGGCGGGACCCATGGTTCGCTTCTCTCAACTGTGTAGTATTTTTTTATTCTCACTGCCTGTTTTTGGCGTGTGTCTAGTATTTTTCGTGTTGAGAGATAAGCAATCCAGTTTTAATTGCATTGTTCGTTTTGCATCGAGAACCACTGTAGGTCGCGAATACGTAAATAATAAATTCGGCACCGAGCTGGCTTTTCTGAAGAGTTTGGCTTGTTTATCCTGTTTATTAATTTAAACTGGTTAAACTGGTTGGGAGGTTCACCAGCTTAACCAGCATGACCAGCTTACCCAAAATGACGCAGCAAGAGTTGCAGGTGGTTCTTCTGAGAAGGTCGCCGCTTCCCACATGAGAAGTATTTCATCGGCTGTCACGTCGGCCCTGCAGCCAGAACACAAATTCCGTTCTCGCTGAAAGTGCTCAGTGTCCATCCTGAGTCGTTTGGTGTCGTCCCCTGTTTCAGGCGGGCGGGTGGTATATCCAATTACACTCGTTTTCTTGTCATTTTTACTGTTTAAAACCTTTCGAAGCCTCCCTTGGACGGTATGCATTCCTCAGGTGGATCTCCCATTTCTGCGTATTTCCTTCCTTGTCATGACTTTGCCATTTTTTTATGGTCCCACCAGGTTGTAGCTTACGCCTCACTGTCCAGAAGTGCCGTCGAATCTGTTGATCTACCGAGGAATGGAACGCGATAGCTCCTTGGTGATGGCGCGGTCGTCTGGACATTTCTTGCGATGTCTGCATGGCCCGGGTTCATTATATGGAGTTATTTACGTTTTTGGTCTTGGCGAGTGTGGCGATCAGTCTGAAGATCTTTCCAATTGTGTGGGTACTTTCGTACTGCGTTCAGAAATCTCTTATCACGTTCTGCGAGTCCGTGAATATTCTCAGATTTTGAGTCGTTCTATGCGCATCAATCCGCGTCTCTCACGGCCTCGAGCACTGCCACCGCTTCCGCCTCCAGCGTGGTTGATATCTCCTCGCTGTCATGAAGTTTGACTTCCGTAATTCCCGTGTTGCGAAAGCTCACCGCTCAGATTTTGCCGTCATCTTTCCCGCATGCCGCGTCGGTGTAGTTTATCCTCGTTCCTCCTAGCGGAATTTCGATTTCTTTGACGTGTCCGTTCGCATACTTTGTTATTTTCTTGGGGTTGCGAGCTGCGTTAATCCTGCGCGGAATGGGACCATTTGACGTCACTGTGATCCGGTCCCACGTTAAATCTTGGGGTGGTATTTGCGCCTCTATTCGTCTTCCATCTGAGGAGTTCTGCAATCACCCTGCCCTGGGGGTGTACATGAGTATGAGTGAAATATAATACATTGCTGCCTCGCAATGTCCTTGACAGAGGGCGTTGGCACATCCTTGTGCAGCTTTCAAACTTTCATGCACTTGGGAACTTCCGATATACATATTGTCACCTCGATCAATAGTACTTCCAGCTGGGTTTTGTGATTTAAAAGCGTAACACTGTAAAAGCACACTATGTAGGCTACCCAGGGCGACCTTGACCATGGTATTGGCCACCTGCTTTTTCATGACGTCGGCATGCGCGGCTATAAATCTCGCTATGGGCAGTCCCTGTTTCCGGGTATCTCACATTCTTCCTAGCCACCTGGTGGAGTCGAGGCTTGAGTTTAGGATTACGCCAAGGACATTGTGCTCGTCCGCCTGCTCGATGTCCGAGCATTTGATTGTGAGTTTTACACGGGCTTATTTCACTTCGGGCCGTACACCGTGTATTTCGTCTTTTCAGGTAACGGTTTCCGGCCCGCACACGCGAACAACGCGTTGACTGCGTTTAGCCCCTGTTGTGTCGTGTCGGTCTTCTCTGCTTCGCTTGTTGCTGCCATTGTCCATATAGTAATATTACGAGAGCACGCCGTGAATCTCAGATTTATTATCTGAGCTGGTTCCCACAGCTTTGGTATCATGGAGATGTTGAAAAATGTCATAAACTGGACTGCAGCCTGCGTGACCCATACCGCGTTGTGCCGTGCGCTGCTCTTGTGCTCACCAGACATTACCTTGTGCCTTCTGCCGCTCATAAATGTCTCAATGAAGTTTATCGACGTTCCTCAGATTCCCACACAACCAATATACCCAGTGTAACCAGTGTAATATTACGGGAGTACGCCGCGCAAAATAACCGTGATGAAAAGTGATTTTAACGAAATATATGAACGATTATGCACGTTTACTTGAAATTTAGAAACAGGCGGACGCCCTCGTTTAATAAAAATATATTCTAAAGCAGACGAACGTGTGTCTTCCTTTGTCGTCTGCTTATCTGTTGACGGGTCCGTTCCCGGTGAAAGCTCAACTATGGAATCAAGAGTGCCGCTGCTGGGGCATCTTAATTGCTCCTAGTTATTGTTTTTGTTGCACATTCGCCTGCAGGTATTAGGAAAATCTTTTCCGCGCCGCCCTGCGATGCCGCAGTACTCGGCAAATCAGTGTTCCCAGGCAGTGAAATGGAACGCGGGCCGGAACCCGGTGGCCCCAGCACAACGAAAATTTCGCGCTGCATTTCATGAATGCCCGCCTTCACGCCCGACAATTTTCACTTGGGCGGATCGCTTTGCGAGCGGAGAAGATTTAAAAAGAATCCAGTCAGTGAGCGTGAGAGCCTGCTGAAAAATGGGGAGCTAATTGAAGCGGTGTGTTCTGTTTTCAAGAGCGACCCGCAATTTAAATAAGATGAGCAGCCAGGTTGTTTGGAATTTCGGAAAAAAGAGTACGACGGATTCTGCGGAAAAATATTTTGCGCCCGTACAAGATGCAAGTTGTCCAAGCCCCGCAAGAAGGCGACAACGTCCGAAGTTTTGAATTCCGGAAGGTGGAGTTGTTGCAAATTGAGGGCAACCCGGCGCACCTGCAATTTATTTCATTTAGGGACGAAGCAAGCTTTCACCATGATGGACGTGTGAACCACCAGAACAGTAGGACATGGGCTCACAATAACCCTCATGCCGTGGACAACCAGCATCTCCATTCACCAAAGGCGACAATGTGAAATGGGATTTGGCGTGAAGGCATAGTGGGTTCCTTTTTTTCGATGGCACCGTTTGCGCAGATGCCTGCTTGGACATGCTGAAAACGGAAATGCTCCCTGAGCTCGAAAGGTACCACACACCAAAAGAAAATATATTCATACAGGATGGTGCGGCTTCTCATTACGCAAAGAGTGCGAGGACATGGCTCAATAACTCGTTCCCTTGGCGGTGTATAGGTCGGAGATCAGGCTATATGGACTGGCCTCCACGATCCTTTGACTTTAATAGGTGTGACGTTTTTGTGTTGGACTTCATAAAAGGAATTGTCTACAAGAAGAGGTTCCCCAGCATGGAAGAGCTGAAAGAAAAAATTGAGGGCGCGTTCCTCGAGATCGACGATGGGATGCGCGAAAGGGCTTTCCTGGCGTGCGAAGCTGGACTTCGTCCACTCGCATGTCAGCGAACGGCGGGCACATCGAATCGGCCGAACCCTGGTCGTTTCAAGGGCCGCTACAGCATCAAAATTATTTCAAATCGGCGTGACGGAAGAGGCGTATCAGAATATTTATTTTTCAAGAACAAAGAGCTGAATGAACGCACAACTTCCACTTCCTGACGGAATTTAAAATATTAGTTTCCCTCTTACTTCTGTCTCTCGTGCTACTTGCGCCACGCAGAGAGCAAATTAGAGGCTGGTGATAGAAGTACAAATGGAAAACCAGCAAAAGGACGACTATATCTCTCAAATACCAGCCATTTTATCACCGGCCCGCAGAAAGGACTCTAGCTCCGTAAATACTGCTCCAATTATTAATAATTTTACAATAATGTCTTACGACATGTGTCTTCCATATACCCAAGCTGTAGGAAAAAAAATATCACTTTTTGAGTTACAGCCACCCTGTAAAATTCAAAATGAAATGATCACTGAAAACGAACTTGTCTTCAACGGTAGCAGCACCCCTTGTTCTTCCAGGCTGCTAATAAACAATCACGTCACATCATGGTATCTTATAGCTTGCATGACGACCTGTCGAAACTTGACTTGAAACAGGTACTTCCAACAATCTTTCATGTATTTCATTAAATCACTTATCACCGCGATTATTTCGCACGAAACCAGCCTTTCGTGCGGCGTTTCCAGCGTTTTTGCGTTCAGAGCGCAACCTGGGAGCAACGTCGCGAACCAGATTGCAGACGGCGAACAGGCAGGTGTAGGTCATAGGAAATGCACGTCAGCGATGTTTGTTATCTTTCTAATAATCTGCTATCCCGAGTTGTCTGAAAGTAATAGGCAAACAAATTTGGAATAAACGGATTTCGTGTGCACAATTTCAGGTATGTACGTTCGAAATTCGAGTTTTTCTTGGCGTCCCAGATGTGAAAGTTTTTACTACCGCACCCTGTAGAATCCTAATAGATTTCCAGTTCCCCAATGCAGACAGCAAAATTATTTATTAAGTTTTTTGGTAGGGCAGTTTTTTTTTTTTTTTTTGCGGTGCCCGCTACTGGTGGGAGTGAGCGTGTGCCAAAGACCATCGCTACGTCAATGACATCTAGTATTATCCGTTGTTTTTTAAAGTTCTTGGCTTCGAGCTTTTCGAGATGCGCAACCAGAAGGCTTTTTTTTTTTTATAAGCGCCAAAGTGTCTTGCTGGCCCAGGTACTTCCTGAAGCCCGTTTCTGCTGGGTAAAAGGCTTTCTTCTCATCGAGAATCCAATGGATCTTTGTCCCAGGCCTATTCTTTCCACTACTTTCCAGAGTACAGATGTAAGCGAAATGGGCAACGTGTCTCGCGGTCTCTCCGCCTTTTTCAGGGCCTTGGGGATCGGGCAGACCCAAGATTGTTTCCAGTCATCCTGGATGCGAGCTTCGGTCCAGATACGTCCGATCGGTTCGAAGAGCTTTCTCTTATGCGCGTGGTCGTTTGTTGAGCATCCCGCTGCTTAAAGCGTCGGGGCCCGCCACTCTCCTCTGGTTTCTCTTCTCGATGGCCGTTTCGAGTTTTCAAGCGGCACATAGATGATTTTGTCTGTTTCGTTGTGAGTCGGCGGAAGACATCACCGGCCTGTCCAAAAATCTCTCCTACGCTCATATTCACGCTCAGCGAAGTATTCGCCGATCTGTCCATTTCTTTTCGCTTTTCGAGCATGGTGTTATGCACGGTCCACGTCCGTTTCAGGGGCCAGTATTCGTTAATTGATTGCGCACACACGGAACCAGTTGTCGCGCATTGCTTGGCCGCGTGCTTTTACGCTTCTTTTGCGAGCGATTCTCGGCGTAATTTATGTCGTGTTCTGCGAAACTTTCTGTATTTCTTTAAACAGTTGCTCCTGCTACGCCACAGGGAGCGTAATCGGATGTTCGGTGTTGAATTGTCTTCGTTTACTCGCTTCTGTACGATGACTCGCTTCACTGCCTACATCATGGCTTTCGTGACCTCTATTGTGTCCCTCCTTTGGCGCTCGTTCGTCGTGCGGGTCATAAAAAAGTCCCATATGATGACACGCGTTTCCTACTAGCGTTTTTGTGCACCACCTGGTTGCTTGATTTACATCCAGGTCGGCTTGTGGTCGCTGCCCAAGATAGCTTAGGTCTGTGGTTCATTCGGCTCTCATGATGCGCTTCGCACAGGACAGGTCGGGTGTGGTGTCTTGCTGTCTGCGGTTTGCGTCGTTCGTGTCTTTACCCCTGCCGTGTTCAATAGCGTAAAGCCCGTCATTCACATCTGCCGTTGCAGCGCACTGCCTCTGCAAGTTGTTTTCCCCGAAGCCGCAGTCCTCGTGCCCTGCGTGAAATTCCACGCCAACTACCATCTGGTGGCTTCCTTTGTATAACAAAACACAGTGAGTCCGCAGGCGAGCTGGTGGATGTTGATCATGATGTAGAAAACCGCGACTGTGGTAAAAGCAGGGAAACTTGGTTGAAGAAGAAAGACAGTGGAAGAGAACGTCTCAAACTCAGCCACTGAGTTTTTTTCCACAATGTCTTATATACCCACAACCTAACCACCGACCACCCACGTCACAAGGTCAACCTTTGTTATCTATACAGTACTACCTACACTGGTCTTCACCTCAACTGTAACCGGTGACCTCCATCCCGAACTGAAAGCTTAGGATCTTGAACAAAACAAACACAACAAAACAAACACACGGAAAACGAGAACTGCTATGAACCCGCAAAATGACTTTACGTTTTAAGAAACTTCTTGGTACTACATCCGAGTTGCATCGAAGCATGGCTGATACAATTACCGATGGATTTGATACGAACTGTCTCTCTTATGAGCCTCTTAGTGTTGTTGCGCTTTCTGTGAATAATGTCAGTTTGCGACCAATGTGCCGTACAATTCATTTGTATGTCTTGTTTAGGTGTGCGATCCACCCGTGGTCATCTTCTACGTAAATAGACCTTCTGTAGTAGGACTAAAGCAAGACGATCAGTTTTCCAGATTCTATTCTCCTCAGAACAGCAACCACTTCTTGCATCAAGTTAGCTTGGTCTTGGTCTTGGTTTGTCCGCGCACCCTGTGTGTTACGGTGGGCTGTTGGTATCTGACGTTCCCTTTCAGCGGTGTGTTCATGTCATAGGCCTCTTGCACGAGTATGATGTCGGTGTGTCTGCACTTGGTCTTGCGCTCGTCATCTCTTGACTCTGAGGTCACTTCAGTTCCATTGTCAAACGTTCAAACTGGAGAGTGGCGTTGCGCTTTCGGGGTTCACGGTGTGCCGACTGCGGGTGCTGTTGAGCTGACTGGCCGTATTGGTTCGGCGGTTTCATCGCTTATATTTCATATTGTGCCCACAACTTGCGCAAACATTTCTTGTATTGTCTAATGGAATTGCTGTTGTACTGCTTGTTGATGGGCTCGAATGGCCTGCTGGTGGGCTGGTTGTAGTTCTTTCCTGAGGTTCCGCTTTTGCCGCCTTCTTGGCTTCGGCCATTTTTCTGAGTCTCTCTTTTTACTTGGCTTCGTCTCTATTTTCCTCTTCGTGTCTCAACTGGAGTTGCCTGATGTGTTAACCTATGAAATCGAGTTTGAGCATGGCTTGGGCCTGGATTTCGGCCGTTAACCTCTCATCACCTTTGCGTGGCGAGGGGAATTTTCTTCGCAATTCCATCTTTTGAAGTCGGTTTTCATTACCTGGCTGTACCATGTGCCTTGCCGTTTATAGTTTCTGTGCTATTTGACGAATGACAGGCACTCTTCTTCTGTGTATATCGAAGTTGAACAGTTTTCTTCGCGTGGTTGTTCCTTATATTTCAGGTTCAATTGTCTTCCTCTTTTACCGCGACAGGTATGTGTGCCAGCGGCTATGTCCCCTCTTCCGTGTGGTTTCGGTGAGGCGGCACGTTTTGCTGCCGCCGTGATGCTGCATCTACATGCAGCAGCTTTCGTTTGCATGAACGTGTCCGCTCGCACCTTAGATGGACAGCTGGCTTTCAGCGCCTTGTGCCCGGTTCCTCTACAGTTAGCGCAGAATTCGTCTCTGCTCTTTTCGTTGTGGGGGTGCGTCTCGCCGCACTGTTTGCACCGTTGTTTGCAGGTGCAAACCATCGCATTGTGCCCCAGATCATGACACTTGAGACAGACTTTCGCCGTGGGTTGGTACGATATTACGTTCACTACCGTCTTAAAGAACCACACCTTACACTGCAGGTTAGAAATGGTTTGCTTACATATTTTGTTACTCACTATTCAAACAGCAATTGGACGCTGTTACAGACCACCTGACAGTAATGATGCCTTCTTGCCTTTGTTACAAGTGTGCCTCAGTAATATATCCTTGCATGTTCCTGAAGCAACGCTTATACTTCCATCGACTGGAACAAGATGACACCAAATGACAAATAATCAAAGTGTTCATCAATATGTGTTGGCACTTCAACCTTACACAACTCAATACTTAGCCAACTAGAATCACTAATCACAGTAACAACAAAGTTGATTTTTGCTCACCCACGGACCCCAATGACATTAGGATCCTTTCACTACTAGCTGGGCTGAGTGACCATCTCACAGTACACTTTAACGTTTCGTTTACCATTCATCCCAAATGTTTTTCTTCAGAAGCAAATATGAGATTATGACAAAGACAACTACGATTGAAATAACACTGAACTAGAAACTTTTAATGAGCTTTTCAGGGAGACCTCCCATAGTTACTAGACTGAAAAAATTGATTGGATTTAAAAGTAGATTACCATTTCTCGTGAACAAATACATGCCTCTGGCTAACTTGAAAGCATATAGTTTCAACCCATTTTAGACCAAAGCAATCATGCAACTGTGTAGAAAGAAAATATTATTTAAGTGTCAAAAACAGTCGCCCTCAACATAGAGGTGCAGAATAAACACGAAAAATGCGACAAATTGTAAAAATATGCAATATAAAAGTTTAAAAAAAAGGTCATGGAATCGACCTATCGAAAGTATTGTATTACCAACCTAAACAGTTTTGAAATGTAATCAATCCTAAACCGAACACCCCTTTTGCTCTATCTGCTAACGAAGGTTACGTTCTGTGTGATGACCGGTGTGCTGAGTGCCTAAAAAAACTATTTATATTCCATCTTCAGCAACGAAAATCTTCGCGTCATTCTAGAGCTTCCTGTCCTCACTCATCCGTCTTCCGTCTACGAAACACATTATCATAGACTATTCTGGGGTTATCAACGCCATTAAAAATCAGGAACTTTCCTATAGTTCTGACGATGACCTCATCAACTCAAAAAATATTACAAAATACAAAACAAGCGCCATATTTGTTTTTAACCGATATTTTTCATGAATCTCTTGCGTCTGGCAACGTGTCTCATGACAGCAAAATTAGCCGTATCATTCTCATACATAAGTTCGGAAACCAAAATTCTTTCAAACTACCGACCTGTATCACTGACCTGCATTCCTTCAAAATTCTTGGAGCAGGTCGCATTTTCTAATGTTATTGGATATATTGGATTCTAATAACCTGCCAGCCGAATAGCAGCACGGATGTAGAAACGAATTTTTAGGTAAAACCCATCTTCTAGAACTTGAAAGCACCGCATGCCTGTCTTATATTGAAACTTTACCAGTTACAAATTGACCACTTCATAATTGCTTGCAGTTTATTTATTTATTTATTTATTTATTTTACCCTCAGGGCATGAGCATTACAGAGGGGGAAGTGGTTGCATGAGTTAAAAAAAAAAAAACACAGACACAGATACACAGGAAAATACAATCAGTGAAGATCAGAAAAAAATGCGTTCCAAGGCTTTTTTAAAAAGAACATGATCTATGATGGAGACTACGGGTGCAGCCAGGTGGTTCCAGTCAAAGGATGTAGACGGTATGAAGGAATGGTGAAAGACGTTGGTGCGAGCATATGGGATGCCAACTTTGTGTTGATGGTCAAGTCTAGGTGAAACGTAAAGAGGAGGTATAATTAAATTATTACGCAGCGTGTCATTAGTGAAATAAATTTTATGAAACAAACTGAGACGGGCTACTTTTCTACGGGTTGATAATTCAGGGAGAGAAAGATTAGATTTCATAGTGCTTACGCTGGCAGTCCGATGGTAATTTGAAAATATAAATCTAACTGAACGATTTTGGACGGCTTCAATCAGATCAATTAGTACAGACTGACCAGGGTCCCAAACAGAACATGCATATTCAAGCTTTGATCGTACGAGGGTTTTATAAAGAATTAGCTTCAAAGACTGGGGTGCTAAAAAAAAATTCCTTTTAAGAAAACCTAGCATGCGATTAGCGTTGTTAATGATGTAGTTCATATGAGTCCTCCATGATAAATCAGATGTAATATGAACTCCTAAATACTTATAGACCGTAACTAATTCAAGGGGATGGTTATTTAGCGTATAATGGGGCTGAGATGAAGTACAACGGGACACTCTCATAACCTTACATTTGCTGGAATTTAGTACCATAGACCATGAGTCGCACCAGTTTGTAACAGAGTTAATATCGTTTTGTAGTATGTTAGAGTCAGAATCATTAGTAATTTCTCGATAAATAACGCAATCATCAGCAAATAAAGACATTTTTGAGGATACATGAGAGGGTAGATCGTTAATGTATATAAGGAATAATAACGGACCGAGCACAGAACCTTGAGGAACACCTGATGTTACTGATACCATAGCAGAGCTTCTGTTATTTACGCTGACAAATTGTTTACGATTCGTTAGAAATGATTGTATCCACGTGAGAACCGCCTGATCAATATTTAGTTTACTAAGCTTGGACAAGAGCAAGGTATGAGGCACTTTATCAAAGGCCTTAGAAAAGTCTAGAAATACGCAATCTACTTTGGAGCAAACGTCAACGATAGAATGAAGGTCGTGCGTGAATGATACAAGTTGTGTTTCGCATGAGAATGTCTTTCGAAAGCCGTGCTGGAAGGGGCAAAAAAACTTATTTGATTCTAGAAAATTGACTATGTTAGAATAAATGATATGCTCTAAAATTTTGCTTGGGACACTGGTCAATGAAATCGGGCGAAAGTTTCGAGGGTTGAATTTATCACCTCCTTTGTGAACTGGGACCACCTTGGCTACCCTCCAGTCGTCTGGCAAAATACCTTGCTCTAAAGACTGGGAAAATATGCTCGCAAGAAGAATGGAGGAGTACATTCTAGTATTCTTCAAAAACTTGGAGTTTATACAGTCTATACCACATGATGAGGATAGTTTAAGGGAATCGATTATGTTCACAATGCCTTCAGGACTAATTGATATGGGGTACATTGGGAGGTAGTCATAGGACATGTATGTTTGATCATTATTTATAGGGAGGTCAGAAAAACAGCTGATAAAAATAGCATTGAGTTCATTGGCACACTCTTCACAAGAAATAGGGCTACCATCATCGGCTCTGAGCTCTACAACTGTACTACTTTTCACTTTCGTGGTGTTCCAGAATTGACGGGGGTTATTAATTAGCATAGACGGTAATGTAGAATTAAAGTAAGTACTTTTCGCACTACACACAGCTGCCCTGTACAAATCAGCAGAGGCATGGTATGCGTCCCATCGGTCAGCTGTGGGTTTGCGCTTAGCGGCGCGGAAAAAACGCTTTTTCTTGTTTCCAAGTCTCCCGATTGTTCTAGTGAACCATGGTGCATTTGAGTTCGAGTAAATTCTTTTGAGTGGGATGTGCGACTCAAGGAGCTCATTTACTTTTAGTTTGAATACATTCCAATTTTCGTTAACAGAACGCCTGAAAAAACCACTTAGAAAAGTGTCTAAAAACAATGCCAATTCACAGTTAATAGCATTGAAGTTTGCTTTACTATAATCCCGTATTGTTTTAATAGTATTGGAAGTAGCTTGTAAAGGTATATTTAAATCAATATGTAGCAAGCAGTGGTCGCTCAAACCAGGCAGGTACAAAATAGATGATACTAAGTCTGGACATGTTGTCAACACAAGATCTAAAATATTTGCGGAGGTAGAAGTAATTCGTGTAGGTTGATCAACTAGTTGAGAAAAATTGAACTCGGAACATAAGTTAATGAAATCATTCCCTTCTGATGAAAATGGGTGGACAGTAGGTGGCGTAGTAGACCACTTAATGCTGGGATAATTAAAATCACCGAGGAGAATAATTTGTGACGTAGGAAACCGACTAACGATTGCATTAACCGAATCATGTAATTGTTCACAAAAGGAAGACGAAGCGTTGGGTGGTCGATAGCACACACCCAAAATTAATTGCTTGTAGTTTACAGTTACGCTGACCCAAAGCATTTCCAAGTCAGTTGAAACATCGACAACGTTTGAGACTATACCATCGGCCACAGCTATAAGAACTCCACCACCCATTCTTTCACCTCGATCCTGCCGATATACGTTAAATTTCTTACCGCACGTAAATATTTCACTGCTCGAAATTCTACTAGATAGCCATGTTTCAGTTAACAAAATAATTTCGCAGTCAGAAGAATCAATAATTGAACTAAGATCGTCTCGGCAGCGCATGACGCTCCGAATATTGCAAAAGAGTAAAGGAACATCACGTGCCTTGAGGCAGCGGCTTGAACCAATCCCCCCAAAATCCTATCTGGACGTCGCCCCGGTCGATGCTGAAGCCCCGCTGTTTTCGGCTTCGTCACGAACTGGCCGCACGGCGCCAGCGGTAACGACCTCGTAAACGTTGTCCTTAGCGAAGTCGTAAGCGTATATCTTTTTGTTGATGTGCAATTTGTTATATTTTAGTTTAAACGCAGCATTTTTTGATTTTCCGAAATCAATTAGTTTAGATCTAGCTTGGCGTGTCGCCGGTGAAAAATCTTCACTGACCGATAAACCGCTACCTTTGATAGCAGCTCTCGACTGAAGGACACTATCTTTTGTTTTGAATGACTCGAATTTGACGATAACAGGCCGACATTTATCTTTACAGAAAGAGCCTAATCTGTGGGCGCGGGCAATGTTTTCGCAAGGAATTCCCAGATCGGAAAGAACATTGACAACCTTTCTTTCAGTAAGCGACCAAGTTTCAGCGGGAGAATCAGCAATGCCGTGAAATATCAAGTTGTCACGACGTGACCGGTCTTCTATTTCATCAAGACGAGAGCGGAAAACAACAGCTTCATCCTGAAGGTGCTCGATGTTCTGGCGCGTGGCGCTTAGCTCCCGCTGAACTTCGTTAATCGTCAGTGCTCCAGACTCGACTGCCGCTAGCCTTTCGTCAATAGAGCTTAGTCTAGTTTCAATCTTTGTCTGGTTTGCCTTTAATTCGTTCACTGTACTTATTATGCCGGCCTGTCCTTCCTCAAATTTGATAGAACGAGTGTTTAGCTCTTGTAATAAACAAAACATTTCATTGAATTGCTTAGCCTGGGCATCCGACATAGGACCTGGATTCATTTCCACATCCCCAGATAGCAACAGTAGCTTCAAAACATCAAAACACTGACATGTCAGAACCAGTAACGTTTGTGGGCATGGGAACAGAATAAGTAACACGTCGTCTGACTTCTTACAATGTAAAGAAGGAACAGAACCAACCTGCATGAGCAAGAACGGAGGGGTGTTATCCATCCGCATGGTGCAGCTGTTCCCATGCCCACTACGAAGGTGAACGCTCTCCCAAGCGCTTTTGTTGAAGATCGGAGACGTTGTCGATGTCGATGAAGATGCCCTGACGATGCGATGCAAACTGAAGAGGCCCAAAGTGCTGACCGGCCCATCGCTGAAATCCTTGGGCATTACCGCGGGCGACGTAGCAAAGACGTTTGCTGCCGGACACTGATATGTCGCCCCGCCAGCCAGGGGAAGGAATGCGAGTATCTGCATGAGCGAGAACGGAGGGGTGTTATCCATCCGCATGGTGCAGCTGTTCCCATGCCCACTACGAAGGTGAACGCTCTCCCAAGCGCTTTTGTTGAAGATCGGAGACGTTGTCGATGTCGATGAAGATGCCTTGACGATGCGATGCAAACTGAAGAGTTGTGAATTTCTTTCTTATCGCTCTCAATGTACCGTTGTTATAGACTCAGTGTCAACTAAATCGAGCGTAAAGTCCTGCATTCAACAGGGAAGCGTGCTCGGACCAGATATTTATTTTAATCTACAGGAATGATCTTCCTCTTTGTGTTTCTTCCACAATCCGCCTGTTTGCAGATGACAGCATAATACACTGCACTATCCCGTGCGCCGACGACCACTTATTTCTTCAAACCGACTTGTCAACCGTTGCACGTTGGTGTGATGATTGGCAGGTGTCACTGAAGCTAGATAAATACAAAGTCCTCAGGTTCTCACGTCCTGCGTCACCGTCTCCTCATAACTACAGTACTAAAAATCTTACACTCGGTTCATCCTCATCTTATAAATATCTTAATCTTCGTATAACCCGGGATTTAACATGGACCACCCACGTTAAAAACGACGTTGCTAAGGCAATCAGTACACTTCGCTTTCTGCGATGGAACTCAAGACTTGCTGCTCCCAATCTAAAGTGAATTGCACCAATATCCTGAGTACGTACAGAACTAGAATATCTTGCCTTCATTTAGCCTCCGTAGCAAAATTATCTGAAAGTCAACCTAGAAAGTGTACATAAAAGAGCGCTACATATTGTTTATTTCGATACTTCTTTTTACACAGGCGTATCTGAATTGGGTAGACGAGCGAACCTTTCTGGATTCACTATAGGTGAAAAGTATTTCGTTTGAGACTGTTTTACGAGATATACCGCAATAACCCACCAATTAAAAAAATTCTATTTTCCTCTTCCCGCTTTATCTTTTTTTTCTCCCGAGATTCGATAAAAGCTGTAAAATGTAGGCCATATATGTATCGACTACTTCTTACGCTATCTCTTCCATCTGTTCACCATAATTGAATGGAACGCTTTACAACGTAGAGCTAATATAGACGTGTACCAATATAGATCTGTGAATGTTTAAAAGAAACATTCTAGGCAAACCCTTCGAATCAATAGCGGATTAGTATTTTTAATGTGTGTTGGAACTTTCTGTAATTTTTTTTTTTTTTTCGTGTTTTGTTCATGATTTTTGTTTTACTGTTCATGTGTGTTCATGGTTTTTTATTGTCCTACGAATATAAGCTGGCCATCCCTTCTGTAATGCCCTCTTTCATAGCCTTCAAGATACTAATAAATAAATACACCTGGTCATCTTCTTGCAAGGCTGTTCTAACAATCGTTTTCCACGGGGGAATTACCGGATAACTGGGAAAATGCACATGTCATTCTCAATTTTAACCCAGATGACAAAAGTAATGAATAATTACAAGCCTATTCCACTAACTTCTGTTGAATGTATGCTTCTAGAACAGATTACATCGTGTCAAACCATAACACACTTATCATACCTCTCTGCGTGGACGTTCGTGCGAGATGCAGTTGTTCGAGCAAGTCACTGATCTCCATAACTCCGTTGACTTGTCGAAGCTCGTTGGTGCTGGTTAATAGTTATCACCAAAGCCTTTCGTAGCATTATTTATCAACGGCTAATACATAAACTGAATAAATAGAACTTATTCACGTTCGTCGTTAAGTTGATAATAAATTTCATAACCAACAGACGCCAGCATGTTGTAACTGCTCAAGGTCTTTTCTCCCTCCTTACTGTGACGTCCGGTGTCCCGCTGGTATCGGCACTTGATCCTGCGCTCTTCTTGGTGTATGTAAATGATCTCCTTTCTAACATCGATCTTGCACTCGACTGTTCGCAGTAGACTGCGTCATTTATCAGTTCCTTACGGGACCTCTGTATTATAACATTTTACAGGATGACTTATATTGTCACGGGTGGTGACCAAAATAAAAGGAAATAAACGGGAAGAAATAAACGTTTAATGTGGCGAACTTGTGCCAAAAAAATAAGGGAGAACAAAGATAATAACAGAGCGTCGCGGGCGTCGAAGTCGGCGTTAGCAGCACAGTCGAACGCTGGAGCGAAAGTGACTCGACAAGGTCGCGGACGGCCTCTTATCTAGAGTTAGTCACTATCTCGAAGATTCGGCGGAGAAGGTTCAAGCGTAGCGCGCTCGGGGCGAGAATGAACAAGCACTTTCTAGAACAACAAAAACAAGGATGAACGATAGTTATGTCCGCAGCAAGAATGAACGAGAACTTTCTACAAGTCCGTGACCCTGCGCGCGGCATTATCCCCCCCTTTAAAAAGTGCATCGTCCCGATGCAGCACAAAACGAAGAACAACAAACCGAAACAAATCCAAAACAAAAAGGCAGCAGAATCGCGAGTCACGGTTCACAGTTCACCCGTCGACGAGAGTGGAAAGTTCTATCGTTCGTAATACGGCTTCAGCCGGACGACGTGCACCACCTCGGGTCGCGGCTGACGTCTTGCAGATGGGCGCGTTCCGTCGGGTAGAACTTCGTAGTTCAGATCGCCGAGGCGTCGGATGATCTTGTAGGGTCCGAAATAGCGTTTCAGGAGTTTTTCGCTGAGACCGCGACGACGTATTGGTGTCCAAACCCATACCCGGTCTCCGGGTTGAAAGTGGACGTCCCGGCGACGAAGATTATACCGGCGTGCGTCTACTCGCTGTTGGTCTTGGATCTTGACTCTTGCCAGTTGACGAGCTTCCTCCGCGCGCTGGGAGATGAGTTGAGCGTCGTCGTTGACATCACCGGTTGGCACGTGAGGCAGCATGGCGTCGAGCGTCGTGGTAACCGTTCGGCCGTGTACCAGTTGGAACGGTGTCATTCCCGTGGTTTCTTGAACCGCTGTGTTGTACGCAAACGTGACGTACGGCAGCACCTCGTCCCATGTCTTGTGCTCTACGTCGACGTACATGGAAATCATGTCGGCGATGGTTTTGTTGAGTCTCTCCGTCAGCCCGTTGGTCTGCGGGTGGTACGCCGTGGTGCGACGATGGCTTGTGTGGCTGAGACGAAGGACCTCTTGCGTCAGCTGGGCCATGAAGGATGACCCGCGATCTGTAATCAGTACTTCAGGTGCGCCGTGTCGAAGGAGAATGGACTCGACGAAAAATTTGGCAACTTCCACGGCTGTTCCCGATGGCAGGGCTTTCGTCTCGGCGTATCGTGTAAGATAATCGGTCGCGACGACAATCCACCGATTTCCTTGCGTCGATGTTGGGAACGGCCCAAGCAAATCCATTCCGACTTGCTGGAAAGGCCTAGTCGGAGCAGGTATCGGCTGCAGGAGTCCTGCTGGCTTCGTCGGAGGCCTCTTACGTCGTTGGCACTCATGGCACGACCTTGTGTACAGATGGACTGTTTTCGGGAGTCTCGGCCAGTAGTACTTGTCACGAATCCGGGCGAGCGTCCGGCTGTAGCCAAGGTGTCCAGCCGTCGGGTCGTCGTGGCATGCTTGAAAGATTTCTTCTCGCAGGCTGGCCGGAACAACCAGCAGCCAAGCAGGGTTGCTCGTTCCGAAGTTCTTCTTGAAGAGCACACCTCGCCGCAGAACGAAGCTTGACAAGTCTCGGGCCAAGACTCGCGGAACTGAACTTCCTTGGCCTTCGAGGTGTTCGATCACGGCGCGAAGTTCCGGGTCGTCTCGTTGAAGTGCTCCCATGTCGGCATCTGTCACTGCACCGAGAAAACGGGCGTCGTCGTCGTCGTTAGTGCTTTCGGGAGGAGATTCGACTGGGGCCCTAGACAAACAGTCGGCGTCGTTATGCTTGCGGCCAGACTTATGCAGAATGGCCACGTCGAATTCTTGCAGTCGCAGACTCTAGCGAGCGAGGCGTCCTGACGGGTCCTTGAGGTTGGCGAGCCAACAGAGAGCGTGGTGGTCCGTGACAACGCGAAACGGGATCCCGTACAGGTACGGGCGGAACTTGGTTAACGCCCAGATGACAGCGAGACATTCCTTGTCGGTCGTCGAGTAATTTTTCTCTGCCTTAGACAGTGCCCGGCTTGCATAAGCGATCACCCTCTCTGCTCCGTCTTGTCTTTGGACGAGTACCGCGCCGAGTCCGGCGTTGCTGGCGTCCGTGTGAACCTCCGTTTCCGCTGATGGATCGAAGTGTCCGAGGATAGGGGGCGACTGGAGTCTTTCCCTCAGTTCGTTGAACGCTTGTTCTTGCTCCTCCCCCCACTGGAAGTTCACGTCGTCCTTGGTCAGATGCGTGAGCGGTGCAGAAATCTTGGCAAAATCGCGAACAAAACGCCTGTAGTAAGCGGACAGTCCAAGAAATCTTCTTACGGCTTTCTTGTCTGATGGCTTGGGGAATTCTGCAACAGCAGATGTCTTGGAAGGATCAGGGCTTACACCCTGAGCACTCACGACATGGCCGAGGAATTTGAGCTCGCCGTAAGCGAACCGACATTTTGACGGCTTTAGTGTCAGTCCAGCATTCTGGATAGCCTGTAGTACGGCTCGCAAACGTCTCAGGTGCTCGTCGAAGTCGCTTGCGAATACCACGACGTCGTCGAGATAGACGAGGCAGCTTTGCCATTTCAAGCCGGAAAGAACGGTGTCCATTACGCGCTGGAACGTCGCCGGTGCTGTGCACAGTCCGAACGGCATCACTTTAAATTCGTACAGTCCGTCCGGCGTGACGAAGGCAGTCTTCTCACGATCCCGTTCGTCGACCTCGATCTGCCAGTACCCACTCTTCAGGTCCATCGACGAAAAGTATCGGGCATGGCGCAGCCGGTCCAGAGTGTCGTCGATGCGTGGCAGCGGGTAGACGTCCTTTTTCGTTACGGCGTTTAGTCGGCGATAGTCCACGCAGAACCGAAGAGTCCCGTCTTTCTTTTTCACCAGGACTACCGGTGAAGCCCACGGGCTGCTTGAGGGCTGGACAATGTCGTCATCGAGCATTTCTTGGACCTGCTTCTGGATGACTTCTCTTTCTTTTACGGAAACACGGTACGGCGACCGATGCACGGGAAGCGCGTTGTCTTCAGTGACAATTCGATGTTTCGCAACGGTCGTTTGGCGCACCTTTGACGACGTGGAGAAGCACTCATTGAACTCGGCGAGAAGGTCACTGAGTTGTCGTCGTTGTGGGGTAGGCAGGGCTGGGTCGATGTCAAACTGCGAAGGCGGCGTTGTCTTAGGTGGCCACGAAGAGAGGTCTTCTGATATTCCGGCGATTGCGGCTGCGTCCGGGAGTTCCTCGGCGTGGCCCACGGCGGTGCCCCTCGTAAGGTGCTGGGCCTCCTGTCGGAAGTTTGTTACGAGTGCGACAGTAGTGCGTCCGTCTTGGAGCTCCGTGACGCCTCTTGCGATGCCGATCCCTCTTCCTAGAAGCAACTGGAGGCTTCCTTCGAGCAAAACGTCGCCACAGAGAGTCTCATCGACCCCGACGGGTACGAAAACACTTGACTGCGGCGGTAGGTTCACGTGGTTTGCGAGGACTCGTACCGCGGATGACGTCATTTTGGGGTTTTCCTGTGGTGGAGCAGGTTTTCAAAGCGTCAGCCGGTTTGCTCCGAGGTCGATGACGGCGCCATACTCGCAGAGAAAGTCCATTCCGAGGATAACGTCCCTCGAACAGTCTTGCAGAACGACGAACTTGACAGGGCACGTCTCACCGTGGATCTCGACGCGAGCAGTGCATCTCCCGACCGGTGTGATGAGGTGCCCTCCGGCGGTTCGTATCTGAGGTCCATCCCACGGCGTCGTGACTTTCCGAAGGCGGCGGGAGAGCCTCCCACTCAAGACTGAGTAGTCTGCCCCAGTGTCCACGAGCGCTGATGCGTCGTGGCCGTCGATGACGACGTTTAGGTTATTGGACACCGTTGCAGGGGCGTGGTTTCGATCTCTGGTAGCGTTCGAGTGGGGGCCCTCCGACGTTCGTGGAGGATCTTGGCGTCGGTCGTCTTCGGCAACTCCACCTCCAGGGGTTGCCGCGCCTAGTTTCCCCGGCGAGGAGCGAGGGGCGACAGGCTTTCACGTCGGGGTCGGTGCATCGGCGAAGCTGGACGTCGTGGCGACGGCGACCGGAACTCTCGGCGGGACGTAGGCTCAGGGGACTGAGGTCGTCGCAGGTACTCGTCGATCTCCCGAGGGCGTTCACCATAACGGGGTCGCGGGTCGTTCGGGTGGAACCCGCGAAGCCCGAGTCGTCGGTATGGGCATCGGCGGTAGGTGTGGTCCGCTTCCCCGCAATGGAAGCACAGAGGGCGTCGGTCGGGCGTTCGCCACACGTCGGTCTTGCGGGGTGCGCGAGGCTCCGGGCAGGCGTACTGGATCTGGTCGTCGTGGTGTCGGTCGTGCTGCGGCGCAGGAGACTGACGTCGGGGCGGCGCGACATAGGTGCGACGAGGAGGAGGCGGTGGCCGTCGAGCCACTGTGGCGTAAGTCAACGTGGGCTCCTCGGGGGCTGCCACGACGACGGGAGCCTCTTCCTGGAAGGTTCTCTGAACTTCTTCCCGCACAACCTCGGCGATGGAGAGTGAGGCCGGGCGTACTGCAGCGGGCAGGAGCTTCTTGAGTTCCTCCTGGACGACTTCACGGATAATTTCACGGATGCCGGGGAGGGTGGTGCCAAGGTCGGATCCGGATGTCGCCAGAGTGGTTACGCCGGGGTGTCGCTGGTAGTGTCTGGCGCGTGCTTGTAGGGCCCGTTCCATATTCGTCGCCTCTGCTACAAACGTTTCGACGGTGGTCGGCGGGTTGCGGACGAGGCCTCCGAAAATGTCATCTCGTACGCCTCGCATCAGGATCCGCAACTTCTTTTCGTCGGTGGCTTGAGGGTCGGCGCGAGTGACCAGGCGCAGGACATCCTCGACGAAACTGGTGATGGTCTCGTTTGCGCCCTGGGTTCTCATTCAAAGAAGGTCCTCGGCCCTCTCCCGTCGATACTGGTTTGTGAAAGTTTGCCTCAACTCATTCTTGCAGGCGGTCCACGAGATCAATGATGTCTCCCGATTCTCGAACCAGTGCCTGGCCGTTCCTTCGAGCGCGAAGTAAAGGTTCTGCAGGCGCTGGTCGTCCGTCCATCGGTTGTGCTGGGCCACCCGCTCGTACTGTTGAAGCCAGTCCTCGACGTCTTCGTGGGCGTCCCCGTGGAATGGCGTCGGAGTCCGGGGTGCGACTGGCAGGTAGATGAAGGCAGGAGCGGCAGGGGTCTGTGACTGCTGGCCGTCCATCGTCGGCTTCGTCGGCTGCCTGGTCCTGGGTGGCAGAAGTCCGTATTCCGGGTGCAGACCTTGGGTGCGGCGACTGGTCCGAGTTTCAGGTTCCGCGTCGAGTGGTGTTCTCACCGGGCTCGGAATCGGGCTTGCACTGCGGGCCCTGGGAGGGGAACGCTGCACGGGCATGCGCTACCCCGCACCTCCACCAAAATGTCACGGGTGGTGACCAAAATAAAAGGAAATAAACGGGAAGAAATAAACGTTTAATGTGGCGAACTTGTGCCAAAAAAATAAGGGAGAACAAAGATAATAACAGAGCGTCGCGGGCGTCGAAGTCGGCGTTAGCAGCACAGTCGAACGCTGGAGCGAAAGTGACTCGACAATGTCGCGGACGGCCTCTTATCTAGAGTAAGTCACTATCTCGAAGATTCGGCGGAGAAGGTTCGAGCGTAGCGCGCTCGGGGCGAGAATGAACAAGCACTTTCTAGAACAACAAAAACAAGGATGAACGATAGTTATGTCCGCAGCAAGAATGAAGGAGAACTTTCTACAAGTCCGTGACCCTGCGCGCGGCAATATATAACCTGCGACTGGTACGCCACGTGGTTTATGAGTCTAAATAAAACGAAAACGAATGCTGTAACGTTCTTCACAAATCGTCCTTCCACTCAACATGCATACTTAGTCTAAAATGATCGTGTCGAAAATGTTTCCACATTTAAATATCTTGGCTTTCACCTCTCATCTGATCTAGCCTGTAAAACTAACATTCAAATTATTGCTAATACAACGTCAGAAACTCTTCGTTTCCTCAAACAAACTCTTCCGGGCCAACACAGAAACAAAACTCGTTCCTACACTGCTCTTGTTAGATCTCGACTGGAGCATACATTCGTCATTTGGCACATTCAACAATGATATATGAAATAGAATATAGAATCACTAGAAAACCAAGCCGCTCGTTTCATTGTTTGTGACTACTACCGCTTTACAAGTGTGAACGATATAAAACGTCGACTTATTCCTTCATAGCAGAAGGAATCTTGCGCGCATAAAATTATTACGCAAACTATGCCATAGCTTTTCAACTTTAAACATGCTTTCTTATGGCCAGCTCAACATGTATCTCCCCGTTTCAATCACCTTTTTAGAATTAACCCTAAATATACGCTAAATAACTTGTTCAAATATTCGCCTCTTGACCTTGCAATTTAGGGTTGAGATTTAAAGTTGAGAAGTTACCTCAATCAGTGATCAAGAGTACTTTGTTGCCGGCGTAAACATGATTCTGCTCAAGTATGGTTAGTTTAATTGCAAATTTCGTGTTCTGTTTTGTGCACGTACTCATACAGTGCTTTTCGTTCTCTCTCTGTTATAAATGTATAATTCAATGACTGGTGAAAGAGCCGGAATACGTCGAAATATTAATTGTACACGTCCATTGTATTTTTTTTTCTTCTTTTCTGTGTGTTGCCGCTTGATTTTTTTTTTTTAATTACTGCGCTGTTGTTCCCTCTCATGTATTGCCAGTGAGAGCTTTTAAGACAAATCAGTAAATTAAAAAAAAATTAAAATTCAACAGCTAAAACGATTTGATTTGAAAGTCAAGACAGCAATTAGCGTTCCGGGAGAGGTATGTTTGTGTATCTAGCCTGAAATTAAACTCATATATCGACTTGTAGCTTGCCAATTGCACGGTGACAAAAAAGTTGTTGTTATGACAAAACATACGGACCGCTACCCTTTTTAGAATGCTTAGCCCAGCAAACAAAAATACCTGGATTGAGAAAACGAAAGAGTTGGCGTTGCGCAAGAGGTTTGCACATGCATCTCGTCTGTGAAAAGACGTGTCTGCTATCACTTCACCGCTGGTGTGCCGGCATCGGCGTGGCACATCAACCGGTTCCGTCTCGCGCTAAAAGGTGAAACTCTGAAACATCTGAGAAATTCGTCAGTTTCCTGCGTACATGAGCGTGTTCAAGAATGTTGTCACCCATTTTAATCTTAAAAAACAAGCAGAATAAAAAAAAATAGGTCGGTCAAGTTAACTTTCTGCATACCTGCTCGGTGGGAGTTTTGAACCTTATCAACAAGATTAAAGCATTCGCAGGTAGGGCCGGCCCTACACTATCAATCGGCCTGGGCGAACTCCGGTCGTGGCACCCCCCCTCCCCTCCTCCAGCTCCGTTTTCGATTTTTCTATGCGGCCCTTGGTGCCCCCGCCCCAAACCGCCTTTTTATACGCTCCTCCGAATCCCCTTTTCCTGGCGCCCTGTGCGACGGCACAGGTCACACACCCCTAGAGCAGGCCCTGTTCGCAGGAACTTTTGAACGTCACCGTTTTTGTTTCTTTTTATTCTGCCGCTCCAAAGGTACGCTCATTTATTTTTCAAATCATTTCGGATTTTAAGTGGCTCATGCGGCTCGTCCATAGTTTCGGTGTGTCATGCTCCTCTCTGCACGCTTTGCTCGGTTTAGTTGCTGCGGTCGGAGCACGAAACTAGAAGCGGCGGATTTGGAGTAATGGAGCGTGGACTGGACGCGCTCGCCAAAAATTCCGAGGAAAGAAATCGCGAATGAAGGAGCCTTAACACCATAATTGACGTCCTTCGTGTTTTAAGCGGTGCGGGACTCTGCACCAACGCGCGGTCATGACGTCACGCCGCTCGGGCGGTGATGCTATGTGGAGGGCAAGTTGGTCTGCTTTTTGCACAGGGGTTGCGATGATGTCAGAATGCCGAGTCCTTATTAGCTGACTGAATAAAAAATAGTGGGTAGACATCAAGGCATCTAGCATTGAGGTCTACCCAACTGACTTTCGAGCAAAGCCAATCGGAGTTCGGCGCCGCTTTGACGTCACAGGAACTCCTGCGCAAGAAGCAGACCAACTTGCTCTCCGCATTGGCAGGGCGCACGCGCAGTGTTCCCAGCTCGCGGGGTAACTACGTGTTTGCCCACACCTCGTCTGGGGTCCTTAATAAACAGCGCCTTGTTCTATAGAAGAGCACGTCTCGAGGTGTCTCATGTGACCGCACCTGAATGGTGCATATATGTTGGGTAGCGAATAGAACACCATTCTTCGGTAATTTGAGAAGGGAACAAGCTTATCCTGTTTGTCTTAATTTTTGCTTCATAAATCTGGTTAACATTCGATTGAGATTGTGTTTTAGGTTCCCTGTGCATTGTACAGCTGCTACCAAGCTTGTACGGAACATGTGGAATGTGTATTATTACGTGGAAGCGAAATCCTGCCGGGCTTGGTCAAGTTTTGTGGATGCTCAGGGAAAGAGTTAAACAGTCTCTCGTCGTGAGCATGAAATAAAACTTGATCAAGCGTGACCGGGAAGCTCTTTTATTGAGATAAATGAATACATAATTTTGTTCAAGTGGTTTTTTAGTTGGAATTATGTTGTTCTCTTGGTACTGTTTCTTTTTTCATTCTTCTCTCTGTCTTAATTGTTGACTATTCTCTAATTTGACCAAATCCGCACCCTCCCCCCACTCCTCTGTGTAATGTCCAGAAATGGACCTTCGAGGTATTACGAATAAATAAATAAATAGTTCGCAGTTCACATGTTCCGTACAAGTTTTGTGACCACTGTGCATGCAGAAACACGTTTTAGTGCTAACGTTACGCTTTGCAAAAGCTTAAAAAAGCGTAATAAAAGAAAGGAATTCGCTTTTTTTTAAAACCACTGAGCGCGACGAACAACAAACATAACGTGCGCGGCGCTTTTTTCTTTTAAAGTAATTTAGAAAGAGCAAAAATGTCAATTTAAGGGGCAAACAAATGACACCTAATTTTTGTTTTTATAAATATAAAAAAATATGCAATCTAAACAATTCTAGATAGCTGCATTCTACCTATTCTTAAGTACATGTCTAAATACATGTCAAATTTGGTTTTATTATGGCAATATTAAAACAAATTCTTTTGCACAAATAGTGAAGATGCCAAAAAATTACATAAAAAAAAACACATTTGAATTTTACCAGAGACGTGTAGCTATAGTCTTTCGCGGTGTGGAAGATAATACATTGTTAATGAAATTCCGTGGGAAATCTGAACTTCATCTAACAGAAATAAAGAGGAAACGGCTAGGCCTACTTGTCCACACAAATCAGATGGCGGGCGACGTAACAACTTGAAGAGCCACGGAGAGAAAGGACTCGAGTTCATGCCGTTCTATGTTGTCTGGAGGTCTTCAAATGCGCATTTCACTACTTTCGCGATCATAACCGGCTCTAATGTTTTTATACGTCAAATATAAAGAATGAAATATAACAAATCACAATAAAGCACAAATTCACTATTTTTGGAGAAAATATTGCTATTTTTAACCACCTCATCCCTTTAAGCTTTATCAGGCTATATATACAACCAATGCGAAAAACTCGTATAGGAGTTTGGTACCGGACATGTAGACTGACTGCCCGGATGTTGTCACCAGCGAATCAGAGTTCCATTCAGACTTGTACGTAGTTCAACTACTCTACTCAAGGTACTGAAGTTTAACAACATTTCTCAGTAGTTTAGTAACTTTCAACTACATTTTTCATTCGGTAATTAGTAGTTTACTTTAATTGCCTTTTTTTATTAACTTTTCCTCGAGTTAGAAATTACTTTTGAATTTTAGCGGCTGTTTTGCCTATCACCAAGCATTCCTGCACAAAGGAGATAACAAGTTCGAAGATCAGCTGATATTTGCGAAGAGGGGAAGCATGTGGCGTAGGAAAGGGGGCGGGGAGAAAACGGTTTGGAGAGTCCGAAACCCCCCAAACTTTTCACAAGCCCTCCTCCCCCCCCCCCCCCACACACACACACACACACGCAAACAAACGCTGGAATAACACTGCTATAGAGCGTGGGGAGCGGACAGACACGACGCGAGAGAGGCCGAGCAACTGCGGGATTTGCACCGAAGCCTGGCTTTCTCTGTCTCCCGAAGCTCAACGAGACTCGACCCTTTTGAAGAAAGGTCTGGTCCCCGCTTGTTCCCATGGTAGAAACTTTCGTCCACTACAGGAGGTACTCACACCGCATCGTCACTCAAAGTAGGCATCAAAATGCAGCACCTACTCTGAAACTCACCTTGTGCTCCCGTAGTTTGTGCTGTACTCGAAGAATCGCGAGCTAAAGGGCAACGCAAAGATTACCTTTTTGCGTTGCCTTTCCTCCCAAAATTCAGAATATGCAGATCTTCAAATATTCGAAGATCGTTCGAGAAACCATCAGAAATTCTCCGAACATTTGTATATAAAAAATGATAAACAGGCAGTGCTTTGTAGTACTCTATGTACATGGTTCTTAAGGTTACCACCGTTTAGAAAAATTGTACTTGAAGTAAATTCTCGAACATGTTCTTGTGTTTTCCGATGAAAGTAAAACTGCGGACTTCAATGTACATTCCCCGAATTCGAAAACAAAAAATGGCGGTATCGTCGTGTGAAAACGCGTTCTTTCTAGACGTCATCGGGTCATTTCTCTGAGTGAAGTAATGGCGGCTGTAAGACCGATGGAAATAACTGAGTTATAAGCAGATTGTGTCAAATAGCTCGTCAGCGAGAGCAAAACAACTACTCTGCGGCGACTTGACCTTCAAAAATATTTGCAGCCATTTCCGTAAAAAACGGATGCACCTCCTATTACTTCTGGAGCAATGCATACCAGATAAAAAAACACAGTATAGGGAATGAAAGGGCATCATGAAAGATTGTGTTAAAAGTACTTCACCTTGAAATATATTATATTTATGTACGTTGCTACACGTACTTTGCACCCAGTGTAATTGCTACTTTACTTAAAGTACATAACCTCTCATTTACTTTGTACTTTACTTCAAGTACTTTTTAGATATAGACGCTTTACAGCAGCTGTGCATGGGCGCCGCCATAACTGACCTTCAGTTTTTGTTCCCTCTTATTTCGTTCGCTTCACTTCATCATTACCACAGCAGTACAGGTTATTGCCATTTTAGATGCTACTGTGTTCTTGTCCCCAGCATAGGCCCTTGTGGATACCCGTCAACGCCCGCTTCAGTGGCTCGGCATCTCGGTAAGACAAGAGAAGGGCGGCTATGGCGGCTCAATCTGGCGCGTGTGTAAAGCGTCTATACTTTACGCAACACTGTAAACAAGCAAACAGTTTCTAAAAAATCGAGCTCAGACAGTGATAAACCTCAAAGTACAAATGACACATTCGCTGTACATCATTGAACAAACAAACAGAAAGTACAAAACAATTAGGCACGCATAAGCAGAAGCGGCTATTAAAGCATTTCTGTGGGAAAAAAAAACAAAAAAAAAACAAGCGGATTCATATTTGGCTAGCACAATATCGCTAACGTATCAAAACCTACGTACTTTCTTTTCGCCATAAAAAAACATAAAATTAGCTTCAGAAGTAATTTCAAAAGTGATTCGCTACTTTTTTACGGTAATTAGTAATTTTCTCAACTACTTTCTTTTTGAGTAATTCCTACTCTGCTCAAATCACGTTTGACGTCAATACTCAGTAACTTGACTTAATTACTTTTTTCTAGTAACTTGTACATGTCTGGTTCCAGCTTTGTTGCTTGTAGCGAACGCTCTGTGAACTGTGGTTGTGGAGACGACCAGCGCAGTTATTTGGAGATGACTCTGCAAGACGCTGGTAATCAGAAGCAAAGGCAAGAGACAGCGATAACAAAAAAGAAATTACCGCATCTCCACGTGGTGAATGATGTTGATTGGGGCGAAGCTCTTGCAGTGCTGATGATACAGATTTTTTTAGTAGGTAGTGCTGATGCCAGAAAGAGAATGTGTGGTATTGAACGTGGTTATATACGCATTTGAGCATTTAACCGCAGCGCCCTCTCGTCTATAAACATTGAACCAATGCATGCAAAGTTTAACGCGATTATATACGCAATTCACTGCAACGCCGTCTCCTGCATAGATGTTGAGCGGCTACATGCAACGTTTTATCCATGACATTCCCAGTTCTTCAGAGACTACCACATCTCCGAGTCCCCCACTTGTCCCGCAGTCGTGGCCGAGTGGTTAAGGCGTTGGTCTAGAAATCCATTGGATTCGAATCCTGTCAATTGCGCAAATATTCTTTTCTTCTTTTTAAAAAAAGACAAATGGGATGGCAATGGATGTGAGCACGGACGCCGGACAAGGCACGACCCTAAAGAACTTCGCCCCTGAAAAACGGGTTATTTTTTGCTGTCCTTACATACTGGCTTTCATTAAGCTGTACCAATATCTTGCCATGCATCAGTTTAGTCTTGTGTTCCCTGTGCAGATCAAGCTAGTGACTGCGGGTATTAAGCACTCGTTATTAAGGCGAAAGCCTTATATGTCTCATCGTTCAGTTGATCTTTAAAAAACGTCGGCGACATGAAAGGCACCAAAACTTCCCATTGGCTGGGACGCGTCGTATCCGATGCTTCGTCACGGAAGCCGGCGAGGCCGCTCGAGGTCAAAGCGGACGCGGCTCAGAAGTAAAAAACAAAGAAAAGCAACGCAGATGCACCGTGATGCCAATGAAACGGCGCTAAATGTGCGTCGCCAGAGAGCGCTCTGTCTTAGGTGGTTCGCTATCACCGGGACCACAGCCGACACCGCGGTCCCAGTGAGCCGATGAAACGGCGCCAAAAGTGCATCGTCACAGTGCGCGCTGTCTTCGGAGGTTCGTTATGACGCAAACCTGCCCAATGAGGTCAATTAGAGGCTATGAAATTAAGAGGGATGACAAAGCGAATTAAGACGAATCGAAGAGAAATAATTAAATTACGTGTGTGTCTTTAATGCATCGACGCTTCTTAGGAATGACGTACGAGACCCTGTGGATTTTGAAATAATCATCTATTTTGAGATTAAATATATGGGACAACCTTGATTAGGTTTCGTTTACTGTCTTTTTAGATACTTACCTTCACAATTTTCTTTCAGCTGACACAAAGCAGAAAAGCAAGATGTGTCTCTGTGAAACTCCGCTCGAGGTAATGATCCTTGGCGTCTGCTGCGGGGTGAGTGTTCCTGTCTCTATTCATCGATCCTTCTTCACAGTGCAGGATCAGAAGAATCTTTCATGCGCACTTATTGCTCCAATTGCTTCACCTTCAGTGGGATCATTCACGTGCTCGTCATTGAATGGGCAATATTGTGTGCTCAACCTTGAGCTTCAGGAAAGAACGAGTGTGTTCATTATTTTGGAGTTTCATTGTGAAAACCCAAGGAAGATCAAGGCCCCTTAGGTACCCAAAAGAGCTGGAGCGTTTCCATTAAATCGACAATATGGTCGCTCCGACTGTTTTTAGAGCAGTTTGATGTAAATCTAAAATTAACTTGACTCAGAATAAAAAGAGGAAAAACGTATGGCAGTACGCACTTGAGGTTTCTTTAGTATTAATTTTAAAACTATTGGGAGAAGAAAATTATTTCAATAATTGTGTATTTGTACAAATGAAATTTGACAGGGCATATTTATTTTCAATACGACGTTTATTTATTTATTTACATTGCACCTGCATTGCCCTGTAGGCATTATTGTTGGGGGTTTCAGAAAACATTATGACAAGTGGAAGAAAAAACGTCATTATCTTGAATGGGCACAATATCTTCCGGGAGGTCGTTCTAATCTCTCGTGGTTTTGACAAAGATTGAATTAGGCAATCTCTCAGTTTTGTAAATGGTTACAGACATCTTTTTAGAATGACCACAATTGGAAGAGACATAGAATGACTCCATAAGATTGGTGGTTTTATTAATTCCAGTTTGTTGTGAAATACATGGTGGCAACATTTTAGTGTTTTTTTTTCTAGGTTCAGATGTTTCCCATCCGAGCATAGCTTTCAAACGCGCTGCATGATTTTGAATTTGTTCTAGTTTATTGATAAGTAAGTCGTGGTAAGAGTCCCGCAAAACGCACGCGAAATGAAGGTTCGTTCTCATCAGATAAAATGAAGTGTCTATTTACCATTTTGTGACGCGAGTCTAAAATGTCGGAGAATAAAATAAAACATTTGACTATCCTTTCCCATTGTACGTTCTATATTGCTGTTCAGTTTTAGGAAATCCGCTAATAGCATTCCTATGCAAACATACTGAAACACAGTATATAAAATGGTCCTGTTGATTGGGTAGCTTTAAAAATCCTGCAGCTTGCCTCTCGAGAAACAAATATGTTTGCATTTTCTTAGATTTAGATTCAGTTTTCATTGATTGCAACAAGTAGATCAGCAGTGTTGGATTGTAATATGGCAAGGTCTTCTGACGTTTAGTTCCCTTTATAATACGCAGTTAATGGCCAACAGTTTAATATGAGACTATATCTTCGGTGATGTCATTTAAGTATATTAGAAAACTAAAGGTTCTAAGACACTTCCTTGTAGCACACCCGACGTAACCCTAGTTGATGTGGATATAGTACCGTTTAAGACAGCACGCTGGTCTTGACCTTCTAACTAATTTCGTATTTAGTTCAGGACATTTGGATCTATGTTTAACAAAGCCAATTTATGCAATACTTACTGATGTGGGACAGTGTAAAAGGCTTGCGAAGGTCTAAGAGCACGCAGTCGACACATTTTCTGCCGTCTACTGATCTGGATATCGAATGACAGAATCCTTCCAGCTATCTGGTGCAAAAGTAACCGCTTCGAAAACCATGCTGTGAGGGGGAAAAGAAGTGCGTAGAATCCTGGAACGAGTAAAGGTTACTATAAATCTGTTCAAAGAACTTAAACGATATATATGTTAATGAAATGTCGCGATATTTTTGAACACTGGCTTGAGACCCGGATTTAAAAACACCTGTGCTGTTTGCCATCCTCTAATCCATGTGAACCATCCCTTTCTTTAAATATTTGCTGCATATAATAAAAAAATAATGCCCTACAGATTCACTGAACTTAAAGAAAACAACAAAAGGAACGTCCTCAAGTCCAACGGCCTTGGTTGCATTAATTCCTACTAGCAACTTAACGATCACGTTCATGTCAATTATAAGGCTGGGCATTACGCTTTGGTGTGTTTGGTAATCTACTGAAAATACCAGGTGAGGAGACTCTTCTAAAAATATTGACCTAAAATATGAGTTAAAATCATTTCCGTTATCAGACACTACTGTACCACCATCAACTGTCAACGCAGGAATAGAAGTGTCTTCCTTTCTGTTGGCGTTAGCGAGCTTCCAGAATTCTTCAAAGTTTCTTTTTAGACTTTTATTAAACTTGTCAAGAACACTTTTTTGTTTAGTTTATTTTAAATTTCGAGAAGCTTAGTCATCTCTTTGTACATCTGCTCGGTTTGGATTGACCAACGTTTGGAAAGCTTTTTCTAAGCACGTCTCGCTTTACCTATAAGTCTGCGAATTTCTACAATAAATCAAGGTTGTTCTTTTTCCCGGTTACCTATTTGTTTCGATGCAATATACACCTCCGCGGGCTCTGGTACTTTGTTTCTAAATGAAAGCCATGTTGTTCTGACGTCACTATTTTTTTTATAGACGACTGAATGTATAAAAATAGGATTCTAGTTCTGCATCCATCCCGTCGTAATTGTGTGACGGTGTCGGGTGAACGCTAGGAGAAAAGGGAAGTAAGAAAAATATCGAGCATGAAAAGAAAAAGAGTGTCACCACGCCTCAAGCGAGCCGAACATTAAAAAAAATATTTCGACGACCAATCAAGCTTTGTCGCACTTGGCACCCGAACGTGGATTCTTTAATGAAGTAAATTAATGTGGGGACGGCGGTCATTATCAAATCGCCCATTAAGCTCTTCGCATCAACGAGAAGGCTTAACTACAACGTCAGCAACGATGGATGAAGACGGCGCAAAAACCAGCAGTGACGCGTCGTTGCAAGCTAAAGTTGAGGCGGAATTTACACGGAGCGAAGAACTTCAGCGGATCATTTCCAAGAGGGACGAAGAAATCGCTGCTGAATTGAGGCAACGCAACGCATCGCATCGCTCCACAAGTGCTGCTAGGGATAGCGCTTCTCTGAAACCCGTGGAGACCAGTGTTGTGGAGTTGCCACTCCGGAGTTGGAATGATTCCGGAATCATTCCGAATTTTCGCGACCCCGATATGGAGTGGGAATGGAATGGCGGCAACGTTGAGTGGAATGGGAATGAAATGGGCCGGTTCTTCTATTTCTTCTTTTTTTTAATGTTTACAGTCAGCGAAATTGAGTCAGTCAGCGAGCCAGTTGCTCAGAAATAAAATGAGCGGGCGGGAAATAGCTAACCCGCGTGGAGCTCTAAAGACCGGTCACACATGCAGCGAAGCGCTAATGTAGCGCTTCTCACGTGTCGTCCGCTACTTATCGTCTGCCATGAGCAAAAGTTTTGACAGTAGGACACAAAGCTGGTAGACGCTGCCATCCGCACGAGCTTAGTGCGACGTCAACGCTACGCGTGTAGCGCTCCGCTGCATGTGTGAACAATCCCTAACATAGTTTTACGCAAAAAATGCAATACAAAAAAATAATTGACAGAGCGAAGAGCAGAGGGGGGAGGGAGGGCGGGGGTGGGGGGCGGTGGCGCCTTTTGCCCTGGCGACGGGCTTTACTGGCGTTACACGAGAGCGAGCGAAACAAGAAACGAAGCATCAAGCAAAATAGACGAAGGCATAGAGAATACACGCGCGCACAGACTGAGATCTGGGAGCGGGGGACGACTCATGACTCGCAGAGCTCTCATAACTCGTTGACTCGCGCGCCCCCGAAAGATGATCAGTTATTGTTTCTTATAGTTCGAGGAGCGCTGTTTAGCTGGCGGCCAACCCTGCTGCCTTCCACGTTCGTTAGCGCGCGCTCCTTTGAAGTGCGAAATCTGGGTTTGCTCTTGGTTTGCTTCGGCATTAAAGCAAAGCGAGATTCACTTCTCTCCCCTCCTCTTGCGCTTTGCTCCGACGCTTCTTTTTATACTGCACTTTTACGTGTAAGCCCGCCCTTTACTTGTTCTTTGTTCCGATGCTTGTTTTGTGTGTTATATGTTTTACATTCAAGTGGGTTAGGGTTACAAGCAAGCTAACGGATTCTCGCTCATTTCCTTTGACTTTAGACTCCGCCTACTGTGTTTCACCTCGTGATGGACCGCTGCCGACGCTAAAGGTCACCCCAGGCAATCCAGCACCGTGAGGGGGACTACACACCCGGACGTTGCTGTGCCCCAGGGTCACGCGACACTCAGAAGGCACTGGATTGGCTTCGATGGCTCTCGTGCTGTCTGTTGCGGTCCATCGTAAGGTGAAGTAGATTGTCGTCACCGCTCTTGTCGCGCGACCGAACTGACTAGACCTGCAGAAATAGAGTTTCCTGACATGGTCTATACAGTGTCTCGTGCTGCGGCGTAGAGGTTGCGCTTTGTCAGAGGATCTGTTCTTGCCACTCTCATGGAGGCGCTTCCAGCAGCGTACTAGCGGTATTGCTGTGCAGGTATTTGAAGAATACAGTACTATAGCTTATTTCTGCGCCATGCACGAACTGGATATTTTATGGACTTATCAAACAAACACGCTGGTGGCGTATGTCCTAGAAAGCAAATTCAAAAAAAGTTAGTGGATTTAAGTTTTGCTGTTTGTTGCGGGCCACGTGGTCGAAAGACCGATGTTTTAAACAAGCATCGACATATCAAGGGGCTTTCTCAATATTTGCAGTACAGTGTAAACAAACACTTTGTACCACCAGCGCTCCGCTTAGTAAAATCAGCAACTTTGTTTTTAGGCATTTTGCAGTTTTTTTGCAATTGTCTATCCGTTTGATAATGTCAGCTTTATTGGGCTCATCCCGGAAACACAATTTAGCTATCAAGTTCCAATTTTTGTGTTCAGGAATTATAGGAATGGAGTGGAACGATTCAGCCATTCCAAGAGTGGGAATGGGCCCAGTGTCCCCAATCCTCGGAGTTGAAAGGAATTGAATTATCGCAAGCTCTAATTCCCCTGAATGGAATTGGAATGGAATGGGGGTGCCCATTCCGCAACACTGGTGGAGACCCTGGTGTGCGGATTACTGTCCCCGGTAATCGAGAGACTCAACTGCTTGGAGGCTGCAGGCTCGAGAAGCAACTCCGAAAGCAGCGACGAGGGCTCCAAGCTCCAAGGGCAACAGTATAAAATATCTAACAGAAAGAAAGGGCAGCGGTGGCCGCTGGATCCGAGCTACAAGAGAGCGTCCCAAACTCATGCAGCACATCTGGAACTAAAGACAAGGGCTCGAACCAGCAAAGTCAGAGGAGAGGACTGGGAGATACTATCAATCATCGAGTTCAGCCATCCACCGAGGCCGCAAGTGCAGCTCCCCTCCTCTCCACTGACGCAATTGGTCGGTTCCTTCAGGTCCGCTGCTCATATCAAAGCTACCTTCCAAAGATTTTGCTTGGATGCGCTTCAAGCTTAATTCCAAGAAGATGAGTTCTTGTAATCACGTGAAGTCCGCGTTTCGGCGGCACCAAACTTTAGAGAGCCCTGTGGAAAATCAAAGAGCAATGTTCGATTTAAGACAGACCTCCACAAGAACGTGCATGGAGTACGCCATTCAAAAGCTGCAACTGATTGAATACTGTGTCTCCACAGGACGCGAAACCGTGAAGAGCGAATTGCTTCTTGAATCGCTGAACGACACAACAAAGCGGATGTATTTTGATAGAAGCTTCACATTGCTTGATGACTTGCTTGACTCTTTTATGAAGTTTGATCGGGCAAGCGGAAAACCAAGAATCCCGAAGAAAAGTCATAGAAAGTTTCGAACTTCCACGAAGGAGGGGCTGATGAGCTGTGCACTTTCGTCAAAACTGATCGGCAACAGCAGCCTGGGGAAAAACGTGAGGAATACGCTGCAGCGAGCGGTGGGAATGACAAACTACCACCAAGCGTGATCTACCAAAGAGAATTTTTCGCGAGAACAATGCAGCCCAGACCAAGGCTCATGGATCCCGTCGGAAAATACTCAAGCTTTGCCTGAATTGCAAACAGGTAGGTCATTTTGTTACATGGTGTCGCCAGCCTCTCCCGCAAGAATTTCTTGAATGGCAGCACACATTTCAAGCGTAGCCTAACGTTCCGACTTCCCTGCAAAACTTCGACCTGGTGTCTTTGGGGCCTGCGGGGAGACACCAGTAGTGCAGCGCGTTAGCTGTGAATCTTCTGCGGGCGTCAAACGGGTCTCAGTCTTTGTGGGATCCCTTGAACTCAGTGCAGTTTTGGATTCTGGTTCCACCAGAAGCCTTGTGAATGGAGCTGTTTGCCAGAGACTTCAAATGACATCTTCAAAATCTTCCCTGAAACCTGTGGGAGCATACGGGCTGCCACTTGAAAATAATAGATAAGTCAGGATTGAAATTACGGTGGTCGGAAGGTCATTCCGACGGAGTTTTGTGGTTGTCCCACATTTAAAGGAAGACTTAGTCTTGCTTGGAGAGGACTTTTTACGTTCATCAAAAGCAATTATCGACTGGGGTGGAAACACGTTTTCAATCCAAGCCAAAAAAAGAAAACACTCAAGGTTTATGCAACGACCACCCGAGTAGTACCGCCTCTTTCCCGGAAAGTCATCAAAGTCATGTTGGAAGTCCCAACCAGCGAGACAAGTCGCGATATCTTATACGTAACAGGTTCTCAATAAGCTATTGAATGGTACCTGTTGGAACTGCAACCGACAGTCATCGATGCAGGAACAAAGACTTTCACACTTTTGGCTACAAACTTTTCCTTGAGGCCATCCAAAAGACCTGCGAGGGCCTCTTTAGGATTAGCAGAAAACGTGGAAGCTGTTGAAGGGATTGACTTGTATCCCATAGAATTCGAATCAGTCCTGCAATGTTTCAGTTTTTCTGATCCTGAGAAACAGGAAGATGTGGCGAAAGTCCGCAACGAAACGCAGCAGATAATAATTGAGGAGTTGAGCTTCAACGTGTGTATCTTCACTGAACTCCGAAAAACTAAAGGCAGTAAAACAACTGTTGATGGAATATCGTTCTAGTTTTGCAACCGACACTGCACACCTGGGAACCTGCAGGACAGAGAAGCATTCCATTTCTACTGGTGATGCAAAACCAACTGCACAATACCCAAGGCGACATTCAACGGCTCATAGAGATTTGGTCAAGACAATAAGAGACCTTATGGATGTAAAAATTATCCAGCTCTCCAAAAGCTCCTGGGCATCATAACTGGTTCTATTAAAAAAAAAACAAGTCGACAGGGATATGTGTGGACTACAGGAAGCTAAATTCTTTAACTGAAAACGTTTTCTACCCACTACCACGAATCGATGATGCTCTGGTGGCAATAAGTGAGAGGAAGTACTTCTCAACATTGGACCTCCTTTCAGGATTCTACCAAAATAGAGGTGGAACGTGGCGACACCGTTAAGAGAACTTTCGTTCCGCAGTGGGGGTTGTACGAATTTCTGAGACTGCCGTTTGGGTTAAAAGGGCCACCGACAGCGTGTCAGCGTACTGCAGATGCCATTATTACTGATCTAAAGTAGCGCAACGAACTGGTCTACATGGACGACTGCATTGTTTACAGTAAAACGTTTCAAGAGCACCTTCGACAACTGGGAAATATTTTCGCCCGTTTTGAGGCAGCAAATCTCAAATTCCAACCTCAGAAGTGCCATTTTTTTGCACCAGAGTGACTTACGTTGCACATATTGTATTCCAGAAAGGTATCGTACCTGATCTAGAGAATATCGATGCCGAAACGCCATTCTCCATTCCTAGAACTGCGGCTGAAGTTCAAGCGTTCTTGGGACTGACGTCCTATTTCCGAAAGTTGATTTGGAACCATGGTGCCATCGCAGCCCCCTTGAGAAAGCTCCCGAAAAAAGAAAATGCCTTCACATATGGTGCTCCACAAGTACGCGCCGTCCGTGAACTGAAATCTGATTTATGTGGACCTCCCGTCCTGAAGCACTTCTCCGAAGACTCTAACCACGGCCTCCGGGTCCACATTGATGCTCCTAGAACCGGCCTCGGCGCCATCTTCCTCCAGAAAGATGAAACTGGGGATTACAAACCTGTGGCATACCTCAGCCACTTTCTTCATGGAGCTGAAGAGAACTACATATCCACTGAACTTGAGGCCCTTGCAGTTAAGTGGTTCCTCGAACAGCTACGTCCCTACCTAATGGACAGAAAGTAATGGACAGGAAACACAGCGCTGTGTCTGTGCCTCCTCCTTGTTTGTCCGTCGTCTTGTTGCGCTTTTTAATCATTATAAAGTTTCAGGTTGTGCCATCACCATGCGCTGCGCTGGGTTCTTTGTTACAAGGAAAGAAACCAACATTTGCTCAGGTTGTCTCTCTTGCTGCAAGAATTCGACTTTGAAGTTGTGTACAAGTCTGGCGCATGTCACACTACCCCCGATTGTCTGTCCCGTATTCTAAGCCGCTTCTGCTCAAGGGGAACCTTCGAGTACCAACGGCTCGGGAGAAACTGGGAGGACTCGCACCTGGGATGTGTTTGAGGTCAAAGATCCCAATTTAACCTCCGAGCAAGAGGAGGACCTGTTTTGTACAAAAATCATAAAGATACTGCAGAAAAGGGCTGGTACAAAGTACCAGCAGAAGAGTGCAAGTAAACAATTTGTGCTTTTCCATTGTATATTGTACAAAAGGGACGCAGGACAAACGCATGAACGGTTTGTTTTATGCTTGCCGGCGACAAAGGGAGCCGAAGCATTTCACGAATTTCATGGAAGTCGATTCGGTGCACACATGGGAATCTGTCGCACATTTGAGAAAATCCACAGAAAATATTTCTCGCCTCGACTGTATCTGGATGTTTAACAGTTCGTGAAAAGCTGTGACCTTTGTCGACGGATGAAGATGACTACGAAGTGCCCTTTCGGACTGCTGCAGCCAATTGAAGTCGATGTCCCATTTCATACAGTTGAACCCGACATAATTGTGCCCTTCCAGGCTTCACGAAGGTGCAAGTTTGTCATACTTGCCACAGAGTGCCTAACCAAGTTTGTTGAGGCGAAAGCTGCTTGTAAGATTAAGGCTTCCACGCTGCAGGCGTTCATCGAGAGGAGAATTATTGTCAGGCACGAATGCCCCACAGTACTAGTTAGTACTTCCGATTACCTCAAGTACCGTGGTTTGCGATCATGCAACGACTACAGCTTGTCACCCAGCTGCCAACGGCCTTTTCGAACGAGCCAACAAAACGCTAAAACAGATGATGCGAATCACCACCTCATTTGGAAAGAAGTGGGCTGATGTTTTGCGCTATATAGTGTTCTGCTGTAGCACCGAATATCAGGACACAGTTCGCGCTTCTTTTGTTTCCTTCTGTATGGACGTGACCCTGTTTTCCTCTTCGATGTTGCTTATAACAGGAAAGAGCTGCAAGAACTGCAAGCAAACTCCTAATACTTGGTGCTCGTGCGTGAGCGCTTGAACGAAGCGCGTAGGTTGGCTGCACGACACGTCAAGTTGGCTCAGGAGAAGCAGAAGAGACTATTTGTCGAAGGCCGAACTGACATAACGTTAGAGCGAGACCAGTTGGTGCTGTTGAGGACCCCGTCAGTGGGGCTTACAAAACGAACAATGTACACTGGGCCTCATCGAGTTGCGCCCAAGCTATCGCCGGTGAATTATTATATAGAGTTCGGTGATGGTTCAGGGCGGAACATCGTGCACGTGGAAAAACTGAAACCGTATCTAGAGCCTGTTGCGGAATTTTCAGTCTCCTAAAACTGTTCAATCGAACACTGTTTTTTACTTGTACAGGAGTTGCAGTTATCACGTGGGACGATGTCGGTTGGTTGGTTCGTTGTGGTTTTATGGCGCAAAAGCATCTTAGGCTATGAAGCGCCAGGTACATACACTATTGCAGATAGGGTTTCGAACAGGATAGAACTTTAGTAGTTGATGATTGGTTAAAACTATGTGTACGACTTGTAAGTAGTTATGGGCATGAAGTTGGGTTTAAAATCATAGTCGGTGTAAAAGGCCGATAGCTTTCAAGAAGCAAAAAACGCAGTTATGCGGAACTAATGCTTCGTTGCCAAGCAAAATAGGGAGGTTTAAAGGCGTAAGCTCTTTATATAGCTGAGAAAAATGTTTCCGTTGGTCTAGGTCATAAGCAGGGCATTATAGTAATATGTGTGCGACAGTTAAAGGATTATTGCAGTGCTCGCACTCTGGGGTTTTCTCCCTGCGCAGAAGGTTGCCACGGGTGAGGTGCGTATGCCCTATCCTTAGCCGACACAGGACAACCTCATAAAAGCGTTCACGGTGTCTTGCACTCTCCCACTCACTAAGCAGTGGCTTTACAGTATGCAGCTTGTTATTTACTTCTTCATCCCATTCTTGCTGCCACTTCTCTTTTATACGATGCCTTAAAAGTCTGTGATAGTCTTTATATGGAATGTCATGCAGTTCGACTTCTTTGTCACCAGCAGAACTGGCTGCAAGGTCTGCTTTGTCATTGCCCGGTATACCAACATGGCTAGGGACCCAGCAAAAGACTATTTTAATGTTCCTTTTGGAAGCATCCATGATTTTATTCTGCAACTCTATGATTATTGAGTGTTTAGAGGTATTTAGTGATGAGAGCGCTCTCAGTGAACTGAGAGAATCAGAATACACAACTGACTTCCTGCTCTTCGTTTCTATAATATGATTAACTGCCAGGCGGATACCATATACTTCAGCTGTTAAAATAGTGGCTGTATATGTAATTCGCTGAACATAGCGAACAGAGGGACCAACCACAGCACATCCAACGAACGTTTCTGTCTTGGTGCCATCTGTGTAATACGAGCTGTGCCCAGCGTATCTACTTTGGATTTCATAAAATTCCTGTTTGATGCATTCTGGTGGGGTGTTTTTCTTTCTGTACTTAGTCAGTGAAAAGCCACACAAAATGAGGCTTTATTCCCACGGAGCTATTGCTTGAGGTACGGGGGTGACGGGCATTGTAGTGCTCAGTCCAACCGAATCTGCTGCAGTTCCATTTCTTATACTAAAAGGCGGGATTACAGAGGGCTTGTCAAAGGTGCGCTTATATCTTGTTTCTTCTACAACCTTGCGTGTAGGCTGCAGGGTGAATCAACGTATTCTAAGGGAATAGATAAACCCCGAAGCAAACCTTCGCTTCTCCAGAGACCATTCATTTGTCTCTGCATAAAGGCTGGGGATAGGCGACGTGCGGAATGCACCTGTAGACAGTCGCAACCCTGGTGATGAATGGAGTCAAGCATTCGAAGAGCTAAGGGCCTTGCCGATCCATATACACAGCTACCATAGTCGAGGCATGAGCGAACCACCAAAGTGTAAATTCGGAGAAGGCAGAGACGATCAGAGCCCCATGAGGTATGAGAAAGGACTTTAAGAGTGTTTAGTGCTTTCTGGCATTTTACCCTAAGATACCTAATAAGAGAAAGGAAGGACAGTTTACAATAAAAAATAAGCCCTAGGAACCTCTTTTCGGCTTTTTTGGAGTTGGAGTGGAGTGCATGGTCACCGATGGATCTACTGTAGCTCCCCGTAAGCGAGAAAAGTAAACAGAAACTGCTTTTTCTGGTGAAAGCCTAAAGCCGTTTTGATTAGCCCACTTGAGCAGATTGTTTACTGCTAATTGGATCCTACGCCCACAGGAAGCAATGTTACAAGATGAGACGGATATCTGACGATCATCAACATGAAGTGAATACTGTACGGAAGATGGGATGGCCCGGGCTGTCGAGTTTATTTTTATTATAAAAAGGGTGATACTCAATACGCCTCCCTGGGGAACACCGTTTTCCTAGCAGAACTCTCGAGAGTAGGTAGTGCCTAATTTGACACGAAAGGTACGTATCGCCAAATGGCTCTTTACGAATGCTAGCATCCTGCCTCGAATTCCATAGCTATAAGTATCTTGTAGGGTGGCATGCCGCCAGGCAGTGTCATAAGCCTTTTCTACGTCGAAAAAGACAGAGAAACAGAACTGTTTATTTACGAAGGCCTCACGGATGGTAGACTCCAAGCGGACAAGATGGTCCAATGTAGATCGTGACGAACGGAAGCCACACTGATATTTATCAAGAATATTTTCTTTTTCTAAAAAGTACATAAGTCGCTTGTTAAGAATTCTCTCCAGAGTTTTGCTAAGACAGATCGTTAGCACTATTGGGCGGTAACTGGATGCACACGATACATCCTATCCAGGCTTTAGGAAAGGGATGACGGTTGCCACTCTCCAAGACGATGGAAATGTTCTCTCCTGCCAAATGCGATTAAACAAATACAAAATTATGTTGAGTGTGGAAGGGTAAAGGTGAGTAGGGATATGGTAGTGAATTCCATCTGGTCCAGCAGACGTAGGTTTAGTCTCATGAAGTACCCGTTCCAGTTCATTCAGTATGAGAGGTGAGTTGTATGCTTCTCGAGCTCTGCCGTATGTCCGCACGAATTGGAGTTCTGCTTGTCCCTTGTGTTTCAGAAAAGCAGATCAACAATTCTGAGAGCTAGAAACACGTTCAAAGGTTTTCCCAAGGACATATGCCTGTTCTTCTACCCTCTCAGGGCACAGTCCGTTTTCGGAAAGAAGCGGTACTGAGTAAGCCCGGTAATGCCCATTGACTTTATGTACTCTATCCCATACTTCCTTGCAGTGTTGCGGAATGGGCACCCCCATTCCATTCCAATTTCATTCCGGGGAATTAGAGTTTGCGATAATTCCATTCCTTTCAACTCCTAGGAATGGGGGCACTGGGCCCATTCCCACTCCTGGAATGGCTGAAACGTTCCATTCCATTCCTCTGATTCCTAAATGTTAAAAGTGTCACTTAACAGCTGCATTGCGTTGCAGGGTTGGGCAGAAATATTTAAAGATGTATTTAAAAATGCAACTACTGAGATAAATGAAAAAAGTTGCTAAAATAGTGATACTCAAGTCTCAAATATATCTGTAAAAATGTATCGCGATACGTATCCGAAATACATTTTAAAAAGAGGCAAAAAATTATTTCGAAATACAAATACAAGAATACACTTTAGCGAGGGCAGAAATATAAATACTGATAATGCAATACATTTTTTTTAATTTCTTTGAGACGCCAACTGAGATGAGGCTCTAAGCTTGAAGTGGAAGTTTTTTTGTTGTCCCGAAATAACTTTCCCGTAGGCTTAACACTTCGCCTTGAAGGTAGTGGTTCTGGACGAAAAGTCTTCAATGGGTTCAAAAAACATTTCATCAAGGATTGACCGCGCTCCCTTCCCTGGCATCCTGTCTGTCTGACCAGTGATGCGAAAAGATTTTGACCTCTAAATAAATTCCATCAAAACATCATCACTTCCCTGTCCAACAAGGGCGCCCCTGTCAGCACTGATCACCTGACGTCACGGTCGGATGAACTAGTATTGCTAGTATTCTTGTAGCTGTAGGTGTTGCCTTGAACATGAAACTTTACCCATGCCGCTGTATGAAAGGACAGTACGTACTTTCGTTGTAGGCTACCTCGGTGAAGACCATGGAATTTTCGAGAAAAGTGGGCCACCTGAAGCATCCTGAAGCACATGTCTAATCTTCTGTTACGGTTGAAAAATCGATAAGGTGGCATCCCTGTTGTGACGGAACCTCCGCCTCCAACGCATGAACGGCAGTCTTCAAGTTTCGCCTAGCATCATTCAAACAGAGACCTCGTGAATTGCGACCTGAGATGGCCAGCACAGGTGCGAGCAAACAGCGCGTTCGAGACCAGTTGCAGGTGTACGAAGTCTGGGTCCGCACAGTGAGGTCACGTTTGGCCTCCTTCCTGTGTATCGGATCACCGGGGCTGCGGGTCACGTTCACGTCGGCTGATGACGTACCCTTGAGCCGTGCAATGTTACAGGCGCAGACGCATTCGGATATGTGTTGAACTTCGCTGGTGAAAGGCGCCACCACCCCCCCCTTCTCCCCCCTTTGTTCTTTGCTTTGACTCTTTTTATTGCATTTTCTTTCGCGTATAAGTCTGTTAGGGCCTTACGCAGGTTCGCAGTTTCCCGTTCATTTTATTTCTGAACAACTGACTCGCTGACTGGCTCGGTATTGACGAACTCATCTCTGTTACGTCACGCCGCGGTGGTGGCGCGTCGGACGCACTTCCGGTCCGGGGCTGTGGGCGGAAGTGCCCATGTAAGACGTGTATTCCTCCGTTGTTTTGAAAGGAACCAGACAAAAACCTGCCTTCTCGTCAAAATGCTGCGACTGGGGCTTTACCAAAAGTGTCGAGAAAGATTTGAAGGTCAGTTTTCATGCGCTCGGTTCGTCCGAGAACGTGGATATGTGCCGTGAAAATGGAAAACCAGACGCCGTCGGATCACGATTGCTTGGGCGGGAAGCATTTTGGGTTGAATTCACGGATACTTCTGGCCATCAGATTTATTTGTTTTGTTTCAAAATGAACGCCGGAAAACCGTCAAGTTGTACGGACCACCTGCGGAGTACGTTCAGTGCGTCTTCAAGTTCAAACGACCGCCTGATCGTTCGGACTGTCGTCTGCTCTTTCAAACGTTTCTGCTTGTCGTCTGCTCTTTTAGAGGACACCGGCCCGTAGACCAAACGTGGGCTCGATACTTGCGATAAGAAGTAAGTGCAGGCCTCAAAAGACTTAAGTTTGAAGGTTGGTAAGCAGGCTGGACGTAAACAGTACATACAAGGAGATGTTGATCATTGTTTCCAGTGGCCATCACCGACTTGTTATGCCAGATTCACTTGGTTAGATGCTTGCGATTTTCAGTATCGACGTCGACATCTCAGCTACAGTTCACGCTTTTGCAGTCCAAGCGACGTCGCTAGTAATAATTGCGAGCGAAATCTCATTATGTGAATCAGGCTTTAGCGTACATTCTGCGGCGTCCAGGCGGAATGAATCGCGGCATGTCAGATGATTCACGTGAAGTTTTGCGGTGTAGCGATCGAGCCTCGGTAATTTCGCTGACGCCGCTCAAGTAGTCAGACATCGTTAGGAGGACGTAAAATCGACAGTCCCAGCGCCAAAAAGGGCAGGGGGATTCACACCGACGCCGACAACATCGCATTTCAATAGTTTGATTATGGGCGACGGCGAGCTTCTTGCCCACACCCCCATCGCGCATGCGCGGCGCCGCTGGCGTCCGCTAGGGGCGCTCCGGTTTGTTTGTAAGCATGAGTTGGTGTATAGCTGAACGTAGATAAATAAATGAATAAAAAATATTAAGAACTTGGCCTATTCCATTCCCATTCCATTCCGGGCAAAAGGCATCCAATTCCATTCCATTCCCTTCAACGTTGCCGCCATTCCATTCCCATTCCATTCCGGGGTCGAGAAAATGCGGAATGATTCCGGAATCATTCCAACTCCGGAGTGGCAACTCCGCATCACTGTTGAGGACTTGAAAGGTAGATACATTAACACGACACAAGATGGGAATAGAGCCCCCGGGTACACTGGAATGGAGAATGAGACACTAGATGCGGACATCAAGGGCACGGAAGTGATGGCTGCGATGGAGAGACTCCGGACGACATCGACTGCGGGGCCGGACGGAATAAATAACAAAATCCTTAGAAATCTGGATGACAACTCGGTCCACGCTTTAACAGACTATATGAATAAGTGCTGGAAGGGAGGGAACATACCGCCGGCATGGAAGCATGCCACAGTAACTTTCATACCAAAGCCCGGCAAGAAGTTGGACATCGAGAACTTCCGACCTATCTCCCTCACGTCGTGCCTGGGTAAGCTCATGGAGCACGTAATTCTCACGCGTTTACAGGACCACGTAGAAACCCATCGCCTCATGCCATACACGATGATCGGTTTTAGGCCGCACCTGTCCACGCAGGACGAGATGCTACAGCTTTCTAAGGAAATCGTAGACCCGGGAAACGGCCACGGTACGCGGGCCATCCTGGGGTTGGTTTTGAAGAAGGCATTTGATAACGTCTCGCATGAGGCGATACTCTGCAACCTCTCGGAACTAAACGTAGGGCGCCATACATACGACTACATAAGGGATTTTTTGTCTAACAGGAGTGCGCAACTCACCATAGGGGATCTGAAGTCGGCACACATACCACTGGGAAATAGGAGTGTGCCACAGGGGTCGGTGTTATCCCCTTTTCTATTCAACACTGCGCTGATCACGCTCCCTAGGAAGCTTAATGGCATAGACAGGTTGACGACATCGGTCCAGCAAACTATACGGCTCATTAAGCGCGTGGCGACTAGGCGACAGGGCATGAAAGAGCGCGATGCATGTCAGCTTGTTCAGGCGCCAAAAAGGGCAGGGGGATTCACACCGACGCCGACAACATCGCATTTCAATGGTTTGATTATGGGCGACGGCGAGCTTCTTGCCCACACCCCCATCGCGCATGCGCGGCGCCGCTGGCGTCCGCTAGGGGCGCTCCGGTTTGTTTGTAAGCATGAGTTGGTGTATAGCTGAACGTAGATAAATAAATGAATAAAAAATATTAAGAACTTGGCCTATTCCATTCCCATTCCATTCCGGGCAAAAGGCATCCAATTCCATTCCATTCCCTTCAACGTTGCCGCCATTCCATTCCCATTCCATTCCGGGGTAGAGAAAATGCGGAATGATTCCGGAATCATTCCAACTCCGGAGTGGCAACTCCGCATCACTGCTTCCTTGGTGGTGGCGGTGCTGTTAATAGAGGAAGCATAACCTTTGAAACTTTGACGCTGTGAGACGCGGCGAATGTATCTTGCATGAGCCTTCATCCGCTTGAAACTGATGAGATTAGTCACTGTTGGGTGACGCCTAAATATGCCCCATGCTCTGTTCTGCTTTTTTCTTGATTTTGCACAGTCGGCATTCCACCATGGTTTAGGGCGGCCCAAGCGAGATGAAGTCATGGGGATAGCTAAAATTGCACCATTGAGGATGTGGGCGCTAAGCAGATGGGTGACTTTATCGACAGACAGTTTGTTAAGCGATGTACAAGTGAGCTGGGTAGCCTGGCTGAAGACCAGACCAGTTTCCTTCCTCAGACTTCCAACGGGGAGTTCGTCTAGGCACCGTAACAGGTGGATTTAGTCGGTTCAGAATGATAGGAAAGTGATCGCTCCCATAGGGGTTAGGATTGACAGCCCAAGAAAACAAAGGAAATAATGTTGGATCGCAACGATACAGATCAATAGATGTAAAAGAATGAGTTGGGGCACTGAAATACGTAGACTGCTTTGTTGAGCAAGCATATAGCTGTCGAGGAAAGAAACGCTCTATCATCGAGCTACGTGTATCTCGTCTTCTACAACCCCAAAGAGAATTATAAGCGTTGAAGTCACCGAGAATTAGGGCAGGCTGGGGTAATTGGTCGTGAAGGGTTTCAAGCTCTTCTCGGGATACAGAATAACTTGGGGAATGTAAAGCGAGCAGACGGTTATTAAACGGTCGAACGGAACATGAACTGCCACGGCTTCTAGAGTGGTATTCAAAGGAACCTCAACAGATGGGGTACACGGCTGGACAACTATAGCTACTCCACCAGAACTGCGCGACAGAAGAGGTATGTCCCTGCGAAAAACCTGAAAGCGCCATAGGATATTAGAGTGACTATTGTTTAGTGCGTTTCCTGAAGACAAAATGCTATAGGGTGATGCTGGTCTAACAGAGAGTGTACGTCGTCGTAGTTTCGAAGCAACCCTCGACATTTCCACTGCAGGAATGCTGCCATTATGCATGAATTAGAAGAAAGATCATTCATCTAGACCTAAAAATCAATTTTCATACGGCGTGAATTTTTCTTTTTAGATGTGTTCTTCGGCCTATCTGTGTTGCCACAGGAGGTCGAATTTAAGGACTCCGAGCTTGAGTAGGGCCTGTCGTCCTTGGACTTGGGCCCGCTCTCGTCCATCGGCTCATCGGGGGCCACCTCTGGCTGACCCCTAAGGGCCTGTGACCCCGACGGCTTACCAGGTTTTCGGGCGCCTTTAGAGGGACGAGAAGGAAGTCCCTGGCCTCGAGGCACCTGGGTTTTGGATGGCGCAGGGATTGAAGAACCCTGCGCTTGACTGGTACCCGAAGCGATAGGATCTACATTTTGTTTTGGGGTTCAAGTGATTTGTGCCACTACAGATGAGGTTGAGGGGGACTGGGGGGGGGGGGGGGGGGGGGGGGACTCAGGTCGTCCGTTGACGTCTGCGTTCCCGTTGACTCCGTCGACGCCGTCGACCGCGCCGGTCCCTGCGCGTGGCCTCGGCATACGAGCCTTGAGAAATAAAAGAATATCTTTTCCGTGCCTCTGGGTGAGAAATATTTTCTTTGGCCTTTAGTGAGAAAATTTCCTTCTCTCGCTTCCACAGGGGACAGCTGCGAGGATATGCTGGGTGTGTTCCTCGGCAGTTGACGCAAAGATGGGTATATATTCCACAGTTGTCTGAAGGGTCGTCAGTGCTTGCACATTTTGCACGGGTGGCTTTTCCACTGCAGGTTAGTGACCCATGTCCAAAGCGATGGCAGCGCAAGCAACGCCTTGGACTGGGGACGTAGGGGCGAACTTTGCAGTTGAGATGCCCGGCTTTAACTGTGGAGGGGAGTGTTGTCGAGTTGAACGTTGGCACAATGTGTTTTTTGTCCCGTTCTTCACCGCCGCGACGGATCACAGCGACCACCTCTTGATCTTGAAGTCCCTCGAGTATCTCGTCCGTAGATATTCCAAGGATATCATCTACAGAGATGACACCCTGCGTGCTGTTCAGTGAGCGATGTGGAGTCACTGACACTTTGTAATCTCTTACTTGGTTGAGTGCAAGATGTGCTTTGCTTTGCTCAGCATGTGTGACCTTCATAAGCAGGTCGCCAGATGGAAGTATTTTGGCTTTAAAATATTTTCCTATCACAGTTTCCAGAGTCTTTGCGACCAAGAACGGGAAAAGCTTTGCAAGTGGTTGATCTTTGTTTTCCGAGTGCATTACTATAAATTTAGGAAAATTTATGACTGGCAAGGTAGGGTTTGTTAATGTTGTCTCTTCGGTCCGGACCCTTTTCGGGGCCCGATCAAGGAAAGATTTAGTTCCGGTACTCATATGAATGGGAAAAGGATTTCGGCACCTGCGGTGTGCCGCCCACCATCGATCCCAACGTAGGGAGTAGTCAGCGGCCCATAACAAAATGGGCTTTGCTGGAACCGCTGATCTACTTGCACTTGCCCAGGTGCTACACCCAAGTGTGCTTAGGATAAGGGTATCTGCCACCACACACGGTTAGCCCTTGCCGCCAAAGAAGGTGAAAGTGAAGGAGCTGGAAGGGGAGAAAAGAGAAAAAGGGGATAGTAGAATAAATGGCGACTAGGCTCAATCATCCTGGCCGGGCCTTACCAGGACTCCCGTCTATGAGAAGCGGGGGCCGAAGTGGTGTATTGCCTCACCCGGGGGGCCCCGAAGGGCCCAAACGTACCCCGGGCTCGGCTCAACCACCAGGATGCCCTTTTCCCCGAACACGGGCTCGCCACGCACAGCCAGACGTGGGTGGGTTTTAGCCACTTTTTAATCAGGGTCTGCTGTATCGCCAATGTAGCTGGGGTCCGTGTTGACGCTACTCACCAAGCACCTAGCACCTAAGGTGCAGGCGCCCCCTGCGGGGCTCGGGGTCCGTAGAGACACCACTCTCCAAACACTTGCGTTCACAGGTGCCCCCTGCGGGGGTGGGACGATGGGTCGTGTGTGTACTTGAATGTTGTTTTATGTGTGTACAGAACTTGCAATTACCGCGTGCGACGATTGTGTTTTGCGCGTGCTTGAATACTGTTTTATACGTATACAGCAACAACAGGACAAACACCACTCTTTTCTTGTAGTATAGTTTACGGCTGAAAGTGCTTATTCCCAGTGCTCGCAATCAAGAATATGGTGTTGGGTGGATCTGACATGAAAATACTAAAATAACAGAAAGGGCCTGATGTCAAATTACTAACCTGCATAAAAAAAGGTTTGCGTGAGCACATGGTTTTGTTCCTGCGAGCTCCGAAACGCAGGGATTTCGTGAAACGCGTCGGCTCAAATGGCTGGAGGGTGGGTCGGGTGGAACCCTGAAGAATCCCGTAGAACTGTGAATTGTCCGTCGGGAAGGCTGATTGGACGTTGACGTCACATGCAGCTGACGCAGTGACGCAGTCTCAGCGCGAGCCATCTTACATCTGACCGTACCTCACCCGTAACAACCTCTTTATCATTGACCCAAACGCAGTGTCTGAAATCTTCAACCAGCTATTTTCATCCGTGCGGTCTTCTAAAAAAAACATTCGGACACCTTTTGTTGACTTACCTGCAGGAACCATCTCCTTCTCATCAATCACAATAACTAACGATGTCACTAGTTAACTTGTCCTATCTGGCACATCTTCAAATGTTGCCCTGATCGCATCCACCCATTCACCCTGAAGCTCTCTTCTCCTACACCAATTGCAATCCTAGCCATCAAGTTAAAATAAATTGTAGACTCCGGTACCGCAAAATCTGCCTGGAAGCACACCCTTTCACACCTATGTTCAGAAGAAGTAATCTCAGTACCGACATGACAGACGCCAGCCGCCTCATTGCCTCCCCATCAGCTGTGTGCAGGACACTGGAAAGGAGCATAAACAAGAATATTCTAATAATATCTAGAGGCCAACATGCTATGCAAGGCACAGAACGGCTTCAGTCAAGGACGTAGTTCCGAGACGTTTCTGGCTCTGGTTGTACACACCACCAGCTCATTTTTAGACGGCCTTACAGCGTGTGAGTTAGTTCAGTTAGATATCTTGAAAGCGTTCGATCGGATCACTCACACGCTCCTGCGCAACAAACTAGAAAAGATCGTGATCCAGCGTGCTTTCCTCCCAGGGTAAATAAATACATCTCAAGAAGAACCCACCAAGTAGTCTTACACGGACAAACATCCTGTCAAAGCGCCGTGCTCTGCGGCGTTCCCCAGGTCAGCGTACTGGGACTAACACTATTCTCTATTTACATCACTGTCCTAACAATCTGTCTCAGCACAAACAATTATGTACGCCGACGACATAGCACTGATCTAACCTCTGAAACCACAGACGCCTACAAGAATCTCTAGAACAAATCATATTTCTGCAATTGCTGCTTACAAGCTAATTGCTTACCCCTCAATTGCACCGAGTGTCTGGTTAACTATTACCCACACAGTCAAGAAGCGAGCTGAAGCCTTGTTATGATAATGCGATTAATGCAAAAGTGCAAGCGAGCCGGACAAGTATGACGGTAATAATCCCTGGGGAAGGAGAACAAAGGGGGAAAAAGGACAAACATAAATCTCCCAACAAAACTAGGTGACTAGCGCGCGGCGAAAAAAAATCCGCCCGGTCCTGGGATCGAACGAGGGACCTCTCCCTTTCCAGTGGAGCGCTCTACTAACCGAGCTAACCACTAGTTAGACGTCAGTAGAGCAAACAGGTTTTATCAGCTGCCACCAGTCTAACACCAATAAGGGTGAACTGCCTGTATTTTAAAGTTATTGTGGTAATGTAATTAGTGCAAAGGTGCAAGCGAGGAGGACAAGTATAACGATAATAATCAATGGAGAAGGGGAACAAAGGGAGACAAAGGACAAACGCTAATCTACAAGCACAGCTATGACTGGGACGCGACCGAAAAAATAAGCCGGGTCCTGGTAATGAGCCAGGGACCTCTTGCGACCTTTTACAGACACCGATAGAAAGTACTTTAAGATTGAAAAGTGCACAATGTAGGAGTAACTTACGGGGTGGAGATGTTTCGCGTCCTGTGTATGTGAGGAGGGTTTTACCTGAAAGAGACCACAAGCCTCTTATCGCGATTGCGAAGACGGTTGGTGATATGTCACAACCATTACATAGTTTTGTTTTAGTTCGAATGACGTACCAGTTTGAGCTAAAGTTTGTACCAGAGAAGACCTAGTTTCTCCCAACGCCCACTCGAGAGAGCTTTAAAAACTAAAGCAAAACGCTGCAATTTCTCACGTTGAGATAGCTTTACAGAGTCACTATTGTGCGGTCAGTCAAGAAACTTCTGAACGGCTGAGAGCTGAGAGAGCTAGTGATGATATGCTCGTACACGTGATCGGCAGTCTTGATCGCCACCGACCTATTCCAGGACTGCACCTCTACAATATCTTTAAGTGCAAGAAAGTCCTCATTCCTGATAATATTGGGACATATATTTTTGGGGCAATTCATGAGTGACATCTTGGAGTCAATGAGGGAAAGGAGAGAGAGAGAGAGTGAAAGAGAGAGCAAGCTGGTGTTCTTGCCGACATCAATCAGAATATTAAATATTTTGATCGGCGATGCCCCACTTGTTAGCGGTATTTATGCAAAATACCAAGTGAGCAACTTTGTATGCTACCACTTTCAAACTTTCTATGGAATCCCATCGGTGTACATCTTTTTGAGCATGCTTGTTGCTCAAACCTCCTGGCGTTTGGTGCTCTTTCGAAAATCCTAGAAGTAGAAAAGGTTCGAGTTGCAACTTCAGCGCCCGAGGTGAAGAAACTTAGCATCATGGTTTCAAGGCATGGAATTCCACTTGAAGTGTTGTCTGACAATGCAGCCGAGTTTTCACCGCACGAATTTTCGGAATTTACTTGTATGTAAGACTTCGTTCACGGAACATCATTCCCTATTTTCTACGGTCTAACGAACTTGCTCAGAAAGAAGTGCAGATCGGTAAGCAAATTTTGATAAAGGCTACTAAAACTAAAGGAGGTTTTTGGCTTGAATTGTTGAAATACAGATGCAGCATTTTGGAAGATGGCAGAAACCCGAGCGAGCTGCGGATAAGTCGCATATGAATGTCTCACATTTTAGGCTTTTCAATAGAGGCTCCACTACCAGTGGACAAGTGCACTGAACGGACTACTGCGGCATATGTCAAAGTTCTTCTCACTCTAGGGGAATTTGTAAAAATTCGGGAAGCTGGAGGATGGCACTGCAAAGCTCAGGTAGAACGAGGCTTAGCTGCACGCTCGTATTTGTTTGGAACAGGAAATGTGAATGACTTGCGACGAAACCGGGTGCCCCTTCTTTCTGCAAACGATGATTATGAGCCACATGAGGAGGACAATGAGACTGACCTGGCGCCGGTTTTGATTGGCACTGTAAGAGACGTGCCTGTGGATAGAGAGCAGCCGTGCACATCCCGAGACATTCGTGAACGGAGAAACAACACGGTTACGATAGCCACTCGAAGGCAGAGCTATGACGAACATTTCAAGCCACATTATTTTTAATGTTTTTTTTTCACCACCTGTTTAGAGGAAGGAGGATGTATTGGTGTTAGCTGGTTATCTGGCAACCTTCGGCACCGACGGCAGCGCCATTACTTGGCATTTAGCGGACACAAAATTACTTTTCGCAGCGCCCAGGGGCTCTGCAAGGAGTTGTTTTGGGTAGTCCAGCCTTTAGCATCTCAGACTGTCACACGTTCAGAAGCGTGCATGTTCTGGCGCTGAACGCGAGATAACGAGAAAAATACAAAAAAAAATGAGCAGAGTTGAAGCACAAGTCAAAGTTTAAGCCCTAGAGAGAGAGAAAGAAAATAAGCACCGCTTCATGCGTAAAAAAATACACATGACGCGAGATGGTTGTGACGCGAGATGGTTTGACTTCAGCGCCACCGTTGCCACCACCCAGAGACGCGTACTTCAGTGGCCGTGGCATGAATGTGGCACTTTTTATGGTCTAGCGGCGTACAATCTAGCCCATTTCGGACGTCGAAAGCTGCTTTTCCCTTCTTCAAATCGCCCGCATCGCAATCAAAATTCAGCACTACACAGAAAGAAAATAGGTCAGCGAAAGAGCCATGAGTAGTGCGAAGCCCACTCAGGTGTGCCTGTTCCACCCAAAAGAAGGGCTCCACAGTTTGTTTAGAGCTTACGCGCAGGAGGCCTGTAGAAATTTTCCTATTGTACATTCACCCTGTGTTTAAGAAAGCGCTGGAATAGTAATTTCAGATTCGTCACATAATCAGCACAATTTATCGAAAGTAGGCTTGCACGTCTGGCAGACGTTGAACGACCCACTCTATCTTCGGCTGAAAAATAGCCGGTAAGCAAGATATCTCAAACGGCAACCAGTTATAGCAAACAAACTGCGATGCATGCTGACGACAACCAGCTTTTATGACGCGTCATCCAGGGGCCCTTGATTATAGGCGTCGCGCCAGTCCAGAGTACTGAAACGGTCAGTATTGAAAGTGTTCGCCGAGCATATGACGTGACACAGGCCCATTGTCAAAATTACAGGTGTCTGGTGGCAGAACAACCACGGCTGCCTGGTTTATTTTGAACTCATCCTTTTTATACCCTGCGTTTGGGTGATGAGCCACGCATTAAACGAAGAATAGCAAAACAAAAGCAGAACAGTAGAAAACAAAACAAATGGCGATACACACTAAAAGAAAGGATATATTCTTACACGCCTTGGCACATATAATACGTCCTAAAACTTGAGTTCGACGTAGAGTACACTTAGTTGAATCGACGGTTCTACATTTCATGAGGGGCTTAATATCCGAGCTTTACAACTTAATAAAATAGCTAATGTAGGCCTGACTGACAGAAAAAGAATTTTTTTTGTTATATTGCAAAACCTTAGCGTTTTTTGTTTCCTGTAGTCTTTGACAGATACGTTTTCAGTTTAATATGTTATGCCACACCGTCATCAAGCCTGGCGTAAAAGGTGGGGCCTCCAGTTCGACGTTGGTGCGCTACAAGTCGAACTGAAGTTTTTGAGTGTATTACGTGTGACAAGGGGTCTAGGGGCTACTCTTTTTTGTTAAAGTGAATACAACAGTCTGATGCAGCCTCAGTAGTAGTAAAAGTGTACACGATCAGCCCAATAATCAATCAATACGAAAACATGTGTTTCCGATATCGACATGTTCCCGATATGTTTCCAATATGTCCGGTTTCTGACATCGGATACTATCTATGGAATGTGGGTGTCTTACTGACATCGATGCTATCTATTCGGATATTTAAATGGCTAACTGCGTACATATGTTTCCGAAATCGCGGTGTCCGGTTTCTGACATCGATCCTATCTATTCGGATATCTAAATGGCTAACTGCGTGCATGTGTATCCGATATCGCGGTGTCCGGTTTCTGACATCGATCCTATCTATTCGGATATCTAAATGGCTAAATCCTATCCTAACTTATTCAGATATCAGAAACGGACGTTTCTGATATCTGAAAAAATATTTGATTTTCGATAATCGATAATTGAAGATCGATTAATAAATTTTACTATTGATCGATGATCGATCGTTCTCCGATGATCGATCATCGGCCGATAGTTGACCGTCGGTCGATAGTCGATCATCGGCCGATAGACGATCACTGCCAAGCAGTTGCCACGTGACAACCACGTAACAACTGCGAATTTTATTTACTCCGGAAAAGGCTTTTAAAATACTTTTGGCTCGGGCGGTTTCGAACTAGCGACCTTTCGTTCAGTAGCCCGACGCGGTACCTCTGCGCCACAAAAGGAAGTGAATATTGCGAACTTAGACTTTGTATGCAAACATGGGTATTGCTAGGGTTCGCCGCTCTGTTACGCTCTGTCAAGTGTAGTTTATAGTTGGTGATGCTTCCACAACGTGGCGCTTGAGGTCGCCGTCGCCGCACCAATCAGCGTACTCCCAGCCTACGTCATTGACTCGCGGGAAAGTGTGGGGACACCCCACTGGATGGCGCCATGTGCGTGTTGTTGGTGATATTCCCACATGATGTCGCGAGTCCTGCGGCTTATCTTATCACTGACCTTCAGTCTGTTGACATGCTCGTAAGGTGTCGTATGACCCAGGCGACGAACTCTCTATGCCATTCGTGTCGTGAAGTTCGAACTGTCGAGATGTTTGCGAGCGGTCGCCTGACTAGTTGCACGGAAGAACACACTCGCTGTAGCGAGATAGAAGTCTGCACTGGAGACCGTAAGACAAACAACGACTTCTTTGTGACTGCGCTGGAACTGCTCATCGATCTGATTGTGTTCGGAAAGTTCCCTCCCTATGAAGTGGACCCAGTTGTGTTCCGTGTAGTGTCCCGCGTGTACGAGCACTACGAGGGAAAGGACAAGGAGTGGCCATCGCACGAGGGTTCTTTCACATTCTTGTCGGGATGGGTGATCAAGGTGATGTCCAGAGTGAGCGAAGCGGAAACGACGGACTTGGTGGAGTTTCTCTCGGACACGGTGCATACCATCAAGCGGTCAGTGCGGTGCAATTATCACATCGAAGCAACCTACGTGTATCGGCTGGCCGCGGAGGTTCTTCGATACAGGCTGGTCACTGCGGATAGTGTGGACTCGTGGAAATAAATTGTCATCTTAATTTATTTGTGTTTCATTTTGTCGGATAGAAAAGATCGGGCCTCCCTATCGGCCCGGTCAGTCTTGTGTTGACCGAGTGCACGATCGGTCTGTAGAATGAGCAATCAATTTTATGTGAACCTTTTCTCCAATGCCTCCAGTGAAATATTTCACGATAATAGTTTAAGTAAGCTTAAGGTACAGCTGTCCCAACCTATCCTTTTAAATGAACCGTATGAGGTCGCCCTAGAGGAATTAAATTTTCCATTTAGCATCAAGAATGTGACGAGGCCATCTAACGAGATCTATTTGGTCAGACCAACGGACGCTGGGCATGTGGAATCCAGCAAAAAGATTCGAATCCCTGCAAAACAAGACGTCCTCTCGTTGTTGGGAAGTGGGTTGAGAGAATTGTTCGGACCCAAAGCGAGCCTCGTTCGAAAAGAAAGCTTGTATTCCATAACCTTCCAGAGAAACAACGCTTTGCACATGTCGTCTCGCTTAGCCGAAAAACTTGGCTTTTCAGAGCAAATATTTGATATAGGTCAGTCTATGGAAGGCCGTCCCGTAGAGGAATTGACGTTCGATAAAGAGGTTGAGATAGAGCTGACAAGAGTTAAACACGTCATGACACAGGACCGTATTGAGATTCTCGAGGGCTTCTACGAATCGGCAGAACACCTCATTGATGCGACAAACAGCGCGTACCAATCTACACTCAAACTCCCTCCCTCAAAACTGTTGCTTCGTCATAACCCCTACATAAAACTCGTAGCATTGCAGTTGCATCACAATGAATATATATTGATGAATCAGCACTTGCCACACATGCTCGGATTTGGTGAAAAGACCGTGTATACCCCCTTTACCGTGGCAGACCGTGAAGTCATATTATATCCAAATAATTACATTTTTACGTATTGCGATATCTTAGAAGCGGAACACGTTGGTGATGTGAAAGCCCCTCTTTTGACAGTCGTACCTTTCGTGGTGACTAAGCAAAATGAGATGATGTCGTATTCATTCAATTTGTTTACAATATAAGAAGGTGATCGTAAAGGAAGTCAACACCATTTGTCTGGAGCTCGTTGGTGAGAAAGGAACTTACATTCCATTTCTAGACGGATCCGGTCGTGTCGCAGCAACCCTGCATTTTAGAAAATGCACGTAAAGTCTGCACCGTGCTGTGTGGATCATTTTTCCGGTTCCGGAGAGAAATATTTGCCGCATTTTGTGTCCGGGCCTTTGTTCCAAGTGGGGAGCGGTCTACTGTCCGACATCTATCAAAGAATATCGCCGGTGTTTACAAAGAGAGTAGCCCGTACCTCGGTCGAAAACTCGTGGCCACTGGCAGATACGTAGCAGAGCGCGTCAGACAAGGTTCCTCACTTTGGGATGCCCTCAAAAAAGGAATTGGCAAGACGTATCGAAACACGAGGGACGAGCTTCTGCAAAAGCTCTCCGGTGCAGGTCATAAAAGAAAGAAGACCGAGAAACCTTCCTCAGTCTGTCGACGAGAAAATAGACGGAAGGGTCTAGACTTTTTTGACACCTAGAGAATGTCGAGCGGTATCTTTACCCTTCACGAACGATCCTGCTGTGCACAACCGGTGAACTAGAACTTTTCTCGCTGCCGCCTACTTCGTTTGCCCTGGAAAAATCGGAATATCTTGAGTTCTTTCCCGTCGCTAGTGCAACCTCCACGTCCATTTTGGAATTTCACGTCCCTTCTTTGGGTCCACACTTTTACGATTTGAAATCGAGCTTCCTTCACATTCAATCTAAAATCGTTCGAGCTAATGGCGATCCTGCGAGCACTGTTGCAGTCGATGGGTCGGTTACGAACGATAAAGTGATTCCGGTTCAGTCCTTTGGAAGCTCCCTCTTTCAATACCTACACATTTATCTGAATCAAACTCTTGTCAGCCAGTACGAAAACTATGCCTATCGTTCACATCTTGATATTCTGCTTAATGCAAACCAGGTAAGTAGAGATCATTCTCTTTCTGCGATGCTCTACGAAAAGGACCCAGTCAATACATCGGAAAAGCTGGAAATTCCGCCGGATGCCAAGGGACTTGCCGCTCGCTTCAAGCGCAGCGAGGGATCTACCCTTTGCGACATGTTCTGTCCGATATTCAGCGACATTTGCCAGCAAGAAAAGCTCCTACTTAACGGGGTGGACATCCGCATCGTGCTGCGACAAAAAACCGAAGATTTCAGACTCTTGGCTGCTTCGACGATTCAACAAAAGCACATTGTTCAGCTTCCTCGCATCGTTCTGTACATTCGACGAGTCCAAGTGGCCCGGACAGTTCTTGTCGGAATCGAAAGGCGATTGCAATCTACTCCCACATCATACCTGTTACGCGGAGTGGAGATCAAAACCAGAACCGTTTCTCCCGGTGTGTCACATATCGTTCTCGACGACCTTTATCCTCATCGGGTTCCATCTAAGCTCGTCATCGCGTTCGTAAAGAGTGAATCGTTTCAGGGAAGTCGCGAACACGACCCCTTCAAATTTGAACACTTCAATCTGAAAACGGCCGTACTAGACGTTGGAGGGTCTCAGCAGACGGAAAATTTCGATTTTAATCAGGATCTTTATATGAAGGCCTATATGAACTTTCTGCATCGACTCAGTCGAAAAGACGTTTCGTTCTCTAAAGGTGCCTTCTCAAAAGACTCTTTTCTTCTATACTACACTTTGACTCCCGACAGGGAAGAGCAGAGTTTATGTCCTATCCTCACAGCCAATGTGAGACTCACCCTGACTTTCAAACAAGACCTAAATAAGGCAGTCACGATCCTGTTCATGTCAGAAACACCACGCGTTTTGGAAATTGACAAGGAGAGACGGGTCAGGATCGCCAATTGAAGAAATGGAAGAACACACATTTCATTCGATGTTTGCAGGCAACCAGTGTACGCGACCCTGGTTTCGCGGTACTTTTTCTTGCGACGAGATTGGCCAGGAGAGACCAAGCCAGGGTCTTTACATGCTTAACACGGCACCGAGATCTTCTTCCGGCGAACACTGGGTTCTTTTTTTTATATCTCCAAAGGACAATTCGATTAGTTATTTTGACAGTTTTGGTATGATTCCAATACACGAAGAATTTTACGACTTTATCGGAAACGTTTCCAGCTTCTTCTTCAACAAAAAGAGAATTCAAGGATTCAAGTCAAGTACGTGTGGACTTTACTGTATATACGTCGGCGCTCTCCTGTGTTGTGGTGTAGCACTCCGCGAATGCACCAAGGCGTTCTCGCCAACCGATCATCGATGGAACGATCGTTTGATATATGTACTTGTGCGGAAACAATTTCCATCTCCCAAGTTAGAGCTATCCTGCTGCAGCGTTTTGTAATCTTTTTTCAGTCAAATAAAAACAAACACAAAAAGTAAAGCATGAATCGTTTTATTGCATGCATTCATATGCATTGAAAACGCTCTACATAAAACAAACAGACATGAATACACACTTACAATATAACATATTATAAGAATACATCAGCAAAACAAGTTCAAAATAATAAAAATTACAGTGTCGGAATAACTTTTTGATCGAGTACAAAGTGTGTGTGGGGGGGGGGGGGGCAGTTCCAGGATTTGAACCATATCATTACTCCCTTCATCCCAAAAGATAAAAAAATACGCTGCCGCGATTACATTTTTATCGAACACACCCCGTTGTCTTAGAGGAGGACATTTCGCCGAGTCTGAGATGTCCGTAAGGAAGCGTCGAAAGTCCGTTGTATTCGATAAAACGCTTGTTGTCGAAGGGGTTCAATCTAATTTTTTCTACGACAACACTTTTGTTTTTATTTTGCTTACGAGCAATGATTCTTTGGGTGACTGTGTGCAGAGTTTGTGTCTGGAGAGTCTGAAGGTAGAGACCTTAAGTTAGCTTACGCGACTCGCATCTTTTTACTCCTTTAGCCCTCACACAATGTTCTTGCGACTCTAGATCGAGTGCATAGAATTTCGGTTTAAGACAGACAAATCCTAGAATGTGGTCCTTCGGCAGCTCGTTTTTGAAAACTCCAAGTCGCATTTTGTTTTGAAGCGAATACAAGGCGTGGTCGGACAGGTAACCGGAAGTATCTAGGTGGCTCTCGGTAGGCTCTGCGAGCCTCTCGTCGACGTCCCGACCGCTGATTTGGAGGATAAATGAGTCCGTGTCGCTATATGCAGCGCGAGCATCCGGGAAAACTCTCCTGATCTGATTATAGAAGAAATCGTACATAACGATCTTCGACATCTCTAGGATAGAGAAACCTGCGTATATGGGCTTGTTCAGGTGCAAAGTTTTCTGTGAAAATTGAAATATGACCACGTTCGGACCGATCGCTGTAAATTGTCTAAGGTTAGGTTTTTGCAGATTTTTTACGACTTCGTCCTCGGAAACGCTAATGAAAATGTCGTTGTATTGGCGAGGATTTTCAATCGTCTTTCCGTAGATCGAGTTCATAAAGAACTTTGACAGATTCTTCTGAAAGGTGTTGGTAGCCTGCTTGCGCAGATCGTGATTGAAGTCGATAAATTCTTTTAGAAAGGCCCGCTGGGAAAACTGCAGGACGCGATGAATCTTCTTCAGTTTTATCCTTAGCTGCAGGTACAACTTTAGGTTTCGGAAATGAATAACGTGATTAGGTTTGGGAAATAGGGTTAAAAGAAGCTTACGTTCAGATTCTCTCTCGGGTAGGCCAAATTTTTTCACTAGCGCCTTTTGATAAGACGAAAGCCATTCGAAAGGAACCCCTCGTTTTTTCGGAGCCAAAGGAAAGTCTGCATGCGAGTCGTGTAGTTCCTCTGGATAGTCTAGGTCTACCTCCAAGGTGTAACCAGTGGGTGAGTCGTCTGAAACCTGAGCGAACTGAAGGGCATTGATTTCTTCGCGATCGAGCCATCGGAAATTGCCGTACGGAAGCGGTTGTCTCATCGTTGATGCGTAAAGACCGTTCACATCGAGGTCGAACATTTGAGAAGCATCTTTGTTAGGATCGAACGAGTCGCTGGTTGGAACGTTAGCTCTCGCATGTCGAATTGCACATTGCACGATTCCTCCTCGTAAACCCGATTTGATAAAAAGATATGCGTCGACGTCGTTGAGCAACTCAAGTTTGACCTTTGTTTGCTTAAGCGCACAAGCCAAGCTTAGGGCAGGAAGCGACACGAAATGCAAGGGATCGATCTCGTAGGCTTCCAGGGTCCATTTCCTAAAATTTTGCATTACGTCGGATAGAAGTAAGCAGTCGAGTTTCAAATAGCAGTCACTGTACTCTCCCACGTTTTTGAACTTGAACGTGTCAAAAACGACCTGGGCATGGTGATAATCCTTCTCAGAAATGTGAGCGTCGTTAAGCTTGTTGTAAAACGACTCACGTGGTGGCACCTCGGGCTCATCGTAGACGCTGAAGTCGGTTATGTAATCGTAGGGAAACACACCTTTACGTGCCAGCAACTCAATATGTTGAGGAAACGCTTCACGAAGGCAGCAAAAATTTTCCAAGCCTTTGGAATGGAGGTCCCGCACAAGTGCGTCCAAGCTCGCGGGGAGGAAAGCTAGACTGTCGAGAAACCGTAGGTTACCCACGTCGAGTCGCTTAAACTGTTGACAACTACTGGCGAGAACCTTGATATCTTTGGACTCGAATAGATGTAGTTTCGGTAAAATAAAGGCAAGGTCGTACGAGTGGTTGTGTGCAACCAGGGGAATGACTTTTTTGTTATTCCTGTCGTTTAAATTACAGCCTTTGCACAGCCTGTAAGGTCCGGTAAAATGATCGTTGCCCTTTCTTTTACGTCTGTCGAACGACTCGCCACATACATCACAGTGACTGCCGGTGCTCTGTGTCTTTTTGACCGTCGTGAGATCGCTCCTAATCCACTCGGGAATGAGGTTGGACATTTGATTGAGGATGGAAATGAACTGCTCGACACAATCCTCGCCTCGATACAAGAAACGTTCCATGATTCGTGAGTCTGTAGAACGGATCACTAGAATACAAAACAAGCTGGGTACGTGACTCTCGTAAACGTGATCCGTGTTTTTCGGTTTCAAGATGGCCTCAAAGTCGTAGACGCAGAAGTATGGAAAAGGCTCCATGAGGTGAGTGTTACGGAAATAAAGCGCGTCCCCTTTTTTAGGAGAGACCGTTCGGACTGGCTTTTTTTTCTTTACACAAGGCAAAATGACTGGTTAGAGAAATCCGAAAACGAAAACCCATCATGCATCTGTTACAGGGGAATCGGTAGCAAGCCCTGTTTTCGAAAAGCCCGGCGAAGTTGGTGATGAGGACAAACTGGTCGTCAATCAAGAGCAAATCTGCATGCTTTTCCAACTCGTGATCGTTGATTTCGAGAGGATAGACAAAGTTTTTTTCCCGTTCGTAACCGTACACGTTGATGGACACGCGATTTTTTCTTTCGAAAGTCTCTACGTCTCCTGGAAATGTCACTGCATAGTTCAAAGGAGACGAATATTTGCTCAGATGGTCCCTGTATGAGGAAGCTCTCGTTTTATGTTGAGTGGGATGCAACCCAGCAAGCACGGAAAAGATGAAGCACATTTTTCTTTCGGAGTCCTTCATGCGTTCGTTCACGTTCAAAATACACTGTTTGTTTGCCAGTTCCTTCGGCAAAGTGAAACTTTGACATCCGACCTTCTGGGGAACGAAACGTCCAACTGTGATGCTACATTGTTGGATGACGACGAGCGCGAAACCCGACCCACGTTCCTGATACTGCTCGACGGGCGTTTATCTCGCCGCAGGCAAGCTGCAGGGCGCTAGCGATGTTACCCTCGGCCCAGATCGTGTGAACGAAAGAGTGAAAGTAATGCACGCTAAAGTCAAATTCGCCTTCGGAGTTAAGTCGTGTCAGTTCTGCGGTTAACGTGATAAAAAAACGCAGCGGCGTTCCGTAATGTCTAAATACGTTGGACATTGCATCTGAGTGATGACGGAACAGTGTAGAGACGTCGTGAGCCTCGTCGTCGCGCTCGTGAAAATACATATCATAGCGCATCGTAAAGTTTCGAAAAGCGCAGAGGCCTTCACAAAATAGAATGCAATCTTGATAGGGAACATTATGTACAAGAGCCAGATGAACTTGTAATGCCTCTGCGCTGGAATATTGTTGCCTCTCCCGTACGTTACACAAGTGACAGGTTACCATTTCTGAGAAAATAAAAAAAAAAGACACCTAAATGTCCAACTTCGAGAAGACAATGATGGGTGACTGTCCGTCGCCCTTGCTTTTCTCTAGTACTAATCCCGTCATGTGACGCATACTTTCAAGCTCCTCGTCACTGAGCTCTGAAAATCGTTTAGGCAAAAATACCTTGACAATGTCGTCTGACAGCTGGAGGGATACGAAGACGGACGGTCCGTAACGTGTGTCCAAATGTCCAATGTCTAACACAGGCAGCTTGACATCAGACGGAATCAGATCCATCTTAACAAAGTTTGACGGCGATTTCAAGGAGTTAAGCTTGTCCAGGAGGTTCGCCATCATTGGGTCGGCGGTGGCGGCAGTGGGATCCTGTAATAAAAATGTACGTTAAAAACAAAATAAAAGCGTTTCAAATATTTTTCCCCTCACCTCACGTGTAGTGGCACGCTCTGAAAAAACGGCGGACGTCCGTCAGTTTTATAGCAGCCTGTTTACAAAACGATTGGCACCGCGAGACATGTCTGGACGTGACAGCCTCCACAATCGCGAATTTGACACCGTGCATCGTATTAGGTTTCTGTTGTTTCAGCTTTTCGCTTTAAAGCAATCTGTTTACGAACTGACGAACGGCTGTGCGTGTTAAGTGAGAATTCGACACCAGGGTCGGTTGCTTCGGAGTTTATGGTTATGATAAGCCAGCGCGAGGGAAGCTGGCGGGTCGTCTCATCGTGTATTTTCGTAAGGAAGGTGGTAAAGGTATTCGGCGTATATGGAAAGGTGTAGATACACTGCCTTTCACATTTGCAAACCGGCCGTCATGACGCTCGTTCTCAATAAATTCCAATTTGAGACGCCCGCGTCTGTAACAATGATTGGTTCTTCGAAATCAGGCAAAAGCATGTATATTCGTAAATTGTTGCATTATAGAAAGGAAATGTTTGATAAGAAGTTGGACGTCATTTTCTACGTGTACGTTTACGAGCAACCGTTTTTTAAAGATCTCCCGGACGTTGTGTTCACTAAGGACATTCCGCAAAATTTGGATCCCGAGACAAACTCGCTAATTATTTTCGACGACTTTCTCTCAAATAGGACAAAACTGAAGGAGATATGCGAGTATTTCATAGGCGCTGCTCACCACTATAACGCATCCGTCATTTTCATTACTCAGAACATGTTTCACCAAGATTCATACTTTCGAACAATCAGCTTAAATTCTACGGCTCTAATGATATTCCAATCGGTGAGGATTGTCGATCAACTCCAGGTACTATCTCGACAGCTCTTTGGAGGGAAGAAAGGGCATGTCCTTCCGCGTATATATTCGGACGCGTGTAAAACACCATTCAGTTACATCCTGATCGACCTGTCGCAAACTTGCCCCGATAATTTCCGTTTGTGAACAAGGATCTTGCCGGACGAGGGACCAGAAGTCGTCTACGACACTTCCTCATGAATCGTTTGAAGGGACATGCACGGTTTTTGCACCTCTTGTCCAAAGCTAAATCGTCTAGACAAAGAGAAGTCCTTCTTCGTGACGTCAAAAAGGGACATCTAAACATCATTCGCGAAATTTGCTTAAACCTTTGCAGAGGAAACGTTCCACTCACACCAATTATAAAAAGGAAGGTAAAGAGGTTTGTACCCCTCATAAGATCATTGGGAAACCGAAAGAAAGGTCACAAGAATATAAAAAGTGTATTGATACAGAAAGGAGGCTTTTTACCTTTGATCCTTCCGGGTGTCTTGGGTCTGCTATCCACGCTCGGAGGAAGAGCTATCGCCAAGGCCATCGGAGTGTGAAAATGAAGAAATACCATCTCATACCTTACAAAGAAGAGCATATTCCTGATATTTTAAGACAAGAGGGGGAAGCGGATGACGTCAAACGGAAAAAAATCATTCAGAGGCTTCATAAAAGTTTACGTCCGCACAATCCTGATATTAACAACGTCATGCCTCAGGAAACGACTCCCGTTACGAGAGAGCAAATGACGCAGACGAATGATGCCACGGAAGATCGCGATATCAATGCAGTCGTCAATATTTTGAGCAAAACCTATAGGGAAAAAGGTCGATCACTTCTAAATTTGTTAAAACCAGTGATTGCATGGGACCCACACACGTTAGAGATTATAATTGAGGAGAAGCCTCTTCATGAGTCACATATCATTGATGTGGTTTCTTATCTAATTTCGCGAGCGAAACAGATGCCAGTTCCCATTCATTTCGAACGTGTCGCGACGCTATTGGTCAAACAAAATCTGCCGACGAGCATCGTAAACTACGATCGCTTTAAAGGAAGAGTAGTCAAAGCAGGATCGACCAGTCGAGCAGGATCCTCCTTGTCCGAATATTTCACCGAAGCGTTCCTAGGAGCAGCAAGAATCATCATCATCGCCGCACTCACCTTCGACCTTCGCTGTTGCTGCTGCAGAGGCCTGTGCTGATCCTGCTCCACGGACATCTAAACGAGTGCTAGATAAGGCATGGAAGATATTTTAGACGAAGATTACTTCAACGACGAGAAAATTTTTTCCTCATTTCCGCCACGTCAAAGAAAGAAGGTTCAGGGGCTCTTGGAGAGCATTTCGTCGGTGATTGCCTACACCCCCGATGGAAAGTTGGTTGTTCACGGAAAGAGGATCGAGGAATCCAACATAATCGATCTACTACGCTACGAGCTCTACAATAGACAACCTTCCTGGGTGAGAGGTGCAGTTTCCGCCGTAATTAATAACTTCCTGGACCTGTCAGCCTTTCGCGCTCAGTCTTACCGACGGAAGTCGAGATGCCGTCGTCAGAGAAGGAAAGCAAAGCGGTCTACTACAGAGCAGCCCATCCCGCATCCTTCGGTGGAGTCAATGGACTTGCCAGGCATACGGGCCGCAGAACGGCGGAAAAGTTTTTAGAGGGATCTGACGCTTACACCTTGTTTAGAGAAACCAAACGCCCTCGTCTATATCGCAAGACGCTGACCCTGGGACTTCGAGACGTCTATCAGGCGGACCTTGTGGAAATCCAAAAAATTACCAAATATAATGATGGAAAAAGATACATTTTGTTTGTGATCGATACGTTTTCTCGATTTCTCTCCACCGTTCCGATCGCTCGAAAGACGGGAGAAGAGGTCGTGAGAGCGATTAAAATCGTCTTTCGTAGGATGGAGAAATGTAGGCTTCTATGCACGGACCACGGCCGTGAGTTTTACGGGAAATTAGTCGTGTCATATCTGAATAAGCAGGGAGTTAAATTGTATTCTGTGTTTTCAAAGCAAAAGGCTTCCATAGTAGAACGCGTGCAAAAAACCATTATGAGTCGGATCTATAAATACTTTGAGTATGCAAGAACGAGGCGGTTAATAGAGATCCTTCCCAAAATTGTAAAATCCTACAACCACAGCTACCACCGAACGCTGGGTGCTCGACCCATCGACGTTACCGAGGAGAATCAGACAGATTTCTTTCTTCATCTTTTCCCTCCTCCGTCGGGAGCACCCAAGAAACCGAAATTTCGGATCGGGGATTATGTGCGCATATCCAAAGAACGACATCTTCTTTTAAAAAAGTACAAACAGTCCTTCACAGATGAGGTATTTATTGTCGACAGAATCCGACTAGGTATTCCCACAACATATTACCTCGTCGACCTGGTGAGAAAAGAGCTCGTTCTCGGTTCCTTCTACGAAGCTGAGTTGCAACGTGTTTCCAACCCCGAAAACAAGGCCTGGATCATCGAGAAGATTTTGAGAAAACGACGTGCGCCTGATCTCCAATACCTCGTGAAATGGAGAGGCTATGATTCCTCTCACAACAGTTGGGTTAGGGCAGGTAATTTTAAAAAATAAACAAAAAAAATGTATACGATGTTGTTCTTCACACTGCAATGAGTCTTTCAACAGACTCTGCAGATTTGTTTGAGACACACACGCGTAGAGTGTTTTATTACTCTTTATTCAAAAACTCCAAGAGAGGCAATGTTGCCTCGTGATCTAAATTTATCCCATACATCGAGGGTTTACCACCGATCACTCGTCTAATTTGATACACATTGAATGGACATCGACGAAGATACATCGACTCACTTATATTGCAAGTGTCTTCGCACTGTAGGTCATGTTTCCGCAAGACACGAACGTCGGCCTCGTGAAGACATTGTTTTAGGTTGCGAGTCTGCTTTTTGTCCAAGTTTACGCCAATTTACTCGGGATAGTACACTTTCATCCAGGCACGTATTGCCAAAACAGAGTCTGAAAATCGATGAACTTTGATGTCTTCCGTCAAACTTGTCTCGAGTGTGCATTGTCCGTAAGGGTTTGGTTGAGACGTGGCAAGTCCAAAGACAATAATGTAGACGATTGGAAGGGAAAGCACGATGGCAGCTATTTGATACATGACGATCGGTCGTCTCACTTCCATAACTAATGTGCGGAGTCTTTACGGAGAAGATATATATATATATAAATAAAGAGAAAATGCCCTACGCTGATTGGTGTGACGGCGCCGCACAAATGACGCGATTAGCCACAGGACTCGCGACATCTTGTGGGAATATCACCAACCACACGGCACATCGCGCCATCCAGCGGCGGGTCCACACGCTTTCCCACGAGTCAACGACGTAGGCGGGGAGTACGCTGATTGGTGCGGCGACGGCGACCTCAAGCGCCACCTTGTGGAAGCATCACCAACTATAAACTACACTTGACAGAGCGTAACAGAGCGGCGAACCCTAGCACTACCCACGTTTGCATGCAAAGTCTAAGTTCAGAATATTCACTTCCCTCTGTGGCGCAGAGATACCGCGTCGGGCTACTGAACGAAAGGTCGCTGGTTCGAAACCGCCCGAGCCGAACGTATTTTAAAAGCCTTTATCAGAGTAAATAAAATTCGCAGTTGTTACGTGGTTGTCACGTGACAACTGCTTGGCAGTGATCGTCTATCGGCCGATGATTGACTATCGACCGATGGTCAACTATCGGCCAATGATCGATCATCGATCAATAGTAAAATTTATTGATCGATTATCAATTATCGATTATCGAAAATCAAAAATTTTTTCAGATATCAGAAACATCCGTTTCTGATATCTGAAAAAGATTAGCCAATCCTATCCTAACTTATTCAGATATCAGAAACATCCGTTTCTGATATCTGAATAAGTTAGGATAGGATTGGCTAATACCCGGTCGCGACTCTTACGTCAGACCTAACTGCGCGCCCGCCGCCAACAGCGGGCGCGCAGTTAGATATCCGAATAGATAGGATCGATGTCAGAAACCGGACACCCCGATATCGGAAACATATTTAGCATTTAGATATCCGCATAGATAGGATCGATGTCAGTAATAGACACCCACATTCCATAGATAGTATCCGATGTCAGAAACCGGACACCCCGTTATTGGAAACATATCGGGAACATGTCGATGTCGGAATTTTCGTATTGATCTATTATTGGGCTGATCGCGTACACTTTTACTACTACTAGCCTCTTGTAAAAATATGTTCCTTTTATTTCTTCTAGAATTGTGCTTTTCTCTACGCCCACCACATAGGCCTCCTGCACTCCACAGGCGGCGCTGCGAAAAGAAACTTGTTAGGACTAATTTTGGGTAGCACTGAATTGAGCGTCTCGAACTGCCAGATATGTAGAAGCGTGTCTGCTCTGGTACACAATGCGATAACAAGAAAAGTACTAAGAGGGAACAAAACTTCTAACGCCCTGGAAGCAGAACTTAAGGCTAAGAAATACGAGCATGAGCCCCGAGACGCCATTTCACGCGATTCAGGTAAAAAATAGAAGGAAAACAGAGCGTCGGGACTCCACATATTTTTACGTCACCACCCAGAGATGAAAGACGCGTACCTTACCAATAGTGGCATGAATCTGGCACTTTCGATTGTCTTGCGGTGTTCAATGAAGGATCTTTTTGACGTCGCGGCGTGTATTTCTGTTCTTCAGCACTACACAAAGAAAAAACAAAAAAAGTTCATCGAAGGCGCCACAGGTAGAACCTGTGCTACCCGAAATCAGGCGCCCCAGTTTTTTCAAACTTTTAGCTCGGGTAGTCTGTATAAATGTACCTTTCAGGGCAGTTTAATGAAGGAGACAATAAAGTAAATGTCTATAAGTGCTTTTTAAGCTCTACAGATCTGTATAAAGAGAGCTGTAAAAGCTAAACTTATGCATTTTGTGCAAGTGACTTATACGGTCAGTGGGACATAGCATAGTGGATAATCGTAACGATCGGTTGGCTAGTTAACTAAACTTTTTGAATTATCTTTTTAATTATAAAATAAAAATCTGGATCGAATTAGAAACTTCTTAGGCGTTATTTAGACCCCGAAACCAACTTGTTTTAGAAAGATATAACGCAGGAGGAGCACTTCACCTGCGGTTAAAAAAAAGACAATCAGTTTGTGAGCGTTTTTAGGTTTGGGTTTCTCGACGGAGTACGCCTTTGCTCCCACACTCCTGGTGCCTGGTGAACGCGGCGCGAAGCCACCGCTTCGCCTCCTTCGTAGGATGGAGGATGGAGCACATGTGTTGCGCGTCTCGGCCACTGGGGAGAAGGACCGCGGGTGTGGAGATGAGCTCCGAAGAAACACCGAAAAATAGAAACGTGCCCAAATTGAGTGGTATTACGGAAAGCTAGAAAGTGCTGGCCTCTGTTTTATATTTTTCTAAAAATAGTTGATTTAGTACTTTCCAATGACGCCCAGCAAGTTTATAATTATAATCATATGTCCGTTTTCAATCATTAGAAAGCAAAAAAAAAAAACTAGTTAATTAGTTGACTGATCGTTACGATTCTCCCCTACACCATGTTTCCCTGGCCGCATAAATCTCCTGCCCAAACCGAAAAAGTGAAGTTTTCACGGCTTTTTTATACGAATTTGTTAAGCTTGCAAAAACACCCTATATATGATGCCAGCTGAACATGAAGGAAGGATTAGCGAGATATAGAAAGGCATACACACTGCTGGACTAGCAAGTGTTCAATAAGATATCTTTTTTCAGCTATATTGTCACAAGTGACAAATGATGAGGCGAAGAATATTTGAAGAAACTAAACGTTTATTGAGGCGAACTTGTGCCCTAAACAAGAAGAAAAAAAAAGAAGATGAGAACAAAGCGTCGCGGGTGTCGCAGTCGGCGTAACAGCAGGTTCGAGCGTTGGGGCGACAATGACTCGGCTTGGCACGCGGGGCCCCTTTTGTACGCGTGTGGGCTTCGGTAACATTCGGTGTAGAAGGTTCGGTGCGCAGAAGATTCTAACCTTGATTCAGCAAGACAGTTCTCGAATTTACCGGAACATCAGCATATTCTTCTGATCCTGATAAGATATGCAATCAATTTGCAAGGTTTTTACTGCCCTCTTATTCATCAGTCAGTGTCGAAAACAGAGATTTCACTAACTACTCATAACCAGTTTCCCCCTCCGACAATTGACCTTGCCGACGTTGTTTGGGCAATTCATCAGCTCCCATCTAAAAAATCTTGTGGCCTTGATGGCATACCGAATTTTATATTTAGGAGTGTGTCTACATACTTGCTCCCATTCTACACCACATATTTTCTATGTCGCTGAAGCAGTCTATCTTTCCGACCGCCTGGAAAAAGGACTTGGCAATCCCTCTTCCTAAATCAGGCACCTCAACGAATATCACAAACTATAGACCGATATCATTGCTTTCCGCATTTTCGAAGGTATTCGAAAAAATCATTCACAAGCATCTAACACACTGTTTTAAGCACATAATGCCCCACGTTCAACATGATTTTTTGAGCGGCAGGTCTGTTGAAACAAATCTTGCGTGTTTTTTAAATGATGTTGCCCCCAGAGTCTGTTCTTGGGCGCAAGTTGACGCAGTGTATTTTGATTGCAGCAAGGTATTTGATCGTGTACACCACAAGTTACTGTTACACAAACTTTCTGTTTCTGGTCTCAGCGACGAGTGCTGTTCTTGGTTTGAAATTTATCTCTCTGCAACAGAAAACTGTGTCGGCTACGCAAAAGTTAGGTCTTGTTTTTTTCCTCTGCCTTCTGGTGTACCCCAGGGTTCCAATCTGGGGCCGCTTCTTTTTAATATATTTGTTAAAGATGTCCAAGACATCATTCGCCCTTCGAGCCTCTTGCAGTTTATTTATTTATTTATTTCAATACCCTCAGGTCCCAGATGGCATTACAGAGGGGGTGGACAAGAACAACAACACTGCAAAAACATAAAAAAGCAAAGCAAAGGCCAACAATGCACTTCTGCTAGAGAGAAGAACAGATCAGCCTAATATGTATTAGCAAAAATGATTAACTAATGCAGCTCTAAATAAATCAACTGATATGTTTACAAAAGATGCGGGAAGGTGGTTCATATCGGAAGACGTTCGAGGAATGAAGGAGTCAATGTATGCCGCGGTTTTGCAAAGAGGTCGTGAGCAAGTTCGCTGACGACCTCAAGACTTATAAAATATGTCGTCACTAAATGATTGTGCTCTATTGGAGGAAGATATCAACGCCATCTGTCTATGGTGTAGATACCGGTCTTGATCATAACGTTGGAAAAACAAATGTAATATCTTTCACGCGTAAGACTACTCGAACTCACTTTCTGTACTACTAAGAAAATTCGTTGATTACTCGATTTACAATTGTGAAAGATCTGGGAGTGATGCTAGACTCCAAACTCAACTTTAATTCGCACGCGACATACGTTGTGAGCTCTTGTTTTCGTCTTTTCGGTCCAATATCAAGATTTAGTAAGTGTTTTTCAAGTGTTTAGCTTTTCTACGTACTTTATTGAAACATAGTTCTTCCAAAACATGACTTCTGCAGTGTGATTTGGAACAGCCTTAGTGCTACAGCTTCCAATAATGTGGAACGCCTACAGAAAAGATTTGCCAGAACTTATCATTTTAGATCCCCATCACACGATCTATATGATTACAACGAAGTGCTTAGACAAATGCAAGTCACTAACCTTGCATCAAGACGATGCTCGCGCGACCTTTTCTTCTTGTTTAAATGCATATATTGTAATCACGATATTAACTCTCTGGTCACATCTATTAACTATCATATACCCGGTAGAAATGTTCGTTCTAGTCGCACTTTCCATGTCAATTACAGCGATTTTACGTCCCCCTCGGGCCGACTGCAAAACTACTTCAATCATCTGGAATCAGATGGCATTGACATTTTCAACCCTAACCAACCTCATTTTATGTATTGGAATAATGTTCATGCTTTGCAACTATTCAATTCCTCTGTTTTTCCTTTAGAGGTGTGTACGGCGACCATACTTTTCTTGTTTGCGTTTATATGCTATGTTTATATACATTACTAACAAGTGCACAAATGTAGAGGCTTTGGCTGTTTTTGGACACTCAAAATAAACCAACAAACAAACGAACAAACAGCGTCAACAAAAAACATTCTTCAAAAATATGTAGCCGAACCCAGGAATCGAACCCTGGCCGTCTGCGTGGAAGACAAGCGCGATAAAAGTTAGGCCACGGGCGCGCTGCCCCAGTTGGTCAGTTGCGCTCGCGGCATTACTCCCCCCTTTAAAAAAAGTGCATCGTATTCATGCAACAGAAAACGAAAGAGAAAAACAAAAATAAATCCACAACAAAAGGACAGCTGAATCACGAGCCACAGTTCACAGCTCGCAGTTCACAGTTCGCAGTTCGCGGTTCGCAGTTCGCAGTTCGCAGTTCGCAGTTCAAGGTTCGCAGTTCGCAGTTCACAGTTCACAGCTCACAGCTCACAGCTCACAGCTCACAGTTCAGAGTTCACAGTTCACAGTACAACACAGTAACGCATTGTGTTGTCTCGTTCCTACTCCTCGTCCCTGTCGTGAAGCGCTATTATGTTTTGCAAGTTTCAGTACCCACTCGCCCAAGAATCCGCATTACACAGTTCACAGTTCACAGTTCACAATTCACAGTTCGCAGTTCACAGTTCACAGTTCACAGTTCACAGTTTGCAGTTCAGAGTTCAGAATACACAGTTCACAGTTCACAGTTCACAGTCCACAACTCACAGTTCAGAGTTCACAGTCATAGTTCACTCGTTGACGAGAGTGGAAAGTTTTGTCGGTTGTAATACGGCTTCAGCCGGACGACATGCATCACCTCGGGTAGCGGCTGACGTCTTGTTGATGGTCGTGCTCTGTCGGGAAGGACTTTGTAGTTCAAATCTCCGAGGCGTCGAACGATCTCGTAAGGCCCAATGTAGCGCTTCAGGAGTTTTTCGCTGAGACCGCGGCGACGAATCAGCGTCCACACCCAAACTCTGTCTCCGTGCTGGAAGTGGACGTCGCGGCGACGAAGGTTGTACCGGAGAGCGTCGACACGCTGTTCATCGTGGATTCGAATGCGGGCTAGTTGGCGTGCCTCTTCGGCTCTCTTACTGACCGCATGGGCATCGTCGCATCCGTCATCCACTGGCTCATGGGGAGCATCGCGTCCAGCATGGTCGTTAGTTTTCTGTTATGCACCAGCTCGAATGGTGTAATCCCGATTGTTTCTTAAACTGCGGTGTTGTAGGTGAACGTTTCGTATGGTAATACCTCGTCTCATGTCCTGTGGTCTACGTCGACGTACACAGAGATCATGTCGGCGAGCGTCTTGTTGAGGTGCTCCGTTAGCCCGTTCGTATGCGGATGGTACGCGGTGGTCTGACGATGGCTGGTGTGGCTGAGCCGAAGGATATCTTGCGTGAGCTGAGTCAAGAACGATGACCCTCGGTCGGTTATCAAGATTTCGGGGGCGCTATGTCGCAGGAGAATAGATTCGACGAAAAACTTGGCGACTTCCACTGCTGTCCCCGACGGAAGGGCTTTCGTCTCTGCGTACCGGGTGAGGTAATTTGTGGCCACGATTATCCAGCGGTTCCCCAACGTCGACGGCGGGAAGGGCCCAAGCAAATCCATCCGAATCTGTCGGAATGGTGTAGTTGGGGCCGATATCGGTTGCAGGAATCCCGCAGGTGTCGTTGTAGGCTTCTTACGCCGTCGGCATTTGTGACATGACCGTGTGTACAGATGAACAGTCTTGGGGAGTTTTGGCTAGTAGTACTTGTCACGAACCCGGGTGAGGGACCTGCTGTAGCCGAGATGCCCAGCCGTGGGGTCGTCGTGGCACGCTTGAAATATTTCTTCTCAGAGACTGGTAGAGGCAACAGTAGCCAGGGAGTTTTTTTGGTTCCGAAATGTTTTCTGAAGAGCACGCCCCGCCGCAAGAAAAAGATCGATAGGTCCCGAGAAAAGGCCCGTGGGACTGAGCCTCCTAGTCCTTCGATGTGGTCGATCAGGGAGCGAAGTTCCGTGTCGTCGCGTTAAAGTGCCCTCATGTCGGTAGTTGCAACTACGCCAAGAAAGCCGGCGTCGTCATCGTCGTCGGCACCGGCAATGGGAGGTTCAACTGGAGCCCCAGACCAACAGTCAGCGTCATCATGCTTGCGGTCGGACTTATCCACAATGGTTACGTCGAATTCTTGCAGTCGAAGGCTCCAGCGGCCGAGGCGTCCATACGGATCGTTGAGGTTGTCGAGCCAGCAGAGGATGTGGAGGTCTGTGACGACGCGGAACGGGATTCCGTACAAGTACGGGCGGAACTTGGTTATCGCCCAGACGACAGCAAGACATTCTTTGTCGGTCGTTGAATAATTTTGTTCTGCCTTAGACAGCGCCCGGCTTGCGTCAGCGATTACTCTCTCTGCTCCTTGTTGTCGCTGAACTAGTATCGCACCGAGGCCGGTATTGCTAGCGTCCGTGTGGATTTCTGTCTCCGCCGACTGATCAAAATGTCCGTGGATAGGGGGCGACTGGAGCTCCTGCTGGAGTTCGCCGAACGCTTGTTCTTGTTCCTCTCCCCACTGGAACTGCACGCCGTCCTTCGTTAGATGCGTCAGCGGTGCAGAAATCTGTGCAAAGTCACGAAAGAACTGTCTGTAGTATGCGCACAGCCAAAGGAATTTTCGGACGGCTTTCTTGTCTGATGGCTTCGGGAATTCTGCGACACCGGACGCCTTCACAGCATCAGGGCTTACACCTTGAGCACTCACGACCTGTCCCGAAAATTTCAGTTCACCATAGGAAAACCTACACTTGGGAGGCTTGAGTGTCAGCTCAGCAGTCTTGATAGCGTGTAGCACGGATCGCAGTCGTCTCAGGTGCTCGTCGAATTCGCTTGCAAACACCACAACGTCGTCGAGGTAGACGAGACATCTCTGCTATTTTAAGCCGGAAAGGACGGTGTCCGTAACGCGCTAGAAAGTTGCCGGGGCTGTGCACAGCCTGAACGGCATTACTTTAAATTCATACAGTCCACCCGGCGTGACGAAGGCTGTTTTCTTACGATCTCGTTCGTCGACCTCAATCTGCCAGTACCCGCTCTTCAAGTCAATCGACGAAAAGTATAGGGCGTGGCGCGGCCGATCCAGGGTATCGTCAATGCGGGCAGCGGATAGACGTCCTTTTCCGTTACTGCGTTGAGGCAGTGATAATTCACGCAGAACCTCAGGGTTCCGTCTTTCTTCTTCACCAGGACTACTGGGGAAGCCCACTGACTGTTCGAGGGTAGGACGATGTCGTCATCAAGCATCTCCTGAACTTGCTTCTGGATAATGTCCCTTTCTTTCACAGAAAATCGGTACAGTGACAGATGCACAGGAAGTGTGTTGTCATCAGTAACTATTCGATGCTTCCCAACCGTCGTTTGGCGCACCTTTGATGACGTGGCAAAGCACTCCTTGAACTTGGCGAGGAGGTCAGCCAGCTGTGGTCGGCGGGGAAGGGGGAGGGATGGGTCGATCTCGAGCTCTGAAGATGACGCTGTCTCGTATTGCGACGAAGGGGAGTGTTCAGACATTGCAGCGACTGCGGCCGTGTCCTGGAGCTCCTCGATGTGTCCCACGGTGGTAACTTTTGTAAGGTGCTGAGGCTCTTGTCGGAAGTTCGTTACAAGGACAGCAGCGCGTACACCTTGGAGCTCCGTCACGCCTCTGGCGACACCGATCCCTCTGCCTAGGAGCAGTTGAACATTACCCTCCAGCAGGGCGTCTCCGCAAATTGCTGTTTCGGTTACGACGGGCACCAGCACACTCGAGCGCGATGGCACGTTGACGTGCTCAGACAGTGCACGCACTGCGGCTGAGGCGGCCGACGTTCTTACCTGATCTCCGGACGTCATAACAGGCTTCCGCAGTGTCAGCTGGTTAGCTGCCAGGTTCAAGACGGCGCCGTATTCACACAACAAGTCCACTCCGAGAATGACCTCCCTCGAGCAGTCTTGCAGAACGACGAACTTCACAGGGCAGGTTTCAACGTGGATCCCAACGCGAGCGGTGTACCTGCCAACAGATGTGATGAGATGTCCGCCGGTGGTTCGCATCTGCGGTCCGTCCCATGACGTCATAACTTTCCGAAGGCGACGAGAGAGTCTCCCACTCAAAACGGAGTAGTTTGCTCCGGTGTCGACGAGCACCGTCACATCGTGGCCGTCGATGATAACGTTGAGGTTATTAGACACTGTTGAAGAAACGTCATTTCCTGGCGTGGTGGCGTTAGAGTGGGAGAGCTACGACGATCTTGGAGGATCTTGGCATCGTTCGTCTTCAGTAACACCACCTTTCGGCATTGCCGTGCCTAGTTTCCTAGGAGCAAGGGGCAACAGGTTTTCACGTCGGGGTCGGTGCATCGGTGAAGCTGGACGACGTGGTGATGGCGAACGGTATCCTTGAGATGGAGCGGGCGCTGGACATGGTGCACGTTGCAGGTATTCCTCGATGTCTCTAAGTCGTTCTCCGCTCCTTGGAAGTGGTGCGTCCGGCGCGAACCCGCGAAGCCCGATCTGCCGGTAGGGGCATAGCCGGTACACATGGTCAGCTTCACCGCAGTGGTTGCACAGTCCTCTCCTGTCGGCCGTCCGCCACACGTCGGTCTTCCTCGGCGAGGGTCGCTCCGGGCGGACGTCCTGGACTTGTTCTTGGCGTCGGTCTTGGGGCGCTAGATTGCCCCGTCGAGGTGACGGTTGGTATTGATGGGCAAAAGGCGGCGGTCGGCGGGTTACGGCGGCGAAGCTCAGTGTCGGCTCCTCTTGCGACACCATAGTGCCGGGAACCTTTGGCAGGAGTGTCCGGTGAATTTCTTCACGGACAGCCTCAGCGATAGAGAGAGATGTCGGAGGACTGGCCGCAGGTAGCAACTTCTGGAGCTCCTCCCGCACGACGTCGCGGATCACCTCACGAATGTCCCGAGTACGGGCGCCGATTTCGTCGTTAAGCAGCGTGGAGTGAACGACGCCGGGATGTCGTTGGTAGTAGGAGGCGCCTGCTTCGAGGGCGCGCTCCATGTTCGTTGCCTCAGTGACAAACGCTTCGACGGTGGTCAAAGGGTTGCGGACGAGGCACCCAAAGATGTCGTCCCTCACCCCGCGCATGATGACGCCCAGGTTCTTGTCGTCAGCGGTTTGTGGGTCGGCACGCGCGCTCAGACGCAGGACGTCTTGAACGAAGCTGGTGACGCTTTCGTTGGGGCCTTGCGTCCTGGTTCGAAGGAGGTCCTCGGCGGTCTCCGTTCGGTGCTGAGTGGCGAACTTCCCTCGTATCTCTCCTTTCAGCTGGTCTCATGATGATATTGAAGTTTGACGATTTTTGAACCAGTGACGCGCCGTGCCCTCGAGGGATAAGTAGACGTTTTGCAAACGCTGTTCCGGAGTCTATTGGTTGTGCAGCGTCGCCTGTTCGTATTGCTGCAACCAATCTTCGACATCTTCGTGGATTTCGCCATGGAAAGGCGTCGGCATACAAGGGGCGACGGGCAGGTAAAAGACGCGGGGTGCTGCTGTGGTCAGCGCCGGCGATGAAGCCATCGTCGGTATCGCTATCCTTGTCCTCGCCGGCAGTGGTCCGAGTTCAGGAGCTTGCCCTTGAAGATGGCGGCTGGCGTGATGCTCCGAGTGTTCAACGGAGGGTCGTCGCTTAAGGGGGCTTGCTGAACGTGTTCTTGTAGGGGTAAGCTGCACGGGTTTCATACCCAACACCTCCACCAAAATATCACGAGTGACAAATGATGAGGCGAAGAATAACTGAAGAAACTAAACATCTAATGAAGCGAACTTGTGCCCAAAACAAACAGAAAAAGAAAGATGATGAGAACAAAGCGTCGCGGGCGTCGAAGTCGGCGTAACAGCAGGTTCGAGCGCAGGGCGCGAGACCGACCCCGGTTTGGCACGCGGGGCCCCTTTTGTACGCGTGTGGGCTTCGGGAACAATCGGTGTAGAAGGTTTGGTGCGCAAAAGATTCTAACCTCGAATCAGCAAGACGGTTCTCGAATTTACCGGAACATCACATTACAGCGTCAACAACAATATGTAGCCGCGGCCCGGAATCGAACCCTGGCCGTCTGCGTGGAAGACAAGCGCGATAACCGCTCAGGTGCGCTTGTGGCAATATTGCTTATCGCTTCCTCTCTTTCTTCATCTACATCTACATTACATTCACTTTAATTATGGGGCGTTTTCCTCCTCTTCTAATCTTATAACCCACCTATTTTCTTCGTCATTCATGTGTCTTTCATTGCTGCGGCCCCTCTAAGATAGATAATTTTCTTGTGGTGTACCGCGAAAGAAGGCGAACTCACAGAAGTGTCCGCCTTTGCGTCAATAGCACACTCTAAGAAAAAAATGGAGGAGAAAGGTAGCAACGGCGCGTCTTCCTCCCTTCTATTGACGCGCCCCCAAGCGGACACGAGAAAAAAGGAGGAACGAGACGTTTTCCTCCTCCAGTCAGACGGGAGAAAGCGTTCGCCCTCCCGACTCATCTTCTTTCGGTTTCGTTTTTCGAGCACGGCGCGCACGTTGTTTAATAAATGTTGTTGAGTTGATTGAGCTTCAGCGGCAGCGAAGGCCGCCTGTAATTCCGTCTTCTAGTCCAAATGCGCAGAACGTTTCGGTTGCATTTACGATTTTACCACTAATTTTATGAAACGAGTAAACAAAGCCGTAAGAAACAGCGAAGTTCCGGAGCAGTGCCAGCAGCACTACGTACACTGGGTAAGATGGCCGTCTCTGAATTGCAGGCAAGGTAGCGGAACTACGCGGAACTGTGTCAACGTTATGGAAATCGCGGGAACTGTGTCCATTGCAGGCAGGTTTTCCTGTCGGCTGCCTGGGTGCCTTCCGTTCTGAGTTCGGTTCTGTTTTTCCGTGCCGAGTGCCAACCGGCATTCAACGTGGTTCTGCATTTCTGCGTGTCAGCAACATAGCAGCAACATCGTGATGGCAGCGTTGTGCGTAGTGTACAGAAGACGAATTATCGCCGATGTGACCGTGTGTGCGCGTATCAGAGGTGTAACAACAGGATGAGTTGACGCAAACTGTCGAGCATTGATGCCGGTGGTCGGGCCGTGATCGGTGGGGGCGGGGTGTCGCAGGTTGACATTCCGCTTTACATTAAAGAGTTTAAGACCACTTGAGGGATTAGGTCCAGTCGATCGACGCGCGGATAGTCATGTTGGAACGCTGGTCTGAACGGTAAGCTCCTATCCTACAGTGGCCAATGTGAATGACGGTCCCCGAGAGCGATTGCGCTCTGGGCAACGTATGAAATTATGAAGGAAAGTACGTACACTTACAATAGAATTTTAGCTTTAAAAAAAAGGCAACATGAAAAAAAAAAACGCTATCCTTTATTTTGCTGTTTAAAACTACGGTTTCTGGAGAAACTGTCCTCCAAGTGGCGCGCTGGGATGAGCGCTAGAAGTTTTCGAACTCGCCACGGCGTAGCTCCGTACACTCAACACCCGCCGCAAGCCGCGGCTTTGGCTGCATTCAAGTTGATAGAAAAGCGATCTCTCTGCCCGTGAAGCATAACTTCCAGCTGTGTGAATATCCGCTTTAAAAGATTTATCCAAGGCGTCAATCGCAACTGTGCGCGAACAGTACATATAGAAAAACAAACGCTACAATAGAAATACTGGCTACGAAGTGCCGTGCGGGGAAAACAACTCTTGGCTTGGAATCGCAAAGGAGCTGCTCGATTTATTGGCTTTCAAAATATTACGGCATAATCGAGCGTTTTCTGTTTCTAAGAGATTCATCCCCTGAGCCATTAAAAATATTCTCAGAAGTGTGATATTGCTGGTAAAAAATGGACACGCTGGGAATATTTTTTTATTGCTTAGGGAGTCACCGAGAAATTCCGTCCGTTCAAAACGACCAGTATAAAAGACGGAAACGCAGAGCTCGGGAGTAGTGATCTGGTTAGTGCGCTGCGGTATTGATGTTTGTATGTTCCATGCATGCTTATGCGCTAAATGCATGTTCAGCTGATGCTTGTAGTGTGCGTAATGTGTCTACATGTGTGTATTATAGAGGTTCCCGAAGATCCCGAAGCGCAATGGTGACGTAATAAATAAAAATATATTTTTTGTAGAAATAAATTGGGCGGTACCTAGCGCCACCTAGCCTAATTACTTCCGACTACTCTGCTTGACCCTGCCATCTGGTGGCAAGCGATTTAACATTCTTTTACGCTACGCGGCTACGCCATAATTTTGTGTTATTGTGCTGAACTGAGCCAAGAGGCTGCTTCGGATTTACTTTTTTTGAGAACGGCTTTTGGTTTTGCGGGCGAATGGTTTACTGCTCCTCCGTGATGTGCGGTTGACGCAATGGTTGACGAAGGAATTGTGGCTCGAGAAATAGCAAAGGTAAGACACGAAGTGAGCAAACTGGGTGCCGGTTGTCTGCCTTTAACATCGCAGCGCTGACGATGAGAAGACTGAGTGACTGCATGCTTTCGAAACGTAAGATTCTTTACCTGCAGGGGGAAGCCGGCTTCGGAAATAAAGACAGTTCGCGGAAAGCTCGTGTTATGTTTTATTTGCTGCTCCTCTCGCTCCGTACAATAGACTTAGTGTTCTCGTTAAGAATTATTGAGCTCAATTTCCATGATTCGTGGCCGCCATTATGAGATGCAGGTGACGGAGGAACATTTGCTCCCCTGCTTTAGGGACGAAAGTTTCTCCCTTTCTGAAGGAACATATGTGTCAAGACCGTTCCTCCCTTTAGGGAGGACTATACTGACCCTTTTTCTACGTGTGCAGGGGCTAGTGCCACTAAATAAGTTACGCTTCAAAGTGACGACACGTGGCCGTATTGTGTCTTAAAATCATAGTCGCCAGTTATCCGAAGCTTTATCCGAAATCACAGGAAACGTTTTTCCTTCCCGCACAGACGATTAAACTGTTCGCTACAAAAGAAAATATTACTTGATCTTCTCAGCACCGAATTCAATGCTGAGGAAGTCGCACCCTTAAATCATGACGCTCGGCAGTAGCGCTCGCTGGGCACAAGTCCCGAAATACCGGCGCCCCCAACAATGTCGGGAAACAGAATGCCGATACTCTAAGCGCAGCTCATTTAGTGGCTCTAGCAGGGGCAACCGGCATTTCTCGAGCGACCTTCTTGTTTGAGGAATTTCGGCGGATGATAAGATTAGAGGAAGATGAAAGACGTCAAAAATAACCAAGTTGAATGTAAGGTAGATGTAGATTTAAAAAAAAGAGGAAGTAATTAGCAATATGAATGAAGAAAAAGATTATCCTATTTAACGGCTCCCAGTCCAGCGATGTGTTTGATTTTTCTATCTCTCTCTAATCCTTCCTTTATCTTCATCTGGCACTATATCGTTACGAATGACAATTAATGAAGCGACGAAAACTGAAACAAGCTAAACGTTTTATGGGAAAACAAAAAAAAATGGGGGCCGACAACAAAAAGAAAACAAAAGATAACACTAGAGCGTCGCGGGCATCGATTGTGGCGTAGCAGCACGATGAACGCTTGAGCGAGACAGACTCCTGCCTGCCACGTGGAGCCCCTTTTGCAGACGTGTGGGCTTCTCCAACAATCGTCTTAGGATGTTCGACGTGTAGAAGATTTTAATCTTGAATCAGCAACACGGTTCTCGAATTTCCGAGAACATTATGTTGGAGTCAACAAAATGCGTACCCGCGGCCAGGAATCGAACCCCGGCTTTCTGCGTGGAAGGCACGCGCAAAAACCGTTAAGCCACGAGTGCGCCGCCCACGCGGTCAGCAGCGCGCGCGGCATTTCTGCCACTTTAAACAAACCACATCGTCCCGATGCAGCAAAAAACGAAAATAAAAATCTACGTAAAAAAACAGCAGAATCGCGAGCCACAGCTTACAGTTCAATATTTGACGAGAGTCCAAAATTCTATAGTTCGTAATACGGCTTGAGGCGGTCGACGCGCACCACCTCGAGTCGTGGCTGGCGTCTTGAAGATAGGCGCGGTCCGTCGGGCAGATATTCGAAGTTTACATTACCGAGGCGTCGGTTGACTTTTTATGGTCCGAAATACAGTTTCCGAAGCTTCTCGCTGTGACCGCGCAGCCGGATCGGTGTCCACAGCCATACCCGGTCTCCGGGGTCAAAGTGGACATCCCGGCGAAGAATGATATACCGGCGTGCGTCGACTCGCTGTTCGTCATGAATCTTGATTCTTTCCAGTTGGCCACCTTCTTCCACTCGTCGAAAGATCAGTTGAGCGTCGTCATTGCCGTCGTCGCTTGGCACAGACGGCAGCATGGCGTCGAGCATCGTGGTAACCGTCCCGCTGTGTACCAGTTTGAACGGTGTCATTCCCGTGGTTTCTTGAACCGCTGTGCTGTACGCAAACCTGATGGACAGCAATACCTCGTCCCACGTCTTGTGCTTTACGTCGACGTACATGGAGTTCATATCGGCGATCGTCTTGTTGTGCCGCTCCGTTATCCCGTTGGTGTGCGGGTGATAAGCCGTGGTTCGTCAATGGCTGGTGTTACCGGGACGAAGGACTTCTTGCGTCAGCTGGACCATGAATGATAATCCACGGCCTGAGATCAGGACTTCGGGAGCGCCGTGCGGGAGGACGATGGAATCGATGAAGAAGTTCGCGACTTCAACAGCCGCTCCTGATGGAAGGGCTTTTGTCTCGGCTTACCGCGTGACATAATCGTTTGCGACGATGATCCATCGGTTTCCTTGCGTCCATGTTGGGAACGGTTTAAGTAAATTCATCCGGACCTGCTGGAAGGGATTAGTCGGGGCATACATAGGCTCCAAAAATCCTGCTGGCTTCGTCGAAGGCTTCTTACGTCGTTGGCACTCATGGCAGGACCGTATGTAGAGATGGACGGTTTTCGAGAGTCGCGGCCAGTAGCACTTGTCACGAATCCTGGCAAGTGTCCTGGTGTAGCCGTGGTGTCCAGCCGGTCGGGTCGTCGTGGCATGCTTGAAAGATTTCTTGCAGGCCGGCAGAAACCACCAGCAGCCATTCAGGGTTGCTGGTTTCGAAGTTCTTAAAGAGCACGCCTCGCCGCAGAACGAAGCTTGACAAGTCTCGGGCTAAGACTCGCGAAACTGAGCTTTTGTGACCTTCGAGGTGGTCAATCACGGAGCAAAATTTGGGGTCGTCTCGTTGAAGTGCTTCCGTGTCGGTATCTGTAACTGCGCCGAGAAAACGGGCGTCATCGTCGTCGTCGGTGCTTCGGGAGGAGATTCCACTGGGGCCCTAGACACACAGTCGGCGTCGTTATGCTTGCGGCCAGACATATGCAAAATGGTAACGTCGAATTCTCGCAGTCGGAGACCCCAGCGAGCGAGACAGCCTGACGGGTCTTAGAGGTTGGTAAGACAACGGAGAGTGGGGTGGTCATCACAACACGGAACGGGATCCCGTACAGCTACGGGCGGGACTTGGTTAACTAATATATCACATTTTTGGCATTGGGGTCAGCATCGCGGACCGCCATGCGTGACCTCCATATGCCACACAACTCAAGATACACAAACGAAATAAAAGGAATGCTATTGTCACTCGTTACGTGCAAGAAGTGAATGCCGGATGGGCTAATGCAGAGCTGTTTCTTCAATGTGCGTTGAAGGATGTCCAATTAGCAAGCATGGACGTCGTCCTCGCAAACGTACTCGCTACCGTTCAAAGAATAGAGGAAGGGCAGAGCGCCGTGCTTGCCGAGATAAAGGAACTCCGGGAAAAACAGAAAGCGACAGAGAATGATGTACGGCTGTTATACACGAGGGTTACTGCCATTGAAACTGAAACGTCTAAAAAGTCTAAAACAGTAGAAGCTGGAGCTAATGCCATACCAATTGAGAATTTGACAGCGGTTACATCCAAGCTTAACGACGTACAAGCCCGCTGCGACGACGCTGAAAATAGACTTAGGCGTTGTAATTTGCTGTTCTTCGGTATTGCAGATAGTCCAAATGAATCGTGGAACGCACCCGAAGCTAAAGTCATCGAGTTTTGTATGGGGCAACTTGGTATTGATCTTACAACTGATGTTATCGACAGGGCCCATCGCTTGGGTAGGTTTGCACCCGGCAAAGATCGTCCCATTATCGTTAAATTTTTGCGGTCTAAAGACAAAGAAGGCATATTGAGCTCTGGGTACAAATTAAAGGGCTCGTCTTTCGCCATCAGGGAAGATTTTTCTTTAACTGTGCGTACCGCAAGAAATAAACTGCTTGAATTCGCGAAAGTAAAACAGGTTCCTTTCAAACTTCGCTTTGACAAGCTAAGAATCGATAACAAGGTTTTTGAATATGACCCCGCTTCTGGTTCTGTCAAGGAATCCAGATAGCAACGCAAGTGCAACTCTAATCCCGCGCGCTGTACAAAGCCTTCTTTTTCTGCAAACACACGACGTGAGGAAAGCCTATCTATATCTTTCACTAACATACGCAGCGTTCTTTCCAAGCGAGACGAACTAAGCGCGTTCATAACTGATAGCAAGACAGATATTCTTGTACTAACCGAAACATGGCTGAAGCCAGAACACAATGATGACGAAGTACTCAATAACAGTTTCAACTTTGAGATTTATCGTCGGGATCGATTAGATAAAAGGGGAGGGGGGGTGTTAATTGCGACAAAGAAAGACCTACGTACTAACAGTGTTCATGTAGATAGTCATCTTGAAATTCTTTGGGTCTCGGTATATTCAAACGTGACGATGTGTCTTCTTGGCGTTTGTTATAGGCCACCCGATTGCGATGGAACGTTTTGTAGTGAACTACAGAAATTGTTATCTGTTTTAAAAGCCGATTTTCCCAACGCCGATATTTTTCTCTTCGGCGACTTCAATTTTCCCAACGTCGATTGGTCTACTCTAAGTTCATCCTCCCAAGAAGCGCAGATGTTTGTCGATCTAACTCTTGATTTCAACCTTGTTCAGATGATAAATGAATCGACACGTGTAAACAATATTCTTGACCTTTGTCTGGTATCAGTCCCTGAGATAGTTAAGTCTGTCTCTGTCATCGACGGGTTTAGTGATCACAAGCTGATTCATATGACTGTATCACTTGCACCTAGTAGGAATATTACTGGTTCCAAATTTATATTGGATTACAATAAGGCGGATTTCGATAAGATTAATGCTGGTCTTTTGGAGTTTTTTGAATCTTATGTTATGGGTTTTTCTTGTCGTACAGTTGGTGACAACTGGAGTCTTTTTAAAAATAAGCTACTCGAACTTACCACTACCTTTGTTCCACGTGTTCGCATTCGTACCAACAGCAATAAACCATGGTATAATAAAACTCTGAACACAATGAGTAACAAAAAGAAAAGACTGTTTAAGGTGGCAAAAAGTTGTAATTCTGAAACTGCTTGGTCTAACTATAACGCCTGGGCCAAACTTTATATTAATAGTTTGCGTTTCTTTAAAGACAAATTTTACAGCTGCGACCTCCCAACAATATTAAAGAACAACCCAAAAAAGTTTTGGAAGCTTATTTCCCCTAACGAGCCATCCCGTTCAATACAGTTGACAAGCATCGACGGTAATATTATCCCCGATGCCGAATGCCCCTCGGTTTTTAATAATTTCTTTTCATCAACGTTTACAAACGAGGATATTTTGAACGTACCTTCCGTACCACAGCTCAATTTTAGGTATATGGAGCCTATTCTGATAACACCATCAGGGATTGTAGACTTGATAGATAAACTTAAAATTTCCACCTCTGCTGGAGTCGACGCAATTAATTCAAAGATATTAAAAAATACTAAGGAAGTTGCAGGTGAAATATGATGTCTATTATTCCAACAGTCATTATCCACCGGCTGCATCCCGCATGAGTGGAAAATTGGGAGGGTCGTTCCGATCTTCAAAAGCGGTGATTGTCATTCAGCGGAAAACTACCGTCCCATATCACTAACTAGTGTTGTATGTAAGTTGTTGGAACATATAATATTCTCTCATGTTGCATCACATCTTGAATCTAACAATTTCTTTTATAAATATCAGTATGGTTTCCGAAAAGGCTTCTCGTGTGATAGGCAACTGCTCGAATTCACTCATGACCTTCATGTTAATATGAACACTAACTCTCAAACCGATGCCGTATTTCTTGATTTCTCTAAAGCATTTGATCGCGTACCTCATTGTCGTTTAATATCTAAACTCTCCTCGCTCAATCTTGATTTTCTAACTCTCTCGTGGATTCGAAACTTTCTCTCTCTCCGTTCTCAGTTTACTGTCAATGGAGATTTTCAATCTGACATTTCTAACGTAACTTCGGGAGTCCCTCAAGGCACCGTCTTAGGGCCTCTTCTCTTTCTTATCTATATTAACGACCTTCCTGATTCGCTGTCCTCTAACATACGTTTGTTTGCAGATGACTGTGTGCTATACCGAAACATTAATCATCCAAATGACCATCTAATCCTTCAGCGAGATCTCGACAATATTCATAATTGGTGTGACAAATGGTTAATGCCCCTAAACACGTCAAAATGCAAATTACTTAATTTTACTCGCAAAAAAACCCTTTCATCATTCCCCTATTCTCTTGGTAACACGCCTGTTAGCGTTGCTTCTTCTTACAAATATCTGGGAGTTCACCTCGCTTCTAACCTCTCATGGATCACCCACGTTAACAACGTAATTGCTAATGCTTCTCGAACCCTCGGATACATTAAGCGTAACCTCAAGGCAGCACATCCTCAACTCCGTAAACTAGCCTACGAAACTTACGTTCGCCCAAAACTTGATTATGCTTCACCAACCTGGAACCCCCATCAAGTCTACTTAACCAAACGTATTGAAGCCGTCCAAAATCGAGCGGCACGTTTTATAACATCGAGTTATTCGTATAACATAGGTGTTTCTACTCTAAAAGATCAGTGTTCTCTCCCTCTACTCGAAAACCGCCGTAAAATTGCTCTTCTGTGCCTCATTCATAAGCTCTACTATCACGATAATAATATACCTTTTCTTGAGCCCCCTAACAGATCTTCCCATCGAACCACTAACAGCAAAAGTTTCAAGCACCTAACCGGTAAAACTAATGCGTTTATTAACTCCGCTGTCCCGCGAGGCATCCGCGATTGGAACGACCTTCCCAACACCATAGTCGACATTAGTGACACCGGCCTGTTCCGTGAGGCGATTTCTACATTGTTTTCATAGTTGGCTACCTTATTTTTATACTTTATTATATATTTCTTATTTTGTTTTATTCTTTTAATATTTGTTTTTGTCGAGTGCTTACATAGACGATATGTTGGTGATTTTTGACCTCATTTGTTTCTGTGTGGATTTTCCCTGCTATTTTTATAGCGTTTACAAATGTATATTTGATGTGTTTTTTTTTGTTTTTTTTTCGCTTCGTGCGGTGTTCTGTATTTTTGATTTTATATTCCTTGCCCCCCCTTATGTAATGCCCATTGGGCCTTTAATGGTTGAATAAATGAGGATGTCTCCCCCCCCCCTCCCCCCGAAAAAAAAAAAAGCTTCATGCCAACAAAAAATAAAAACGTGTTCGATGGTTTCTGGTTGTTTTCCTACAAGAGAGTCAACCGACCATGGCACATACATTTTTTCCCCTGAGCCATACCTTTACGGGCAAAGTTTGGATGTACAAGTTTAAAAAGAAAGATTTATAAAAAAAGTAGGGATACACATTCCCTTGACCCGCTTCAGCACATCGTGGCCACCGGGACAAATGACACCTCTATAAAGTGGTGTCGGGAACAGGCTCATCACCAAGTCACGTTCTAGCTTTCTTCTTTTTTTAACGCACAACAGACAGTACGCAAATCTCAGCATATATTTGTACTGCGATCGCTCGAGAAAAATATGATACACTCCTTTTTTAATAATGTCAGGCGCAAAAATCAATGTCTAGCTCCGATGAAAAAATCCAAAGTGCAGATGCGCGGCTGATGTCATCTAGCGGAGTCATTGCGAATCCGCCCGAGGTTTTGTCGTAAAGCAGAAGTCGCCTTCTTAGGCATTTGCTCGAGGAAACGCTACGTCGATCCGTACCAGTTCAAGCATCTGTAAACATCGGGGTTTGGTTGGAGCGCCAAAAAGTAGGTAATCAAGGTCTACAGAGAAGGAGCAAGCACAGGGATAGAAGAGCTCCGCAGGGCCTACGGTCGCATCTGGACACTCTTTAGAGGTGGGAATACAGGCACTACCAGGACTATCCTCGCTGGAACTCGGGAAGAAAGGAACTTTTCGAGCGGCTGTGGCATGTGGAGCGACGGATTGTATTAGACAGTTTTAAGAGTACGGGGCCCAGAGAGGAGGAGGAATACAAGTACACCAAGTTCGGGGCACGTGACGAACGGATCTAAATGTAGCATTGTTAATCCTTGCAACGTGGACATCTGAAACAAAGCAGAACAGATGTTAAGCAAAGGCACAATGTTTTGTTTGAATGTTTAACCTTCGAGGTTGGATGTTTTTCTCGATTCAGGACATTTCGAAGGTGATCAATTTTGACGAGAGGGTAGCGTTTGCAGATCACGCAGTTGATAAAATGGAACGTCTTCTAGATAAATATTATCCAGCAGAACGGAGGAATTTTCGAGGCGCCTTTTTAGTTAAGAAAGAACTGGAAAGAGGTTCGCTTAAATGTGCTGCCGACAGATAAATTTTGCAAAATCGCTATCCTTCCGTCGACGATGTCGTCTGACGCTTTGAATTATTTTTTTTGTTGAGTGGAGGGGAAATATTGGAAAATTGAAAAAAAATGTCACGTTTTAAAGGAAGACGGGTTAGACGCAATGACAAAATGGTTATGAGTTAAGCCGGAATGACTTTAAGTGAAGTTTTTTTTAAAAAGATCACAAAGTAGACATGGCTGTTTGTGTAGTGGTCAACGAGAACGGAAGCTGGCAGCACACCATTTCGCGATTTCTTCAACAAGGGTTGAATCGTATGCAGCTTGAAAAAAGTCTGGCCCTTAAAACTTTGAACGAATTGATCAGTATCCTGAAAGAAGTTCATGGAAAGAGATATTCAGTAGTCTCCATGCACATAAAAGACTTGTATTATTCGCTAGAAAAGGCACGTCTAGACAGTTCTCATGAGGCTTTGGAATTGAATTTGGTTCATTTTCAATCCAACTTAGGAATAACAGTTGATAGTTTTCTTTTCATTCTAGACCTGTATCTCGACGCAACGGTAGTTCAGTAGAATGAACACAAATTTGTACAAAGAGATGGCGTATGTATAGGTTCATCGGTTGCTCCAATGCTAGCAGAAATCTGCCTTAACAACATGGCTTGTACCGTAACGAATAAATTGAATTGCATTTCATCGAATACGGGCTTTGTAAGAACATATGTTGAGGACATATTGATCTGCTCATTTCGCGGAGAGGATGTACTTCATTTGGAACGGACAGTGAGGGCAGCGGCGCCGGAACTTAAGTTTACCTCAGAAAAGTCGGACAATGGTATTCTGCAGTTTCTGGACTTACGCATTCACGTGGAGGGGGTTTACGTTGGAAGTACGAACAAATGACCGCAAAATCCGTTCTGAGTAGGAAAAGTTGACATGCTAGATCAGTAAAAGCAGGTGAAGTCAGATCTCTAATCAGGAAGGCACTGGATAAGTCGTGTGCCCTTTTTATGGGTTGTGCGGAAGAAAGGCGGTGGTCAAGGTTAAGAGATGCAGGCTATGACACTATGTTCATGAAAAGACAATCGGAATTGCAGCAAAAGGTTAAACAATGACCAGAAAAGGAAGCGAAAAAGCATTATTCGGTAATTCCGTATTTTCGCGCAATTTCTCATAACCTTAAAGCATGCGCAAAAATATTTGGGATAGACATGGCGTTTAAGTCAGACCTAACTGAACTGTTTGACACCGTTTCAGACAACTCAGAAAGTGTGTCAGAAAGCGCGCCGTGATAATTCGGTTGACTGCAAGGAAGGGGTGGTCTATGAAATACCACTGGAATGCGGTTTCAAGTATGTGGGTCAAACGGCAAGGTGTGTAAACGACAGATTGGTAGAGCACAAAAGAAATGTAAAAGTAAACGCACCCGATTCAAAGATAGCTAAACACAATAGTGAGTGCAACGATTATACGGCACATTGGTCGCTAGCTGACATTGTGCACAGAGAGCGCAGCAACACTAAGAGGCTCTTGAGAGAGACAGTTCTTATCAAATCCATCGGTAATTGTATCAGCCGTACTTCGATGCAAATCGGAAGTAGTTCCAAGAAGTTTCTTAAAATGTAATGTTTTGTTTTTCTTTTGTAAATGAACCTGCGATGAGTCATTTTGCGGGAAGGGGTTCAGTTGGAGGTCATATCAGTTCTCGTTTAGATAAATCACAGCTCTTTCAGACTCCGGCTGGAGAAGAAGCGGATCAGTGTGTTTTTTTGTGTTTGTTTTGTTCAATGTCACAAGTTTTCAGTGTGGGATTGAGGTCACCGTTTACGGTTGAGGTGAAGACCAGTGTGGGTAGAGTTGTATGACGATGGTTGACTTTGTGACGTCGGTGGTCAGTGATTAGTTTGTGGATATTTGAGGCTTTGAGGAAATAAACGCAGTAGCTGAGTTTTAGAAGTTCTTCTTTCCTGTCGTTTCTCTTCGACCAAGTTTCCCAGCTTTTACCACAGTCTCGGGTTTTCTACATAATGATCAACCTCCAACAGCTTGCAAGCGCACTCGCTGTTTTTTTTTTAACATAATTATCTCGTCGGTACTATTATTAAAGATAATAATCAATTTTTTGTGCGCGGTACTTTGAGTAAAGCTAGACGTAAAACTCTAAGGTCACGTATTTAGTGGTCAAAAATGTGAAACAAGGCGGTGGCCGATTGTGGTAACTTTCAGCTGCAAGTTTATCGCTCTAACGCCCTCTACGAAGTTGCTCTTATTTTATGAATCTAAAGCCCGCTTTTAGTCGGAGAAATATCTGGCAACAGTGGTCGCTAAAATTCTTTTCACTCGCGCAGACGAACTATTTAGTTCAGTTGCATGTGTGTTTAAAAGTAATAGAAAGCAGTTTTTAAAGTAGCGATAGGATAGGCTTGCTTGTTGGATCTTCTTCATTGGTGGTGTTGCGCACTAAAGGCAAGAGGCACACCCAATTGGGGTTGATCCCCCAGGCTTAGCGCCTTGCTGTAAAACACTTTTTCTCTTACACTGGTGTGTTTATGGGGTAGTAGAAAGCAGTTTTATAAATTGGGTTCAAGCAGGCTTTTTAGGTAGGGTCACAAGACCTACCTACAATGGTGAATACGCAACGGAAGAAGGATGCGCAACCTAATGTAAAAAAAGGACCCGATGTAGAATGTGAGCAGTGTGGCCGTTGGTGCTGCATGATGGAGACAGAGTTCAAAACTGTAGCAGATGCCGAGGGGGGCAGCTTTACATGCCGGAGTTGCGAGAAGGTAGAACTTGGAAGGGAATGGGCGGATGTGGCTCAGGAGTTGAAGTGGGAGATACGGGTAGAGCGGGAGAGGCGGGTTCCGCTCGAGGCGCAGGTCGGAGAGTTAATTAAGAGGGGCGAAGCGGATGTGGAGGAGATGACCAAGGAAAGAGTACGCAAGGTGGAAAGCGTGGTGGTAGAGCTGAGGCGAGAACGGGAACAGCGAGCCGAGGTTGAGCGACATGTGGAGGAGATAAGACAGGGGGAAGAGTGGAAGGTGGAGTTGGAGGAGCATGAGCAGAAGTGTGAGGAGATGGTGCAGCAACCGAGAGAAGCAGTTAATAAGAAAACGAGGATAGGGGCACAGAAGACGGTGGTGGGGGCGGCAGACAAAGGGGGCCAGTTAAATAGCTACGAGGTGGTTGACTGTGTAGGAAAAGGGTCTGCACAGCTGTATTGTGCGGCAGTACAGCAGGGCTCGAGAAAAGCAGCAGAAGTCGAGACAGAGAAAGCACTGATAGCTGGAGGGGGTGAAGGCAGGCAGTCGGGGGTAAAGAGGGTGCCGGTGGTAGGAGACTCAAACATAACAAAGGTTAAGGAGGGGCTGCTGGACAGAGTGAAAGGGGATGGGAAGGTAAATGTAGTGGTCCAATCAGGAAGGTACATGGTAGACGCTATAGCCAAAGCGGTGGAGGAGCATGGGAAAAGAGGGAGAGAGAGAACCTAGTGGTATGACACGCAGGACTAAACGATGTGTTAAAGGGACGGAGCCATAACCTCACCAGGCAGATAGAGTTGGGGTTACTTAAGATGAGGGAGGTGTCTGGGACGGTGGATGTGCAAATATGCACCGTCGCAGTGGTCTTGGACGCAGAACTCTCCTTTGCAGATAGAGAACCGGGTGGTGGAAGCTAACCGGGTGATAAGGGGGATGAGCCGACGATTTCAGTACGGAGTAATGGAAGTAAACAGGGTGGCGTACGAGGATTACTCCGATCCTTTTACATGGTGCATCCACTACAGTGGATCCAATGGTAGCACGCTAGGCGATAAGATTGGACGTCACATTGTACAATTTTCGCGGGGTCCTGGAGTCCTGAGGGCGCCGGTGCAAATGAGGGCCGAAATGTAGATGCAGGGGAGGGTTTGGAAGGGTGAGAGGAAGCCTTGCAGGACTAGGAAAAAGAAACAGCTTAGCATAGGGTTCATTAACATGGAGGGGGGCAGGAACAGAATAAATTGGGAGGAAATTGAGCAGCAATTAGAAAGCAAAAATTTTGCAGTGTATGGACTAGCAGAAACACATATGAGGGATATGGAAGAACCGCCATACATACCGGGATATCATTGGATGGGATGCAACCGGGCCAATGCGGAACGCAAGAGAGGGGGATTAGGGGTGTTAGTGAAGGGTCAGGAATGGCAAAGGGAACAAGAGGGCTGCAGGAAACACACGTGGGTCAAAGGCAATGTTGGTGGTTTAGACACAATCCTGGGTTTTGTGTATGAAAAACAGGAAGTGATGCAGGGGAGGAAACAGCAGAACACTTGACATGTATATCAGGAGACATCAGGGAAATCGGCACTAACAAGGAAGTCATTATCTTGGGGGACATGAATCCGCATTTGGAAGACTTTGATTGACATACGGATGCAAAAGGGCGGATGTTGAAGGAGTTCTGCGAAGCTCTTGATCTGATATTGGTTAACTCAGGTGAAATGTGATGGCAAGAATAACATAGGAAAGAAAGAACTCGAATTCGACGATTGACTACTGTTTATTGTAGCGTAAGTTATACAACAGTACATGTAGAAAACGCAGCCCCATGTTATTGTTTTCTACGAAAGTTTTCCTTGTGTATTTTGTAATCATGTTCATCACGTGCCAAAGCACGTGTGTTTATTTTCTTTTTCTTTTGATCGTGTGGTTTTTCGCTTTGGCACGTGGCGTTCGATCCTCGTTTTTGTCTTCAGAGCACCGATAAACCTCGGAGTGGTTCAGCCACCACCGGACGCCTGTCTTACTCGCGACGGGCTCTGCCACGTCGTAACAGTGGCGACGAGTTTCAAGCACATCAACCAAGAGGCGGGTGATGAACAGACAACGGCAGGGACGGTATCCGGTGACGCAGGGTTTCCAAGGATAACCGGCAACGCTCCAAGCATGGCCCACCATCTGCCGTAATTTGACGATGAACAAGATAAGTGGAACGCTTACCTCGTGAAGATAGAGTCATATTTCGAAGGCAACGATGTGGTGGATGATGCTAAGAAAAGGGCTCTGCTGGTGTCAGCGCTGGGAACAAGTACGATACAAGTGCTTTGTGGAAGGGTGGCGCCCAGGAAGCCAAATTCGCTAACGTATGACGAAGCGGTCCGTGCTCTGAGCGATTACTACGACCCGAAACCAAATGAGAATTCGGAGAGTTTCAAGTTCTTCCATTGATGCCAAGAGGAAGGAGAATCAGTGCACGCATCCATCGTGGAAATAAGAATTGCTAATAACTGCAACTTCGGGACGACATTAGACAGGATGTTACGAGACCGAATCGTTTGCGGCGTCAGATCAAAGAATCTGCAGAAACAGTTGCTGGCCAAACGAGAGCTGAGCTTGCAGGACGTCGAAGCACTAGCCGTGGCAGCAGAAACTGCAGAAGCCGACGCACAAAAAATGTCGCGGGAAAGTGGGCCATCCGAAGTACACACACTGAAGGGTCAGCAGAGGGTGTCTCCCGCTGCCAGGACATCGCTGCATTCACCAGTAGGCTGCGAACGTTGCGGTAATGCCAATCACAGCAGTAGCAAATGTAAATGGCAGAAAGCAAAATGTTTCCAGTCTGGCAAGGAAGGGCATTTGGCTCGCAAGTGTCGTAACCCTAAGAGTGCCAAGGGACAAAACAACCAACTACAAGCAGTAGAGTCCCTGGACGAAGATGACGACAGCCTGACCACACAAATTAGGAATCTGATAACCCTAAAAGAAAGGAAGCTTGTGCCGCCAGTGCGACGCACGTTCACGTGGGGTGGAATTGGTCTGGTCATGGAAATTGACACGGGGTCACCTGTCTGCGTCATAACGAGAGAAATGTACGAAAGGCATAGGAAAACTTGGCCAAGACTTCAAAAGCCTCAAGTGAAGTTGGGTAGCTACATGGGATCGATTCCAGTTATCGGAGAGTTAACCATGAAAGTTGTATACCAGTCGACTACCGTACAGGGTATATTGACCGTCGTGGATTGCCGAGGTCCATGTTTGTGCGGACGAGACTTGATTCAGAAATTGAATCAACGTGACGTACTTGTTTTGAGCCTGACAGCAATCCCAAAATCTCCCTGTGATCAGCAGCAAGGTCTCCAGAGTCTACTGGACGAGTACGAAGACCTCTTCTCTCCAGAGCTTGGAGTCATTCAGTGACCACCTGCGCATCTGTACCTCAAGGATGGAGCAACTCCAAAGTTTTGCAAGGCAAGGTCTATTCCGTTTGCCTTACGAGAGAAAGTATCCCTGGAGTTTGATAGGCTCGAACAGGCCGGCATTATTTCACCAGTTGCCTACTCTGAATGGGCTACGCCCATTGTGCCAGTTCTAAAAAAAGATGGGTCCGTACGTATTTGTGGGGATTTTAAGGTGATACTGAATCCTGTTTGTGCGTTAGAACAGTACCCGCTCCCTGTTATCGAGAACATGTTTGCTTGTCTGAATGGCGGTGACCATTTCAGCACACTGGACTTGCGGGACGCGTATAACCAAGTGCCTCTCGATGAGGAATCGCGGAAGCTTGCGGTTATCAACACGCATCGTGGCCTCTTTTGCTATAAACGATTACCATTTGGAATAGCCTCAGCGCCCGCTATCTTTCAACGCAAGATAGAATGTGTCCTCCAAGGTCTTCCAGATGTGCAGGCCTACTTAGATGACGTCATACTTTCGGAACAAAGCTCTAACGATGGAACAAATCTGAAATGTCTTTTGCAGCGATTCCGAGAGCACGGGGTGAAGTTGCGCAAGGAAAAGTGCAGATTCAGGCAGGAATTGGTCACTTACCTTGGCCATCAGATTGACGGAGAGGGACTGCACCCAACAGAAAAGAACCTTGAGGCCATCGCTGGGGCTCCGTGTCCGAAAAACGTGAGTGAACTGCGGTCATTTATCGGCATGTTGACCTTCTACAGCAGATTTCTACCACAAATGTCTACACTGCTATCACCGCTGTATCAACTTTTAGAGAAGGGTTGTCGTTGGGTGTGGGGCCCGGCACAGGACGAGGCATTTATGAAAGCAAGGAAAGCTTTAACAACAGGAAACGTGTTGACCCATTTCGACCCAGCGAAAGAACTGCGCTTGGAGTGTGACGCGTCACCATACGGTGTTGGGGCCGTGTTGTTTCACCGTGTAGGAAAGGAGGACAGGCCGATCGGTTACCGCTCACGTACCTTAACTGCTGCGGAAAAAAATTACTCCCAGTTGGAACGCGAGGCACTTGCTCTCATTTTTGGTGTGACCAAGTTCCTCGATCACCTTTTGGGCAGAGAGTTTACCTTGGTCACCGACCACCAGCCACTCCTGGGATTGCTAAAGCCGGGCCGGCCGACCCCTGCCATGGCTGCTGCAAGGATCCAGCGTTGGGCACTGCTGCTTGGGGGCTACCAGTACAAGCTGGACTACCAGCCTGGTAAACTGATGTTCAACGCAGACGCTTTAAGCCGGTTACCGCTACCGACGTCTAAGGAATCATGCAGCTCAATGGAGCTTCCGGAGTATGTTTTAGCACTACATAATTTTGACGAAGGGACCGTAACCACCAGAGAACTGAAAAACCTGACTGCCGGTGACGACGTGCTCCTAAATGTTAAAAGACACATCCTAGATGGATGGCCAAGGAGCCGAAAGCACCTAGAAGTCGGATTACAACCATTCTATGACAAGAAGCTCGAGCTCTCAGTAGCACAGGACCTCGTGTACTGGGGTCACCGGGTCGTGATTCCAGCAAAGGCGAGGGAATGATTGTTAAGTCTGCTTCATGAAACCCACCAAGGAGCATCCTCAACGAAAGCAGTCGCGCGGTCAAAGTTCTGGTGGCCTGGTCTTGACAGGGCAATTGAAAGCCAGGTGGCAGTTTGCAGGGAATGTGTTCAAGCAATGCCTATGCCAAGTGCGAAAGAGCCAGTTAATTGGCCCGAGACCAAGGAAAATTGGTCAAGAATACACATTGATTATGCTGGGCCAATAAAGGGAAAAATGGTACTAATTGTTGTCGATTCACACAGCAAATGGATCGAAGCCGTACCATTGCCCCACGCGACCACTCAATCAACGATAGCAACGTTACGTATGTTGTTCAGTCGCTTTGGAATTCCGCGCACGTTGGTGTCAGATAACGGAACTCAGTTCACAAGTCAGGAGTTTAAGACGTTTGTCACGATGAACAACATTTCGCATCTTCGAACCACTCCCTTCCACCCGCAATCCAACGGTCTGGCAGAAAGGGCCGTGCGCACCGTCAAAGACGGGATTAAGAAGATGCGAGACGAGAACTTGGAAACTAACCTTGTTCGGATGCTGTTCAATTACAGAAGAACACCACAAGCCTCCGGAAGATCCCCGTCGGAACTTTTGCTGGGCTATCAAATTCGATCGAGGATCGGCATTTGCTTTCCACCGGTTGCACGGGACGCTACGAATGATGACCCTGGATGGAATTTCGCTCCAGGGGATCCTGTGTATTTTCTTAACTACGGGGATGGAGACAACTGGACGCATGGTCAAGTCAAGTCCACCTCCGTGTCGCGAATGCTGACTGTCTCAACGCCACCAAAGGTGGTACATCGCCACGCTGACCAAGTACGGAGGAGGATACCGGAAGAGGATCACCTGCTAGACCAGCAGGCCGGTACCCGGCCTCCGACAACATCATCATCTTCGGCGATCACAAACGATGAAAGCCACCATCCAGACGCGCCGACGGCAATCCCAGTGGAACTCCAGGAAGAAGCGACGTTACGGCGTTCCAGCAGGACCCGAAAGCCCGTCGACAGGTTTCACTTCTAAAGAAGAGAGAATTGTAGAAAACGCAGCCCCATGTTATTGTTTTCTACGAAAGATTTCCTTGTGTATTTTGTAATCACGTTCATCACGTGCCAAAGCACGTGTGTATATTTTCTTTTTCTTTTGATCGTGTGGTTTTTCGCTTTGGCACGTGGCGTTCGATCCTCGTTTTTGTCTTCAGAGCACCAATAAACCTCGGAGTCGTTCAGCCACCACCGGACGCCTGTCTTACTCGCGACGGGCTCTGCCACGTCGTAACAGTACAGGAGGTATAGAAATGAATAAGGAATTCAGAAAAAGTCTGAGGAGCGACCACAAGATAATCAAGATCAGATTTGTCACAGTAAAAACAGAAATGCAAAATCAAAACAAGAAGTTAGGAATAACCTAAATGATAAACAATTACAGGAGCAGTGGCGTACCAACTGGTTTTTGAGTGGGGGGGGGGGGGGGGGCAAACCAGCCCCCCCCCCCCTCCCCCCGAGTCGCATATTCTTACCAGCGATGGGACCGAACTTTTGCCGAATTGAAAATTCGGCGCAACTTTTGCCGAACTTTTCTAAAGATTTGGCAATCATTAAGCAAAAACACACTGTTACCAATCTTAACATAGACATTAAGATTTTTGTGACGAAGAAAGGTTCATGTATTTTTGCTTGACCTAAATGCAACATGTAGTGCCTATTTACACACTTATGACTAAATAAGGTGATATTCTACAAGATAATTGTATCGATCAGGGATGAGCAGTATTTGAAATACAAGTATTTGAAATACGTATTTCAAATACTTTGTGTATTTTGCATTTGTATTTAATTACCAATTGGGTAATGTATTTGACGTGTGTATTTAAATACTAAAACGTGGGTATTTCAAATACAATTTTTTGGGCTAAAATACATCCCTCAAATTTATTGTCACCGTCCAGAGCAGGAAGAAAACTACGCTCTGCACCGAATGCAGTGTCTCTCAATCAAGCAGAAGCGTTTAGTGACTTTGTGATTACGACCGTGCTAGTCCAGGGCAAGAATAGTGACGAAATCGACGTTCACAGGCAGACTGGCTAAATAAGTGCCTGTGACAATTTGTGATACTTTCCAGCCTGATTTCCATGCATATTTTTGCCTGGAACATTCTAAATGCGCGGGTCGTCGAGATTTTCGTAACTGGTGCGAGTTGCAACAATAAAAAATTCTCTAGCTAGTGCTGCGCGTCTTGGTCGTCTCGGTTCTTTGTTGGCCTATACCAAAATGTAATCGACAAAAAAAGCTGCTTAAAGCTCATTACTTTTTTCACCTATTACGTCCAAGCTGATTACATTTTTTGTGATTATATTTCTATTACGTTACTATAGCCTGTCACACTAACTCCCGAGTGTGCGATGCAAAATTAAAATGAGATACCCAGAAACTCTTGCAGGTGCCCTAAAGTGGCTGACGCAAATTTTGAGGAATGTAATTGGAAAAGTATTTGTAGGAGACCAAATACATTTGGTTGTATTTGTATCTTGTATTTCAATGCTTTTTTGGAAATGTAATTAGATTTGTAATTAAATGCATTTTTGACGAAGTAATTTGTGTTTGTATTTCGATACAAATTTGCATATATTTTGCCCATCCCTGGTATCGATATTGGTTTTGTGTGTTTCCTCGCAATTTTAGTGTTTGCTTGCAGAAAGTGGCGTGATAACGAGGTTGGGTAGCAGCCGGCGCAGTCGCGAATCACACTACGAGAGTTTTTTTTTTTTTCAGGCTTCATCGGCGTAAGTGTGTTTACATTGTTCAAATAAAAGCAATCACTGCATTTTTACTCTCTCTGGGAGTCACCGTTTCGTGCACGAAAAAGAAGGCAATGGTTGCTTTGCCTTCACCAGAAGGAATAACAATATTGTAAATATGCATGTTTTTCGATTTGAGTCACTTGACATCAGCTTTCGATGAAAGTGTGCGTTCCACATTCGCAACGTGCCTTTTTTAACCTTTAAAACTCCGGTTTTTGGTGGTAGGACACACACGGACGTTTAGGAAGTTGGGGAGAGTTAGGAATGTCGGATGTGCAACGTCGAGGGCATGATAGTCCTGAGTTTAGTTTATGCAGATACATGAAAATCGCGAAATAACCAGAACTAAAAAGCAATCTTTTGTTTTTGCGCAAAGTACTTGTGATCCGAAAACAGGATTGCTATAATTATAATAATAACAATAATTTTATTTGCGCATACTGCAAGAGGCCCATGTGGTGGTGTGCGGTCCCAGGCAGATAGGTGAAAACCCTTACGCAGAGCGCCTGCCAGCCAGACTCGTACGTAGTTCAACCGTTTTACTCAAGTTACTGTATTTAACTACCTATCTCGGTAGTTTAGTAGCTCTCAAATACATTTGTATTTTGGTAATTAGTAGTTTACTTCAGCTAATTTTCCGAATGACTTCTACTCAAATTATAAATCACTTTCTATTTTTAGTTGTTGCTTTGCCTATCAACAGAGTTAAGATGTTGGAAGATCAGCTGAAATTTGAAGAGGGGGAAGCATGTGGCGTACGAAAGGGGAGGCGGAGGAAGGAAGGGATTTAAATGGTCAACCCCCCCTCCCCTCCAATATTTTAACGAGCCCCCCACTGCCATAACACTGCTACGAGGCGCGGGGAGCGAACAGACACGACGCTAGAGAGGCCGAGTAACTGTCGGATTACCGCCGAAGACTGGCGTTTCTTTGTATCCCGAAACTCAAGGAGACTTGACGCATTTGAAGAAACGGCTTGTCCCCGCTTGTCCCAAATGCAGGAATTCTTGCCCACTACAGGAGATATGCACACTAAATCATCAAATTCCTCACTCAAAGAGTGTAACAAAGTACAGCACCCGCTCTGAAGTTCATCTGGTGCTCCTGCTATGCTTGTGCTGCGATTAGAGACGTCATCTGGTCATTTATCTGTGTGAAGTAATGGCGGCTGTAAGACCGAAACCAATAAGTGCCTTATAAGGTGATTGTGTTCAGTAGTTCGTCAGCGAGAATAAAGCAATTACTTTATGGCGTATTAGTTGCCGCCATTTCCAAAAAAAAAAAAAATAACTGATGCACCTCTGGTTTTGCCGTTTTTTTTAAACCAAACTGATGCGCCTGCGATTTCCCCTAAAGCAATGCACACCGGCCAGTTAAAAAAAAAAAAGAAAAGAGCGCTGTATAGGGAATGAAAGGGCATTCTGAAAGAGTGTGTTAAAAAGTACTTCTACTTTACCTGTGATGTACATTGTATTTAGAGTACTTTACTTCAAGTTGTGGTCGGTTTGCCTTGCTGCATACATGCCTTGCTGCGCGAACACTTTACTCGTGAGATAGGAGGCATTATCGCTTACAAGCTGTGCAGGAAAGCGAAACCTAGCGAATGTTTCGAGTAGACAATCCCAGATTTTTTGCGAATCTTGCTTCCGCAAAGGAAACAACGCAACCCATTTCGTGAAGTGGTCGGTTACCACGAACAAGTACTGCTTGCCGGGGGTACTACGTGGGAAGGGGCCCATGACGTCACAGCAACAAATCTGCTAAGGGCTCTGGCTCAGGACTGGTTGCATGAGGCCGGGGGGCTGACCACCACGTGGTTTTGCCTTCTATCACACCGAGCAGCTACGAGCGTATCGGGGCACATCCTGCGTCATGCCTGGCCAGGTAGCAATTTGGGATATATTTTCGTAAGTCTTGCTCCCACTGCCGCGTCCTGCCAAGGCAGAGTCATGCATGTATCGGATGAAAAGCTTACGTAGCTTGCGGGGTATCACGGTCCGGAACGCCGAGCCATCCGAATGATCGTCGGCCTGGGGCATGTACCGCAGTAGGAGGCCGTCGTCATTCATCAAGTAGGAGTCGAACTACTCGTCACTTGGGCGATCGACTGGACCTCTTTCTGCCAGCCAAGCGGACACGCGTTGGCAGAGCCCGTCCTCCAGCTGCGCCTTGCGGAGCTCCTCGCGACACACCAATGTACCCCACCGTGAATCTGGGGATCCTCGTGCCATGACCGCGACGGTCACCAAGCCATGGGTATCCTGGGAGTGTTCCTCAGGAAGTGGAGAACGAGAGAGCGCGTCAGCAACTTTGTTCTCTGACCCCGGGCGGTACACGATCGAGTAGTCGTACTGTTGTAGCGTAAGCGCCCAACGAGCAAGACGTCCAGCCGGATTCTTAAGTCCTTTTAGCCATGATAGTGCTAAGTGATCAGATTGAATCTGGAACGCTACGCCATCTAGGTACATATCGAAGCGCTTCAAAGCATGAATAATGGCGAGACACTCACGTTCTGCGGCACTGTAGTTGCGCTCGGCTGGGGTTAGCGTGTGGCTCGTGAAATCACCTGGCCGAAGCACACCCCATACTTCTGCAGCAAGACAGCACCCAGGCCACAGTTGCTTGCATATGTCTGCAGAACGAATGGCTTGTTCAAGTCTGGGAGCTGTAAAGAAGCGTTTTCAGTCACGGCTTTTGAAAGCGTTGCGAATGCGTATTGTTGTTCGGCCCAACACCACTTGACTTCTGTTTTTAGTAGGTGATTGAGCGGTTGGGATATCTCGGAACAGTGCGGAATGAAATCCCGGTAGAACGTTATCATTCCGAGGTATCTTTGTAGGCTCTTTACGTCATGTAGGCTTGGGTATTCCGTTAGCGCGCGCATCTTAGTTGGGGCGAAGCGTGCCGTTATCCACAACGAATCCGAGGATGTTAATCTTGGGCGCGGCCTACTGAACCTTTCCGGGATAAATCGTTAGCCCAGAATTACGCATTTCGGTCAAGTACGATGCGAAGGTGCTCGACATGCGCCTCAATAGTTCTCGAGAAAACAACCACGTAATCCATGTATGCCATGGCAAATTCGTACTTCCAGTTCCCAAGTACAACATCCATCAGGCATTGAAAACTGGCTGGAGAGTTTGACAAGCCAAACGGCAGTCGTGTGAACTCGAACAACCCTTTGTGGCAGATAAAAGCAGTTTTTGGAACGTCTGATGAATGAATCTTGATCTGAAGAAACCCGTGACTGCAATCCAGCGTTGTAAACACGGTCGCGTTACCAAGCGCGTACATCACGGAGGAAATGCTGGGGAAATAGAAAAAGGCTTACCCAAAGAAGAAACTAAGCCCCGTGAAATTCCTGCGAGTGGGTAGCAGACCACGGTTCGGCGCCATTGTGGTCAGTTTGCCTTGCTGCATACCCGACCCGGGGGAATAACACGGAGCCAACGGTTTGAACAACAAGAAACTACATTTAATGGGAGATGGACAAGACGATTAACATGGTTAGCAACAGCGCCTGAGTCCAGGCAGCGACTCCCCTGTGCGCCGCCCCCGATGCGCCTTATCAAGGCGGCGAACGCGAAGTGCGCGTGGCTGGCGTGAAGTCGCCGCCACGCGAGAAAAGTTCGGCACCTTCGCCTCGCAGTCGGGCAACTGGGCTGCGTAGCCGCCAGGATGCCCTCAAAGTACATTGTACCCGGTGTACTTACTACTTTACTTGAAGTACATAACCTCTCGTATACTTTGTACTTCACGGTTGTTTTTAGACGTACTTTACGCAACACTGTAAGCAATCAAACACTGTCTGCGAAATCAAGCCCAGGCTGTGCTAAACCTCAAAATAGAAATGATACATCCGCAGTACATCCTTGACCAAAAAGAAGTACACAACAATTAGGCATGCAGAAGCACAGCCACCTATTAAAGCATTTCTGTGAAAAAAACAAGCCGACCCTATTGGAAAACCCCAATATGAACAGCGTATTATGGATATTGGTAAACAATATCTTTTTATTGTATTGCAATACGATATGGACAGTGTATTGGAAAATAAAACATTTATTGTATTGTATTACAATAAGGGTTTGTTATGGGATTCCAATATCCATAATACGCTGAAAACATTGGAATCCAATACCGTATAAACCCTTATTGGATCCCCATGTGTCTATGGGGATCCAATAAGGGTTTACGATTCCAGTGTACTTAGCGTATTATGGATATTGGAATCCAATATATTATATCGGCTACCAATAAAACTATACACGAGTTGGAAAATCACGTTCAGCGCAGCATTTCTCCGCAACGCAGTCTCTTCTTGTGTGTATTTCTGAGTGATAAAATAAAAAAAAATGTTGCTGTTGTCAAATTATGAATAAAGAAGTAAAACACTGGGCTTATCCATAGCAAATATATTTAACATATTCCTGAACTGGAGGATCTGGCTTTTACTGCAAAAGAAAGTTAATTGTTTAGGACTCTCATTCAAAAACTTGCTGTTTGAAAACCGAACGTGAAATCCTCACCTTTCAATGAAAACAGCACCTGCTAGCTGTAGCTATATAGAAGCTGCAAAATAAAAATTTGGGATTAGTTTGCAACAAGTAGCAATCTTTCACTAAGCTGGATAGATTCAAAATTATGTCTGTGTTTGATTGCGGAAAGATAAGCTTCCATTCCGCTGCCACGGGCCATTCTAAGCTCGGTCAATTAAATACACCTATCCGCTCGTCTGGCTTCACAGTTCCTGCTTTGCACCTAACCATGGTGGAAGATACACTCTTTAGGTGAGGACACGCCGGGGCTGAACGCGCGGCGCGTGGAATCAAATAGTGTTCGTTCGACGGGCATGCGAAAGACTGCATCATTCGGCTGCCACCGTGCCCGCAGAGCCGTATATTGGGAGAGTTTGGCCAATAGGCGGAGCAAAGGCCGCCGCCAGCGCCGAATATTCCCCCCACGCTTAGAGCGTAAACTAAATTTGTAACACTGCGTCAACCAATCAGGAGACCGCGACGTCAAAAGGTTGCAAACGACATTTAAAGCGTGAAATAGAAGCGTTCCAATCTCAGCCTCTACTCCATCTCACAAATGTCGGGAGGAAGACAAAGGTACAGGCGCGCGTGTGAGCCTAGCTCAGCGAAAAGCCTTTGTTTGTAGGAGAACTCGTACATAGGAGGCACTTTCCGACGCCACGTGCTCGTGCCCATGCCTTTCTCTGCACTGCTGATGTTTGTTCGCTCTCGCCGGCTTGCTAGAACAGCGTCCTGAGACTGGCTAAAAGAAAACAGAGCAAAAGGTGGGGCGCGCGAGCGTCTTGAGACGCGGAGTCCCGCACGGCTCGTGCGCTGGCTTTGGCAGTGCTTTCTTTCCCCGTCTCCGCTGAGACGCTGTTTCTAGCAAGTGGGCCCTGGCTTAGAGCGCACGTTCGTTTATTCCACACTTGAATATTGGCGTGACTAAAACCTCACGTGAACAAAGTTTTCAGTCACCGAGAGTTAAACCTTATCACTCTAGTGACGCTAAAACGGCTTAAATTAGTCATGTCACAAATCTAGAGCTCACGACCACCGCTAGGGGCTGTTTCGAGGCCTGTGGTTGGCCCCGAGATGCTCGCCTATTCAAACCAATGTGTGGCGAAACTCTCTCAATAAACGGCTCTGCGTGCCCGCGACTGACAGTGTCACCGGCGGCCAAACGGCGGAACTGTGTGACAGCAAAAAAACATGATCTCGTTGTCATGACACCCCGGTACACCATGGTCTTTCTGCACGACTGACAACCTCGCTGGAGCTCTGCGCGTGTGGTACATAAGGCGGCACGAGCCGTCTTCAACGTGCCCACGGGTCGACGAGTCACCTGCTGGCGTTGCTTGAAACCAAAGTGAGAGAGTGTGAAGAGCGAACTTCATCGGGCCGTGGCCAAGAGTGCGCTGTCTTCACCTGAAGAGTATTATCTTACACCGTGCACCTAATTAAAGTATCTGGAATGCTCACCTTTGAGGAAAAACGAACTGGTGCTTGTTTGCTTGTAGGCCGTGGAAACTGGGACAAACTGGGAGAGAGATTTGAGATTAGTTGCGTTCAAGTAGCAATTACATTGAGTAGCCCCGGAAAGTAGACTAAGTCGATAGGATGGAAGCTTGGGCGAGTTGGTGAACCATACTTGGCGGTGACAGCGCAGCGAAATTAATCTGACACCAGACACTCAGGAAGACAAGCACACGCGCTGAACTTTCAACTCTTGTGTATTCGACTGCTTCATTTTTCTCTTCAACGTCTGGGTTGACTTTTCAGAACGTGATAAGTAGAAGTAGCACGAAATACAAAGGAATATTCTAAAGAGAAGGCAAAAGAACAGTAAATGAGAAGACAAATGAAGAAACGGAAAAAATATCTAAACGAAACACTTTTCCAAATTGTCCCTCTCCCTCGTCACTATCATTTAGATAGAAATTAGAGCTCTTTGGTCGACAGCGCTATAGAAGGACTACTTACAGACTTGTCCTTCAGCTGTGCTATCCTTTCCGCTTCCATTATTTCTCTAGTCAATGCGTCTCTACTCCTACCTATTACAGAACAATTTTCAAAATGTGCTATACAGCCGCAATCGCGACAATGGATTCCCAAGTGTCCAGCTACGACTCGGTGGGTGTTATAAAAATGCTCTCTTAAACGATCATTCAAACACCTTCCAGTCTAGCCTCCAACTCTCTACCACATGAGAGTGGGACAGAATATACGATTCCTTCAGTACAATTTACAAAGCTCTTTTGGTGCTTTTCCAAACAACCAACTTCCCGGTGTGCCGTCATTTACCTTCCTGCGCAGGCTTAGAGGCGTATTTGGTGCTGAAAAAGCAACATTAATGTTAATGCAGTTACCTATCTTTTTTGGACCGTGCGAAACTTTATGTATATATGAAACAATGGCCGTCGTTTTCTTTTCTGCATTGCGTTTAGGTCGTTCACCCCATCTTATTCTCTTTAATAAATCCTCTGCAACGGCTGTAAGTAATGCACTAGGATATCCTGTTGACTTTAACCTGGCGATTTGAGCATTTTGCCTTCTCTTTAGAATTTTCCTTTGTATTTCGTGCTACTTCGTCTACTTATCACGTTTTGAAAAGTCAACCCAGAAGCTGAAGAGAAAAATGAAGCGGTCGAATACACATGAGTTGTAAGTTCAGCGCGTGTGCTTGTCTTCCTGAGTGTCTGGTGTGAGTTCGATTTTTCCTGCGCTGTCACCTTCAAGTACACTAAGTCGGAAAGATTAAAAAAATTACATGCGCGGGACATAGATAACCTCTTGCGACGTAACTAGGCATACGTCAATTGCGCTTGCGTGTATTACAGAAAAATAAGCTTCAATGAAGGAGCCCCCAGTCGTTCTGAGCTTCGTCAATTAAAAATGCTGTACCGGCCGTCTGGCTTCTGTATTCCTGCTTCGGGAATCTGGGATTCTCACCTCTGAGGAAAAGCAAACTGGGACCTGCTGGCTCTTAGGCCTTGGAAACTGCCAGAAAGATTTGCGATTAGTTGCGTCCAAGTACCAATTTCTTTGACCAGCCACCTACAGCACACTAAGCCGGATAAAATCAAAATTACATGTGCGTGACATAATATGCCTCTTGTGACAAAACTTGGCACATGTTTTGTCGCCTACAGCAACACTGAAGCCAGACAGACAAGCGATACGGCATATTTAATTGACGAAGCTCAGAACGACTGGGGACGCTTTCACGGAAGCTTGTTTTGCTGCAATACAAGCGTGTATTGCAGCAAAACAAGCTTCAGTGAAAGCGTCCCTACTCGTTCTGTGCTCCGTCAATTAAATATGCCGTACCGCTTGCCTGGCTTCAGTATTGCTGCTTCAGAGCAATCTAGAAAATCTAGAATCCTTACCTTTGAACAAGAATGAACTGGCGCCTGCTGGCTTCTGGGCCGTGGAAACTGCAAGAGATTTGCGATTAGTTACGTCCAAGTAACAATTTGTTTTGAGTAGTCAACTACAGCAGACTCAAAATTATATGCACGGGACATAGATGCCTCATGCGACGAACTTCCTTCATCCTTATTTTCTGTTAACTCTGCCCACCTTCACCACCCGCCTCCAATTTCTGCGCTATTTTTTAAATCTCGATTCCCTGGTTCCCAAAGGCCATGCCATGGCTTGCGCCAGTCACGGGTCTGTCAGCTCTGCAACCGGCGCCATTGTGGCAAAGACGCCAAAGCACCTGGCGCTTGATGTGCTCTTTTAATATTTTGAGCATGGCTCAAAACAGGTGTATGGGTGTCTGGTATGCCCTTCGCTTATTTGCGGATCATTTCGAATCAGAGGGTAGGCGCTTCTGCGATCTGAGCGCATGCTCGCTTTTTTTACAATAGTTGAAATTGAACTCTGCAGGAATCTTCAATCATAACAAACAGAATGTGCATGCCAAAAGCAATAGCAAATGAAACATCCACCGTCTATCTATTTTCGGTTCTTGTCCGCAAGAAGATGTCGTATATGTAGGCCTCCTTGCTTAAGCCGCTCATCCCTAATGTCCCGGTTGGGTCACGTCCTGATGAATTGTCGGTGGAGACCTGAGGTGCAGTCAACATCAGATTAGACCTTTTGAGACAGAACCATGTACTTGCTGGAAGGAAGTACACCCAAACGAATTTTAGACATGTCATTTATAGTGAGTTTTAAAATGAGAGGCCTGATGTAAAATGAGACGTCAATACTGACGCACCAATTTTGCGAACCTAAACTTTTGAAGGCCTTGTCCCCCTCGTTAGGGGGACAAGGCACATGAATCCTGGCATGTGGATGAAATTTTTACCTTAACATCCCGACTCAATGCCCATCCCCGACTATTCGACCACCACACTTTTAGAAAAAGATAACTTTTTAGAAAACACCAAGTCATCGACCACCCCTACATAAGCCTGAACCAAGCCTACTCGTACCATGGCTTGTTTGCTCCGTGCCGCCTTGAGTTAATTCGGCTGACAATTTTTTTTTCAAATGGAACCCAGATTCTTTGTTTTGGTTTCACTTGTAGAGGCAGGTGGATACTTTTGTAAAGCTTCCTCCCTATGTGCTTCTGAGTCAACATCTTTGCAATGGCCAACCCCCGGGCTTTGATTTTTGCGCTCCTTGACAAATGCTGAAACTCATATAGCAGTGATGTGATTGGCCTAAGCCGTTTTGGAGCACCTTTCGGAGCAGCCAAAACAGTGTTTTGGAGCAGTAAAAGTAGCTTTTAAAGCAGATATTCTAATAAAAATAAAAATATTTTTTTTAAATGCTGGACACGCGAAGGGAATCTTGCTCGCCGAAATAAACCAATTATGGTCAAGTTTGGCCACCTGGGAGTCTTTCAAGATGTAACTGAAATTCCAATGACATGACACATTTCTTTTTGGTTTTCGAAACATTCTGCAAAGCTGGAGCAAGCTTTGCTTTAGCTTAGGGTAGTATTGAATGACCAATTTTAATGTCTCCAAAGAGACATTGCGACATCCCGCAAGTGTCCAGTGCTGTAGGCCTTGCCAACCAATTCCGATAAACCGCTTGCCACCGTTTTACCGATTGCCGACGTGCCAGATTTTCGTCAAAAGTAATTAAATGTAAAACACTGAATTGCAAGCGTCCCGGCTGGTGCTCTGTCGTGCAATTATGTTCGCATCTTAGGTTCGCATGCACGTGAGGGGAACTCCGGCAGGCTTGCAGGTGCGCGTGCTTTGTCGCGCGAGCGAAACGGCTGTTTAATCGAAACCGAAAGCATGCCTCTCCGCTCCGTCCCAACTGGTTGCCAAAAATTTATGCAAAATGTAACTGCCCAGCACGCGACAAAAAAGAGTCCAGCGCCGCGTGCTTGCAAGGCCGGCAGGCGAGGTACGAGCTAAACACAGAAAAAAAGAACCTGAGCACATTGATGCAAGACATCGCGAGCCAGGGTCGCTTTGTGCAACGACTGAACTCGAGACAAACAAGCGTTCTCTGCGGGTTCAGCGTGCGGACATTCCCTTCTTTGCTTTAGCTCACTTCAACTTTTCTTCACAACATATCTTTCACGTACCGAGGTCCCTCACGAAAGAAAGCCCACCAAGAGAAACCTAGGTAATCAATACTTCGACACAGCAGTCTTTGAGTTAGAGAGGGATTTTTGTAGCAGCGTATGTTTTAAAAAGAACATGAATATTGATGAACATGCGGCGGTCCTTATGTTTCAGTTTAGGAAGCTTCATATCTGCAATGTCGTGTGGCCGTTGATTTCAGGAGTGAGAGCTTCAGCTCAAAAAGCAACTCCCGCCGCGCCAAAACATAGTTTCGTTTCACAGCGTCACGTCATGGCTGGTACCCAGCACGCTAGCGTTGCAGCACACACACACACGCCAACATCTATCGTTAAAAAAAAAATCGCGAGACGAGACTATTGCTTACGAGACGACGAGAGCGTGAAAGAAGAGACGGCATGGGGTGAAAAGACCATTAAAAAAAACCATGGACGATTGATGCAGGATATTTTGTGTCGGGCGGCCGTTTGCGCCGCCTAGCTCATGCATGCACAGTTGGCCCTTTGGCGCAGGCTCGGCGCAGATTACCCATATTTTTACAAAATGTAGCAGGGTTAGCCCCTTGGTGCAGTTTGGCGCAAGTGGCGCAGCCATCACATCACTGATATAGGCGGGCAATAGCTCGCCTTGAAAATACTTGCTCTTGATGGCCGAGAACAAACTCGTGTTTCTGATTGGCAGCCATTTGCTGCGAAGGATACCCGCACATATCCTAAAGAACCGAGTCTTAGTCTAATACAGATGCTTTGGACAGACAGAGACACAAAAGCCTGACACAAGACCACTATAAAGACCGGAAATAGAGTGTCTGTGAGGAATAAAACACACAACTCAGATAGGCATCAATCACTCACCTTGAAAACACTTGCGATGAGCGGCAAAGAGCAAACTTCTTGCCTTGATTGGCTGGTGCTTGCCACCAAGACCTGCATGTATAAGAAAGAACTCGGTCTTAATTAAACGTGGGTGTTTTTGCAGAAGGGAGACAAAAATACTAATGCAAGACCACTACACATAGGAAATGGCATCCAAGGGGAATGAAACACTAAACGCAGTGTGTTAGTGTTGACTGTTTTTCCCCCCGAGTCACCCGTTTTCTCGGGCGAGCCCCTGGGCTCGGTCCTTGGGTCACTTTTGTTTTTAATTTTTATTAACGATTTAAAGATACACCACCCCAATGTACAAAGCCGATTTTTTGCTGATGATTGTGTTTTATTTGCCAAGGTAAACAACCCGTCTGATCAAGAAGAATTAAATTAATGTCTATCTTTGGTTCATGCATTGTGCATAAAATGGAATACGGTTCTAAACTGTAAAAAGTGTATCCAATCATGTCGAATTACACCTGAGACTGCGGTGGAAGAAATCGGAAGAACTTTCAGTAGAAGGAACAGACACAGGAACAGACACAGAAGGAACAGACACAGAGTGTGTTCAAATGGCCTTGACGCGGAAGAACAACCCTTTGTTTTTTTACATATTCTATCAAATGAGTACCACTCGATACTGTTAACCAATATCAATACCTCGGAGCTTTAATTACCTCTGATTTGTCATGGAGTGCACATATTGAGTTTATAGCTCGTAAAGCAATGCGGAAGCTCTGGTCTTTAAGACGAAATATTAACCTGTGTTCACCTGAAACTAAACTGACTGCTTATAAAACCATCATAAGACCCATGGTAGAATATGCATGTATTTTAGGGGACCCTCAAACAAAAGCTGTCAATCGATATGTTAGAGACTGTGCAAAAAAAAAAACATTGCAGTTTGCGTACAACCATTATGGTTTTATGTCATCAGTTTCAGATTTGTACCCAAGATCGGGATTGAGTGATATAGCAACCCAGAGGAAAACAGGACGGCTGAAGTTTCTTTATAATATGATACAGGGTAATTTGCGACTGCGTCTTTGTAATTACACTTCAAATAACGAAACAAGGCCCATGAGAGGCAAACACCAATTAACACTTGTCGAACCATTGCGTGGAACCACTTTGTTCAAAGCATCCTTTTTTCCTAGAACCACGTGTGAGTGGAATAAGCTTCTTGAAAGTGTTTTGATTTGAGATCATTAGATGCTTTTATTGAAGCACTACTCTCGCACTTTGTTGAGTAGTGGCGCTGTCTGCTTGTTTGTACTACTTCCGCTTGTCTTTGAATATTGTTTTTGTACACCTCCTGCCTGGGCGTTCCACAGAATGCTGGCAGTATCACCAAATAAATAAATAAATAAAATATACGCAGGCAATAGCTCACCTTGAAAATACTTGCTCTTGGTGGCCGAGAACAAACTCGTGTTCATGATTGGCAGCCATTTGCTGCGAAGATTACCTGCACATATCCTAAAGAAACCAGTCTGAGTCTAACACACATGCTTTGGCCGGTCAGACACACTAAAGTCTGATAGAAACCACAAAAACCAGGAAATAGTGCCTGCGAAAGATGGAAACAGACCCAGGTGGAAAGGTTCGTTCTGTTTCACCTTAGTCAAATAGTGTAGCTCATTTTGCTAAAACAATGCATATTTGCTAAAAAATGTATAATATATATTTTGCCCCATTTAGCAGAGTTTACTGCCAAGGGTACCTGCACACCAGAATAAGTCAGACTTAGTCAGTTTTTTTTTCTTTTGATGAGCGACAACAGAATTCTAAACGGGTGATGAAACAAAATATAAGCCTACCAAGCCAGGCTAGTTTGCCTTGATGCAAGCACATTGCCTCGGCCGACAAATGAGGTTCTATTCTTGGTCACTTGCCATATTTGGTGGGAATAGTAAAGTGAATGAAAATAAGGCTATCTCTCTTGCAGCCCACAGCTGCAAACGAAATTCATATACCTCGATAAACGACCTAAAAATAAAATTGAGTGGTGGCCAAGCGGTTTATGGTGTCAAATTTCAAATTTACAGACTGTGTTGTTCTGGTTGAAGTCCTCCTGGTGTATATTTTTATCCTTATTAATTATACTTAAATTGTTTTTTTTTTTATTTTTGAGGCACTAGCACATAATTTATACGTTAATTCAGCTTTAGAAGCGTTTTAAGAATACTCCACGGCTTCCTAGTGCTTGTAATAAATTCTCAATAAGAGCGGCTTTTAATTTTGTTTCCTCTCGCTGCTGCTTGCTTCCTCACCCTTTAAATGCTGACAACTCGACACAAAAGTAATAAAAAAATGTGCTTCAAATGTGATGAAGATGAACATTTCTAAGTTGTACCCCTGCTTCATGCCCTGACCATGCCACCATACCACAGCTGAATGCAGCGACGAATGGTCCCAGGTGCTGTGACCCGACCGTATATAGCCTTACGGTGTGGCGCGACTCATGCAGCCCCTATGCTTGATGATGGAGCCAGTGTGCGAGGTGCGACCTGCTGGAGCTGTGCAAGTCACAGCTTTACAGCCTGCAAAGGGTGGGAAGATGCCCCTCCCTTTGCAGAGCTTGCAATAGCTTAACAAGAAGCTATTGCAAGCACTAGGGAGCCACAGTGTGTGAATAAAAGCACTTCTGAATGTGAATTAGTGTGTAAATTATGCATCTATATGTTAAAACTTAAAAAAAGTATTATTTATAAATATAAATATATATATATATATACTGTATACTAAAAAAAGGCAAAAAGAAAAGAAACGTCTCCAGGTGGGTTTGAACCCAGAGCTCCACTGCCCTTGATTTCAGTTCCCTAAAACCCGCTTCAGATGGGGCAACTTTTCTAGCAATTTTGAGGTTGCTGGTGGGTAGTTCCCTAGGTTTTCCCAGATCAGCACGAATTTTTGAGATCAGGTTCGGCTTAAAACAGACACGCAACTCGAACAAACTGGAAAAGTTTGAAGCGGCAGCAGCCAATCAGGGACGCAATATTTTCACATGACACCACTGTGGTGGTGAGGATGACAGCTGAAGACTTGGTCCTGGTTTCAAATAGATCGTTTTTGGAAATAAACTTTTTCAGAAACATGAGTGAGTATTAATGCCAGTCAAAGATATAAAAACACGTTTTTAGCACGTAGCTGCGCGTCTATATAGTGCAAGAAAAATCAAATTTCATGATGATGATGGCAAGTCGTAGCGATTTGGTTGCAACGTCTGAACGCAGGCGGCGTGTGTTGCTGGTGTTGCGACGTTAAGTTGCTGGGGGAAATTGCCCCGTCTGAAGTGGGCCTTAGGCTTGCTTCCACCGTTCACGCTCAGCGAGCAAGCCCGCTTCAACCGTTCACACCTCAAGGAACGCTAGACAGCTACAAGCCACCTAAATATCTACCGCCGCATCCCCGGCCAGGCCGTGACGCGACATAACTTATTAAAAGGCTTGCTGTCAGTGCCACGACCGGCCAGAGTGAAGTCGAAAAAGAATCATCTAAATCAATTGGTAGCTTTCTTAGAACGACCCCCCTCAAAGGAGAGTCGTTCCCCCGCCTTTTGTCGACTGTTGGACTGACGCGAAGAAACTAGCCGTCTTGGCCCAGCAGTTACAAATCATATTGCTCATTAACTCGCCTGCCAGCGTTACAGGTGCCAACCGATATTTCCGTCAGTTTACCCGACACCCGCTGACAATCTCGTCTGCCAGTGTTCCCGGTGTCAACTGCCATTTCCGCAATCTTTCCAACACCCACTGTCAAAAACCCATCTGCACTCCAGGCCTCGACAAGCGCTTACTTGCCTACCGCATCACCCCAAGCCTAAATCCTAAATCTGCAACGAGTCCTGGCTGTTTCCCCTCCTGCCACTCGTTATCGTGCCTTTTAGCGAACATGCCGTGACTCTACTCTGCCTCTGGAGACGACTTTCTTACAACTTAACCGCGCTCCCCGTCTCCTGCCAACCACTATTCTAGGGTACCCGAGAAAGCGTGTATTCAACCTCGTTCTTCGAGCCCTTGTAGGTATTTGATTCGCGGAGACACCCGCCGAGCTCTGCCGTGAGACAAGTCAACAAAATTCCAACATATTTGTCTCAACGGGCATCGTTAGCGTTAGTGAACAACCCGCTCAACGAATCCGTGAGACTCCCTGGGGACGACTAGAAGCAGAGGCATACCGAACGAGCCCCACGTTGAATGTGCCATTTTAATACTGGTTTCTTTATGGAGTTCACTTAGCTACTAATAATCACCACCCAATCGGTATGCGCTCCGCCCGTCACCCAGGGAGTGACATACAGCACCGAGAAGACAGCGAATAAGTTTTCTACCTCACGGTTGCCCGTCGTTCAGAGCCAGCAGTCCAGGCATGCCGACCCTTGTTGTCGTCCGTCGATCAGAGCCAGGGTGTAAGATAGACAGGTGGGGAAACGAGAGCCCAATGAGCGACCGCATTGTGTCCCCCTCGGTTTTCTCTTTTTCTGTGGCGCCATCTATGTGGAGCACCGCGAACTCTCACTCCGGGCGGGCGACCGATGGCGACCGGCTAAACTGACGGAGATGGTTTCTCGTGGATTTTCAATGGAGGACTTTCGTGTTCTCAGTTTATTTTGCACACTCTCCCATAAAGTTCCGCGCAAATCCGATTCCGATTTTTTCCTCTCGCCGCAGCGCCATCTGTCGCAAGTGGGGGGTACCCGGAAGCAGACGAGTACACAATCCGGTCACGGCGCTGCGGTAGGCTTCTAAGGGGCCGTTTCCCCACCTGTCTATCTTGCACCCTGATCAGAGCTCACTGTCGGAGTCAGTGTCCAGGCCTGCGGATCGTCCTTCCCATGCCAGCGCTGCGTAGGCTGGCTGTCCCGGGCTATCACTGCCCGAGTCTCGCTGTGGAACCACCCCGGGATCGTCGTGGCCTAGGCTAGATGGCCAGGACTCGCCGTTTCTACCGGTCCGGTTTGAACCTCGCTGGTGGACCGCTCCAAGCCAGGCAGCCCGGCTCCGATGTTCCTGTCCAGCTCCAGCCTCGCTCAGCACGCACTGTCTCGCGCCAGCTCGTGACTTCTCCCTCCGCCGACCGCCTGTCACGTGCCCTCTGCGTTGTCTTTCTCCCTTGGCTCCCACAAAGTTAAGGAAAGGGAATGTACCATTATGCTCAGTGAAGTTCGGTGAGAAGACCCGGGACTCGAGGAGGAATGCCGTTATCCTTGGTGTGACCCTACGAGACTCTCTTGCTGCTTTTGCTGGGGTTTATCTAACTGAAGTACCTGTCTGAAAAGTAACATATAAAAGGAAACAATAACAGTAAAAATAACAGTAAAACGAAAAATTACAGTAAAAAGAAACATATGTGCATAACGCTCATTATTCACAAGATCATTTTTCAACATCCAAAATGACCCATGGAGAAAATTATGTGAGGAATTTGTTGGCCCCGTTGGCCGAGTCACCTCTCGTGGCCAATGTTTCATTGCAACTTTAATTGTAGTAAACAGTCAACGGGTATATTACAAGTTGCAATTTGGTTTTGTGCTGTGAGCAGCGTGCCTGCCCACACCGCCGAACGTGCCTGATATGGCCTCAGAGACAGAAAAAGAAGTAGAAGAAGTAGAAGAACGCCAGCCAGGCATGACGAGCCATCAGCCTTCACTCAGCCATCCCTCCATTATTTACTTTATTTTCATTCATTAAACATTTTTCTTATTCCCAAAGTCTCGCATATGGCGCAGTCGACGCCCTCAACCTGCCTTCGCCACCTAATCGCCACGTAAGCCTGCCTGCCCGCCTTCATCCGCGTAGCCGAACGCTAAGCCATTTTTAAGCCTACCAGCCTCCACTTTGCCCATCGCCCGCCCAGAAAAACGATGTCACTTATCAACTAGGGTAACGCTACATCCGAAGATCTCGCGACCCTGAGCGTTCAGTTCCTCAAAATAGAACTTCAACGCCGAAACCTTAGCACAATCGGAAACAAGGAAGAGCTTATTGACAGGCTTTTGACTGATGCCACCCAAAACCCGCCAAATGCACTAGCTCCTGCAACGCTATTCCCGACTATGCCAGCGTTTACAACAGACGAAGCTGAGAACATGCAGCGCATGGCCGTATTCCTTCACCAGAACATGGCTATAATGATGAAGACACTAGCCAATCAAGCGAACCAAGTGCACGTGACAACTCTGCCAGATCTATCAGCTTCGCTGCCCACTTTCAACGGAAGCGGCACTCCTACATTGAAGCACTGGATTGAAGGGCTTGAACGTACTCGACGCCTTGCAAGATGGGAAGACCCCACTCTTTTAGCCATCGCTCAAGGGAAACTACGTGGTGTCGCAGCTGACTGGCATGCGTCAACAAGGCCACAACTTACCAACTGGACCATTTGGAAAGCCGGACTGAAAGAACAATTTGGCGAGCAACTTTCGCTCATTCAGTGGCAACAGAGGGTAACAGCCCTCACCCAGAAACCTGGCGATAGCCTACAGCAGTATGCCTTCGCCTGGCTCAAGATCATGTCGCGATGTCCAGTCCCCATCACTGACAAGGAACGTATTGAATACCTTGTTCAAGGCATTCGTGATGATCAGATCGACACATCCTTTGCTGTCCACCGACCCCGAACAGTGGATGACTTCCTCAACATCGTGTCCGAAGTGGACCGAACGATAGACCATTCCCGTCTGGCCCGCACGCCCACATTCCCAAAGCCAGCCCGGGATGGACATTTCTCAGCGAGCGGCTCAACCACATACTTCAATTGTACGCCTAGTACATCACAATCTGGCCGTACACGCATCGCGGATATGCCTCCAGACCAACAGGAAGCCAGGTACAACACAATTTCCACAAAATATGGTTCCCCAGCATACCGACCGGGACAAGACATCAAAGAAGCCATCTGCTACAATTGCAAACAGCCTGGCCATCTCGCAAGCAAGTGTAACAAGCCAAAACAGTCTCCAAATCAGTCCAAGCCGAAACCATCACATGAACCTACAGCTCTAGTGAGCCAGCTAGACGTCTTGCATGGTTCTAAGCTGAAGTGCCCAGTCGTTCCAGCTCACATAACTGGAGTTGGCACAGTAAGCGCCTTTCCTGACAGTGGTTCCAGCATAACAGTCATCACTGCAAGCCTTGTCAACGAACTCGCCCTACTGCCATGGACGAAACCACCATTGCTCGTCGTTGGCGGCGCTTCCGTCACTCCAAAAGCTGTGATCCCACTCCCGATTGCAATTGGACCAATGTCAGCCACAGTCGAAGCAGCAGTCCCCGAAAGAAACGCCTTACCTCTCATATTGGGCGAAGACTGGTTTCGCATCGCACAAGCCGAGCTTCACATTAGGCCCCCAAAGTTGCCTATATTTGCCAACCCAACAGAAACACGGTTGTACAATGTAGAGAAGAACTTTTACCAAGGATGTCCATAGCCGTGATCCTCACACGGTCGGCTCTATCGCAGTTTGGTCCTCCGCATGCTACGGCCGAGCCTCTGCAGACCAAACATGAGCCCGACGAGGATGCACCACTATGGAGTGAGCTGAACAACGCAGCCTGTTGTCATGAGCCCTCAACCTCTGCTCCACCACAACTAGCGGCAACCGCATCACCAAATCAAAGTCTCACATATGGCTCACATTCATGTGCTTCCGTATCAAGTGAAACTACTCTTGATGGCGTTTGCATCGGCTCCCAGCTCACGACTAAACAACAACACGATGTGAAACAAATCTTGCTCCTTCACACTGATCTCTTCCCGCGTGACCCTCTTGACCTTGGCCTCTATGAAGGCATTGAACATCAAATTGACCTTGCACCTGAGGCAAAACCATGTGGACGACAGCCATATCGCAACACGGCGACGGATAGACAATTCCTTGAGACCCAGGTCGTCACGCTTCTCGACAAGGGTATTGTCAAGCCATCCTCGGGACCATGGGGATTTCCAGCCATTGTGGTCACACAGAAAAATATGAAGAGACTGTGTGTCAACTATATCCCATTAAACAAGATGACGATCAACATCATGCAACCACTTCCCCAAGCCGACGACATCCTAGACGATCTTGCGGGATGCTCTTTGTCCGTGGTCCTGGACTTGTGCTCTGCCTACTGGCAAATTCGTGTCAGGGAGTCCGACCAAGACAAGAGTACGTTCACATTATGGTACCTTCAAATGAACCCGAATGCCCTTAGGATTGAAAAACGCACCAGCAATATCCCAACAGGCAATGAATAATGTTTTTACAAGTCTGAAACCTAGACAGACCAAGTCAGAAGTCAGGACGTACCTGAACGACATCATTGTGTTTCCCGTTGAATTCTTGGAATTCTTGGACCGTCTGGATGACACAATGAGCCTTCTCCAACTCGCCGGCTTCAAGATTTCGTTAACGAAATGCAACTTAGCCGTGCCGTTTGTTAAGTTTCTTGGCTTCCTGATTTTCGACAAAGGAAAAGAGCCAGACCCCTCCAAAGTTGAAGCCATGCTAGGCATTCCTGCACCATTGACCTCAAAGCAACTACTCTCCTGCGTTCTGACAGCCAACTTTTACAGGAGATTCGTTAGAAAATTTTCGAAGATTGCTGCCCCCTTTCAGGCTGTTATTCGAAGACCTAAGTTCAAATGGACACTGGAGTGTCAACAAGCATTTGAGACCCTTCGTGCAGCTTTCACCTCGGCGCCAATCCTTGGACACTTCGATGCAGTTGCGCCAACACCTGTTGCTACAGATGGCGCAGCCACAGCCCTTGGTGCTGTCCTCTCTCAGAGGCAGAATGGCAAAGAGATTTTCACTGAGTATGCAAGCCGTGCCCTCATTGAACCGGAACGAAAGCTCCACAGCCCACCCAACAGACCAGAGACCACAACGCCACCGGACACAACCGAAACGACCACAGGACTAAGATTTGTCCCTGTAACGATTTCAATGCAAAACAGAGCCCAAGACGGACTCATAAGGGACCCGGCCGGACCCCGGCCATTCTCTCGGACTCAGTCCCCTCGAATTTCGTCCTCTCGGGCTTCGCTCCACGTGCCAAACTCCGTCTTCCCATGCCAAGCCTAGTCCCAGCGTTAAATTTATTGACAAAAAGAGCTTTGTTAACCCTCAAAAAAAAAAAAAGGAGGTCGGATGTGAGCAGCGTGCCTGCCCACAGCGCCGAACGTGCCCCATATGCCCTCAGAGACAGAAAAAGAAGTAGAAGAAGTAGAAGAACGCCAGCCAGCCATGACGAGCCATCAGCCTTCACTCAGCCATCCCTCTATTATTTACTTTATTTTCATTCATTAAACATTTTTCTTATTCCCAAAGTCTCACAGTGCGAACCTACAACGCACAAAACAGCACTCTAACACGGTATAAAGAGGTACCTCTAAACAAATTCCAGGGTTTCATTCAGCCTCCTTCAGATAACTGATGTTGAACATAAAATGTGTGCACCAAGGAGTGAGCAAACAGTGACTTCCAATTAGTCTCAAGCACCAGCGACATGTCGACAAGGAGTGCAATGTGTAGAATGTCGTCTAGAGGTGTGCAGCCAAGATGAAAAGGCGATATATAACGATATCAGAATAAGATCACACCAAAAAGGTTCCGTTACAATCTAGGCACAGTAATGAGTCAACCGACGTACAGCCGCGATTCACTTTGTGTTGAGGTGAAACATGGCCAACAAAATATAAAAAACGCTTTTTTTTTTTTTTTTTTTTTTCTGTTAATCATTTGCTCTGCGCCGTTGATAGAAGGAGAGTTGGGCGGCGTCACAACGTCACTCGCTAGCGCTTTTTCAAATTCGTTCATCGGCCCTCATGGTATACCTGGGAGGAGAAAAGTACGAGCTCAGAGCCGAGCCGCCGAGCGTCGATTGCGACTTTCCTAAAGAGAAGCTCCGGTACACTTAGCTTCAAACGACGCCTCTTCGAATGAGCCTGACGCGCCCGCGTATCCAATGCGCCGAACGGGCGCGACAGAAAGCACGCCGGAAGGAAGGGGGCTGGAGGCTGAGTATCCGAAAGAGACGCGGCGCTGGTTTTTACGTCTATTTCGCACATGAGATAACAAACTGGCAAAGCTAGCCGAGTGTGAACAGTGACTGACATTACATTGGAGCACACTCAGTCGAAATAACGCCTGCAACAGAGCATAGCTAGCTGCTTTCCACAGGGGACACAGGCGTTCAAAAAGGCCTCGATTTGAAAACTTCACGTCTCCTTTCTGTCCTTCGGTGTTTACTTTGATCCGCGTACGCCAAAGCACTCAATGCTGCAAGTAATAGAGTCGTGTATACGTACCTTTCGAAGCAATTGAAAGTGTGTAGGTTTCGCTCGATGCCCACGAGTACAGAGTGCGACGAACGCCAATCACGCCGGCTGACCAGGCTGGCCGGGTCGCGCAACACACAGTCGTTGACACAGACACAGTGGTGACAGTGGCGCAACCGACGCCCGTTCGCTGCGCACTGCGCATGCTCGTCTTGGCGGCTCGCCAGCACGCCGGCATCGCGCCGGGCCAGCCGGGCTCGCTCCCTTCGAAGTTCGAACAGTTCAAAGTCCAAACTGCTTGCGCGCGCGCGCGCGCGCCTGTTGGCGATGGAAACTGTCTTCCCGAGAAACGAGGCTGTAACGTATCGTTTGATGGCGCAAGTGCACGTATTTTTCACATCGTTTTTTGGACAGTGTGTGAATCTCGCGAAACAGGCGAAGAAAAGTGGTGGGTGAAATGTGCTCGCATGTCGTCGTGGATTTTGTGTACTACGTAGGATTACCCAGAAAGGTCGGTCAATATCGATAAATGTGCGCGTAAGAAGCAACTACATGCGCGTGACCTGTCAAACCTATTCACCCTCATTATTTTATCGTGCGAACCGACATTTTCACGTATCGCGTTCGATTTCGGTCCCAACACCGGTAACTATATATCGTGTCATGATGTTGTATTTCTCACCGTCGGTAACTTCCTATTGATATCGTATTCGATGTGGTGGTCGTGTCCCAACACCGATAGTTTCTTGTTGTATTGCAATGGTGTGTTGCAACATCGAATTGTATCCCGGTACGTTGGGTTTATCGTTTGGCGATCAACTTTTGTTGCATTACAACTGCAATAAACATTTGTTGGAAAACGATCACTCCAATGAGCACGTCGTTATTGGGCTTTCTCATTAAAAGGTAGGTCGCGGCGGGTGTTCCGGCTAGTTATTCTGAATGGTTTGCTGGTTGTCTAGTTTCAAGCGCGCGAGGCTGTGTGTACTGTGTGCCGTACTAACAGCTGTACATACTTGTACTGTCGATCAATGTTAATGTGTTCGCAACGGAGAACGTTTATGTTATGTGTGTATCCACACCCAATATATTTTTCGCGTATTGCCGTGTCGATATGCCAACGTAATGCATGTTGGTAACTTGGTACCCGCGTTCCGAGATATATGCACGCGATATCATATTGTATTCTCCTTTGGTCCCATGATCGACGACCAATATTTGTATATCGTGTGGCCGTACAGTATGTTCATGTCGGTCACCAATATGCACGCGATGTCGTATTCTATTCCAATAACCGTGTAGTATATCGGAATATTGTGCTCCAATATCCTGTTGTATACCATGAACCGCATACTATATCGGGATATTGTGCTCCGATATGAATTCCCATCGTGCGTATTGGGTTAATCGGATAACAATAAGTTTTTATTGGTTTCCATCATCTTCATTGGAATACAATATTTCCAATAAGCCGAGTTCATATTGGCCTTTTTCAATAGGGGATTCATATTTGGCTAGCAGAATTTCGCTAACGCATAAACACCTATGTAAGTTCTTCCTTGTTAGCGTAGAAAAATAAAAGTAACTTCAAAAGTAATTCGCTACTTTTACTGTAATTATTAATTTACATAATTACTTTCCTCTTCTGTAATTTCTACTCTATTCAAATTTTTCTAAGGCCAATACTAAGTAACTTAGCTTAATTGCTTTTTTTGAGTAGCTTGTACATGTCTGCTTCCAGCCTGCCACCACATATGAAGAAACAAAACAGACAAATAAATGTACAGAATATACACACCACAGAAAGTGCGTAAAAAGGAAAGAAAAGAAGGGAGAAAACATGTATCACATTATGACGCGGATGCCAGCTGCATTCCATACATTCTGGCCAGCTCTCGTGACTCGGCCCCGATGGCAGTGGGCTGCGCACAAAAAGCGTAATTGTCAGTTGTCAGTCAATGTTTCAACTACATCGTTGCATCGATGGAAAGGTCAAATGAAAATTACGTTATCCAGAATGCACCGCATCATTTGTCACTCGCGCAGTGGGCTGCGTAAATTACTGGTCGATGTTCTGTTCTTGAGGCAGAAAATATTGAAGAGAGCCACACTCGCTAAAGCTCACAAACGCACAGTTACCGTGTCGCCTACTCAACACCTCCCAATAACCGCTGGACGTACTAAACTGTGATGGTAACCCGTCGCGTTCGTGCGCGTGCGCAGAGATTTGCCAAATTTTTGCCAAATCTTTGCCGAAGTTTCCTTCAAAATTTGGGCATGTGCGGAACATTGCCAAATCTGAAGTTCGGCAGATTCGGTCCATCACTAACATTTAAGACGTGTGTGTGTGTGTGTGTGTAGGCGTAGTAAAAGACGGGGGGAGAGGGCCAATTGTGTATACGCACCGGGCGCTTTGGTCACTGGCTCCTTATACGGCGCAAGCGATAGACCCCCTAGCAACAACGCCCATGCTAGATTGGCTGCTCGTCAACGCGCGGAAACTTTAATTTCGAATTCGGACGCCGCATGTATCACTCGAAGCGGGTTAACCCACCCTCGCGCCTGCGTTCCTTCCCCCCCCCCCCCCCCCCCCCCCCTCGCACACGCCGTTCTGGGGCGTCCAGCCGGCAACCCAAGCCCCGCTGTCCCCCATGCACCGACGTAAATAGAGCCCCATTCAATTTAGTTCAGCGATGTTTCGGCGACAATATTCTTTTTTTTTTCAGTGTTAATCGTAAAAAAAGAAATACCGTAAATATTGCCAAATGCCTCGACAAAACAAAATGTTCGAGGAAAAAAACATAAAAGACGTAAGCCCACACCATGGATAGAACCGGGTCTGATACGTATGAAAGTGACATCTTACCACTAAGTTACGCTACCGCTTCGGGAACTCGCATCGTAGCCGCTGCCTATGTTGACGGCGGCAGTTCCTATCTCTACGAACCAGCCAATCCGGAGTGAGCGCCGTTGCTAGGGTTTGTATCTCCTGTGCGTTAAAAATAGGCCCCCGCGGGTCAGGGGGCGGTGCCCTTGGTATTCCTTGGGCGCCGCCAGCCAGTGTTTGCCCTGCCCAGTGGCGGCTGTTTCAGGGGGGGGGGGGGGAGCAAAACACATGCCTTGCCCCCCCTCCCCCCCCCCCCCCCACACACACACACTCTGAGAACTGGGGAGGCAAGCGCCCCCTTGCCCCCCGGTTGGTACGCCTATGTACGGGGTGTATCTAAGCGAATAGAGAACATAGTACATAAGCAACCGGAGAGAGAATTTGCATATGAAGACTTAGTGTTTTCAAAAGAGAGTTGAAGACATATCAAATCAAACAAGGCGGAAGGAAACGAAAACGCAAGCTAAGAAGCTGGTGGGGTAAAAAGGTTAAGGCAGCAATATCGAGACTCCAAGCGGCATCTAAACAACACAGATGAGCAAAGGGAAAGGGGGCCACACTAGCCGAAGAAGCATCGAAATACGAGGAATATCAGGAAAGTAAGCTGGAGGCATCAGCATTAATACAGGAAAAAATTAGAACGGCCAGTGCAGGTCCAGTGGATGATAGAGATAAACTAGAAGGAGAGGAATGGGGCAAATAGGTTCTGGGATAACATCAGTGCACAGGGGAAAAAAACCCGAGGGGTACCAGCAGACATAAACCACACAGGAAGGAACAAAGGTAGAGGGGGAAGAGGCAAGAGAATACATTAGACATACAATCGAAGCAGCATTTTCGCAGTTAGAACCAGATCAGTCCGTAGGGAAAGGTAGAGTCTACACAACACAAGAGGAGGACCATAGTGAAGAAGAGGAAATGGCCACAGGGGAATGAGAAAAAGCAAAAGAAAAGTTTCCGGTTAGGACTGCGAAAGGTCCAGACGGCATACCAATGAGATTAATAAAAGTTCTAGGCAAAACAAGCAAATCGGAACTAAGGCAGGTGATTGACCAGATACCTATGGAAGGGGAGGTACTCAGGGAATAGAAATTGAGCAGGATGAGGTCATTATATAAGGGCAAGGGAGAAAAAGACAGTATCAAGTCATACCAACCAATCACAGTAAATTCAGTAGTTTACAGGCTAGCTATGCAAATTGTAAAAAGAAGAATGGAAGAATGGGCAGAGAGAAAGCAGATTCTGGGGGAGCTTCAAAACGGTTTCAGGAGGGGTAGACGACTAGATAATAGCTTATTCGTAATCACTCAGTACATAGATATAGCAATGACAAGACAAAGGCCATAATGGGTGGCATTTTTAGACAACAAAGGGGCATATTACAATGTGCATCAGGAGAAACTCTGTAATGAAGGGATGTGGGCTAGGGAGAACCATGATTAAGTTTCTAGAACGGACTTATACGGAGAATAGGGTGTTTATAACATGGAAAGCCGAAAGTAGAAGGTCAGCAGCAATAAAAAGAGGACTTAGACAGGGTTGCCCATTGTCTCCCCTGTTTTTTATAATATACCTCAGTGAGATGAAAAAAAAGTTAGAGCAGTGAAACCTAGGTTTTGACATGACTTACATGGAGGAATGACATAAAGTTAATCAAGTATTGCCAGGGTTAATGTATGCAGACGATATTGTACTCGTATCAGGGTTTCGTGAGACAATACAGGAAGTGATTAGGATTTGCAGCAGTAAAAGGGACTGTTTAGGACTAAAATTTAGTAGGGACAGGTCGGGTATAATAGTTTTTAACGATGGGAAGAGGGAGCCCCTAGAGATACAGGACACATTGATAGAACACGTAGAAAAGTACAAATATCTGCGAGTATGGTTAAGTGAAGGACGACAGTGTGTAAAAGACCATGAAGATAAGGTAATACAGAAGGGGAAACGAGATTCAGCTATCATTAAACACAGGCCACTATTGAACTATAATAGATATGAAATCGTTAGGGGTGTATGGAAGGCAGTCAGGGTGGATACAGGAAAGGAGTGTGGGTAGGTTGGTATTGGTGCCACATGGGAAAACACCAAATTGAGGGAGTACAGGGGGATATGGGTCGGGCATCTTTCAAAAGCAGAGAAGCGATCAGTAAAGTAAAATGTGCACAAATGCTAGCTGAAGTCGAGAATACGTGGTGAGCAGCGAAAGTGTACAAGCATACCTATATATAAAAGTCTAAACACTAAGTGGACAAAGCAAGCCAACAACCTGAGATCTAAATACATGCACAGAGATGGGACGATAAGAGTATATTAGTAGAAAAGGGAGTAAGGAAACAGAGTAAATTGTGAGAAGGGAGAATGCAGGGGAAATCAGTTTTAACAATATACAGGGCACAAAAGCAAAGAAATAAAGAAGGAACACTTGCATTATAATTCATTTTGGAGCTCCTTATTGTTTGGAGCTAGAAGGGGGTGATAAGAACGAAAACATATAGTGCTAAATTGGAGGAAAGTGACACGCTATGCAGAATATGCAACCACGAAAGGGTAACTATAGAACACGTAATTTTAAGGTGCACGGGTCTTCGTACCACCCTCTTGGGGGTGGATGACTACGGATTTGGAGGGGGCACTGTGATTTACGGACATGGATGGAGTAATGAATAGGGAAAGGATTGCGGTAACTAAGAGGAGATTGGAATATTGGTGCAAAGATCTAGGGAGGGGTAAAAATACAGATAAAAATGAGCAATGTAATCACTTTAAAAAAGAGAGGGAGGGTTGTGTTATAAAAAATTTACACAAATGTAAAAAAAAGAAGGGATGACGAAATGTTTGGCTAGGCGGAGCAAGCTGCCGCCCGTTACAAAGGGTATAGCCATTACCATCCATCCATCCATTCATTTTCGGCTAGGTTGCAAAAGCAAAGGCCCCTAATAAAGGGTATAGTTGCTAAGATCTTTTGATCCATCCTTTCGTTCACCCTTTTTTTTCCCGCCGAAAACTGACATTTTTTGGTGCCTTACAAAACAACTATTCGTTCCAGTACTTTGGCGATCTGCTTATTCCTTCCCGAGTTGCTTAGATGATCACACGGTACGTAAGAAATGCACGCAATGACCCCGACCATCATGGTACTTCCCAAGAGACTCACCATTCTTCAGTCACTAGGATGCGAATGGCAGAATGTATCTTTCTTATCCTCGGTCACATTCACGCGCTTGCTCGTTCTGTCGTGCTCTCGGTGCTTGTGCAGGCTCGAAGCTCACGAGACGCTGAAGCTTTATCGATTGAAGGAAGCTCCGTCTAGAGGCGGTACATCTGAAGGACCTTTCTGCCGCTCTAACCCTGTCTATGCCCATAGTACCACGTACAGAATTAAAAGGTGAGGGCGTCTTATTCTAATGCCCTGGCCTCAAACACGAGCTCTCTTGATTTTCTTCGTGCCCTGGCTGCTTGTCCACGCTTGACGGTTGCGAGGCGTCGATGAGTCGTCGAAGCGTGGAATCTCATGCTGGGCGCGTGGCATTCGAAGATCTTTCCTCACGTTTTAATGCAGTCCGTGGTTATAAAACATATGAGCCACTCAAAAATCTTTATTGTGGAATGATAGCATTTAACTCACCCTGCTTTCTACTTTCAGCTTGCAAACCTTGGGGTCACACTGGTCGGAATTGAAGAAGGTAGGCCTCAGGTCGTGTCGACAGGCGGTGTAAATTATTTCAAGATTGAATGGAAACTTTACTGAGTGGTTTTACTCGAGCCCTTTAAGAAATGGACAGAGCTAGAAGGTCGCAGATTTCTTAGTTCGATCGCCAATACAATCGGACTCCAAAAACAAGCTCTGTTTGAAATTCGCTACATACATAAAGGACTCCCGATGGACAACAAAATAGCAATTTAAAAAATAAATATTATGGTGACGCAGCATTTGTAGGGAGCGCGCACGCACACCACTTTTTACTGTGTTTACCACTCAGTTAATTTTGACAATACTGTTTTTATGTTCATCATTAGCATCTCCGTGGCGAGGAAATTCTAACATATTTTTGGCGTAAGCTTCAGTTTACAGCGTACAGCGTTGATTGTTCGTAGTAGGCCCCAAAGCAGTGCATTGAAGTGTGTTGTTGCTGAAGCCGTTTCCGTGACTTCTTCTCGTAGTTCTGAAATGGCACCGGACTCTTGAGGACCTTTACGTAGGAATCGAGACACTTTTTTCGGCAGCCGCTGTGTTCATGTCAATCTACATCATCATCGCGGCGCAGACAGTAAGTAATAGGCTACACCAAGTAAATATTATATTTTTACATATAAATTGCTCGGTCAGGAGATGTATGTTGTCTAACCCCGTCTCTGCATTCCCCCATTTACGGGCAAACAAGAAAGAGAGCAGTATATACATATCGTTGGTCACAAATTGAGTCTTTCAACGTGCCAACATATCAGGTCAAACCTTTCAAAAGATGGAAACGTTAAGAAATGGCTCCTTACTAATATTGAGTCTCACGACGTTAGAATGACACTAACATGTTTTTGTTCCGGGTTTTTTTTTTTGTGACGTGAGTGTGTAATTCGGGCTTTGATATATATTGTACAGTTGAGTGTCCTTAGGAGCTATTCAGAAACATGTTTAATTGTGTGTAGACACGCCATTATAGAGTGTTCTCGGGCGCTGTTTGTAATAATGAAAGCCGTTTAAATACAGGCCAATGACCGGAGTTCAACAAAACTTTTCACAAAGGTGTGGTGTCTTTAGACAGTGGATTTGTTATGCTCAAACTTTGTTAGCGTTAATTTATAATAAAAGTGCAATAAAAAAGAATAAACTCTTCCCACTTCAACCGAAAAAAAAAATCGGAGCCAAAACTTTTGGTTGGCATTGACACTAACAGATGGCACCCCGTGGAACAAAAGTTGAAAACTACTTTGAGATACACGTACTAAAGAAGATCCTTCATATTTGATGACACATACATGCTTTGAACACGTCGGTAGACACTTTATGCATAAACAATGAAGTACTGCGTAAAGTACATATAAAAAGTACTTGAAGTGTTGTAGAATGTAAATGAGCGATTATGTACGTCAAGTAGTAAGTACAACGGGCGCAATGTACTTAAAGTAAAGTAGTGTGCACTTCCAATATAAAGTACGTGTAGTTTTTACACAATCTCTGGTGATGCCCTTTCACTTCTTATTAGTGTGTTTTTAACTGGCATTCATTGTCCTAGCGGCAATCCAAGGTGCGTCCCATGATTTCGGAAATGGCCGCGAATATTAGGTCAAGTAAAGTGGCCGTAGAATTTTTGTTTTAGTCTAGCTGACACAACGCTCATAAAATGTAAGTCTTATAACTGCATTATGTGAATACAACTTTACGAAAAAAATTACGGCACGCCGTTTTTGGCTTAAGTGCGCCGATTCCACTTGTCTAAATGTTAAAATTTGAAGCGGATTGTAGTGTTTTCAGACGCAGACAATAAAAGTGTCAATTGACTTCCGAAGGGCGGTGCGAGGGGGGCACCGGTACCCCTCCGGGTTTCGAGAGTAATCACAAAGAAATGTGTCGGTGGCATACTCTTAGGCAGCGGTTACAATGCTTTTGTAAGCGTGCGTCAGGACAGTGCCGTCACGGTGAAGCTGCTATAAAAAACATTGCTCGCTGAAAACCGCCGGACTGGCAAAAACATTCGGTGTAGCAGCCAACACTCTTAGCTTACCCGATCACTGCGCTTTACATAATATTCGAAGCCACACTGGGCGCTATCTTGTTTTAAACGTGACCTGGACATTGAGAACACAACTCCCCCCTGCACCGGGGAAAACTGCCGCAATCATCTCAACCTTTGTACGTCTACTCAATTTGCGGGCTAGCAAAGGGGCATCTGGTAATAAGAGGGAAGAGAACTAATTATCGTGTAGATTTTATCAAATACTGGCATTGGTGAATGTCCTCCTGCAGCGACTTCAGAAGCGTCGAGACCGAAAATGTTTTCTAGATAAACATTCCAGCTCCGATGAACAATTAACGATGGCTATGCTTTGACGTCGACGCAGCTTACAACTCCTGGACAAACGATGGAATCCGAGCTCCGAGACACTCGAGAGGGACTAATGATGTGAGTGAAAAAACATACAGAGGAACGCTAGGTGCGGATAGGTTTTCAAAGTTCAAGGTTCCAATCTTTCACTCGGTATCAAGATGAGAAACACGGCCGCAGGAAGGCGCCCTAGCGCTTCATTATAAAACTCAACGCGGACGCTGTCTTAGGTGGCGCTGCAACCAGCTTCCAACGCAGAGAGGTGCATCCCCTTCAGAGGACGCACACTTGCAAAACCTCTTACAAAAGAGAACCTGTCTTACACCTGTTTTTTTTTTTGTATGGCGGCCCTGTCACATTGGCCTAGGTTCATGAACTAATTTAAGTACATTAAAGTGGACTTTCAAGTAGGTTGAGAAAACTTGGACATTACCAGTAGTACATTCTTTGACTATGTACTTGTATTTTGTGTATATAAAATATTTTTAAAAAATATTTTCCGAGAAAAACTCCTCCATTCCCGCCTTCAAAGTACATTCTCCATATTTGGTTTTGTGAAATTTAAATAAAAAAATATTGCTCTGTCAACTCTGAGGAAATACTGGAAATAATTGTTTTATTATTCTCAACAGAAACGCAAGCCGACGACGCATCTCTTCGTTTGTGGGGGGGTTGACTAGGTGCTTAAAAGGACAGCGCGCTCGCGTTCTTGGCTTGCTCTATACTAAACACAACTTCTGAGCTTGAGCGGAGAAAATCATTAACAACTAACAAAAAAAAAATGGCTCATCTTTGTGTGAGATAGTCATATCCACGTTTGAGGCGTAATGTGGCCTTTCTTTAGGTAAAATATAGGCGGCTGTAAAACCGATATAAATACGCGCCTTTTACGGTAATTCTGTTAAATTGTTAGTCTGTGAGAATAACATAACTACTCCGTGGCCAATTAACTCGATCTAATATTCGCCGCCAGTTCCGAAAATGACTAATACAGTGTTCATTACGCCGAAAACAATGAATACCAGCTAAAACACACTGTAAAGGGGAGTAAAAGCAATGTTTACACTGTAAACATTGCTGTAAAGGGGAGTAAAAGAGCAACATCTAAAATTTTGTAAAACGTTGTTATACTTTACATTGAAAGTGCACAATACTTGAAGTACATTGCGCCCGGTGTACTTACTAGTTTACTCGAAGTACATAACCTCTCATTAATTTGTACACCTTAAGTACCTGGTATATGCACTTTACACAGTACTGAATTGGTTACACATAAACTTTCTACGGACGTGTTTTAACCATGTAAATGTATGGAACAAACAGATCCTGCTTCACACTGCACATACACCATAAAAAAGACAAGATGTTCGGGTGCACGTGATGACCAAAATTATATGCGCCTCAGGCATATTAAAAACATCTTTGCTTCACATAAAAGTATGCTTCCAACATGTCTTCAGACAGTTTAATTTTTATCACCAGTGTAACATGACAGTCAAACAATCAGGGAACTTGTCCCAGAAAGTGATCGGAGGCTGTTTTTTTTTTGTACGTTGTATTACCTCTTTGAGTGCGGCTTAAGAAACAGTGCCAAAGTACTCAGTCTGGTGAATATGTGCCCTTGCGAATTTTGAAAAAAAGAATATTGGGCGTCAAATCTATATTGAATAAATTTTGAATCCTAGAAAAACACTCCGGACGGATCCTCCAGAGCTATCAAATGTGAACGACAATATCGACAGTTCGCTTAACAAGAAGCTGACTCGTAAAGCCATTATGTTCATTAAAGCAACACTGTAAAAGTTGACAGTTTGAAGTTACTTTCATTTTCGTGTATAAAACCTGTAGAATAAAATGCAGGGTTCTGACAAATTCGGCAGAGTCACTTTAAACTGCTTACCTGTAGCAATGCGAGAGTATTCCTACTCGCAGTGCATTGCTGTAAGCAGCGCTCCGGCAATGACATCAGGCTTTCCTACTGCGCAGGAGCGGCGACCCTCGCCGGCTTCATAACGGCTTCCTTGACGAAGCATATGCGTTGCCGTGCTTTTCTTTGTGTTTTATTTCTGACGCGCGTCAGCATTGACCTTGAGCGGCGCTTCCTTGATGACGTAATTTTATGGCCATATTTCGGTCACAACGCCGACGCCTTTTCGCGTAATAGGACAAGTAAGTCTTTCGCCTTAATACAAAAATGCGCCCCCCCCCCCCCCCCTAACAACCCGAAAAAGAAGGGTGCCCCCTTAAAAAAAAAAAAAATCTGCGGACGCCATTGCAAGAGCTGGGGATATTTCTGCATCGGCTATTATTACGGGACGCGAGAGATTTTTTATAATGAGACATTACCTTAATGATAATTTATAAAGGATTCAAGCTTCTTTGTAAGTAATAAAGCGAGCATTTTCCAAAGGTGTGGTCTCTATCACAGTTTTTCACGCACGAACTAGGCTCCAGTTGTGAACTAAGCGTGCTCTTGTGCTTCAGATCCAGAGTAAGGAAACCCTATTTTCCTAACCGAACTTTCATTTTATAGTTTATAGAGTTTATCAGGATTCTAGTTAATAAAATACGGTTACGGCTATAATCGCGTTGAATATTGCTCAAGAACCGCCTGTATACAAGCAAAGCAGAGCGTGGCAAGCCCTCAGCAGCAGAGTATTTCCCGGGAGCCATTCAAATTGCCGCATCGGTTGACCAATTCTAAACGGCGAATCCAGAAGCGTGAAAACGATAAGCCACCTCGTGGGCTTCTTAAGCTGTCGAAGTTAGAAACCTCAAGATTTTCGCTGTGATACATCTGCTTGCTGCCACTTGGGTTCACTTTCCGGTGTTGATAATATTTTTTTGGCTTGCTTGGTGGTCGTCTTCGCGCTTCTGAGTGTCGATGGAGATATTGTGGCTGCCATTGCTGCAATCTGATTGGCTGGGATAAAAGATTCTCAGGGAATCTCCTCGCCCTACGTTTTTTTCAGCCCTTAGTGGCCAAAGATGTTCACGATTGACCAAAACGCCTTAAACAGTTTTGTATTCCGCCTTTTAATGTAATAGAACGTGAGCGAAACGGGTCGCTTTATATTGCATCATATCAAACAGTTCGCGTCACTCAGAGACCTATTTGTTTTATTCGCAGAAAAGCAAGACCATGGTGAATCACGTGATTGTCTACATTAAACTCAGACTCGTCTTCCTTGTGGTTCTTTTCTTGGTGCTGCTAGTGGTAAGGCTGCATTATACCGTGGGGACCAGATTCAATTTAGTTGCATGATATCCCAATAGCAAGGTTAACCAATTAGCAACCAGGTGGAGCTGGTAGCACCTCTTTTTCACTCGTCAGGAACGAAAAAGTAACTGTTATCCGAGCCGCACCATTTTCACGAAGAAATTTATACCCAATGACGTGCGTTATGCCGGAAAGTGTATTCGGAAACGTTGGGGAAGTAGGTCAACCAACAAAAATTGGCACTCCGATTGGCGTGCTTTATGAACGTCACATCGCCTGGTTTACGGGTGAAGAAACAAGAGGAAGGGTGTACGAGGCTTAAGTAAATGCACTTTAGTGATTCAAGCGGCACCTTTCAGTCGGCTCCCGTGATTGCCTGATAAGCGTAAAAAAATCTGAGAACTGGGAAAAGTCAAGCACGTGAATCGCTGTGGGCTGTTTATGTGAGCCTAGATTCGCATCCTCTCTCTCTACCGTAAACCAGGTAATGTGAAGTAAACGAAAACGGTCCATCATTGCACCGAGATTGACTGGCCGACTTCCTCCCCAATGTTCTCCGAGTGAGCCTCCAGGAAACCGGTACTAGATGGCGCGCATTCTTAAAAAGTGTAAATTTCAGAGTGTTTTTGCTTGTTTCTAGAGTCTGTTTGTTTTATTCATGCAGCATATGAAGCATGCAGAATCCCACGGCAAAGAGCACCCTAAACGTCGATCTGCCTTTCCTCTTGCGGTACGTGTGATATTGTTTCCAAAAACTGATTACGACACATTTGAGAGAATTATAAGTGTAGGTTTTTATTACAGACATAAAAAATTATACATATGACTTGTCGGATATAAAATAGAATACTTTTTTACTGCAGGATATCATCATCACGTCATGGCAATACCTGTATGTAAGTAAACTGTACATAATAGGCCCGGCTGGAAGTAACAGTGAACTGAGCTTTAAAATGTACTGCACTGACGTCATCTCGAGAAACTGAATGCCTTGGGGACCCAAGTGCCACATCTCTGCAGATAGCTCAACGAGGAACTGAGTTGAAGTTTCTGTAGTCACTGAGAGGTTCAGTAACGTCGGGCGTGACCAGTCCTGAGAATCTCGCTCTGCAGCCACTAATATGAGAGCAACAGTGCAGAAGAAAGCCGGAGGGCGGACCATTAAGGAGCACGATAGGCGGCTTATTATGTACAGGCTTCTTCATTTGGGATATAGGATGAAGGCCGGCCCGGCGTCCTTTAGAGTGCCAGTGTCTACAGTGGTGGAATAGGTCATCTCATGGCGTCACTTTTTACAGCACTGCACTTAGGCGCCCATTTGTGGTTTGAGTAGCGTCGGCGTCCGCGTAACGCGTGATTCATTATGAGACCTGTGACGTAACATGTGACGTCACACATCGCATAATGCAACGCATGGTTACGCCGACTCCGCTCAAGCCTGTGAGCTTGAGCGACGTTGCTCAACCTGCGTGAGGGTAACTCTCACGAGGGTAACCCTGACAGGGGTAACCCTCGCGAGGGCCACCCTCACGAGGGCAACCCTCACAGGGGTAAACCTCATGAGTGTAACACTCATAACACCACACGTGACGTCACGTGTGACGTCACATCTCCTAAGGCAACGCGCGGTTACGCGGACACCGACGCCATCGCCCTGGTGAGGGTAACCCTCGCGATGATTACCCTCGTGAGGGTCACGCGGGTTTCGTCACGACGTTACCTTCGTGACGCCACACGTGACATCACGTGTGACGTCATTATAAAAACAAGTGACTTGTGACGTCACGCAACGTAAGACGTCACACGTGACGTCACACGCATCTAACATTGCCAAATTTTCCTGCTAAATTTAGCGGGAAAGAGGAGGGGCATACCCTTCCCTTTGTCCCCTCCCCTCTTCCGCAAGAGCTGTGCTACAATTCGGCGTTACAGAAAAATGTAAGCGTCTTTCATTTTGTTTAACAAAAAGCAAGTCCAACAAGAAGACAACGCATCTCCATAACGTCATTAGTGGTGGATCCCTGATCCGTCCGAAGCGGCAATCACGCTGAACCTTTTCGAAAGATGGGCGCAGAGGCAGACGCGCTATTCTTAACTTCGCCGGGTGCTAGCGTCAGGCTCGTTGGGAGACGCTCTAACACGGCCTGGCAGCAACGCTGACACGAGTTAGACGGCGCTCCATACACAATCTGTAGGCCTTTTTCCCGAGGAGAGAGAGCGAGCGCGTCCACGAGACGCGGCCTTATGATGCTGACTTCTCCGTCTGCAAGACGTGACCACCAAGGCAACGCCGCAGCATTTTATCATGCATGATTTTATGAGCTAGGCTCCAATTCTAGCGTCTGTGAGCGTCCATCTATTCGCGTAAACTGGCCTCAAAACTCTATTCACTGCATTCAGTGGAGATTTTTGAGTAGCGAATAATAACACCCGGTCGTCACAGTCCTTTTATTGCATCTATGGGCTATGTTGCTGCAATGCATTCCGATGACTCTCATCCACCCTTTTTTTACTGTCTTCACTACCCATGTTCAGGTATCAAATATCAGTAAACGGTCTTTTTAGTTTATACATTGCTTCCATCCGCGACGATGATCCTGCAACGAATTTTGATAACTGGCATCCACCCTTCTTCATTGCAATCATTTACAATGTTCCAGAGGCAACTTTCAATAACCGGCCTTTACATTATATTCATTGCATCTATCGGCCATGTTACTCTAGCGAATTTTGATAACAGGAGTCATCTATCTTCTCACAGCATTCACCGGCCATGTTCAAAGGCAATACCACTAAATTTTTTTCACTACATATTCATCGCATCCGCCATGTTGCTGCTACGAATTCCGAAAATTCACAACCCACCCTCCCCTATTCACCGTCTTCACTGGCCATATTCAAGGCCAAATGAAATAGCCTGTTTTTACAATCTTTTCATCGCCTCTAATGGCCAAGTTGCTCGAAATATTTTCGATCATAGGAATCCTCCCACTATTCACTAGCTTCACTGGCCGTGTTCCAGGGAAAATATCAATACCGTATCTTCACTGTCTCTTCATTGCATCTATCGGTCATATTGCTGCAACGAATTTCAAAACGTGACATCCACCCTCTATATATCGTCTTCACTGGCAAAAGTACAAGGTCAAATATAATTGATCTGTTTTTACATTCTATTCATTGCATATATCGGCAATGTAGCTCTAAATAATTCCGATAACAGGAATGCTGACTCTATTGAAACCATTCACCTGCCATGTTCCAGGGCAAACACCAATAAACGGTGTTCACAGTCTATTCATTGCATCAATCGGCCATGTTGCTGAAACAAATTTCGATAACTGGAATCCACCCACTAATCACTGCAGTCTCCTGCCATGTTCCAGGGAAGATAGCAATAACCGGTTTTTTACAAATAATTTATCGCATCCATCAATCATTGCTGCAATGTATTTGGGTAACAGTCCCCCCATCATTTCTCTATTCACTCTCTACATAGGCAATGTTCCAGCGGCAAACACCCATAAACGCTTTTTATCGTTCATTAATCCATGTTGCTGCATTGATTTTTTTTTTATCTGGCATCCACCTCTATTCACTGCAATCGATCGCGATGTCCAAGAGGAAAACTCCAATAACAGCTCTCCACAGTCTATTCATCGCATTCACGCACGATGTTGCTGCAATGAATTCCAACAGCTAGCATCCATCTCGATTCACTGGTTCAGTGGCGGTGTTGAGGGGCAAATACCAAAAAACAGTCCTCACACCTTATCTATTGCATCCATCGGCAATGTTGCTGCAACAAATCTCGAAAATCAGCATCCATCCTTAGTTCCAGTGGCAAATACCGATTACCGATCTTTACAGATCCTATACATCAGCCTGTTGTTTCAAACAATTCCGACAGCTGGCATCAACCGTTTATTCACTGCATTCACTGGCCATTGCTGGGACCGAGGAGTTCCCTAGGCAGGATCAGGCAGGGCCAGCCAAGGATAGGATCGAAGGACGACTCCAAGCAGGAACATCAGGTGACGGGAGGTTGTTTCGCGACAAACTGTTTACTGCATACAGTATGTACAGAAGTATTTAGATTGTCCCAAAGCACACACTCGCAGCCTCTTGCTGCTCTTTTTTAAGGGCCACTTAAGGCCCCACCTTCCAAGTAGAGGGCCTCTGCACGAATGTTCGCAGCCATCGTTTGTCGAATCTTGACTGAAGACTAGAAACCTTCCGAAGTCAGCCTATATTCCGGCTGAGCCCTCAAATATCCTTCGCTGAAAGAGGCCTAACTCGACGACTGTGTCAGCGGGAAAAGACCGGCTTAACTTTCCGCCCAAGTGTCGTGTCATCAACACGGCGGCGGGCAATGTTGCCAGCCATTAGAGGCTCAGACGGCCGGTCGCCGACTGTAAATGGGATGACACACCCCCACCCGAGGGGTGAGAAGGGGCGAGAAGAAAGAACGCAAAATCCACGAAGGCCTTTTACAACAGCACCTCCGCTGCCACTGAGCTCATCAGAGCGGAGCAGTGCAATAATGCTGCGGTGGCTTGATGAGTACCTTGCTTTCTTGGGAGATGATACGGTGTCCGCCACCTGCTTGGTGACGCAGGCGAGAATATCCAAGATTTCAAACCCGGCGAGGGCCGGGTCGAAATCCCTGGTCCTCAACTCAGGTCTCAAAAGGAAGGTAATGGCAAGATAAACATTTAAATCAACAATCCTAGCGCAGACAAGTGCTTTGCTCTCCTACCCCGACCGCCAGACCAAACGAGACTGTTGACAACCCTCCAAATAATGCCTAAAATCTAGCTCACTCTACACTCAAGCTTACGATGTAACGAAGCACCTTAAAGAAAAAAACATGCCTGAAACTAGGCAAGCACAAACAAAAAATACGGTAGCGTGATTTGAAAAAAAAAAAAAAAATTGAAAATCAGGATGTCCGATGGTTTGGAAACAGAATTAACTTCACAAGTTGACCATTCGACCATGGAACTCGTTCACGTCTTAGAAGCTCCGACACGGGCCAGCAGCCCAGCATTTTTTTGGACTTTGTGCTTCGCCTCGAAGGCCTTCTACCGAGAAGCGAATTAAACTATAGAGCTCAATAACATAACGCACTATAGCTCAACGAAATGCAATAAAATAAAACTCTCGTGAAAAAAAAAAAAAAAGAGCTGCTCATACACCCGACCAAACCGACTCCCCGAAAATACATTCGAATTACGCTTTCGCTTTTTTTTTTTTTTGAGGCCTCCGACTCGGCTGCTTCTTTCAAAATCTCGCACCGAGGAGTATTTTGCACTTTAATTTACACCCAGTGCGTTTTTGATGTCGCTCTTACTAGAAACTCCCTGGTCTCTAAACTCGGCGGTCTTCACGAAGCCGCAGTCGGAATGTTCTGACCTGATTTCTGCACCTGACATGATCTCGCGCCGAAGCACAAGCAGTGAGCTGCGTACGTATTCATATAATTCGGGGTACTTGGACGAGATTGAAGATTTATTTAGAAATGCTCTTACATCTCTTGGATTATCTTCTCTTCTTCTCGTAGTGGAAGCCTGAGACGAGTTTGACAGCTTAACTCCCGATTTCCCTCCGCTGCGTGACTTTTATGCAGCTCTTGTAATTCTCGTCTGAGCGGCTCTGTCTGGAAGTTTCCTCATTTAATGTGGATCTGCTGGTGTCCCCTCGAGGCATGTTGCTCATGTTGCTGCTTGGAGCGACGGCTCATAGGGATGGCTCTACTGGTGTTTTCTTTCCCCCAGTCTCGAATAAATCTTTCTGGAGATGAGCGCGCTGAGCCTCTGGTTACGTTGTAAATCGGAAGCATTCGAACCCGAACGGAAGACCTGCAGAGCCGCCTCCTCGAGAGCTGCTGCCTCGGACCTCCTTGCTTCTTCAGCTTTGGCTCCCTAGCGTCACCCTTGTGCTGATTGGTATTTCAACCGCAGCCGATTAATACTTTATTAGGGCGGATATCCTCGCGTTTTTGGTCTCCCAGCTCAGGCGACAGCTTTCTCTTTTTTGAGTTGCACCTCCTCATCTTTAACGACGTTCAATACAGAAGTCCGGGCAAGATTGGTAGTCACTCACAGAGAGCCGCCTTTTGCGTCTTTTTGCACCTGGACGAACAGCCAATGTTGTTCCGGTATGGCAAGGAGGTTTCCCAGTGGCTCTGCTTCGGATCTCTCTCATCCAGCCTGGTATCATCATCGTCCCCGCTGGAACCCTTGGTCTCGCAGCCGGCGCTTCCTGGATAATTATTGATGTGAATATATCACGCATTTTTGTTTTCGGCCTCAACGACAGTTACCGTTGGGTGGACAAGTCGGCGTCAAACCCACGGTGTCGTTTTCCATTCGAAGCGTTCGGGCCAAATTGAAGGACGCTGACCATGTGCGGCCTTCTCTCATGTTCCTTCTGTTTCGGAGGGTGGCCGGAACCGGGCAACCCTTCTGAGAGCCCCTGGCTTGGGTCTCTCTTGCCCAGCCTGAGCTCATGCGCATCTCCACCCGTTCACTTGGTCTCGCAACCGCCGCCGGTGGATGGGTCTTTGGGATGGGTCCCGCCGCGATTTCTTTTTCTGACCTCCACGACTTCTGCTTCTGGCTAAAAACACGTCGCTCCTCAAGTGAAACTGATGATCAGAATAGTTTGGGGCAGGTTGGAGACCGCTGATCCTGCGCTGGTTCCTCTTCTGTTCCTTCTCAAAAGAACGGCTCGAACAAGACGCTTTTGCCGAGCATCCTTGATTTGTGTCTAGGTTGTCTAGGCCCGGCTTGGTCACGGAAACCCACAGTCGGCGGCTAGGACGAACCAATTCCTGCTCTGACTCCCTATCCACTAATTTTCGCGCCTCCGCGGTGCTTACATTGAGCCGGATAGGCTTCTGCGGCGTCGTCACTTCACTTGTCTGGCCTTCGTCTCCCAGGAAGCAGACGTTAGATACTTGAGAGGCCTCATCTTTCTCTTAGGCGGGATCGCGATCCCGCCCCATTTCCAGCACTTCAGGATTGGAGTCAGTGTTGTGCGGAATGGCGTCTGTCGTCCCGTCGGTTAAAGACGCTGGTCGTCGGTGAAATCAAACTCCTCATATTCAACTTTTTCTTTTTGATCCACCGTCTCTGCCGCTACCTCTCGGGTCCTACTTCTACTCGGCGCGAGTATGATTTCCTCCCGAGACACGAAGTATTTTTCTCACGCTTTGTATCACCCTCGTACGTACAGCAATGAGGAAATGTCGTTGCTAGTTACTTCGAGTCGGTTTCCTTCACTAGTGCAGTTCGTCTATAAGATAGAATTTATAGCTTCAACGTTTCAAGATCAATCCCTTTCTGTTCCAAATCACAAACCTGCAGGTTTTGTCATTCGGTCCTCACTACCTCGTCTCGCTCGTGCTATTCACGCTCGCGCTCTTCACGTTTTGTTTTTTCGGCTTTCTCCAGTTCGACGTGCTCACCCTTTTCACGCTTCGCTTTTTTGTCCCTTTCTCGCTTTTTAACGTTCGCTCTTTCATTCCGCGCTTGCTTATCAGACTTCTGTACCTCGGCTCGTTTTTCCGACTTCTTTCGTTCTGCTTTTGCTTTTTAACCTAATGTAGCTCGGCTTTCTACCGCTTTTCCGACTTGGATCTTGCGTCTTACAGCCGAATCAGCTCACAAGCCTCTTGAAGCTCTACGTGGGACACTTCCTCCTCGCCAAGGAGATCGATAATCGGCTTCCTTCTTTTGGCCTACCCCACGTTTATGCCAAGCTCCCCCATATCGCCAGCAAGTCAGAAACGCGTAACCTCTCAGCATCTATGATCTCGAGTGTCACGAACTCCATCCCATGTCTAATTCAGTCGGCTTGAACTTCGCTTTTCCTGGGTCTGAAAGAGCGGCCCTCCACTTGTGTACTTGCCACTGAGCAATAGGCTTGTCAAATCAAGAGAAAATTGTAAAGCACTCATAAAAGGAAGCATGATCAGGCGTTCCATCCCGCTGCTGCCAGCCCGTTGCTGGAACCAAGGAATTTTCGAAGCAGGATCAGGCAGGGCCAGGCCAGGTCAGGAACTCAAGGAAGACTTTATGGAAGAACAACAGGACTCAGGAGGCTGTCTCACGATACTCTCTGTGTACTACGTATGTACAGAAGTATTTACACCATCCGACAGCACATTCTCGCAGCCATTTGCTGCAACTTTCGAAGAGTCACTTGGCCACACCTTCCTAGTGGGCAGTCCCTGCTGTAATGCTCGCAGCAGATGGAAGCGAAGCGTGCGTTAACGGATTCCGAGCCCTGCCCAGGTTTTTTTCCCTCGCACACACGCCCATCTTGCACCAGCAGCCGTCCCTTAACATGGCACCTTGTCACTTTTTGGCCACCGTCGTCGTCGTTGAGTCTGGACAGAAGAAGAAAAGCCGGCTGATCCCTCAAACGTTCTTCTCTGGAAGAGGCTTAACTTGAGGACTCTGTCAGCGGGAAGAGGACAGTTTAACTTCCTGTCCGGGTGTCGCGCCATCAACACGGCGACGGGTGATTTTTCCAGTCATTAGCGGCTCAAACGGCGGTCGCCGGCTGTCAATGGGGTGACACACCTCCACCCGGGGGTTGACAGGGGGACCATAAGAAGGAATGTGGCATCCACGAAGGCTTTTCACAACACCATGTTGCATGGCAAATGCCAATAACCGGTCTTCACAAATTATTCATTCAACCTATTGGCTTGACGAAAATAATCCCTTGAGAAGGGGAACAAGAGGGACACATGACAAACACAAATCTCCAAACACAGCTAGGTGACTGGTGCGCGACCGAAAAAATGCGCCTCTTCCGGGTATCGAAACCGGGACCTCTCCAATTCTAGTAGAGTGCCCTACCAGTTGAGCAAACCAGGGGCTAGTCGTCACTACGGCAGAGAGGTTTTATCAGCTGCCACCAGTCTTAAGACCAACAAGGCGGAAAGGCTTTCATTTTAAGGTTATGATTATAGTGCAATTAAGTGCAAAAGTTTCATTTTTTCATTATTTTCGTCAGTCTTGTCCAGCTCGCTTGCACCTTTGCATAATATAAATATGATATAATATAAATATAAAAATTTACAAAAATTTAGTTTTTTGAGAAAATCGACCTCAAACTTTCAACATTTTCTTTTCGCAATGTTTACGTGAAGGTAGCGGACTGGCTATTCGGCAAATCATAATGATATTGTTATATATATAATGGGCTTGCTTTGGGCTTTCTATAGAGCCAAAGAAAGAAAATTTCAATCAAGTACAGACAAAGTAATAACCTGCCAAATTCGACAAACAATCGACCTGAGTGACGAGTTTCAGATATTCTTTAGAAAACAACACAATTTCCAAAAATGTTTGAATACATCAATATATCTTTACAGAACCTAATAAATGAGGGGCAAAAGTTAATAGGGTGGAGGAAATAAAATAGCTCAAGCAGAGGGTGTGAAACACGCGACCTGCTATGGAAGGCAAAAATGCTAGTTTCTGCCACTGCGGCTTCTACGCTTCGTAACTCGAGAACAAAAAATCTGGGGAACATGCGGTTTGCGCCCTCCTACATTTTAGAAATGCCCTCAAAATATTTTTTTTTTCTTTAAACTAGAAAACTAAACACTTTTAGCCGCTCCGATTTGATGTTAAACCGCCCCATATATACATATATATATATATATATATATATATATATATATATATATATATATATATCGCGTGTTCCTCAGAGATAAAGAAATTTTGAATAAATTACTACAGCCGAAGGAAGAAACACTTCTGAAACAAACATTCCAGATGTAAATTATCTCTAGAATAAAGCTGAGAAATTGAGCTCAGCTATTCTTCGTCTCATCCTACGATGGACTAAAGGCCAAAGCTACGGGCCGCCAGGTCCTATCACGTTCCACAATAAGCTATGACATGCTTAACATTGATTAAGGATGAACGAATAATGCTCCCGATCAAAATGCGCTGCATTATTTTTATGGCTTCGGCACTCCAAAGAGCCTGTACGTCGTGGCTTTCTTTGCAAGGTAAAATTGATGAATCACTCAGTAACGTTCATCGAAGCGAAAGACCAGGCAATTTCTAAGTGGCTCGTGATTGGATCTGATGGTTCGTAGCTTTTGCCTTTAGTCCATCCTAGGGTGAGACAAAGTATAGTTAAGCACCTTTTGTTATGGACGTACTCTAGAACATGGCTACCTCCACCTAAATTGCATTTAAGCGCGTAAATTTTGCTCGAAAAGCATTTGTTTTCCTAGGACTCGTTTTTAATGCCTCTCCAATATACGGCTTGAAAATGAATTTCCTATTAAAATTAATTGTCATTTTAAGCCGCGGTCTCACTGCTAATACATCGTTCAAAAGACAATCTGCGGCCTGAGGCCCATTTCTTGCTTGCATGAATGTCTTGTTACATTCGTCTTAAAAAGCACTCGGCAGACGAAGGATGTTGTCTGAAAAAAGCGCTTCGAACATTCTTGAAGCGTGTTCGCAGACAACTCCAGGTGTACAGCGAGCACCGCGTATTTCCTAGCATGTACGAGCAGTGGGACTGCTGCCTTAGAACATCTGCCACGGAGGTAGGTATTGCGAACATAACTTTTTGTGCTGATTCATGCCTCACTTCTTTGCATCGAATGGCCCCCTCCTGGCGGAAACAGGCCACTGTAAAGGGAGACGCAGCAACCCTCTCAGCTACTATTTCAATGGTAAGAATTGCTTCGTAATTAGGAAACTCGCGTACATTAATTTGCACCAGAGTTATAAGTTTCGAAATATCAAATACTGAACACGACACGAGAACCTGCCGATTCGCGACTCTGACGTCACATTGCTGCGGTGAAGCTAATATCGGCGCGCCGCATGTGCAGCCACTTAACGCCATCAGGATTCTGCGCAATCGCCGTGCCTAGACTTGGAGTGGGAAACGATTGGTTTGTGATCAGCGCGTTGGTACGTGCTGTAGGGCAAGGTTTGGCGGCTATGCATTCATACGTATGAGAACGCGGGCTTAAGAGTTCATCGAAGCTGCACTCACGCACTGTCATCTCTTCGAATTTCCTAAAAAAGTTAAACCCGCGTCTGCTACTGCGCCCGGTCGCTTCATATTTGTGCAGGCTGAAAAAATATAAAACAGTCATCAAACTACAGCGTTGTACAGCCTGAACCAACTTAAGCGCCACAGTTTGACGTGCCCCCCTAATAAGGTATGCTTGTAAAAATGTATGTATAGATGTCGGGTCAATTGTATGGCGGTCTGTGCACAACATCACATTGTAAACTAAAGAAACGGAAATGAGAATATGATTATAAAGTGGTAATGAAGATCATCTCGGAAATAGAAACCGCAGGTACTTGATCATGCATCTTTTATTGTTTTATGTTGGAATCTTATATGATAGACCCATTAATTGCAGCGGGCCTTGTTCATACCAGTTTAACTTTAGTCCCATAGTTCGAGAAGTGCTTAATCAGTCGCACGTTGATCAATTTAAAACGTACAGAAACGTACGCATGCACTTTTCAAAATAAACAACAGTTGCGAGTGCGCCCTGTGTCATTCCACTTCTTCTGTCCTTGTCTTATTCGGCGCTTTTATCTTAAGGTACAGAAATCGTTTCATTCAAGCACGATCCAAGATTCTGATCTGCATTATTTTCAAAGGAAGACTTGATTATAAGATTTCTCAACAGTCCTACATTTATATTTGCATCTCTGTGTCCGTCCTTCTTTACTCTGGATTGGCTAGTCCCTGACAGTCTGACGATCCAAGTACGTAGCCAATCACGTTAAACGTAGTTCTGCTTCACTGCCTAGAAATGGCGGCATTGAGTGATAAGAACGGCGCAGAAGAAATGACTAGGCAAAAATTATGTGCATAAAAGCTCTTAAATTGCATTTTCAAACTCTCATCAACTGTGTCAGACATTTCAGCGATCGCGGCAGCACTCGTCGTGGTCCTTAATGTTAGATACCGCAACTCTAACCTACTTTCATTTGTTACGTTCTGTTCGACTCTGACGGAGACAAATTTGCGGCATTATTACTCAACTTTTGACGTCAGATTGTCCTCATAAAACAGTTTATAACGTTGCATCTAGAGAGTTTAATGATGAAGGCACGAATATAGCCTTGCGGCTCAAGTTATCTAGGGGGTTTTCCGAAAGTTTGACAGCGCCCACTGAACGAAACATTGTTTAGACGCAAAGTTTAACACTAATTAAGAACCCGCTCATGGCGAAATCGAGTAGAGGCGTTATTTTGGTCCTTGGGCGATAGTGGTACAGATATCTCAGCCGGCAAGTAGAAGAGTCGCAGAAGAGGTTGTAAGGCCACGTGACCGGGTATGTGAGAAGAAATTACCTAGCGTGCGAGCGAATTTCGCTCTGCTGACGTACACCGTCTTTTTTTCTTTGGTTCTCAATGGCCACAACCTCAAAAATAACAACGTAACATTCCACACCCAAAGGACACGAATTTGTTTTAATTTCGCGAGCAATTAAAAAACACTCACCTTTTTTTACGCCGAAACTTTTGCTTAAGTAATCAAAGTGAGGATAGAATTAGGGAAACCTTTTGCCTGAAATGCTGGGTAAATTTAGTTTCATGTCGTCTCGTAGCAGGTCACGATACCTCGAACCCCCTTTGTAACCGCTGAGAGAGATTTCCCAGGTATCACGCCAGAAAAAACGCCTAACTTCATATAGGCTTGGCCATCCTATTATCCCGACTAGGGCTTAATACGGCTTAGCTTTATGAAGTTAATGCAAGAATACATCTTTGGTGTTTCTATTGCTTTTCACTCGCTTGCCACGTAATCGCCAAGTGCCAGACTTTAGAAAACGATTCTATGTAGGAACCTAAGAACCAGCAGTGAATCCTAAACCTAGAACTTAGCCCAAAGTTACCCCATAAAAACCACACAACCAAATGTGATTCCTAACTCTGCATTTGTATTTCGCTTTAAGCCGTAAGATGCCTGATGACAACCAAACTACCAGCAATAAAGCTTTACTTTGGCTCTCATTTGGCGACCGAGCGCGGTGATCTTCAGTCTCTGGCCAAACAGGGTTAAGTTTGGCTCTACCATAGCTTTTATGGCTTTTTGCTCCCTGAACTTTTAGACTAATAAAAACTTTGACCCAAAACAAATTCTGTGCAACCCAGCACGAGTACTGCTCAACAATCCGGCCCTGTCCTCAACATACATATATGTGACTTAATTATATCGGGAATAGCAGCACCGAATTTCAAGTTTAATTAAGCTTCGTCACATAGTCACTGCTTGCGCTTCTTTAAGCCAGCTGCTCGGGAATATTTGAAGAAAATGGTTTATCTGATGTTTGGGATTACTTAAGGCTAGTGGGCCTACCAGTTGTCGCCTAATCTTGGCTTTGGCGTCTTTCTCGCAGGAAGGTAAAAGCTCAGCAACTATCTTGACATGTCTCCTGGACGTGAGTATGTTTGATGACATCATCCTAGCATTGAAACCTTTTCTCGGTATTGTTATATTACTATATCGTTACACCTTAATGCCGATAAAATGGCAAGTGGGGAAGTTACTATTGCACTTTAGTCGACAAACAATGCGCAACCAGGTGTACAAGAAACAAATGCTGGATTTGTCTGCTACATATGTAACATACACTACATTGACATGTACATATGTTAAATGAAATATAATACAAGAAATCATGCTTCTTAGTGGCACTATAAGAAATTCAAGTAAGCAAAACCTCATATTAAAGCACACAAAATGTCTAAAAGACACACGTCGAATAAAACTACTATGATTGAGTGGCTGTGAATAAGCGTCTTCAAAAGTAAATATTATAAGGACGAGTAATGCTGCAGTTGAATGAAATTGCTTAACGTTATTTATATTTTATATGACTTGACTTTCAAAGGGTGTTCTTTTTAATGTCCTGATAATAGAGCATAGGAGGCACACAATTTTTGTTGAGATAATATTATCACGGAGTAGGGCGAAGAGACAATAAATAATGAACTGAAAAGAGAAGTTTAATCAGCGAACTTCTGCCAAACAAAATAAAGAACGAGCGTCGAGAAACGAAAAAAGCAGCCGGCAATGTGGCGGCGTAACAGGAAAAATGAGAGCGAGACTGACTAGGCAAGGTTATCCTGGCCTTTTAATCGCTTACGCTCGGGGTGAACTAATGAACATAGAAGCGTATCTTCATCATTCGAGCGGAATCACTCATCCTTTTAAAAGAGCATCGCCCCGATACAACACAAAACACAGGAAAATATTGTTAAGCTAACAAAACGAAAAGTTCCCAATTCTACCTAGCGTAGAACGGCTTCAGTATAACGACGTGAACCACCTCGGATCGTAGTCGGCGTCGTGATGTTTTCATTCCGTCGCGGCACTACTTCATAATTGAGCTCCCCAAGGCGACGAAGTACCGACTAAAGTCGGAAGAACAGTTTTAACAGTTTTTCGTTGAGGCCGCGCCCACGAATGTGTTTCCACGCCCACACCCTGTGTCCGGGCTGAATGTGAACGTCCCGATGACGAAGGTTGCAGCGGCCAGCGTGAGTCGGGCGAGCTGGCGCACTTCTTCGGCCCGTCAAACGACCACCTGGGCGTCGTCGCACCAATCGTCCCACGAGTCGTGGAGTAGCATCGCGTCCAGTAAGGTTGTTACTTTCCGACCATTTACAGCTGCAACGGAAAAAAGAGTAGTACAAGTGACCGACGTCCGGAGCGGTAAAATCGCGCCACGAGGCGCTATTGTTCCCGAGCGCGCCGATAGCGAGAGTGGCAGTCATGTTCCATGTCTCAACGGGGGGCCGGCCTTCAGAAAACAACCCATCTTGAAGTCCGCATTTTAAATTCTTTCTTATCCCTCAGTTTTCTGCCGGACTCCCCGCGTTGAGACATGCAATGTGACTGGCACTCTCTCTATCGGCACGTTCGGTAACAGTAGCACCGCGTGTCGCAATTTTGCCGCTCTGGTCATTGGCCACTTGTGCTAGTCTTTTTTTGTCGCAGCTGTACCAACTGCAAAAGTGTAACCTTAGTTGTCTTTTGAACTGCCGTGTTGTAGGCCAACTTAGCGTAAGGTAAGACCTCGTCCCACGTCTTGCGCTCTTCGTCGACGTGCATTGCGATCATATCTGCCATGGTCTTGTATAGCTTTTTCGTCAGCCCGTTCGTCTGCGGATGGTACGCCGTCGTTTTACGATGGCTGTTGTGGCTGAGCCGCAGGATCTCCTGAGCGTGCTGTGCCAAAAACGACGACCCTTGGCTACTCGGCTACTTTGAGAGCGGTTCCCGACGAGAACGCTTTTTGCCTCGGCGCACGTTGCGAGGCAATTGGTCGCGACGATGATCCACCGGTTTCCTTGCGTCGATGGTGGCAACGGTCCAAGCAAACCAATTCCAGTCTGCTGGAACGGCGTAGTCGGGGGAGTGATCGGCTGCAGAAGTCCTCCCGGCTTCGTCGGTAATTTTTCGTGTCGTTGGCATTCGCGGCACGATTGGACGTAGTGGTGAACAATCTTCGGGATTTTCGGCGAGTAGTATTTTTCTTGAATCCGTAGAAGCGTGCCACCGTAACCCATGTGCCCCGCCATCGGATCGTAATGGCACGCTTGGAAGAGTTTTGCTTGAAGACTCGCAGGAATAACCAGCAGCCATGTTCAATGGGTGCCGCTGAAGTTTTCTTCGTACCGTACACTTTCTCGAACCGCGAAGGTTGTCAGGGATTGTGCGATGACACGTGGAACTGCACACCCTCGTCCCTCAAGATGCTTGATGAGTACACGCAGTTCAAGATCGTTTCGCTGAAGTGTTCCCATGTTCATTTTCACCGCACCGACAAATACATCATGTCGACGCTGTCGTCGGTGCGTTCAGACGCCAACTCGCACATGTAAACTCGGCAAACAATCAGCGTCGCTGTGCTTGCGACCGGACTTGTATACAAGTCCGGTGGCAAGCTTGACGTGAGTTTGGTCTATAGACCAAACTCACGTAAACTTTTTGAAGTCGAAGACTTTACCGTGCGAAACGTCCTGAGGGATCTTTGAGGTTTGCGAGCCAGAAATGCGAAACGTGGTTTGTGACCACTCGAAAAGGGCTTCCGTACAGGTATGGGAGTAGTAGAAACGGTGTGCGGATTAGAACAATCGAAGTATCGCATGTCAAAAACTAGATACCCAGATATCGGAATCATAACGTAGGTAGGATCGATGCCAGAAACCGGATACTTGGATATTGAAAATGTGTACGTATTCGCACACGGACCGATCACAGCGCAGGTGGGCGGGGATTCTTTCCTCTCTCCCATGCCAGTAACAGGTCATGGGCATCGGTGGCCACGCTCACAGCGATCAACTACGTAGATGGCCCCGACCACAGGGCGTTGGCCACGCGCGATTAATTACCCAATCCTACCCTAACTTATTCACATATCAGAAACATCTGTTTCTGATATTGGAAAAAAATTGATCTTCGATAATCGATCAATAAATTTATCATCGACCGATGATCGATTCTCGGACGATTGTCTTTCATCGCTCAATGAATAGGTCCATTGATGTTTGCCGATGTCTGCGACGTCATGTCACGTGACATCATGTCACTTTTAAGGCCTCTGCCTCGGCAGGCGTCGAACCAGCGCCTGCCGAGGTGCAAGTGTCTCTTTCGTGCTTAGGAGTCGTATGCAATCGTAAGAAATGCGAGGACTCGCCGCTCTGTTACGCTATGTTATGTTCAGATAATAGTTGGTGATACTCCTACATGGCGGCTCTGAGGACGCCGCCACACCAATCAGCGTACTTCAAGCCCCTCTGCTTCGTTGATTCGTGGGAAAGTGTGGGGAAACGCCAGTGGATGTAGCCATGCCCTTGGTGATATTCCCACAATATATATCGAGTGACGCAACTAATCGCGTTACATGTGCGGCGTCGCTACACCAGTCAGCGTAAGTAATATCTCTCTATATGTCTTCTCTATAAAGGCTCCTTACCGTAGTTATGGAAGTGACACGACCAATTATCAGGCCTTAAATAGCTGTCATTGTGTTTTTCCTTCAAATCATCTACATTATTGTCTTCGGACTTGCCACGTCTAATTCAAACCCGTATGGCCACAGCACACACGAGACAAGCTCGACGGAAGACATCGGTGATTAAAGATATTGAAACTCTGTTTTGTCGATATGAGCATGAATGAAAGTGTACTATCTCGATGACATTGGCGTAAACTTGGACAAAAATCAGCCTCGCAACCAAAAAATAATGTCTTATCGTAGCCGACGTTCATGTCTTGCGGAGACATGTCCTACATTTCGAAGTCGCTCGCAGTTTAAGTGAGTCGATATATCCAGGTCGGTGTCCATTCATACGTATCAAATTAGACGATTGGTCGGAGGAAAGCTCTCGATGCACGGGATCAAATTAGATCACGACTCAACTTTGCGCCTCTTGGACTTTTTGAATAAAGGTAATAAAATACGCTACGTGTATGTGTGCCTCTCAAACAAATCTGCAGTCTATTGAAAAGACTCAATGCAGCGTAAAGAACATGATCGCACATATTTTTAAATGTTTTTTTTTTTCAAAATAACTTGTCCTAACCCAACTGGTGTGAGTGGAATCGTAGCCTTTCCATTTCACAAGCACTCGAGATCAGGTGCAAGCTGTTTTTTAAAATCTTCTCGATGATCCAGGCCTCGTTTTCGGAGATGAAAACACGCTGCAAAGGGGTCTTTTCTCATCATATTGACTAGATGATAGGTACTGTGCACACGTGATCGAATTCAGTCCACAATAAACTCCTCGTCCGTGAACAATTGCTTGTTCTTCTTTCATCAGAACATGACGGTCTTTCGACCAGGGGAAATTTAAGTATTTTTACCGGTCTGGGATTGGGCAACAAGTGAGAGAAAAAATTCTATCTGTTTTTTTGGGTTAACATCGACCGGCATAGGTGCTTTTGCCCAATTTAGACAAGCCAATGATCGTGGATGACGGCGGTGTCAGGAATATAAATTTCTCCAAGTCCGGAGACATATTGACCTCAACTGCGCTTGTCGACAAGTAAAAGAAATACATCGCAGGCGCGTTTCTAGATACTCGCGATCAATGAATCAATCAATCCATCGATGTTTATTTTTCCCTTGTGCAAACCAACTGCTCCAAAGCCTACTGGGTTAAGCACACACACTTAAAATAAACACAAAACAGAGCGTTTTGTAATTATGCAAGTAATATGCAAGCACTCGAAAATGTCTGTATGCCATTTAAAAACACATGCATTAAAATGATCGTACTCAGAAAAACAGGTTTGCACTAGAAATACCGACGTCAGTAAATTGAGTATTTAAAACATGTTTGCTACGATGTTAAAACATCGTAGCAAACTATGGCAATCTAGTGAACAATTCAGAGAAAGAACATTAAGGTCACACTTGTCTACGATAAGCTATACGCAGATGATAAACAGTTCTGCTATTTTCCCCAGAGGGACGAGGTGATTTTGCTAAGGCAACTTCAGAACAACAATATGACTGTGCAATAGTGCGAGGTAACACGTAGCCAAAAAAAAGTCGACGTCTCGCTCATTCTCGCTAACTTCCTGAGTTTATTTCCCAAATAAGACGATCTTGCATCGCTTATCGAGCATACCAATGCTAAGATAGTAATAGGAATCGAAACGTGGTAAACACCTGAAATTGTGGAGCTTCTTCCGAGTGAGTCATTCCATCTGTTTCGGAAAGATCGCACGCTGTCGCAGGGGGGAGGCGTCCTGATTGCAGTTAGCAAATCTATTACCGCATCTCTCATTCGTGATAATAGTAGCCTAGAGGTGTTGTGGGTTCGAATATAATTTGCTCACTCATGTCTTATTCTTGGTGCCTGTTATCACCCTCTGGGAAGAGATGGCGACTTTTCAGAGAAATGTTTTGAATCCATAGAATCTATTAAATGTTCCTACCCAGATTGTTGTAGTATGTTAGGAGGGGACTTTAACTACAATGGTGTTTACTGGAAAAAAGGTGTATTGAAAATGCATGTTCAAACACAGTGAACTACTCTATTTTTCGGATATAGCAAGCATTTTTACCGTTAATCAAATTATTCCTCAACCTACAAGGAACAAAGCTATACTAGACCTTGTGTTTACGTCGTCTCCTCAAAATATTACGTCAGTTGATGTTCTCGGTAAAATTAGTGACCATAACATTGTTTTAGTTGAAATGACACTCCCGATTGAGTTTAGGGCTCCGCCCCAAAAAGTATAGATATAAAGATTATTCTGAAGTCGACAAGGAAGCTCTTGTTGCCTCTTTTCAAACGTTTGCGTCTAAGTACTTAGAAAAGTTTAACGAACGATTACTTGAGAGAAACTGGGATATGTTGAAAATGAAGCTTAAGAGAATAAAGTCAGCTTTCGCTCCGAAAGTTGTGCTAACAACGAATGCTGAACGACCATGGTTCACTAACTGGTTAGAAAGACTATCTAATAAGAAAAAAAAAAACGTCTGTCTTCTAGAGCAAAGTTAAGTCATCTAGTTATAGACTGGTCAAACTATAATGAGTGCTACAAAAAGTACAAATCTAAAATTAAAAAGGAAAAAAATAATTATCGCATGAATGACCTTCTAAAGTTATTAAAGCCAACCTCCAAAAAGTTTGGAAGACCGTCGGTTCTAAACAAGAGCGAAATTTGCCTAAGCTTAATGATGAGCAAGGACAGGAGCTCTCAACCATAATCCAGCAACCGTTTTAATTAGTATTTTGTATCTGTTTTCACTGAGGAACAGTTTTTTTGCCGTGTGATCGAATTTGTGTATCCCCAACCGTACCATGTGAATCAGTCATCTTTACACAAGAAGGCATTTCGGCAATTATTGAACGACTCTCTACAAGCTCTGCACCTGGCGAAAAAATATATATCCCAAACGTTTGAAGGTAACACGGCTCATATCTTGTCCTCTACTATATCTCGTTTATAAGCAATCTGTAGAGCTAATCTACTTTCCGGCGGATTGGAGATTTGGGAATGTTCTAGTAATTTATAAATCTGATGATAAAAACATCTCACTAATTATCGACCAATTTCACTAACAAGTGAACCATACAAAGATATGGAGCATGCCATATATTCCCATATCTTTAGATACTGATCTGACCGTCACCTAATTTGTACTAACCAACGTGGACTTAGAAAAGGGTTTTCGCGTGAATGACAACTTTTTGACTTTTACTAATTTGCGCGAAAACATTTACTGTTCCAGACCAACTGATGACATATTTATTGATTTTGACAAGGCCTTTGACTGTGTACCTCACCAACGCTTGTTGTACAAGTTTTATCATCTCAACATTCATCCTTCAACTAAAAAATGGATTTCCGCTTTTCTTGAAAATCGTAAACAGGCTACATATGTCGAAAATAATGAGTCCTCTAAATTATCAGTAAAGTCCGGAGTCCCCCAGGGCAGCGTATTGGGTCCGCTTTTCTTCTTCATTTACATAAACGACCTGCCTCTTGGCTTAACATCCTCCATAAAAATGTTGCAGATGAATTTGTTATCTTCCGGCGCATCACCAACCCAGATGTTCAAGCACTGCTACAGCAAGACCTCAACTTGATTTCATTTTGTTGCAGCAGATGGCAACTGAGAATGAACACAAACAAAACAAGATTTATAACGCTTGCCAGTCAGCCCTCCTCCAGGCCAAGGAAATATATTTTATTAACCACGAAGGCATAAAAAGGTTCGAACATTCAAATACTTCGGAGTATTTTTTTCAGAGGACCTCGCCTGGAACGATGATAGCAAAACTAACCGCCTACAAAGCATTTGTGCGATCGAAACTCGAATACGCCGACATGATCTGGTGGCCTCGTCAATCATGCCTTCTTAACAAGTTCGAATCTGTTCGAAACAAGGCATCAAGCTACATCATGCATGCATGACTATTCAAGAACCTCGAGTGTCACAATTATAAAAACCAGCCCGGAGTTCAAACCTATCACCGTTAGAATCAAGCTAGCCTGTCTCGTTCTCCTTCGGGGCATCTACTACAAATCATCGGAATTCCGTAGCCTCTATCTCCAGGGTCCATGTTACCATTCAAAGTGCCGCGATCGTCCACTAAAACTTCAGCCTCGCTTCTCCAAAGCTGACAAGTTTCAAAATTCCTCCCTTTTAACATGCTATTGCCGACTGGAATTTCTTACCCGCTCACATTGTCCATGAAACTGATACCAATTAATTTCGCGACATTTGTAGTTTCCATTTGTAAAGTGTGATCACTGAAAGTTGTTTGTAGTAGATTTGCTGTCTACCTTTAGTTTTTGTTTATTGAATGCTGTACTTATTTCTCCCACATGTAATGTATCGCAAGTAGGATAGCCTTGAGGAAATAAAAGCTGATCTGATCTGAGGTTGTATACGCGAAACCGGGAATTGCATTACGAATTAGCCTATCTAAAAACTGAACACGCTTAACAGACCTTCTTTTGCATATAATGTCCAATGTTAATTTTGATAAAATCATATTATATTCGTAAAAACACTTTCTGCCAAAGTGTCCGTCGTTAATGATGCGCCCAAATCGCTTTTGTATGTGTTCTGTACTTTCACTTGCTGTTATAGAGATGCAGTTCCACATGACAGATGCAAATTATAGGTTCGGACGCTTATGGGTATAATCTCGAAAGACAGAATGAGTACTAAATGATCTAGTTAAGCGAGAGATTATTCCCAGCGTACAAAATGACTGGCTAAAAATGGAGTTTACATCAGAAAGGAAAAAAGGTGGTCGTCCACAAGAACACCTTGGTTCCGCATGTGCGTTGTCCGACAGATAGACAGATAGGATAAATTGTGACGCTTTTTCGAGAGCGACATGGCTTTTGCTTTGTGGGGATTTCAGAAAAGATTGTTAGAACTGCACCATTCTACCAGCGAACACAGATCGTCCTGCAACAGAGTACAGTCAGGGATTAAGGTGACCTGCCGAAACAACTTCTCGCCATCCCAAAACATAAAGACTTGAGAGTGTTTTACGGACGACACCAAATCATTTATAAAGCAAGAAACAACAAAGGTCCAAGGTTCATGCCCTGAGGCACTTCTGACATAAATATGCATGGACGAGACAAGAAGCCAGACACCCTTTCACAGTTCTGCCTTTTCTGAAGATATCTAAACCAGGTATTTTACTTAGGACTGAGGCCATAGTCCCCGAGGTTCAGCAATAACAACTCATGATTGACCTAATCAAAGGCTTTGGACAAATCCAGATCGATTGCGTCTACTTGACCCCGACACTGAATAATTCGCCAAGCAAATTTTAAGACTGTGCAAAAATCTGTCTCGGCGGATCTGCCTGTGACGAAATCGTGCTGTACAAGAACAAACTTTTTTTTCAAAATAATCATACAAACGATTGTACACCAGCTACTCAAACATCTCTGAAAATCCACTGGGAAGGGAAACAGGACAATAAAAACTAAGACCACAAGAATTTCCTGACTTCAAAATCGGGGTGACTATCGAATATTTCCATTTATCTGGATAAGTTTAACACTTTTTCAAGAACACGAGCGAAATATTCGCCATATCCTTTTACAATAAAGTTAGGAATACCATCTGAACCTGTGGACAGTTTAGAATTCAACTATCCAATAGCTAAAAGCACTACATGAAATGTAAATCCAGTAAACGCTAAATACTCTTCAGATGTAATGTTACAAGTCACGGGTAAAGGAAAATTGACATTGGGAAAGCACAAACTGAAATGATGCGAAAACTCACAAACAGATTTTGGGGACGTTTCATAAGCTGACCCGTTCTGCCACGTTATATTGTTACAGTCCTTCTTGGTGTGCTTTTTCACATAGCGCCACAATTCCTCGGGTCGCTTGTTCAGGTTACGCTCCATCTGTCTGCGGTAGTGATATATGTCACTAGCGAGAACCTTTTCTGTTGGTTAACGACAGATGATATATTTTTCATACCATAAGCCGAGACTTGTTTTTTATATATTCATTGGTAATGTAATTTTAAACTCAAGTAATATCGTTAATCTTTGGAAAACCACTAAGGGTACTTCTCAGAACGGTTGGGGCACTGGGGAGCAAACAAGTTCATGGCATAACTGACTACCGCTGTAAAACTATTCCCCGTGGAATCTACATCAGAGCGTTGTAAGACATCAGCCCAATCACATTGCTCGAAATAGTTGTATAAACTAAAGTTATCGCCAGCGCTGTACGGCTACTGCAGTGCAGTAGACGAAACCTTTGATCTTAAAAACGTAGAAAACGAAACCGTAAGTGCAGGATGATATGCATCAGGAGTAACCAGCGGTTCGTCCATAGGAGCCACTTCCGAGGTAGAATGTTAGATAAAAGCAGATCAACGATGTTACCGGAACAGTTCGCGAACATGTTGTGCTGCGAAAAATGGTTAAAACGTATGACGTTAAACAAACAAGATGCTCTTAGACATGGCAGGAGCTTTCGCTCTTAATGAGACCAAAAATCCAGTCAACTTTCAGTAGATTAAAATCCCCGTATAGTTGCACGCGATATTTAGTCGCGCCTATTTTATTTTCAAGAAAATTGAAGTGGCTTACTAAGAGAGCAGCATCTGAAGCAAGAGGGAAAACGTATGCTCCAGTTAAAAGGTTGAACACATCACCAGATGTTATCTCGACGCAGACGGATTCCTGACAGGTTTCCAAATGCTTTCGCCTCTGTGCATTCAGTGATTGTTTGCAAGCTATCAGTAAACCACCTTCATATTTAACCCAGAAGTAATATAACGATCTCCACGAAGCACAGTAATAGAAGGTTAAAATATTTACTTTTCGCAATGCTGTTTTGAAGCCATGCTTCTTACCACATGACAATATTGTAATCGGTACCTAGCAGATTATGCATAGGTTCATTCAATTTTGTTCTAAGGCCGCAGACATTTTCATAAAAAACGTTAAGCATCCGAGCCATAAGTACCTTCGGTTAAACTTTCCGCTGCAAGCACGTAGTGCCGGGAACTAGACAACCTCCAAAAAATGGCCGAAAAATAGAGCCATCAGGCCAGATATCCGAGTAGTTCACTTGCAACAACTGCTCGTCAAAGACAAGATGGAACGAGTTATACGTCGAGTATTTTGTTTTGAGTTGCGTGTAAATCACTGGCTTGTCCCCGAGAACAGCTGACACTATAGACTCGACGTCAGTGGCGCTAGTGGCTGAGTCCAGACGGGACACAAACAAGCCTTTCGAAGGCGGTGGGCGAGGCACCGCTCTGACGGTGCAGTTCTTGGCTTGACCAAAAGGGGCCTGAGGCCTTGGACAGCGCTTCTGGTTAGCGCGCGGCAAACCCGCGTTGTGGGCCATGTTGGTAGGCTCATCTTTGCCTGGAGTTGCCAACGAGAAGGGTGCTGTCTGAGCTCCGACATTCCCAGGATCATCGCGGGCTTGTCTCCGAGGCGGGGCCAGGGGCCGGGGAGCCAACGCCGCAGAAGTATTAGACGGTTTCGCCGGTCGTGAGCCGACGGTTGCCGCGTCATCCAGGGAAACCGCGATTGCCTGTTTCGCAACTGCCTGGTTCACGACCGCTTAGCGAAGTTGGGTGACTTCCACCCGAAACGCACTGTTGTCCACACGTAGAAGCTTGATCTCAGCCGTCAAATATCCAGCCGAGACGTAAGTCTCAGCAGCAGGCCATAATCTTTTGACGAAACTGCAGCCTGTGAAGTGTCAGCGCTGTCCCCTTCCCTGATGATCAGCCCCATCTCGCCATCGCTGGGCGTCGCTCCGCTGTCATCAGCTTGTTCAGTGATAAGCCTTTTCGACGAAAGATTCGTGCGCCGTGAACAATCGCAGCATTTGTAGCTGTTTTTTCCTGGATTGCATGAAGACATCGTATTCTTCGGCCCGCACTTTGAGGCACTTGCAGTGAAAGCGGCGAGAGCACGACGAACAGCGCAAATATTGCTGTCTGCCGTAAAACGGGGCGGAGCAGCAATTGCACTGATCCGTACTCGGCGCCATTCGCGCGTTGAATAATAATATTGCGTATCCACTTATGAATATGCGATAAACATGAGCGCGATCTCCAAGGTCGGAGCAAACCGCACAATACGAGAGAGTCTGAAAATGTCTGAACAACTCGAAATATGAGTCTTTTTTTTTCATAAGCAATTTAATACTCTGTTTTGACGCCCAGCTCGGTCGTTTTTTGTTTCAGACTCGCTTCTCTCTTAACATATAGAGATTAGTTACACACGTGTTAAATTTAGAGCTAGTTGTCCTTTTGTAAGCCGTTTGGTATAAATGCCGAGGGATTCGCCGTCTCTTCACTGTTTCTTCTCGAGAAGAAAAGGTAATGCTAGAAAAAACTTTGTTGTTCAAGCCTCGCTGTATACTAATGTGATTCCTTTCAAATGACCCCCTCACATCAATCCCCCCCGCCCCCCCCCCCCCTTCGGTCAACTCAAAATTGAAAGGATCCTTACCAACTCCATTCACTGCAACCGTCGCCATCCTCTGTGTTTCTAAGCATTGGCGCAATCCCGTGCAACGTTAAACCACCCATGCTGAAGGTGATTCGAGTGGACGGGCGCAACGGGCCACTCGTGTGTCTGCGTGACTCTTGAGCTGGAGAACGAGGTGGTGAAAATATTTTTACCGCAATGGTTCGTCGAACTGACCGGTGAAGACATCGAGAGCATGAGGACGATGAAGATCTATTGATGGACAAAGGAGGGGTGAGGAGCAATAGCCAGTCATTACTTTATAGTGCTCCGACGAGGATTGGGAGTTGCAGAATAATTAAAAATAAATGTTAACTTGTCATTTCTGTGATGTGCGAGAGAGGCAGCAGTACTACACCGCGGAGGCGTTACAAGTTCACCTGGCCGAGGTTTGCATTATTATCCTGCAGGATTTCCTTCCGATTAGCAAGTAACAGTGCGCCTTTCGAAACATTACTGCGCGTTATGCTATGCATTTCCACGAGCGAGACAATGAGTCTCACGATGTATGCGCACTTTTTCATGTTCAGTCTGACGCAATGTCCAATGTTTTTAGGCATTATGAAATGCATTACTTGTTTTATAACCTTAAACGTGGAAATGACTTGTCTCAATTCCGAAGACAAACTCAAATTCAACGTGCAGTACTTTCATTCTTTGCTCCACACGTTTGGGACGAGGGTAGCATTTTAGGTGTACTACAGAGTGGATGCCTCTAGATATACACTCGCCTCGATTAGTACCAAGAACGTAGATCCGGGCTTGTCGTCGTCGCCATTCAGACCTGCTCAATCACCGTTGGACGTTTCATTCCACGCACGGTCGGTTGTGCAAGTTTTGTTTGACCCAGGGAACTCGCAAGCAGAAAGTGTCTGGCGTATGTGAACGAGCAACTGAATGACTCGGAAAAAAACACGTGACTTGTGTTTTTCTGCTCGCCGGTCTCCATCCCGCACCTCCTAATCGATCGAGAGCATCTTGGTACCGATACCATTTGACCAAGTATTGGTTCCCCACTAGTTATCCAGTGACGTTTTTACAAGACGTGCAGGCTTTTGGGAGAAACAACTCCGTGTCCGTCACCATGTACGGTTACGATGCAGATCAAACGTTCGTTTACCCACTCAAAGTCAACGATAGTGAGTTGGAGAGGCACGTGGATTCGCTCCTAGTAGACGTTCACTCAGCTCCAATCGACAATATTGCCGGATTTTTGCGAACAGGGAGAGCCATCGTTTTCGCTGTAAAAAATGTTTGCTGGGCTTTTGCTTTCACACTGCGCTGGACAGTCATTTATTTATGTGTAAAGAAATCAAGGCACTCCGAACAGTATCCAGCAAAGGGGGAAACGTTGTATTTTCGGAGCACACACCCGATGTCTATTTGCCCTAGTTTTGCGTCTACGGTTAACAGGCCATTCTGGACGCGGAAAACATGGATCAGGCTTACAAGAAGGACATCCCCAGTTCGTTTAGCATTCTCGAAATCCGATCCACAGTCTCGCGCATTGTGGAGCAGTGTTTGTACCGGGGCGAGGACTGCATGGAAAAGTTAATTGCCATCTTTAATCCATTGAAAAAGCTTTCGCCAATGGATTTGAAGTGAGATAGTGCCAATGGTGAGCGTGAACAAAGAGGCTCATGCGTCGGACTCTCACTGCGCGATTTGTGGTGAATCCCCCGGAAAGCGAAAAAAAAAGGTCAGAGCCCTACTAAAACAAATTTGAAATTCAAACCGGGGGCAAACTGGTCCCGTTTGAATCAAACTGGCGGAGAACTTTTCGATCGGTTCGGGTCCAACGTGATACGGGTGCTCGTTTGAAACGGTACGCTTTTGATACAGTACCCATTCGACCTGGCACGTGACCACACATTTGAATGCTCCATTCGGATAGTGAGGCAAATTATTCGCTAGCCCTAAATGGGCATCGTTTGGAAAGTTGCTTATCTTGAGTTATTTAAGACGTCCCGAAACTAATGAACCCATTTATAACATGAAGGAAACCCATACAAACAATGTGCTCGCGCAGGTGCTTGCAAATGGGCAGGAAAACAGACACAAATGTTTGTTTTCATTTCTACTAGAAGTTTATTTAAACCATTTCTGTAGACAAGTACAAACGTGCAAGCAATCTGTGAAATGTGAAGAGGCACTACTAAGTTTTTATACAACTGAGAATATTGCGAAGCAAAAAAGAACCGTGGAAATTCTAGATCATAATGTTTATTCCCCCGTCTGCTGGAAAAATATTTTCCTTGAAATTCTGCCAACAGACACCTGTCATTGGCTGTGGCTATCAGTTTATCGAAAGACCTTACATCGACAGATGACTCCATTAACGCGCTGTTTCATCGAAAGGTTTATTTATAGACAGCTATGATTCGCTTTTTGGGAATACGTCACCAAAGGATGTCGCCGCACATGGCGTGTGCAGGTTGGCCAAGTAGAATAACATTTTTGTAATGAGCCGTCGCAGACTGTCGCTAGAAAAACTGCGTTAACGGGTCCGCCGGCAACAGATACAAGCGCGACGAAATGTCCCTACAGTCTGCAATTCACGTACCGAGTGTCGGTGATATGTTAGTGTACGCGAAACGTTAATAAAGCGTGTATCCACGACAAGCTGGGTATGAAACATGTTTCCACGAAATGCCGGGAGAACAAAAAGGTCAGTATTGTACAGGCACTTGTCACATAATTTCGGACACCTAATAGGCGGTGACTGCCGGAAGAATTTAGAAAATATTATTGTCTCGGCTGAATAGATGTTGCATAATTCTATAGATAATCTGGAAGTGTACGCGCAGACCGGTCAATCGTCGCCAACAGGTAAGTTGCAGTGCCCTTACCATAGTAACAGCGTGCTTGAAAGATGTAATCCCAGATATATGTCGACACGGTCGCTCGAGGACAACCACATAAGCACAAGAACGAGAAGGAAGTGCTCGTTGAAGTTTCAACACGATGCAGTGCACAAGCTGTCACTTGCCGAACCGAACGAAACAGGAAGAATTCCAGACTTATTTGACGAATCCCTTGTTGCCGATATGCGCGTAGGACTTTTTCAACACTGATAGGGTTGATGCACGTCGAATTCTTTGCTGAGTGACATCCTAATTAGACCGATAGGAAAGGCGGCAGATCGAAACCGGTAGGACGAACGAAGTCTGAACTGGAACGGACAACAAGCAGACAAATAAACAAGCGGCTGCCAGCGCGCACGCTTCCGGATCTCGGAGGCCATGCTGATCAACTTGTAGCGTTAGCAGCCTCAACAGTCGCGCGCGCCTGGTGCCCTCCTCCACTTGGCTGACATCACAGGGGTGACCAGGGAGGAGGGAGGGGCGTGGACAAGGCGCAGGACACCGGGACATCCCCGCTCCCTCTCCTCAGGCATTCCAGCACAACGTGTTTGCAGCCTCGTAAAGCAGGCGAATGGCGCGCATTTCAGCACGCTCGAACGCTGGAAATAGCGCCGGCCAGAAGCTCGGCTTGCGCCCGAGCGAAGTAAGCGCTCAGCGCGAGCTTATAGTTTGACTGTTTTACCGGCACGTGTGCTCTCACAATGCTTCGATTTCTTGCAGCCACAATCGCGTGCTACCTTCGCTGTGTCTTGATTGAGGTGAAACGGAGTCTAGAAGCTAGCACAGTTTTCCACGCAGTCGCGTCTTCTACGAGAGAGGTACGAGCTGAATAAGTAAACTAAGGCAACAAATAACGCCAAAGTTTTAAAAGTACTGTCAAAAATATCGGCTCGCAAACGTCTGGCGTTAACATAAACAAAATAAATTGTTTATTGGAGTTTTAGTATAAGTGAAAATCAGTGCAAATAAAATATTCATAAATTAGTTGTATACGTGGACGATTTCAAAGCGATGAACCGGCGCTCCAGGCCTTCCGGAAACATCCCAGGCAGCACAAAACGTCGTGGAAAGGTCGATAAAAAATCCCTGACGTCCGTGACGTCCCGCGTGACTTCGATCACGTGTTTCCGTAGTGAGGTGACGTCCTTATATAACGTTCCATTAGAGTCCAGTCAGTGACGTTGTGACGACGTCGTATTTCAACTCTAACATCGTCGACGTTCCTACGACGTCGATGCATGACGTTCAGGCAACGTACAACGCTCGCGTTTCTTTGACGTTGAAGTGAAGTTCATAAATGATGTTCCATTATAGTACCGACTGTGACGTGCTGGGGAAGTCATGTTTAAACTTCTACGTCGTCATCGTCGCCACGACCTCGAGACAAGACGTTTTAGCAGCGCCTAACACTTACGTTTCTTTGACCCTAAAATAAAGTGCATTAGTGACGTTACATTATTGTTCCGTCAGTGACGTTTCAGCGACGTTGCGTTCACACCTAATTGTCTTAACGTCATACAGGACGTACTGGCAACGTCGACCACTTATGTTTTGTTCAACTTTGAGGACATATTTAAAGTACGTTCCATTTTTTTCCTGTCATTGACGCCCTGGGGTGTCATGCCACAAATTTTGTTTTGTGTTTTCTTAGCTTTTCTAGCTCCATCTCCAGCCGTAGAATCACGTATAATACGCGTTGACTGTTAAAAGCTTAATTACACTGCTCAAGAGCCGCAAGCAAAACTTAATTTTTCAGAGATTGAGGAATTTATTTTGTTTATACATTATTTTATCTATTTCAAGAAACTAAGATACTATTATTTGCACATGGGGAAAAACTATTATCAAGGAATGTTGGGAATATCATTCCTCTTACATGCGCTTGTTGTACTTTTGGTTTGTTTAAAATATGGTTACGGTTTTAATATGCGAAGTCAAGCCCATGGAAGTGAAGCCCATGGCGTCTAGAACTGATCGAATTGTGCCATTCTTGTTTTTTGCACGCGTGTTGCCGTCTTTCTAGGGTCCTCGGACGCACCACAACCCCGTCGCCACATTATCCCCTCTCCAGGTGATTTCAGGCATGCATCATTTCCTAGGAGCATGCATACTCCTCCGCGACACCCTGGCATTGTTTTAAAGTTCGGCAATTTCTCTTTGTGTTTTGTTTCTTATGCTCACTTGCGCACAATTACTAAATTTGCATCAACATCACAGTTCATCCACAACACCAACTTCCAGCACATCAGCACATTAGCGCTTTCGGTAGATGGGTGCGCAGTCTTGTTACGTAACTGTCAAAACAGATATTGCTTTCTTTGGCGTACCCCAACGAAAATCGCACGCCGTAACGCACTATATTGGAGCACAATTTCACTGCACACTTGCGCATTTTCGAACACTACTCCGAAAAATAAAATGCCCGGCAATGACGAAGTACGGTACATACTGTCGACAGTTTGTGTAGATTGGCACTCATGATGCCAACTGTTGAATGGCCCAGATGACGGTCCAAAAAGCGTTCAAGTCCAGCCCGTACTTACGTGTCGGCAAAAAAACAAAACAAAACAAAAAAGCAGCCGGCGTTAACGCGGCGCGAGAGAGAGGGGAAAGGCAGGCAGACGACATGCCAGTGGCATCTTCAGAGAGCCCCATGCGATGCGTCGGGAAACTCGACAAGAAGAGGGCGAGAGTGAAAAGTGGGGGAAGATAGTGGCAACGAACAATCAACAAGCGTAAGTTCCGGGTGCACGTATTTTCTCAGTCGTTTCCAAATATTTCACTGTATTCTTTGTTGGCCCAGAGAGAACAGCTCTGGGTATAACCCGGTCCAGCTTTTTCCGAATGGCAGACACCGGCCGTCACGTCTACGAAGTCTACGAGGCAGGCTGCTATGTTTCCGTGGTTTTTTTCGAGTCTGCATACAGTGGAAGTGCTGCGATTGGATTTCTCTATAATGCTGTCCAGGTTGAGTCGCTCAAGTCGCCTCTATGAAGAAGTCGGTAATCGCCAAAAACGCGGTCGTGTTCAGTCACGGCTCGCGGACCTTTTTGAAGGCCATGACGGTTCACACGTTGAATTGTATTACTGTGCGGATCAAGGTGCCTGTGAGGATATGAATAACGCCTCCCAGAAAAGAAGGGGCAGTGCAGATAATGGCGCGTCAAGTCCATTCTCCGACCGATCAAGGCCCTTCAGACGCCTCCGACGATCCCAGTCAAGAACGCCCTGCGGACGGGATCCCACTTATGTGCGATGGGGTGGGTAAAGAGTACCAGCTATGTGCGATGGGGTGGGTAAAGCACGCGCGCCAGCGGATTAATCGGAAGCAGAACGAGGTAAGCGGTGGAACATTCCGCGGAGCTTGACATCGTCCCTTGTTTATTTCTTTACGTGATTTTGTTTGTTTTATATACTTCTGGCTGCCACATCCAGGGACGTCTTTTGGCGGCGCTCCACAATGCATCTCGAGTCTGAAAATGATAAAATAAACAGTTCTTACGAAACCTTTGTTTTAGTTACCTCCTTCGTACTTTCATGAGGGCAACTTGCCTTCACATTAATACAAACAGGACATCTTTTTAGTGTGTGTGTGTGGGGGGGGAGGGGGGGGTGGGAAGGGGGAGTGGTTAACACAACGTCTTCCCCACGACGCCTAGGGAACGTAATTTGGAACGGTTTCTCGCCGTTCAATGAACGTCGTTGGTAGTGCGGATGTCGTAAACCCACGTATCATAAACGTCGAGGGTGGACGCAACGGCCCACTGAGACGTGCATGTGACGTGTGAAAAACGCCATTGGGAATGTTTTCTCAACCTCTGTGCACCTTTTCTCGCGGACATTTAAAGGTTTCATCGACGTGATAGGAAGGTAACGTCCGGACCTTCGACGTTGTACGACGTCACTTTCTAGACGTCCTCGACGTTCTTTTGACGTTATCTTCACGTTTATGTGCTGCCTGGGATATATGCCGCCACGGCTGAAACAGGCGTGTTCAAGCCGCCGATTACTACGTTCAGTATCAAACGGGCTCCGCAGAGAAACTTGATTAAACCGGTAGAGTTTGCCGTTCACCGGTCAACCGTTTGTACAACATGAACACCCGTTTCAGCAAATGTGCGACAAGTTTGCCCAAATGAGTGGCCCATTTGCCCAGACTAGTGACCCGTTTGGCCAAAGGAGTGACGTGTTTTCCCAAATGGGTGACCGTTACGGCTGATACGGGTGACCCTTTTGAGCCATACGGGCGGCCACTTTGACAAACTGGTGACCGGTATTTATTTATTTATTGAAATTACCCGCATCACCTTGGAGGCATTATCGCAGGGAGAGGTCATCAAAAACATTTACGATGAAAATACGAAGGGAAACACATTTTCATTTCGCACGTCCCTTCTATTTCATTCCATTCTTATAGTTGCAACTTTTTATGCCTTGTCAACTTTTTCCTTGACGTAGAAAGGACATCAGATGTATTTTTTTGTTATTGATGCAAGTTTCACCATTATATAGTAAATAAAAAAGTCTTAATCTGTGGGGTCGTTCCTCTATCAACGCCCGATCGGGTCGTGCTTCGCCTGCTCTTCAGGAGGTTACTCGACACAGAGCGTGGCCAGAATCATTTACTTCGAGTCACGTCGCCGAAGAGCTCCAGTCCGTGGTCGCTGTCGTCCGTCCGGCCATGTTCCTCCCAGTCCCAGTCCAGAGCGCGCCTTTCATGATTTCAACCTCGGTCGATCACGTGTACCACCACGATCTGTTCACGTGCACCACTTCGCGTGACCCTCTTTTTCCGGGCGAGGCCCAGGCCGCGGCTCTTAGCCGAAGGCGACGTCTGCAGTCAGGCCGTGGCTCTTAGCCGAAGGCGATGGCTACGTTCAAGGCCACGGCCCCTTCCGGGCGGCGCTCAAGCCGCAGCTCCTAGCCGAAGGCCACGGCATCTAGCTGACAGGGCCCTTCGGCACGGGTGCCCGGGAGGCCCCGAAAAGGACCGTCAGTCAGGACGGCCGGAGGACCCGAAAAGTGGTGCCAGGCAGGACGGACGTTGGAAGGATTCGTACAAATCTTAAAATTTGTCGTCTCTATGGCTAAACTCTTACAGGTATGAACCCCTTTATTTTCCCATAGGCGCCAAATTATTTTATTCAGTGGGGACATCACAATCCCTACAGCAGATTGCACTGGCAGTCGTTGTGTCAGGGATGCAATTTAAATCTTAGAGTACACAAGAAAGTCATTCCAGTGGTTGCCCACACCCATTCGCATGACCTGGCCTTCATTTTACCGAAACTTTGCTTATTCCAGTCAAAAAATATCAAAGCGCTCGCCACTAGCTCCGAAACGTTTAGGAAACTCGACGTGAGTAACCTGAGGTTTCTCGATGGTGCAGCCTTTCTTCCCACCAGCTTGGACGCGCTGGATCAGGCCCTCTGTTCTAAAAAACTAGAAAACCTGTGCTGCCTAAACAGCTTTTTCCGCAGCAAGTCGAGCTTCTGGCCGCGGAAAGGCGTACTTTCCTACGACTACGTAACCAGTTTTAAGGCTTACCAGGAGCCCGAGCTACCACCGCGCGTGTCGTTTTACACCAAAGATTAACGACAGCCAAAGTTCAAAGGACTACCGTCACGCTCAAACCGCCTTTCAAATACTCAATTTCAAAAGCCTAGGATACTACAGTGACCGCTACCTGCCACTGTATTCTCGCCGACGTGTTCCAAAATTTTGGGAAACGGACCTTAGACACGTGTGAGATTAATCCGTTACACTACGTTTCCCTCCGCGCCCTCAGTCTCGCCTGCGCACTTAAACAGACTGGGGTGAAACTGGAGCTACTTGACGACGTGGATGCGTATCTCTTCACCGAAATGGGCCTGCGAGGAGGAACTGTTCAATGTGCCTTTCGTAACGCGAGGGGTAACGTGCTAGGAACCGCATGTTTCGGTCCCGACACGGAGGTTTTTTCACATTTTACACCTCGACGTGAACGGCCTGTACGCTTCCTTTGTGCGCCAACCCCCTTCTAAGCCGATTTTCGTTGGCTAGACCGCGAAGAAATTGACGTTCTCATATTTCATCAGGTTCCCGACGACGCGCCCGAGAATTACATTTTAGAGGTTGTGGCGGCACGAGCCCTTTGCCAAAACAACATTTGCCGGAGCTGCTGCAGGCCTCGCGGATCGACAAGTTGAAGACGAGAAAAAGGAGGGACCCGAGCTTGGTGGATGCGCGAGGATCGAAGGAACAGGCAGAAGACGCGAGCCCAATAAGAACGCAACGGTATGGTGGAGCGTTTTCACCGTCAGTTGAAGGCTGCTCTCAAGGCTCACCAACGACATGACTGGGTGGACGTGCTGCCTCTCGTGCTCCTCGGCATCCGCACGTCAGTCAAGAGTGGTATCGGGTGCAGCGTGGCTGGGTTGGTATATGGGACCACCCTTCGGCTCCCTGGTGAATTCTTTGCGTTAACTCCATCCGACACCTGTCAGGATCCCGCAAGCTTCGCCACCAAACTCCGAGAGGCCATGAAGCAGCTTCGCGTCACAGCTCCTCGCTTAAGCCGTGGCCAGTCCACTTTCATCAGCGACGAACTGGAAACTGGAACTCATGTTTTCTTGCGTCATGACGCCGTACCAAAACCTCTCCAACCACCCTACGACGGCCCGTACAAGGTAGTGCGGCGAGGGTCAAAAACAATTACATTGGATATCCGAGGACGGCAGGAGGTTGTTAGTTTGGATCGTGTGAAACCAGCTCATATGGACAGTGATTCACCAACTACACTTCCAAAGGTCACACCCCAACCAGAAACACCGTCTGGAACAATGCTGATCCCACCAGACCAACTACACCTTCCATCTCCTCCCGACCGATTGCACCACGACTCCTCGAATGCAAAACAATCGCATACACGAACACGTTCTGGGCGAAATGTGTATTTCCCAGCGTGTTTAGGCATCGCGGATGTTAAAACACAGGTGGCTAACCGTCGCTGTTCAGCTCCCACAAGATTCCATCAGCAAATCGCGTAATGGTCAAACGTTCGCCTCCTCACTGGAGGGGGAGTCTGTGGCGGCACGTGCCCTTTGCCAAAACAACATTCGCCGGAGCTCCAGCGGGCCTCGGGGATTGACAAGTTGACGACGAGAAAAAGGAGGGAACCGAGCTTGGTGGATGCGCGAGGATCGAAGGAACAGGCAGAAGACGCGAGCCCAATAGGAACGCAACAAGGTAAACCTTGACTGCCCTTAGGAGATTCACGATTCGCACGCGCACTTTCCCCTGTCTTCCGAAAAACGAGGAGTCCCGCTCGAATGGCTGCCACCCTATCAAAAAGCGGTGGTCCACAGTTTTCGCCTACCCGGGAGAGTCTGAACAAAAGCTGCTTCTAACCTTATTCCTGAAGCAGAATTACGTTATTCACTACCGCAATCTCAAGCTCCATCTGGAGTTGGGTTGAATACTAAAAGTCATTCATCGCGTTTTGCGGTATTCGCAAAGTGCATTCCTGGAAGATTTCTTCGACTTCAATCACAGGCTCCGAAAACAGGCGTCAAATGATTTTCCAAAAAGCTTATGTAAGCGCATTATGAATTTAATTTATGACACGACAATTGAAACTCCACGTCAGTACAATAACATCGCCATTAGCGTGAGCGAAGACGAAGTGTTGAAAAACCTGCAGAAGCCTAACCTTAAACAGCTTGCGTCAATCGGCCCGACCGTGGTCATGTTTCAGTTTTCTCAAAGAACCCTATGCTTGAACAAGCCCGTGTACGCTGGTTTCTCAATCCTAAAGATGTCCAAAATTGTCATGTACGAATTTACGTACAGGCAGGTCAGCCGCGTTTTCCCCGATGCTCATGAAGCGTATAGCAACACGGACTTGTTCATCGTCAGAGTCACCGACTCTGATGTAGACTTGAAGCTCACAACCCTTGGAAAAACTCACCTGGATACTCCTGGTTACCCAGCCGATCATTATTTGTTCTCTTCCGCAAACAGAATTAAACTAGGAGTGTTCAAAAACGACTTCCCACAAGATCTCATTCTTGGATTTTATTGTTTAAAACCAAAACTCTATTCGATTTATCTAGCCTGTCGAGAGCAGTGCGTGAGAGCGAAAGGAGTAAAAAATGCGAGTCCCGTAAGCTAACCTCTGAGCTCTACGTTCAAACTCTCGAGCAACAAACTCTGCACAAGATGAAGCAGCGGACTATCACTCGTAAGTTATGAGAAAAAAAAAAAACAGTGCCGTCGTGGAGAAAGTAGGACTGAACGCCTTTGACAACAAGCGCTTTATCGACGATGGCCGCGTTTCAACTCTTCCTTTCGGACATAGTAGACATTTGACACGCTCTACCTAAGGTGACGCAAGATGATGTACAACTTTCTGATTTTTATTTTATTTTTATTTCAGTCTAAGTGATGCATTCGTGTACAGAAGGTAAATAGTGTGTGAAGAACCATTTCATAACTTTCATATTGTGCGATGTTTTTTGTTGTTTTGTTTTTGTCGCAGAGTGTAAATATTTTTAGAAAGAGCCACTCATGTCCCGCGATTTGTTTCTTAAATATTTAAAAATATAGAGTGCTAGATGTATGGATATTGAATAGAAAAAAAATGTAACCTCGTTTTGAGCGTTTTTTTTTGTTATTTTTTCCAATCAGGTTACAAAGCGAAGTAGCAGGAGACCTTTAAAGCGAGAGAAGGAAATTCCTTCCCACGAGTACAGAAATCGGTCGGTCGTTCCGTCGGTAGTCGCTCGGGAAAACGTTTTAGACGCTCTCGTAGAGCGGTATGCCGCAGCACAGGAGTGAGCCGACGTATAGACAGTAGAGTTCACAGGTGTGTGACAGAGTTCCTTGAATTCTTTCCTTGGCATAGAAGAAACTGGATACGTTTCTAATGAAGTCGTGAGATTCCTCGTTAATAAGAATCATTCGGAAACTGTCAAAATAACTAATTGTGATGTCCTTTGGGCATACATAAAAAAAGAACCCAGTGTTCACCAAAAGAAGGCCCATCGGTGCCGTATTCACTACATAAAGACGGGTGAGGGCGTCTCTTGACCAGTCTCTTCGCACGCGAACGTTTCGCGAAACCAAGGACGGGTGCACTGATTTCCCGCGAACATTAGGTAAAATTCGCGTTCCTCCACTTCAACTGGCAAACTTGACGTTTCTCTCCTTGTCAATTTCCAAGACGTGAGCGTTTCTGACATAAAATGAATGTGATGGTTTTAGCGAGATCTTGCTTGAAAGTCAAAGTGAGTCTAACGTTTGCCGTGGAGATTTGTCACAGACTCTGCTCTTCCCTGTCCTAACTTAAAATGTAAATCAAAAAAATAATATTTTGAGAAGGCAGTTTAGAGTAGGGAAATCCATTTGATTGAGGCCGCTTTAGAAGGTAATGAAGGAGTTTATATACAGATCTTGAGCAAAAACAAACTTTTCCATCTGATGTCATTCACCCACGTCCAAGACTGCCGTTTTCAAGTTGAAGTGTTGGAACTTGAAGGGGCGGTGCCTGCGACTTTGTCTCTATCTTTACGAACGCGACGAGGAGCTTTGACGGCACCCAATGCCGATAGAGATCGTCGAGGACAATGTGCGACACACCGGGAGAAACGGTTCTGGTCTTGATCTATACGCCACGTAGTAGATAAGTCGCGGAAGAGGACTGCAGACGCCTTTCGAAGCCCACAAGCGGCGTCGGTGGCACTGGCACGCGTCGAATGTAGAGCACAATACGAGGAAGTTGGGCGATGTGTTTTTGAGGAACCGTCGAAGCGGCCAAGAGCCTACAATCTTCGGTATTGTGCGTCAGCACGATGCGAATATCCATCCCGTTCAAGAGACTTCCCCTGGTTACATATGTCCGTCATAATAGGACAAAAACGCTAAGCCGGTTGATGTCACCCAAGAGAACCCCACCAAAGTTTTTCGTTCACTTGTTCCCCGATTCCGGACTGGTGAAATGACCTACATTTTTCCAGTGCGCATCTAAGAAGACCGTCAAGTTCTCGTTAAGGTGTACAAGCAGTTGTTCATGAACGAGGTGTTTGTCGTGGACCGAATTCGACTAGGTGTGCCCAATACCTATCACCTGTCGATATTGTGAGAAAGGAGCCCGTTTCAATGTGTTTCTCTCCCAGAAAAGAAGGGCTGTATCATCGAGAATGTTTTGTAAAAACAATGCGCGCCTGATTTCTTGTACCTTGTAAAATGGAGAGTCTATAATTCCTCTCACAACAGTTGTGTTAGAGTAGGTAATTTTGAAAACGAAACAAAATATAAATATTTATGCGATCGTGTTGTTTACGCTGCATTGAGTCTTTTAAATAGACTCTGCAGATTAGTTTGAGACAGACACACAGAGGCAGCGTGTTTTATTACTCTTTATTCAAATGTCCAAGAGGCACAACGTTGCCTTGTGATCTAAATTGATCCAAGACATCGAATGTTTTCCTCCGACCAATCGTCTAATTTGATACACATTAAATAGACACCGACTGATATACATCGACTCTCTTATATTGCAGGGGTCTTCGCACTGCAGGTCATGTTTCCGCAAGACGTCTGAACGACAATGTCTTAACGTCTGCCTCGTTACGACATTGTTTTAGGCTGCGAATATGCTTTTTGGCCTAGTTTGCAGGTATACTAGTTTGCACGTACATGCACGTATTGCCAAAAAAAAGTCTGAACATCGATACACTTTGATGTCTTTCGACAAGCTTGTCTCGAGTGTGCAGTGACCGTACGGGTTTGCTTGAGACGTGTCAAATTCGAAGACAACAATGTGGATGATTGCATGGAAAAGCACGATGGCAGCTATTTGTTGCCTGACGATCGATCGTGTCAATTCCATAACTAAGGGGCGGAGTATTTACGGAGAAGATATATAGAAAGAAATGACTTACGCTGATTTGGTGTGGCGGTGCCTCACAAATTACGCGATTAATTAAGATACTCGCGACATCTTGTGGGAATATCACCTACCGCTTCACTCTGAACATGGCGACATCCAGCGGCCTGTCCCCACACTTTCCCACGATCCAAAGAGGTAGAGGGGCTTGGAGTACGCTGATTGGTGTGGCGGCGCCCTCAAGCTTCCCTTGTAGAAGTATCATCAACTATAATCTGAACATTACATCGCGTGACAGAGCGGCGAGCGCTCGCACATTCCATGATTGCACACGACGTCTAAGCGCGAAAGAGGCGAAAGTGGAAGAACCGAACGTCGCTGGTTCGACGGCTGCCCAGGGACAAGGGCTAGAGGTCCTTACGGAGGAATTAAAATTCGCAGATGTCACGTGCCAGGACGTCAACGACATTGGCGACCACCAACGGATCTATCCACTGAGTGATAATCGACTATCGTCCCATGATCGATCGTTGGTCGATAATAAATTTACTGAAAATCAAGAGTTGTTTTCCTATATCAGAAACAGATGTTTCTGATATCTGAATAGGTTTGGATAAGATTAGTTAATTCGTCGCGCGTCGCCAACGCCCTGTGGGTGTGCCATCGATGTGGGTGATCGCTGTGGGCGTGGCCATCGATGCCCACAGCCTGTCGCTGGGATCGGAGAGGGGGAAGAAGCCCGCCCTCCTGGGCTGTGATTGGTCGGATCGAGTTTGGCCTGCCCTTCTGCGATGTGATGGGTCCATGTGCGAATCCGTACACATTTTCGATATCCAGATATGCGGTTTGTGAAATCGATCCTATCTACGACTTGTTTCCGATATCCGGGAATCTAGATTCTGACATCGATACTTCTATTGTGCGAATTCGTACACTTTATCTACTACTTACGGGCGGACTTTTGCGATGGCCCAGACGATGGCAAGACATTCCTACTCGGTCGTGGAGTAATTTCGTTCCGCGTTCGACAACGTCCGACTAGCGTAGTCAGACGTTGGCGATCACGCGCTCTGTACCCTGCTGTTCGTTGGACCGGTACCACGCCCAGTCCTTGATTGCTGGCGTCCGTGGAAACATCTCTATCGGCTGATTGGTTGAAGTGGTCAAGAATCGAATGCGACTGGAGTCGTCGCTTCAGCTCGTCAAAGGCCTCGTGTGTTTCTTCTTTTGATTCGAAATTTACTGCGCCTTTAGTGAGGTGCTTGAGCGGCGTAGAAAGCTTAGCGAAATTCCTAACGAACCGCCTGTAGTACGCCCGAAGTCCAAGGAATCTTCGGACGGCCTTCTAACCGTTGGGCAGTGGAAATGCCACTACTGCGCGAGTCTTTTTAAGGTCAGGACGAACACAATCGTTGCTCACAACGTGACCTAGATTGTGAAAATAAAAAAAGCTTTTCTCGATCATCTTGAGGCGCGGCAGCAAGTACATCGGTTAAGCATGCCGATGTGTGTACCACCTACTCATGGAACATAACCTGGAAACTTCAAGGACCTCCAATGCGTCATTACACCTCATCGTTGTTCATTGGCCAATGTGTGATGGCTGAACACCTTGCATTCGCGGTACCATAAATTGGGAATGAAATCATCGAGTCATTTGTTATGGCTGCCATGTGCTAGACTATTTCCGATCATAAAATCCTGGTGCAGACAGTTGCGTTTGACTGCGTTTGACCGAGTTGCGGCGGCGAGAAACCAGGACATTCCTGCTGCTTATATCGCGTGCCAAGATGATCCCTTGAATCGGATTCCACACTTCATACGAGGCACAGATGTGCCGGTGAATCGCTTTCGGTTCTCGTCGCAACGCAGTCAAACGCACTCAAATGCAAGTCTCTGAACCGGCCCTAACTCTCACTGACAATAACTGGCGAGTTTCATCAACTTCAAATTTTCACTGCTTCAGAAACCGACGTGACGCTGTTTTTAAGCTCTGGTTTTTTCAAGCAGAAACCTTATTTATTTATTTTTATACCTTTTCTTCCCGCCTGACATCTTCTTTTCCTTCAACCAATGTTTTCCCTCTCCTTTCAAGATTTGTACATGCTTTCGGGGGCGGTTCTCTTTCATTCTTGTTGTTGCTAGCTGAAGGATGCCATGTTCTGTGATCCGCGTCCTATTTGTTTATCCTTTTGTATAGAAAATTTAAACTGGCCAACACGCTCCGCGTTTAATTAATTCAACATGCACTTCATGTGACAGTAAAGTGTCGCTTCACGCGTTTTGATGTATCCTGTTTGGAGACCCCTTCACTGTATCTTCAAAGGTGGAGCGCAGAATCCATATGCTTACGATGTATTTCGATTGCCTTTTGTGAAACATGTCAAAGACAGCTATGAGTGTTATTATAAAATTTTTTTACGATTTGGGGTAGATACTATGCGGCATCTCGCACAAAAACTGCGGACGCAATCATACTTTTTTTTAAATATCATGGCTATTGTTGTTCTTGCCAGACCCATCAGGCCGTTCTGATCTGCCAACAGTTGACATAAAGCGAACACACCTCACTGGAGTATTCGCTGCACTGCCTCGTGTGTTGGTGGCAACCTGGACATTTTTAGATAAGATTGAACAACCATGTCCGGTGGCCATTTTTAACTTTGATGAAAAAAAAATGTTTGTTGTCTCCGTGGCCTGAAGAATAAAACCAACCCCTGTTTTAGAAAAAAAAATAGTCATGGCGAAAAAAAAATTGTAACCACCCTTTCAGTCACGTCTGCATTTTACGTATATTGTGATGCTACAATTTCGGGAGGCTTTTAAAAAAACTGTTGTGGCTACAAGTCTAGAAATATTAGTTGACAAATTAGGCATAGGAAGGAGTGACAAAACGTTATAATCACCAACTATAGGGATGTTATTTTGAGAAAAAATATCGCGAATACGGTAAATTGCGGAATAGTCCTGTGAAATAAAAAATAACTCCGTATGTATAAAAGCTAAGGTATTCAATGTTTGCCAGAGTGTTCCCCTGTATATAGTTCATCTGTGCAAGAAATATTGCTGTTCTGGTTATTGGCATAAATTCACACGAATTGCTCACACAGGGGGATTTAATAATTAAATATGCATTATTTTGAAAAAAACATTTAAAAAAGGACAGTTTTAATATGCATTGAACTCTCCGAAATTAACGCTTATAATATCTACTAGCAGAATCTGCAAAAACACATTGTGGATTTAAAGTTATAAAGCGAAAATATGACCAAAGTTGACGCTAATGTGGTTGTCATTAATGGGGCCGTGCACATATCCATTCCTCACACTTTTATTATTTTTAAAAAAGAGCAAAAATGCTACGGGGGTGGTCAGGAAAAGACAAACTGCCAGCCCAGAGGTGGACGGTAGCTTTGAAGGGTGTGGAAGCCCATCGTGTTCCTTCCCACCGCATCGTGGGCTGTTGACGTCATTTGGCGATAACACCGAAGACGCGTTGCCGAAGTGGACAATCTCGTGGCCACAGCGGCGCTGCCTAAGGATGACGAAGCTACAAAAGGGACGGAGAGACGACGGTTACGGCTCTCGGCTGCACGGAACGAGCGAGAACGACTGCCTGACCTCTTGGGCGCGGGGCTTCGATTGCCGCCGCAAGCCGGTGACCTTACCGGAACCCCTGGATGACGGTGCCCGTCCAAACCAACGCGGCCACTTGCCCGGAATGACAGCTTCCCATGGACGACGTTTTCGCGCTGCCCGCCGACTGTCCGGACATTGACATGAGGCTTGCCTCGTAAACATTGTTGGGTTAATCAACAGTTAACCCAAAGCGTGTGTCGTGACCACCCCAGGAAGGGGCGTTAAAGTACCGCCCACGAAGGAAAATTCTTAATGCATTTTCGCACAGCCAACTCAAAAATGTCCATGGGCCGGAGTGATGGAGCAGCGCCACCCTGTAACCTGCTTCGCGGTGCCTGTTTCAACAGCCGGCATGTAGCGTCTACGTCTACGCGACGCAAAGGAAGCAACCGGAGCAGCTTTGCAAACACATCAGCCGACACTCTTGGCGGTAACATCATATAGGAGGTAGGGCGCGACAGAGCCTGAACATGCGCCGCCTGTGAGCGCCAATAGATCTGCCGCAGTGACAAACAGCACAACGCAAAAAATAATATATATATATATATATATATATATATATATATATATATATATATATATATATATATATGTGCGTGTGTGTGTGGGTGATTTTATCTCAACTGAGGCACAAATTTCGGGTAGGATTTTTAATTTTTTAGAAAAAAAAATAGATGTTATCGGGCAATTCCCACAATAAAAGAAGACGCAAAAGGCAAATTCATGAATTTTTGTTCTCATGTTATTGAAACGTTGAAGCGGCCAAGTTTGAAACTGTGATTTTTCTAGCTTATCGGGGGTGCCATATTTCACTCCATCCCTTTTCTTACTTTTTACTCTACATCAATATAACTTTTTGGAACACTCTCGGCATATGCATTTTATGCTAATTTAGCGTCTAGGCTATAACATACTTAGTGTATTTTTTTTTATTTGTCAAACCTCCTCTCTGCGACGATATTCGACGACCATCAGCAAGCTGTGCTGTCTGACCTAATCGACATATTTTTTTATGATCTTTACAGCGCCGTAATGTTCCAATTAAGCTCTTTCTTTTCAGTATAATTTCGATATTGTGAAATAAATGTATAATGCGTTACATGTGTCTGAAAACGAATATTTCGAAAAACTAGCAAGTTTGCAGCCGATGTTTAAAAAAAAAACCTTTTATTTCTTTTATTTTTATTCCGAGTTAGGTAATATCGTAGTCTATCAGGAACTACCAGCAGAAATTGCAATATATTGTTTGTATGACCGCTATTAAGACTCGAATCTCGTGCCATGAGCGTTTTGGACGGGACCTCGCACAGGCGCTCTGCTGAGCAGAATTTTGGCCTATGTAAAGTTTTCTGCTTATTGTTAGTAGTTACCTATATATCCAACCCTAAACAATAATGAAATTTGGAGTAGTGCACTTAAAAAAAGTTAATTAGATGTCCGTATCCACAAGTCCGGGCACAGCGCTTACTTCTCCCAATACAGGGGAATACAGATCGTTAGAGAATTCGACTGGGGCATTTCGCTTTCGGCTTTGAGTTTGAAATACCGAACTTGATTTGTAATTGTCATATTTTCTTATGTCAAACAGATATGCAGTGCATATACATATGGGTGGTTTCATCTCAACTCAAACACAAATTCGGGGTCGACTTTTTTTTTTTTTTTTTTGACCGATAAAATAATTTTTTTGCGGAAATCCCTTTTGTCACAGGGAGTGCAAACCGCAAGTTTGGCCGATATTGTTCTTCTCAAGTTATGGACACTTTAAGCAGCCGAGGCGCGAACTGACCTTTCTCTCGACTGTCGGAAGTGTCATGTTTCACTCCTTTCCAGTTTTTGCCCCTTTTTGGTAGTGCAGTGTAACGTTTTTGGGCTACTCTCATAGCAGGGATTATTTATAGTCAATTATTTGATTGTGATTGTGTCCCTTTGACAATATTTGCCAAAGTTTAACCAGCTCTTTCGTGTGACCTATTTGAGATATCATAAAATATTTAGTTATTTCAGAAAGCTAAGAGTACACTCTTTCTCTCTATAACAATTTCAACGTTGTGTGTAAAAGAGAAAGGGCAGTGTATTTTTGTAAAGCTAGGACTATTTAAAAATATTGGCAAATTTGAGGTCAATTTTCTAAAAAATAAAACACCTTTTATATGGCTGATTTTTTCTGTACCTAGATATTGCAGTGCTTTATAAGTTAATGTATATATTAAATGTAGAATTTTGTTTTGATGGCAGCTATAAGAACTTGAAATTTGATTTTGTTTAACTATTTTATTCGTAGATCACCTTACCCGCAACAATACACTAATTGAAAAAAGGCGCCTCTTATTTTTTTAATAGATACCTGTGAACACACTTATTCTCTGATATATATTTTAGCACGATTATTTATATGAACTGTATTTTAGAAAGTTGGACAATGTGACGTTCTTGGACGATATTTGTGAAGGATTAGGAGGTCTCCCGTGTGACCTTTATGAGGTGTCTTAACATATTTAGTATATTCAAAAAGCTTAGAGTATGCCCCTGGGTCATTCTATGACAAAGGAGACGGCAATTTTCGTCATATTTTGGATATGCTTGAAAAAAAATAATTGAATAAAGCCACATTTGAATGTAAGCATGGCTAAGTTTGAGGGCTGAATTATGTTTAATTTTGCTGACGTCATGCTCCCAAGTGCAGGGAATTTGAGAAAACCTCCTGTGTTTCAAACAATTGCTGAAAAAAAGCTATTCTTACCACACAATTTTAGGGTTGCATGCAATCGAGCATAAATATATTCTATCTTACCTTGAAAGGAAAACACCTTACGCCGCCATTTTGGTTCCAGACAGGCACTCCAAACCAAAGCAAATTTTTACGATTTCTTGATTTTTTTAGTCAACTTAAAATTAAAATTTGACTAATAAACTTTTTTTAATTATTTTTATAAACCTTATAATCGACCATATTGCATTGCAACAGTAAAAATTATTCGGACGGTTTTTAATTAAATGGTGAATATGACGCTTTTTTCGAAAACGGCCCAATGGAGGGTAAAAAAAAAACACGTGGGAAACAGTGCTCGCATTTTCTGAAATGGCCAAAAGTTTAATCGACCCCATCTGTTCAACATATAAAAAAATTGGAAAAGTACTATGTGTTATTTTGGAGAAATTATTTTTTTTAAATATGAGGCAGAACAGCATCACCTCCAGGCGTCCACCTCGTCGGGAACGCACGTTGTCGAGTGAAACACTGCACGGGGTACCTAATTTCGCTCATTATATTTGTATAGCTAAAGCTGAGGATCTTGACATTATCAGGAATGTAGTTAGTGTGACTAGAGAGTGCATATTTGTTTTTGCTCTAAACTATATGTACGGGTGCGCGTGCAAGTTGAATAGCGACAACTCGAAATATTGTTTGGGGTACTTTTTATCAAAGCCGAAACAAAGCATATTTGCAGCTCACCGACGTTTTGTTTCTTCTTATGTAGATAAATATAAAATATAGTCAAGAAATACTATATCACATTTAGAATGTCAGTGTTTCATTACCTTTCAGTTCATGTCATAGGCTATAACACTGCGCACGTCTGGAACGTCACCGGTGTGATCCGTCTGCTGCGATGTCTTAAATTCGCATGGAAAACTCTTCTTGCGCGATGGACGTGGGTGTTATTTTAGCTACCACTTAATATTATTCTTTTGGCACGCTAATTTGACGGCTTTAAGTTTGCTTTACATGTGCTCAGGTGACGGGAGACAAAGCCGTTGTCTGCTATCCGAGTTTGTGAATGCAGCCGGTTCGTCAGAATTGTTAGCAGACGGCGCCTCTTCACTTTTTGGTCATACTGCGTTTGCTTGTAAAAAATGAAATGTTGAACGCTGGAGATCGTCAAAGATGCCGAGCGATAACGGTGATTTTTCTCCTCTTCAACGAAAATATATTGGGGTGCAAATACATAGTGCAACTGAAAAACAGAGAGTGGAAAATTAAAATAAGCAGAACATTAAGAGTGGATATTCAGGCCAACGGCTATTCGAAGGTTATAACACAACAGAAGCATGTTGCGTGTTTACCACTTGTAAAATATGTCTTCCCTATATTAAAAAACATTTGTGTTGTGCTCCTATCGAAAGCCCCTAAATATGAGTATTCGCTTGCCCTTTCTGGTATATTGATATCTTATCTGAGGGACATCTGTATATAGTATTTCTGAACTATATATTACACACATGTACATAGGAAAAAAAGAAATGTCTATGAACTACAAATGTGCTTTGTTTCGGCTTTGTTAAAAAGTATCCCAAACAGTATTCGAGTTGTCGCTATTCAACTTGCAAGCGCACCCAAACATATTGTTTAGAACAAAAAAAAGTATCCCCTTCCTAGACACTATAAATAGACATGTCATAATGTCAAGATTTTTAGCGTTAGCTATACAAATATAGTTAACGAAATTAAGTTCCCCGTGCAGTGTTTCGCTCGACCGTACCAGAGGACGGCGTGCGTTGCCGACGAGGTGGACACCTAGAAGCGATGTTGTTCTGCCTCATATTTAAAAAAATAATTTTTCCAAAATATCGAAAAGTACTTTTCTATTTTTTTCATATGTTGAACAAAGGGGGTTGTTAACCTTTCGGCTATATCAGAAAATGCGAGCACCGTTGCCCACATGGCTTTTTTTACCCTCTATACGGCCGATATTGAAAAAAGTGACATATTCACCATTTATTTAAGAACTGTCCAAATAATTTTCTTTTAATTGTAATGAAACCTAGTCGAGTATAATGTTCAGAAAAATAAGTGAAAAAGTTTTTTAGTCAAACTTGAGTTTCAAGTCAACTAAAAAAAATCAAGAAATCTTAAAAATTTGCTTCGGTTTGGAGTGCCTGTCTAGACCCAAAATGGCGGCAAAATGTGTTTTCCTTTTAAGGTAAGATAGAATATAATTTTGATCGATTGCATGCAAACTTAAAATTACGTTGTAAAAACAGCTTTTTTCAGCAATTTTTTGAAATACAGAAGGTTTTCTTTGATTCCCTGCACTTTCGAGCATGACGTCAGCAAAAATAAACGTAATTCAGCCCTCGAACTTAACCACCCCTACTTTCAAACGTGTCTTTATTCATATTATTTTTTTCAAGCATATCCAAAATATTATGAAAATTGCCGTCTCCTTTGGCATGGAATGACCCTCCTAATGATAACAAATTTGATGTTTTGTGTAAAAGAGAAGGGACAGTATTTCTTTCGTGAAGCAAGGACTATTTTTAAAAAAATGTGCGCATTGGAGGTCGATTTTCTCAAAAGCCTACCTTTTCTTTTGGCTAATTGTTTTTTACAGCTAACTATTGGAGTGCTTTATGAAATAAAATAAACAGAAAATGTAATATTTTTTTGTATGGCGGCTATGAAAGCTTGTTTTGTTTTTTTCCACTTGTCGCCCAGTAATACAAGTGACTCACAAGAATACACAAAATCATATTTAATGCCTCTTAAATTTTTAGCAACTACCTGTAAATTCCTTTAATAAAAGAAGATGCAAACGCGAGTTATGCTAATAAAGCGTCTAGGTCATAATATGTTTAATGATTCTTTTTAATTGTCGGACCTATTTTTTCCAGCAATATTTGACAAAGTTCAGCAAGCTGTGCTGTGACCTAATCAGTATATTTTTATTACCTTTATATCACCGTAAATCTCCAATTAAGCTTTCTTTTACTACATTTTAAATATATCGCGCTAATTATATAACGCGGAACATTTGTCAGAAAAATGAATATTGAGAAAGACTTGCAAGCTTGAAGTCGATTTTCTAAAAAAAAACACGTTTCATTTCTTTAATTTTTTATTTACAGTTATGTAATATAGTAGTCTGTCAGGAACTACCAACAGAAACTGAAATATATTTTTTGCTTGGCCGCTATATAGACTCGAATCTTGTGCTGTGAGAGTTTTGAACGGGACTTCGCATAGACGCTCAGCTGAGCAGAATTTTGACCTATGTAAGGTTTTCTATTTAATGTTAGTACTTACCTCGATATCTGAGCGTAAAAGCGAGTAAAGCAACGATATTTATCCTAACAATATATATTTACTTGGCACTGGCGTGATTTGCAAGGTGCGTGAGCTTCGCCGTATGTATTGACAGAGAAGATACCTATACCATCTAGACTCCCGGACAAACTTAACTCAAGAGGAAAGCGTCTAAGTAACCCGGCATGAATCACTGAAAATGTAAATTAAACCTAAACACATGACTAACACATTTGAAGCCTTACACGCTACGAAACGCTCGTTATTTCACGAAATAGGCCGTACGTGCACAAGATAAACCGTACATTCTAAGCGTCAGATACTAAATCGTACACATGTAAATGCAGTGCATATCTGTTTGACATAAGAAAATATGACGATTAGATATCAAGTTCGGCATTTCAAACCCAAAACCGAAAGCAAAGGCCCGAGAGAAATTTCCAAACGATCTGCATCTCCCCGTACTGAAAGGAAGTAAGCGCAGGGCCCGAACTTGTGGACACGGACTGCTCAGTAACTTTTTTTTTTTAAATACACTCCTCAAACTTTTTTTTGTGTTTATGGTTGGATATTGAGGTAACTGCTAACGATAAGTAAAAAAAACCTTACATAGGCCAAAATTCTGCTTAGCAGAGCGCCTGAGCGAAGTCGCGTTCAAAACGCTCATAACACGAGGTTCGAGTTATGATAGCGGTCATACAAAAAATATATTACAATTACTGCTGGTAGCTTCTGATAGAATACGATATTACCTAACTACGAATAAAAAATAAAACAAAAAGGTGGGATTTTTTTTTTTAAAAATCCACTCCAAACTTGCTAGTTTTTCAAAATATCAGTTCTTCAGGCACATGTAGCGCATTATATATGTTATGCACAATATTGAAATTATACTCAAAAGAAAGAACTTAATTGGAAAGTTACGGTGATTTAAAGATCGTAAAATATGTTGATTAGGCAATACAGCACAGCTTGCTGAACTTTGTCAACTATCATCGCAGAGAGGCGGTTTGACAAATAAAAACAAATACATTAATAATATTATGACCTACACGCTTAATTAGCATAAAAAAGCATATGTCGAGAGTGCTCCGTAAAAGTTTTCTTGATGTAGCGTTAAACGTACGGTAAAGAGATGGAGTGAGATATGGCACCGCCGATAAGCTGGGAAAACGACAGTTTCCATCTTGGCCTCTTCAACGGTCCATGACTTGAGAAAACTAAATCCGACGAACTTGTCGATTGCCTCTTCTTTTATTATAGGAACTTCACGATAAAATTATAAAAAAGAAATTAAAGATAGGACACAAAATTTGTGCCTGAGCTGAGATGAAACCACCCATATATATAATAAAAAAAGGAATGCAATTGAATTAGATTGTCTGTAACTTCATTTATAGGACGACGGCTTTGTGAATCATGAAATCCATTTTGGGTATTCTCATATGACCTAGGTCATTGATGATGCAGCAAGCCACTTTAAGAACAAATGCCAACTTCACGAGCTCCAGACCAACAAGTACACACCAGAAAAGTGTGTTTTTTCTTAACTAGACATGGCTAGAGTGCCTGCAACAGAATCAGGGGTCGTGTCAAGCACCAAGCAACGTTTACAACCTGCGAAGCCCACCACGTTGGTGATCAAGTCGGCGTCAGAGAGGGTTGTCCAATGAACACTAAACTGCCCGAACGTGAAACTAATCCACCCCCCGAAAGCTGATGTCAAAGCCTCCAGGGATATGAAAGCAAAGGAGTGGGACTCTGTTTTTGTTGTGCGTGGAATTCACTCCTGTCCCTTGACACAATGTTCGCAGTCCGGCACTTCTCAACCTCAGCTCTTTGTAGCAAGAACAGTCGAAGCAGAAAAGATACATCTATGAAAGGAAAGCATCCTATGGCTGCGAAAGGCAGATCGAGGTCGCGCGCTTGCTATGCCACTGAGAAGAAACGAACAGTGATCGGTTCCGGCAAAACGAAGAACAAAAAAAGAAGTGTTTCTCCTCGGAGTGCAAGGAGAGCGCCGTGACTAACTCAGGCCAGCGCCTGACAGAAAGAAGGCACGCGAGAAGCGCCGAATACGCGCACAGGATCTTGATTCATTAATCTCGTTTCTATATGACCACTTCAAACATGTGTTCTTTCTTATCACTATTTCTTATCACTGATCTCAGAAATGTGTAGTTAAATTGTTGACTTGTGCTTCAAAATTTCCTGTAATCTTTCGTATGAGTTCTTATTTTTCACAAACTCCTGTCACTGTGCTTCCTGTTCACAGGCTTTCTGACTTTTTCGACCCCTTATTTGCCCTTGTTTGATATCGGCAATGTCATATCTTTTCTACTCCCATTAGGGCAATTCTGTATATTTAACGTTCTATAAATAAAATAACAAAAAAAATATTGCAAATTGTTTTTGAATGGCCTGATAGGAAAGATTATGAGCCTTAATCAGTAAAAACTAATAAATAAATGATATGGCCTTCATTTTAAAATTGCTATCCAATTATTGCAAAATCGGTAACCCGTCTACATTTGAGTGGTTTTTTTATAGAAATGTTATCGTTTTCAATTTAAATGGTAATTTATGCGAATATTGAACAAACGCGCCCAAACAATCTGAAGAAATTTCAGTTTCCAGAGTTTTAAGATCCGGATCCATAGAGATCTGAATTGCTTTGTTATCAATAATACATGTGTAGCTCCTTTTATTTTATGTACAGTCTCTGCAACAAAAAAGAGAAAATTAAACCTAATCGACAAGAGTTTCTCTTTTATAAATATCCAAATTGTCCAAAGGTGCGGTTTTACGCTAGTCGCAAAAAACGTGCGCGTATAGCCACAGCGACCTTGTGATTTTTGTAACTCAAGAGAAATCTGATTTTGCGCAAAAAAGTTCGAGCATAGTTTTTTCGGGGGCACAGCGAGTAAAATATATGTTTTGCTAAAAAAAAGAAAGTGTGAATCGAACATTGTCTTTTGATCCTATTTGAAAACGACGAATACAGACAATCTCCGTCAATCGGAATTATTCTTTTTTTTAAGTATCTTTATTGTCAAATCGTTCTGCGGCCCTCAACGGCGGAGGATGTATTGGTGCTCACAGGCGACGCAAGTTCAGATTCTGCCGTGCCCTATCTCCTTTATTATGTTACCTCCAAGGTCGTAGGATGATCTGTTTGCAAAGTCGCTCCGGTTGCTTCCTTAACGCCCCGTAGACGGGGACGCTACATGCCATCTGTTGAAACCGGTGCGGCGAAACATGGTGCAGGGTGGCACCTCTCAATCGCTACAGCCCATGGGCATTTTCGGGTCGGTTGTACGAAAATGTATTAGTAATTTTCCCTTCAAAACTACCATCCATTTCCGTGCTATGAATATGTCTTTTTCTGACCAGCCCGTAGCTTTTTTATGCTTTTTAATAAAAATCAAACTGCGAAGGACGGGTGTGCGCACGTCGATATTTATGGCAACCGCGTTAGCGTCAATTTGACCGTATTTCTCGCTTTATGACCTCAAAGCTACACAATATTGCATTATGTCTTTGCACACTCTGTTAGTACGTTTCATAAACGTTAGTTGCTGAGAGTTTAAAGAACATTAAAAATGGCCATTTTGAAAATGATTTTCAAAATAATGCCTATTTACTTATATTTCCCTTAGTGAGAAATTCTCGTAAATACTCCCGCTAACAAGGACAACATTATTTTATGCAAATATGAACTATATACAGGGAAACACACTGGCAAAGTTTGAAGACCTTAGCTTTTATAGATTCGGAGAAAAATATTCTTTAATCCAGAGCGTTATTGCGCATTGTGCCGTGTTTGCGATTTCGTTTCCCAAAATAACGCACCTAATACTTGGTGATTAATACTTCCTGTTAATCCTTTATGTGCCTAATTTGCCAAAAAATGTGTCTAGGCCTGTAGCCAGTACTGTTTTTCTGGGGGAAGCCGCTCGAAATGCCAACATGGCGCGATACACAAAATGCGGACGTTACTAAAAGGGGGCTTAATTTTTTTTTTTTTTTTTTTGCAAGGACATTTTTTTAGACAATGATTGGTTTTATTTTTTGAACATGGAGCTAGAAAATTTTTTTTTTCGTCAACATTAAAGATGTTTAATGGCATGGTTGTTCGATATTATCTGAAAACGCCCTTCGAGTTTCGTGGATAGCACCTGTCGCAGCGCAAGCAGTTGGTTGCCTTGAGTGGCGAAAGTTCTGGCATAATAGATGTTTACTCAGGGGTGCCACAGGGATAGGTTTTGGGTCCGTTACTTTTCTTGGTTTATATTAATGATGTGGCGCTGTGCGTGTAGCCAGCTGTTAAAGTGAGGTTCTTTGCAGATGACTGCGTTGTTTATACCACGGTAACCGTGGCAGACAACCAGGACATTCTTAACTTATCTTTGCAGAATATACATAGTTCTTGTGAGAAATGGGAGATGCACATAAACTACGTGAATATAACCGCCATCACTATTAGAAGTGAGAAAACGACTCGGGATCAGTTAAGAATACCGTCATTCAGATGTTCAACGACGTTGTGTACTTAGGGGCTAAGATTATACATAACCTCAGCAGGAACACCCACATAACAAATGTTTGTAATAGTGCCTTTCGCAAACTAGGGTTTCTGAGAAGAAAATTGAGGAACTTTACTCTGGAGACCGATCTTCCGGCATATTAGTCACTTGTCAAACAGGTACTCAAATATGGCAACATTGTGTGAAGCCCCCCTCTCCACCCCCCCCTCCCCCCTCCCCCCTCGGACGTTGCCCCCCCGCCCCTTCCCCCCCCCCCCCCCCCCCTCAGGGTACCTCACTGTCAGGATGAAGAGGGTTCAGAGTTTTGCGACGAAGTTGAGCTTTTCTAATTATTCCCGGTGATATAGCTTCAACTATAAGCTGACAGATGCAGCATTAGTGTCTCTCGAAGCCAAAAGGTCAGTGTCCACGCCTCCGATTTTTGTACTCACTTTACCATGGTAAACTAATATAACTCGTGAAGACTATCTAACACCTTCCTTTCATTGTTCTAGGAGAACACATCACGACAAGGCAGCTAGACCTTATCGAAGTAATATTAATGCGTTTAAGTACTCTTTACTTCCGCGTGCAAAAAAAGGAGTTAAACCAGCTACAGTAGTTGGTAGTTAATAGCGCATCTGTCAAGTCGATTGTAGAAAGCCTCACTTCAACACATTAAATGCGAACTGTTACCCCTATGCGCGCCTGGAAAACTCGTTAATCCCCTGAATTTGTTGTATACTTTTAATGGTCATTGTGAAGCAGCCTTTAACCAGATGAAAAATATCTGTACAATTGATGTGTTCGTGTGTCTCATATACATGCACGTAACCCCACACGTGTTGGGATATTGAATTATTCAGAGTATTAATGAATAAATTTATGTATATAAAAATAACACGTAGTCTGCTGCGCACACAAAACGTCTGGTGTAAACACCAGGTCACCAAGAAAGTATATCACGCTGGCCTGGTCTTACACTAGGCTATGTAGTGTGTCATCCACTCTGTTTGGTGGGCACACCAAGCTAGTGTGATGTTGACTTCAGCATGTCTGGTGTTCGCACCACATGGTCTTGTGTTACGCCAGGTTTTTATGGTGAATTTTATATTAAGAAAAACAATCGGTTTTCGGGTTATTGGTATGAACTCAATCCACTGTGTTCGGGTGTAATCCCAGTCTACTCTGCATGCATTATATAATTTCTACATCAAAATATTTATTTTCAATGTGACAGCCAGCACATTCTGCAAGAGCGAAAACCCTTGCATTTTTTAAAGGCTCAGCTGTTTATTGAGTCAGTCGTCCTGGTGCCCGAACATCTTGCATCATAGTTGGCATGGTATCTGAATCCGCCGAAGTCCGATATTTTTTTATGAATTCGTTACCTCTAGCTTTGTATGGCCGAAGCCTCAACACAATGCCCGCAGTCTAGAAAAACTTTTCTAGACTGAAATTGGCTGGCTTCCCGTGTTCGGTCTTGGTTTCTGTGGCGGAGACCACCCAACAAAAAATAAAGGATTTGAAAAGAAAGGTCCCAACGAGGCAGAGAACAAAAAGACCAGAAGTCATTCCGTACATCCACAAGGTTGCCCACAATCAGAAGAAAGTTGCAAGCAAGTACGATGTTCCCGTTGCATTCTCTGCCCCAAAGAAGTTGGTTGGGTTGTGCGCCCGCATCTCTGATGAGAAGGCAAAAGCACCGTGTGATAAGAAACACGTCACCCCTTACGTGGACTGCACAGTGGGTGTGGTCTACGAAATCCCGCTGAGTTGTGGAAAGGTATACATTGGCCAGACGGGGCGGTGCACCAATGACAGAGCACGGGAGCGCGCATTATCAGTAAAAAATAAATATGGCTCGCATTTGCCAATGCACTGCAACACGTGTGGCTCTGTTCCGCGACTTCAGCAGATACGAATACTAGAAAGAAGCCAAGAGACGGTTGCTCGAGAGCTATCGGAAGCTTTCTTTATCAAAAAAGTGGGACGGCATGTGTCAGCGACACTTCTATTGTTCTTCATTTTAATGAATTTCAGTTTTTGAGCGATCGGGTGAAAAATTAATCAACTTTTACGTGGTGCTGCTTTGCTTTTTGCGTGTATATATGTGTTAAATTTTCCTGAATAAAACTAGTCGAAAGTTAGCGCCTGTCCTGTATACTTCTTGTCCTTGTCTTTCTGTTGCGCTTTTTTATATGTTTTACTGTTATCGATGTGTTGAAGTCAGCGCGTGCCGTGTGCTTTGCCAACCCCAACCAGGTGCTATAACGAAGCTTGACAGCATATAATCTACTCCAGATGACGTGGTCACTGGCTATGGCTGCTAGTTGGAAAGAGAATGCTCCTTGCTTTTCCGAATAATTTTTTTTCTACCCCGGCCCCTCTGTGCTCAAAAACTACTAACGTCTTTTCATAGATTCTGAGTGTAAACAAATAATTTTGAGCGGTATTTACTGAACATATAAAAGTGTTGCATCGCCCCTTTAACTAGACAAAAAACAACTGTATGCACAAAAGGAGACTCGAAGAAACTCTTTCCACTAGTCCACTTCCGCTTGCAAACATTTCACTAAGATAACTTGTTTCCGAGCCCTACAGACTTCTACACTCATAGGTTATAGAAGCTGAAATGACGAAGCAACTGAAAGACACCAATGGCACTGCCCTGAAACGAAATATTGAACTGGCAAATAAAAGAGGTGAAGTAGCATGCAGACGAGATGGCAATACATCTTGGTAAAAGTATCCCGAAGTCAAGGAAGGAAGGATGTAGAGAAAGCATAGAGCGCTACTTATAAATGGCGTTTAATGCTGTGAGAAAAAGACAAAAAAGAAGTACTGATATTTTAAGGAGAGAGACACGAATAAAAACATAGGAAATCGTCCATGAAAGAAGGAGCGGAAGAGAAAGAGAAATACCTATAAAATCAACGGCGAAAAAACAATTCCAATGAAAAAAGGGGTAAGTTCTAAGAGTGACGGCTGGACAGGCTGTCTAAACCGACAGCGGACTTCAGGGCACCGCGAAACTCTTGGTCCATGATTTGAATTCTGAACACTTTTCCCGGTGATCATGCCACAGTTCTTTACATTCTGTCGCCTGGGCCGCACTCAATACGCCCGCCGGACTCAGACCTTAGGGACAAAGATCAAGAGATTGCCTTTCTTTCTCCGATAGGGCCACTGACGGAGCACTGATGCATACACCTCCTTTTTTCATAATGATATGCGCTTCGTTGATCCCCCTTAAAAAAAGAAACTGGAATTACTTAACCAACTAGTTTAAATTTCCCGATGTTTCCCGGCCTGCTGGGTCTCTTGTTCACGAGTGACTGATTTGGCTGGGGTTCGTCTTTCTCTTCTTCTCCTTGTCGCTGCCGTTAGAATCGTCTTCTTCTCTTTACCCTTATTCTTTCTTACTTTCTTACTTTCGTTACAATATCCACAAGAAACTTCACCACCTATCTGCAGCCAAGGAAACCCATCCCTCCAGCCGCATGTGCCTCCTGTACCTCAGAGGCACGAGCGAAGTTCTCACCCGTGCTCTCGGACCATACGGCATAGCAGCGACACGCAAGCCCGTCTCAACCATTGGCCATCATCGTCTTCTTCCAAAAGATTGTCATCCAAAAGAAAAAGCCCAAGGCCTTGTTTATCGCATTCCGTGCGCCGACTGCCACGCCTCATATGTGGGAAAAACCAAGAACTTTACCGACGTCTTCGCAGACATAAATATGATGTAAAAAAGAAGGACGTGCATGGAAACGCTCTAGGGGAACATGCAGAAAAGAACAACCACGTCATCGACTTCGACAGCAGTTCCATCCTAGACACTGAAAGAAACTGGAAAAAACGACTCTATTTCCAGTCCTGGCATATCCAGCATACCAAGAACAACCTGAACCGGTCGATCGGTACCCTCCCAAGCAGCTATATACACGGACTTCGAGGTGTCACGAAGAGAAAAAAACGATTTTAACGGCAGCGACAAGGAGGAGAGGAGAAAGACCCAGCCAAATAAGTCACCCGTGAGCAAGCGACCGAGCAGGCCGCGAAGCGTCGGTAAATTTAAACCTGTTGGTTAGAGTACTTCCAGTCTCTAAAAACCAGGCAGATTTTGCCGAAATGTTTAGATTCCCCATCCTTGTTTTTTTTTGAAACGCTGTACCACTTTTGTGCTGTTGAACAATGGGGTGCGTCGGCAGTCCAGAACGTGCACCACTGGATGCCCGGCAGGTGAAGCCTAGAGCGCGAGGTCATGGTCTCTCAATCTGGCATTGATGCAACGACTCGACTGCCCCACATAGCCTTCTTGAAATAAAAAGGGTTTTTCGTAGACTACTTCACTGAAGCAGTCCACATATTGTGTTGATGATTTAAATTGGCATTCGACATTTTCCTCAGTTATGCTGTTTATTTTCGGGCAAAGTCTTTTGAGTTTATGGTGTGACGAGAGTGCTACCTGGACCTCGCACTTTCAGGCCACTTATTTGAGAATATGTGACAAGCGACATATGTAGGGCACAATGGCAAGACACCGTCGTCTCATTTCCTTGTTTCCTTTTTAACCTGGTAACGTGAGCAGCCGTTTAGTTACATCAAAACAAATATAATCGGGAAATTCTGAACACCTTAGTTGCTGTACTTCCGCTTCAAAACTCTTCCCGGCTGAATGTTTACGTGACCTTTCTAGTGCAGTGCTGAGGCAACTAGGGGCAATGAATGTTTTTATGATCTTAGAATGAGCTGAATCATACGGTAAGAGTATTTTATTTGAGCCTGGAGAATACATCCAAGAGGTGTGATCGTCCAGGAACGATAATTTCAGTTCTACAAACTGAAGGATGGAATTCTCCGGTCTCTCTTCGGTGAACTTGAAACCATATGCTTGTTCCAAGAATGGAGATCGCGTTAGGCTGATTATCTGGCCTCCGTTGTCAACAGGTCGTTTTTTAAGAAGGACAAGGTAATCGTCCACGTGGTGGAAAATGTCGGAGACATGAGTGGCGCAGATCGTGTTGGCAATGGCCCTGTCACGTTTGGCCAGAAAAATGTCGCAGGGGACAGAAGTCATGCAACGATCCTATGCATATTCCTTTCTTTGGTATGAATGATGCATCGTTCAACGGGACAACGGTGGCCGACAAGCTGAACTTCAAAAGCTCTAAAGAGATTCAACCTAAATGCCCCATTGTTTCTGAAATGAGGTGACCCCGTTTTCCTCGTTGATTCTCTCATTGCGGGGAACATTTTGACGTGTGGAATAGAATGAAACAAATCTTCAACATCCAGGGAAAATCCATAGCGGACTGTAGTATTGTTTTGCTGCAACTATTTAACAAGCTCTTCAGAATTCTGTGCATGAAAAGAATCCGTCAGTTGAAGGGCAGAAATATGACGAAGGAGTAATCGCGACATATTTGCCTGCCTAGACACTCTTTCTCTAACAGATACACGGAAGGGACATCCCTGCTTGTATGTCTTTGCTCTAAAAGACATGTACAATTGGTCATTTTGGAATGCCAAGATAAGCTTTCTTATATGTGCCAAATCAAGTTTAATGTGAAATTGACGGGCCCTTACCGTGACAGTTGTGTTCTGAAGCCTTGTAACTGGTTAAAGTTCCTGTCTGTGACACACACCCCTATTGAAAATATTTCCATACTCGGCGTCCTGGGTCAGTATCAAACCGGATTATTAAACGGGCAAACTGGGAATACTGGTTGTAGTTTTACTGGGTATACTGAGCCGGTATCAAAATGGATTATTAAACGGATATACTGGGAATACTGGTAGTTTTACTGGGAATACTGGAATTATCGAACATGAGTATACTGGATGCACTGGTAATACTGGATTTACTGGGCATATGGTAAAACTAGGCATACTGGTCACACAGACACACCGGTTGTACCGATTTCACTGGTAAAACCGGTACAACTGGTTGTACCTGAGATACCAGTACAGCCAGCTTCACCATACTCAAAACACAGGCCATGCCCTATTGGAAAAACGTACAAGAAACAAACCTGCTGCTTGTACAGTTCGGGTATGACACCACCATACTTTCTTGTTATTATGTATGCAGCTAGTTTGGTTCGGCTTTCTGCATAACTGGAGATACCGGCACCGCTATGGTTCCGGGTCTGCCTATACTGGCAGCCAGTTTGCTTGCCGATATGATTCGGTGTGCTGGTATGATTTTGCGGCCGATGACGTAAGCGACCGCCATCTTTCCAACAAAAAACGCTTATACCACACCACCACCGTTATATCCAAATCATACATGCAGAAAGACGACCGCCATCTTCCAACATAACGTCCATCGTTTACCACCGGTATCGTTACATACACCATACATGTCGAAAAAGAACATAAGCCGCGTTCACATGAATGCGACTTAGTCGTATTGAATTTAGTTGCCGCATTCCATATGCGGTCATGTAAACGGCATAATGCGCAAAACGCATCGCATTAAAGTCGCTAGACAGAGGTGGATCGAGATGTCGAGTGCGCATTCATTCAGCCCATGTAAACGGAGATCGGATCGCATTTTGGAACGGGGAGGATTATCGGAAGGCGCTCGCTGCGGGAGCGAGTCAACAGCTGAGAACATGGAGGCGGCCAATCTCGTCGGCGGCGCGGAGAGCGGTCCCGCAATTTTTTTCCCGAGAACAAACGCAAGCTTTTATTGTGATCATAACTAAGCAGAATATAGCGGAGCTGCTCGGTGTGGGCGGCCCCGTCCAAACCTTTGCGAAGTACGACTTGCGTGTCCGAAGGGGTCACAAAGACATCGGTGCAAGCACGAACGACACCGAGAGCCCTGAGCACTGTTGAGCACTGCATGGTAGCGCAGAACGAGCAGCTCCTACCTCGGTGCCGTTCCCGGCTGCGCAAGAGCCTCTCAGACTCGGGGTACGGTCGCGATCGGCGAGTTCTGGCGCGGCGAAACGCGGAGGCTTCCTCAAAGCGTGCGCACACATGTCGCCTCTCGTTCAGAGTGAACCGGCGGCCCGGCCTGGAGTCCTAAACGCCTTGGTTTCGATGCTTCTTCCGTCTCGCAACTTCTTCTACAGCACCGAAGACAGCGGGCACCATCTTTACGGTCACTAAATGCGTCGAAAGGCCTCCACGTGCGATGCACCGGAAAACGTGGTGCGATTGGTGCCGGAACGGAACTGCGTAACTTCGAGCTTTGAGTCAGCGTGCACGGCAACAAACCGATCGTGACACCAAGCCGCGGATACCGCATCGCCGGTCGACAGCGGCAAACGGCCCGTTGCTCGTATCGTGGGCCGTGACTCGTACTCGGCCAACTCGGCGTCTTTTCGTGGCCCCTCGCGTCGTCGCTACCAGCCGCAAACCCGGCGTCGGAGAAAAGCGAAACCGAAACGTAAAGCTTCCGCCCAGTGGCTTCCGCTGTCGCGCCTTTTCTGACTTCCCGGCTTCCACGCTTCCGGTCGTCGCGGAGATGGCGACGTAGTGGTTTTGGCGGTTTTGGCATCGCTGGCTCGTTCTGCGTTTTGGGGGACAGATGTTTTACGGTCCGTTTCTACTGCGTCTCTGGCTCTCAACTCGACGGCGCCTCTCATAGTTCAACCAGGCGTGGTCCACCTGTGTCAGGCCGGCTCGACTCGTGCGATCGCCGGACCGCAGGCGACTTCCCAGTTCAGCCGTGAGGCCTAGGATCCGAAGACGTCTGTCTCCATGAAGCGGTAAGCGAATCTCGTCCCGTTTTCGTTCTACTTTTAAATTACGTTAGGTGCGCTACAGTGTAAGCATGCGTGCCAAGTGTTCGTAACAATTTTGAACTAGAATAATTGTGCTTCATTGCGGTTTGTCATTTACGGAAAATATAAATCGAGCAATGAACGAGGAGCCATACTTGAAAACGATGCATGTACGATGTTAACTTCTACCTCGGCGGCTTTAAAAAAAAGTCAAGACTGGTTACGGTTGGATGCGAGGCTGGTCCCAATGCAATGGTAAGCACTTAGAGCGCCTTTCTGAACGGCATGTAAGCAATATAGCGATCAACGAGACGAGCGACGGCGAGAAGCTACGAGTGCCGGCGCCGAGCGCCGAAGATTTCTCACTCTCGCTGCTTGCGCCGCTCAATTCTTGGGCTTCTAGAAAACGTCGCTCATCGCCTCGGTCGCTCGCACCAATCGCTTTCATAATGTGTGTCTCGTCGCGCGGCTGACTGCCGTGTTTATTCAAGTATAAGGCGACCTTTAATTTTTTTTTCTTCTTTTTTTTCTTCTTCTCGGAAATTGTGTCTAAAGAATTTCGACACCTACATTCGCGACCAAATTTTGCGACCCTACCGGAGGCATGAAGCTATCGAGTCACCGAGCCGGCGTTGCCGTAGAGCCGCGCCGCTTCTTGTTTCAAAAAGCTTTTGGTTGCCGAAATGGCTCGCCGCACGCGGTGGCCGGTCGGGTGTCGGATTTCGACATCGCGCCTCTAGCGTTCCCCTTGCTGGGCAACGGGTAAGGAGAGGAACGCGATGCGCCATGCACTTTACCCTCCATCCTCGCAAACGCGCACACAAAAAAAAAAAAAGTTATTTTTGTTAGTTGCTTGAGGTGGCTCGGCTCGCGTGTTGCTCATGGCGACACGGCGGCTTTGCTTGCGTCTTTGTAGTTTGTCTTCCGTCGCTTCGCACTTTCTTTCGTTTCCTGTCGTCATTTTACAACGGTGTCAGTGAAGTATTGCTGCGAATTTGCGAGGATGTTTACCCAGCTGACGAAGCTTGGGACGATGATAACATGTCCAGAAGTTCTGACGGTGATGAAGTTTTTGGCATCGCCCCGTGATTTAGCTGAGAGTGATGTAAATAAAGGTTTTTTTCTTTCTTTTGCCCAAAATTTCCCTTGTTCTTAAAAAAAAAAAATCGACCTATATTTGAATTTTTTTTTGTTTTTTGTTTTTTTTTTTGTTCTTGGTGGATCCAATAAATAGGGTTCGACCTATTTTCGAGTAAATACGGTAACTTTAATTTTTATTTTGGGTTACGTCGGACGCAACTCGAATGCTTGACAGTTACGTTGGGCGTAACTTTAATTTTTATTTCGGGTTCCGTCGGACGTAACGTTAGACACTCCGTTACACTTAAGGAAAATAGGGGCTGCTGGTTCATCATATAAAGTTATAAACCAACCATTTGTGTTTAATTAAAATGCATCACTGACCTAAAAAAAAAAATACTGCTATTCTAGAGTTTATGCTATAGGAATGTAGCACTTCAGATAAATTTGTTTATTTTTACTTTTAGTCCCTGCCCCACCAGATAAAACATCTGGCCTAAAGCAGTGTTCCGGATCTCCTTCCAAGACATCAGGCGGGTCGTCATTCAATCCAGGAGTCGGCGGCGTCTCATGGGCGTGTTGCTGGTGCTTACTGGATGGTGCTACCGAGGGAAAAGTGGTCATGCTTGGGAAAGGCAAGTATGGCCGCCGTAAGTATACATATTGTTTTTACCTTTGCTCGAATCCGTTTTTAAGAAATGCACAGTTTGCATGTGTGCATCTCTCAATGTTTCCACAGTCGGCTGTTTTTTTTTGGTGTGCTCCAACTGTGTCAGCGCTAGTTTCTCTAGATCATGCAAATGGGATGCAACAATAAACCACATATGCTCTCGCAACAAACAGCGCTGTGCCGAAGCACTGTGGAATCTACTCTAGCTTTATGATGCAGCACAAAATAGTTGATGCCAATTATAGCTACTTTTGTGACTCCGTTTTACCAGAAGCTCTGCCGAAACAAACTTGCGCCTTATAGGTAGTGCAAAAGAACCTCGCGTGCCTAACCTGGAGAAGGGCTTTTTTTTTTCATAGGTCAATTTTTCCTTAAACCAATACCTTCAGCCTCCTTGAAATGTTAACATTATGTGACACACGGAAGAACAGTGAACTCTTTAATGTTGGCAAACCTTTAATTTTCGCGGCCTTTGATTTTGCAGAATTCAGTGGCTGTGATTATGTCCTCTGTGACCGATTCGAGAAGAAATAGGGGCCACGAAGATAAGGGGGTTTTACTGTACATCGGAGTAAAGAGGAAGTCACTTATGTTTGTATGCAGGAGTAAAACCAACAACAACAATCATGGTGTCGACACTTTGTAAGCCTATCTGTGTCTATTGAATGATATCAATTTTGTTTTAGTTCGTTAAACATTGTTGCCTGTACATTGTGGGATGTCGTCTTCAACACGAGCAGTGGTTTTCTTCTCAAGCAGGCAGCATGGACGCGTGCCGCAGCACAACATAGTTCATTTGCAGGTGGTACCGCAGGTTGAAGGATGGTTGGCACAATATGGGGGAATCACAATTCAATGTTCTACCTCGGGCGTAGACAAGATTTGCTTATTCTAAATCATTTTGTCTAAAAATCTGGGATTTGCGATGAATGTACCCGCATGGTTGGAAGGGCCAGACAAGCCTTGTGAGCGCTTCATTTTCTAGCGTCTCAGTCCTGAACCCACTTACGCACCACATGTGTAGATGTTCCGATAGGTGGGAGCAGTTATTTGGAAAATGGTGAATGGCAACTGTTATCTTTATCAGACTTCTGTATTATGGTCAAAGTTGGACTGCATATTTGCAATACTTTTTCTCACTTAAAAATATGTCATACTAAAATATGTAGAATAGCCGATGACAAAAAGAGACTGGCTGGGCGTCCTCCAGCACGTGCTTGTGCTTTTCACCCCTCTTTGGACAGATGTGCTTGCTCCAGGCTCATGAGGCGCTGAAACGTCATCGAAGGTAGCAGACGGGCTGGTGGTGGAACAACGGAGACTTCTCCCTGCCTTTCTCATGCTATCAGTGAGCGTGTACCTCTATACTCTAACTTGGCTTAACCTGCACAGAGCTGAGGAGAATAGGCTTGGCGAGTGCCCTTACTGCATATGCATTTGTACAGCTGAGGCACTTTCTGAATCAAGAATATTGTGTACCTTACCTTCAAAAACACATCATTTTGGGGGTGCAAAAGGAATTCTAAGGCATATTTTTGTTTGTATTGTCCTATTACGCATCGCAGGCACGTAGCCAGGGGGAGGCCCATGGGGCCCGGGCGCGGGCCCCCCCTTCCCCCTCTCCCTCCGAAATCTTCCATTTTGCATGTGTCCTCCTCTCCCCCCTTCTCCTCATACAGCATTTTGTCATGAGTGGGCCCCCTCTGAAACAAAATCCTGGCTACGTGCCTGACGCATGGACTCCTTCAACTTAATGCGGAGTCGACCCACCCTGTTGAAAAATTTAATGCCTGCCAGGTAATTGTTTTGCATTTAGTTAATATATCAGTATTCAGTTGGGTATCCCAAGTCATTAGTCGTTGAGATGCAGTCTCTCTGTAAGTCAGTCATGTTTAACATTCATAAAACTGCTTGTCAAATAATGGCACTGTCGAGGACATGTACTCGGCTCGAGCAATCGCTGTGCACAAGCTGGTCGTGTGGATACAGGCAGCAAACATCCCGGTTGAAACGTCCTTCCTCGCAATGTAGCTCAAGACTAGGTCAGGGCCCCACTCACAAACGTCTATACTTTGCATCTCTTTAAGCTGGACCACTTTTGACACTACAAGCCATTGCAGCGAAAACAGTGTGACACATGATTGTAAGCTCGACGTACCATGGCATCCAACTAGAAGGTCACATGGCTTGCAGCTTCTGCCGTGGTTAACTTTAAACTGAGATAGTTTGGAATAATGCTCTCGGTTTTTAGTGTTGCCCGGCACGGTTAACAATTTGGTGATATAGTGCTGCATTGAGAAATCTGCATTCGTGACTGTATCACCTTATGAATGCATACTAGCTATTAAACTCTCCATTCTGCAGAGAAATGAAATGCACTTTGCTTCCAATTGCAGCTACTTCTGGAACTTCATGGTATGAAGCACCTTATGGCTGCAAGCTCTGACCGATCTTGTTCTCTTTTCTGCGCAGGCCCATTGCAGGGAGTCACTCCGAGAGCCTCACCAGAGGTTCCTGCCCGTGGTCGTTCTAAATTTTTTTGTTGTAGGTATGCATCCTTTCTGTCTTTCCCTTAATTGTACTCGGGCGCTTTCTTTTCATTGTCGCAGATTTGCCTCAAAATTAATTCAGCATACAAATGGATGCTGTACAACTGTATCCCGCATATTTTGTTCAAGATAACTTTTCTTTGCGAAAGTTAGATTTTTTTATGAAGGTTAGTCTTTTTTGTTTTTATTTACAAATTTATTTGAGTTTCCATGGGCAACACTAAAACGTTATGCCATGAGCAAGGACAAATTCACTGCTCTAACTTGTTCTCAACTGATTGCAAGAAATTTTGTTAATGTCGTGAAACCTCTTTCCAGCACGTGCTTGGCAGCATGAAAACAAATTATACATGGGACATACTCTTTTTTAGACTGCTTGCTCATTCTGCAGGTCTGCCTTCTATAGATGTCGTGCTACTGGAGAGCAGGTGAATTCGATTGTTGGTTTTGCCATTGCTTTTTTTTTAGCCGTTGTCTTAATAGTTCTTTTAAATTTAAAAATTTTCCTAAAAAGCAAGTTGGCAAGAATATCTAGTTTGACTAGTTAGCTGAAAATAGTGATCTAGTACCCTTTAGTCAGTAAAATAGATAGTGTGTGCCGCTGTTAGTGTCAAGTAGAGATGCACGCTTTTTAGGCATTTTGCGCAGGGTGGTACCAATTTTTATTGGTTAGCCTCTTGGTGCGCCAACTAAACTCTTTCTATCCAGACACCTGCCCTTTGCTTTTATTTGGCAGGCTCTGGCAATAAAATAATATAGTGTTATTCCTCGGTGGCTTAATAACCTAAAGAAAGAAGTTTCTCCATGTTTAAACGCAAACTTTTATAAAGGCAAAAATGAAATAAGCCAGTAGCAGACGGCACATAGCCTCAACAGTGCTCCGCGCCAACAGCGTTGCGTCAAAATAGCGGTCTTCTCCTTTTTGCTGCCTTCTCTCTCCCTCCTTCGGCGCTCTCCTCCCTTTCCTCCTCTCCGGCACATTTGTCACCACACCCACTGGCTAAACTCTCCCACTATACAGCTCTGCATTGCAGTAGTAGTTTTTTTTTATAGTCTTTAGAGTTAAATGTGAATATTTGACAGAAATCTCCCAGGTTGGGGTGAAAGAGGGTTAAATGAATGGATTTGATCATTCGCCTTAATTCGGTACCCATCATTTCAAGGCCTGTGTGGCCTCGTCCTGGGGTGTGCCTATGACTGTGGCTGTGAAGGAGCAGTTTTTTAATAGGTACAAGTACAAAGTATAAAAACAAAAGGATCTATGTGCTGATCACGAAAGAATATGCTAGCCATTCTAATGTAGCTCTGCCAAGTACTTGATTGTGATTTGTTTTTATTTCCAGCTACTTGGTTGCCTCAAGATCTGGAGATCCTAGTGGCCACGAGCTTGGACTCAATCTTCTTCTGTGGTCCGGCCAGGACCATGGGGGAGGTAATCCCAGCAACAAGAGCATCACAGTATCTCCCTGCCTGTGACTTTCGATTAGCATCACGACAAGGGAGTCCTCATGCCACCAAGTGTTAGGTATGCTACTCGAAATAAGCATTCTTACCTATTCTTGAAGTGAAACAGCAAAAGCACTACTAAGCCTAAATGCAAAAAAACATTCAAATCTCGGGTTGGATGGAGTTCCAATTACAAAAAGGTGTCTGCAGACATGATTCACATGTGAACTTAAAGCCCACGGGTGTAGGTTCGACGGAGTCACAGAAATAACTTCCCGCAGATGGCTTCGCTAGTGCTATACCCAAACAAATTCTTAAAATAATCATTGTGTTACGTTGGTGTCATCAATCTTATGTACCTAGCCCACCCAGCAGCCGGGAGATGTGAAATATAAAAAAATGGGAACTTGCACATTGTCAGCTCTGCAAAGATAATATATTGAACCGAGCGTAGCACGTTCAACTTAAGAAAGCAATTCAGTGCAGGCCTAGTTTTAAGGTTCACATATTTGTTATTGCCCTTCATAATGAAGTAAAAACTGCTTAAGTTGTGGCCCACTACAGGCTTTCTATTAGTGTTAAAAAGTGTTATGGCAGTTTGAACAGCTCGCTCCAAGTATTTTCTTGAAATGCATAGGTTTATGGAAATTATTATGTGGATGTTTGCAGACAGTCATGGTGAGACCAATCTTTAGTGCCAAGTGTTCCACTTATTCAGAGTTGGTTGAGACTGTAAATATTGTAGGTCGCAAATTAAATTTTTATGGTATGCAATGGGCACAATCATCCGTAATGACTAGCTCTACCTAGGGGAACTTTATACGTTTACTACGGCAAGATGGTTTCGCAAAACTAAGTATTTAGTTTATTCAACTCCTGCACTACCCTTCTCTCTAGAAACTTTTTATATTCTTTACGATGCTGAGTTAGGATTCTGGAAGTAGTTTTTCTAGAACTACGCTAGACATTTCCAGTTCATCATTTTTCTCGCCAAGCATTCGAGAGAGCCAAACCCTGTAATATATGGATGGAACTCGCAGAATGATGCGACTGGCAGTTTGAAACATTCGGCACTGTAACAGTAACAATGACATGTCACTTGCCTATGTAGTGCTCATTTTCGCAGATCAAACTGCTTTTTCCGTCTGCACTCATTTTCAGTGGACTCATTCAGCGAACTCGCACCCGAGACTGCAGCGCTGGGTTCTGCGAAATAATTTGAATGAATATAGATGCAGCAGGTTTCTTTGAGTGTGCGTCTAACACGTATTCTTCATATTGAATCTGCTACTGTATTTATGACCATGTCCTTAATTGTATCCACATTCCAGCTTATTTTTATTTTGACATTTGAGTTTTCTTCAGTACTTTTCTCAACATCTGTGCTTGTTGAGCCGTACTCAAGACCATACATCTTGTCTTTCCCTATTACATTAATATATAAAACTGTTGATGCCGAGTACGTACCGAATCTGTCGTGCGAGTTAAATAAGAACCAATAGAAAGCTCTACAAAGGAAATTTTGTTAAAGGAGGCTGTATAAGCATTAGAATAGCACATGCCATGCTAAAACAAAAAAAAATACAAATTCTTGTTAGGTTGGCAAGGATGACACTGCTGTGCTGTTTCTGATGTGTCACAAAAAAAATCAGTGCCATACAGTGTTCCTTATGGAAGTACAAACTGTCGAATTCGAAGCCTAGAAGTTTTATTCAAGAATGTTCCTCAATACAAATGTATTTAGAGATCTGAGCCACTGACTCATACATGACTATGTGGCGAACATTCATTTTCATGTGCATTATAGTTTACAAGGTCTAGTCTGCATTGATTTATTGCATTCATGCTGAAACTGGGAGGGGTTCTCTGGGTATGAATAAAGATATAAACATTTCTTGAAATCAAAACATTTGAGAACGGACAAAAGAAAGGATCTGAGAACCTGATCTTAGATTCTCTTTTCTTTTTCTTCTCTAATTTTCACTTTATTTCACCTGATGCATTTAGTTTTTTTAGCGCAGCTCTTAGCGCCCGTTTCCGTGTTTTGCGGCGCCGCTGTCGGCGTAACCGCCCAACTAAACTTGGCAGGAAATTGAATTAATGTTGCGGTCATGTGACGTTAATATTTCCGCTAAGTCTAGCTGAGAAACTGAATTTTTTATGGATGACATGACACGGTCATGCGACGTCATTTTCCCCGCTACTTTTAGCAGAAAAACTGCATTTGTATTGAGGTCATTTGTGTTGAGGACAAGGTCTAGTCTGCATATATTTTTGCATTCATGCTGAAACTGGGAGGGGTTTCCGCGCTAAATTTAGTGGAAAACGTAACCCGCTAAATTTAGTGGGCACATTTTCCCGCTAAATTCAGGGAAATTTCCCGCTAAATGGGAGGGCGCCGAAGAGTAGTAGGGGAGGGGGAGGAGGGGCATACCCTCCCATACTCCTCTTCAAGATCTGTGCTCTAATTTCACATTACAGAGTATTCTAAACGTCTCATATTTCATCTCATGTTTATTCAACTTTTATATTGCAGGTGCGCTTGCAGCACAAATCTGGGTTGTGCTGATCCTCTACGCACAAGTTAGGAACTCCTGAATGGCAAGAGTGGGAGTTTGGTCTGACAGCTCAAGGGACACCATTGTTCAGTATTGAATTTTTAATTATCTTCTTTTGAGCAAAGTTAAGCTTTGCTGCTTGCAGTTCTTCTAAAAATAAATGCCTGCAACCAAATTTACCAGGTCACGACATTTTGCCTCTGCTCTTAGTGCTCCTGGTGAGCCTTGGATAAGAGCTTACTGGTGTGCAAACATCATGTTTGTTTGAAACCACTCACTAATGTAGACTCGCTGACATCCAGCATTCCAATGAAACGCTGGATGTCCACAAGTCTTTCTTGAACAATGCAAGCGGGAAAGGAACCATACAATTGTATCGTATTGGGGGACATTCTAGAGAGTGTTTTTTTGTATGTTTTACAGACTTTAAAAAAGCCATAAAAGCTACATTTACGCGGTCTGTGCACGTGAGTTGCATGGCCAGGGCGGCATAGTATAAAAGACTAATTTGTAATGTTCAGTCGGGTTATTACAGAAATGTGCCAGACTTCTTTCAGAAAACTAGATGGAGGTTCATTCTAGCGTAGTTTTATCCCGCAAACCTAAATATCCCATTCGTTTTCCACAAAGATATAACTAAACGTGAGAAAACACAAAAAAAAACCTCCTACCAATAGTGACATCGTAAGAAGACCTTTCGGCCGCGAAGCGTTTGTCGCTTAAGGGCCGCGCGTCCAATCGCAAGTTTTCTAGGTATATTCTCTCGCATTGGCACCAGTCGGGACACATTTTTTTGCCCTTTTAAAAAATAGCACGTGCGTGCATAGCTTTGATAGGTGCTGAAGATGCGTGAGCAAAGATTTCGAAAGCTGCTTTGTGACGTCGCTCTCCAGGGAAGTGCTTTCACAGCGCTTTAAAAATGACTCTATGCAGCCTCGATTCATAAAATTACCAAATAATTTTGATATTTGAGATTCTGGAGGTCATATGAAGAAGATTTAAAAGTGTTTTCTCAAATACAAAACCGCTTCAGCCTCTCTCTAAGTATAGTATGTTCCTGAAATTTTTAATCAGTGAAAATAGATTCATGGTTCCAATTAGAAACTTGCTAAGCGTCATCAAAACACACTAAATCAACTTTCTTTGTGAAGATTTAAGACAAGAGAAGCATTTTATGGCGTTCTAAAAAAATGGTCAATTTGGACGCGTTTCCAGACTTCGGTTTCTTACCAGAGCGCATCTTTGCACCTGCGGTCCTGCTGCCCGGTGGCCGCAGTGCGAAGCCGACCCCTCGCCTCCCTCGTAGGATGGAGGGAAGCAAGGCGCACATGTGTTGCGCGTCTAAGCCCCTGGGGAACAGGATTGTGGGCGCAGACATATGAGCTCTGATAAGAAACTGAAACCTAGAAACTCGTCCAAATAAAGCGTTTTTACAGAATGCGTAAAATGCTACCCCTGCATTATATCCTTCTAGAAAGAGTTGATTTTGTGGTTTTCGATGACTCAGCAAGTTTCTAATTGAAACCATATTTTCATTTTCACTAATTAAAAAGTTAATTGACAAATTGTATGTAATTATCTGACTGATTGTTACGATTAGGTCCCTATACTATGTACACCTGGCCGTATAACTCGCCTGCACAAACCGCATTAATTTAGCTTTCACGACCTTTCTAAACATATACGTAAAGCTTAAAACTAAATCGCCCTGTACAACAGTGACAAGGCGAAACCAGCATGGTGGAGCCATACGGCTCCACCATGCTGGTATCGCCTTTTCGCTGGTATAGGATGTCCCATATTACGTTATGCATGTATGGTTCCGTCCGCCTCCATGGTTCCACCATAATCCACTACGCTGGTATAGGATGTCCCATAATACGACGCGCTTGTATGGTTCCGCCTACCTGTATCATTCCGCCTTAATCCACTATACTGGAGCCGAGGTTTCGCTTGTATAGGATGTCCCATATTACGGTTACGCTTGTATGAGCCTTTTCCATCATCTTTCCATCATCGAAATTTTCCAATAGGGTGAACTGTCACAACCTTTTTATTTGCATTGAAACTTTATACAATCCTTTAGTAGCTTTCTATAGGGTCATTCCATATCAAAAAGTTCATTTCGGTTTTACTTTGGATGTGCCTGAAAATTTTAACATAAATAAATAAAAGATTAAGGATTGGTAAATACAGGGCTGAATAACTGTTTTGCTGAGGTCATGCTCCAAAGTGCAGAAAATTTAATAAAATCTTGTTTATTTTACCTCTCACATGACCCGCTCTACCTTATCCTAAAGACAAACAGCAAAGGACACCAATTAGAGGCTCCAAATATAAGTTAAAACTCGAATCTACCAATACTTTGATATGTCTTCTTCATATTAAAATTTTCGGGCAAGTTCAAAATATGCCTGCAATTCTATAGCACTAAATATAGAGTCTGACTAGACAAGAACTAAAAACAAAAACATTGCGTGGTGCCTTCAAAATATACCCGAGGCACTAAACAATATTAAAAAAAAGTCTGACTAGGCAACAAAAACATTCAGTGTGTGGCACAACATAAAACCCTAAAGATAACACATTGTGTCACCTTTCGTCCGAGCGCAGCGGAGGCTACAGCCACCCCAGCCAATTCAGCACCGGGAGGGTGTCACGTTACATTCTGGTTGGGCGGAGCTCAAGGAAACGTGACGCTCTCTCAACGTTGGATTGGCTGTGACAAACAACAAAAACATTCATGGTGCAGTGCAATGCCTGTTGGTCAAACATGCCCGAGGCACCACACTGTAAAGATTAAAAAAGTCTGACTAGACAATAACAAACATGAAGTGTGTGGCACAACATCAAACAGTAAATGTAAAGAATTCTACTACAACGACTAAAAGAAGACAAAAAAACATTCACAGTTCGGTGCGGTCCAGATCCAAGAGGACGTTTTTCATGGTGTTGTTCATTTGCCGCACAATGACAGCGTGGTCCTCTTGCAGGTTGGCAGCCTCGGGGTTCGAATGCTGGTAGACATAGTAGCTCATGGCATCTGAAAGAAAAGTGGATCAGTAGTTACCAGCTAGAGTATATATATTGCTAACTGCTTAGCATTACGGTAAATTTAGGGTTGTATTATTGTAATCTTAAAAATTATATATATATATTAGAAGTGGGGATAGATTAAACCTTTTAACATGTTTGATCACCACCCTTTAATTATTAATTATTCAATTAGCAACTTGCCTTGATTCTTATAGATAATAGCCTAAAAAAGCAAAAGAAACGGGCCGAGTATTGGTCATGCTGATAAAGCTGAAGTCCACAATGTCTGCACACAAAGATTGCATTGAGGCTACAGATTTCACATGTAAGCCAGTTTGTTATTACAATGCAACCAACTTACAACAATACCACATATAACAATATACCGCTTACAACAATCAGTTTCTAGAGTTTGTAGACTTGAAATGATCAGTTTCTAGTCCAGATACGATAATCGTTTAAGACAATTGAAGTTTTGGGTTTTCTCATTATCGTCTCTGTGGGTTGCACTTCATTCTGTAAGACTGATTACGACACAAAAGATCCTGGCAAAGAAGGGGGAGGAGGAGGGGCCTGGACGACGACACGAAAGATCCTGGGAAAGGAGAGCGGAGGTTGAGAGGAGGGAGGAGGGAGTTGTACCCGGACAAATCGCAAAAGATTCTGGGAAGGGAGGGAGGAAGGGAGAGAGAGAGACTCTACGTCACAGTCCAAAGTTGAACAGTCCAGCATTGCAAGGAAACGTTGCAAGCAACTATTGCAGCTTTTTCGCATGACCTAGCCCTATAACACGTTTTGTGTTACTGCGCTTTTTTCCTTTCCTTATAGCGTTTTCGGATAAATCCTATAAAATCCAAAAAACACACGCCAGTAACGACTTTACGAACTCTAATTGATCTGAAAAACCCTGATTTTTGGGACTGCCAGTTGCACGAACCCGGCTGATTTTTAAATTTTCCTGGAATCCTTGGGCAAGTTGTGTTTTTCTCTATCCCGATTACATCTTTTGTTTGTAAACATCACAAAAAAGGTGTCTTTCGCCCCTTATTACAAAAACGAAGTAGCCTCCCCATCATGCAAGTTCTTGATTTTGACAGCAGATTAGAGAATTGATTTGACAGCATTAGAGAATGCGCATGATGAACACCGCACTACTCGTAAGAGCCAGCAGTTCAAGTGCCGTCAGGCTGCACTTGAACGCTCCGTAAAGCATCGAGCAGTACCTATGATGATCATCACAAGGCATATTTCCTCAGCAGATGCACCAAGTACTCCAAGCCCCAGCAGCGGCACGAAAGGAACGATGCCATCAATGTTGTCATCGTGCTGGAGCTGATGGATTTAGTTTTGCCGCAAGTTCTAAAACTGAACTTTGAAAACAGATACGTACAGAACTGTACACTCCTCCTCCCCTCCCCTCCCCTCCCCTCCCCTTCCCCCCCCCCCCACCCACAAAAAAAAGAGACTGCAGGACAAGACGTGGTGATGCACTGACCATTTCGCTCTGCAACAACGCCTTCTATTCAAGAAAGCCGAGTGGCGATTGGTAACTATGTTTATCCAACTCCTGTTGTGGGCGGACTAAACACTTTTGATGTTAATTATTACAGAAAAAAGAGTTAGCCTATTTCGACCCTTCCGCCCGTGGGCAAAGCACGAGTGTCAGGGATCGGTGACAGCATCACGCGACACACAATCTGTGGGTAAAAATTGGAGTTCAGGATTAAGTAGCAGTTTATTCTTTAAAAGAATCAGTTACAAGGACAATGTAAAAGAAAAGAAAAAGTAAACCTGTCACTTAAATTCCTTTGCCTGAGTTGGCAGTGCATTCTGGACTGTGCACCCTGGACTGCTGCATTCGGCTGGTGTGCTGTCCATGAAATATATAAGTGTGTGCATTGGTGAGATGGAATTGACAACTTTATTTCAGGCAGAATTTACAGATACTCACTAGGGATTCACAAGTACTTGTCATAAAGCAAAATTATGGCTTGTTCAAGGCGATGTCCATTCAGCTTAAAATTTTGGGATTACGACCAACTCCACGTTGGAAAGGACTATATAATCTATTCGGGGACAACATTCGGCAGCTACGAAGAAAGAGGGGCACTAAAGGAGGTTTTGACAATGCTTTTGGTGATAACTCATTTTAGAGCTCTAGGCATCCGAAAAATTGCAGACGTATAATCATACGCAACCTGGCCAAACGACACACGGTGCTCGACAGCTAATCGCAAGTGCTGGCTTCCCGCGTGTGTTGGTGACGCGCATGCTGCTCCTCGGTCGCTTTTGGGTAAAGTGGCACTAAAGACTGTTCTGAAGGCACTTGTTTTTGTTTTAATATATGGAAGTAAATGCTAGTTATATGTTAGAGGTTTCAGATGACAAAGACACTTATTAAGCCCATCACAATATAAATACAGGCAATTTTTTTTTTATGTACAGAGCGCGAACGAGCGATCGCCGTTTTTTCCACTTTTTTTTTCCTTGAAACCAAGGGATGTTATCCAAGTTGTTATTTCTACGGAAAGAGCTCATTTAGTTCTGTAATGTAAGCGATAAAAATTTGTGTTCGCTAATAGTATTTAGAAGTAAAATGCGAAAATGTGCCGATGTCGTCATTGCGCTAACAGTGTCGCAATGTGTACACTGCACAATACTGTTAGTGCGAACACAACATTAGTGCTTTTTAGTTTCACCTTAAAATGGAACTAGTTGAGGGCCATATTTTAACGTGTATGCTAGTGTCCCAAATTAGCATTTCCTTTGACACAAGAAGTTCGGATGACAGCCTCCCGACTCTAAGAGAAAAACAGCAAAAATCCGCCATCGCTTTCTTGCGCTAACAATATCGTGCTTGCTACCTAACTGCTTTTTATGAGAAAACAAACACTGATATCAATTCAATTCATTTGTCTTTGATGGCACGGTTTACCAAGATTTACAGGGCCGGTAGGTGTGCTGGTGGAGCATGGTGTTGGTCCAGAGGATGTGCTGGTCAGGGGTGGGAGCAGGGCGATCCAGTAGGGGGACAGCTGCATGGGCAGGAATAGGCTCTTGATCCGGAGGGGGGGCCGCTGCAGGGATGGGATGTTGTGTTGATTCAGAGGGACGGCAGTTGCGAGGGCAGAAAGGTGCTGAGGCAGAGGGTGTGCCGCTGCGGGGGTGGGAGAAGCAAGGAACGGAGCTGCCACTGACACAAGACCAAGGAACGGGGCTGATGCTAGAGCAGACGGAAAAGGTGGAGACCTTTTTATTAATTTCTTCCATTTAAACCAGGCTCCTGGCTATGCAGAACCTACAATATCGTTAGATTGCCAGAAAACTTTCCAGCTGAAAGTCACCCCCCATTCCCGAAGTCTTCCATTTTGCCAAGGCCTCCTCTCCGCCATCCCTACGGCTCCGTGTTTTCGGATAAATCCGAAAAACTCCGAAAAACACCCGCCAGTCAAATTTTTGACAATTCGGATTTATCCGATAAACTCTGAATTGTTATATGCCCATGTCACCCCCCCTCCAGCAAAAAAAAGGTTTTTTTTTTTTTACAATTTAAGCTACGCAGGATTAATGGTTCTGGGAAATGATATCATAATTATCTTTCAAGCCTCCAACCATTGTCAAAAGAGGTCTTACGGTTTGCCTCGTCAAGTTTCGCTCAGAGAACGGGTCACCGTATTATCCGTGTCGCGACGACAGCCACTTTTTTGGTTTCAAGTTTGGGCCATGGGATTTAGAGAAAAGAGAGGGTATGCTTCAGGCGGTAACAGTGAAAGCTATGGACCATAGTGATTGTACAAAATAGGGAAGAGGGGTATTAAAGGGGCGGTGCAATGATTTTCGGACTTCGGTCAAAGATTTCTGGAAGTTGCCCCCAGACACTTCTGAAGTAAAGAACAGAAAACCGATTTCGCCTGCGTGTCCTAGTTTTTGCGTAAAAAAAAAGATAAAGATTGGTATTTCGGGCACCCCTCAACTCACTCCCAGCCTTCAGGGTCACACCTGGTCGCACTCCCAGTGACGTCATTCGGAGTGCCGTGTAGCTTCCCTTGTGCTATCCCGGAGGACGCTGCCCCTCCCTCTCTCTGCGTGCATTAGCGGGCGTTATGCTGCGGCTTAGAGCCGAGCGAGGTCACGTAATCTTTCCGCCGTAGTTCCTTCGGCTGCCACTTGGGGCTGCAGGCGGGGGGAAAAGCTCGACCTTTGCTTTGCGATTAAGCAGCGGAATCGCGACATTTTTATTGAAGAAAGTGTTTTCTCTATTCTCCGGGACACGATAAACAACGTAAAAATGACGAGATGCAAATTATTTTAATCATAAAATCGTTGCACCGCCCCTTTAAGCACTCCACCTCGCGTGGACCTGGGATAGATCGATGTGATGACTATGAGCTTCCTTGCGGCTACCTCCGGATGTTCATTAATATTAAGGTAAAGACGCTTATCGAAGCCACACTTGTGAGCGACATTTGTCGCGGGACAAATTAGCAGTGCCAATGACACCAACGCCAAATTCAACTGAAGAAATCTTAATTGATACAAGCACGTTTTATTTTTTATCTGCCATATGTTTGGATCCGGTTATTATTATTTTCTTTTTTTGATAGGAAACCCTGCGAAATTAACCTCCGAATCTCAGAGAATTAGGGATTTCCGAAAAATAAACTCCGATAAACACTGATTTTTTGCTAAAAAAATAAGCTCCGAAAAACACCCTTCGTATTTCACGAAAAATAAACTCTGAAAACACGGAGCCCTACCCGTCCCCCATATGGCAGTTCGTGATTGGCGCCACCGAATCAAGATCCTGGCTGCGTGCCTGGCTTGCACCCTTGTTTTTTTGTTTGTTCATCACTGTAGGATTCAACTGTAAGCACAGTGTCATTGCAGAGTAAAAAAATAGCAGCATACTTTTGTTGGTTAGTGCAGATGATTGGACCACTTGGTAGGCAATTATTTAAAAGAAATTGTGAAGAATATGTAAACTGAGGATACAAACACAACAAAGCGCTGTGTTCATCTTCTCCTTCTTGTCCAAGCAATTAGCATTCTTTATGTTTAATAATACATTTTTTATGTTTTTTTTTTATTGGTATCATCTTATAGGGGTTCATTGGAACGACCCACCTGCCATTGCACTCACTTTGGCGGCACCTCCCCCCTTTCTTATGGAGCAATCGTTGAGGAAGTGCAGGGTGGTCATCACTCTCACTCTTGTGGTAGTTCCCCAGGTTCCCATAGGCTGCAAGCTGCCAGCCAAGCTGAGTCAGGCCTGTCAGCCCTGCAAGAAATGTCAATTTCACTCTTTTAGATGCAGACACCCACGTTTTGCATATACCTGAAAGAAGCTCTAACAGAGGGGAAACACAATATTTGACCCTTTTTGAATGCATTTTTTGTTTTGCTGACAACATACATAAAAGTCAAACGCTATTGTACATTCAGTGGTGCGGCTTATTTTATGATCAGCAATTTTTTTTACAACTTCTAGCATTTAGAAAAAATGTAGAAGATAATGGGCGGGACATAAATTGTTGCTATGAACTATCCTATACATTTGTAACCAATTAAAACATAAATTTGTAACCAATTAAAAGTTGGCATTTGCTTAATTTATGTCTATTGGCTAACATTCTTTGACAGAAAGAATAACTGTGCGAATCGGTACGTTGGTAGAGTTTCAACTCCATCAAATATTCAGGTTCTTTGCGTATTTTTTATGTTTTTGCCATTTCTAGGTATTGTTTTTGTAGCGGCTTTCGCCGCCACTAAAAAACGTGACATCCAAACTCATTTTATTTACATCACACAATGGTAAACTTTGAAAGCGTGTCGCTTCGGCATACGCGAAGAGACCGCGCGTCTCTACGGTACAGACGTAAGCATTGGCAAGAAATCATGCTGCTCGCTCTTGAAACGTTTTTCTCGCTCCCGCTTTATGGAACGGATCGGTGGCGGGCGGGTGTTGGGACCACCCGTCAGAACTAGCATGACCTGTGATTGCTTAAACTGCCGTCAGACTGCACTTGAACGCTCCGCAAAAGCGTTGTCGGACGAACGTCGTTCGGACGGCGCCAAGAACGGGCTCAGTTCAGCCGCACGCGAATCGATCTCGCTCTGCGGAGCGAGCCATAGGTTTTGAAGAAGGTAGGCTCCTTTGAAATAACGAAATAACATCGGCCAGAAACACTGTTAGAATCGAGCATAGCTTAACGAGCACATGGTACACGACCAAGTTTGAAACAGCTGCGCACTTCGCAGAAACAAAAGAAACGTACCCACGGCGCTTGCAGCAGCGTCCGCAACTTACGCGTGTTGGTAAGACGCAGCAGCGTCTCCCGCTCTCAATCATTGCTTGACATTCTTGAGCATGGTATTCGTAAGGAAGATTTCTAAAATACCTGTTAAACGAAATAAATGAAGCGATATTCGAAGCTTCCGGAACTCCAACGACAACCCAACAGCCAAAAGGAAGCTGATTGCGATACCGGTGGTCTTCCGCAATCTTCAAAAGATTTTTTCTTAGTGAAACCAAGTAAAATAATGTAAAATTACTAATAATAATGTCACTATCATAATTTTGTAAAACAATACCGAAGATTTAGCCTATCCCGTGTTTTTTTTTTTTCTAAACTTTAGGTTTATTTTTGAAGTGAAAAACCGAAACCGAAACTATTTCAACCACCAACCGTTTCGTTCGTCGTATTCCCATCCGCGCGTGTGTGTGCGTGCATGGGCCCGGGTTCGTGCGCGCGTGTGGATGCGTCCGGGTGCTTGTGTGTGCATTCATCTGTGCTTGTGCGTGCGTGCTTGCGTTTGCGCGTGTGCATGCGTGCGTGCGCTCGTGTATGTACGCCTGTCTGCGCGCGATCAAGCATCTGTGTTTGTGCGTCCTATTGAACAACCCCAGCAAGAAGGCTTATTATTTTTATTGTAATATGCCAGCGCGAAGTACAGTGGTCCTTCCTTAACTCTGCAGTAAACACTGGTTTATTGATTGATTGAGCTCTATTATTAATGGTTGTGATTTCAGACAGATGCCAATCGGCCATTTCTGCAAATGGGGCGAACATCTGTTGCTCTTCTATATATCGCGCTTCGAACGTACCTCGAGAAGTCCGACGTCTTGATTGTTTCCATTTCAGCAGTTTGATTACCAATATGATCCGTCAATTACAGTACGTGCAGTTCAAATTCTGCTGCAACCAAATAAAATCATATATGTTTTTGTGTTTTTTTAAATATGGTATGACAACGATTGGCACCCGTATAGCAGGCGACATAAAACTTGTGCAATTTTCAATAGAAAATTTTTCACTCAAAGTGGAAAGTTTAATGTCGAACAGTTGTCGAAAGACAAGCAGTGTGCCCTACGATTATGGTGCAAAGCTGTTTTATTTCGATGAACGGGAGTAGATAACTAAGCGGCCTGCTCCGCAGCCCCCACGCGCGGGTGCCGCAAGCGGGATTTCAGGCGCGGTTAATCTGCCGGACTAGGCGAACGTGTATAACGATCTCAGTTTTGTTTTTAGAATTTGAATAACCAGTGATACAGTGAGGGTTCTTCTTGCGCACCAAATCACTGGGACAGCGCAATACGATTGTGTCTGCCAAACGCGTAGCTAAATCAAAGTGCGCGGTAACATTCCCGTCTTCGTACGTTGCAACTGCATAAAGTGGAAATCGCTGCGAACTTAACGTATACGAATAAGTTGCTTAGTTAAGGTTAAAAAAAGAATAACATATTATTGTATGAAGTTGCTTGGATTGTACACGTACTCTGCTCCACGGCCGGCGTGGATATAGTAATTTTGCATTGACGGGGCGTGCATTGTTAAGCCTTAAGGTATAGTTATTGTAAGTGATACAAACACTAACAATCTTAAACAGATTCGTTTCGAAATCAATTACTTGTATTCTACTTGAAAGTGACATTCTATCATATGAATTAAAACCAGCAAAGCAAATGCCCAAAAGAAGACACTCGACAATTGCATTCCAAAGCAAAGAAAATGCTATGCTGTTATATAAAACTTATTGATGTCGGGTAACTCAAAGGAAAGTTTTTGTGAAACAATTGCATTACTTTCTAAGACTAATTTAAGTTGCTATGAATTACTTTTTCTCCAGTAGTAGTTTTTATTGTAATTACCATATTTCGTACAAGGGTTGTTTGTTTGTTCCTTTATTTAGACCACAGGTCTGGGAAGCTAGAGCGAAAGACGGCAAACGTTGTAATTATAATTAAATTACATTTGCGAAGTAATTGAACAAAGTAAGCTACTAGGCAGATTATATAACCCCTAACCTTTCTTCGATATATACAACATTTTTATCAGTTCAACTGCCTGTTAGAGGAGTTCAATTACCAATTTGAACAGTTCGACCACAAGTTTGAACAGTTAGCTACCAGTTTGAACAGTTCCACCGCAATTTGGAGCTCGCAGGTTTGAAGAACAGTTTGTCAGTGTAACCAGTTCAGTCACCATTTTGAACAGTTTGAATACCAGTAGGACCAGTTCTGCTATCACTTTCACCTGTCTAGCTTTCAGTTTAGCCTGTTTGGCAAGTTCAGGTGTCTGTTTTCAAGTTCGGCTGCCTGTTTGTCAAGTTCCGTCGCCTGTTTGACAATTTTTGTTTCCAGTTTAGCAAGTTCGGTTGCCTGTTTGGCAAGTTTGGCTTCCTGTTGAGCAAGTTCGGTTGTCTGTTTTACAAGTTTGGCTTCCTGTTTACCAAGTTCGGTTGCCTGTTTGGGTAGTTTAGCTTCCTGTTTGGCAAGTTCGGCTGCCTGTTTGGCAGGTTTATATGCCAACTGGCTCGTTAATTTCCCAATTCGGCCAGTTTGTTTTTCTATATCGCCAGTTTAATCAGTTCGATTTAAATTTTGCCCAGTTCAAATTCAGCTTTGCCGGGTTCAGAATCATACTTTTTTTTTCAATAGGGACTGCTTTTGTGCTAGCCCGATTTATCACGAAAAAGCCTCGTTTTTTGTCTGAGACTAATAGGTCTAGGTCATTTTTTTAAATATTCTGCAATAAGAAAAATCTTAATCTTTTTTTCCTCAGACGACTCGCTTTAGCAGCACTTCGACACAGTCCTCTACGTACCTGGGTCTTTCATTCTCTTGGGTTTTGGCAGCTATGTCATGGACAGTTGGCAATAAATGCGTGCCTTGCCTCTTAGGTTCCGTACAAAATTTTGAACCTTCTTCAAGAACTTCTGTTACTACTACAGGTAAGAAAGGAACCCCCAGCTATATGATACACTCCCCTTTATGCTGCTTAATTTGGAAATGAAGGCTCTTAATTTAAAGCACGTCTGACGACTAGATAAACTCTGTTAGCTTGCTTGCTGTATCCATAAATACCTTGTATATTTCTCCTTGGCCACCACCTGGACGCCAGCAATCACCCACACGCACTTTCTGTAATAACGGACTTGTCGGCACATCTCTGAATCAAATATCCTGCAAATCCTCTTGGCATGCCGTGCAGAAGGCACTGCGTTTTATTTGTGTGTCTTTCTCTTTCAAATATCAGTACTCCTTATTTGCCTTTCGCTTACACTGTTGTACGCCAGTTCCAAGTAACGCTCTATCCTGTCTCTACGTTTTTCTCACTTGTCTTTGCGCTAATTTTACCAAGATGAATAGCCAACTAGCCCAGCAGATGAATTTATTCGAGTTTCTTTCTTCTACAATGAGCCCATTTCTGTGCACGTCTCATGTGGACAGTTACTTTACGTATCAATGCGATTGCTATATCAACGTGCAAAGCGAAGTTCTATTCCTTCACCATCAGGAACGGTGTCGTCCCTCAAGACATCGGAGGGGTTGTTCGGCTGCTCAAAACCTTCCGCATAGCATGCCAAGAGGATTTGCAAAATCATCTGTTTTGAGTAGTGGGGGCAAGTCCGTTATTAAATGAAGGTGCCTCTGGATGCTTGCTGGCGATGGGGATCCAGGTGCTGGTTAAGGGCAAAAATACAAGGTATTTGTGGATACACCAAGCACGCTAACGGAGTTGCTCTGGTCGTCATACGTGCCTCAACTCAAGTACCTTCGTTTCCAAAAGAAGCAGCATAAAGGCGAGTGCATCACACTGCTGGAGGTTTGTTCCTTACTTGTGGAAGTAACAAATGGTGAATTCAGCTGGTAAATCTGGCACGCTCAAAACCCGCTCCTCTTGGGGCCCGTATTTTCACTTCGCGGATGTGGATCAGGTTGGCAATCTTCATCGCGAGATTTGTAGCAGCGCGAGCCTTGCGGAGCGTATGAAACGGTGGCTAAACCGCCTCGCTGATTTCGGACGAGCTTTGTGGAAGTCCGCTGATGCTCGGCTGCAGTGCGCTTAGTCACTTCCTTTAAGTCGGCGCTGCGCCTGCGCGGCAGGCCCTTGAGTGGCCGTTCACGCGGGAATGGTGCACGGGAAACGGGAGGGGAGTCTGCCAGAGGCTCGCAGGAAGAGCGTCTTTCCTTTTCTGTTCACGTCGGTTGGGCGTCGGGCCACTCCAAATCCGCGCTGGCACCTACGGCTGGTCCATCCAGAGCGTGCCGAAAGGGGCGGGTATTCTCCTCTCTCGCGTATTTTAGAAATCGATACAGATCTACCACCTAAATTCACCAAGGGGTTTTTGAACAAGGTCCAAGAATATGTACTACACTTAAGAGGGAAACCATACATTTATTGTTAACTGCCCTTGACATAGCTGCCAAAACCCTCGAAAATAACAGATCGCGCAGCGTGTTGAAGCACTGCTAAATGCCCTTTCAGTAAAGCAAGACGAAGATTTTTCCTATTGTAGATCATTTTACAAGGGATGATATTAACCTATTAGTATCCGACAAAAACGGAGGCATTCTTTTGGTAAAGAGGGCTAGCTACATAGAAAAAAGTGGGTGTGCCATAGGAAAGAGCCTAGTTACAAGGCTTCAGAGAAAAAAAACTGTCAAAGCTAAGGCCCTTCACTTCTGCAATAAACTTGATTTGGCACATTAAAAAAGCTTATTTCCGCATCCGAAAAGCACCAACTGGGCATGTTGTCTCACAACAAAGACACACAAGCAGGGATGTCCCTTTCGTGTAACTGTTACAGAAAGAGTGTCTTGGCACGCAAATATGTCGCGATTCCGCCTACGTCATCCTTCTACCCTCCAACTGACGGAACCCTTTCTAATACCAAATTCTGAAGAGCTAGTTACCTATAAACAGCAAAACAATACGAAAGTCCGCTATCAATTTTTTCTGCATGTTGAATATTTGTTTTATTCCATTCAACACGTCAAAGTGTTCACCGCAATAAGAGAATCATCGAGGAAAACTGGGCCTTCTCTTTTCAGAACCAATGGGGCATTTAGGTTTAATCTTTTTGAGAGCTCTTGAAGTTCTGCTTGACGGCCACCGCCGTCGCGCTCAACGATTCACCATTCATGCAAAAGAAAGGAATATGCATAGGACAGTGCGCCGCTCCTGTCTTCTGCGACATTTTTATGGCCATATGTTACAGGGCCATAGCTAACAAGATCTGCAACGCCCATACGTCTCCCACATTTTCTGCTTCGTGGTCGATTGCCTTGTCCTTCTTAAAAAACAACCTGTTGACAACGAAAAGCAGATAATCAGCCAAACACGATCTTCTTTCTTAGAAGAAGCACATGCTCTCAAGTTCAGCGAAGAGACACCTGGGAATACAATCCTCCAGTTTCTGGACCTGAGATTATCGTTCCTGGACGATCACACCTGTAGTATATCATCCCCACGCTCGAAGAAAAGTCGTTTACCGTATGATTCAGCTCATTCAAAGGCCACAGAAGAGGATCAATTGCCAGCAGTTGTCTCAGCACTGCGCTTAAAATCTCATGTCAGCATTTAACCGGGAAAAGTTTTGAAGTGCAGGTACAGCGATTAGTGTTCAAAATTTCCCGATTCGGTTATTTTTTATGTTGCGAAACAGCTGCTCACGTTACAAAGAAGAAAAAGAAACAAGAAAAAAAAGACGGCGTCCTGCATTTTACCCTACATGCATCGCTTGTCACATAATCTAATAAAGTAGCCTCAAAGTTAAGGTCAAGGTTGCAATTGCGGTACCCGATAAACTCAAAAATACTTTGGCCAAAAATCAATAAGAAAACTGGGAAAAATGTTTTATGCCATGTAAATCATCAACACAGGTATTTGGGCTGCTTCAGTAGAGTTGTCTACAAAATGCCATTTTCAAGTGGAACAGTCTGTGGGGCAGTCGGTCATTGCATGAACGCCAGAATGAGAGAGCATGACCTCGCTCTCAAGGCTTCACCTGATGGATATCTAGCGGTGGACGTTCGGGACTGCCAATGCACTGCATTGTTCAACAGCAGAAAAGTGTTGCAGCGTTTCAGAGAAAGAAGAAGTAGGGAAGTCTACGGAGCGCACGACACTATGAAAAAAGGAGGGGTATGCATCAGTGCTCTGTCAGTGGCCCTATCGGAGAAAGAACGGCAATACCTTGATCTGTGTCCCTAAGGTGTGAGTTCGGCGGCGTGTTGGGTGCGGCCCAGGCGACAGAATGTAAGGAACTGTGACATGAATACCGGGAAAAGTGTTTGCCATGCAGGTTACGAACCAAGTTTTTCCCGGTGTCTTGGAGGTCACTGTCGTTTTGGACAGCGTGACCAGCGATCCAGCTTAGGCCTTGCCTCCCTTTTTTTTCCGTGTTTTTTTTCTCTATATTTTCTTGTATTGTTATTTTTCTTTTGCTTTCGCTCCTCCTTTCACTGGCAACTTCTCACGATTTTATTTGTGAGTTTTTTCCTCTTTTAAATATCAATACTTCTTTTTTGTCTTTCTCTCGCAGTATTTAAAACCAGTTGTAAATTGCGCTCGAGAAAGTACCTACATTCTTCCTCTATTGTCTTTGCGATAATTTTACCAAGATGTATAGCCAACTTGCTTGCCAGATGATTTTCATAGAGATGGCAGTATCATGCTGTCGATACAGCCTGATCGTGTTTGAGAACTGTGCACCATTGCTGCGCGCTTACTGCTTCGGTGTTTTTTTAGTTGGTATCATGTTTGCTTGGTGAGGCATCATACCAAAATATTTAACTGAGAAAAAACCAACAGGCCCAAAATAACGGAGAATATTATGTGCATAGATAGGTGGTAGCGAAGCGTAATTGTGAGTCATGTCGAAGTGCTTTTAAAATGAAGAAATAAGAACCTAGGTAGCATAACAGTGGCCATAATATTCTCTTTATCATACGATCTCTGGCTGGTAGTTTAGCGCATCGCGTCGAGGCGCAGAGACCAGTATCTTTAGGTCATTTCTTGGTCGATTCAGGTTGCACTACTCACGACTCGAAACGACCCTTATAATCAAAATCGGAATATACAAAGAAGCATGCCTACAAACATCGGTGTTCATGTGATCAAAGAAATAAGCAATACAACTGACCTTATAACCTAGGGAATCCCCCAAGAAATATCATAGATAGCCTCAAGCTTCCAAAAGCATGTGGACATCATACCTGGTTCTTAACAAAATTATAGTCAAGGAAATTTCGTTCACTTGGAGTTCAAACATAAGAAAAGCTTATTCATCAAAGTTTCATGCTTCGTTATTTTTTTAAATCAGTGAACATCAGAGTGACATAGGGTTACAGCCGTAGTCAAAGCTACAAAATTTGGGAGAGCCGAAGAATAAAAGGAGGCGGGTGGGGGCTACTTTTAAGAGGAAACGATATACGGGAAGAGTCCTTTCCGAAGGTGACAACTGTGATTGTAGACTACAACGAAAAAATTGAAGAAAGATCCATTGGTGGGTTTTTAGAAAATACATTAGCACGACCCTTGGGAAACCCAACCCACGTCCCTCTTTCGGACACGCTAACGCTGACTCCTTTTCTGTTTTGGCTTTTTCTTCTCGCTTTCTATTTTGCGTCCTCTCAGTTTTTCCTGCCTCTTTTGGCTTCGTTGCGAGGTCCATGTAGCGTTTCTCAAAGGGGGACGTCTGTGGTGTTACCCAGGGGTCATTCCAACGCATCTCTTAAGGATCCACCAATGGACCTACTTTTATTAGTTTTTTTCGCGGGGTTTGCGCAAGAGGGAGGTTGAAGCGATGCGGGCTCGCTGAACCCGCTTTGCCGTAGCCTACGTCTTGCGCTAGCCCGCGTCGGCTTGCCTTTTCTTGCGCGGCATTTCGGCCACCCGACCATGACGCTACTTCCGCTCCTCTGTCTCCGCCTGTAAGTTCAGACTCGCCCTAGCATCCGCTCGCGCATTGGCTTCCACCTTGCGATGTCACCTCCCTCTCGCCTTTGTTCTCCCCTACTCTCCTCCTATGTGGCGCGCTTCCCTTTTCACTGTTTTGTCCGAAGAGGGCACCGTAAGCTTCTGCCTGTGACGTGGGTACAAATACTAACGTGTTAATAACACCACGCACCAGGACGTTTCTTCAACCACTGAGGAAAAATGAACGCCTGGTTCGCTAGCTAGCCACTGTCCCTGACGGCCGTTATACGTATACCATTCGAAATTCTTTCTGTTATAATAAAGAAATCCGGGTCGTTGGACACTGCTAAATGTCAAAACGCAGTCCAGTTGTATTTACGTAGCTTAGTACAAAACAAGACTGTCAGATTTTTTTTTTTAATCCTAAAACATTTTTTCCCTTGGGGACACAGTAGGGGAAAAAGGAGCACGCTTACCAGAGAGTCGCGAGCGGCACTTGGACCCACGAAGAGCCGCATGCGGCTCGCGAGCCGCAGTTTGGCCAGCTTTGTTGTAGATCCTTCCAGTGTAAACTATTCGTTCCCTTTAGTCAAAACAATTTCTGTAGAGATTCCAAAAAGCCACACACGCATTTTATAAAATGTTCTCATACTTCCAAATAGGATGCCTATTTTTATGCAATGTCTACGGCGAAACCCTGCACTGATGACTAATCGAATTAGTATGGCCGTTTCAGATAAATAAGGATTGTTATTTAGTTGTGTCAATACAGTTCATCAAATATAATAACTGTGTCCCATTATGCAACTCTATTCAAATAGTTTTGACCAAATGAAGAGCCCGAAATAGTGTATCAAGAGCTACAAAAGAGCTTGAAAATGTCTTGAGCAAGCCTTTCATTTGTTTCGACTCCCAGTTATTGGCCAACATTTTTTTTTTTTAGAAACAAGTTTATTGTTTGCCTGTTTTTAGAAACTTGATGCAGTGTACAATGGTTCTGTATTTTCTAGGGTGAATGCTCAAGGGCATTTCCGGTTGTTTGTTTAGTCGAAATTTTCTAGGAGTTAGCACCTTGCTTCTTTGTTTTTCTTGTTCTTGGGTATGTTAGGGTTTGTGTACACTGTAAGGTAGCAATATCCGTGGACAAATTAACTCTGCAGTGTGGTTAAATTTTTTTTTAAATGTCTTCTTGTCCATCTGTTTCCTTTTTGGGCGCCTATTTTTTTGTTCATTAAAACTTAGCTGCCCTTGAGAGTTCTTAGCGTGTTTGTCATTTTACAGAGAACCAGTCTTGGATTAATTCACCTTACTCAACTCTCACCAGCTAGCAAGCACCCTCGAATTTTTTCCGTTAAGAAATTTCTGCATCAGTTACACTTCTAGGTACAAGCATGACCAAAGTTCGTCAGGCAGTTGCAAGCGCAGAGTTAGTTTATAAAACAGAATGAACACATACTTTTGTTTAGTAGGCATGATAATTGGACTACTTGATAGACCATCAAAAAAACTTGAAGGACACAGGAAGAGAGAAGAGAAACATATCATGTAGCTATGGTATTTTCATCTCTGCCTCCTTGTTGGTGCCATTACATTCTCTTTTAGGGATGTCTTTGTTAATAATGTTTTGTTTAGGATAATTTCTTGTGGGGGCACACAGTAATGGCCTACCAGCTATGGCGTTCCCTTTAGGGGCAGCTTTCTATTCCCCATGGCCGCATCCTTGACAAAGTGCAGGGTGGACATTCTATCAGACTCGTGAGCAGTTCACAGGTTTGAAGCTGCCAGTCGAACTTAGTCAGACCAGCTTACCCTGCGGGAAATGTCTAATTGGGTTGTTTAGACACAAACACCTACGTTTTACGCCCCCTGAAACCAACAGAAAAAAGTGTAAAGCAAATGGTTCCGCCCTTTTTTAATAAATCCTTTTATTTTGATGACAACATATGTATAAGTAACGCTCTACTATACAACCTGTGGTTCGCCTTATTTATAAATATTACTTTTTATATACCTTCGAGTTTATGTTAAAACATTGAATTCAATGAGTAAGACAATTAAGGTTTCCGTGCAATACCCTGTATGTTAACTCGACATTACCTGACATCACACAGAATTAGTAGTGCACGGTAGGAATGCGCCTGAACTGTAACTAAAACTGATTTATTGTTCACATTCATTCAAGTAATTGATCAATTAATGAGAATATTGCGAATGTTCATAAAATTGTTAGTAACACAGGATTAATCATAATACGTACACTATATATGTAGGGATGTAATTACTGGCATTACTATATCGTTAGAAATGCAGGAACCGAACCTGATATTGAAGCTATTTTATAAAATTCTTATTGTGTCTGACACACAAACAAATGCCACAGGCTGAAGCCGGAAGCTGACAACAAGCTGCGAGATACTAAATATTTATGAAGTAATTGAAAAGTGCAAGATCTGGAGTACAATGCAAAACAAATAATATCCTCGAACAGAAAGCTCAGCCGCGAATATGTTATAGCTGTTAGATAATATGCTGTAGAAAGCTATTCCGTTCAATGAGTAGCGAACTGACAGTATATATAAAATAAAAAAGAAATAGTGGTGATATTATTTTTGAAACATAAAGCAACCGTCCATCAACACGCTTGCCGTCAAGGGAAGTTCGCTCCAATATATCTTATTGTGTGACTGCCATGATGCGCCAACGTAAAGACGGTATAAAAGCTGTCATTTCAGTGAACTTAGGCTAGGATTCTTGCAACTTATGTCAGCTTCAACTTGACCAGAGCGGCATCTAGCATACGTTAAGACTGCGTTATAGCTTATATTACGAAAAGAAACACATGATACACTATGTAAAACAACAACATAAATTCCCAACAAGGATGGTTGGTCAACTGCTTATGGTATTTCGCTATGTGCTGAACGCCAGGCAGAATGTAGCAAAACACGAGTTCATCAAGACATACACCATTGATTGGATAACATCTCTGCAGCTGTCATGGCTCACCACACTTACCACCCCGTCCGGTAGATGAACGAAGAATATTAAAATGTTAACAACCTGGTCAGCAGCCGTGTGCACACAAGTTCAAAGGAAAACAAAAGTAGCATCACCCACATTCAACACAAAAATGTATTAATAACTAGTTGAGCGAATTTGAAAATATAGTTACCTAGACCCGATAGAAAAAAAAACCATAATCACAAATATGGAAAACCACTATCCTTTATTAAGAAGGAATATTAATAGGGTAAATTGGAAACGCCTCGCACCTCTTTCCACATTAGCAGAGCGAACGCCAAAGAAGAGGTCGCCTCCTCTCTAGCGTTCGCTTTACTATAATGGAAAGACGTGGGAGGAGCTTCTCTTTAACTTCTAATCGCTCACTGACTAAAATTTGGGAAGCAGAAATACTCTATACTGACCCAGCTAAATTACGCTTTCTGTAGTAGGGTTGTTACACTTAATTTATGAGTGCATAACTTTATATAGTTTCTAAATACAAATATAACTTATCTGTATTTGTCTTTCCAGGGGATTTATTCGGTGCTAAAAATGGAACTCAGCGAAATGTTTCATCATATTCTAATATCCATTACATCCACAAAAGAATGACCACCAGATCACATTAATTTGGCAAAAATATTCGTGCAACATTTTTATTCGCAATTTTTGATAACCATCAACATTAGAAGTTGAAAAAAGTAGAAAGCTTCTTTGCGGCCAAAAATCTTACCTCGACAAACCGTGACAACAGAATACTAATGATAAATTCACTGACGTTCTTCGATCTTTTTTGTTTGGCGAGAGACGCAATGGAATTATATTTTGAGTAGCCCTGGCACACTTCTCGTCAGGGTGAATTTTTGCATTATTTACGCGTAATTATTTCACCGTTAAAAGTGAATTGTGTGTGAAACTGGTCTGGGCGGCCATTTCCCGAAAATAGAGCGCATACTCGATCTCGCAAATGCTTCAAAACCAGCCGCATAGTTCACAACCGGAAGTGTTTTAGGGTTATTTGCACACTTGAGCCACGGCGCTTCAACTCAAGCGGGAAAGAGTGAAGAACAACCAGAGCACTCACTCTGAGACTGGAAATCAACATTATATGCGAATGCAATATACACTGCCTGATGTCTCGATATGTACTACCAGATAACTCTCTCAACTGCTCCGATATGTTCTAAATACGCCGCATGAAAACGACGGGAGAAAGCGCCTAAGACGATGAGCGGCGTTTTCTAGAAATTCAAAATCCGAACTACGCAACGAGCGACATTGAGAAAACGGAAACGATGTCTAAAGCACGCACATGAAGTGAGAAGCACGACTGCGATAGCCATTACTGCGTCAGTTGAAGTTCCTATATGTCGCAATGGAGTTGACTGCCCTTTATTAGCGACAGAAGCGAAAGAATGTGATGTACTTACACGCTATCTGAAGCCTACGTCCTAATCTTGTATCGTTGATCCAACCGCTGTCCGGTTCTATTTCATAAATAAGAAAATACAAGAGCTATGTTGAAATATAGATATCAAATGATTAAATGAAAGCCCGAAATATCGAAAAGACCTAACGAAAACACAAGATTTCAACGCGGAATGTAAAAGAGCACGAAAACTAAGCTCCGGTGGTTGCCGGTGCACCACACAACGCGGAACAACGGCGAGAAACGAAAGGTCGGCTATGGCGGCCCGGAAAGCGCGCGGAGGGCGCGCCGACTGGTGGCAGCTTGAGTAACTGACCCCCTGAAAGCGTCTATAGAGTTTCCGTAAATAGTACGCTGAGGAGAGAGGACCCAAAGTGCGCGTACTCCATCCATGCTTCAAAGTGTCCACACAAGTTACCGGTAGCAATCAAAAGCTGTATAATACGGTCTACTAATATAATTTTAGCTCGAGCGCAAAGGTAATTCATATGGCGTTTATTTAAGCTTAATGTCAAACAAACAGTAGACTCGATCGACCAGCGAGTGACGAGACGAGAGTCCGCCACCAACGAAGCCACGTCCGGCTAGCACCGAACACCCCGCACCACGCTCTACCCCACCGCTCACAACTTCGAAAATGAGAAATGTGAACAACAAGTGGGGAAACTGTCCCTCTATCCCGGAAACAAGGCCAGCTATTCATGCAGGAGGGGTCCACTTCGAAGAAAAGGTCGGGGGCATTCCCTCTGAGTCAGCAAGGCGCGCCTAGCAGGGCTTTGCTTGTGTACGGAGTCGAGGGAACCACAGGCGAGCTTGGCGGGTCCATGCTTCTTTTTTCGCTGCCTGAACTCGTGATGCGCGCGGACATCCCGGAGAAAAAATATTCCCAGTGCCAAAATAGCATAACTTTGGCTATGGATCTTGAATTAAAGTGGATTTTGGATTGTAAAACAGGGTTGCCAAACGCAAGTCTCAAAAGATCACGCGTGATCGCCGAGAAACCGCCAACCGCCTCTCGGTGTGTCTGAACGGGGTCGCTCGCGAACCACAGCCGCGACCGCTTCGCGAACGCGGACCCGCTTCCAGTGTGAATGCGCTATGACTGCGTCATTCGGCGCCTGTTTACGGGTTGAGCGGCATCGCCGTCGGCGTCGGCGAAAGGGCGCGATGCATTATGGGACATCATAGCTTCCCCCCTAAACTTAGTACGGAAACTGAATTGGTATTGAGTTCAGGTGACGTCAATTTTACCGCTAAATTTAACGCGGAAACTTAACCCGCCATATTTAGCGGGAATATCTTAGCTAAATTTCATGCTAAATTTAGCGGATTAAATTTGTCTAAATTTCCCCGCTAGACTTAGCGGGAAAATTTCCTCGCTACATTTAGCGGGGAAATTTCCGCTATATTTAGCGGGAAATGCAGCGAAGATTTCCCGCTAAATGGGAGGAGAGGAGGAGGGGAGGGTACGGAGGGAGAGTGGGGGCATATGTTCCCCTCCGTACCCTATCCTCCTCCTCAAGAGCCGCGCTCTAATTTCGCATTATACAGAATTCCTAATGTCTTTAATTTTTTGACTGGATAATTACTGTAGAATATGCATTCTAGAACATCGTACTAAGAGTCGCTGCCACGTTTTGTTTCAGCAGAGATACAATACATCACTATACTCAGTTTTACTTTGAGTCAGACCGATTGGATATAGACAACATGCAGCTTCCCAAGTGCATCCTCACTGGGATCATTATTGGTGGGTATGCAGTCAACGAGTAAATCATTCACGCACAAAGAAAATCCAGGATTGGTGTGCAGTGACTGTGCATGAGGCAATCCTAGTGAGAGAAAACACCAAGACAATGAGCGTCGCAACAATGCACATTTTAAGCTGCTTGGTTTGCTCCATCGGATGTCGCGCCTGAGGCTGTTGGGATTAAACAGACTACAGAGAATGATGGCCCGATCCGTGCTCGGTAGTGTCCCTTACACGGCCAGCATAAACGTACCTTAAATATACGTCTTTCTGCCATTGTCAAATCAGCCCGCGATCGTAGATCACGAGCACGTGCTACGCACGGAGGATCACAAATCAATTCGGCACCGATCATAAGTTTCTCTCAGCTAGAGGTACCTTTACGATCGTGTGATTCGTTTTCTGACACTTCCTTTTCTCTCTGCAGGCTTTTGTCCTCTACCGTCTCATGATCTTTCGAGACAAGATGAGTGAAGACAAAGGGGAGCAGCAGCCGCCAGTCAGACGGATCGCGCGTCCATGAATTACGGCCTACACACGCATTTTAACTAGGCTGTGTTGCGATCGGCCGCTAATTATATAAATGCATTGTTTTGTGAGCTGCCATTTCACCGAGATTATTTTTGTGTTTAACACCTTTAGGCTGTTACAGATGTACCCATGGACAATTGCAAGCATGGAGCCGCAACTGGCGCCCCATGAGTGCAAGTACACGCAGCTTCCGAGTGAGCATAGCTTTGGCAAGCTTGAAATTGAACGGGCTTGCACTCAGGGAGAGAGATGGAGCGGCGGCCAGTTGCTATGCTCGCAATCGTCTATATTAACTGATAAAGAAACAGCGCATTTGTATAGGGGGTATTTACTGGACTCCGCAATTGCTGGAGCTGTTTAGCGCGCATACCCGGAACAACCTCACATTAAAAGTCTCCTAAGACCGGCAATCTTGATCGTACGAAATGCACCTTGTAAAAAAACCGTGGAAGCTCGCCATTAACACGCACTCGGCTGTCGCGCGCACATGTGTGGCTGCCAGGGAATACTTCCTATAGGGAGTATTCACTAGACGCCATATTTGTGGGTGCTGTTTAGAACGCATGCTAAGAACGAGCTCACATCAATTTTCAGCTAAGACCGGCACACTTTATGGTGCGGAATGCTCGTTGCAAAAGAACTGTGGCAGCTCGCCATCAGCACTTCATTCGCGCACACAGCTATGGTCGCCAATGAATACTCCCTACAAGCAATTGCAAGCATCGTGCTTCACTGAAGCCTCATGCGTGCAAGAATGTGCAAGGGTGCGCGTGCAGGTCGCTGTGGCAAGCTTGTAATTGCACGTAGTACTTACCCGCAGGAGCAGAAAAATGGCGGGGCCAGATGCTTTGCATGGAATCGTCTATAGACCAACACACTGTTGACAAAGAAATCCGCGTTCGCCCGCATTTTGTGTTGGCAATGCGCGTGCGCAGAAAGGGTCTGTTTGAAGTGAGATTTATTGGGGACGTGCGCGATTGAAAGCGCCGCTGTGATCGGCCTTCCACGATTGGCCCAAAAGCTGACTATGACGTCGGAAAGGGTATACCATCGAAGGAAATAAGAGAAACGAAAGAGCTTTGATTTCGACGGAGTTGGCAGTGTTGCTTTGAGAGTGCAATGATATCAGGCTTCCACTATGCTATTTAAAACACCATCAAACTTGTCGTTTGTCAGGTAATGACGTCACAAGGGGGAACCGTAGGAGGGCGCCACCAAATCATCTCGCCGCTAATATTTTTGTGGTGTTGAGTACGTAATAACGAGCGTTCATAAAATTGCTTTCACACCGCCAATACTGTTATTCGTGGGAGACAACACCCTGAGACCCACACGCTGTTTAGAGAGAGTACCCGCACTTCGTATGGGCACTGCACGAAGCTCAAACCGGATCTGCAACAAGTGAACCGTGTCCGCATGCGCTGGAACGAGAGGAGCGCCGCCGCAGCTGCATATCTCCAAAGCCGCGTGATGGTGTTTAGTTGCTTCACTAAACTTACTAATGTGTATTGCCCCCGGAAATAAATGAAATGATGCTTCAGAAATCTAACCGGCTTGTTATTCATTTGGCGTCAGAATATTTTATATAATCTAAATTCCTTTTAAAATAATGTCAGTACATTGATAAACGCTTTATTTTTAACACTAAGGTACAGTGTTTTTGAAAAAAGCTGTTCAAACAGCTTCACTGGTTCTGTGCCCCCAGAAGAGTAACACCAGCAGAAAAAGTTTGTAGAAAAATCATGTTATGCATCAACAAGATGCTCATACAGAAAAGTCACAGTAGCGATAGTGTACATACAACGAAAAGGAATATACAAACATGCCACTCAAATTTGATTGGTTTGGCTAGGAATGGTTATGTTTCTTAGGTTACCTGCAGATATATTTTCAAGCTCAATGCTTTGCGCACAAGAATAGTTGAGGGTGGTTGGGAGGGTAAACGCCACGGATTGGAGGCTACAATTACTTTAAAAAAAAGGGACTTCCCAAGGTTCTTTGACTCTCTTAGGGTATACATATATGTTTTTCTGTTAAGTCAGCGAAGCTCGCAAGATGTCGGACATGCATACTAATGTCACCTTGATATTTAACACGCAGGCGGTATCAATGCAAGTCACAAAAAAATGTTCGGCTAAATCTTGCTGGCTAAATAAATTTTCCGTTTGAAATTCCCCTGAAACACTGCAAATGTTTTGTAGTGTCTTTTTTGTAATAAGATATCTCTTGTACATTTGTATCCGGGGTTCTTTCCCAAATTAAATGACCGTAATTAAGTTACGAGTTAAATAGCGAGTTATATAACAGCAAGCTTACTCAAAAAGGCGAAACATGCTTGGGATAATACGCCTGGCCAACAATGCAACACAGTTTTGATGTAACGTATTTTACGTGATCAGCCCATGACATGTTTCCTGAAAAAAAAGAAACATAAGGTGTTAAATGCTGATACCGCTTCAATTCCAGAAGGATTGAACATAATATTCTCGTCTATGCTAACAATTTTACCCTCAGGACGAAAGAAAACAGTCTTGGTCGAAGTCTCATTTATTTTTAAACCATTATACCTACTGCACGTATTTAGTTTTCCTCGCGTGACATTGGCGTTTTTAATGAGGTATGTGGGTGTTGCGAGGTTTTTTGGGGATAATAATTGACAAGATACAATGTCCTTCGTTTTTTTTTAAACCTGTATTTACAAAAGAAATCAAAGAGTTTATATACTTATACTAAAAGAAAAAAGAAAACTTGGTAAAAAAATGGAAGAAAGGAAAACGCAACAGTCACCGTGTCCTTAAATCACCACTCTCAGCAGCGGGTCTTGTGTCTGGAGCTGTCGTTGTCGGCCCACGGTTGTGGCAGGCAGTCAGGAGCGGGAGCCGTTGGCTTCCGTCGATGACCCAAGAGTCACCGCAACCAGTCCTCGCGCAGTAGGAAGCCGGGCAGCGTAGGATTCTATGCGCTGCCTTCGCTGGAATAGGCTGCTGGTCAGGCAGTAGGAGCGAACCGCCGATTGTCCTGGTCGATGGTGTCGTTCCCACCCAGCACGTTCTCCCGGCCAGTCCTTTGCACCCCTCTCCGTGCACGCACTACCAATATCCTCTCTTCTTCGTCATCTTCCTTCTCCCTCTCAGCCGATCCATGGTTGAATTGCACTTCTTCATTTGCACACTGGGTCACATGTAAGGCCGTGAATCCCCTGATTGCTTAGATGGGCGTTGATGTTGCAACCTACAGAGCCCAGCTTGGCTGTTTTCACCCGAGGAAAACCAGAGATAAACACTTTCCGATGTTAAAATGCCTGTACATTCAGCGTTTCTGTGATGCGGGTTGTCTGAAGCTACTTGTCGTTACATTTGTCATGCTTATGCTCTTGTCAAGTGCGGCCGACGTCGAGTCAAACCCCAGGCCCCCGACTAACTCGGAAAAGATTGCCCAGCTTAGGGTATCAATCGATGTCCTGATTGCTAACTCTGCCCAAAATCAGCTTGAGAACTCAAAAAAGCTAGACGAAATAAAGGGTAGTATCGCCGGTCTGGGAGTCCGCGTTGGTAATTTGCAAAAAAAAAGTCGAAGAGATTAAAGTCATCAAACGAGAACTTCACCACGGTGAAGTCAACTCTGGGCGAGCTTCAACAAAACACTTCTTCCTAGCAAATTCAGTCAGAGTCTCTCGAAAATGTTGTCAATGACCTAAACAATCGGCTATGGAAAAACAACCTTATTTTCAAGGGACTAACAGAGAGCGATAATGAAACTTGGAACCAAGCTAAGACAATCATACGTGCGCTCGTAACAAGAAATTTGGGGGTGAACTTGGGCGGGGTGGAAAGAGCGCATCGCATCGGTCGCAAGAGAGGCTGTTTCCAGCCTCTCTTGTTACGAACGTGCGTTCGTAACAAGAAATTTGGGGGTGAACTTGGGCGAGGTGGAAAGAGCGCATCGCATCGGTCGCAAGAGAGGCTGTTCCCATAGGCCGATTATTGTGAAACTTTTGAACTTCAAAAATAAAGAGGAGATACTTCGTAACGCTTCCAAACCGAAAAACGTAACTTCACCAAAAGTGTCGATCTCGGAAGATTATTCCAATAAAACCAGGCTGGCGCGACAAAAACTGTGGGAGTACGCTTCTGTGCACGGAGATGAAGGAACAAGTTACAAAATTAAGTTTGATAAGCTATACGTTAACAACCAGATCTATGTGTACTCCCATTCCAGCCAAACCGTCTTTCAGCTCGGAGGGCGTTCCCCTGTTAGCGCTTCCAACGAATGACTTGCTCAAAGTTCTAGTACTGACATTGCACACTTACCCCGATTATCATTTTTACTAGCCAACTTTCGAAGCATCATTTCAAAACAAGTAGAATTTGAAAACATCGTCGTAAGCTGTCAACCAGATATCATATTTGGAGCGGAGACTTGGTTATGCCCCGACGTTAACAGTGCCGAACTTACCTAATACTTATAACATTTATAGAAAAGACCGAACGACACAAAGAGGAGGCGGCGTTCTTATCGCTGCTAGAAAGGATATTACTTGCTCGGTCATTGAAAACATTTCGCCTCTAGAAATGTTGTGGGTACGCTTGCAATTGGACTTCCGATTTCTGCTCCTCGGTGTTTGTTATCGTCCTCCGAATTCGCAGAATGATGAATTCAATGAATGTTTCTATAATTCCGTAGGCACCATAACTAAATCATTTCCTAATCACCCACTTGTCGTCGCTGGGGATTTTAATTTTCCTGGTATCAATTGGTCGAGTCTTCAACTCCATAACAACTGTCTTAACCCACTTCAGTCCAGTTCTTTTCTTCAAACTCTACGTATCAACGGTCTTCATCAGATGGTTTCTGAACCAACAAGAAATAACGCCATAGACCAATTTCTAACTACACATCCTCAGTGCGTGCTGGGCGTCAGCATTATCGACCAGATTAGTGACCACAAGATTATTTCCCAACTCATTGAAAACCTTCGAGTAGGTATCTGTCCCGGAGAAGATCAAATTTCTTCAAAACTCTTAAAAGTAACAAGGGACTTGATATCTCCCGTTCTTTCACTATTTTTTCAGCAAAGCCTAGACTCTATCATTGTTCCTGCCGATTTCAGTCATGCTCAAATAACACCTATCCTTAAAGCTGGTCCACCATGAAACCCTACCAACTATAGACCAATATCCCTTACTTGTGTGCCTTTTAAACTCATGGAACACGTCATATACACGCACCTTCTCGCTCACCTCGATCAATTCAGCTTTTTGTTTCCAAACCAACATGGCTTTAGGAAACATCACTCATGTGTGACCCAGCTATTCGAGTTCATTACTGACCTTCATGTCAACACTCACGACAATCACCAGACCGATATCAACTTCATCGACTTTGCCAAAGCTTTTGATACTGTCCCACATAGTCGCCTCCTCCTAAATCTATCACGACTCCGCATCGAACCGTGCATTCTTAACTGGATCGCTTCCTTCCTTCCTAATAGAACTCAGTCCTTTAAAATAAACGCTTCGCTTTCTTATCAATGTTCAGTATCGTCTGGTGTACCGCAGGGGAGCGTTCTTGGGCCTCTCTTGTTTTTAATATATGTAAATGACCTTCCTTCTTCATTAACGTCCACAATTAGGCTTTTCTCTGATGATTGTGTCATATACAGAAAGATATCTGATGCATCCGATCATTTAATGTTGCAAAATGACCTTGACAGGATCGGAACTTGGTGCACCAACTGGGTCATGAATATTAATGCCTCAAAAAGTAAATACATGAACATTTCCACATCGCCAAGTAGATCGTCTACCCAGTATTTCCTTCAAGGACGCAACATTGACAGGGTGTCCGTTTACAAGTGCCTTGTTGTCCACTTTTCACAAACGTTAAACTGGTCTTATCAGGTAGATTGCATAGTAGCAAGTGCTCAGAAAACCCTCGGCTTCTTGAAAATAAATATATCTCTCGCACCTCCGTCCAATAAATTGCTTCCCTACAATCCGCTGATACTTCCAAAACTAGAATACGCTAGCGCTGTCTGGAGTCCTCATCGGGCATACATTGTTGATAGACTAGAGACCGTCCAGAATAAGGCAGCCCGATTTATTACCTGTGACTATTCATCATTCACTAGCGTCGCGTCACTAAAACAACCTCGGTCTACATTCTCTTGAGAAACGTCGACGGCTATCACGACTATGTCTGTTTCATACCATTTTCAATAGCGCATCAACTTTTAGGCAAACCTGCTGCAAACCGCCGTCCTATATATCACCCAGAACGGATCACCAGCTTAAGATTCAGCCGCCCAAATCACGCACACTATTATTTTCCTCATCGCCTGCTTTCATGTGAATTAGAGATTGGAACGATATTCCATACGAAGTGGTATCGGAGACTAACCTAGCAGCATATAAATTAAAATGTGAACAGTACATTGGAATGAGCAGTTAGTAAGCGGTCTCTACCTAGACATTTATTTGCCTTGCACGCTGTTGTATATTTGTGCATTTTCATCTTGATCTTTTTTGCGTTAACTTTTGTTTACACCCATTCAATTATGTCGCAATATATGAAATTACAATGTTATATCATGTATGTGTTCTTTTTCCTGCTCTTTTGTGTGCACGCTTTCCCCAGTGCATTTTTGTGCGTATTATTCTAAGATGTAAATAGTATATACGCGAAAATACTGTTTTGAAGTTCTAATTGTATATTATGAATTTCCCCCCTCATGTATTGCGCTCGCAAGTCGAGTGCCTTTGAGGTAATAAAATGAAATGAAATGAAAATGAAATCACAAGAAGCCCCACTCTAATTTTTGTTTTTCAAAGTACAAAAAAGAAATTAAGAAAAAAAAAGCCATGATGATATGTGCAAGTTCATTGCAGCCTACTAAGATAGTCCGCACCCACATTCTCACTGCCTTTAATGTACTCCACGCGAAACGAGCACTCTTAAAGCATCAGACTCCAGCGTAACACTCGGCTGTTAAGTTGTTTCACCTTGTTGAGATATTGTAGAGGACGGTGGTCCGTCTGCACACAAAATGTGTTCCATACAAATACAGATGGAACTTCTCTATTGCCCAGACCAATGCCAGACATTCTCGCTCTATCGTCGAGAATCTTGACCCTCTAGGCAACAGTCGTCTGCTGGCATAATCCAAAGGGTGAAAAACTCCCTCCTGCTCCTGCAACAGCACCGCGCCAAATGCAGCTCTCGGAGGCGTCAGTTCTCAAAAGAAATACCCTCGAGAGGTCCGGTACTCGAAGAATCGGTGCTGCAGTCGGGGCGTCCTTTAACTTAGTGAACGCCTTTTCTCTCTCAGAAGACCACTCGACGTGGTTTTTCTCCCGTTTCCTGGTTAGTTCGATTAACGGTCCGGCTAACTCCGCGTAGTTGGGGATGAATTGGCGGTAGTATCCTGTTAAGCCAGAAGGGCCCCAACTTGCTTCTTACTTTGGGGCCGTTTCGCGTCCTTTATGTTTTACAACGTATCCAAACGAAGCTTTATCTCTCTGTTACCTAGTTCATGACCCAGGAATGTTATTGTCCTCATCCCGACCCCGGACTTCTTGGGTTTTACAGTAATTACGGCTTGACGCATTCTCTCAAAAATCTGCTTTAACGTCTCCATATGTTCTTCCTATGTGTCGATTGCTATGAGCACATCATCGACGTAATGTTGAACATTTGGGGTGTCCGAAAGAAGCTTCCTCATTAATCGAGTAAAGACGGCTGATGCGGTCTTAATTCCGAAATGCATAAACCTGAACTGGTACAGCCCGGACTCTGTTGAGAAGGCTGTCTTCGCCTTAGAATCGTCTGATAACGGAATTTGCCAGTAACCTTTGGTCAAGTCTAGCTTGAAAAAAAGAAAAAAAAACTTTCGTTCCGACCTCGGCCAGTATCCCATCAATCCGAGGAATGGGTTCGGCATCTTGTGGCAAGAGATTTTTGAGGCGACGGAAGTCGATGCACCCGGGAACAATACCATCGAATGTTCTCACCAAAACAAAAGGAGAGTTGTAGGAGGAATCAAACCTCTCAATCACTCCGAGTTCTAACATCTCTTAGACCTACGCCTCGATTACCTCCCTCATTACGAAGGGAATTGGGTACTTCGATGTTTTCACTGGACTTGACGACACTAGATCCAAACGACATTCCAACAGGTTCGTCTTACCGGGTAGGTCAGATAACACCACGTCGAACTCGTGGAGGAGTTTGTCTACCTCGGCGGCCTGGTCATCATTCAACAAGTCTGATCGAATAACATCTTCCGGTTCCTGGGTCCTCTTCACGCTCATGCATGGAAGCTCCTTCTCCGTAACACTGTCCTCGATTGCTGCGAAAGAATTGACTTGCATTTTACTAGTTGACTCTACGACTCGTTCTTCGTAGCGCTTCAACATATTAAGATGAAACAGCTTTCGAGCGTGACCCAGATCGATTACATAGTCCACTTCATTCTTCCTTTCCAACACAGGAAAAGGATCCAGCCACTGCATTAGAAATTTATTGTTGCTTGTAGGCAAAAGTATCAAGGCTCGGTCTCCAATCTTTAATTGACGGCCTCTTGCCTTCGTATCGAAATATTTTTTTCTGCTTGCGTTGAGACTCCTGTGGTTTCTGGTGCGCTAACTCGGTCGTTTGTTCTAGCCAATCCCTCAATTCGAAAACATATCCATACGTTGTTTTCAGATCTGAACTAATCTGGTCCCCGACCAATATCTCCTTTAACACAGAGAGAGGTCCTCTTAGGTGGCGTGCATAAATCAGTTCAAAAGGGGAAAACCCCAAACTTGCCAGGGGAACTTCGCAGTACGCAAACAGGAGTGGGGCTAAATATTTATCCTACGAACGGGGTTTATCTGAGCACATCCTTTTAAGCATTTGCTTGAGAGTCCCATTAAAACGTTCTACAAGACCATTGCACATGGGGGGATAGGGCGTTGACAGCGGATGTATAAATGATAACAGCTCTGTCACCTCCCGCATTATGTCTGATGTGAAACTACGACCCCTGTCAAACAAAATTTCTCGTGGGAGGCCTACTCTCGTAAACATTTCGAGTAACACTTCCGCCACTGTAACCGAGTCGATACTCTTCAAGGGTATAGTGTCGACGTAACGGGGGGCAAAATCCACCATTGTCAGTACATACCGATAACCTCCCCCAGCCGTTGGAGAAAAAAGACCAACTTTATCAATGGCCACTCGTTCCAAAGGCGTGTTCATGATAGGCATGTTTCTCGGCGGCCCCTTTCCTACTGTCCCCCTTGGGATTGTTCGCTGGCACACGTCGCATGAAATGACATATCTCTTGATATCGGCCTGGGCGCCGGGCCAATAAAATGTTGCCAGCACCCGGTCAGTTGTCCATTTTACACCTTGGTGTCCGGCCAAGGCAATATCGTTCGCCACCTGTAGTACCTTGCTGCGCAGCATCTTCGGCACCACCACCTGATGTATTTCTCAGCCCGTTGATAATCTACAGCAGCGCATTATAATCCCTTTTTTCTCGTAAAAGTTTATTCTGTTTCCTCCCTTCGTCGCGTGCACCGTGCCTATTTGTTTTCTACATATCTTCAGCGTTGGATCTTCCACATGAAGTTTCTTTAGCACATCCCTGGTGATCCGTTCGGCCCCAACGTTACTAAGTTGGTCTAATCTACTCGGCCTACGGCCGTCGACGGCAACTACGACCTCACCTTCCGCGTCAGCCACCTCCTTCAGGGTTTGCTCGGTCGAGTCTTTCGCTCCATGAATATTCCCCACAATAACGTCATACAGAGGAAGGTCCATACACTTGGCGGCTACCTGTCCCGTTAGGAACGGCGACACAAGGTGAATGTTTGCCCCTGGCAACATCAGACGCGTCCCGTCCACTAAAAATACGGGACTGACTTTGCCCATAAAATCTTCACATGCGACCAGTTCCCGGCGCACTATCACGGTGTTACTCCCGCTGTCCCTCTACACCTTTACTGCTTTGCCGCTTAATACCCCATCTGTGATCGGCATACCTTCCGACAGAATTGGTCTTGCCTTTTCAGTCATATCCATGGGGGACGTTCTAAAGGCGTTTGTTGAGATTTTCTTCTTTCCCCGTAAGAACCCGTTCGTCTTACCAACAGGATCATCGTTGGTTTCGCGGAGCACGAAACTTCTGTCTTTCCGTTCTTTCCACGCGGACATGATCTGCACTCGTGGTCTGATTTTTGACGCACTTGACAGAAACGTGTGTTTTTGGCTTTGATCGGCAATCTTTTGCCTTGTGGCCCAACTTACCACACAAAAACCATTTTATCTTGAGAGCTGGTTTGCTGCCCTGCGCATCTTCCATCAGGGAATCTAAGGCTACTTTTGCCTCCCTCCTAAAATCGGCCAGATTAGGCTGGCTCTGCGACTCCAGGAAGTGGTCCGCCACCTGTAGGTCCGCCACCTGTGTTTCAGCCAACGCCGAGAGAGTCTTACAGCTTCTTTCCTTTAAGAAGACCGCGAGCCCGGGATGGCAATTCCGAAGAAATTACTCCCCGATTATTTGGTCACGAACCCCTTCATACGTTCTTGAGCATACGTTCATACTAACCCAGCGGTCGAAGAACCCCTCTAGTCTTGCAGCAAACTGGCTCTCTGTCTCTCCGTCTAACGGGTTTCTCTCTCTGAATTTCTCGCGGTACCCCTCTGCCGTGTAACGGAACCGCTGGAGCAAAGCCCTCTTCACTCTATCATAATCCAAACAGTCTTCAGGCGACATCCTACCTATGACCTCCAGAGCTGCGCCAACCAGGCACATGCTTAGAGCAGTCGCCCACTTCTCTTGCGGCCAATCTTGCCCCTGCGCTACAGGCTCAAATCTCCTGAAATACCAGTCGAGATCGTCCCTTTTGTCATCGAAGGGAGGCATAAGTTTGTGAGGACTAGGAGATAGCGATATAGATGCGCGACGTGACCCTTCACTGCCATCTGTTCGTCCTATCTCGGTTGCGCTAGCCTCTGCAAAACGAATCTTTAATTCGATAATGCGTTTCTCACTTTCTGCCTTGAGGCGCTGTGCTTCGCACTCAGCAGCCCTCTCTTCTCGTTGGCGTGCTCGCTCCTCGTCCACCCAAGACCTCAACTCCGCTCCTGCCAGTCGTAACTCAGCGTCCAAAGACATTAACTCTTTAACCTCCATTCTGATTAATTATTGTTACGTAGAAAAACGAGGGAACAGAATATCTTGTCCTGCCGCGGACGCCAGTTCATTGTTGCGAGGTTCTTTGGGGTTAATAATTGACAAGCTACAATGTCCTTCGTTTTTCTTAAAACCTGTATTTACAAAAGAAATCAAAGAGTTCATATGCTGATACTAAAAGAAAAAAAGAAAACTTTGTTAAAAAAATGGAAGAAAGGAAAACGCAACAGTCACCATGTCCTTGATTCACCATGCGCAGCGGCGGGTCTTGTGTCTGGAGCTGTCGTTGTCGGCCCACGGTTCTGGCAGGCAGTCAGGAGCGGGATCCGTTGGCTTCCGTCGATGACCTAAGAGTCACCGCAACCAGTGCTCGCGCAGTAGGAAGCCGGGCAGCGTAGGTTTCTATGCGCTGCCCTCGCTGGAACAGGCTGCTGGTCAGGCAGTAGGAGCGAACCGCCGATTGCCCTGGTCGATGGTGTCGTTCCCACCCAGCACGTTCTCCGGCCAGTCCTTTGCACGCTCTCCGTGCACGCACTACCAATCTCCTCTCTTTTTGGTCATCTTCCTTCTCCCTCTCAGCCGATCCATGGTTGGCTTGCACTTCTTCATTTGCACACTGAGTCACATAATCACAGTGGGCTATCCCCATTAAACAGCATGATGGTGTCGTCTGCGTAGATATTAAACTTCGATTATTTGCTTATATTTATAATACCATTTATGTCAAGATTAAAAAAAAAAAAACTACCCACAATGTTTCCTTGAGGAACGCCCGATTTATTTCTTTGCATCGGACAATCGAGCAGAAATGTCGACATACTGCTCCCAAAAAGACAAGCATGAATGAATCAGAAGCGATGCCTTACCCCGATGATTATATATTTCAAGTTTTTTTTTTTAATTATAAGTTTGTGATTGAGAAAATCTAAGGTATTCGCGAAGTCAATGAATAACCCGAAAATTAGATACTTACTTTCAATACTTTTAAGAATATGTTCTTTTTGAGTGAAGAGAGCGACTTCAGTAGAACGCTGTTTACGGAAACCGGACTGAGATGGGGCAATCAACTTATGCCTATCAGCGAATATTGACATTCGAAGGAGAAGCATTATCTCGAGACCTTTAAAGAACACTGGCAAAATTGAAATAGGTCTCAATTTCCAAGATCGTTTTTATCGCCCTTTTTATATCTTACTGATACTCTTGCGAACTGCATTCGTTTAGGAAATATGCCGTTTTTAAAGCACAGATTGAAGATATGTGTCAGGCAGGCCGGGATAAGATTACTGACGTGTTCAAAGCCATTCATCTCATCTCATATATACCTATTTTATCTCTTATAATTCCTATCTTACTAGGACAAAAAAGGTGGTAGTGTAGCCAGGGGCAGGTTAAGAAACGTAGGGCACGCCGAGTCCTAAGCTCTTTGTTATCTTCCTGATGCCAATGAAATTACGGCGCCAGCCGATAGGAACACCGAAGAACTAATCACAAAGAATTTGGAATTTCGTTAGCATGAGCCCTGAGAAACGCTACACATTTTCTGTGGAAAACTCTAACACTAACCCCTACATTTATTTACTTTTTTTTTTGGGGGGGGGGTTCTATTGTTTGCTGCCTTTCTTGGATTCGTTACGCAATGAATGTTAGCGTTTTCCAAATGGACACGTCTGTGGCACTTTTCTAGAGTCATGCTACTGCATTCCCTAAAGATACACCTCTGGATCTTCCATTAATATTTTTCCGGCGAAGAGGGCTTCGGCGAGCCCGCGTCGCCCCAGCCTTTGTCGCGCGCAGACGCGAGTCGGCTTGCCGCTTCTTGCGCCGTATTTCGGCCAGCCGTGTTCGGCGCTGCTTCCGCTCCTAAAATGGGGTGTGCGTATGTTTATACAGCCTCGAACTTTGTCATCCTCAACGGGCGACGCGTCTCCCAGCTGTAGATGAGCAATTAAGTCAGTGCAGTACAACCGGTAGCCTGGGGTTTTTAACGTTCACCACGCAGTAGTGATACAGGACCGCACCCCGCTACGATGCTCATCCAGATAGGAACGGGCAGGTGTCGGGATTGAGCCCAGGATCTCTGGGTTCTGCAGCGGGAGCTTTCGCTCCATGTGCTCCGAGCTGGTGTGCGTATACTTTGTCTCATCCTACGATGGACTAAAGGCCAAAGCCACGTGCCGCCAGGTCCAATCACGTTACACGCTTAACTATAACATGCTTAACATTGATTAGGGGCGGACGAATAATGCTCTGAATCAAAAAGCGCTGCCTGATTTCTATAGCTTCGGCACTGCGAAGAATTTGTTGGTTGTGACTTTCTTTGCGATGAAAAATTAATGAGTCATTCACTTCTGTTCAATTGGAACCACTGTCAACCTATACCCATCAGTGATCCTGGACGGAGGCACCGAAACCTGTATCGAAGCGAAATACCACGCAATTTGAAAGTGGCTTTTTATTGGATCTAGTGGCACGTAGCTTTCACCTTTAGTCCATCCTAGGGTGATATGAATTATAGCCCACTTGGCCACTGATCCCCCCCCCCCCCCTCTTCCGCTCCTCTGTCCCGTTCGCTGCAAGTTCAGATTCGCCCCAGCATCCGTGCGCGCCTCGGCTTGTGCACCGAGACGTGGCCTCCCTCTCCGTCTCTGTCCTTCACTACTCTTCTCTATGCGCGGCGCGTTTGCCTTTTTACTGTTTTGTCAACCGACGGCCCCGTCAAATTTTCCTATCTGGTAGGTAACGATGATAATGGATTAAAACTGCTAAAGTTAGGCGTTAGTCCTATATTCAAAACATAAAATTCGTTGAAGTGTAGATACATACGTTAGAGGGATGACATGAATCTCGCGCTCTATCAGAGTCGAAACATTCACCTTGGCTAATGTAGGTCTCCCTCAGACAGCAATTGCCGTGTTAGGAGGACACAGCCGCGGCAGGATGGTGACGAACTGCTCTCCGCAGCGCAACTAAAACTGATAATCGCGTGTTGCGCTCTTCCCCGAGTGAGTCTCCCCTCGGGGTAGAATGGAATCCCTCGGAGCCCACGCAGCTTCCCCGCGAGCCGCCGCCTCGGCCACACGCTCCCGGTGGGTCTTTCATAATCCAGGAGGCTGTACGTAGGACGCGTGCGGCATAGCGTTACATATATTATGGGAAGAGGATAATATCTGCCTTCTTGACACGCATTTCGACTGCTGGAGAACGGCAAGGCATGGAGGCAGACATCTGATCCCAAGGCTACCTAGCCTTTCCACATCACTGACGAGACTTTAATGAACACAAACCAAAATCACATCCAAGGTTGGTATCTGGCCTTTTTATAGCTTTATTTTCCAAGAAAACGGGCTCCAGACGTAAAATAAAGGAAGCTATCGTCTGATTTTCTTCTTCGTTTTCGTCTTTTCGTTGCTCGTTTTTATCCGGTTTTTCTGCGCTGGACTGCTGTATTCGCATTACCTGCCCCTCATTAACGGTATTCTAAATCTACACTCGCGAACTCAACCGATGGATGGAGGAATGCATAAGGCTAGCGCGGCTGAAGGTTGCCGTGCCCGTGCAAAGCGACACTCCTACCGTAATCTCGCAATGTGACGACAAAGCATGATCCTCGGTCCTCAGCCCTGCAGTGCTCACCAGTCACCGTCATTATTTATGAACTTTATACCGCATACCTCCGACGTACCGGATCGCCGGATCCGTTCGACGTATTTTCGAAAACATCGGCCGAGTACGTCCGACGTACCCTTGAGAAATTCGGTCGGGCGCGCGTCCGACGTACCTTTGCACAAAGCGTAAAAAAACTGAAACAACGAGTTCTAGTAGATCGTACACTGCAGAGAGCGGGCCCATCGGGCGCGTGCTTAATCCGTATTTTAAAGTGATTGCACGAGCTCTCGTTAGCAAAGTGTAGCTTTCGAATACGGTCTCCTAAGTGTCTCTTTTAACTCAAACGCTCAAACGATAAAGCGCCCCCCCCCCCCCCCCCCCTCCGCTTTTTTGCCTATTCAGTTCCAAAAGCTTGCAGCGGTGACAAAATAGCAAAAACTGGCGCCGCTCTCACAGTTAAAAAGTAATTTGTACCGTTACCGCCGCGTCAGAGCAATGTCGGATGGGAACAGTTGAAAACTGAAGACAAGGAGTCAGTCAGTGATATGTGACCGCTACCATGTCACGCTCGACAGGTGTTATACTCCATTTCACTATAACTTAGCAAACTATAGAGGCTGCGGCCCTCGTGATCCAATGAGGGCGTGAGAGCAAGTCGCGTGATAACACTCCATGGTCGAAGCCACGGAGGCCTCGTTAAAGCAAGAAGGCAGGCGAGCTGGTTAAAGCTAGACATAGCAAACATTGTTTCCTTTGCGTCCGTTCGTTTTTGTCCTCTAGATTAAGGGTTACTATTTCTAGGCCTCGTTACCGGCACAGTAACAGCGCCGTCCGCGACAAAAAGTAGTTGCTTCTTTTTATTTTAGCGGCAATCGAAATCACGCGATTCCATCTATATCGACACTACGCTGCATGACACGGAAGAGATACGAAGACATGTTACTTTTCAACGACACTTAATTTGGATCGACCCCTTTCTGAAAGCAACGTGGCTTTTGAACGATATTTTAGCGATTCCAGCCCTGAAATCAACCGCTTCCACATAAAACGTCGCTTCATTAGCACCCACACAGGGTCACGGATAAAGTGAGCGTACGATGATATCAGGAAGTGTTCCCGAAGAGCTCGTTACTTGAACGGACGGCAATACTGCGGCGGCGGAAGGTTATCCGAAGTTGGTTGGTTTCGCAGAAGACGAGTCTTTTCAGCAGACGACAGACGGTTTCTCCGGCAGTCGCATTTGGTGCAGGGAGACAGGTGATGTGATGTAACGTGCCTCGCTCCGATGCTTTTATTCGGTCGTGGGTCACTGTTTGCCAAATAACCGTGAAACGAAGTAAATAGATCGATTAGCACTTATCAGCTTCGCGGACAGGTACTGAATGTTCTAAAAGGATGTTGCTGATAAGATCTCACCTTTAAGTACGTCAAAACGTCCGCGACCAGAGCTGCGAATCTAAAGAGACGGCGTCAGTTGTGAGTATGAACGGCGCATTGACCAGAGATGGCAGTAATGACATCACTGTAATGAAATTACAGTAATTGCATTACTTTTCGTAGTAATGGGTAATGTAATGAATTACTTTCCTGGACGGGTAATTTAGTAATGTAATGAATTACTTTGAAGCAGTAATTTCGAGGAAATTACAAATTACTTTTGTAATTACTTGTGTTTAAATCGCAAAACAATTGAAAAAGGGACATACCATTTATCTGGTGTTGAAGAATATTAAGTAAGAGCATTAGGTAAGAGAAAATAGAAAAAAAAAGAAGAGTTGGGAACTTGAGCTCTAATCCAGAGACTTGGGACCAAGAGATACGCAAAGATGGCCTCGAAAGGGAAAGCTTTGGGGGCGTGACAAATAAGACGGGTCGAAGGTGCCACCCTGTCTGGGATGTTCCGGCTTTACAATGTGCACAGCACAATACAACAAGGCGAACAGATGTTAAAACTTGACAAGGTGAACTGAGAACAGGACACACCGGTAATTACTATGCTTAAATTTTCAATGAGTATCGACTTTAGACATCGAAGTATTGCCTGTACACAAAATAGCAGATGATTTACCTCGCAAAGGTTTTGTCGCAAATCCCCAGATCCAGCGATAGCGCTGGTCCTGGGGATTTGGGAATTGTAAGAGTGGAAAGTAGTTGGTGGCGCTAAATAGAGTGGTCTTTTTTTTTTGTTTTTTTCGTCTTGCTGTCTGTATTCCGTGTCTACCTTTTTCGCCTGCCTACTCATCGAGAAATTTAAACAGAAAAGCAGAAACGGCCAGATTATCGTCTCCTTGGATGTCACGTCAATGCCATGTGCTCTGTCTTCTGAAGGCTGGTTTATATTGGGGAAGAGCAGATAGTGGCAGAAGTGTTTCTTAACAGAAGATATCCGGCTGACAGGCGTAAAGTGTGCGAGAACCACGGTTTCCTTGTGTACTAGAACAAAAAACCTCTCGAACTTGAGAGAACAGTTAGGGGAATTAGTGACAAGTCCTTTTGACCGAAAAAGATTAAAACTTCGTGTATGTTAAAAAAAAGGCAAAAAAGTATTGCTTATTTTTGTTCTATGAGAGTCGGGTTGGTAAGGGATCGGTGAATCCCGTTTGCAGCAGGTTATATAAGGAGCTGTTTGGAGGATCCCACCTCAGTCAATATGAGTTCCAGCGAGAACGAGTTGCCTTGGGCTGACCTAAAACCCTATTTCGAATTTAAAGTTAAGACAGGCGAAAACATCACCGTAGCTTGCAAGTTATGTCCGCCAGGTGCGAAGACGTTATCGGCCAAAGTGAAAGCTTCCTCAAACCTTCGGAAACACCTGCAGGTGAGTTGATTCTATTTCAATATAGAGAGTCTAAATTTGTTTCAAACCAATCCTTTTTTAAGACGTTGTGACCGGTGCAAAAACATTGCTTTCACTGCATGTGTATCGAGCTCGGTGGATATTAGGTGGGAGAATAACCATCGCCACCAGTAGACTAAATAAAAAAAGTTTGTAAATTTAGTTTTAAATTAAGGTCTTAATGGGTCGTATTACGTTTCAATCGCAGTGTTGATGGCATTAGCTTATTAGATATTATACCAATTTAACGATTTTTCAGGAAAGCAACATGCTTTGAGAACTTCATCGATCAGTTCTCATGTTTTGTTGGCTTTATTTAGAAACTCGATGCACAAAAAGTACCACGAGCCCGGTCCACAATCATGCGTAGAAGCATAATATACTCGTTTTTTGTAGCTCGTCACCATATCGGCAGCGCGCCCCGGCTCTGCCAGGATTGCACGAGCTATCCATTACGAATATCTACTGTTCGCGTTTAGCAAGGAATCAAAATTTACAATCTCGACAGTGTGCCGCTCAGCAAGTACGCGCTACCGAAATAGCGGCGACGTAACCGAAAGGACGACACTCTTCTAAATGCCATTTTGGATTCTAAATGTCATTCACATAGGACTTCCAGTGGTCTTTCTGCATCCGGACTCGGAACCGGGAAACAAAAACGCGACAATTGATCGATGAGTATTCTAAAGCACGTTACCTTTAAAGGGGTCATGAAACGAATTTTCAACTTTTTCCTGTTTAGCTTTCCTCCTCAACTCATAAATCGCGCACTCTACCAAACAGTTCAAGAAGACGGAAAGCGGGAGTCCCCTCTTGCTCGGACGCGTTCGTGCACCCGGATACAGTCATTCTCCCACTAGAAGATTAGCCCGTCGCTCAAAATTTAGCCGAAGTCGCTTTCCCCACCCTGTTCACCACGAAGCTGACAGTGCTGCAGAAGCTACGTGCTCGTTGGGTCAGCGACACTTTTGCCACGTGATCACGCTCTCTCGCGCGTACCCACGCGCAGAGAATGAGGTCAGGTGATGATAGGGAGGCGGCCGATTGGTCCGGCAAGCGCGTAGCTTCCACCGCAATGTCAGCTTAGGGGTGAAGGGAATAAGTGAGGTCCGGGTGTCGTGCGACGAGCGTTTCGACCCGGTGACGCGCTTTGGGGACCGCGGATGTATCGCAATGAGAAGGCAGAAAGATTACGAAGAGAAGAAGGTGCAAAATAGTCCGATGTTTTTTTAAATTTTGCGTACCGAAAGGCAGCGAAGGTTAAACCGGCTCCGTTTGATCACACAGCCGCAGGAATCTGCCTGCCTCGGTGCTTACTTGCAAAGAGGCCTCATTACTGCAGTTGTCAGACGTCTTAATCCTTGGCGTCTCGTTCACCACCCTCTTTATGTGATTACTCTCCCTTTCTAAAATCACGTGTTTCCTGGTCTGCAATCGGTATGTGCATTTATGTCTGGAAATTGTATTAGTCAGGCGTATTTGCAAGTAAGCGCCGAAGCAGGCAGGTTTCTTCGGCTTTGTGGTCAAACGGAGCCGGTTTGACTTTCGCTGTCTGAGCGTTGACATTTTAACGAGTGGGTCTGTCTAGTCCCTTGTTGGAGAGGCAGTGGTATTTCCTGCTTTTAGGCCATCTTGGATCAAACGGAGTTTGAGGAAATAAGTAGAAAAGAAAGAGGGGATGTGGAGAAGGGAGCAAAACCGTTGATAGCGGGTGGCGAATACAGGGTTTTTTGGTTGGTTTTTTTTTGCTTTTTTTAACTTAACAGATTTGTTTTAAAAAAAGCCGTAAAAGTTACACTTATGTAGCTTGTAGAGGTGAGTTATACGGCCAGGAGTATATTATGGGGGTGGCAAGTCTTTGCGATTGTGTCGGCTAATTAACTAAGACACGTTAATTACCTTTTTAATTAGTGAAAATAGGCTTATGGTTCCAATTAGAAACTTGCTGAGCGTAATCGAAAACCACAAAATCAGTGATTTTAAGAAAGACGTAACCTCTCATGGAGCAGGTACAAGGTTAACGGTTGCGGTAAGGCGCCTGCGCGATTTTTCCTTCTCTTATTTAGCCCCAGCCTTGTACCTGCTCCACGAGTGGTAACTTTAGTGCACTACTACGCTTCTCACGCGCTCAAAGTCTTTCTGAAAATTACTGGCGTTTGCAGCGGAGACAAAGGCAGCTTTTGTCTTCACTGCACTCGCCGAAAGCGTTAGAACGCTGAACGCCGGCGTAAGACGTTCGGCTCTCAAGTTCGAACCACGGTGGAAGAAATACATTTAGGTGGTGACTCTGGCCGCTCTTCTCGTGGGGAGCGAGCGACCAGATCGTGTTCGGAACTAGCCTCGAACGAGGAGCATACTCTCTTTCAGCTTATGATGTACCGCTGGAAAGGCTACAAGCGCGAGCTCCTTGTTCTGGGGCACATCCCGGCGGCACAAGCTCTCGTGACTTAAGGGCAGCTGTCAACGCTATAAGCTCGCGCTTCTAGCCTTCGCTGCGGTACTACATAGGGTGAAACGAAGTGGAGTTGCTCCGTGCCGCCGCGGAAGGCGCTGAGGTGTGAGCACCGTGGGTATGAGGTCTCTCATCGGCGGCCACGGAGTCAGGGGCGTAGCTTGCTCGCCTTTTTTGCGGTGTGGTGGTGGTGTGCGGTCAGTGGCTGGCCTCATGTTTTGCTTTGGTGCTGTGTCAATCACAGGTGCCACCATCGTGCATGGAGATGAGCATTAACCCGAAGAAGAAGTTATGCTATAACGATGGGAAAGACGTGCTTCGTTCCAAACTCCGATTTGGGGTACCGGAACTGCGCAGAGAGAGCGTCCTTGTTTAAAGCTCCATCGAATGACGCTCGCCTGGAGCAGTGGCGTCGTGCAATCCCGAGGACCGATCGCAAGTTACTACCTAGTCTCCTCATCTCGTTGACCAAGTGAAGACCGAGCTTGACAGTCTAATTTTCGTCGAAGACTGGGAATGCGAAGATATCTGGACAGAAAAGGCTCATGAAACCAAGGCTGTGGACTGCATGCTATATATTATATAACTGGGTTTTTGAGCGTGAAAATAAAAAAAAAAGCTACACGCTGCCCTGCATGCCGATCCGCTTTCAGCATCGACAAGGACACTTCTACTGAAGCAGCACTGACAAACTTGAAGAACAGAGGAGGCCTTACACACCCCAACAAGAACCTTTTCCAGCTACTGAAGAAAGCGGAACAGTTGTTCGTGCAAATTAAAAGCCACAAGATTGTCTACTGGGACACAATCGAAAGTGTCCTTGACATATGCACAATAACGTTTCCACGCGCTGAACACAAAGAAAAAAGAATTGCTCAGTTGCTCCACTACTATTTCAGCATGCAAATGCGACCACACTGTAAGCATATTATTATGAGTAGGAAAAAAACAAGCTCAAGAAATAAAGAAATCAGCAAAGAAGCGCTCGTCTTAGCTTAAGGTCATGGGCGAGAAACACAGGATGTAGGAGATGGCGTTCTTTGGTAGTATGCAGTGAATTAAGATTTTATGTACATTTTAAAGCCAAAATATTTGTCAGGTATTTTTTTACCTGTAAGACGGGGTGACACCATATTGTGCGTGTATAGGTGCAAAGTGATTTATGTCTTTAAACCACTACTTTTTTTTTTTACTTTCAGTCACTGTGTCATCATGTCAGTCTGTGCGTCATCATCCTGTGTCATCCTTTCAGTCACTATGTCATCATATATAGGAATTTTCTCTTCTCACATGGTTTGTATGTTCCACAGTACAAGTTGACATTGTATGTATAAACCATTTGTAATGCTAAAACCTTTATCCGCATGTAAAGATTTATTTAGGCCTCACTATGTAACACTATTAGAATTTCTTTTTCAATAAGGCAGGAGCAGGGTGCAAAAAAATCACCCGACCTCATATAAAGCCACGCAATGTGTGTAAAAAATTTATGGAACTGTTACCAAACATGTTGTTTGACAAAGCATGCGAGCACCACCCAGGCGTTTACTCTAAATTATTCTAAATTATTGAAGGCCCAGCAGATTATGCCGGGAAGTTTTATATTTATACGAGTATTTTTGTCACGTTGAGTCATCATCGAAATGTTTTCGTTTGGAAAAAACAGAAGAAAAAAAAACAGGAACAGCACGGGGGATAGGCAATCACTGCCAGTGCGCCAGCATAAATCCATCATTTCACTACACAGTACACAGGGACCGAATAAAGAATCAATAATTTCCTTCACAAGCCCCTCTATGCGGAGGGCAAGTTCGTCTGATCCTTGCGCAGGGATAGCGGTGACGTCAGAACGCCGAGCCCTGATTGGCTGATCGCGACCCCCTATCTGAGCGTCGTCTGGTCCTTTGCAACGTCGTTTGCGTCTGTCTCACCTTTCCTGCGACTTTCGAACGTGCAGAGGGTTCACAAAACAATCTTACGCCAAAAATATGCGTAAGAAAAAACTTGAGAACAAATTCGTATTCACGAAACGAAATTTTCGTAAGTTTTGCGCAGGTTACGCCGAAATCCTACGACAGCTGCGAATCTGTTTATGCACTTCTTACGATCAAATCAGCAAGGCCGACAGCGTCGCGGTCGCGACGACCAACGGACGTTTATTTTTCTACGTGCGCTTCTCACGCGTCCCGACTTCAAGCAGCTAGAAGAAGAGTAAAAAGTACTTGGAACAGACCACGGGGAACAAGAAACCTGGATCCACAAACACCCGGGAAAAACTCCAATGCTTACGGTTCCACCGACAACGACCAAGCAAGCACGGCAGATAGGCCCAGACACTCCGACTCGGCAACTGTCTGCCCACGACCGGCTGGCGCGCTGAATGGAATATGCCCGCGCGACCCTTGTGACCCCTTCCCGTCTTATACTTTGATCGCTGACCTCAATTTTAGATTAAGAGGTCATTCTCTTCCTCTTGTCATCTCCTTGTTTTCCGAGGCAACGGTGACTCTCGCCGGTAAAAAGCAGTGAATCTCCGACAGACGCAGGAAAGGTAAGCAGCCATCGCTTTGACTAGCAGACGTAAAGTAGACGACGTTAACTGCGCCAACCCGCCGACGCCGTTAAAGAATGAGAAGTCTCGCCGCACACGAAAGGAGGGAAAAAGTATTTGGGAGGGAACTTGATGACACTAACCACCCTCCAGTCTTGGTTCTTAGCAAACAAACCTCGGCGCCTCGGGACACCTCGCCAGTGAGTCCTTTGACTTTCCTCCTTAATACGCGTCGGCTAGTTGTTAGACAAAAACAACGTACAGCTCCAGTTATTTCGTCTGCCCCCTCTGAATGGCGAAGTCGAGCTCGCTCGACTTCCGAAATTCGCAGGAAACGTAAGACAGACGCAGACGACGTTGCAAAGGAGCAGCCAATCAGGGCTCGGCGTTCTGACGTCACCGCTACTTCCTTTTTCATGCGCAGAATACGAAAATGAGCCCACTTCCGAGGCGTATACAAGCCTTCACAAGCCCCTCTATACACCAACTCATGTTTACAAACAAACCGGAGCGCCCGAAGCGCCCCTAGCGGACGCCACCGGCGCCGCGCATGCGCGATGGGGGTGTGGGCAAAAAGCTCGCCGTCGCCCATAAATAAACCATTGAAATGCGATGTTGTCGGCCTCGGTGTGAGTCCCCGCGCTCTTTTTCGCGTTGGTTCTACGCGTTGATTCTACGTCCTCCTAACGATGTCTGATTACTTGAGCGGCGTCAGCGAAGTTAACGAGGCTCGTTACACCGCAAAACTTCGCGTGAATAATCTGACATGCGGCGATTCATTCCGCGTGGACGCCGCAGAATGTACGCTTAAGATGAGATTTCGCTCGCAATTTGCAGTAGCGACGTCGTTCGGACTGCAAAAGCGTGGACCGTAGCTGAGATGACCGACGTCGATACTGAAAATCGCAAGCAGAATCTAATCAAGTGAATCAGGCATAACAAGTCGGTAATGGCCACTGGTGACAACGATCAACATCTCCTTGTATCTACCGTTTACTCAAAAGACTTCGAACTTAGGTCTTTTCAGGCCTGCACTTACTTCTTATTGAAAGTACCGGGCCCACGTTTGGTCTGCGGGCCGCTGTCGTCTAGAAGAGCAGACGACAAGCAGAAACGTTTGAAAGAGCAGACGACAGTTCGAACGATCAGGCGGCCGTTTGAACTTGAAGACGCACTGAACGAAGTCCGCAGGTGGTTCGTAGAACTTGACGGTTTTCCGGCGTTCATTTTGGAACAAAACAAATAAATTTGATGACCAGAAGTATCCGTAAATTCAACCCAAAATGCTTTCCGCCCAAGCAATCGTGGTGCGACGGATCTGGTTTTCCCTTTTCAAGGCACATATCCACGTTCTCGGACGAACCGAGCGCATGAAAACTGACCTTCAAATCTTTCTCGACACTTTTGGTACAGCCCCAGTCGCAGCATTTTGACGAGAAGGCAGGTTTTTGTCTGGTTCCTTTCAAAACAACGCAGGAATACACGTCTAACATGGGCACTTCCGCCCACAGCCCCGGACCGGATGTGCGTCCCACGCGCCACCACCGCGCCGTGACGTAACAGAGATGAGTTCGTGTATACTTGCGCGCTATCTATCCCCGTGCGAGCGAAGCGCGCTCGGTGCGCCGAACATATTGTGGTCGCCGCGCGAGACAGAGCGTCATCACCTAAATGCATTTCCTCCACCGTGATTCGAACGCATTCAACGAGCGCAGTGGAGACAAAGACAGAGCTAGCTTTAGGTCTGGTTTACCTCCCCGCGCGCACGTGCGCCTTTTCCTCTCTCAGCGCACTGTGCTATCTGTTTCACGCCTCTTCGTCCCTGTTTTTGAGAGCTAAAATGTATTCCAAATTCCAAAACCAACTAGCCCAACAATCTACTCTACTCATTTTCTCGGCGTATGCACCGCAGCTATTGGTTTAACGCGTGCTATACGAGAAAGTGAACCCGTCAACAGTTTCTCAAAAAGAACAGTGAAATGAGTAAATTAGGCTATTTTATTTTTGTGATTATTCACTGGGACCAAACACAATTTTTCTAAAACCTAAAAATTTTCATGGGAGGTATATACTATATGCGGCATAATGCCTGACATAATGATGGGAAAGGTTAATATATTATACCGTCATGAACTGATCAAGATAAAAAAAAAATAATACCCATCTTTTTCTCATCCTTTCAGAAGAAATATCTTACAGAATTCAAAGAATTCGACGGTCGAAGATTAAAACGACCTACTGGATGCTCATTGGAAAGCTCTTCGAATGCCACTGAGCAGACGAAACTGGACCACTTCGAGGGAAAACGGTTCGCCGATCCTTCACAGGATAAAATATACATAGCTATAATCAGTTTGTTGTAGGATCGTTTCAAAGCTTTTCTGTGGTGGAGCACAAAGATTTTGTCGACCTAGTGAAGACGTGTCAACCCGGAGCCAACGTGATGTCGCGCAATACAGTCGCCGACAGAGTAAACGAAATGTACGAAGATATGAAGAACAGACTTCGTGCACACCTCCGAGACGTGGTCGCCGTCTGCTGCACAGCAGACTGCTGGACGTCCTTCCGTCGGTATGTCGTAATATTGTAGCCGGTAGAATTCAATTATTTGCTTTAAATATGTTGTAGGGGTCTACAAATTATTGCCACACTGGGGAAGCTTATCAGACTTGTTTATTCTATTTTACTTCTTCTTTCTTCTCCCCCCAGTTCTAATCGTTGTCGTCTTCTTTCATCCCCAGGCTCACTTCACTTCCCCGTGCTTCAGAAGTTATCCCTCCTGGGATAATACTGAAAAACATTTCCTATTGAGGCAGTCTCCGTCGTCTCGTTAGGGCCCAAGTACCAAATCGTCTTCAATATGCCCTGCTGGGCAGCCGTTTTCACAACGCGGTAAGGCCCCGAAAAACTGGCGCTTGACCCCGGGATTCCTTTTCTGACGAGAACAAGGTCATCAACCTTTAGGTTTGGTATTGCGGCGTTGTGTCTTTTATCAAAGTTTTGTTTCATGGTGCCCCTGTACTTCTGTTTTGCGGCGTCTGTTTTGGGTATTTCTGTGAGTCGCAATTTCTCTGTTAACCCCAGCTTATGATCGGCCGATAGAAAGGGAACTTTCCCAGTGGCCGCAAAGATCGGGCTACATCCCAGGACCTTCGTGTACGATCTGTTGTGGTGAGACACAGCTGCTTCGAGACAGCACTTCCAGCCTCCTGGAAAATCTGGGTACATTTTCATGTATTGCTTAATGTCCCGAATTGCTCGTTCCGCAAGGCCGTTGGCTGCAGGATGATACGGCGCAGAAAACTTCAGTGAAATACCTCGCTGTCTTGCCCAATGTTCGAGCTTCTTGCTTCTGAAGGCTGGTCCATTATCGGATTTTATTACCTTGACGTTCTTGAACATTTCTCGGTTGAGCAAAGCTATGATGCTGTTCGCATCTTCTCTTCCAGCTCGAGTGGCTACCATTCTTGTGCATTCATCAATACAAATAAGAAACGCTTGCGTCTGTTTTACTCCTTCGCTTTTCTTTTTCAACTCTGCGAAGTCCAAGTGGACAACTCCAAATGGTTCCTTGGAGTACTCCGGAGTTGTCATTACGTCAGTAGCTTGCTTGAACTTTGCCTTGTGAAGTTGACATTCGTGACAAGACTGAATGTATTTGCTTGTGTCCTGCTTCATGTTTGGCCAGGTGAATCTCTTGGTGAGTTTTTTGTAGGTTCGCCAAAAGCCATCGTGTCCACCGGATTCTGGGCTATCATGATACTCTTGTAGAACTGTAGGAATCATTGAAGGAGGTACTTGGAACTTTCCCTCTTCAAAGAATATATGTTCGGTTTCCTCCCACAGCTTTGCTCGGTTTACAGTTCCCTGACTTCCGCCACTTAGAGGAATAAGAAGGCGTGAAAGAGCATCGGCGTCCGTCAGCAGTAGACCAGGGCGGTGTATAATGTCAAACTGGAACTGCTGGAGCTCATTGACCCACCTCGCAAGTCGGCCTTTTGGCTGTGTCATTTTAAGAAGGTGAGTCAGGGCTTGGTGGTCTGTGAACAACTTAAACGGAGCCCCTTCCAGGTACGACCGAAAATAATGGACAGCCTTCAGAACTGCCATTGCCTCTTTTTCTGTGGTCGTGTAATTCAACTCTGATTTGTTGAACGTATAGCTGTGGTAGCCCACAACCCGAAGCTGCTTGTGAACGGGCTGCTTTGCGTCTCGTTGATAAAGCACGGCTCCTGTCCCATAATGAGAGGCGTCCGTGTTTAGTTCGAATTGGAGTGTGAAATCTGGTAATGATAGGATAGGGTCCGAGGAGATAGCTTGAACCATATCTCGGTACGCTCTCTCACACTCTTCCGTCCAATCAAAGATCACATCCTTCTGCGTGAGCCTAGTGAGGCATTTTGTCTTCAGAGCGTAGTTTTTAATAAATGCTCTGAAGTGCCCGGCCAGACCGAGGAACACTCGGAGAGAGTGTACGTCATACGGCTTAACCAGTTGGGAAATCCTTGCCACAGACTCTTCTTTTGTGCTTTTTGTAGAGCCGTTAAACACTCTGCCGAGGAAAACTACCTGGGTCTGGAAGAACTCACTCTTCTTGAAATTAACCTTCAGTTTTGCAGAGCTAAGTGCTGCCAACACTTGTGATAAGTGGTGCCGGTGTTCCTCCTCTGTTTTTGAGTAGACAATGATGTCGTCGATGTACACGTTGCAGAAATTCCCCAGGTACGATTTCAGGACCTGGTTCATCATCTTCTGAAACCACGCAGGGGAATTCTTCCAGCCAAATGGGAGGCGGTTATACTCGTACAGGTCAAAGGGTGTTGTAAACGCTGTGTACATCTTGGTTTCTTCTTGTAAGGGCACCTGCCAAAATCCTTTGCACAGGTCAATCCGCGAAAAGCATCGGCAACCTCCTGTTTCATCTATGATGGCTTCAATTCGTGGCATTGGGAAAGGGATTAGATCAGTCTGCTTGTTCAAAGCACGGTAGTCTGTGCAGAGCCTGAAGGTCCCGTCTTCTTTGGGTGCGATAGTGATAGGTGATGCAAACGGAGACACTGAAGGCCTTATGATGTCTGCATCTAGCATGTTTTGCAGCTCTTGCTTGAGCCACACCTTCTTCTCTCTGGTCATGTTATAGGGCTTTTTACGCACCACTGTCTTGTCACTGATGTTGAAGGGCACCGTGAATTCGGGGGTAGCCGGAGGGTAGCTGCCAATGCTGAACAATTCAGGGTATAACTTAGGAATGTCTTCAGCTGCAGTAATAAGCTGCAGCTGAGTACCTTAGGGATTGCAGGCCAAACATCTGCGGTCAGCCGTCTTTTCGACTGTGACTTTATCATCCCAGTAGATGTTCATTTTTAGCCGTTTCATGTCTGGCCGTGAGAGTAGGAAGTCATAATCCACTCCACCAATCACCAGAGCAACAACATCAATACTTTGACCCTCGAAGTTGACGGTGACATTTGTCCATTCCTCATAAAGGTTCTTTCTGCCATCATAACTTTGAACTTGAATTGTTTTTCCTAAGTAGGTCTTCAATACGTCATTTTTCGTCTTGTTGATGACCGATATTGAGGAGCCGCTATCAAGAAGGGCACGCGTCTTACGACCATCAATATCAACGCTGATATGTAAGAGGCTCGAAGATAAGTACACAGTCTCGTTTGGCATCTTCGGGTGAGACTGACCACCCTCCTTTATTCGTTTTTTGTTTCTTGTCCTGAACCTCCCTACTGCTCCTCGGCATCCGTGAAGCGGACCGCCTGGTTCTGGTTAGAGCTGTAACTTGACTGCTCCCACGGACGCCTTTGCTGACGCGCATCATTTGGTTTTGTATGCTGCGTTACAGCGTTATGTTGAAGATTTCTATCTATGGCATGGCTGGAGTTTGGCGTCATCGACGCGACAGCTCGAGGTGGAAAACTTCTTTCAATGGGGTTGCTGGAGATGTTGATGTCTTGCAAGCTCTGAAGCAAGTCTTCGACGGATTTGAGATTTCGAGCTTGTACTTGTTTTTGGATTTCACGTGGAAGTCCATGAAGTATCAATGATATTATTGCCGACTCTGGCAGGTGGGGTTCGGCAAGTTGAAGCAGCTTTCTCTTCTCAAAAAATATTCGAGGATCAGACCTGTCTTGTACTTGTAGAAGATAGCTTGATCCCATCTATCTACGGGATTCCTCTTGAAACTGGTGAGAAAACTTGCCTTCCAATCATTCCAGCTTTCTTCCGGGTGGTCCACTAGGCGAAGTTCAAACCACTTCTTTGCGACGCCCGTCAGAAAGAGGCGCATGTTCTTGATGCGGTCCTGCTCTGAGTTCCAGAAATTCTTCTCTGAAGCATACTCATAGAAGTCAATCCATCCCTCCGGACTCGATGAATATCCGTCAAACATGTCTGGCTTCACGGCTTCAAATCTAGGTTTCTCCTTTTCTTTCATGGAGGATACGATGGCCTGCATCAGCTCATTTTGCTGGGTTATCTGCTGTTGCTGTAGCTGCAGGGCTTGTAGCATCATTGCCGTGCTCGAGGTAGATACCGAAGTCTCTTCCGATAATCTCCGACATGGCTGTAGTACCATTTCTTCAAAAACTGACAGTTGCAGGTTTACCTTGACGGATCTGGAGCTGAGAAGTTCCGTGGTTGACTTCTTTGCCCTCTGTGTGACCAGCTCAACCAACTCTGGTGTACTGATACGTCGAGGAAGATCTGTCGTGGCATCATCTTGAACGTTGTAACTCAAAAATACAATTTCTTTAGTAGAGCTTGGATCTATGTTGAAGGTTACCCACATTTTGCTGATCCTGTCGGCTGCGCCAAATTTGTAGGGGTCTACAAATTATTGCCACACTGGGGAAGCTTATCAGACTTGTTTATTCTATCTTACTTCTTCTTTCTTCTCCCCCCAGTTCTAATCGTTGTCGTCTTCTTTCATCCCCAGGCTCACTTCATATGTGAGGCGATATTTTGTGCAAATGAGTTGTGTTGAAGGGTCCCTATTGAAAATTCCATCAGGCTACGTAATTTGGGAACTGACTGCCAGTCAGCAGCCTTGCTACAACGTGATGGACCATCAGACGTAATCTGATGGTCCATCAGATGACGTCTGACTGCCACTGCCAAGGGAATTTTATCAACAAGGGCAGCATTTATATAAGAGTAAAGCTATACGCACTCATAAATATCGCCAAATACCTCGATAAAACAAAATGTTCGAGAAAAAAAAAAATGTAGCACCACCACGGATCGAACACGCGACCGCTTGCTTTAAATTTAAAGCTTTACATCGGACACCTTAACCGCTATGCTACGCCACCGCCACAGAAACTCGATTTAACTATTCGTTTTATACGAGATGCTCGGCTGCAAATGCAGCTAAGCCGTCAGCATGTTATGCAAAGCACTCGTAGATCACTCGCCGTACTTCAGTTCTACTCACCTGCCATGTAGAGTACTCTCGCGTCGTAGAACGATCCTTTTGTTCGCGCGTCATCGGCCCAGTAGACCTGGTACAGATTGTCGTCTTCAACTACACCGCTAAAGTCCCTTATATCGTCGGAACTCACAACAGGCTGGGTCTTGTCGAGTAGAAATTCTACTAAAACATAAGACATTGTAGAGCCCGGGCAGGATCGACAGGTTGGAGCAAGCGGGCAAACAAAACGAGTCGAGAGCGATCGTTCATGAAAGCTCGGCGAAGCCTCTATGGGCGAAGCGAAGTGCGAAGTGTCGTGTTCGGCGCTTCGGCGGGCTTCTGACCAAGGTTGTCGGTCGGTTGCGTGTCATATCTCTAACGTCAGTGGTTTTATGGGCTCACGTCCCGAAATCGTTTTCTCGTGCATAGATTACTTTTCGTAATCATAGATTTGACGAAATAGTGGTATCCGAACGAACTTTACGTCCTTTGACCGTACGTCTGCCTGCACGTCAAAGCTTTCTGACGTACAGTCAGAGACAATCGATGTACAGTTAGAATCACCACCAGGACATCTTGATGGCATTTCGCGGCGGCCGACTGCCACCAGGAAACCATCAGAAAGCCGACAAGCGGAGTCTGACTGGAGTTTGACTGTCGGTCAGAGTAACTTGTTGGCCAATGAGACATGCTTGACGTACAGTCAGCCACAGTCAGCGGTCCACTAGAAAACATTGACTGCCAAACAGCGTTACATTGATGGATTTTTCCTTCGGGGTTGAACTCAAATTTATTTATTTCAGGAGTTTCCTCGGCGTCACTGCACACTGGCTGGACCAAGACTGCGCAAGAAAGACCGCTGTCTTGGCGTGCATGCGCCTTACCGGACACCACACATACGACGTCCTCGCCAGCGCACTTCACGGTGTTTTCACAGATTACGAGATCCTGAATAAGGTCACCACAACTGATGTAGATAATGCATCAAACTTCTCAAAGGCCTTCAGGAATAAAACATATTTCTTTTTCTTTGTGTCTGTTTGACAATGATTTAGACTCCCGCTTGCATTCGCTGTTTGAAGAATGTTAGGCCACCAAGAAACCAACGAAGAAGGGAAGGACCACGAGGTGGTGGACTTTTACCAGGTCCTGCAAGCCCCTTTGGATTTGGACACTCCCCCGATGAGGACGAGGTGCGCCTGTGAAGGCACGAGCGTTGCGCCGCCCACACGCTGAAGCTGGTGGCTACAGCCGATGCGGAACAAGCTCTGGAGGATGCGCGGTACAAGCGTATTTTCTCAATAGTGCTAACCATTCGCAAAGCCCTTTGGAGCAAGCAACAGCATTCCTCCTTTGCATCGGAGGTCGTAAAGCTGCACCTGGGTCGCTTTTTGCTGGTTCCTTGTCCAACGAGGTAGAATTCCTTGTACAAAGCTCTGGACCAGATCCGTCAGCAAGGGACTAACATCAACAAGCTCTTAGACGCCCTGAATATTTCACGGATCATGGGAGACGACCTCATCTTCCTCCAAGAGTACACGTCGGTATGTTCAATTTGAGTGTAATTTGTTGATTGCGGTCCAAAATATATTAGAAAAAAAATCGCCATAAGACAGCTTGTTTTAAATAAACTTTCTTTTCTACAGATTGTACAGCCCGTCATGAAGTCCCTCGATATCCTGCAGGGTGAGAGATACATGTACATGGGTGCCCTTCTACCGACGTTGTGGTCGCTTTAGGGCTCCCTTCACAGCCCGCGAGAATCGAAGTATTGCAGGCCAATCCTTGATGCACTTAAAGGTGGAGTCGCAAAAAGTTATGTTATTAATAGTCCTTCTCTTTAATGAAGAACGGTAATATTCTTGTGCTACTATAGCTCTAAAAGTACGTACGCATTTTCTTTTTTCGCACAGTATGTAAAGGGTCAACCGCTACGAACTGCGGAACGCGTTCAGAACATGACGAAGACCATGTAGCGGTTTGATTAAAGCACCCGAAGTGCGCAGGAACACTGAATACTTCCTCACCATCGCAGCGCCCTTCGCATTTTTAGTTTATTCTGTCGGCTTCGGGATTATAGATACTGACAGCTATGAAACACAAGGTATGGCCCAATATGTTCACCCTGCTTCATTCTTCGACATTCTTATCGGAAAATGCCGTAATCCCATAGTCTTCGGGGTGTTAAAATGTTGGGGGCTTGCCATGACCCGCGTCTATTAATGTATACAGTAAAGCATGTGCAGATTTGTTTAAAAAAACACTATATTTTAGGTGGTCTTGAGCGATGCGTGAATAATCGTTCTGAACAAGCCCATACGCTCCACAAGCATTGACACCCGTCAATCCTGCTATTGTTCCAGGTTCTCAAATCACCTGGAGGACGCCGACTACGTCATTGCAGCCGCCACACACCCTCGTTTCAAGTTGTCGTGGCTTGGAGACGAGCAATTGGAGCAGCAGAAGTGGCAGCTGGTCCGGCGCCACTACGAAGCAGTCTTTCCCGAGAAGAGAGCTTGGAAGCTAGCAAGACACCGGAAGTCACCGATAGGGATGACGACTTTATCAAGATAAGAAGAACAGGACACCACCAGCCATCAACTGATGAACTTGAGCGTTGGATGAAAAGCGACACTGCTGAGCTTACTGTACTCGAGACATATCCCGAGATGAAACAGATGTTTATCATGTACAATACAGCTAGCCCTGCCCTCATCTGCGCCAGCAGAGCGTTTTTTCAGTATGGCAAAGGACACTTTGTTTTTTAAGCGTGGAAACCTTTCTCACGTTCACTTGGAGTCACAGTTGCTCTTGCGGTGCAATGCAGAGTTCTGAGTGTGTATTGTAAATATATGTGTATGCTGTAAATAAAATGTACATACATTTCCTTCAGAAGTAATTGCAAAGTAATTTCAGAGTAATGGCATTACTTTTCAAAAGTAATTGTAATGTAATGTCATTACTTATGAACTTCGGTAATTTGTAATGTAATTTAATTACATTTTTACATTTTGCAGGAAAGTAATTAGTAATGCAATTTAATTACTTCCGAAAAGGAATTTAGCCATCTCTGGCATTGACCTTGCCCGTCTTTGGCTACGGCCTGCCACTTTGCTTCAAGATTATTACTTAAAGGGCCCATGAAACGGATTTTAAATTGGGATAAATCATTTTCGATTGGGATTTTACTAATAGCACATCGTTCAGTGGGCCAAAAGAAGAAAGGTTGAAAGACAAAAGCCTGACTTTCAACGCGAAAATTTGAAAACACAGCGGACTATTTCGTATCTCCTCCCCTTCGCAAGCTCTCTGCCTTTTCACTGTGATACATCCACGGTCCCTAAAGCGCGTCATCGGGTCCAAACGCACGTCACACAAAACCGGACCTCCCTTAGTCCCTTCACCCCTAAGCTGACGTTGTGGTGGAAGCGACGCGCTTGGCGAACCAATCAGCCGCCTCCCTTTCATCACCTGACCTCAATTTCTGCGCGTGGGTATGCCCGGAGGAGCGTGATCACGTGGCAAGCGTGGCTGGCCAAAGAGCACGTAGCTTCCACAGCACTGTCAGCTCCGAGGTAAACGGGTTGGGGAAAGCAACTTTTGTCTGAATTTTGAGCGACGGGATAATCTTCTAGGGGGACAATGGCTTTGTCCGGGTACATAAACCAGATTCCAAGCAAGAAGGGCCTCCCCTCTTTTCGTCTTCTTGAACTGTTTGGTGGAATGCGCGATTTATGGGTTGAGGAGGAAAGCTAAACAGGAAAAAGTTGGAAAAGCGTTTCATGACTTCTTTAAGAGAGGTGGCGCCACGGAGTTGCTGAAGAGAAGAAACCGAAAATACACGTGGTACCTTCAATGTCGTTCCAAGCGATTTCAAATTCAATTCTTGTGTGTGTGCGTGCGTTCGTCGGACTTGTCTCCGTGCGTGTGTTACGCCGGTGCATGGGTTGGTTTGCATGTGTATGCATGTCAATACTTGCGTGCGTTGTGTGTGCATTGTATGTCCACAGCTGTGCGTTGTCCATATACGTGCGTGCCTAAGGGCAAGCGCGCTTGCGCGTGCGTGCGGCCGTGAGGCGGTGCGCGTGTTTGTCTGGGCGCATGTGCAAGGGCATGTGTGTGTGCACGGGTGTGCCTGTGTGTGCGTGTGTATATGCGCGTGCGTACGCGCCTGTGGGTGCACGTGTATGTGTGCGTGCGTGCGAGAGGACGTGTGTGCCTCCTTGTGCGCGTGTCTGTGTGCGTCCGTGCCGGTGGGTGCACGTGCGTGTGTGCGTGCGTGCAGGCGCACGGGTGAGCCTGTGTGTGCGCGTGTAAACATGCGTCCCTGCGTGCCTGTGGGTGCGCGTGTGCGTGTGCGCGGGCGGGCGCACGAGGTGCCATTGCACTCTAAGAAAAAATGAAGGAAAAAGTAGCAACGGCGCGTCTTCCTCTCTTCTACTTACGCGCCCCCAAGCGGACGCCAGAAAAGGAGAGGAAGCGAAACGTTTTTCTTCTCCAGGCAGACGGGAGAAAGCTTTCGCCCTCCCGACTCATCTTCTTTCGGTTTCGTTTTTCAAACAGGTCGCGCACGTTGTTTAATAAATAGCTGTTGAGTTGATTGAGCTTCAGCGGCAGCAAAGGCCGCCTGTAATTCCGTCTTCTAGTTTAAACGTGCAGAACATTTTGGTTGCATTGACGTTTTTATCACTAATTTTATCAAACGAGCAAACGAAGCCGCTAGAAACAGCGAAGTTCCGGAGCAGTGCCAGCAGCGCCACGTACACTGGGTAGCATGGCAGTCTCCGGATTGCAGGACTCACGCGGCACGCAACTACAGTAGCGAAACCACGCGGAACTGTGTCGACGTTTTCGACGTTATAGAAACCACAGGCAGGTTTTGCTGCCGTCTGTTTGGGTGCTTTCCGTGCTGAGTTCGGTTCTGTTTTCCGATGCCGAGTGCAACCGGCGTTCAACGTGGTTCTGTATTTGTGCTTGTCAGCAACATAGCTGCCACATCGTGATGGCAGTGTTGTGGGTTGTGAACAGAAGACTGGAATTATCACCAATGTGACCGTGTGTTCGCGTATCAGTGGTGTAACAACAAGAAGATCGTTAACTGTCGGGCATGGATGCTGCTGGTCGGGCCGTGATCGGAGGGGGCGGGGTGTCGCAGGTTTACATTCCGCTGGTTCATATCACATGAGCGAATGACGTTTTAGCGAACAGCGACATTTGAGCGAATCGACGTTTTAGCGAATAACGGGGGCGCGTGTTAACCGATCCGCCGCTCTGCGCTTTCGTCGCTTCGCGGCGACAGTCTGCGGCGGCTCATTACAAAAATGTGAACCCATTTGGCCCACCCGAAAACGCCACTTCGCGGCGTCCGACTATTCGCTAAAGTGTGATTCGGTGAAACGTGGGTGTTCGCTAAACCGTCATTCGATCAAGTGAGTGCCTCCCCATTCCGCTTTACATTAAAAAGTTTAATACCACTTGAGGGATTACGTGCAATCGATCAACGTGCGGATAGCCATGTTGGAACGCTGGTCTGAACAGTATAAGCTCCTCTCGTACAGTGACCAATGTGACTGTCGGTTGTCTCGTCCCCGAGAGCGATTGCGCTCTGGGGCTAGGACAACAGTACGAAATCGTGACGGAAAGTACAGTACGTATATTTACAGTGTGGAAGTTTAGTATTAAAAACAATAGTAGGCAAAATCGAAAAAGAAAAGCTACCCTTTATTTTGCTCTTTAAATATACTACGGTTCCTGGAGAAAGTGCCCTCCAAGTGGCGCGTTGGGATGAGCGCTAGAAGTTTTCGGCCTCGCCACGGCGTAGCTCCGTACCCTTAAAACCTGCCGCAAGTCGCGGCTTTGACTGCGTTTAGGTTCATTGAAAAGCGATTTCTCAGCCCGTGAAGCATCACTTCCAGCTGAGTGAATATCCGCTCTACAATGATTAATTCAAGACGGCACTTGCAGCTTTGCAAGTGCCGTCTACACTACAATAGAAATGCAGGCTACGACGTGCCGTGCGGGGACACAAACTGATGGCTCCGAACCGCATTGGAGCGGCTTGATTTATTGGCTTTCAAATAATTACGGCATGACCGAGCGTTTGAGCCATTGAAAAGACTTTCAGAGATATGAAATTGCTGGAAACAAATCAACATGCTGGGAATATTGTTTATTGCTTATTCAGTCACGGAAAAATTCTGTCCGTTCAAAACGACCAGTATAAAAGCCGGAAACGCGGAGCACGGGTGTAGTGTTCGGGTTAGTGTAGTGTTCCGTTGTATTGATATTCGATTTGCCGTGTATGTGCGCAACGTATGTTCACCTGATGCTTCCAATAAGCGCAATGTGTTTATCGTGTGTATAGTGTGTATCGTAGAGGATCCCCAAGCGCAATAGTAGCCTGAGAAAATCAAATTTTTTTTTTTTAGAACGTGAATTGGGCGGTACCTAGCGCCACCTAGTCTAGCTACTTTCAATTACTCTGCTTGAAACCGTCATTTCGTGGCTAGCGATTTAACTTTCTTTCACGCTACGCGAGAAACGGCTGCATCGAGTTTGTTCTTTCAAGAGTGGCTTTTGGTTTCGCGGATTGAGTTTGCCCTTTTCCGTGATGTGCGGTTGACGAAGGAATTGTGACTCGAGGAACACCAAAGGTAAGACGCAAAGTGCGCGAAGTATCGGGTATGTGTTGTGTCCGTTTAACATCACAGTGCTGTCGACGAGAAGACTGAGTAGCTGCTTTCGAAACACAAGTTTCTGTACCGGGGGGGGGGGGGGGGGGGGGGGATCTGGCTTCGGAAATAAGCACAGTTCGCGGAAAGCTCGTGTTACGCTTTTATTCGCTGCTCCTCTCGCCCCGTACGAGAGACGTAGCGTCCTCGTCAAGCCTTATTGGGCTCGATTTGTTTGATTTGGGGGCCGCCATATTGAAATGCAAGTGACGGAGAATCTTCGCTCCCCTGCTTCAGGGACGAAAGTTTCTCCCTTTCTAAAGGAACATAGGTTACAAGACCGTTCCTCTCCTAAGGGAGGACTATACATACCGTTTTTCTAAGAGCGTGTGTGAAGCGTGTATGTGTGCGTGCGTGCCCTCAGGTGTGCCTCTGTGTGTGCGGTAAACTATTCGTGTGTGCGTACCTCTGGATGTATGCGTATGTATACACGTTTGTAAGTCCGGCTTCAGGGCGCTGCCATCTTGCTCGGCTGGGGTGCGCTTGGACGTGTCGTAATCCGATTACGACGCCTTGTTAAGGCGTCGGAATCGGATTATGGCCGCGCCCAAGAGCGCACCCCACTGAGCAAGATGGCGGCGTCCTGAGACCGGACTTGCAAACCTGTATACGTGCATTCGGGTTCACGAGAGTGCGTCTGTGTTCGCGTTTATGTGCGTTCGCGTGTGCCTGTGGTTGCTTGCGTATTTGCGTGCATGTGGGTTCACGGCTCTGCCTCTGTGTGCGCGTGTATGTGTGCGTGCGTGCCTGCCTGGAGGTGCACCTGTATGTGTGCGTGCGTGCGGGCGCACGGGTGTGCCTGTGGATGCACGTTGTCACGGTCGTTGCCGAACAGAGAGTGAAGAGGAAAAATGGGACGGAAGGGAAGAGAAAAGAAGATGAGGAGCTTGTGAGAGGGAGCGGTACGCAGGGCTCGGGGCAATCGAAGTCGGATTGCAGACCACCTGGGACGAGCACCATCGACCTCCGTCGTGGTTCCCAGGCTCCGAAGGCCTAAACATTGACCGAGACTCGAGGACACAGCAACGATCTCTGGCGGGGGCCCAGACCCCGAGAGATGCGATTGCGCTGCTTGCAAGCGCTCGTTGCGGTCGCCCGTGCGAGGTCGACTCAGCTGCGCGGAAAGCGACCGGCAACAACAATCGGAACCCTTAAATCCCAGTCTCCGTCCGACTGGCTGACCACCCGGCTACCCAAGTGACTGACCGCTCGACTCGAATGACTGACCGACTGCCCTCCGACTCTCTGACCACCCGACCACATCGATGACTGCCCAACTCTTTGCTCTTTCTACAAATCAACGACAGGACGTGCGCGCTAAGCAAGACTTTTGTGCTCGAATAACTCTGACGTAATTAGCATTTAACATATTCGTCTTATTCAGTCTCCTTTTGTTGTCCAGTGAAGTGTTATTTAACGCATCAAAATTGTCTCCGTGTGAGTACCTCGCCCTTTAAGAAACGCAAACTCTTACCTCCTCAGAAAGCCAAAAAGACGCAGCAGAAATAAAAGAAGAAGAAGAAAATCCAGAAAAGAAGTCAAAATAGAAAAGTGAAAGTGTAAGCGTCAGCGCTTTTTAAAAGGCGATGTGTGGCTTTCCCCAAGGTTCGTGCTAACGCATTCAGATCTGGTCCCGGCATTTACGAATTATGACTACCCACGCACATTTAGTGAATGTTTCCGTCCACGAAAAAGCATGAAGACGGAATCCGAGCGACCAGGAGGTTCCGGGAACGATAATGTATCTACTCTACGATGATCACTTTAGCGCCTCCGAAGCGCTGAGGCGGTGAGTCGAGCCGTTAGGCCTCGTCGAAGAGAAGTCGTTGTTGGACGTTTCCGACCGATTCAACGGCGACTTTTGTTTTGATTCCTTTGGCTCTTTGTAGAGCAGCACGAACGTTATAGGCATTTCGGATGATGTTTCATAAAGCCGTAGGATTGCCCTGTGCGATGGGCGCTCGCTGTCCGAAGCGGTCGGGCGCGTAATCGCTCATGTTAGTATTAACGGGAGCAAATTATAGGCCTCGGACATCGAAACTATGCGGGGTAGCAATCAGTTCATCAAACGATGTTTCATCGGCATATCGTTTCTTCGCCACGGAAACGTTTTAATGCGAGTTAGTGTCGAAGAGTTCCCGTGTTCTTTCCCTCGACAAATCTTGCGACGTTTCATCAAAAGCGTCATTCTGTGCATATTGCCTCGGTTATGAGAATCGGGGTACTGGCGACCGAGGCCATATACGCATGCCAAAACGAGCTTGCCGAAAACTTTGTGGTTCCTATGAGGCCAAGTGGGAGTTCGCGCCTCGAGATTTTATTAAGGTTTCGTGCAGGCGCGGATCCAAGGGGGGGGGGGGGGGGGGGCTACGGGGGCCCGTACTCCCCCCCCCCCCCCACCCCAAACAGAGTCGACACCCCCCCCCCCCCCCCTTCTAGGAGGGCAATTAGATATGGGTGGACCCCACCCGAAATAAAACCGACAACCGACCTGCCAGCTGGTAGAGGGCTCGGTACTCAAGGACGAGGGTTCAAAATAGGGTAGGTTGCACCCCAGCAGGCACACGTGTACTCTGAATTCGGAGAACCACTCCGTCGCTTCAACCGAGACTGAAGTCCGCAGCGGCGGTTTCAAAGCACGGTTTGCAGCCAATAAGTCGGCGCAGCGGCGCACATCTAGGGGCCGTATACGCAGTGTGGTTCTGTGACGGGTAAAACAAAAGCCGCAACCGGAGTCCTGTTTATGCTACTTTAGAAGAGTATACTAGTTAGTTACGGTTAGAATTACTGTAAAAAAAAAAAAGAAAAACCTGCAAAGGAGACATGGAGGCTAGCCCGCCATACTCCGAGCAGGTGCTTGATAGCGGCGCGTATCAAAGATGGGCCGTCCGCCTGCGCGCGAGCGAGGTTCCCCGCGTCTCCGGGAGTCGGCTTTGTCTCTTTGCGGTGAAGACGAGTGCGTCGGAAGAAATAAAGAAGTATAGTAGAAAACAAAACGAAGTCTTGTTTCTCTTTAGACGCTCTCGCCCAGTCTTCGCCCATCCCGATCATCTCAAACACCGCCGCCTCCTCTGCGCCCCTGCAAGGCGACACAAACGATGAGCGGTTTGCTTTCAGTGTCGGACGAAGGGACGAGAAAAGATTTCTTTTACACGTGCCGCTGCGAAGCATTTGCTGGGAAGCTAGTCTCCAGGCTTCCTTTACATAAAGCGAACCGCGGTGCCCGAGTCGATGTTTCTTGCGGCCGTCTTTCCTCTCCCAGGGGTCGCGTGCCCGTAGTTTGTTTCTGGCGGTCTTTTCTCTTTGCTCTTAATTGAGTCAAAAAGAAAAAAAAAAAGATAGATCGAGACAGCTTTGCACTGTTTTGTTTATAATCTTTTTTTTATATAACGGTTTTTTTCCAGTCTCGTAATGGCCAGTCTTTGCGTGTTGGCCTGCGTCTTGCCTCCTAGTCAACAATGGAAGAAAAAGCGCGTGCTTAAAAGTGAAAGAGAAAGAGAGAGAAAGAGGAGACATTACGGGAGGAAGGAGAACTAGTTGGAAAATAAATGCCACCATGAATGATAGCGGGCGGCCGTGAACTTTCGTGTTAGCGATTTTCGCCAAAAGGGATGGTCGTATCCGCCATGCATAAATAAACATATTTCCACTCAATATTAAAGTTTCCGCATGCGGAGCGAGCTGTTTTCGCGCGATTCCTGGGAGCGGGGCGTGTTTTCTTTATTCTTTCAATTTAGATTTCTGGTAAATTTAAGAACCTTGTTGATTCTTCGAGGCCCGAATGTTCTACACGGCCGAACCTTCTACGCCGACTGTTCCAGGAGCCAAAGCCTGTACATCAAGGGGATAGCATCACGTGATTTCTTTGAAGCCTAGTCATAAAAAAAAGTCGGCCCGGAAGTGCGCCGGTTGGCGGTGTACTATAAAATTCTACCTCGTTCGGTGGGATTTACGAGTTACAGAGCCGTCGAAACTGACGGGCGAGTGGTCCTGTGTACATCTATTTTCGTGTCCCAGTTGTTTAGGCGTTTAACTTTAAGCATGACGGACGGAGCCGACCGAGGAGCGACGCGGCGAGGCCCGAAATCGTCGAGATGCGGAGTCTGCGAACCATCGAAGCGTGAAATCCGCGTGACAACGCAGAGCAGCGCTTGAGCAACAGTTCGGACGACGGAGAACGACATCAAAGGTGGAGTCTCTATCGAAGAGCCACCTTGCAAAATGTTTGCGATCGCGGCGGTCGCGTTTGATTGTGTGGACGAATCGTGCTGGTCTTTCCTAACCGCGATGGGATTCTGTAGTGTACGATATTGCAGTGATCGGTCCGAACGGTGGAAGAAGTCGCCCACTGGTGCTTCGTTTCATCGGTGAGTGCGTTCACCCTTTGCTGATGAAACGCTTCATTGGCAAATACATTTTTAGTTCACTAAGTGATCACATGCTTGAGAATGAACCTATGGAGATCCACGCCTATATGCGGTCTGTTGCACAGGAGTACCTGGACATCAGTCCACCGATGAACTACACCGACACAAAGTAAGGCGAAGGCACACCGAACTCGCACAGTTCAAATGCCAGTAGTTACATATATAAGCCAGATTAAACAGATTGTCATGTCTTCTGTCAACGTTGTAATTATTTTGTCCGTCTGAAGTACCGTAACTATTTTATAAGTCAATGTTGTGTTGCAAATCTATTGCTTTGCGGTAAATAGGTGTTGTAAATAATGTTTTAATTTTCGATGATTCTAATGTAAATAAAATACGTGAATTGAGACACTTCGAGACAAGTTGAGCTAGGCTTTACTCGCGGTGACAAAATGAAGCTGCCTGAGCAAGGTAAGTTGATATCCGACGAGCACAGCAAGAGGGGTATAGGTTCACAATAATTCGTTTTAAATATTCCTGTGTTGGATCATCAGAATTTTTGGGCGGACGCCTCGCATCACTAGATCCTTTCTTGTTGCCGAAGACATCGCGATGACAGCATGTGCTCTTGTGCGTTTCCGCAAAAAATATATATATATATATATATTTTATTATTATTATCATTATTATTTGAGCACCTTGGAAGAGAATGCTAAGGCGCACGGAAGGACCGCTGCCAAAGACCGGCCTGCTCGAATGCGGTGTCTCAGCATGAGACGGACTTAAAAAAGCACTGTCAAGGTTGGAGCGCACGAGCGCGTAAGACGTGATGCAAGACTGAGCGCTACCTTTGACAGCGCTTTCTTAAGACAGTCTCTGCTGAGACGCTGCTTCGAGCGAGCCGCTCGACTTACATTACAAAGCCTCCTAGAGATTCATTAACGACGTAGGTGCACCGCGAAGAAGTGCTTTAGTTCTGAAATTCCACAGTTCATGCTCTATTCGTAGCGGTCGAGAATTACACGGCAAAAGAACGGCAAGCAGACGCTACAAATACGACACCCACCGCCTCGGCGCTCACTGCCTACTCCGTAAACACAAGGCAAAAGGAAGACAAGCAGACACTGCAAATCCGACACCCACCGGCTCCGCGCTCACTGCCTACTACGTAAATTGGCCATACTACAGCTCACCATAAAATCGCCTCTACTAGAACCTACCAGAAAAAATCACGTGGCGGGGCCAACTCGTCCCGAGATGCTTACCGTTTCCGGAAAAAATGTGAGGAGGGTGGGGGGAGAGGCGGCTTCAGAAGAAGTTGCCTTGCGGAGGCTAGGCTCGTGACGTCATGCCATCCCCCTGCTGCACATAAAGGACTCCGCGTGGCGAGCCGCAGTCAGCCTCGCCCCAGCGCTCAAGTATCCTGCTACGCCAACTTCGACGCCCACGACGCTCTGTTGCCATTATCTGTTACCCTTTTCCTGTTTTAGGCACAAGCTCGCATCATCAAACGCTTTAGTTTTCTCGGTTATTCTTTGTTTCGTTACCTCGTCAGTCGTGACAATATTGCATTATAAAACAACTATTTGAAGTATATTAAAAATTTATATTTATGTAGAACACACAGTATAATTTCATTTTTGGTCAAGCTACTTTACCATACTTTTCGTGTCAGATGACACATAAGTGGAATTGTTTCTTTTCACTTTTATGTAATCATTTACGTGTTACAAATGCGTCAAATAAATTTATGTGGCGTACATTAGTATACAACCGTTTCTCTTGTTTGTGTATAAGTGCTTAGGATAAGGAACTCTGCCTTGAAACACTCAAAATTTTAATGTCCACTAATGAATTACCTTGTGCTCAGGTATGTTAAAAACATTTTTGTATACATTATACCAAATATGAATCGATATTTTTGTAGGTGTGGTTGATGTAACTTCGATCAAGTCGCACAAGCTATTTAGCGAACTTTATACAAGTCCGGCAAGTCCTCCATAATGTTTCTACTCTTGTGTGCATTAAAAAAATATATCGTGTAACTAGGTCCAGGGATGGGCAATAATTCAAATACGAGTATTTTAAATACGTATTTCAAATACTTTGTGAATTTTGCATTTGTATTTAATTACAAATTTGGTAATGTATTTGACGTGCGTATTTAAATACTAAAATGTGGGTATTTCAAATACAATTGTAATTAAATACAATTTTGTGGGCGAAAATATATCTTGTTTTTATGGATGTGTTCGTCAGATATAGTCTCCATCCTTTATTCGGCCATGGGGCTTTTTTTCTTTTTCTCCTCCGGCTTTATCTTAAAGGCACTGTCCAGAGCAGGAAGAAAACTATGTTCTGCATCGAATGCAGTGTCTCTCAATTAAGCACAAGCGTTTAGTGACTTTGTGATTACGGTGCTAGTCCAGGGCAAGAATAGTGACGAATTCGACGTTCACAGGCAGACTGGCTAAATAAGTGCCTGAGAAAAATTGTGATGCTTTCCAGCCTGATTTCCATCCATATTTTTGCCTGGAACATTCGAAAGGCGCGGGTCGTCCAGATTTTCGTAACTGCTGCGAGTTGCAACAATAAAAAAGTCTGTACCCTATTGGAAAACCCCAGTATAAACAGCGTATTATGGATATCGGTAAACAATATCTTTTTATTGTATTGCAATACAATATAGACAGTGTATTGGAAAACATTACATTTATTGTATTGTATTACAATAAGGATTTGTTATGGGATTCCAATATCCATAATACGCTGAAAATATTGGAATCCAATGCCGTATAAACCCTTATTGGATCCCCATGTGTCGTATGAGGATCCAATAAGGGTTTACAATTCCAATGTACTCAGCGTATTATGGATATTGGAATCCAATATATTATATCGGCTACCAATAAAACTATATGCGAGTTGGAATATCACGTTCAGCACGACATTTCTTTGCAACGCAGTCTCTTCTTGTGTGTATTTCTGAGTGATAAAATAAAAAGTGTTGTTGTTGTCAAATTATGAATAAAGAAGCAAAACACTGGGCTTGTCCATACCAAATATATTTAACATATTCCTGAACTGGAGGATCTGGCATTTACTGCAAAAGAAAGTTAATTGTTTAGGACCCTCATTCAAAAACTTGCTGTTTGAAAACAGAATGTGAAATCTTCACCTTTTAATGAAAGCAGCACCTGCTAGCTGTAGCCATATAGAAACTGCAAAATAAAAATTTGTGATTAGTTCGCAACAAGTAGCAATCCTTCACTAAGCCGGATAGATTCAACATTTTGTCTGTGTTTGATTGTGGAAAAATAAGCTTCCATTCCACTGCCACGGATCATTCTGAGCTCCGTCAATTAAATAAACCTATCGGCTCGTCTGGCTTCACAGTTCCTGCTTTGCACCCAACTAAAGTATCTGGAATGCTCAACTTTGAGGAAAAACAAACTGGTGCTTGCTTGCTTGTAGGCCATGGAAACTGGAAGAGAGATTTGCGATTAGTTGCGTTCAAGTAGCAATTACATTGAGTAGCCGCGTAAAGTACACTAAGTCGAAAAGATTAAAACATTTACATGCGCAGGACATAGATAACCTCTTGCAACGTAACTGGGCATACGTCAATGTCGCTCGCGGGTATTACAGAAAAATAAGCTTCAATGCACGAGCCCCCGTCGTTCCGAGCTCTGTCAATTAAAAATGCTGTACCGGTCGTTTGGCTTCAGTATTCCTGCTTCGGGAATCTGGAATTCTCACCTCTGAGGAGAAGCAAACTGGGACCTGCTGGCTCTTAAGCCTTGGAAACTGTCAAAAAGATTTGCGATTAGCTGCGTCCAAGTACCAATTTCTTTGACCAGCCACCTACAGCACACTAAGCCAGATAAAATCAAAATTCCATGTGCGTGACATAATCTGCCTCTTGTGACAAAACTGGGCACATGTTTTGTTGCCTACAGAAACACTGAAGCCAGACAGACAAGCGATACGGCCTATTTAATTGACGGAGCTCAGAACGACTGGGGACGCTTTCACTGAAGCTTGTTTTGCTACAATACACGCGTGTATTGCAGCAAAACAAGCTTCAGTGAAAGCGTCCCCAGTCGTTCTAAGTTCCGTCAATTAAATATGCCGTACCGCTTGTTTGGCTTCAGTATTGCTGCTTCAGAGCAAACTAGAAAATCTGGAATCCTCACCTTTGAACGAGAGCGAACTGGCACCTGCTGGCTTGCGGGCCGTGGAAACTGCAAGAGAGATTTTTGATTAGTTACGTACAAGTAACAATTTTTTTCGAGTAGCTGCCTACAGCACATTCAAATTACATGCACGGGACATAGATGCCTCATGCGACCGACCCCCTTCATCCTTGTTTTCCATTAACTCTGCTCACCTTCACCACCCGCCTCCAATTTCTGCGCTACTTCTTTAATCTCGATTCCCTGGTTCCCAAAGACCATGCCATGGCTTGTGCCAGTCACAGGTCTGTCAGCTCTGCAACCGGCGCCATTGTGGCAAAGACGCCAAAGCACATGGCGCTTGATGTGCTCTTTTAATATTTTGAGCATTGCTGAAAACAGGTGGATGGGTGTCTGGTATGCCCTTTGATTAGTTGCGGATCGTTTCGAATCAGGGGTAGGCGCTTCTGCGATCTGAGCGCATGCTCGGTATTTAACAATAGTTGAAATTGAACTCTGCAGGAATCTTCAATCATAACAAACAGAATGTGCATGCCGAAAGGCTTAGCAATTGAAACACTCACCATCTATCTATTTTCGTTTCTTGTCCGCAAGAAGCTGTCGTATATGTAGAATCCCTTGCTTAAGCCGCTCCTCCCTAGTGTCCCGGTTGGGTCTCGTCCTGTTGAATCGTCGGTGGAGACCTGAGGTGCCGTCAACATCAGATTAGACCTTTTGAGACAGAACCATATACTTGCTGGGAGGAAGTACACCCAAACGATTTTTAGCCATGTCATTCATAGGGAGTTTTAAAATGAAAGGCCTGACGTAAAATGAGACGTCAATACTGACGCACCCCTTTTGCGAACCTAAAATTTTGAAGGCCTTGTCCCCCTAGCTAGGGGGACAAGGCACATGAATCCCGGCATGTGGATGAAATGTTTACCTTAAGATCCTGACTCAATGCCCATCCCCGAATATTCGACCACCATACTTTTAGAAAAAGATAACTTTTTAGAAAACACCAAGTCATCGACCACCCCTACAGAAGCCTGAACTAAGCCTACTCGTACCATGGCCTGTTTGCTCCGTGCCGCCTTGAGTTAATTCGGGCTGACAATTTTTTTTTTCAAATGGAACCCAGATTCTTAGTTTTGGTTTCACTTGTAGAGGCAGGTGGATACTTTTGTAAAGCTTCCTCCCTATGCGCTTCTGAGTCAACATTTTTGCAATGGCCAACCCCCGGGCTGTGATTTTTGCGCTCCTTGACAAATGCTGAAACTCATATAGCAGTGATGTGATTAGCCTAAGCCTTTTTGGAGCAGAAAAAGTGGCCTTTGGAGCAGCAAAACAGTGTTTTGGAGCAGCAAAAGTAGCTTTTAAAGCAGATATTCTAATAAAAATAAAAATATTTGTTTTAAATGCTGGACACGCGAAGAGAATCATGCTCGCCGAAATAAACCAATAATGGTGAAGTTCGGCCACCTGGGAGTCTTTTAAGATGTAACTGAAATGCCAATGACATGACACATTTCTTTTTGCTTTTCGAAACATTCTGCAAGGCTGGAGCAAGCTTTGCTTTAGCTTAGGGTAGTAATGAATGTCCAATTTCAATGTCTCCAAAGAAATATTGCGACATCCCACAAGTGTACAGTGCTGTAGGCATTGCCAAGCAATTCCGAAAAACTGCTTGTCACCGTTTTACTGGTTGCCGACGTGCCAGATTTTCGTCAAAACTAATTAAATGTAAAACAATGAATTGCAAGCGCCCCGGCTGGTGCCTCTGTTGTGCAATTATGTTCGCATCGTTGGTTCACATGCACGTGAGGGCAACTCCTGCAGGCTTGCAGGTCACGTGCTTCGTCGCGCGAGCGAAACGGCTGTTCGATCGAAACCGAAACCATGCCTCTCCGCTCTGCCGCCAACTGGTTGCCAAAAGTCTATGCGAAATGTAACTGTACAGCATGCGACAAAAAAGAGTCCAGCGCTGCGTGCTTGCAAGGCCGGCAGGTGAGGTATGAGATAAACACAAAAAAAAAAGAACCTGAGCGCATTGATGCAAGACATCGCGAGCCAGGGTCGCTTTGTGCAACGACTAAACTCGAGACAAACCAGCGCGCTCTGCGGGTTCAGCGTGCAGACATTCCCTTCTTTGCTTCAGCTAACTTTAACTTTTCTTCGCGACACATTTTTCACGTACAGGGGTCCCTCTCGAAAGAAAGCCCACCAAGAGAAACCTAGGTAATCAATACTTCGACACAGCAGTCTTTGAGCTAGAGAGGGATTTTGTAGCAGCGTATGTTTTAAACAAGAACATGACTGTTGATGAACATGCGGCGGTCCTTATGTTTCAGTTTAGGAAGCTCCATATCTCCAACGTCTTGCGGCCGTTGATTTCAGGAGCGAGAGCTTCAGCTAAAAAAGTAACTCCCGCCGCGCCGAAACATAATTTCGTTTCACAGCGTCACGTCATGGCTGGTACCCAGCACGCTAGCGTCGCAGCACACACACGCACGCCGGCAACTATCGTTAAAAAAAAAGCGAGGCGAGACTTACGCTTACGAGACGACGAGACATGAAAGGAGAGACGGCATGGCGGAAAAAACCATGCAAAAAACCATGGACGATTGATGCAGGGTATTTTGTGTCGGGCGGCCGTTTGCGCCGCCTAGCTCATGCATGCTCAGTTACGATACTTAGTTGAGTTTCAGTTTTGAAAGGCGACCAAAATTGGCCCTTTGGCGCAGATTACCCATATTTTGGCAAAATGTAGCAGGATGTAGCAGGGTTAGCCACTTGGCGCAGTTTGGCGCAATTGGCGCAGCCATCACATCACTGATACAGGCGGGCAATAGCTCGCCTTGAAAATACTTGCTCTTGGTGGCCGAGAACAAACTCGTGTTCCTGATTGGCAGCCATTTGCTGCGAAGAATACCTGCACATATCCTAAAGAACCCAGTCAGTCTAGCACAGATGCTTTGGCCAGACAGAGACGCAAAAGCCTGAAACAAGACCACTCTAAAGACAGGAAATAGAGTGTGTGTGAGGAATAAAACACACAACTCAGATAGGCATCAATCACTCACCTTGAAAACATTTGCCATGAGCGGCAAAGAGCAAACTTCTGGCCTTGATTGGCTGGTTCTCGCCACCAAGACCTGCATGTATAAGAAAGACCCGGTCTTAGTCAAACTTGGGTGTTTTTGCAGAAGAGACACAACAAAATTCTAATGCAAGACCAGAACACATAAGAATGGCATCCAAGAGGAATGAAACACAAAACTCATACAGGCGGGTAATAGCTCACCTTGAAAATATTTGCTCTTGGTGGCCGAGAACAAACTTGTGTTTCTGATTGGCAGCCATTTGCTGCGAAGATTACCTGCATATATCCTAAAGAAACCAGTCTGAGTCTAACACAGATGCTTTGGCCGGACAGAGACACAAAAGTCTGATACAAAACACAAAAGGCAGGAAATAGTGTCTGCGAGAGATGAAAACAGACCGAGGTGGAGAGGCTCGTTCTGTTTCACCTTAGTCAAAAAGTGCAGCTCATTTTGCTAAAACAATGCATATTTGCTAAAAAAATGTATAATATATATTTTGCCCCACTTAGCAGAGTTTACTGCCAAGGGTACCTGCAAACCAGAATAAGTCAGACTTAGTTTTTTTTTTCTTTTGATGAGCGACAACAGAATCCTAAACGGGTGATGAAACAAAATATAAGCCTACCAAGCCAGAATAGTTTGCCTTGATGTAAGTACAGTGCCTCGGCCGACAAATGAGTTTCTATTCTTGGTCACTTGTCATATTTGATGGGAATAGTAAAGTAAATGAAAATAAGGCTATCCCTCTTGCAGCCGACAGCTGCAAACGAAATTCATATACCTCGATAAACGACCTAAAAATAAAATTGGGTGGTGGCCAAGTGGTTTATGGTGTCAAATTTCAAATTTACAGACTGTGTAGTTCCGGTTTAAGTCCTCCTGGTGTATATTTTTATCCTTATTAATTTTATTTCAATTTTTTTTTGAGGCACTGGCACATAGTTTATATGCTAATTCAACTTTAGAAGCGTTTTAAGAATACTCCACAGCTTAATAGTGCTCGTAATAATTTCTCATGAAGAGCGGCTTTCAATATTTTTCCTGCTCTCGCTGCTGCTTGCTTCCTCACACTTAAATGCTGACAACTCGACACAAAAGTAATAAACAAATGTGCTTCAAATGTGATGAAGATGAGCATTTCCAAGTTGTGCCCCTGATTCATGCCCTAACCATTCCACCATACCATAGCTGAGCACAGCGACGAATGGTCCCAGGTGCTGTGACCCGACCGTATCTAGCCTTACGGTGTGGCGCAACTCATGCAGCCCCTATGCTTGATGATGGAGCCAGTGTGCGAGGTGCGACCTGCTAAGCTGTTCAAGCCACAGCTTTACAGCCTGCAAAGGGTGGGAAGATGCCCCTCCCCTTGCAGAGCTTGCAATAGCTCAGCAAGAAGCTATTGCAAGAACTCGGGAGCCAGTGTGTGAATAAAAGCACTTCTGAATGTGAATTAGTGTGTAAATTATGCGTCTATACGTTAAAACTTAAAAAAAGTATTATTTATAAATATAAATATATATATCTATATATATACTGTAAACGACTAAATTTTTGGCGAGGAACTAATTTTCGCGAATTTCGCGAATCGCCTACAAACGCGAAAAATACGTCCCGCGAACAACTCGGGCAATATCTGAACACTACGGAAGCTAAGCTCGGTTCGCGAAAATTAGAACCCGCGAATAATTTCAAATTTTCAGCTTTGGCCCGATTCGCAAAAATTTGAGCCCGTGAAAATGAAGTCGTTAACAGTATACTAAAAAAAGGCAAAAAGAGAAGAAACGTCTCCAGGTGGGTTTGAACCCAGAGCTCCACTGCCCTTGATTTCAGTTCCCTAAGGACCACTTCAGACAGGGCAACGTTTCTAGCAATTTTGAGGTTGCTGGCGGGTTGTTCCCTAGGTTTTCCCAGATCAGCACGAATTTCTGAGATCAGGTTCGGCTCAAAACAGACAAGCAACTCTAACAAACTGGAGAAGTTTGAAGCGGCAGCAGCCAATCAGGGACGCAATATTTTCAAGTGACGCCCCTGTGGTGGTGAGGATAACAGCTGAAGACTTGGTCCTGGTTTGACATGGATCATTTTGGAAATAAACTTTTTCAGAAACATGAGTGAGTATTCTCAACGCCACTCAAAGATATAAAAACACGTTTTTAGCACGTCTATATAGCGCAAGAAAAATCCAAATTCATGATGATGGCAAGTCGTAGCAATTCGGTTGCAGCGTGTGAACGCAGGCGGCCCGTGTTGCTGGTGTTGCGACGTTAAGTTGCTGGGGGAAATTGCCCCGTCTGAAGTAGGCCTTAGGCTCGCTTCCACCGTTCACGCTCAGCGAGCAAGCCCGCTTCAACCGTTCACACCTCAAGGCAAGCTGGACAGCTACAAGACACCTAAATGTCTACCGCCGCATCCCCGGCCAGGTCGTGACGCGACATAACTTATTAAAAGTCTTGCGGTCACTGCCACGACCGGCCAGAGTGAAGTCGAGAAAGAATCATATAAATCATTTCGCAGTCATGGGTAAGTTACTTTTAAAAAGTAATTCGTTACAGTTACATTTACTTTCACAAAAAAGTAACGAAGTTACCGTTACAGTTACCGCAACAAAAAAGTAACTCGTTACAGTTACAGTTACTTTCAAAAAGTAACGACGTTACTTTTCAGTTACTTTTCTATAACACAAAAATTAAGGAAAAACTAATGTTTGAAAGAAAAAAATATAGACACGAATCAATCGGGCTTTCACCATAGCGGCAAATTCAAACTTAATAATTTAGCTGGAAAATTAGTCAATATTATGAAAAGAATAAAGACAAAAATTGAACCGGATGTGTTTTCTTAGATTTGAACGCGAAAACTTGTTGTCGGAGTACTCCTTGTTGCAAAGTTTGCATACTGCGGTCAAATAGTTAGCAACCAACTTCACCACAGAAAAATACTCTGTACGCCGGCCATGCTTGTTCTTTGTTCTGTTCTCATCAACATCCCTATCCTTGTAGCACTAGCACATTGCTCGCTCGTTGACGGTTGCGCTGTGTTCGTGGACTCCCTTGATATATTTCAGTTCGTACCCGGAAACCAGAGACAAGCCCTGCGCAAACAACAGTAAATTTTGCCTCCACCGTTGAAACCACGCCGGAGTAGCGGCGCAAATCAAAATACGAAACATGCACAGTGCTGAGTAGTGGCGCTACTCAAAATACGAAACATACGAAGTTCCCTCCGCGTGTATTGTTGTTTCACGGTTGATTCACCCGATTAAAATGCGTGCGCAGAAAAGAAAAAACCGCAACAGAGGTAGTGCTTCAATATACTAAGATGTAAGTGTTCAGTCACAAAGTACAAGCAAGTGCGTAAAGATAACTACATTCTTCTTTTTTTTTCTTCATGAAATCTACACGTGGCTATATTCGTATAGTGACTCGCGAGAAAGAACGTATTCTCAAGTTTGTGCAAGGCCAACTGACACTCAAAATGACGAAACAGACACTTTGGAAAGTGCAAGGAATTGCTAGATTATACTCGTTTAATGATATATTATTCACAAAGAACTGAAAAGTAACGACAAAAGTAACTTCGTTACTTTCATCGTTACCTCAGAAAAAAGTAATATAACTACAGTTACAAGTTACATTCTTAAAAAGTAACTCGTTACAGTTACAAGTTACCGAAAAAAGTAACGAAGTTACAGTAACGCGTTACTACCCAAGACTGTCATTTCGTAGCTTTCTTGGAACGACCCACTCAAGGGAGAGTCGTCCCTCCGCCCTTCGTCGATTGTTGGACTGACGCAAAGCAACTAGCCGTCTTGGCCCAGCAGTTACAAATAATAGTGCTCATTAAATCGCCTGCCAGCATTCCAGGTGCCAACCGCAATTTCCGCCAGTTACCTGCTGAGCTCTGCCGTGAGAGAAGCCGCCAAAATTCCAACATATTTGTCTCAACGGGCATCGTTAGCGTTAGTGAACAACCCGCTTGACGAATCCGTGAGACTCCCTGGGGACGACTAGAAGCAGAGGCATACCGAACGAGCCACACGTTGGATTTTCCATTTTAATGATGGTTTCTTTATGGAGTTCGCTTAGCTACTAATAATCACCGCCCAATTGGTATGCGCTCCGCCTGTCACCCAGGGAGTGACATACAGCAACGAGAAGACAGCGAATAAGTTGACTGTACCTCACGGTTGCCCGTCGTTCGGAGCCGGCAATCCAGGCACGCCGACCCTTGTTGTCGCTTGTCGATCAGAGCTCACAGTCGGAGTCAGTGTACAGGCCTGCGGATCGTCCTTGACACGCCAGCGCTGCGTAGACTGGCTGTCCCGGGCTATCACTGCCCGAGTCTCGCTGTGGAATCACCCCGGGATCGTCATGGCCTAGGCTAGATGGCCAGGACTCGCCGTTTCTACCGGTCCGGACTTCAAACCTCGATGGTGGACCGCTCCGGGGTTCGGCATGGGCAAGGCCAGGCAGCCCGGCTCCGATGTTCCTGTCCAGCTCCAGCCTCGCTCAGCACGCACTGTCTCGCACCAGCTCGTGACTTCTCCGCCGACCGCCTGTCATGCCCTCTGCCTAGTCTTTCACCCTTGGCTCCCAGAAAGTTAAGGAAAGGAAATGTACCATTATGTTCAGTGAAGTTCGGTGAGAAGACCCAAGACTCAGACAAGAATGCCGTTATCCTTGGTGTGACCCTATGAGACTCTCTTCCTGCGTTTGCTGGGGTTTATCTAACTGATGTACCTGTCTGAAAAGTAGAAGAAACATATGTGCATAACACTCATTATTCACAAGAAAATTTGTCCACATCCAAAATGACCCACGGAGAAAATTATGCGAGGAATTTGTCGGCCACGTTGGCCGAGTTACCCCTCGTGGCCAATGCTTCATTGCAACTTTAATTGTAGTAAACAGTCATAAGGTATATTACAAAGTGCAATTTGGTTTTGTACGAACCTACAACACACAAAACAGCACTCTAATACAGTATGTAGAGGTACCTCTAAACAAATTCCAGGGTTTCATGGAGCCTCCTTCAGATAACTGATGTTGAACCTAAAATATGTGCACCAAGGAGTGAGCAAGCAGTGACTTCCAATTAGTCTCAAGCACCAGCGACATGTCGACAAGGAGTGCAATGTGTAGAATGTCGTCTAGAAATGTGCAGCCAAGATGAAAAGGCGAGATATAACGATATCAGAATAAGATCACACCAAAAAGGTTCCGTTACAATCTAGGCACAGTAAAGAGTCAACCGACGTTCAGCCGCGATTCACTTTGCGTTGAGGTGAAACATGGCCAACAAAATATAAAAAACGCGTTTTTTTTTTTGTTTTTTTTTTGTTCATTATTTGCTTTGCGCCGTTGATAGAAGCACAGTTGGGCGGCGTCACAAAGTCACTCGCTAGCGTTTTTCAAATTCGTTCATCGGCACTCATGGTCTACCCGGGAGGAGAAAAGTACGAGCTCAGAACCGAGCCGCCGAGCGTCGATTGCGACTTTCCTAAAGAGAAGCTCCGTTAACACTTCGGCGACTCGTCAGCTTCAAACAACCCCTCTTCGAACCAGCTTCAAACGAGCCTGACGCGCCCGCGAATCCAATGCGCCGAACGGTCGCGGCAGAAAGCACGCCGGAAGGAAGGGGGCTGGAAGCTGAGTATCCGAAAGAGACGCGGCGCTGGTTTCTACGTCTATTTCGGACATGAGATAACAAACTGGCAAAGCTAGCCGAGTGTGAACAGTGACAGACGTTACATTGGAACACACGCAGTCGAAATGACGCCTGCAACAGAGCACAGCTAGAGGTTTTCAACAGGGGACACATGCGTTCAAAAAGGCCGCGATTTAAAAACCTAACGTCTCCTTTCTGTCCTTCGGTGTTTACTTTGATCCGCGTACACCAAAGCACTCAATGGTGCAAGTAATAAAGACGTGTATACGTACCTTTTGAAGCAATTAAAAGTGTGTAGGTTTCGCTCGATGCCCACGAGCACAGAGTGCGACGAACGCCAATCCCGCCGGCAGCGCGACGGCGCCGGCTGGCCGGGTCGCCGGGTCAGCCGGCTCGCGCAACCGACGCCCGCCCGCTGCGCACTGCGCATGCTCGGCTTCTCGGCTCTCTCAGCTCTCTCGGCCGCTCTGCTGGCTCGGCAGCACGCCGACTCGCGGGCATCGCGGGCTCGCCGGGCTCGCTCCCTTCGAAGTTCGAACAGTTCGAACAGTTCGAAGTTCAAACTGCTTCCAAAGCGCGAGCCTGCGCGCGCGCGCGCAAGCTCGCGCGCAAGTTCGCACGGTATCCGCGTTTCGAAAAGATGGTTTCCATCGCCAACCCGCGCGCGCGCGGGTTGGCGATGGAAACCATCTTCTCGAAAAACGAGGCTGTAACGTATCGTTTGATGGCGCAAGTTCGCACGGTATCCGCGTTGCAAGCTCGCGCGCAAGCTCGCACGGTATCCGCGTTTCGAGAAGATAGTTTCCATTGCCAACCCGCGCGCGCGCGGGTTGGCGATGGAAACCATCTTTTCAAAAAAACGAGGCTGTAACGTATCGTTTGATGGCGCAAATGCACGTATTTTTCACGTCGTTTTTTGTACAGTGTGTGAATCTTGCGAAACAGGCGACGAAAAGTGGTGGGTGAAATGTGCTCGCATGTCGTCGTGGATTTTGTGTACCACGTAGGATTACCCAGAAAGGTGGGTCAACATCGATAAATGTGTGCGTGAGAAGCAACTACATGCACGTGACCTGTCAAACCTATTCACCCTCATTATTTTATCGTGCGAACCGACATTGCCGCGTATCGTGTTCGATTTCGGTCTCAACACCGGTAACTTCGAACATATGGTGTTTGATGTTGTGTTTCTCGCCGTCGGTAACTTCGTATTGGTATCGTATTCGGTCTGGTGGTATCCTGGTACGTTGTATCCCGGTACGTTGGGTTTATCGTTTGGCGATCAACTTTTGTTGCATTACAACTGCAATAGACATTTGTTGGAAAACAATCACTCCAATGAGCACGTCGTTATTGGGCTTTGTCATTAAAAGGTAGGTCGCGGCGGGTGTTCCGGTTATAGTTATTCTGAATAGTTTGGTGGTTGTCTAGTTTCAAACGCGCGAGGCTGTGTGTACTGTGTGCCGTACTAACAGCTGTACATACTTGCACTGTCGATCAATGTTAATGTGTTCGCAACGCAGAACGTTTATACTATGTGTGTATCCACACCCAATATATTTCTCGCGTATTGCCGTGTGGATATGCCAACGTAATTCATGTTGGTAACTTGGTATCCGCGTTCTGAGATTTATGCGCGCGATATCATATTGTTTCACAATAAGGAAAGAGGGACATTTAAGACAAACAGACAAACAGCCTGTCGTGTCTGTTTGTCTTAAATGTCCCTCTTTCCTTATCGTGAATTAATAACCAACACACTCAACCATCTATATCATATTGTATTCTCCTTTGGCCCCATGATCGACGACCGATATTTGTATATCGTGTGGCCGTACAGTATGTCCATGTCGGTCACCATAATGCACGCGATGTCGTATTCTATTCTAATAACCGTGTATTATATCGGGGTATTGTGCTCCGATATCGTGTTGTATACCAATAACCGCAAGTTATATCGGGATATTGTGCTCCAATATCCTGTTGTATACCAATAACCGCATACTATATCGGGATATTGTGCTCTGATATGAATTCCCATCGTGCTTATTGGGTTATTCGGATAACAATACGTTTTTATTGGTTTCCATCATCTTCATTGGAATACAATATTTACAATAAGCCGACTTCATATTGGCCTTTTTCAGTAGGGACAGCACGAGACTTGTACAGTAACAGGAGAGGACACTCATACATCGCCGCACAGGAAGGTTCTAATCACATTGTATGTTCAACACATTCAGTCAGCATAAATCGTAGAAATAATGAACAGATTCCTTATACAGTCTGTACATTGAAAGGTGAACGAATGCGTGTTCATATTCTGTCGAGGTCAGCTCACGTTTCATGATTGTATTTCTTTTTGTCATGTCACAAGATTATTTACAATCGATATCTTACAAGATTATTAACAGTCGGCATGTTACAAGATTAAAGTCGGTGTGTTACAAGATTATTTACAATCGGTCAATCAAATTGGTCGTGTGAAGAAATGTTATTAATGCATCTAACGCCCTTCGTTGATGCGGTTGTCTTTCCCAGGCGCCTAAGACCTTTTCAAAACTGTATGGTTCGCTGGTAAGTTGTTGGATCCTGGTCAATAGTGTCAAGCGCTCTTCATTATATTTGGGACAACTAGAAAAAATATGGTTTAGATCTTCTTCCACGAGACACTGCTGGCAATTCGGGCTCGAAATCTGTCCATACTTATATCTTTGTTTATTCGTGTAGGCGACGTTCAAACGGATGCGGTGGTAAAGTGTTTCTATGTTTCTTTGTAAATTTCGTGGAGATATATTTCGGAGGCGCGGGTCGATTTTAAAAAGAGGCTTGTAGTGGTATGTTGAGGATATCCAGAGCTTCTTGAATACCTCTTTTCCAAACAACCTAATATGGGATCGAGCGTCCGTTTTTGTAAATGGGACGACCTCCGTAGTATCCATATAATGTCCTCTAGCAGCAGCAGCATCTGCGGTCTCATTTCCAGTTACCCTATGTGCCCTGGTAGCCACTGTAACACAACATGATGTCCATTTCTTTTGATAGTTCCATAAGTAAATAAAACTTCAAAACACAACTGTGGATTTGATGAAGTGGCAGGTGAATGCCTTAATGATTGCAGAGCAGCGCGTGAATCAGTTAGAATGACCCATTTTTGTGAGTCCGCTCGCGAGTTAGTAAACTGGAGTGCCATCTTTATTCCGTGCAATTCCGCAGTTGTTGAAGGAACTCTATGGGAAAGTTTGTAACTACGAGTTGTCTTGAGTACAGGAATTACTATTGCAGAGGATGATGTGCCGGTATACGAAGATCCGTCCGTGTATACGTGTATGTAGTCGAAATACGTGTAGTGAATATGGCTTAGTGTGTGCTGCAGCTTAACGGTTTGCGGTTGTAGTGTCTTTTCGGTGAGGCCTGGTACATTAATATGAATTTCTGGCATTGGTATCGTCCAGGAAGGACAAGATGATGTTGCATAATATTTAGTCGAAACTGCTATGTCGGAACAGAGCGCTTCGATTGCTTTACCGTATCCCGAAGCTGGTCTTTTGTGGTTCAAATTTACGAAAAAATGCCTTTTGTTTCGTGATTTATGTCTTAAATGCACTCGTAGTGTCTCCTGCGTACGCAGGATTGCCAGGGGAAGTGTTCCTGCTTCTGCTGTTGTACCTTTAACAGACGTTCCCTCAGGCACACCAAGACAAACTCTTAAGGATTTGGTTATTTCTGCTTGAAGACTTTTGGTGTTCGTGTTCGAGATGTTTTGTAGGACAGGCAAGCTATACCTGAGAAGGGAATTGATCAAGGTGTTCTGGGGTTTCAACATGGATGAGCATGACTTGCCCCATGTTTTCCCTGTCAGACAGCGAAGTACATTGCACGCGGACCCTATTGGAAAACCCCAATATAAACAGCGTATTATGGATATTGGTAAACAATATCTTTTTATTGTATTGCAATACAATATAGACAGTGTATTGGAAAACATTACATTTATTGTATTGTATTACAATAAGGATTTGTTATGGGATTCCAATATCCATAATACGCTGAAAATATTGGGATCCAATACCGTATAAACCCTTATTGGATCCCCATGTGTCGTATGGGGATCCAATAGGGGTTTATGATTCCAATATACTCAGCGTATTAGGGATATTGGAATCCAATATATTATATCGGCTACCAATAAAACTATAAACGAGTTGGAATATCACGTTCAGCGCAACATTTCTCTGCAACGCAGTCTCTTCTTGTGTGTATTTCTGAGTGATAAATTTAAAAAATGTTGCTGTTGTGAAATTGTGAATAAAGAAGCAAAACACTGGTCTTATCCATACCAAATATATTTAACATATTCCTGAACTGGAGGATCTGGCATTTACTGCAAAAGAAAGTTAATTGTTTAGGACTCTCATTCAAAAACTTGATGTTTGAAAACAGAATGTGAAATCCTCACCTTAATGAAAACAGCACCTGCTAGCTGTAGTTATATAGAAACTGCAAAATAAAAATTTGTGATTAGTTTGCGACAAGTAGCAATCCTTCACCAAGCCGGATAGATTAAAAATTATGCCTGCGTTTGATTGTGGAAAAATAAGCTTCAATACCACTGCCACAGGTCATTCTGAGCTTGGTCAATTAAATATACGTATCCGCTCGTCTGGCTTCACTATTCCTGCTTCGTACCTAACTAGAGTATCTGGAATGCTCACCTTTGAGGAAAAACGAACTGGTGCTTGCTTGCTTGTAGGCCATGGAAACTGGAAGAGAGATTTGTGGTTAGTTGCGTCCAAGTAGCAGTTACATTGAGTAGCCACGTAAAGTACACTAAGTCTGAAAGATTCAAAATTACATGCGCGGGACATAGATATCCTCTTGCGACGTAACTGGGCACGTGTCAATGTCGCCCGCTTGTATTACAGAAAACTAAGCTTCAATGCAGGATCTCCCAGTCGTTCTGAGCTCCGTCAATTAAAAATGCTGTACCGGTCGTATGGCTTCAGTATTCCTGCTTCGGGAATCTGGAATTCTCACCTTTGAAGAAAAGCAAACTGGGACCTGCTGGCTCTTAGGCTGTAGAAAGTGCCAGAAAGATTTGCGATTAGCTGCGTCCAAGTATCAATTTCTTTGACCAGCCACCTACAGCACACTAAGCCGGATAAATTCAAAATTACATGTGCGTGGCATAATATGCCTCTTGTGACAAAACTGGGCACACGTTTTGTCGCCTACAGCAACACTGAAGCCAGACAGACAAGCGGTACGGCACCTTTAATTGACGGAGCTCAGAACGAGTAGGGATGCTTTCACTGAAGCTTGTTTTGCTGCAATACACACGTGTATTGCAGCAAAACAAGCTTCAGTGAAAGCGTCCCCAGTCGTTCTGTCAATTAAATATGCCGTACCGCTTGTCTGGCTTCAGTATTGCTGCTTCAGAGCAATCTAGAAAATCTAGAATCCTCACCTTTGAACGAGAACGAACTGGCGCCGGCTGGCTTGTGGGCCATGGAAACTGCAAGAGAGGTTTGCGATTAGTTACGTCCAAGTAACAATTTTTTTGGGTAGCCACCTACAGCACACTCAAAATTACATGCACGGGACACAGATGCCTCATGCGACGGAACTCCCTTCGTCCTTGTTTTCTGTTAACTCTGCTCACCTTCGCCACTCGCCTCCAATTCCTGCGCTACTTCTTTAATCTCGATTCCCTGGTTCCCAAAGGCCATGCCATGGCTTGCGCCAGTCACGGATCTGTCAGCTCTGCGACTGGCGCTATTGTGGCAAAGACGCCACAGCACCTGGCACTTGATGTGCTCTTTCAATATTTTGAGCACGGCTCAAAACAGGTGGATGGGTGTCTGGTATGCCCTTTGCTTATTTGCGGATCGTTCCGAATCAGAGGGTAGGCGCTTCTGCGACCTGGGCGCATGCTCGGTATTTTACAATAGTTGAAACCGAACTCTGCAGGAATCTTGAAACATAACAAACATAATGTGCACGCCAAAAGGCATAGCAAATGAAACACCCACCATCTATCTATTTTCGTTTCTTGTCCGCAAGAAGCTGTCGTATATGTAGCCTCCCTTGCTTAAGCCGCTCCTCCCTAGTGTCCCGGTTGGGTCTCGTCCTGATGAATCGTCGGTGGAGACCTGAGGAGCAGTCAACATCAGATTAGACCTTTTTGAGACAGAACCATATACTTGCTGAGAGGAAGTACACCCAAACAAATCTCAGGCATGTCATTTATAGTGCGTTTTAAATTGAGACGAATGATGTAAAATGAGACGTCAATACTGACGCACCCCTTTTGCGAACCCAAAATTTTGAAGGCCTTGTCCCGCTCGCTAGGGGGACAAGGCACATGAATCCCGGCATGTGGATGAAATTTTTCCCTTAACATCCCGACTCAATGCCCATCCCTGAATATTCGACCACCACACTTTTAGAAAAAAAAAATATTTTTTTTAGAAAACACCGAGTCATCTACCACCTTTACAAACGCCTGAACCAAGCATACTCGTACCGTGGCTTGTTTGCTCAGTGCCGCCCCCGAGTCAATTCGGGCCGACAATGTTGTTTGTTTTTTTTTCAAATGGAACCCACATTCTTAGTTTTGGTTTGTCTTGTAGAAGCAGGTGGATACTTTTATAAAGCTTCCTCCCTATGCGCTTCCGACTCAACACTTTTGCAATGGCCAACCCCCGGGCTTTGATTTTGCGCTCCTTGATGAATGCTGAAACTCATATAGGCGGGCAATAGCTCGCCTTGAAAATACTTGCTTTTGGTGGCCGAGAACAAACTCGTGTTCCTGATTGACAGCCACTTGCTGCCAAGAATTGCTGCACATATCCTAAAGATTAGTCTAACACAGATGCTTTGGCCGGACAAAGACACAAAAGCCTGAAACAAGACCACTATACCGACAGGAAATAGAGTGTCTGTGAGGAATGAAACAAACAACTCAGATAGGCATCAATCACTCACCTTGAAAACACTTGCCATGCGCGGCAAAAAACAAACTTCTGGCCTTGATTGGCTGGTTCTTGCCACCAAGACCTGCATGTGTAAGAAAGAACCCGGTCTTAATTAAACTTGGGTGCTTTTGCAGAAGAGAGACAACAAAATACTAGTGCAAGACCACTACACACAGGTTATGGCATTCAAGAGGAATGAAATACAAAACTCGTATAGGCGGGCAATAGCTCACCTTGAAAATACTTGCTCTCGGTGGCCGAGAACAAACTCGTGTTCCTGATTGGAAGCCATTTGCTGCGAAGAATACCTGTAGATATCCTAAAGAACCCAGTCTTAGTGTAACGCAGATGCTTTGGCCGGACAGAATACAAAAGTCTGATACAAACCACAAAAAGCAGGAAATAGTGTCTGCGAGAGATGAAAAAAGACCCAAATGGAGAGGCTCGTTCTGTTTCACGTTAGTCAAATAGTGTAGCTCATTTTGCTAAAACGATGCATATTTGCTAAAAACAGTATCTATTTTGCCCCATTTAGCAGAGTTTACTGCCAAGGGTACCTGCACACCAGAATAAGTCAGAATTAGTCAGTTTTTTTTTTTCTTCTTTTGATGAGCGACAACAGAATCCTAAACAGGTGATGAAACAAAATACGAACCAAGCAAGACAGGCTAGTTTGCCTTGATGCAAGCACAGTGCCTCGGCCGACCAAATGAGGTTCTATTCGTTATCACTTGTCATATTTGGTGGGAATAGTAAAGTAAATGAAAATAAGGAAATCTCTTGCAGCGGACAGCTGCAAATGAAATTCATATACCTCGATAAACGACCTAGAAATAAAATTGGGGTGGTGACCAAGTGGTTTAAGGTGTCAAATTTCAAACTTACAGAATGTAGTTTTGGTTTAAGTCCTCCTGGTGTATATTTTTATCCTTATAACTATATTTACATTGTTTTTTTTTGTATTTTTGAGGCACAAGTACTTAATTTATACGCTAATTCACCTTTAGAAGCGTTTTAATTACACTCCATGCCTTTCTAGTGCTCGTAATTGATTCTTGGTGAAAGCGGTCTTAAATTTTTCTTTTCTTGCTGTCGCTGCTGCTTGCTTTCTCACCTTTAGAATGCTGACAACTCGACACAAAAGTAATAAAAAATGTGTTTAAAATGTCATGAAGATCAGCATTTCCAAGCTGTACCCCTGCTTCATGTCCCGACCATGCCACCATACCATAGCTGAGTGCAGTGACAAATGGTCCCAGGTTTGTCACCCGACCGTTTTTTGGGCTTACGGTGTGGCGCGACTCATGAAGCACCTAGGCTTCGCGATGGAGCCAGTGAGCGAGGTGTGACACACTAGAGCTGTGCAAGCCACAGCTTTACAGCCTGCAAAGCGTGGGAAGATCCCTCTCCCTTTGCAGAGCTGGCATTAGCTCACCGAGAAGCTATTGCAAGCACTAGAAAGCCACAGAGTGTGAATAAAAGCGCTTCTGAAAATGAATTAGTGTGTAAATTATGCATCTATATGTTAAAACTTAAAAAAAGTATATATGTATATATATATATATATATCTATTTAAATACTAAAAAAGGCAAATAAGAAAACAAAAATGTTTCCAGGTGGGCTTGCACCCAGAGCTCCACAGCCCTTGAATTCAGTTCCCTAAAGCCCGCTTCAGACGGAACAATTTCGCCCAGCAACTTCATGTCGCAACACTAGCAAACGGGCCGCCCGCGTTCCCATGCAGCAACCAAATTGCTACGACTTGCCATCATCATCATGAAATTTTATTTTTCGTACAGTATTTAGACGCACAGTTATATCCTAAAAACATGTTTTTATATCTTTAAATTGCGCTGAGAATACTAACTCATCTTTTTGAAACAGTTTATTTTCCAAAATGATCCATTTCAAACCTGAACTAAGTCCTCAGTTCTCATCATCACGACCACAGGGGTGTCACGTGAAAGTATTGCATTCCTGATTGGCAGCTGCCGCTTCAAACATCTCCGAGTAGTCAAAGTTGCTTGTCCGCTTCGAGCCGGACCCAATCTCAGCAATTCGTGTCGATCTAGGGAAAACTAGGGAACAACCCGCCAGCAGCCCCAAAATAGAGTGCAACGCAGTCAAAGCTAGCGCACCGGTTTGCATTGCTGACCGTGCCTACGTTCGCCCCATAAGATAGTGCGTCCCCTGCAAAAAAATTTTTAAAAGTCGGAAAAATGTGCCTCCTCGGGGCTAGTAACTGATAGTGGCGTTATGATCTCAACGGAGCACAAATGTTTTTCAAGAAAAAGGAAAAGATAACGTAAAACACCTTAAATTGTTTTCGTGTTCATCCGTGTGGCAGCCGCTGTGGGTTTTCGGGTTTTGTGGCACTGGCTGGTTTTGAGAAGATGGCGTCTTATGCAGCAAGCTCAAGTACCTCTCCCGCTCGGATGTTTTCGAAGATTCGCTGTGCGAAAATCTTGAAAGAGTGCAAGCAGATGATCGCCAATGTGTACGGGAGTATAAGAACACATTCCCCGGAGAATCCGGTCGTGAAGTCCTGGAGACGGCCAGTAACGACACTGGAGTGTGCCCTGTACTGTCACGAAGTGCAAGGCGCAGTGCCCATCTGGCAAGGTGGCGTCCCCGAAGCAAAGACCTCGCAACGTGAAAGTTTCGAGCACGGGGACCGTCAAGCATGACGAGTTCACACAGAACGCCATTCGCCTGAAGGTGCATCGCAAGTGCTCCGAGAGGGAGATTCCTACCCTTGACAGCTATTTCAAAATAAACTGTACAGGCCACAACTATTGTCGATTAACGTTTTATTATAAATTTTGGGACAAGGCCGCTATCAGGGCGATTCCTCATTCCACGCTGCACGAAAGAAAATATAACTCGGTGCTGGAGGCAAATAACACTTGCAAAGCGGCAGACCAGATGGTATAAATCTGGCCTCTCGGCGACTTATAAATAAAAATCAAGAAGGAGGAACTGAAATATGCACTTCGTCAATGCGCACAATCTTGCACGAAAAGTATGTCTAAAAAAGAAGAAAAAAAAAAAGAAAAAAACTTTGCGCGTAAAATGGGTTCAAACCACGGCCACCGAGACGTCAATATCGCCAGAGCAGCGCCTTCTACCACTCGTCCACGAAACGCGCGGAGTAACACTTTTTGTATTTTTTCATGCGCACCACTTTAGTACCTTTCACAGCGTTGCACGCTAAGTATGAAACAGAGTATAAGCCACCCTATTGTCTGGTACAGAGACCATTTATGAACGCTTGGGTGTTTAAACGATGTACTACACATTTCACAAAAAGAAAAAAAAACATTGGGTGTTTAAACGTTGTACTACCCTTTTTTCAATAGAAAAAAGCAGCAATAAAAAAAAAACACATTTCAGAAGAAAAAGTTAAGGAAACGGAATATACCATTATGTTCAGTGAAGTTTGGTGACAAGACTCGGGACTCGAGCAGGAATGCAGTTATCCTTGGTGTGACCCCATGAGACTGTCTTGCTGCCTTTGCTGGGGTTTATCTAACTGAAGTACCTGTGCGAAAAGTAGAACACATGTGCATAACACTCATTATTCACAAGAAAATTTGTCAATGTCCAAAATGACCCATGAAGAAAATTATGCGAGGAATTTTCAGGCTGCGTTGGCCGAGTCACCTCTCGTGGCCAATGTTTCATAGCAACTTTAATTGTAGTGAACAGTTATAGGGTATATTACGAACAAAGTGCAATTTGGTTTTGTAGGGAACTATAACACACAAAACGACACTTGAATACACTATGTTGAGGTACCTCTAAACAAACTCCAGGGTTTCATGGCGCCTCCTTCAGATACCTGATGTTGAACATGAAATATGTGCACCAAGGAGTGAGCAAACAGCGACTTCAGATTTGTCTCTAACACCAGCGACATGTCGACAAGGAGTGCAACGTGTAGAAGGTCGTCTAGAAGTGTGCCAAGATGAAAAAGCAAGATGTAACGATATCAGAATAAGATCACACCAACGAGGCACCATTGTGGTGAGACAATCTACGATGTGGAGACAGCAATCGGGAGTCAACCGACGTACGGCCGCGATTTACTTTGCGGCGACTAAAATAAAACATGGCAAAAAAAAAAATTTTTTTTTGAAAATTAAAAAACGCGTTTTTTTTTGTTTTTTTTTTTACCTTATTCTTTGAGCGCAGTCGGTAGCAGAGCAGTTGGCCGGCGTCACGAAAATCTGACAGACTCGCTAGCTTTTCTCAACTTCGTACGGCGCCAGTCGGCACCACAGATGAATGGTCGGCACTCTTAGTCTACCAGGGAAGAAAAAAGTACAAGCTCAGAGCCCAGCGTCGATCGCGACTTTCGTAAAGAGAAGCTCCGGTAACACTTCGGCGACTCGCGAGCGTTAAACAACGCCTCTTCGAACGAGCCCACGAATCCAACACGTCGAACGGTTTGCGCCGGTAAGCACGCTGGGAGCCAGGGGGCTGGAGGTTGAATATCCGAAAGAGACGAGGCGCTGGTTTCTACGTCTATTTCGCACATGAGATAACAAGCCGAGTGATAGCTAGCCGAGTGTAAACACTGACTGAAGTTACATCAGAGTACACGCAGTCGAAATGACGTCTGCAACAGAGCACAGCCAGACGCTTTCAGCAGGGGACGCATGCGTTCAAATAAGCTGCGATTTCAAAACATCATGTATCGCTTCTGTCCTTCAGTGTTCACTTTGATCTGTGTATACCAAAGCACTCAATGCTGCAAGTAATAAAGTCGTCTATACGTACCTTTCGAAGCGATTGAAAGTGCGTTGGTTTCACTTGGAATCCACAAGCAAAGTGCGCGACGAACTTGACGAGCCGTTATCCGTCGGTCCCGCCATCGCCGCCGTCTCGCTGTCTCGCCGGGTTCGCGCGGTCGCGGTCGCTGCGCAATGGCGTAATCTCGGCGGCTTGGCTAGGCTTGGCTGGATCGGTGGATTCGGCCACTCGGCGGCTCGCTCCGCTCGCTCCGCCGCTTCTCTGGCTCGATGGGCTACTCGCGGCTCGGTCGGCTCGCCTCCCTTCGGAATTCGAACTGCCTCCGAAGCTCGAGCGCTCGAGCTTTCGCGCGCGCGGGTTGACGATGGAAACTTTTCTCATAAAACGAGTCTGTAACGTATCGTTTGATGGCGCAAATGCACGTATTTTTCCCGTCGTTTTTTACAGTGTGTGAATCTTGCGAAACAGGCGACGAAGAGTGGTGGGTGAAATGTGCTCGTGTGTGGTTGTGGATTTTGTGTACGACGTAGGATTACCCAGAAAGGTGGGTCAATATCGATAAATGTGCGGGTAAGAAGCACGTGACCTGTCAAGCCCATTAATCCTCATTATTTTATCGTGCGAACTGACATTGTCACGTATCGCGTTCGATTTGGGTTTCAACATCGGTAACCTAACCTTTGTTGCATTAAAACTGCAATAAACATTTGTTTGAAAACGATCACTCCAATGAGCACGTCGTTATTGGGCTTTCTCATTGAAAGGTAGGTCGCGGGTGTCCCAGCTAGTTATTCTGAATGGTTTGGTGGTTGTCTAGCATTTCAAGCGCTCGAGGCTCTGTGTACTGTGTGCCGTACGTACACTTGCGCTTTCGATCAATGTGAATGTGTTTGCAACGCGGAACGTTTGTGTTCTGTGTGTATCCACCTCCAATATCGTTCTCTCTCGTATTGCCGTATGGTAACTCCTGCTGTTCTACGATATCATTCACGCGATGTCGTATATGTGGGCGTACCGATATCCACATGTTGCTTCACGGGCGATCAATACTGTGTTACGTATCCTCTTAGTCCGTGGTATATGCCGACGTAATTCATGTTGGTAACTTGGAATTCGTTCTGAGATTTATCCACGCGATATTGTATTCTCCTTTGGGCCCGTGATCGACGACCGATATTTATATATCATGTGGCCGCACAGTATGTCCATGTCGGTCACCAATATGCACGCGGTGTCGTATTCTATTCCAATAACCGTAAGTTCTGTCGGGATATTGTGCTTCGATATCGTGTTGTATACCAATAACCGCAAGTTATATCGGAATATTGTGCTCCAATATCCTGTTGTATACCAATAACCACATACTATATAGGGATATTGTGCTCCGATATGAATTCCCATCGTGCGTATTGGGTTAATCGGATAACAATACGTTTCTATTGGTTTCCATCAACTTCATTGGAATACAATATTTCCAATAAGCCGAGTTCATATTGGCCTTTTTCAATAGGGGAACCAAGCTTTGACTTAAGGTATTTTATATGGGGAGTCCAAGTTATGTTTTTATCAAGCATATAACCGAGAAACTTGTGTGTTGGCTTGTATGGGATGGTATTCCCAGCCAAGACCAGAGGGAAACGTTTTACAGACATTCGTGTGAAAGCCATTGCCACTGTTTTCTCTGGAGATAAGCACATGCCATGTTCTCGTAGGAATCGGCTAACGTCGGCAAGAGCCTGTTGAAGTCTTCTTTGACTGACAAATCGATTTGAATGTGTTGACCAGATATATATGTCGTCTGCGTAGATTGATAGGTGTATTTGCTTCGAAACTTTCCGTCGCAAAGACATTAGTGTGACATTAAAGAGCGTAGGACTTAGGACGCTTCCTTGTGGAACCCCTCGTTTTATGATATGGTCTTTTGTGTTTCCTTCAATTGTTTGCATGAAAACAGCTCGCTGTGTTAGATACTCTTTCACCCAGTTAAAGATTTTCCCGCCGGATCTATGCTCAGCCATTGCAGTCAGCATTGCTTCATGTGTGATGGAATCAAATGCCTTTTAAATGTCTAAGAATATGGCGAGAGTCTTTTCCCCATTGGCAATGCCTTGCTCAACCGAACTAACGAGATCGATTACACTGTCTGTTGTGGAGCGTCCTGCGCGACACCCTGACATTTCTTCTGGATATAAGTTTGAGTTTTCGATATACCATGTCATTCTGGTCAGAATCATACGCTCGATTATCTCACATACGCAACAGGTGAGCACGATTGGTCGAAACGACCCTAGTTCGAAGGGAGATCGTCCAGGTTTTAGAACAGGGATAACTTTGCCCCGCTTCCAGTCAGGTGGAAGCACACCGTTAGCAAATGATTGGTTATAGCATTCGAGGAGTCTGCGTCTTCAGTGTTCATTCAATCGTGTGAGTGCAGAGTACGTTACGGCATCTGGACCAGGGGATGACCTTTTTTTGGAGTCCTGCAAGGCGTGACCAAGTTCCTCAAGAGTAAAAGGCATGTCTAGGGCTATCTCTTTTGCTGTCACCGAAACAACTGCTGGATGGTTTTGAGTGCTGGGGTAGGAGGAGTTCTGGGCAATGAGACTGCAAAACGCCTCAGCAATCTCTATAGCGGCACAGCCTTGGCGCAATGCAAGGGCTCTGAATGGGTATATCTGTTGAGGAGGTGTTCTGATCCCACGTATAACTTTCCAGAGCAGAGAGAGGTGCTTTTTGCATCCAGAGACGCGCAAAGTTCTCTCCATCGACGCCTGCTGAGTGCATCAAGATAGTTGCGTACCTTCTTTTGTGTCCTTCGTACATTGCGATAATCTTCCGGGTCCTTTGTTCGTCTGGCTTTTCTTTCTGCTTGCCTGCGTATTGCACGCAGCCTTTCATACTCACATCGATCTCTGTGCGATTAAAGGGCAGCGTTATTTTTCGTGTTGCTAACTTGATGCATTGTGATATAGATGGTATCAACTCAGCATTCCTGGTTGCTGCAGTAATGCAATCTTTTGCGAGCGTAGAAAACTTGTCCCAATCCGTGACGGATATCGCATGCCGTTTCCTGTTGGTATCAAACCCACGGACAAATGTTAGAACCGGTAAATGGTCACTCCCCCTTGCTTTCAGATCAGTTGACCAAGCAACATGTTTTATATAGCTAGCTGAGACGAACGTCAAATCAAGAACACTACTCACAGATTCCCCGCGGTGAAATGTCGGACTTCCATCATTCAACAATGCTAAATTCAAGCCACCTGTCACATCATTAATAAGGCGTCCTCGCTTGTTGTTTTTCGTGCTTCCCCAGAACTCATGGTGGGCATTGAAGTCTCCACACAAAAAATGTGGGGAGGGAGTACTTTGTACAATATACTCGAGTCGTTTTTAGTCGAAAGGTGCCCGTGTCTCGATGTAAGCGGAGATGCCTGTGATACGACACGATTTGTTTTTAATAGTTGCGCAAACGTATTCATTAGTATCATTGGGGGCTACATCAACTACGTCATTAACAAGATCTTTTCGTATACCTAAAAACGTGCGGCTAATCCCGGATGCCTTTCTTGAGGCTATAAATGTATAGCCCGAAATTTTGAAATTTGAATAATCACTAATGTTAGGTTCTGCAATTGCAAGTACAGGAAAGCGGTATTTCCAAACAAGTTGTTTAAAATCAGAAAACTTTGACCGGAGGCCATTTGCAGTCCACTGAAACACTGTCGTTGAGCTCAAACTATCTTGAAAGCATTCTACTTTATCCAACTAAAAATAAAAGGAGTGAGCAGATCAAGACCTTTCTGGATTATTGTGGCCCATTCTGACCTTTGAGTATTCAGGAAACGGCGCACCATGTCAGCAAACATTCTGAGTGCTGAGCTCCAGAAGGATTCGTCGGTTTTTCCAAAATTATGTTCCGAGGTGTCTGATGTCCTCGATGTTGTATTTTGACGTACTTGGGAATGTTATTTTTCTGCTGTTATGCATGGTAGTAGTTTTCTGACCGACGGTGAATTCTCTGATTTCTTAGCGTCGCTCTCTAAAGTAGGCGACTGCCGAAAGTTGGTGGCTTTCAGAGATTCACTGTATGTGCGGTTCACAACGATGGGCCGCGACTGACCCGGGTTGGTTGATTTTTCTTTCCCTGTGGGCGTTGATGTAAGCTGAGGAAATTCATCTAGATTGCTGACTTGAGGTTGTCGCTGATGGTGGTCAGCAGTATCCTGTCGGACAACAGTTTGGCCGGTAGTAGAGGCTGTGGTGTGTCCTTGTTTGCGAACTTCTGCTAGCATTCTTTGTTCCTCTCGTTTCGGGCATGCTTGAGCTAGAGCGTCGTGGCAGCTGCCGCAGTTGACGCAGTTTGGCTCTTCTGACTGACAGCTGCTTCGGTCGTGCTTTCCTCCACACCGGCTGCACATTTTTTCTCGAAAACACGTGACAGATTTGTGCCCATAGCGGCCACAGTTCGCGCACTGTAAGGGACGCTCCTCGAAGGGAAATACTCTGTAACGGACGTGAGATAAAAGAGCATATTCTCTCAGCTTTGTGGAAGCAAATTGCACCTTCACGATCCTAGACTTGCCAAGTCTGCGAGCGTATAAAACCGGCTTCGATTGAGCACTGAGTCCTCCTTGAAGTTGAGCGTCAGTGACCTCAGAATCTACACCCTTGATGACACCAACTGCAGCTGAGCGTGGGCTAGGCTCGTAAGCCTTCACGCCCACGTTACATAGGGAAGTAACCTTAAGCAAGGTTTTTGTAGCCTGCGCATTGCGTGTATCGACGGCAATCAAATTAAGCCGTGTTTTAGGGCGGATCATTATGATACATTCCTGACAGAGCTGCTGAAGTGTCTCCGAAAGTTTTAGGCTATTGATCTTTGTCAGGGGGGTTTCGGGATCTACTGGAACAAAAATAACTCTCAAACCTGTTTGTTCATTAGAAGCTGTCAGCTGACTATTTTCCCGTGTTAGGTCACTGTTTATGAGAGGACACTTGCGTTTGCGTGACGAGACGACCGTGAAGTTGGCCTCGTCGGTGCTTGGGGCTTCATTCATAGATTCAGTGATGTCCTGGGGCTCGTGTTGTGCAGGAGTGATGTCAGGAGACTGTGAGTAGTTGGTGACGTTGCAATCGGGAACTATTTTTTCTTGAGTGGTGGTCGGGGTCGATGAGTAAGAGTGGTCCATCGCTTGGTCTGGTGAGGCGGAAGTCCTCTGATCTTCATGGTGGCTTTGTTTCATCGCCGTTCGCTTGCGGGTCCTTGGTGGTTGGACCAGGAGCGTAGTTGCTCCTTCTCAACCGGGAGATCTTCCAAATTAAGGAGCAGAATTGACTGTCTAGGAAAGTAATTGAGGACAAGGTCGCTGGAACGTCTGCGTTCTTGTGTGCTTCTTCGTCCTTCTCCCTACAACTCTTGTGTATTCTACTGCTTCATTTTACTCTTCAACGTCTGGGTTGACTTTTCAGAACGTGATAAAGAGAAGAAGTAGCACGAAATACAAAGGAAAATTCTAAAGAGAAGGCAAAAGAACAGTAAAAGAGGAGACAAATGAAGAAACGGAAAAAATATCTATACGAAACACATTTACAGATAGTCCCTCTCCCTCATCGCTATCATTTAGATAGAAATTCGAGCTCTTTGGTCGACAGCGCTATAGAAGGGCTACTTACACACTTGTCCTTGAGCTGTGCTATCCTTTCCGCTTCCATTATTTCTCTAGTCAATGCGTCTCTACTCGTACCTATTACAGAACAATTTTCAAAATGTGCTATAGAGCCACAATCGCGACAATAGATTCCCCAGTGTTCAGCTACGACTCGGTGGGTGTTATAAAAATGCTCTCTTAAACGATCATTCAAACACCTTCCAGTCTGGCCTACATACTCTCTACCACATGAGAGTAGGAGAGAATATACAACTCCTTCAGTACAATTTACAAAGCTCTTTTGGTGCTTTTTCGAACAACCAACTTCCCGGTGTGACGATCCCTTTAACTTCCTGCACAGGCTTAGAAGCTTATTTGGTGCTGAAAAAGCAACATTAATGTTAATGCCGTTACCTATCTTTTTCACCCCATTCTACACTCAAAACTATTCAGGGCGTTATCTTTGAAGATGACCTGATTGAGGCCTTTGACACTGAGATAGTTGAAGGGCTCTCTGACCAAGGAGTTGTAGCTGCGAGGCGCATCTCCATGCGTCGGGACGGTCAAGAGCGGAAAACTAAACACAGAGTGTTAACCTTTGAATCTACCACACTTCCCGAGGCTGTTAACGCTGGCTATCTCCACTGCAGGGTTAGGCCCTATGTGCCTAATCCTCGAAGATGTTTTAAATGCCAAAGGTTTGGCCACGGCTCTCAGAACTGCTGTGGTAAGGCCAGTTGTGCCAAGTATGGGAAAAATTACCATTCTGCAGACTCCTGCTCCAACGAAGCCCATTGTGTCAACTGTAGTTATCCACACCCAGCGAATTCTCGCTCATGCAAGACATGGAAAGAAGAGAAAGAAGTGCTTAACTTGAAGGTCAAAGAAAACCTCCCTTACCCAGAAGCGCGCCGTCGCTTTGCGTTCCTGCGCAAGGGTGGCTATGCGCAGGTGGTGCAGCGGGGACCAGCACCACTGAACGTTGCAGTGGCAACCCAGTCGTCCTTTCTGGACTATGGGAGGCCACGGCAGTCCCCAACGCCCCAGCTGAAGATTCAGCTTCCGGGGGATGCAATCTCGACTGGACGGTCTACGGACCCTCCCAGCCAGAGTGCGAACCCCCGCACTCCAACAGGGCAACAGCCTGTATCTTCTCAGGCTGTTTCCCAAACCCAGAATGGGTCGGTGGCTGCCGCAACCGTCCTTCTTCTGCGATCTCCTTCCATGGAGAAGGGTCGACACTCTCGGCCCACACTCCCTGGAGAGAGCATCATCGAGGGAGCGGCATGGCTCTCGTGCCGCACCTACAGCGCCTAAGGGACAGGAACGGTGGACTTGGGCGACGCTTCTCCCAGCACCTCCTCTGCTCCTTTGGCTGGGTCTGGTCGCGGGCGGCGCGTGGCGTCCCGTTCCCCGAACCCGAAGAAACCTGCACCAAAAAGCCTTGCCTCAGGAAACTGAGGCCATGGATGAGTGTGAAGTCTCCACTCCTGCGTCTGACCAAGACGACATGGAGTGGCAGACTACTAAGAGTAAACATAAGAGCAAAAAACCGGTGATCCCACCAACGTGATGTTGTACATTCTTCATTGCCCTGCGCGGCAGAGTTGACGTTTTACTTTTACTTGTACCTTACTACTTTTACCTATTTACTAATTTTAACTTAGTTTTAGAATAGTGGCTAAATTTACTTTTATGCAGTGGAATTGCCGCGGCCTTTCAAGGAATATTGACGATGTTAACTTTTTTATGAACAACCCCGGTCCTATAGCTCTCTCTTTACAAGAGACGCACCTTAATGATCATCATGTGTCTATTTTACGTCGTCACCAAGTTTTTAGAAAAGATCGTTCCACATCAAACTCATCTGGTGGAGTAGCGGTAATCGTCCAAAGTGGAGTTGCTTGTTCTCAGAATCTTCTTTCTGCACCCCTAGAGGCTGTAGCTGTGCGTCTCCCCTTGGACCGCTTCATCACCATTGTTTCCATCTATATTCCACCAAATGTTCCACTGCATATTTATGATCTCCATGATTTAGTTACTCAGCTCCCTCACCCCTTTTTACTTTTAGGAAATTTTAATGCCCACCATCCCTTGTGGGGTGGCACACACCAGGACTCGCGTGGTGGGGTTATTGAACGGTTTTTACTGTCATCTAGTCTCTGTCTTTTGAACAGCAGAGAGCCTACCTTTTTTAGCGCAGCTCACAACTCATTTACATCCATTGATCTTTCTATTTCACCTCCATCCTTATTGTCTTGTTTCACATGGAGCGTTTTAAATAATCCTTCTGGAAGCGACCACTTTCCGGTTGCTCTGGAGAGCGTGAAATCAATTCCCAGTCTTATGAAACGGACTCCACGTCGGAATCTAGAAAAAGCAAACTGGGCTCTTTTTAGCCAAAAATCCAAGCTTGTTTCCTCTATGTTCTCTTCATTAACTCATGACGATGCCACAGCCTACATCACAGAGCATATAATTGGTGCTGTTCTTTGCTCCATCCCTCAAACTTCTTCAAACACTCTAAAGAAATGTAAGCCATGGTGGAATGAGGAATGTTCCACCACAAAGAATAACCAAGATAAGGCTTGGGGTGTCTTTCGTAGATACCAGACATCCGTGAACTTACTGGAATTCAAGAGACGCAGAGCTTGTGCCCGCTGGACTCGGAAGCAGGCTCAAGGAAAATCTTGGCGAGGTTACTTGTCCTCCAACAGCAGCTATGTTCCAGCAAAGGAAGTGTGGGACCGACTTCAGAAGGTCGAGGGGAAATACCGCTGTTTTACAATCCCCCTTTTTTCTTCTTCTGGGGCCTCATTGCTATACCAGGCTAACGTGTTGGGCGCTCACTTCGCTGCTGTTTCAAGCTCCGCACATTACTCTCCAGCATTCCTGAAGCGTAAGGCAAGCATGGAAAAGACGAGGCTCTGCTTCACAGTGGGCGCATCTGCACCTTACAATCAGCCATTTACAATGTTTGAGCTCGAAGTGGCTCTCAACTCCCGCAAAACTTCTGCCCCTGGTCCCGATAGAATTCACTACGACATGATCCGACACTTATCTAGAGAGCCACTCAGTGCTCTTCTCACATACTTCAATGGCCTGTGGTGTGATGCCTACTTCCCTGTTGAATGGAAGCAGGCTGAAGTTATACCGCTGTTGAAACCTGGCAAGGACCCCTTCCTTCCTGCAAGTTACAGACCAATAGCATTGTCAAGTTGTCTGGGGAAAACCTTTGAAAGATTAATTAACAGGCGTCTTATTTATTTTCTCGAGCAACATAATATCTTGGATATTAATGAGTGTGGCTGTCCTCCTGAGCGCTCTTCAACAGACCACTTGGTGCGGCTGGAGACCTTTGTGTGCGAGGCATTCGTCAACAGGCAGCCTTCTGTATTTGTTTTCTTTGATTTGGACAAGGCCTATGACACCACTTGGAAGTATGGCATCATGCACGACCTGTTTTATGTACGGAATACGCGGTAGAATGCTTCAGTGTATAAAGAGCTTTTTGTGTAAACGCACTTTTCGAGTTCGGTTGGGAACAACTTTATCAGACTGGTCTGTTCAAGAGAATGGTGTTCCTCAGGGTGGAGTTCTTAGTGCCACACTCTTTGCAATAAAAATTAACTCTCTTAGCAAAGCCATTCCTCCTTCAGTATCTTACTCGCTTAATGTCGATGACATTGAGATATCTGTAGCGTCATGTAATATGTCTATCTGTGAGCGGAAGCTATAACTGTCCATAAATAAAATGACTACATGGGCTGATGAGAATGGTTTTAGGTTCTCTCCGGATAAAACTGTTTGTGTTCCTTTTTCTTTAAGGCGTGGCCTCTGTTTAGATCCTACACTTCTGTTAAATAGAAACAACATTGCTGTCAAAACGGAGCACAAGTTTCTAGGAGTTACTTTCGACCGTAAACTTACCTTTATTTCGCACCTCAAACAGCTCAAGCAACAAACCCTGCAGGCATCGAACATACTCAAAGTTCTTTCGCACAAGTCGTGGGGCTCCGATAAAAAAATGTCTCTTTCGTCTATATTCTTCTCTCATTCGATCCCGCCTGGACAATGGCTCAATTGTCTACGCCTCTGGAAGACCGTCTGCTTTAAAAATGCTCGATTCAGTACATCACCTTGAGCTCCGTTTGGCATCTGGTGCTTTTCGCACCTCCCCTGTGCTTAGCTTGTATGTTGACTGTCTTGAAATGTCGCTTGAAAAAAGGCGACAGCTACTTAGCCTCAACTATGTTTACAAAATTTTGTCGGACCCCAGCTCCCTCACTTATAGTTGTATTCAAAACTCTAGGTTTTCTCGCATCTTTAACCATAAGCCAACTGTTGTGCGGTCCTTGAGCCTTCGTGTCGAGAGTCTTCGCTCGTCCCTCAATCTGACTCTTGATTTTAACCTCTTGAATAGTTCCTACCATACTGCCCCATGGAATGTCAAACCCATTTTTCGTGACTGGTGCTTCACAAAATTCAGGAAACAAAGAGTCTCAACTTTATTTTTACAACAGGAATTCTTTGCATTAGAGGAAAAATACAAAGATTATAATCATTATTACACTGATGGTGCAAAGTCGTCAATATATGTTGGTGCGGCTGTACACTCTTCTCGTTTTTCCAAAGTCGCTCGTCTAAATACTCTTGCCAGTATTTTTACTGCCGAGCTGTATGGGGTAATGATGGCGCTTGACCATTTAGGTCAGAGTAAAATAAAGAAAGCCATCATCTTTGTAGATTCTCAGAGTGTTGTTCGGGCTGTATGCTCTGTTTTAGCAACAAAGAATCGGCTGACCTGGACTGTGCGTGTAAAGGTGCAGCAGGGCCTACAGGATGGTCACGACATTAGGTTTTGCTGGATTCCTAGCCATGTGGGCATTGCAGGCAACGAGGCTGCAGATAAACTGGCCGCCTCTTCGCAAAATCTTACCGTGTCACATGTCCGCATCCACCACCAAGACTTAAAAATGCTTAAAAGACTTGCAGTCTTGCAATCGTGGCAGTCTGAGTGGGATGTAGAGGTTAACAATAAGCTTCACACTATCAAGCCAGACCTTGGTACCTGGGAAACATCTTACAATAAAAATAGATTCCACGAGGTCCTCTTATGCCGCCTGAGAATCGGCCACACCTGCCTCACTCATAGCTACCTGCTTACTGGTGAAGAACCTCCATCCTGTGAGCGCTGCGGTGAACCTCTGACTTTTCTTCATATTTTATTTCTTTGTCCTGGTCTTCGGCAGCAGCACAAATTCTTTTTTCCTTATCTTTTCAAGTATGGCATTCCATTCCACCCTGCCTTGCTGCTTGGTGAGCGGCCACTGATCTCATTCAAACGTCTTTTCGATTTCCTTGAAAATACCGGATTTTTAAACAAACTTTAGAACTATTCTGCTCCCATAAGTTTAACTCTACTCACCCTTTTTTATTGATTTACCTTGTTTGGCGCAGTATGGCCATTGATGCTCTTGCACCATTAAAACCGCAAACAACAACAACACAAATGCATCGACGGTCGTCGAAGGATTGCGGACCAGGCCTCCGAAAATTTCTGCCTTGACGCCACGCATGAGGACTCGAAGTTTCTCTTCCTCGGCGGCCTCCGGATCGGCTCGGCCACTCAGCCGCAGGACATCCTCAACAAAGCTGCTCACGCTTTCGTTGGAGCCCTGCACCCTTGTTTAAAGTAGGTCCTCTGCTCGCTGGTGACGGTGGTGGTTAAGGAAGGTTCGCTTCAGTTCGGCGACGCAGGACTTCCATGTAGTGAAGGAGGCTTCGTGATTTTCAAACCAGTGCCTCGAGGTGCCCTCCAGCGAGAAGTAAAAGTTTTGGAGGCGCTGCTCATCCGTTCATCCGTTGTAACGAGCTACACGTTCGTAATGCTGCAGCTAGTCTTCGAAATTCTCGTAGGCTTCGCCGTGAAAGGGCGTCGGAGTGCGGGGAGTGACGGGCAGGATGACGAAGGGTGCGGTGGTCATGGTCGGTATTTTCTTCCTCCGGTTCTCGGGCAAGAGACCCATTCGGGATACTGACCTCTGGTCCGACGGCTTCTTCGAGCTTCGGCGTCTTCGGCGAAGGGTAGCCTTCCGGTGCTGAGCACCTCACTCGGGCGGGGTGTCTTCGTAGGAGCACGCTTTACGGGCATAGGATGGTACCCCGCACCTCCACCAAAAAGTCACGAATGACGATTGATGAGGCGACGAAAGCTGAGGTAAACTAGACGTTTAATGGGGCGAACTTGTGCCAAAAATATTAAAAGGAAAAGGAAACAGAAGAAAGCAGGAGGGCGTCGCAGGCGTCGATGTCGGCGAAACCGCAGGATCGAGCGCTGGAACGAGACTGACTGCGTCTGGCCACGCGCAGGCCCTTATGTACATGCGTGAGCTTCTGGAATAATCGGCGTAGAATGATCAACGCGTAGAACATTCGGACCTCGGACAAGCAACAGGATAATCGAATTTAGAAGAACACTAAATTGCAAAAACAAAACAAAAGACACGTCGCTCCCAGGAATCGAACCTTAGCTTTTCGCGTGGGAGGCAGGCACAATACCCGTTAGACCACGCGCACGCTGCTGCTTGGCCAGCTGCACGCGCGGCAATATAATTTAAGGACATCAAGGACATACGGACTACCATTTATTAGGACTAACTAAGGAAAACAAATGATCAATTTTCAGGTTTCCCAGCTCCTAAATGCAGTCGGCAATAATTTCATAATTACTGCAAACCAACCTACATTTAAAAAAGATCTACGCTCTCTTTTGATTGCCATTGAGTTGATAATTCTATAAATACGTTGAAGTATATTTTTTTTCATCCGCTTTTATTACATATCTTGTATACCTTGTGATCACGTTTATTTTTAGATTTTATTGTGTGGAGAATGCCAGATTGCTACTTCTATATGTGCCGGGAATTTAGGAATGTGTAATCTAGCTTCTTCACTTTTACGGTTTATAATAAAAGCGCTTTTCTTATTTTTGTTTTATTTATTTTTTGCTTGTTGTCTTATATTACTTTTTTATCTTGGTTTTGTGACAATGTTAAACAACATCAATGTGTGCTAGTCTTCCTTCTTTACAATTTTATATTTGCATTCATTTCCTCTTGCGTGTATGCGTGTGTGTATCCGTTATATCTTGTATAAGTAAGTTTTCTCTTGTCGAAGTTGAGCCCTTAATGCTGTTGCTGCTGGATCCTGCCTCCCCCCCCATTGGACCTCGGTGCCCAGTCAGGTGACACGATCGCCGTTTGCGCCAAGGTGCCATTTCGAGGAGTGTGTATCGCTTGAAAGAAAAATAAACTGATTGATTGATTGATTGAAATCTCTTATGCTTGGCGAGAGACGCAATAGAATTATCTTTTGCGTAGCCCTGGCACACTTCTCGTCCGCGTAAATTTTTGCATTACTTGCGCGTAACTATTTCACCGTAAAAAGTAAATTTTGTGTGAAATTGATCTAGGCAGCCATTTCCTGAAAATAGAGCGCATACATTATCTCGCAAATACTGCAAAACCTGCCGTATATTTCCCAGTCGGAAGTATTTTAGGGTTATTTTCACGCTTGCGCCACCACGCTTCAACTCACGCGGGAAAGAATGAATAACAACTAGAGCATTCACCCTGAGAATGGAAATCATCATTATATGCGAAAGCAGTATTCACTGTCTGAAGTATCCATATGTGCAACCAGATAACTCTCTCAACTGCTCCGATCTGTTCTAAAACGTTTGTTAAGCCATGTAAAAAAAAACGAAAGTTTATAGACCTTTTATAAATCGTACGCTGAAGAGAGAGAACCCAGAGCGCGCGAACTCCATCCATGCTTCAAAGTGGCCACACAAGTTACCGGTAGCAATGAATAGCTGTATAATACAGTTTACGAATAATATTTTAGGTCGAAGGCTGTTACGATAGAGCGGTCAAGTTTTCTGTCTGCTCAGTTCCAACAGCTCGCAGAGGTGGCTCAATAGTGAAAACACGCGCCGTCGTAACAGCGAACAAGTAATTTTTAGAACAACCGCCGCGTCAATGCGGTGTTGAAACCGGCCGACAAAAGAATCAGTCAGTCACATGTGGCCGCTATCATTAAATTTCAATATTTCACATGGTTGCGAAGCGTTAGAGAAGTCGACATGCACTAATCGACTCCTCGGTTAATTACTGAATGTTCTAAAAGGATGTCGCAGATAATATCTTACTTTTAAGTCTGTCAAAACTTCCCGGAAATGCAAATCGTATCAGGCGGCGCCATGCATAAATCTGAAACATAAATTGTATTTTGCTGGCTTCGGCTGCGGCTGAAAAATGCTTCAGAACTGCTTAGATAGGTGGTGCCGCACTCTTAGAAAAAAGGATAGAAACCGTCTTTTAACCTATGTTCTTTTAGAGAGAGAGAAAATTTCGTCCCTGAAGCAGGAGAGCAAATAGTTCCTCCGTTGCCTGCATTTGATTATGGCGGCCATGAATCGTGCAAATCGAGCTTAGTGAGGCTTAACGAGGACGCTACCTCTCTTGTACGGGACGAGAGGAGCAGCGAATGAAAGCGTAACACGAGCTTTCCGCGAGCTGGGTTTATTTACGAAGCCAGATTCCCCCCGCAGGGACAGAAACCTCCGTTTAAAAAGCAGTTACTCAGTCTTCTCGTCGTCAGCACTGCAATGTTAAACGGAGACAACCGGAACCCAGTTCGCGCACTTTATGTCGTATCTTCGCTATTCCTTGAGAGTCACAATTCCTTCGCCAACCGCACACCACGGAGGAATGGAAAACCAATCCGCGAAACCAAAAGCCGCTCTCGAAAGAACAAACACAAAGCCGCTGTTGATCGCGTAGCGTGAAAGAAGGTTAAATCGCTTGCCACAAGATGGCGGGGTCAAGCAGAGTAATTGCAAGTAGCTAGGCTATGTGGCGCTAGGACCGCCAATTCATGTTCTACAAAAATATTTTTATTTCCTCAGGCCACCATTATGCATCGGGATCTTCGGGAACCTCTGCGACATCTGCTATACACACATGTAGACACATTACGCATACTACAAGCATCAGGTAAACATACACTGAGCGCATACACATACATGGCACATAGAAACATCAATGCAACGGCACACTAACCCGAACACTACACCCGAGCTCTGCGTTTCCGTCTTTTATACTGGTCGTTTTGAACGTAATGAATTTCTCAGTGACTCCCTAAGCAATGAAAAATATTTCCAGCATGTTCATTTTTTTCCACCAATGTCATACCTCTGAGAGGTTTTTTGAATGAACAAGGGGAAGAATTTCTCAATAAAAATTAAAGGCTCGATCATGCCGTAATTATTTGAAAGTCAATAAATCAAGGCGCTCCAATGCGGTTCGAAGTCCTTAGTTTGTTTCCTTGTACGGCCCGTCGTAGCCTGTATTTCTATTGTAGCGTTTGTTTTTGTAGTTGGGTGCAATTGCTGTTTTGAATTAATTTCTGTAGAGCGGATATTCACTCAGCTGGAAGTGATGTTTCACGGCCAGAGAAATCGCTTTTTGATCAACATGAACGCAGTCAAAGCCAGGAGCTCAGGCAGGTGTTAAGTGTACAGAGCTACCTACGCCTTGGCGAACTCGAAAACTTCGAGCGCTCGTCCTAGCGCACCACTTAAAGTGCAGTTTCTGGAGTAGTATATTTCAACAGCAAAATAAAGAATAGCTTTTTTTTCGATTTTACCTACTATTTTTTAATGATAAAATTCTACACTGTACTTTTTACGCGTACTATCCGTCATAATTTTGTACTGTACAGTCCTTTCCCCAGAGCGCAATCGCTCTCGGCGAGGAGACAACTGACAGTCACATTGGCCATTGTACGATAGGAGCTTACTGTTCGGACCAGCTTTCCAACATGACTATCTGCAAGTCGATCGAGTGCACGTGCCTAATCCCTCCTATTGTCTTAAACTTCTTAATGCAGAGCGAAATGTCAACCTGCAACACTCCGCCCCCTCCGATCACGGCCCGACCAGAGGCATCAATGCCCGATAGTTTACGTCATCTCATCTTGTTGTTACACCACTGATACACGAACACACGGTCATATCGGCGATAATTCCAGTTTTCTATTTACAGCCCACAACAGTGCCACCACGATGTTGCTGCTATGTTGCTGACACGAAGCAATGCAGAACCACGTTGAACGCCGGTTGGCACTCGGCGTCGGAAACCAGAACCGAACTCAGCACAGAAGGCACCCAGGCAGCAGGCAGCAAAACCTGCCTGTCTTGAAGGCAGTTCCTGCGATTTTCATAACGTCGCAACCGTCGACGCAGTTTCGCATGGTTCCGCTACTGTAGTTCGGCGTGGATCCCGCAATCCGGAGACGGCAATCTTACCCAGTGTACGCAGCGCTGCTGGCACTGCTCCGGAACTTCAGTGTTTCTAGCGGTTACGTGTGCTCGTTTGATAAAATTAGTGATAAAAACGTCAATGCAACCGAAATTTTCTGCACGTTTGGACTAGAAGACGGAGTTACAGGCGGCCTTCGCTGCCACTGAAGCTTTATCAACTTAACAACATTTATAAAACAACGTGCCACTATTGAAAAAGGCCAATATGAACTCGGCTTATTGGAAATATTGTATTCCAATGAAGTTGATGGAAACCAATAAAAACTTATTCTTATCCGATTAACCCAATGCGCACGATGGGAATTCATATAGGAGCACAATATCCCGATATAGAATGCGGTTATTGGTATACAACAGGATATTGGAGCACAATGTCCCGACATTACTTACGGTTATTGGAATAGAATACGACACCGCATGCATAATGGTGACCGACATGAATATACTCTACGGCCACACGATATATAAATATCGGTCGTCGATCACGGGTCCAAAGGAGAATAGAATATGATATCGCGTACATATTTTTAAGAACGAATTCCAAGTTACCAACATGAATTACGTCGGCATATACCGGGGACTAAGAGGAAACGTAACACAATATTGATCATCCCTGAAGCAACATGTAGATATCGGTATGCTTCACCCTCCTCAATTGGTTCTTCAAGAAATAAGTGGAACAGTATCGGACGAGAACATCCCATCCAAACGAATCCGTACCGCCGATGTCGAGAGGGACCAAGGCGAGGATAACACCTCATTATATTTATTGAGGGACATAACCGATGACACCGACAATGACGAACCGTACACAGTCGTGACATACGGAAAAAACCGGGCAACAGGAATTCCCGTAGTCTTCAAGCCGACAACACCAAACACGTCCTTCTGGCGTGTAAACCCAAACGTGCTTGCCAACGAGATCATAGCGGTCACACAAGAAAAGATTGTCTCGCACAAAATCAATAAAGAAGGCAATCTCTCCGTAAATGTTTCATCCCTGGACTCGGCAAACAAGCTTCTCGCAGTCACCTCTCTCGGAGAGATTCAGGTAACTGCTCATATTCCGGAGGCATATTCCAGGAACTATGGAAAAGTAAAGCATGTGCCACTGGAATACAGCAACGATGAGCTCTTGGATTATTTAAAAGACTTTGGAGTCACGTCTGTTCAACGTCAAGTGGCCTACTGACGCCAGGACAACGGAATTGTGGAACAACTCCCTTCAACTACAGTCGTCCTCACATTTCGGACGGACCGAGCCATGCCTCAGCGCATCTACCTCGGATTCACAAGCCATCCCGTTGAAGAATACTTTGGACAGGCAGTTCAGTGCTTCAATTGCCAAAGATATGGACATCTCGCCAGGAACTGTAGAGGAGAGCGTCGTTGCAAGGTGTGTGCAGGACCACACAGCCACAAGGAGTGTAGCTCCAGAAAAGAACCAAAATGTGCCAACTGCAGCCGCAACCATACATCCACATATTCCGGATGTCCGCGAAAAAAGGCCGCCACTGCTGCAAAACAACGCTCTATCATCAACGGAAGGCAAACAAGGCGTCGAGCTCCGTCACCAAATCCACAAGTTGTTCGCCGCCAAGCACGACCAGAACATCCCAACGGAGGAGCACCTACAAAGAAAACTTACAGTGAGATCCTGAAGCGTCCTCGCAAGGTTCAAAAAGATCAAAGAAATACACAAGAGGACGACTTTCTTCCCGAGGAGCGTCCAGGGCGGTCGACAATGCCCACACCCATACCAGTACCTCGTCGATTTCGGAAAACTCAAGCGCCTCCCGCTGGAACACCAGCAACATACCCAATGTCAAACCAGTCACAGCATCCACGAAAACAAAAAGATCTTGCGCAGGTACTCCTACCCATGTTATTTGTGGCGTTAAAAGCTATCATACAAGAATACCCTGGGGCAAACAACATAACAGAAGTAGAGTCTCTGCTTACTATGGAGCGATTGATAATTTTCATTAGCGATCACCGCTATCGCAAATAGCGTACGTCAGTACAATGGATGAACATTACAAGAAAGCCTCTATCATACAATGAAACGTAAGAGGTTTGCGATCACGACTTTCTGATTTCAGACAACTCGTTTATAAATATAGCTTCCCCATCATTGTAATCTGTGAATCAAACTTACCTAAAGACATTCAATTATCACGGTACGAAAAATTTGACTCACCATGCACCAATAGTGCAAGTCGCGTGACAGTGTTCATTCGAAGAGATCTTACATATACCGCACACGTCGTTTCAACCCACCCGACCAACGAATACGTTTGCGCGACGATTTCAAATGGGAAAATGAAGTTCACAATAATCGCAGCATATATACCACCAAAGTCCTTATTTGACAGGCAGCATTTGGAGTCTATCCTAAATACAATGCCACCGCCATTTATTCTAACAGGTGATTTTAATGCCCATCATCCAATATGGGGGAGCATTCGGACAAACCTGCGTGGGAGGCACTTGGCAGAATTAGCCGACGATTACCACTTATCTACCATTAATGACGGAACCCCGACGTATTTCTACGGAACGGAAGGTAGCAGCTGCCTCGACTTAACATTTGTTTCGGCAGCACTAACATCGCAAACAACATGGTTTGCAGACATTGAAACTCGTGCTAGTGACCACGTACCCACATACACAATAATTAATGGGTTCACCAATGTCCGAAAAACAAACTTCCCACGACGAACCAACTGGCATATGTTCGAAGAAGCGATGACGAACGAATGCAAAAATGTTACTGAACTATCTCACTTTGAAAAAGGTCATTGTATCCTGTGCAGCAAAAGCAACACGTGATTTTAACGTCCCGTCCACGCAAAAAACAATTGACGCAGAATACGAGCGCCTCCGCGCTATACGTCGGAGGGCAGAACGACGATCCAGGAAAACTAAAGACATCAAAGATCTCCGCGAATTGCGCAGAGTGCAAAAGAAAATCTGTCGTCATTTTAAGAAGCTAGCTCGACATTGCTGGAGGACGCTCTGGGAAAATATAGATCCCAGAAAGCCATTATGTAAAATATGGAAGATCTCACGAGGTCTCAAATCTTCTCCTTCGCAACTGCACCTATTTCGCTCTCTGGCGCTTTCAAGAAACCGTTCAGAGAAAGAGCTGGCAAGCCAGTACTGCATTTTGTTGACAACATACACAACCCTTTCGAGCCTATCTCCATCTCGCATCACAGTCGAACCAGTACTTCGTGAAGAAGCTATGAACGACCTTTTCACAATGAGCGAACTCGATGCTGCACTGTCTTCAGTGAAACCTCACACCTCTCCGGGACCTGACGGCATACAGTACAGTTATTTGATACATATGGGGAAGGACGCACGAAAGCTTCTTTTGAATATATTCAACTCTTCATGGATCAATGAAAATGTTCCTGGCTCGTGGAAAGAGGCAAGGATTGTGCCACTTCTCAAACCGGGCAAATCGCCACTTCAATTAACTTCGTACCGTCCTGTCGCGCTCGCGAGTTGCATTGGAAAAATCATGGAAAAAATGATTCACCGCCGTCTAGATTGGTATCTTGAACAGCAAGGGATATATCCAGAAATCATGCAAGGCTTCCGTCGAGGAAAGAGCTCTATCGATGGAGTCCTTCACCTTGTAACTTACATACAACAGGAGCGAGCACATCGTAAATTCACAATAGCGGCTTTCTTAGACATCAAAGGAGCATTCGATAATGTAACTCACGAAGCGATATTTCAGGCTCTCAGCGAAATTAGGATTGGGGGACACTTATATAGGTGGATAAGGAGCTACCTCACCGGAAGATCAATTTTTATGTTTACAAAAGAAGGAAATACGCCTTCATATCCGGTGACCCGTGGTGTCCCTCAGGGGGGCGTCCTCAGTCCTATATCATTTAACATCGCTCTCATTCGTCACGCCAAAATACTGCCCCCAACCATCCAGGCATCTTTCTACGCCGATGATATCTGTGTATGGGCTTCTGGATCTACGCGAGTTCAAGCAAAGGCAAGGGTTCAGTCTGCACTAAAGAAAATGACAACTTATCTTAATACCCGTGGACTCGAAATTTCCATTGACAAATCAGCAGCTATTGCTTTCACCCGCCGAAGAATGGACAAATACCCACTTAAGATAGGCAAACGAACAATACCGTACGTTAAATGCCACACATTTCTTGGAGTAACCATCGATAGGGGTCTGACCTGGTCACCTCATATTCTGTACTTGCGCAAAAAGCTTGCCAGTTTTAGTGTCCTTGCCCGCTTCATCGGTGGAACCCCGTGGGGCGCGACAGTAAGATCCCTATTACAGATATACGTGGCCTTATTTGTCGGCTTACTTCGATATAGCGCTCCCATTTTACATGGCACGTGTCAAACCAACATCAAAGCTCTCAGAGCAATTCAAGCACGTGGCCTCCGTGGCTGTTTGGGCTTACCAGCTTGTGCCTCGACTCTGGGCACAGTTGCCGAGGCACGCGCCACACCTGTAGAAATACTAATGATGCAGGAAACATTGAGAGTGCATCTGAGACATACTACTAATCATAGTCATCACTTACTGGCTGATCTTACTTTTAAGCGGCCTCACTCAGAATATTCGCTGGCACTATCAAAAATGGAGCAATACATCCCTGATGATATAAACTCGTTTAACCTTCCAACTATACCTCCATGCAGACTCCCTCTACCCGTTGTGGAACTTGACATTCAAGGCATCAAGAAGAAATCAAATACACCATTGCTAGTACTTAAAGAACTGACTTTATCCACTATCGCCTGTTTACACGCGTCAAAAACTCACATATATACGGACGGATCATGTGTCAAAAATAGTTCTACCGCAAGCATTGTGATTCCATCGTATGCCACAAAAGAAAATTCAAGCTTAGCCACAAGACATCTTCAACAGCGGCTGAACTTGTAGGCCTTCATCAAGCCCTTCGATTTATATTGACAAAGCCACCTCAGGCATGGACGGTGTTTACAGATTCTAAGCCTGCACTTCAAAGCATCTGCACATATCTGCGACGAAGTGAAAATGGACAAATTATTTTCAAACTTTTATGCCGTCTTCAGAATTGTATTGATAGGAGACACTCTGTCGAGTTCCAGTGGATTCCTGGACACTGCAAGATACCTGGAAATGAAGCTGCGGATGGTGCTGCGACTTCCGCCCATACCTTATTCCCCAACGTCGAAATACCCTACTCCAGAAGCGACGTCACTTCATTGATATATCTCCACGCCCGAAATGCAACACAAAGTCTCTGGAAAAGCTCTGCACACCATTACCCTCCTCGATATCTACTGGATCCTGACCTAACATACCGTGTGTCACGTAATTTACCCGAGCGAACGGAAGCTGCTATACACCGATTACGTCTGGGCGTTTCCTACACACAGGAATTTCTGCACCGAATCGAAAAAACACACACTCCGAACTGTCCAGGATGTGATTGTGTGGAAACTATATCTCATTTATTATGTGAATGTGCACTTTACGATGCAGAAAGAGAACTCCTAAAGAGGATTCTTTCACATCTAGACGACCGGCCATTTACTACGTCCACAATACTAGGGGCCTGGGACTCAACACTTAAAGAGGAGAAGGCCGCAAAAGCCTTTCTGCAATTTTTATCAGCAACTCGCCTCGAGTTCTGTTTGTAAAAACTTATCTAGTGTTCATTATTTGTTGTCGCTTAGAGGGCTATCCATTTTATAATTTCGGTAAGTGTACACGTGCGCAACTGGACTTCGCGCTGGCGCGTACAAAAACTCGAGTGTTTTGGGTGAACATTGGTGACAATCCAGCACGCACTTTCAGTCTCTTAGTTTTAGTGTCATATTGGAAACTGCGGTATTTTCTTAATTATTGATTCTGCCCTCACAGTGTTAACGTGAGTGCTAGTGTGTTACCTTTATCCTCCTCTACTTTTTCTTTCCTCCTTCTTTTATCCCCTCATCCCCTTCCCCAACTCAGAGTAGCCAACCGAGGCAGGCCACCTTGGTTAACCTCTCTGTTTTCTCCTCCTGCCCTTACCTTCTTGATATAGAATGCGGTTATTGGTATACAACAGGATATTGGAGCACAATGTCCCGACATTACTTACGGTTATTGGAATAGAATACGACACCGCGTGCATAATGGTGACCGACATGAATATACTGTACGGCCACACGATATATAAATATCGGTCGTCGATCACGGGTCCAAAGGAGAATAGAATATGATATCCCGTACATATTTCTAAGAACAAATTCCAAGTTACCAACATGAATTACGTCGGCATATACCGGGGACTAAGAGGAAACGTAACACAATATTGATCATCCCTGAAGCAACATGCAGATATTGGTATGCTCACATATACGACATCGCGTGAATGATTTCGCAAAAAAGCAGGAGTTACCATACGGTAATACGAGAGAGAACGATAGTGGAGGTGAATACACGCAGGACACACACGTTCCGTGTTGCGAATACATCAATGATCGAAAAGCAAGTACGTAGGTCTGTTGGTACGGCACACAGTACAAACAGCCTCGCGCGCTTGAAATGCTAGACAACCACCAAACCATTCAGAATAACTAGCTGGAACACCCACGACCCTACTGAAAAAAAACATTTGGCGCCTATATGAAAATAAACGGGTCCATACCGGTAACAGTTTCACCATAGCGGTCACCAGTTTGTCAAAGGGGTCGCCCGTATGGCTCAAAGGGGTCCCCCGTATGAGCCATGACGGTCACCTATTTGGACAAACAGGTCACTCCTTTGTCAAACGGGTCGCTCGTCTGGGCAAATGGGCGACTCGTTCGGGCAAAGTTGTCGCACGTTTGCTGAAACCGGGGTCCATGTTGCAAACTGTACCGGTTTAATCAAACGGCTCTCCGGAGCCCGTTTTATACTGAACGTACAGATCGGCGGCGTGGGCACGCCTAGCGTTTCAGCCGTGGCTGACAATGCTTCCGGAAGGCTGGGAGCGCCAGTTCATCGATTTCAGATCGTCCGCGTAATTCAAGTAATTATATTTATATTTCAATTGCGCTGATGTTCTCTTATACTGCAACTAAAACTAACACCTTTTTTTGTTGTTGTTTTACGTAAACGCGCGACGTCGGGGAGCCGATATTTTTGACAGAACTTTAAAACTTTGTCCATCTTTGTTGCCTCAATTTATTTATTCAGCTAGAATCTCTCTCGCAGAAGACGCGATCGCGTGAAAAAATGTACGTCTAGACTCTGTTTCACTCTAATTCAAGACGCAGCGAAGGTGGCATGCGTACACGCGGCTGCAAGAACATCGAGCATTGCGAGAGCACGCCCGCCGTTGCAGCAGTCAAACCACAAGCTCGCGCTGAGTACTTTCTTCGCTCGGGCGCAAGCCGAGCTTCTGGCCACCCCGCCGCCATTTCCAAGGTTCGTGCGTGCTAAAATGCGTGCGCGGGTGTGTTTTTTTTTTTTTTTCGAGGTTACAAAAACATATCTCACTGGAATGCCTGGAGAGAGGGAGAGAGACTGTCCCTGTGGTCGTCGCCCCTCCCTCCTCTCTTGTCACCCGTCACGTGACCCGCAGCCGAGCGCGAGCTACACGCTGATAAGCATCGAGATCCTGAAGGGTGCGCCTAGCAGCCGCTTTTTTTCTTTGTCTGCTTGTTGTCAGTTCCAGCTCGAACTTCGCCCGTCCACCTGCTTCGATCTGTCGCCTAACCCTGCGGTCTTATTAGGATGTCTCTCGACAACGTATTAGATGTGCAAGAAAGCTATCAGTGTTCGAAAAGTCCTACGCCTATATCGGCAACAAGGGATTCTTCAAAGAAGTCAGGAATTCTTGCGGTTTGGTTGGGTTCGGCAACTGACAGCTTGTGCGTCACATCGTGTTGAAACTTCCAAGAAGCCGTTCCCTCTCATTTGTGTTTGTGTGGTTGTCCTGCTTTGACCGTGTCGACAAATATCACGGATTACATCTTTCCAGTCCGCTATTTTTATGGTAAGTGCACTGCAACATACTTCTTGGCAACGATTGACCGTTCTTCTACTGGTACTCTTCCAGATTATCTATATAATTATGCAGCCACTATTCTCGCGGCAGCCGGGCGAATAATTTCCCGAAAGTCTACCTTCATAGTCTAGAATTACGTCGGTTCTTGTTTGGTTTGCTATCGTCTCAGTTGTATAAAAGCTTAGAGTGCCTCTCACATTTCACAGATCGCTTGCACGTTTGTACTTGTCTACAGAAGACGTAATAAACTTTGAGGAGAATTGAAAACAATCTTTTGTGTCTGTTTTCCTGTCCATTTGCAAGCACCTACGTGAGCACATTTGTTCTGCGTGTTTCCTCCATGTTACAAATAGGTTTATGAGTTTCGGAACGTCTTAAATAAGTTTAAGATAACCAACCTACCAGACGATCCCCGTTTAGGGCTAGCGCATAATTTCCCGATTCGAATGGCACGTTCAAACGTGTGGTCACGTGCAAGGTCGAACGGGCACCTGTATCAAAAGAGCACCCGTATCAAATGTATTAAATGGGTACCTGTATCAAATGGGTACCGTTTCGACCGGGTACCGTTTCAAACGGCTACCCGTATCCCATAATCACGTTTGATCCAAACGGGTCGAGAAGTTTGCACCCGTTTGATTTACCAGTTTGCGACCCGTTTGAACTTCAAATGGTTCTTTTCAGTAGGGGACCTACCTTTCAATGAGAAAGCCCAAGAACGACGTGCTTATTGGAGTGATCGTTTTCAAACAAATGTTTATTGCAGTTGTTGTAATGCAACAAAAGTTAGGTTACCGGTGTTGGAACCCAAATCGAACGCGATACGTGACAATGTCAGTTTGCACGATAAATTAATGAGGGTTAATAGGTTTGACAGGTCACTTGCATGTAGTTGCTTCTTTCCTGCATATTTATTGATATTGACCCACGTTTCTGGGTAATCCTACGCCGCACAGAAAATCCACGACCACATAAGAGCACATTTCACATACAACTCTTCATCGCCTATTTCGCGAGATTCACACACTGTAAAAAAATGACGTAAACAATACGTGCATTTGCGCCATCAAACGATAGGTTACAGCCTCGTTTTTTTGTTTTTTTTTCAGAACATAACTTTTAATCGTCAACCCGCGCGCGCAGCAGCTCGAGCTAGTTCGAAAGAAGCAAAGCCAGGCGAGCCGAGCGAGGCGAAGATCCTGCGCGCATGCGCTGCCTGCGCTGTAGCCCATCGAGAGTATGTATACTTCCGGAATGCCATGTCTGGCGAAAAGATAGTTGCAGTGGTTGACTACCGTGGCTCCGGTAAGGCTGCCCAGGCGGACTAGCTCTGGGTAACGCGAGTAGTAGTCAACCACTATCAGCCACCACTGACCACTAAGGTAAAAGAGGTCTATTCCCACCTGCTGCCATGGTCTTTCAGGGAACTCCATTGGCTTCAGTGGCATTTGTCTGTTTCGGCTGTGTTTTAGGCAGATGTGGCACATTTTAACAAGATTTTCCACGTATGCGTCGATGTTGGGCCACCATACAAAACTTCTGGCTCTTGCTCGGCACTTTTCTATGCCGACGTGTCCTTCATGAAGTTGGACGAGGACTGACTTTTGGAATCTTTGAGGATCGAGGATCCTGGTTCCGCACATCAGGACGTCTCCGCCCATAGCAATGTCGGATCTGTGAATCCAATAGTCTTTAAGGTCGGCTCCTATATCTCGGCGACTTGGCCATCCAGTCGCACAAAATTTGCTAATACGTTGGCATTCCTTATCCACTTTCTGCTCAGCAGAGATTTGCTTAAAACTTGGCGGAGTCATCGGCAGAGATGACGTCACGTGGTCTACGAAGCCTCGGATCTCCTCGGCGAGCTCCGTCGTTCCAGGCCGTTGAACTGGAGACCTAGACAGGGCGTCAGCCGCGGTGAGGTCCTTTCCTGGAACATAGGAAATGGTGTAGGTGTATCTCATGAGACGCATTCGCATCCTCTGGAGCCGTGGCGCTAAGTCGTCGAGTGTTTTGGATCCGAAAATTTAAACCAGGGGTTTGTGGTCAGTTTCGATGTGGAAACTTCTCCCAATCAGGAAGTCTCGGAACTTTTCACATGCTCAAACTAGGGCGAGGCCTTCCTTTTCAATTTGCGCGTAGCGGCGCTCGGTGTCGGTAAGGACTCTGGATGCATACGCGACGACCTTGAAGTGTCCGTTTTCCTGCTTTTGTCTCAGGACGGCACCAAGGCCGTACGACGACGCGTCAGCCTTGAGAACTGTCTGTTTGTTGGGGTCGTAGATGCCGAGTACAGGATCCGATGACAGGAGAGCCTTCCACTTTTTGAAGGCTTCTTCTTGGGCGTTTTCCCAGACACATCTTCTGCAACTTTGGGTCGAACTTTCCAGAGTATATAAGTGACAAACGTTCTTGTTATGTTCATTGATGGAATGCCTCTGAAGATAAGCTTTAGTGAGTGCACCCTTCTTTTGGCCTTGAAGGAGCTGTTTTCCTAGAGTTTCTCTCTCTTTATCTCTCTCCCTAAGCTGAAAGCGTCGAAGAAGATGCGCAGTCACCGGACCAATCAACCGGAGGCTTTTTTATCACTCGAATCTGCTCTCTGGGCGCGGGTAAACAAGGATCGTATTCACGGAGCAAAGGTTGCGCGGATGACGTAGTACCTTTTTCCAATCAGGAATTCCTCTTTCCTGGCCTCGTTTATTGCGTGCGGTACTGGAACCTACGGGGCTGCCGTAGATTTCGTACGCGACCAAATTGAACTGCACCAAAGTCCCCAGTGTTTGACACGTCGTATATCGGCAACAAGAGATTTCTTCAAAAAAAGCCCAAGGAGCTTTTGTGATGCTATTAGTATTCGGTTCAGCAAACGACTGCTTCTGGCACATCCTGTTAAATCTCCACGGAATCTTCTTCTCGTTTTTTGTGTTTGTGTGGTATTTTGCCGTGCCAGTGTAGACATGTATCGCGGATGACATCTTTCAAGTCGGGTATTTTCATCGTATGTGCGCTGCAGACTAGTCCTTTGCAACAATTGGCTGTTCCGTTCCAGATTACCTCTAAAATTTGGCAGTCTCTATTTTCTATCAACCCAGAGAATACTTTCTCTGAAATTCTACTGGCAGTCGCCTGCCATTAGCTGTCTAAAATCATATGACAACCGCAGGAAGGATGCTGAATTTTTTACTCTCTCGGCGTTTTGTGAAATTATGTTTCAGGGACACCTTTTCGTTGATACACGTTTGGTAGACACGTTTTGTCGACACTAACGTTTCATCGTTACTTCTTACGCCGAATAGACGCTGTGAGAACATTTCTTCGCGCTTTTATCTCTGAGGTGCGTGCTCTCCACCCAGCCCACCCGTCCACACCGCTTCGTGGCGACAGTCTGCGGCGCCTGATCACAAAAACATTAACCCACATGTCCCACCCGTACACGTTACTTCGCGGATACTGTCTGCGGCGGCTCATTCAAAGAAAAATAAAAAGAAGGAGCTACTATAGCAAATTCGATATGAGCTGTCTATAAAACATCGCGTGTCAATGAAACGTCGTTCGATGAAGTGATTGTACCGCCAATGAGTGCCGACTGCCGGTGAAATTTCAAAGAAATAATTCTGCCTACTGCTAGGAGAATTGACACTACCTAAGGCTGACCCTAGTTCTTTGCTTAGTAATCATCTCAGTTGTCTAACAGCTTCGCTGTACCTCTTCACATATCACGGATTGCTTGCAAGCTTGTACTTGTTTACAGAATAGGCTGACGAATAAATTTCTAGGAGATTTGAAAACAATTCCTAGTGTCTGTTTACCTGCCTTTTCGCAATTATCTGGGCGCGTACATTTTTTAAAGGTTGTCTTGATGTTTTATGTAAGTTTATAAAGTTAGTTCTGAAGCGGATGCATAAAGTGGTGTAACGGTGCACCTTTGAATGGGGTGCATCTGTGTTCCCTTCGAGTTCAGTGGGTGTAGAAAGAGATGTAACAGTGTATCATTGAATGGGGTGCTCCTGTGTTCTCATTGAGGGCAGTAGGTGTAAAAAGGTAAGTCATGGTACACTATTGAGCGGGGTGCATCTGTGTTTCCTTTGAGTGGGGCGGGCATTTGAAGCGGTGCAATGGCACACTTCCGAACGGGGTGCATCTATGTTCCGCTTCACTTCATTGGATGCAGAAAGAGGTGTAGCCGTACACCACTGAATGGAGCGCACCTTTTTTTCCTTCGAGGGAGACTGGTGTAGAAAGAAGTGTACATGTGCACCACACCAACGGGAGTATGCATACTCTTATCTTTCGGGTGTAAGAATATTGCCCCAAAGGGTGTAGTGTATGTGACAAGCACTTGCAAAAGGTCCATTCCCAAGCCTGGAATGGCTGAACTTCGCCATTCCATTCCTCTAATTCTTCAAGGTAAAAAAATGGCCACTGACAGCCACATTGAGCTACTGAAAAAAGCTGCATGAAGTTGCTAACGTCAACAAACGCGAACGCGACTGCAAAAGTATGCAAAAGCATCCACAAAGCACTCATCCTCCTAAGCCGAAGAGTAGTCGCAGAGAGCGCTTCGTGGAAACCAATTCTCACAGAAGACATGAATAGGGTGATCAGTTGTAAAAGGATTGCGAGTTCCAAGAGACGCTAAAACTTAAAGCCACCATTTTATTCGGAAACGGACCGTGTATACTCTCCACAGACACGTGGTTGGTGTGTTGTTTGTTTGGAAGGACTTTAAAAATGTCTAGCTTGTGCCTGGCGCAAGAGGAGGCTATCTTGCTCTCTGCTTCAAATACTCGCATAAGAGCACCTCCAGTGCGCTGTAAGAAGCGACGTGGTTTATGCCTGCCCCAAGTTTCCGTGACTATAGGCAAGAACAAAACACCACAATCAAAGTGCTATCTGTCTACTGTGCCAGAACAAGGGACTGTACCACCATATGATGGAAATCGCCTTAAAACGTCATTTTTTATATATTTGTTTTCCACGCAAACACTAAAATTTTGGCAGGGTTAAAAGCCGAGAGGTCGAACCGGTCATTATTCTGGTTCGGTTTGGGTCCAGTTCAGGTTCGCTTCAGGTACGGGATGCATTCCATTTTGTTTCCTTTCGGTTCTAGTTTAGGGACGCTTTTGAAATAACGGTTTGGTTACCGATTCCAGCAAACGCGAAAAAGTACAATGTGGCTCTTAAAAGGAACGTCCGCAGCTCCCCGTTGTTCAAAAAAAGGTGAGTGCAACACGGCGTCCCCTTCATTAAAATTAATTAGGCCATCAGAAGCCGTGCTGCGAAAACGAGGACAGCAAAACAGACATATGCTTAATTTCGTTTTGTTATCTTGTATGTCTAAAGCAAACACTGTTCTACGAAAATTATGTGGGATTTAAACGCACTGTTCTTGGCGGACACTGGTACAGTAGTCATATGTAAAGTACATCAGACAGCACGCACAGTGACAATGATGGTAGCACGCACCATACTCGAAAGCTACCGCCAAAAGCAAATTAGTTGCCCGTTGTTCAGTTAGGACTTTAGTCTACCAGAGCATGGCCACGCTTTAACCACTCAAAATGTTAATGCTTATCCAAAGCTCATTCAGATTTAAACGGCCAACTACACCCAGACCGCACTTCGAAACGACTTGCTTGAACGACTGGTTTGAAGAAGATAAAAAAAGCGAGGGCCGGTCAAAAGCCGATTAAACAAAACATGGCATAGAAAAGACAACAGGCGACTTGCTGTTTCTAAAAAACGCCCGCACACACACACAAAAAAAAACTCCGAACAGCGTCGGCCGTGGGCAACTGGTGTCTCGGCGACCGACACCGCAGTGTCGCGCTCGTCGCGGATTCGCCTCTTGTTGCCTCCAGATTTTACTACAGTGGTACAAACGCGCCGACAGCCGTCAGCTTTTCGTTTTAGAGCGTAGCTCTTAGGCGCTCCTTTCCGGCTTGAGCGGCGTCGCTGTCAGTGTCGACGCCGCCGTCGGCGTAACCGTAAGGTCACGTGACCCTCTAGGTCACGCAACACCCCCAGGTCCCGTGACCCCTCCCCCCCCCCCCCCGGGCACGGAGGTCACGTGGCCAAATCCGCTCCCCCCCCCCCCCCCCCCCCCCGAGATCACGTGACCCCTGTGAGGGGAGGAGGAGAAATGAGGGGAGCAGGGAGGTTGAGCAGGGGGGACGAATCCAAATTTTCACTCCTCCGAAAAATGATTTTAAAAGACTTTTATATCTTGTCCCTCGGCCGGCTTTGAACCGGAGCCCTTCAGTTCAGGAGTAGCAGGCAGGATCACGAGGGAGGAGGAGTGAGGAGGAATATACCCTCCCCTCAGTACCCTTCGCTCCTCCTCCTCAAGAGCTGCGCTCCGATTCGGCGTTACAGGGAGTTGTAAACAGCTTTCATTTTTTTTTCATTTAAGTTTATGTGCCCTCTCTCAATCCTTAAACAATATTGCTTAGAAGCAAGAAAAAAAAAGGAACACACCCAGGCAGCACACCAATGTTGGACCTACATTGGGCCAACAATGGCAAACGCTGGCTCCGGAGGTTGGTCCAACATTGGTATTCTGGCCGAGCGCAACTTCTTCCAATGTTGGCCCAGCCATTGGCACCAACGTTGGGCCATCGTTCAACCAACCTTCCAGCCGTCATTGGCGCCAACGTTGGGCCATCGTTCAACCAATGATCCAGCCATCATTGGCACCTTTTTTAGGCCATCGTTAAACCAATATTTCAGCCATCGTTGGCATCCACACTATGTCGACATAGTGTGGATGCCAACGATGGCTGAAATATTGGTTTAACGATGGCCTAAAAAAGGTGCCAATGATGGCTAATGATGGATAAGAAACAGGCCAGGGGTTCTTAAAACCCAATGTTGGAATAACCAGGATTTAAACACATTGCCATCATTGCATGGCCAGCATTAAAGATATGGCATTAAAACTGGGACATGCCAATGAATCAGCTTGACTGCAGATAACGGCCTATTCAATGATTGAATAGGCCGTTATCTGCAGTCAAGCCGATTCATTGGCATGTCCCAGTGTTAATGCCATATCTTTAATGCTGGCCATGCAATGATGGCAATGTGTTTAAATCCTGGTTATTCCAACATTGGGTTTTAAGAACCCCTGGCCTGTTTCTTATTAGCAGCCCACTGCAAGAGAAACATTCTGGGCACAAATCGCAAGGTCCTCCTATGCTTTGTCTGTGCACTATTTTATCTGGCGAGCAAATGACTATTTCAAGATCAATTAATACTTTTTTCGGAACTTTTATTGAAAGGGGCTAGGGAGGAAGCTCAGCGGGGAGCCTATGCCTGGTCCTGGGGAAGGTCCTGGGGCGAGTCCTGGGGCTGGGTAGCCATTACGGCTTCCGAACGCCTCTTCCTGCAGCCTCCCCTGTCGCAAGACCCTGGCAGCCACTTGAGCACCATTTTTAAGCTGCCGATTCTTCAATTGTTAGCTTCGCACTGATGGCATCTACGAAGAGATCCAAAGGTCAAAGATCAACGCTTTCAAACCCACATTGGTCTTAGTAAAGCACACTCCCAAGCAGCACTTCAACAAATGTTAAGGTTTGAGTGTCCTCTAAAAAGTCCCTCGCTCACGACTTTTCAGTCCTTGCGGCGTAGCACCCGTGGTAGCCGATGATCAGGGGTCAACGACGTGAGGGCCGAGGTCCAGGCGTAGTGACGAGGCAGTTGACCGATGGCCGAAGGCTTGAATCAGGCCCCGTACGGCGGCGGCAGCCTATGACCAGGTGTCCGCCAAGGTCTGGGCCGAAGGACGTAGCGACGAGGCAGTTGGGCGTTGGCCGAAGGCTTGAGTGAGGCTCAGAACGTCTGTGGCACGGAGTGGCAGCGGGTGTTCAACTGCGCCACGCATGCAGTCCTGTCTACCTCCGGAAGGTTGGCGCCCGGACTGCGTGAGAAGTGGGTTGTGGGTCGGGCCTCTTGACGTCTGGTCACGCCGACAGAGGTCCGGCCCGGTCGCGTCTGCACCGTCCTTTGTCAATTGCCCGAATCCCCTCTCGCGCTCCTCGCATGCTCCCACCTCGTCTTCTTCTTTCTCGTCCTCTTCGGCTGGTCGCGGTATCGCTCATCACACCAGACTAAAGCCTGGTTCAGACAGTTGCGTTTGACTGCGTTTTACTGCGTTGCGGCAGCGAGAAACCAGGATATCCCTGCTGCTTATATCGCGTGCCAAGATGATTCCTTGAATTGTATTCCACGCTTCATACGAAGCACAGATGTGCCGGTGACTCGCTTTCGGTACTCGACGCAACGCAGTCAAACGCACTCAAACGCAAGTGTCTGAACCGGCCTTAAAGGGGTCATGAAACGATTTTCCTACTTCTTCCTCCTTAGCTTTAATCCTCAACTCAAATGCGAATTGTGGAATCACGTGGTCGTGACATTTCCTCGGCGCCGGTGCGATGACTCCTAGCTTCCACCGTGCTTTTTATGCACACCATAGAACTTGTTATTCCCCAGTGACAATAAGTTCTGTCAGGGCACTCATTGGCCACGAACGCGAATCCAAATATTCGTCGACGGATTGATTGTTGAGGAGTGCATACGTCCGAGTGACGCAGTTCTCGTGTCCAATGCGTGAGCTGGGCTCTGCTGACGTCAGTCTGGCGCCGGTGACGCGCTTTTGGAACCGCGGATGTATCATAGTGAAAAGGCGGAGAGCTTTTGAAGCAAGAAGGTACAAAATAGTCCGCTATATTTTCAAATGTTCGAACCGAAAAGTTGAATTTTGAATTTCTAGCCTCTTTCTTTCGGCCAACTAAACGATATGCGATTAGTAAAGTCCCAATTTAAAATCATTTATCCCAACCCAAAATTCGTTTCATGGCCCCTTTAAGCCAGCGGCGAGATGTTTTGGTGGCGCCCTCCTATGGTTCCCCCTTGTCATCATTACCTTGCGAACAACAAGTTCGATGGTGTTTGTAAATAGCATGGTGGAAGCCTGAAATCATTGCGCTCTCAAAGGAACACTGCCAACACCGTCGAATTTGGCGACGTGCGCGACCGAAAGCGTCGCTGTGGTCGGTCTTTCACGATTGGCCCAAAAGCTGACGATGACGTCGGAAAGGGTATACCATCGACGGAAATAAGAAGAATGAAGGAACTTTAATTTCGACGGTGTTGGCAGTGTTCCTTTGAGAGCGCAATGATTTCAGGCTTCCACCATGCTATTTACAAACACCATCGAACTTGTTGTTCGCAAGGTAATGACGTCACAAGGGGGAACCATAGGAGGGCGCCACCAAAACATCTCGCCGCTAATTACCAACGTTGGTAGGCCACTGGCTAAGACAGGCAATTGGTGGCCAGCTTAAACCAATCGATTGCCAACTTTGGTAACCCGTTGGCTCTATTACAGCTTATATTTCTGAGGGCGTTGTTACTACCGTAGTCAGTACTGCAGTTGCCGTATTTTGTACGCTCTTTGAAGTCATTTTTGGGCAAGCAGGCATAATGCTCAGCTTCTTCTGTTATAGACCTTTCCAATGTTTACAAATCCACAGCTCAGCGTGCGATCTCCACAGCTCAGCGCGCGCGTGGGCGTCGCTTCGGAAAGCGAGCAAATCACGCGCCATATGCACGAACACTGAAAATGAAACCGGCCAGCCGCCCTTTTCTGGAAAGGTCTATATGTTGCGTGATAACCTTTCTTTGCAGATTGAAATGCGCATCAGCTTTATGTCACCTCCTACCTCAAACATAGGGGGTTCGAGATGTTAATTCAACGCGATTTTTTATTCGTGAAGACATGTAATTGCTTAATCAGTCGCTGGATATTTGTTTAAGGTTTTATTTTTTTGCTAAAATTATCAGTGCTTTTTATTTATTTTTTTAATATTGTCCGGTTCAGTCTGAATTATAGGCCGCGTTTTGCGGCTCAGCAAAGCGGGTTGCCTTGAGATTTTTAAGATCACATACAGCTGACAATACACCCGTGTCCTAGGTTGGGAAGGCGGGTGGAAATTTCGGGGTTGAACCCTGCCTTCCCCCCCCCCCCCCCCTCTTTGGAAAGGTTTCCCGGCTGCGTCGCTAAATGGGCATAAGAGATACACAAATCGAAGGAAGCGTGCATTTTGTATTTTGTGTGGAATTTACTAAGCATAACTATCAGTTTTGGGAAGACGCGTGTTAGTTATAGTCGGTGACAGGTGGTAGAAGCTCCTCCCATCTCTTTCCATATTTGTAGATCGAAAGATCAGGAGGAGTCGACCTCCTCACCAGCGTTTATTTTTAACCTGTCACCGAACACGGTTTTTTTCTGCGTGGACGTTCAAACTTGCTACAGCTCGCAATGCATACAGCGTTCTAATTCAGTTGCTAACTTGCTCTGCGTGTGAAAACAGAAGAATCGTTCCCCCCGGAGGCATAGCTAGAGATTGTCCTCAGCGTGCGCGATCAGCACATTAAAAGAACTAAGCCAATTATATATAAAATTGGTAAGCCACTGGCTAAGACAGGCCAATGTTGCCCAGCCTAAGTCAATCGATTACCAATGTCGGTAATTGATTGGCTTAAGCTGGCCAACATTGGCCTGTCTTAGCCATTCGATTACCAATGATGGCAACTCATTGGCTAACATAGACCAATGTTGGCCAGCCTAAGCCAATTGATTACCAATGTTCGTAACCAATTGACTAAGACATGCCAATGTTGGCCAACCTAAGCCAACCAATAGCCAACGTTGCTAAGCCGTTGGCTGAGGTTGGCCAATGTTGGCCAGTCTAAACCAATCGATTGCCAACGTTGGTGAGCCATTGGCTGAGGTAGGCCAATGTTGGCCGCCCTAAGCCAATCGATTACCAACGTTGGTGAGCCGTTGGTCAAGTCTGGCCAACGTTGGCCAGTATATTCCAGTGTACCACCAATATTGGTTCTACGATGGCCATATTGGCCCAATATTGGACCATTGTTTGCCATCTGAATACCAATGTTGGCCCGACGTCGTGTGCTGTCTGGGCAGACACACACGCAGCACACACACAGGCTAATATTAGACAGTTTTAGTGGACCGTACGCTATAACTTTGCGTACGCAAGGAAATTGCGGGTCATGAGTGCGAATGCGCAGAACGCAACAGAAGGGCTAGCGTATTGCGTACGCACGCAACGCTGGGGATTTTGCGTTGCTGGCTGGCGGGTCTTTCGGGACGCTCTCGAGAGATCTCGGACCCAACGAGAGAGCCAGTTGTAAGATGGCGGTTGCCTCGACCAGCAAGGGCGACGTGGTGTTTTCGAAGTTCTCTGTTACGTGAAATTGCGTGGTGTTCAGCTCGGCGGTTCTTTCTGGGACCTACCGCGGTCGAATCAGATCGCCCTGCAGCCGAAGGAGTGCACAATGGAAATGTGCGCCGCTCGCCGTGTGCGTCGACGCTGCGATCTGCTCAACGCTAAGCGTATTCCCACAGTTCGTCGTCGACGGACGAACGAGTCTAAAAGAAATCGCCGAAGTTCTCGCTATGCACTTGACATCAAGGTCATGAATTTTAATTCGCGATAGCATTTTATAAAAGGTGCCGTTTCCACGGGACGACTGACGGAGGCTCCGTGATCGAATTCGGCTACGCACTCGTACTCGTAGCCTCTGTACCCCGCAGAAAAGTGCGCTTGACGAGGCAGCTGTGGCTTGGTTTAATCTAAAATAAAACGATTGGACCCTTTTGTTTTCAACATTTCTTTCCAGGAGCATGGTTGCGCTATAAGCACTCGAGATTCTACGGCTCTAGCAAATTTAACCAAGATCATGCGGGGTGTTTACTCGAAAACGTAACGCACAGCTAAATTCGGTCGGAGCATGTCATTTTTAGCGTACGCTATACTATTGCGTATTGCTTACGTAAGATAAAGCAACGCTATACTAAAACTGTCTATTAGCTCTTGGACCTCTGGACACAGTCAGATATACTCCTATTCGGCTTTCGATGTACAACGTTGGACGCTATGAGCTATACGAGCCAATCCGTAGCTCGAGGCTCCCCTCGTTACTTCCTGTTCACCGCGTCGCTCCGCCCAACCGGAAGGGCATCTGATGCCCTCCGAGTTAAAATTGCGCCAGTGACCCCTAGCGTTTTTTGCGGTTCATCGTAAGCTGAAACAAAGTATCGAAGTGTACGCCTCCAAGCCGACGTCAATTCGCGCTTTACATATGACAAAATATACTTAGTCGTTTTATTGGAGAGTTTTAGGATAACGTACGCAATTTTAGCGCACGCTAGCGCTAAATTTGGAACTAGCTGGACAGGAGTGTTTTATTATAGCGTCTTTCCGTCGCGACGCAAAAGCCCAAGTATGTCGTGCTTCCACCGCCACCGTATCGGTGTTGGGCGGGCGCTCGAGCAGCAGCTCGGAGCCTGGCGCGGGCTCCTGACATAAAGCACGAGAGCCAGTTCCCTTTTGGTATCGAGCTGTGTGGACACACACCAATACATGGTGCCGAAACCCGACTGATATCTTACCGGGCGAACCTTGAAGTCCAATATGGAAATGCTGAAACCACCGGAAGGATTATCGTTCTCAGGGAATGTCGCAGACAACTGGAAACGTTTCCTTCAACAATGGAGCTCTTCCTTGAAGCGACCGGGTCTGATCCAGAGGTTCGAACGACAGGCAGAAGATAGCTATCTTGCTGCATGTCACGGGACCTGAAGCTGTCGACGTTTTCAACACATTCACTCTCACTGAAGAACAAAGGGAAAGCTTCGGAGGTGGTAGTTCACAAGTTCCAAGATTATTGTGCTCCGAAAGCTAACGAGACATTCGAACGCCACGTTTTTCGCAAGACGATCCAGATGGAAGGTGAGTCATTTGAAAACTTTTTGAGAGATGTTAAACTCAAAGTGCGCTCGTGTAATTTTTGGCGACCTGACAGATTCTCTTGTGAGAGATCCGGGGCCGCTTGCTAGAAAGTCTTTACTCAAGTCTTGACTCAAGTCTCGACTCAGGCGCCTGACGGTCTCGGCTGAGACCATGACTGAGACCAAGACGGAACCAGCATGGTCTGCGGCGCGGTCTTGACTCAAGTCCGGACTTGAGTCTGGCACCCAGATCACCAAGAACGGAGTGAGCAGTACCTAGAGAGGGAATCTAGGGAAAACTGAAGAAATACCGGAGAAATCAAAGGGTGCGTTCCAAATCTACTCGAATGAATCTGAGTTACCCTGGCGAATTATGTCGCGTGACAACAAAACTCGAGTAATGCCGGACGCAGGTAGGTTTTCGATCGTAAAGGTACAAAACCTTCGCCCTAGAGTGAGATCGAGTAAATTTTGGAACTCGGCCGAAGGTTCCGGACGTAGAAGTGACGAGTTGTGACCTCCTGTCCAATAAGAAAGCGCCGGCAACGCGAGGCGGCAAGCGAGAGATTGTCTGCTTCTGCTACGCTGCGATCGGTTTGGGCAAAGAGAGACGACGACAGTCGCAAAACTGCGGCACATGTCTCGTACATACCGTGGTTCCGCGCAATATAGAAGAAAGAAAAAAAAAAGAGTCAGTGATGCTCGGTTTTGGGTAGAGTTTAGTGCGCACCAACGCTGTCATATTGCTTCGTATCGCGATCGTCTGTCACCACCGTCGTCGACGTCCTGTGCGTACGCCGAATAAAGTTGTCAACAGAAATGCTTGCATGTCCTTAAACGCCCAATTTTTAAAGAAACAAATTGCGCTGGACGTATTTTCTTGGAAGCATTTGAAATAAAAGTTGATAATTATGTTTTGATCATTAAGTTAGCAGACGACCGTCTGCGTTTGCTGCACGCAGACATGGATGTCTCCCGTCCATCACGGATGCCTCCCAAGGTAAAGAAATCAAATTGGTTCGAAGATGATAAGTTTCAACTGGCTTACGAAATTGAGAAACGCAAACGTATAATTAAGAACAAATTTAACAACAATATTACAAAAGCTGATAAAAGAAAAGCATGGCAGGAGATCGCATCCGTGATGAATCCGCGGCATCCATCGACGCTGCGCACTGTGCCGCAACTGAAAAAGCAGTGGCAAAACCTCAAATCTCGCAGCCGCGCTGAACTGACCCTCTCGAAGAAAGCAGACTTCACGACCGGTGAGTTTACTATGCATATGTTTTTACTGCACATAAAAATGAAGCACACATTGTGTGCTGAAGAAATATTTTTCCCTTTCTTATTTTCTTGGCTAAATTATAGAAGTAATTAAGATATCAACCTATTAATTCAATCAAATCAAAACAATGAATGTGCTTGCTGCAATCAGACAAAATTTAATGCCCAAACAAAGTATAAAGAGAACCTTGTCTTCCACAGGCGCAGGGCGCAACGACTACACACTGACACCGCTGGCTGAGGCTGTGCTGGCGGTCATCGGTTCCACAAGCCCCAACCTTCTGGGTATCGAAGGAGGCATAGACACCGACGAGTGAGCTGTCATGTTACTGCTATTTGTACGAAGTCTAGCCTTTCGAGGTTCACGCGATTGGGGGTTCTACTAGCAAAGCTAATATTGTATTTATAATCATATCTGAAGTTCGCAAGTACTAAATACTGGGCCACTCAAAGAAATGTACTGGTGTGTTTTCTCCAGAGCAAGAAAAAACCATGAACATTCAAGACTTGGAGCCATGTTACTTGATGTTAAAGTCGAGTTAGGCATGTCAATGAAAGGCCACTGCCCTCATCAATGATGATAATAAAATTAATATAAACAATAATAATAATAGTAATTATTGGATCAGGAGAGCCACTGCACTGCAGGAAGGCAGCAGCCCGTGGAAGGTGCGCCCGCAATGCCACATTTTGTGATGGTGATTATGTGATGATGTAAGACCAGGACCTAATCTTGTGAGATGCAAGATTAAAATGTTGGCGATTATGAGCCGACATGTACATGGGGAGGACGACCCAGTCTTCTGAACATTGCAAGCTCCGTTGGCCGAGTCTTGAAGGTTTGGGAAAGAAAAATGATAGCAGACTTAGGCTGGTACACTGCTGAAATGGTAGAAGGTATATCTTAAAAAGGTGTCATGCAATGCGAACAAGACAAAGGGGATTGTGTTTCTACTACACTACCATTACAAAATACATTTACTCTCATGATTTCAAACTCCAGGAAGCCATGATTTTTGTGTGATTTATCAGAAATTTATCTAAATAATGATGCAAGATAAAAATATGATTCGCCTTATGAGTGGCATCATACACACTGAAGATATTTCATGCTTTCCTTTACATAGGCCTGCTGATCATAACCAGGTATGCTACATATGAAACATTCGTGAAATGTAAGACAAAAGTTTATTTATCCCTCAAAAATGTTCATTGTTGTGGGCTGTTCAAACAGCACATGACAACTCAAAACAAAATTCAGTTTGTTCATCGGGTCAAGACGCTGTCCAGCGTGAAGATTAAACGGGGGACACGTGAACAATAAAAGTGGGCACTGCGCCACAGTTTTCATAGCAACTTGTGAGGACGTTGTGACGTGCCCATGCTATGCCTATGTCACTTAAATTCAATTCCTTTGTCCTGTAATTCATATTTTTTGTTCTTGCAGCCCTTTTGTTTAGTACACTTATTTCCGAGCATCGGTGCACTGCAAAGGGAACACCCATGGATCTGTTGCTTCTCCGCAATGTGCCGGTGCTCGGTGCATGCCATGCTACCAGATAACAGCGTCTGCGCAAGTTGCTGTAGAAATTTCCGCGTGAGCCCCGTTGAGTGCACTTATCACCGAGCGCCGGTGCATTGCGGGGAAGCAACAGCTCCATGGGTGTTCCCTCTGCAGTGCGCCGATGCTCGGAAAGAAGCACACTCAACAAAAGGGCTGCAAGAACAAAAAATATGAATCACAGGAAAACGGCATTCGGTTTAAGTGGCATATGGATACACTAAGAACATAGCAAGACAACCAAACTTAGGAAATTTGTTTGAATTAACCAGAAATATAAAATCCGAGTTTGAATTATCGCAAGACTACCGTATACAGGCTAGACTTTCATGAAGTCAAGCCGAACTATGACAAACAGCAAAACAAATATATTGTTTTATGTTGAAACCTCTACACGTACGTAGACCCGAAGGTCACAAACACAAAGCTTGGACCTCATTTGCTTCAGGTTCTTTGTATTGATATGGCAAGTCAAATGAATCAAGGCACAAAGCAGAGACAGTCTGTTACATAAACATATTTGTGCGAGATTAGTACTCTGAAATCTCGGTCATTTTGTAGGTAGCATTCACTGTCACAGCTGAGTTCGCTGGAGCTGAGCACATGCTGAGAGCAAGCTTTTGCAACACTTCTAACATGCACATTGCATACCATGAATAGTATTGATAAATAAAAGAAATCAGAAGTAATCCTAAACAGTCAGTTCAAATATGGTGTACAGAGAGTACAATTTATTAAGCACCGACTAGTAGACACTACCACTAAATTTAGAATCACCCTAAGCACATCTGCTGCTCAACATGGTAGTCTTTTTGACATAAAACAGAATTTTAGGGACAAGCACTGCACACTGGATCTGCATGAAGCCAGCTGCTTTCACAACTAATAGCCGCAACAGCCAAGATCGCGCTTGACCTGCACACTGTAGACTGGCTCTAATAAAGCCCACACACTTTTCACAACTAATAGCAGCAATGGCCGAGAGCTGAGGAGTAACGCTTGATCCACATGCACACAAAAAGCACGAATAAAATACAAATAAGAGTGTTCTCAAATTATGTACAAGAGTGACAAGACTGGCATTCTTGTGTATTTTACTTAGGGCCAGCACACCACCAGTCAGCGTGCAGCCAACCACTAACGAGGTGGTAGGAAAGGACAGAGTTCTGAGCTATGAAGTTGAAGTGGACCCCGGGGTCGCATTCCTCGAGGTGCCGGAATCCGAAGACACACAAGACTACGAGCCTCCCGACTGGCCGCTGGACGAGGATGAGGCGCCCGTGGAGCCTGTTGCAGCAGCTGTGCTGCTGCGTCGGGAGGAGCCTCCTCCTGTGGCAGGGGGACCGCCTGAGGCAGCAGCTGCTGCTGAAGGGCGACCGGCACCACTGGTCCGTTGCCGGCGGCAACCACATCGTCCAGACCGGTCTGGAGGCCCAGCACATCGCCCGCAGGCTCGGCAGCCGGCACACGGGCTGCGGACAAAGAGTACTACAGGGGCATCCTGGCACAGCAACAGAAGAACATAAAGTTAGAACGGCAGTGCCTCCTTGCCAAACTGAAAGCGTCAGAAGAGCAGGGGAGCGCATCGGAAGAGCAGGCGAGAGCAGCAAGGGCAGCCTGCGAGGCTGCCGAAATGGTAAAAAAGGCAGTAAACTTTTATATTGAACAGGGGGAAAGAATTTTCACGTTACTTGGGCAGGCCTACAACAAGGCCCTTAAAGGGGAGGAGGGGCCTTCAGTTTGACAAAGAAGCATTGCCGTTCCAGCTTTAAGATGTAAATATAATCAGTTTTTTTGGTTAGTTCTCTTCAATGTCTTTTTGGCTCCATGTATGCCAACAAATTCCACTGCATTATGTATTTCATTTAGCAGCATGAAAACTAAATAAATGTCGGCGTCATAAAAAAATCCAACGACTCTTACACACCCAGCTAAGTAAAAGTGAAAGTCCTTACTATATAAACATGTGTAAGGAGCACCCCCCCAAAAAAAAAGGTTTGCCTTGCTCACCATTGCATTTGTACAGGCCTGTGCGATGTCACCGCCGACGTGGCATGCAGTAAGCAACAAAGTTTTTTTCTTTGCAATCCTTACAATCATCTCCCTTCTTGCTGCCTTTTGTCGAAGTTGCTAAAGGCACATTCAGCCAAGACACCTAACTATTTGTCTCCTTTTTTATGTTTGAGCAACCTTCATCTATGATCTGCTGACGTCAAAGCCGAGTCGGAACGAGAACGAAATAAAGTACAAACAGCAGGTCCAAAATGGAAGTGTAGCTTCGTAAACGCGCATACACACAGTTTCGTTTCAGTGCAATTGACTGCACTGTATCGAAAAGTAACCACAACTCCTTGGGCTGAATGTGGTTCATATAAAACGAAGACACTAATTTGCTTATCAGACGGCAAACGAACAGGGGCCCCGCACCCCTACTGAAAATACCTGTACAAATGTATACCGGCCTATACAGGTTCACACCGGAGTCCTGTATTCTCATATCGGTAGCCGCTAGCTCTGTACCGGCGGCCTGTAACCACGTACTGGCAAAGCCGATACGCTGTACCGGCTGCCCATACCATGTACAGGCGGCCGGTAAACACGTCCGGGCACCGCCGGTGGCCCACACTGGTAACCGGTAACCACGTACCGGCGAAGCCGCTACGCCGTACCGGTTGCCCATATCATGTACAGGCGGCAAGTGAACACGTACAGAGCGCGACACTGTTAGCGCGAACAAGCAATCGCCGGTTTTTCGAGTGTTTCTCTTTGAAACCAAAGGATGTCATCCAAGTTATTATTGGTATGGAAAGAGCTCATTAAGTTCTATAATGTAAGCGATAACATTTTGTGCTCGCTAATACTATTTAGGAATAAAATGCGAAAATGCGCCGACGTCGTGTTCGCGCTAACAGTGTCGCGATGTGTACAAGTGAAGCCGCTACGCCGCACTGATGGGCCGTAATAACGTACCGGTGGCCAGTAATCGAGCGCGGCTAACAGCAACCACGTATCGGAGCGACCGGTAACGCCTTACCGGCGCCGGCACTTAAACCGGCGGTCGGTAACCTTGTACAGGCTCTACCGGTATACACAATAGACCGATCTCACTAAGCGTTGGGCGCATGCGTAAAGCCGCCATAACTTTAGTTCACAGGTGGTTGACGGCCGTGCACGCAAGGGCTCGTGCCTTCTCGTGCTCTACAAGCGAAGAGCTCCAGCGAGGTTGTCGAACGTGCCCAAAGACTAAAGTTCCCTCGCTGCATTGCGGCTGCGGTGCCGTAGTCAAACTGGCCGGTGAGATCGGTCTATTTAACGCGACCAGAAATTATCAGACCTCGACGGGAACGCGCGCACCGCGAAACTAAACTGTGATATTTTTTTCCAATAAAGAATTTTAATCAGAAAATCACATATTAGGTCATTTCAATTTAACACTTTCAGCTATCAAACTCAACCATTTTATGACATGCATATTTAAATTAATAAAATGCGAAAACAAAATCCATGGGAAGCGAAGCCGAGATAAACGAGAGTTTGCTTCATAGCTTTGAGCACTGTACCGCGGTAGTTTCGGTTTTGGTTTAATGACATCGGATTGGATTGGATTTCGTACCTGCAAGCCAGAGCGCAGAAAAACAAGCAACGACGGACAAACAATGCTTTTCTTAACAAGAAATAAACTTAACATGGTAAGTTTTTATGATGTTAAATGTTTTAAAACTATTTTGAGTAATAATAGTTAGGGGTGTCGCGAACCGGCCGCGGTTCGAGTTCGACCAGGTTCGACTTTTTCGAACTTTTAGGGAAAAGTTCGGCGAACCTTGCATTGAGGTTCGACTTGTGTGCGCATGCGCGACAGGCTGACCAGTTGGCTTCGGATGGGATGGTGATGGCTACGTGATGAATCAAGGGCGGCTCTGATTGGTTCTTTCAGTTAAATCAGTACAAAAAATTAAGTTATTAACTTCTTCAGTGACAAAAAATGATTTCTTTTAATTCCAACTGTTCATAAAATAAAATAACCCATTGCAAACAAGAAAAGTTCTCCAAACCTAGACATGCTTGTATCAAGGTCTGGCCACAATGTCCACAAAGTCGAACCGGTCGAATCTGGTGAAAAGTTCGAAGGTTCGTCGAACCGGTTCGACCCAGTCAAACCCCGAAAGTTCGACCTAAAAATCTGGTTCGAAAAAAGTTCGCGACACCCCTAATAATAGTACTAATATAAACTAAGGCAGATTATTTCTTCAATCCAATACCATCCTTATGCACCCGCGCCGCTGGCCAGCTGGCCAGTGCTCTGAACCAATCTACAGGGTGTCAAAAAAAATTTACACGGACTTTTTTACCGCAGAAATAAAGTAGGCATCGCCGAACGCTCATTACCCGCCCAAAGGTAGAGCTAGAGGTCACAACCAGATGCCAAAGTTTCAGCCCGATCCGATAACTTGATCAAAAGTTATAAGTAATTTTCTGAAACTTTCAATGGGAAAATGGAGCCCATTTTTGCGTTTTCGATTTCTGGTGCCATACAGCCCCATGTTTTTGAAAACTCAGTCAACCGCCATTTTCCCATTAAAACTTTAGAAAATCCCTTTTAACTTTTGATTAAGTTATTGGATCGGGTTGAAACTTTGGCATCTGGTTGTGACCTCTAGCGCTACCTTTGGGCGGAGAATGAGCCTTCGGCGACGCCTAGTTTATTTTTGCGGTAAAAAATACCTTGTAAATTTTCTTTTATGACACCCTGTAGTAACGTTCCTCTGAACCAAAGCCGCATTGACGTTAGGGCTATCTCGATCAGTGTGTATCGGTGTCGATATGTACTAAGCGTACGTGTTTTATGTTGATGGAGCGAAGGCAATAGTCAGCGTGAACCGTATCAAGAAGTTCAAACCGGCGAGCGTTGGCGACTTCGACCCCGACGTGCCGAAAAGCGTCTACTAAGAGGCTGTTGGAGCGTGCGCCGGTGAATGGTAAGTTGTATTCTACGCATCAGGGGCTCGAAGCACAACGTTTACTGCAAACCGTTAATAGGGAGTTTTCGTGGATCGTTTTCGCCGTCCCGCAACGCCCTCCGCAACTCGCTATATACCTGGAACTCTACAGTCAAGGCTACCGGCGAGATGGCGCAGTAGTAACTCCTTCGTTGCGGAAAGATTAGCGGAGGGGGAAACGCGGTCTACGAAAACTCCCTAATGTTCGCGAGCCCCTAATTTTTGGCAAATTCTACACGTCCAAAAATTGGCGAAATTTAAGGACTCGTGGAAAGCGGAAATTTGGTGGGCTCCCGTTCCGGCGTCCCCTGTTCCGGAGTCTAGAATTCGCGAAATGTGGTTTGCACGAATATGTCCTTGCGCCGGATTTGTAAAGAACTGGGTGGCAAAAGCAAAGGGTTTTACATTGTTGAACTACAGGGCGCTCCAGATGGCCGCCACGATATTTAAAATAAATCACAACAAATCGGCTTTGTAAGCTACGACAACTTTACCACATAAGTTCGACTAGGTGGTGCATTTAATTTGTAAAAATATCGAAGAAAAGACTTGTTGGAACAAGGGTTATAGCGCAGGCTAGCTGGTGAACGGTCATATTTATAAATTTCGATACAAGGGGGGGGGGGGGGGGGGAGGGGGGTGGAGGGGGGACAAGCACGACTTTGAGATGTAGCTTAATGTGCATATTTCGTCTTACAGAGACGAGTTGAACTGGTTGCTGCTTTGAAAAAGAAGCTCGTGGCCATCCCTATGATATTGGACTCAAGGTTCGAGGTATATGTGCGCCTTTAAACTGTTTTTCATACCTCATTCTTAGATTCTGTTCAGAACCAGCGGCCTTAAGTTCGTCTTTTGTGTCCCTTTTTCAAATCGGCACCATACTTCACTTCTGTTACCAGTGGGCAGTAATTGTGGGTAAAATTGCACGGTTAGGCTAAGGAATATCTTGCATTTTGTTCGCCTCATGAGTAATTGTGTCCATTCATGACGGCTGGTCAGGACTATTTGTATAGACATTTTTTTTTAAATTGCCTGCTATTCTGTTACACAGATCCGGAGGGTAGATACGCTCTATGAAAGTGGACCACAAGCCGCACTTTAACACACAAAGAGCCGCAGCTTGGCCCCTCCTGGTCTGGATTATGCTGTAGCCGAAGTTGTCCGTCTTCCATTTTAAGAGATACTCTTCTGCTTGTTTCTCGACCGCATTCTATCTGAATTTGACCCTCTTCAGTCTTACGAGGCGTCCTCACCTGCTCTAAGTCTCAACCTCGCTGTACTCGAAGGTGCATTTCTTCTCCACTATCGCAAGACATCCTCGTTTGTTTGGCGTCCTGCTTGCGTTGCAGCCAAAGTTTCCTCTTTTGAATCTTTTCATCCGCTTCGATGGTTCTCTTGTTGCTACTTTCCTCTCTAGCTTTCAACACACATGTTTCATGCTGTTCCGAAGTGCCCTAGGCACTTTGCTGTCGCTGTGCCTTAACATGCTTGCGTGTATGTTCCTCTGGTCAGACTTGCTTTCGCATACCGACAACGATAGATGATGCTCAAGTCTGGTTCACAGAGCTCTCCTCAGATGTGGCTATACGCCACTGCGACCAGATATGACACTCATTGCTATGGCAACAACGGCGTTGAGTCACTGGCACGTGCATCAACGCAGCTCTTGCCTGCACCCAGTAACTCTTTCGAAATGCTTGCCCATGTGTGCTCGTAGTGAAGCGGATACGATGCCCGGCTTAGATCTCAACAGTTGTGGGTTTGAGGCACAGTGCCGGCGGCATGTTTTTCTTTCCTGAATTATAATGTGCCGGCGTATGCTGTTTTCAAAAGCAGTTACAAATCCTCGAACCAACGGATGCCTAAAGTGCATAGGGTTTGCTTATAAATGCCATCGTATTTAAAAGTACTGGATTGCAAGCACAAAGTGACTGAGAGTTTACGTACCTTATAGAAAGTACACTGGGCGCAAAGTAGTATAATAATAATTTACTTTCAAACTAACTGAGAAGTACCTTTTAAGACAATATTTTATCATACTATTTCGTTTACCTATACAGTGTTTTCTGCCAACAGGTACACGTAGCGCAAACAGATACATGTATCGTCCTTTACGCATTAGAGTGTGTAAAGGACGATGTAGCAATTATTTCCTGAAATGACAGTGAATACCGGATATATGGTCATGGGCATCTGGAAGCATTCCTTCAGGGGGAGGGGGCAATCACAGTTATAGGGCTGAAACGTACACCTAGAAAATAAAGGGGGGGGGGCAATTTAATCCGAACTATGTGTGTCCGAATCCTGTGTTGGAAGTATAAATTAAATGAATATTGAAATGCGTGGACCTTTTTTCTTTTCCAGATTGAGATGTCGCCATCCCCTGCAGTGGGTGGCAAGTACAAGAAAAAAGAAGACAGAGGACAAGACGTCCACTGTGTCGCTTGTGGAGCATGCCTGACTGGTTGAAAAGCTGCGGTCGGCAAAGCAGAGGGTGGTGAACCTGGAGCAGGAGCTCCAGATAGAGAGGACGCTATCAAGAAGACTGCAGTAGCAGCTGCTGGCACTACTGGGTAAGCGTGGAGGCACTTTCGGTTGCCCACCTTACACACGACACATTATGTGCTCACACTTTACCCGAGGGATGAAAAGTAACTAACTTTTTTTGGTCGCAAACAGAAGTAAGCATATACTACAGTGTGGCCTCAATGTATCAATGAGTTATGTCTATAATTCTCTTTTCTTCTCTTAGGGCGCAAATGGAGCTTTGAGACTTTGTTCCTTGCTGCTGATGGCGATGACCCCGCTTTGCTTGCAGGCACTGTTGTTTTGACCGAAGAAATATTTTTTTTTGCAGTTCGTCATACAGTCATGTCCATACCAAGACACCGTGGTCTGTGCGCATAGATGAGGCTTGAAGTGAAAGTTTTTCTGTCGGCCACAACATTGTTAATATGCACTTTCCGATGAGCCGGGCCAGCGCACGTCCTTTCGTCATTGGGGAGAAAGGAGTTCTTTTTGTTGAATAGGAGGAAGTGAGGAAGCTGGTCGTAGGCATGACCACAGCACCAACAAGGCTGAACTTTAATCGGGCGGCAGATTGTGCTTAGCGACGCAACTGTGCAACTGGTTAAAAGGTGGCCAGACGATCTGCTACAGCATTGGATTTCGTCAGAAAGATTGAGCTTATATCTCGCAAGCCGTCGGAAGTGCTAGGTATGAATATTCATTAGCTATTCTGCGGTATTTTTTTGTAAACAAGCTCTCTGCCGCCCACAGCCGGCGAATTTGAGCGCATTTCCTTTTCTCCTTTTTTTCGTTTTTGGTTTTGTTCTCGTCCTTTTTTTGTGTGTTCTGCTCGCACCACTTTTCCAGTCCCGGTGTGTTACGGAAAAACAAATAGGCACACTGCGGATAGTCTTCTGTGGCATGAAGTACTATGAAGCTCTCATGTCATCAACGGACCAAGAAAGTGCTGAAGTCCAAATAACCAATCATGTCTGAAATTTTGGCGTCCGAAATATCTGTTTCTAAACAGTGTTTTATTATGTTGCAGTGGACATAGCCCCGTCTGGCGGTGTTGGGTCAGCTCCTCCAGCTTGCCCAGCAGCAGTTCCTGCAGCTGGTGCTCCTGCTCCAGTTCGCGTTGTGCGAGCTGGTGTAGATCACATTCAACCCGTACCGGCCGCTGATGCTGCTGTTCCAGCAGCGGTCCTTGTAGCAGGCCCACCGGAGGCACCTCCCGAGTGTGCGCCAGTGCTTGCAAGTTCGATGATGACGTAAGTTCAGAATTTCATTGAATATTCATTTCAGATATTGGGCAAGTGACTACATTTTATTGTTTCCACAGCTCCCTGAATGAGGTTATTTGTATGCTTCCTTAAATTGAACCATCATCCTACTTCAAAATGCTGATGAATGTAAAGAGTAGAACCGGGCATCGATAAGATATTCCTTCCCATTTAATTGGCGCTTTTCTTAAACGCTTTCTATCTAGTGTCCTCGTTTTATTTCGAGCTTTTTCATAAATCGTGTACCACGAGCCCAGATTAAAATTCTGTTATAATTGGTACCCTTCTTTCTCTCTTCCTCTTTACTCAGAACTCACTTAAACGGACACTTACACCCCCCCCCCCCAAAAAAAAACGTTTCATTTTTTTCCAGTCCATTTATTATGGTGTCGAAAGACTACATAATTAATATTTTGCAACAGAGTTACATATATTTTTATTAAAGCCAGAAAACGCAACTGCTCAGAACCGAAACTGAAACCCGTGCGCGGAGGTCGGAGAAGTGGAGAGGAGTGAGTGAGTGGGAGGGGTCACGTGGCTACACTTGACTGTGAGCTTTTTGTTTTCCCTTCAGTGTTTTTTTTTTTTTTTTTTTTTTGTGTACAGCAGACGACATGCATGGCTGGAACTGTTTGCTATCCGATTCCTTTGCAGTTATGTTTGTTCTGCTCTCTGTTCTGAACTTCAAGATGAGTTGTTCTGTACATCGAGAAGTTGGAGATGAGTAGTGAGTGCCCGTGGTGAATTTCCGTGATCAGCTCTGAAAAGAATACCGCCAAGATGTTGCGTGAAGAGCTGCCTCGCATTTCCTGCGTCCGAAAAAAGTGTCATTGTGCGGCAGACGTCTGCACAAGTTTCCGAAAGATTGAGGTTGGGAGCAATGGCTGGCTGCATTTCCTGTAGGGCATTTCTATTTATTCTAGGTTCACCTAGGCCACGGTGTCTTGGTGCAAAAGTAGAAACTGTCCTACGTCAGGGGAGCTCAGGGAGACTCCATCTTCGTTAAGAGGCCACGAAGCTGATCATCGGCAGGGAGGACCTGCATGGGCCGAGTGTGAGGGGTGCCATGACGGCGCTTCAAGGGCGCCGTGGCCAAGGGGGCCCTGACTCCAGTCAAGTTGACAGCAGTCAGCAGTAAGTGCTTACTTCTCACAGATGTCTCATACTTGGTGAGATATTCAAACCTTATGGCTTCCGAAGTTGCAATCTGCTACGGCAAAATGAATGGGATGAAATATTCCAAGGCTTTCAGAACTTTCAGTGTTATAGGCTGTTGAAGGGTCACAGTTCGACTAGCTCGAGGTTTAGGAACGTGAAGCTTCGAGCGCAAGACCGAAATGAAGAAGCCCTATCTCCTTCTTCGTTTTTAATATATGAAGAAAAATAAAGTGACCTTGTCACGGTCATCTAGGTCGCTTGGCGCTTTCTGATGCATTCACACAATGGAGGTTTTACAGCAACATGCTCTGCGTCGCAAATATCTGCTAATCCCTGCAAGTTTTGGGGGAGGTCCATGATATCAGTGGCCTGCTCGCAGGACCTTCTTCTGGCTCCGCGGCTGAGCTTCGAGGCACTTATTTTTTTTCTTTTGAACGAAAAGCTGGCACTTGCAAAGTTGTGAAACGAGTCTGTTTGTCTACTAGAGCTGCTGCAACCGAACTATGTTTGGCTCTGTCCTTTGAGTACTGCCCATTTTTTCTAAGCTACCTTCTCATCGGGGGTATTCCTCCTATCACGTATGAATGGATTATTGAAGGATCGTGACACGGATATTAGATTTGTTATATGATTCTGATGTGAAATCTGTGTTGGTAATTTATATACCTGCCCAGAACAACAATTGCGGCTAAAAATATTTCTTTCGCACAAAAACCACCGGCCGAGAATTGTGTGTTTAATGTTTCTTTCACTCGTTTCCATGGTGACATTGTTAGGCATGAAATATGTTCGAGGCTCTAGTTCGAGGTTCGAGGTTCGAGGCCCATGTTCATAACTGAAAATACATACTTGGATTCATAGAACATACTTTCATTTTAGTTAACAGCCCTACTGACAAAAAACCATTTGGCGCCCATATGAAAATAAACGGGTCCATACCGGTGACCGTTTAACCATACTGGTCACCAGTTTGTCAAAGGGGTCGCCCGTATGGCTCAAATGGGTCCCCCGTATGAGCCATAACGGTCACCTATTTGGCAAACGGGTCGCTCGTCTAGGCAAATGGGCGACTCGTTTGGGCAAAGTTGTCGCACGTTTGCTCAAACCGGCGACCATGTTGCAAACTGCACCGGTTTAATCAAACGGCTCTCCGGAGCCCGTTTGATATTGAACGTACAGATCGGCGGCGTGGGCACGCCTAGCGTTTCAGCCGCGGCAGCCAATGTTTTCCGGAAGGCTGGGAGCGCCGGTTCATCGATTTCCGATCGTCCGCGTAATGCAAGTAATTCAATTTATATTTCAATTGCGCTGATTTTCGATTATACTGCAACTAAAACTAACACCTTTTTTTGTGTGTTTTACGTAAACGCGCGACGTTGGTGAGCCGATATTTTTGACAGACCTTTAATACTTTGTCCATCTTTGTTGCCTCAATTTACTTATTCAGCTCGAATCTCTCTCGCAGAAGACGCGACCGCGTGAAAGAATGTACGTCTAGACTCCGTTTCACTTTAATTCAAGACGCAGCGAAGGTAGCACGCGTACACGAGGCTGCAAGAACATCGAGCATTGCGAGAGCACGCCCGCCGTTACAGCACTCAAACTACGAACTTGCGCTGAGTACTGTCTTCGCTCGGGCGCAAGCCGAGCTTCTGGCCGCCCCGCCGCCATTTTCAAAGTTCGAGCGCGCGCGTTTGTTCTTCGGACTACAAAAACGCATCTCCCTGGAATGCCTGGGGAGAGGGAGAGGGGCTGTCCCGGTGGTCCCAGCGCCTTGACCTCGCCCCCTCCCTCCTCTCTTGTCACCCCTGTCACGTGACCCACAGCAGCGCGCGAGCTACACGCTGATAAGCATGGAGATCCGGAAGGGCGCGCCTTGCAGCCGCTTTTTTCTTTGTCTGCTTGTTGTCAGTTGCTGCTCGAAGTTCGCTCGTCCTACCTGCTTCAATCTGTCGCCTAACCCTGCGGTCTTATTGGGATGTCTCTCGACAACGTATTGGATGTGCACCAAAGCTATCAGTGTTCGAAAAGACCCACGTGTATGTCGGCAACGAGCGATTCTTCAAAGAAGTCGCAAATTCTAGCGGTTTGGTTGGGTTCGGCAAATGACAGCTTGTGCGCCGCATCGTGTTGAAACTTCCAAGGAGCCGTTCCCTCTCGTCTGTGTTTGTGTGGTTGTCCTGCTTTGACCGTGTCGATAAATATCACGGATTACATCTTTCAAGTCCGCTATTGTTATGGTAAGTGCACAGCAACCTACGTGTTGGCAACGATTGACCGTTCTTCTACGCGTACTCTTCTAGATTATCTAAAGAATTATGCAGCGCCTATTCGCGCGACAGCCAGGAGAATAATTTCCCCGAAAGTCTACCTGTAAAGTGTTCACAGATCGCTTGCACGTTTGTACTTGTCTACAGAAGAGGTAATAAACTTCGAGGAGAATTGAAAACAATCTTTTGTGTCGGTTTTCCTGTCCACTTACAAGCACCTACGCGAGTGCATTTGTTCTACGTGTTATAAATACGTTTATGAGTTTCGGGACGTCTTAAATATGTTTAACATAACCAACCTCCCAGACGATACCCATTTAGGGCTAGCGCATAATTTGCCAATTCGGATGGCACGTTCAAACGTGTGGTCACGTGCCATGTCGAACGGGTACTCGTACCATACGGCACCCGTATCAAACGGGCACCTGTATCGAACGGGTACCGTTTCCAAACGGGTACCCGTATCCCATAATCACGTTTGATCCAAACGGATCGACAAGTTTGATTCAAACGGGCGACCAGTTTGCCACCCGTTTGAATTTCAAATGGTTTTTTTCAGTAGGGAGGCAGGCGAGCTGGTTAAAGATAGACGTAGAAACCCGGGAGCGTGGGGACAAAAAGGGACAGACAGACATAAAGCTCCGGAGCTTCGTGTCTTTCCGTTCCTTTTTGTCCCCCTGCTCCAGGGGGACAAATGCAAGGAACACTGACACTGAAATGCAAGGAACACATTGTTGCAAGCCAACATTAAGTGTATAGTTGTGGGAAGTCACACTAGGTATTTTCGATTTGCTTGAACCAGCCAATATAGTTCAAATAGTGTAAAACTGATGCATTAGATTCAATCGGAAGTTGCTTGGACGCTGAACTGGGCTGTTCGATTTATCCCAGTGCTGCACGAGCTCAGCCTCAGTTCCACAGAATCTTGCGCTGGCTGAAGTAAGTTCGGCGTTCATGCAGTAACAGGTGTCAACTCCTCGGTCTTTCGGAAACCAATTACAGGGTCGTTTATAACGTTGCAGCTTAACTTCACGCAGCCGCAGCTCGACTTGCGCACTGCTTCTGCACTCCTCCGGACTCGGTCTGAACTGGTTCAAATCTTTCTGGCCGAATCATGCATACCTGCTGTTTTCAGCAGACTGCGTAATCGTAAGAAGTTAGTCTTGGAGTCCACATGGTATCGCAAGATATTAACAAAGCAAAAATTGTAGTGGAAATTGCTTGCTTATAATTGCAGGAAGTAAAATATTAAATTTTTCGAGAAACTGTAAATATACATGACTTATTGTTGTATTATTTCCCCCTGCAGATGCCATCAACGAGTACATATAGAGGCATCCTCGAGAGGCCTCTCCAGGGAAGAGGACAGCTCGGGTCAAACTACTGCAGTATGCCAATTTGTTAATATCCTACTGCAGGATATTAACAAGTAGCTTGACTTCTAAGCTTGCTTAGAGGTTAAGCTTCTTGTTGATGTTCTGCGGTATGCCAATTTGCCTTCACTAAATACACATATAACCTGAAATGACCTGGCTCATGCTCATTCTTTGCATGACAAATGCGTGCGAATTGTTAAACCTGCAAAGATCCGTACGTCCGTATGCAAACGTTCAACACCATGTTAATTCCTATTACTGTGTCAGAACGGGTAAACGTGTAAAGATATAGGTTTCTCTATCTGAACAGGTGAATCTGTACAAATATTGGTTCCTATATCTGAATGGGTCAACCTGTAAGGTACGGGTTCCTATATTTAAACGGGTCAACCCGTAGAGGCACAGTTTCCCTTACCTAAACGGGTCAACCGGTACAGGTACTGGTCTCGTATCTGAACGGGTCAACTCGTTCAGGTACGGGTTTCTGTATCTGAATTGGTCAACCTGTACAGCTACGGGTTCCCAGTAGCATACGGGAGACCCATATCCCATAACACCGTATGAGATATACGGGTGAACCAGTATGAATTTTTATACGGGTTTTTTTAGCAGGGACCATGCTGGTGGTTGACTTCCCACCTCATGGAAGCACCTACCAAGGCATACGATGCCACAAATTGCCCGGACATGCACTGATGTGCACCATATTTTCTACAAAACTACCTGGTTTTCGGCATGTGAACCTGAAAAACTGTGCCAAACTTACGATGACGACGTTCAACCAGCACGTACGGGATATTTCGGCGTTGGTAAAGTGTGCTACGAGCAGAAAGTTCCAATATGCCACCGACAAAGTTTTGATGCGAAAGGCTATTGTGTGGGTGAACAAGTTTCAATAGCCGGTTCAAGGCGTAACTGGAATCCCGCAATTATTTGACCAGCGGCTCTAGACGCCACTCGTAGTAAAGTTATGAGTTAGTGAAGTACTGCTAAACAACTCAATGATCCATATGTCATGGACCGCATAGGCCGATGTCCCGGTGGCAGCGTTTCAGCGTGCTTGCATTCGGGGGCCACTGCCGGCTGATCATTGCCTGGCCGAGCTCGCGTCAAGGGATGCTTCCCGTACTCGGCAAGGAGGCCCCGAAGGTGTGCTCGAAACATGGAAACAACATCATGAATATAAAGCCAAAGGGCATCGCTATCACAAACGGGCAAGGCTGATGCAAAGAGTGTGAACATAAATGTTAAAAAGTGCCGTCAATGCACCGCCACGAAGAGTCCTGCCAACTGTGCAGCCGCAGCCCTTCTCTGCCACTCAAACTTCCCTTTCTTTGACGGGTACTCTGTTGCGGCGCAACTCAATAAAACTATCGCCGCAATACATAGCAAGTGCTACAGCTGAATGAGGCGCATTTTACCATAGCTCTCGCTGCGAATGGCCGTTGCCTCAAGCACCATTATACAGTCGACTACAGACACGATGGTTGTAATCACATTTTGCTTGTACAGTGGCGTCGAAACGAAACAGGGGGGGGGGCGAGGGGGGCGGCGACCGCCCTCCCACAGGTCAGAAATTTAAAGGAAAAGATATGGGCGAGGGGCACAAAATCGCCCTCCCCTCCCCCCCCCCCCCCCCCCCCCACCACCGTCCCCCCCATCTCCTGAATGGTTCTGACGTCTCTGTGCTTGTAATCACCCCTTTTTTCTGACAAAAACTTTTTACTTCGGTGTCCTATTCGAAAGTTTCTGGCAATAGCCACAGTTTTAATAGATCGTTCATGGTGACTGTTGTGTGCTGAGCGGTGGCACCATCTGGGGCACGAATCGCAATCCAAAAAGATTACGCCACACCGCGGGAAAAATGCGAAGCACGCAGTCAACGGCCAACACCAGCCAGTGAACCTGTCATGTCTTCATTACGTAGCCTTTGTATCTTGAATAAATAAATAGTTCATGTTATCCGGTCATCATCTACTGGCCAGGATCTACCATGTGGTGATAAGGATGGGATTGCATAGAGACTGCCGCATTCTACGGCCCCACGTCGGAACGTACTGGCGAGGCACAAGGTTCGTGAACATCGCCCTTTGTTCGGGTACCCTTCTTGTACCCTCGACGAGAAATGGCGACCTTGGGACAGATAGAAGAGTTCAACCCTGCGTTTCCGCAGAAGTGGGACGCCTACGAGGCAAGATTGAACTTCTACCTTGAGGCGAACGATATCACCAACCCAACCAGAAAACGTTCCGTTTTTTTTAGCATTTGCGGAGCTGCCATTTTTGACTTAGTACAGTCACTACTCGCGTTGGCAACTCCCAAAATGAAGACCTTCAGCCAACCGTCGGAGATTGTACGCCAGAATGCCTTCTACTGGCGGAATCAGGGTCCCGAGAAGTCTGTGGCCTTGTTCATTGCGGAACTGTGGCGGTTTTCACAAAACTGCAACTTTTCAAATCTCGCGGAAACGCTGCGAGATCGACTCTTGTGTGGCCTGAGGGATGAAACTCTTGAAGTTCGACTCTTCGCAAAAAAGAAGCTCTCGTTCAAGATCGCCCAGGAATAAGTACTGGCAGCTGAAGCGGCGGCTCCAAGCGCCTACGATGTGAAGAGAGAAGAACCAGCTGTGGCAACCGACGTTGCCATACGTCAGGACCAAGAGGAAGGAGAAAACATGTTTAGGCAACCGACAAGGGAACGGTACGACGGGGAAACAAAGCCTTGCGATGGGTGCGGAGGAGCTCACGCACGGGAGTATTGTCAATTAAGGATGCCCAGTGTCACTTGTGCAAAAAAAATCGGCCGCACCGACTGTGTGCGTCGCATGAAACAATGAGCGCAGAGCGGGCCACGGGAACAAGAGGATCCAAAACAACGGCAAACGTTCTGAACTTGGACACACAATCTGATGATGTGTACGATACTAACCATCTGGCCCCGCCACAGGCATCGCAGACACGTAAGCACCGGACGTCGGCAATGATGGAAGTTGACTCAGGGTCAGAGTTATCCATCATCTCGGAACAAACAAATGAGAAGATCATGAAGAAAATGCTAAGCCATTTCAATCGCAAGTCAGATTTTCATTGCAATACGGTGCAGATCAAGGGGGTATATAAGGTCCATGTCAAGCACGGCAGTTTCGAAAGAGACCTGAAACTGCTAGTGGCAGGGGGCAGCGGACAACCCTCCTCGCCATGGACTGGTTTGAACCATTGGGAATCAGGCTGCTATGGGTAAATAAGGTCATAGGGCTGTTTATTGAAGGTGTGCACGCAAAATATGATGGCGTTTTCGGAGTGGGCACGGGAGCGTCGTAACGATACCGACGCTCACGCACGACATGCTTCCCTTTGTGCAGCTCCCGTTGTTCAAGAAATTCATCGTCCTAGCGCTGTCACTGGGCTCTGCCTCTGTCATCAGCTGTTCCCATGGGCTACTATCGCCAACGCTTCCAGCCGTGTCATCCATCGAGCCCCGCCAAAACTTCCGTCCAGGCACAGTGACGTCAACCTGGCCGAAAACGCCCCCAGAATCCCCGGCCGCCGGCCTACATAAGAACAGACCCAGCGCTGCCCCCTTCAGTGGGCACGGGAGCGCCGTAGCAACACCGACACTCACGCACGACATGCTTCCCTTTGTGCAGCTCCCGTTGTTCAAGAAAGTCATCGTCCTAGCGCTGTCACTGGGCTCTGCCTCTGTCATCAGCTGTTCCCATGGGCCATTATCGCCAACGCTTCCAGCCGTGTCATCCATCGAGCCCCGCCAAAACTTCCGTCCAGGCACAGTGACGTCAACCTGGCCGAAAACGCCCCCAGAATCCCCGGCCGCCGGCCTACATAAGGACGGACCCAGCGCTGCCCCCTTCAGTGGGCACGGGAGCGCCGTAACGACACCGACGCTCACGCACGACATGCTTCCATTTGTGCAGGTCTGTAAACGTTTCTCGCTACATACAAAAAATTCAAGCTACGTATTCATCTTATGGTTCCCGTGCCCCAAAGAGCTGTTTTGTTTTGCTTGTGATTGTTTTCATGTTTTTGCTAAACTACAATTACTCTCTGGTGACGTCGAAACCAACCCCGGCCCTCCAAAGGTTGATCCAAAGCACATGGAGGATATGCATGTATTGCTATTAAGACTAGACGCCAATGTAACGAGCCTGACGGCGGGCCAGGCTGCTCTAAAAACCGATGTTGAGAGGGTACTTCATAACCAGACGCAACTCGAGAACTCGGTCTTTGCCCTTACCACCGAGCTCAATTCTCTTGAGAGAGAAATGGCAACTATCGTGCAGGCGAAAACAAATATTTGTGCCCTTCAGCATTTGGCCACTGTACAAACAGCTGTAACTAAAGAAATGACGTCCCGGCTCGAAGATATGGAAAATCGTTCCCGCCGATGTAATTTGATAATTCATGGAATACCCGATAGCGTAGGTGAATCTTGGTCATCCACTGAACAAAAAAGTAATAGATTTGGCCAAAAATAATCTAGGTGTTACGCTTGATAGCTCCCAAATTGAGCGTGCGCACAGACTGGGAGCGCACTCGCAAGAAAAAAACAGGCCGGTTATTGTATGCTTTTCCTCTTACAAGACGAAAAATCAACTACTTCTTTGTGGGTCTAAATTGCGAGGTACACCCATCACTCTCTCTGAGGATTTCTCTGCGAACATCCGCATCGCACCGGAGAAACTTTACTCGTTCCCAAAACCGCAGGGTCTCCCATTTAAACTTCGGTTTGACAAATTGCACATGGGCCCTAAGACTTTCAGCTACGACGCACTTTCGGATTCCGTAATTGAAACTCTCCCATAGGACCGGGCAGGGAGTAGGAGCAGAAATGTTGCCGCTATTAGCTCCCCCATTGGTGGTGTTGCCGCTGTTACATCCCCAATTGTTGCCGCTGATAGCTCCCAAATTAGTGTTTTATACTTAAACGCGCGTAGCCTAATGCCAAAACGAGAGGAACTTTGTTCTCTTATTTCCTCTTGTGATGCTAAAATTGTACTCATCTCAAAGACTTGGCTTCATTCCGGTATAGACAGCAATGAAATATTGCCGAGTCACCCTGAGTTTATCATTTATAGGCGAGATCGATGGGGCCGCCGTGGTGGTGGCGTTGTAATATGCGTGCATGAAAGTATTCAAAGTTCCCTTCTCGTTATCTCGAGCACTATCGAAGAAATCTGGTTATCAATGAAATGCGGTTTTAAATCATTCCTGCTTGGCGCCTGTTACAGGCCACCCGATGCGTCATCTAATTTTGTGCCTTCTTTGCATGACGAGCTGTCCACTTTATGTGTGCAACTTTCTGACCATCCTGTTCTTTTATTTGGTGATTTTAATTTCCCCGATATTAAATGGAATTCTCCTGATCAAGATTGTGTTACCAGTGACTGTCGTGAGTTTGTTAAATTTTGTTTAGATTTCAATCTGTTCCAGATGGTTTCTTTTCCAACGCGTGTAAATGACGTGTGCTCAAATATATTCGACTTGGTATTAACGAATCAACCTGAGTGTGTCTCGTCGCTGTCTGGATTCGAAGGCATAAGTGATCACAAGGCAGTACATTGTGACCTAGCATTTCAAGCGCCTGAACGTATAAGAATTGTTAAAACGATAAGGCTATACAACAAAGGGAATTATGAGCAGTTTAACATGGACCTCTCAAATTACTTCTCAGTCTTCTTAGATAAATTTGATAGTAGGGATGTGAACGAAAACTGGTGTAAATTTAAGAGAAAATTATTAGAACTTGTTGAAATACATGTCCCAAGCACCACCATAAGTTTCCGATCTTCTAACCCCTGGTACTCGCGCTGGCTGAAAACACTCAACAATAAAAAGGAACGCCGTTTTAGCCAAAAATAATAATACCACTGAGTCTTGGGACAGGTATAATGAATGCGCAAATGAGCACGAGCGCATGCTTGCGGAACAGAAACGTATTTTCGACCAGAAAACCCTCCCATCCCTGCTCCTCAATAACCCTCGCCAATTCTGGCAAGTTGTTAATCATACCCCACGCTCGCCACTTAACCTGGAAGATGAATTTAAAAACAAAATAGAGGCGAGTCCTTGTGCCTCAGTTTTAAATGACATATTCTCTGCTCAGTTCACCATCCCACGTCCCTTATATGTATTGTCTCCAACCACTGCTAACAACGTCCCTTATATGGATCCAATACATGTTGATTTTGACGGCATTGTAAGAATTATTAAATCTATGAAAGTGTCTTCATCCTGTGGCGTCGAAAACATCAACTCTAAAATACTGCAGGGCACAGTGTGTTCGTCGAGTCTTTTTTTAACCAAAATTTTCCAGCAGTCCTTGAATACAGCGGCAGTTCCTGACGACTGGAGGATCGGAAAGGTCATTCCGGTCCACAAGAGCGGTAATAAATCATCTCCCTTAAACTATAGGCCTATCTCTCTTACTTCTGTATCTTCAAAAATACTGGAGCACATAATCCATAAGAATTTATCTATTCACCTCGATTCCATTTCCTTTTTTAACAAGACACAGCACCGCTTCCGTAGAAATTTCTCTTGTGAAACACAGCTTCTTCGCTTAACCCATGACCTTTTTTCTAACCTCGACTCCGGTTTACCAACCGATGCTGTATTTCTTGATTTTGCTAAAGCTTTTGACAAAGTACCACATAACCAACTGCTACTAAAACTTTCATCGTTAAACCTCGACACCAACGTACTATCATGGATTAAATCTTTCCTCTCGCAACGAAACCAGTTTGTTTATGCTAACGACTCTCCATCTGCCTTGGCCCCTGTAACATCCGGTGTGCCCCAAGGAACAGTCCTTGGTACCCTACTCTTCCTTACTTACATCAACGACCTTCCACTCCAGGTGTCCTCATCAATGTGTTTGTTTGCAGATGACTGTGTCGTTTATCGTAAAATAGCATCTCCCTCTGATTCTGCAGCGCTACAAGATGACCTTAACTCTATTAATAACTGGTGTAGTAATTCGCAAATGTCCCTCAACGTTAATAAATGTAAACACATGCGCTTCTCTCGTTCCACCTTCCAAACTTCCTCTACTCTTACTCTTAATGATGTTCCTCTACAACAAACTGACACGTACAAGTATATTGGTGTTCTTCTAACAAAAAACCTCTCTTGGGACAGCCATATCAATTCAGTGGTGTCTGCTGCTAACCGAAGCCTAGGTTACCTCCGTCGCAACTTCAGATCTGTCCCAAGTAACCTAAAGCGTCTCCTTTACATTTCCTTAGTACGATCAAAATTAGAGTATGCATCCTCCATTTGGCACCCTCACCTCTCTTCACTAACAGACAGTATTAAAGCTGTCCAAAACCGTCCTGCCAGGTTCATTGCATCTGACTACTCACGTTTTTCTAGTGTTACTCGAATGAAATCTGACCTTTCTCTTCCCTTACTTGCTACCCGACGGAAAATGTTTCGTCTGTGCCTATTGCATTAAGCCTATTATTCCCCTCTACTACATCCTACTCTTCTCACTCCGCCAACCTATTCGTCTTCTAGACTAGATCATCGTAAAAAAATAGCCCGGCCACGATGTTCATCCACAGCACATCAAAACGCCGTTCTCCCCGATGCAATTGTGGACTGGAATGGCCTTTCCGGTGACATCGCAGCCATCAAACATTCCGCCGCATTTCGCGAAGTGATTCAACAATATTGTATTACCCACTCCCCTCTCTAACGCTTCACGGCCTTGAGGGTATTGTAGATAAATAAATAAATAAAAGATTGGGAAGTTTGAGGCACCCCCAGTATCGCAGCACCTTGACCCTACATTGATGCCAATCCGCATGAAACCCTGGCAAACGCCCTTATCGCTCAAACCTGTAATTGACGCTGAACACGATTGTCTTATTGAATAAGGCATTTTGAAGCCGGTCACGCAACCAAAGTTGAAGACCCCGATTGTGACGCCCGAGAAGGCGACTGGAGACATCACAATATGCGGCGCCTACAAGCGCACTTTCAACAAGGCACTGGCTCAACACCCGGACCCGATCCCCATGGTACAGCACCTTTTGGCATCACTCTCGGGGCGGAGGTTGTTTGCAAAACTCGATTTCGCTGAAGCTTACCAGCAGCTGGTGGTTCATGAAGAAGCGGCGGAGGCACAAACGATCACTACCCATCGAGGAGCATTTTGAGTGAAGCGGCTACGGTTTGGAGTAAATGTTGCTCTTGGGATCTTTCAGGGCTTCATGGACAACCTCCTGAAGGGGATCACCGGGGCTGTGTCATAATTCAATGATGTTCTAATTGCTGCAAGCACCAAAGTAGAGTTGGCAGGCCACCTCGAGGAAGTCCTGCACCGTCTTGCTGATGCTGGACACAGGGGAAAAAGTGAAAAGTGCCATTTTGAAGTGTCGCAGGTCGAGTTCCCGGGATTTCTCATTGACGAGACGGGTGCGCACCAAACAAAAGGAAAGGTGAAGGCGATTCATGAGGCACCAATGCCAAGAAACAAACAGAAGCTACAGGCTTTCCTAAGACTGATAATCTTCTATCGTATCTTTCTAACGAAAAAGGCAGCGGTAGCCGAGCCACTACGTCGGCTACTTGATAAAGAAGCACGGTGGGAGTGGACGCCTCTTCATGAACAAGTTTTCAACGAACCCAAGCAGCTGCTGTCCTCAGCAAGTGTGCTGCACCATTATGATGAAACAAAGCCCTTTGTGCTCACTTGTGATGCCTCACCATAAGACATACATTAAAGCTGTACTTGGCCGTCAACTGGAAGATTACAAAGAGGTCGCCGTCGCATTTTACTCCCACACATTGACATCTACTAAGCGAAACTATGCTCAAATTGACAAAGAAGCCTTTGCAGTGGTGGTAAGCGTAAAGAAGTTCCATGACTACGCGTATTGTCTTCGAGATCAAAACACCACAAACCACTTTCGGGATTTTTCACACCTGCAAGCAAATGCCATACATCTTGTCGCCACGAATGTTGCGTCGGACGATCCTACAGAATGCTCATAACTACAGTTTGGTTCATTGACCTGGGAAGGACATTCAACATGCCGATGCATTTAGTCGTCTCTCACTTACCGTTCCAGAGTTTGTGGTGCCACCTCTTCTAGAAGTTTTGTTTCTGGAGAACCTATCCAATCCACCACTCCACGCCAAGGACATAGCACAAATGACAGCAAAGAACACCGTTTGAAGGGTTCTCAACTGGGCTCTGAAGGGTTAGCTGCCAGGAGGCCTTGAGGCAAATTTCCAGCCGTTTAAGATTTTACATGTGCTGCCGGTTCACAAAGGATGTATGCTTTGCGGGAACAGGGTCGTAATTCCTCCAGAAGGCAGGAAGGTGTGCTGGAGGCTCTCCATGTCGGACATCCTGGCATCGTCCAAATAAAGGCTCTGGCTTGCAGCTATGTGTGGTGGCCCAAGATGGACAGGAACATAGAAGACCAGGTGATCAAGTGCATGGCATGCCAAGAGCAATGACCTGCACCTCCTCATGGCTTAGTACACGCATGGAATACAACTCCAGCACCGTGGTCTCGGATGGCGGGGCTCAGTTCACCTCCGAAGAATTCCGCACATTCTTGAAAGCCGGTCTGATCAGACACATCACGTCAGCACCCTTCCACCCGTCAACTAACGGACAAGCAGAGCGCATGATGCACACAATGAAAGATTCGCTACGGCGTATTGCAAAAGGAAACATGAGTGCAGCATCTGGCCAGTTTTCTGCTACAGCAGCATGTAACCCCATGCATGATGACAGGCAAGAGCCCAGTGGATATACTGATGAACAGGAGGTTGAAGACGATACTTGACCGACTACACCTGGACCTGATTGAGAGCATGAGGAAGGGAGCTGATGAGAATTCCAGGGAAGGAGCCCAACCTAAGTCACCAATGTTTCCACCAGAAGATCCAGTATTTATATGCAGCTACAGCAGTGGCCCTTCATGGATACCGGCGACAGTGGTTGAAATGAGGAGTCCAGTTTCCTACAAAACCCACACTCAGGAGGGCATTATCGTGCTACGTTCTGTCGACCAAATGTGTAGGAGCGGTGCATTCATAGTTCCAACAGACAGCATTAGCCACGGAGAGCGGCAAGCTGCTCGTCCTGAACCACCTGGGCACCCGAAAACAGGCAGCACAGTGCACACGTCAATGATGGGCCCAGTGCAAGATGTGGATGTATCCAGGCAGAAGAGATCTGACGGGGTTCGAGCTCCAGCCCAAGCGGTGGAAAGAGTGTTGTGTATTGAGCGGTAGTACCATCTGGAAACAGATGCCAAACCTAGAAGACCACGCCACACCGCGGGAACAATGCGAAGCACGCAGTCAACGGCCTACACCAGCCAGCGAACCTGTCACGTCGTCATGTAGCTTTTGTATCTTGAGTTAATAAATAGTTAATGGTTATCCTGTCGTCATCTACCAGCGAGGATCTAACAGTGACTATACTTGAAGTGTACTGAAAAACTTTTGTTAGTTACGGCCTCATTATTTCAAGCACAGTATGACCAAAACCGTTTAAAAAGTTGGCCCTGAGATTTCCGTAGACAGCATGATTAGTACTTGTACCTAACTAATTCAAAAACAACCCTTACCTCTAACCCTTACCTTTCTCCAGTTTTCTGTGCACCTACCCTATTGGAAAAACGTACAAGAAACAAACCTGCTGCTTGCACAGTTCTGGTATGACACCACCATAATTTCTTTGTGTTACGCAAGCAGCTAGTTTGGTTTGGCGTTCTGCATAACTGGAGATACCGGCACCGTTATGGCTCCGGGTCTGTCTATACTGGCAGCCACTTTGCTTGCCGATATGATTCGGTGTGGCTGGTATGATTTTGCGTCCGATGACGTAGGCGACTGCCGTCTTTCCAACAAAAACGCTTATACCACGGGACCACCGGTATAACCAAATCATACCTGCAGAAAGACGACCGACATCTTCCAACTAAAACGTCCATCGTTCACCACCGCTATCCTTACATCCACCATACATGTCGAAAAAGAACATAAGCCACGTTTACACGAATGCGACTTAGTCGCATTGAATCCAGTTGCCGCATTCAATATGCGGTCATGTAAACGGCATAATGCGCAAAGCGCATCGCATTTTGGAACGGGGAGGATTATCGGAAGGCGCTCGCTGCGGGAGCGAGTGAACAGCTGAGAACATGGCGGCGGCCAACCTCGTCGGCGGCGCGGAAAGCGGTCCCGCAATTTTTTACACCGAGAACGCAAGTTTTTATTGCGATCATAAGTAAGCGGAATATAGCGGAGCTGCTCGGTGAGGGCGGCCCCGTCCAAACCTTTGCGAAGTACCACTTGCGCGTCCGAAGGGGTCACAAAGGCTTCGGTGCAAGCACGAATGACACCGAGAGCTCCGAGCACTGTAGAGCACTGCATGGTAGTGCAGAACGAGCAGCTCCTACCTCGGTGCAGTTCCTGGCTCCGCAAGAGCCTCTCGGACTCGGGGTCCGGTTGGTCTGGTCGCGATCGGCGAGGTCTAGCGCGGCGAAACGCGGAGGCTTCCTCAAAGCGTGCACACACACGTCGCCTCTCGTTCAGAGTGAACCGGCGGCCCGGCCTGGAGTCCTAAACGCCTTCCGTCTCCCAACTTCTTCCACAGCACCGAAGACAGCGGGCACGATTTTTACGTTCACTGAATGTGTCGAAAGGCCTCCACGTGCGATGCACCGGAAAACGTGGTGTGGCTGGTGCCGGAACGGAACTGCATATCTTCGAGCTTTGAGTCAACGTGCACGGCAACAAACCGATCGTGACGCCAACCCGCGGATACCTCATCGCCGATCGACAGCGGCAAACGGCCCGTTCCTCGTATCGTGGGCCGTGACTCGTACTCGGCCAACTTGGCGTCTTTTCGTGGCCCCTCGCGTCGTCGAACCAGCCACAAACCCGACAAAGCCACCAGCCCGAAACCGTAGCGACCGTAGCCTGCGTTGGAGAAAAGCGAAACCGAAACTTAAAGCTTCCGCCCAGTGGCTTCCGCTGCCGCCGCTTTTCTAACTTCGCGGCTTCCACTTCCGGTCGTCGCGGAGATGGCGAAGGTAGAGCGGTGTGGGGGGTCGTTGGCTCGTTTACGGTTACGGGACAGATGTTTTGCGGTCCAATTCTACTGCGTCTCTGGCTCTCAACTGGACGGCGCCTCTCATAGTTCGACCAGGCGTGGTCAGTCTGCGTCAGGCCGGCTCGACTCGTCCGATCGCCGGACCGCAGGCGACTTCCAAGTACGGCCGTTAGGCCTAGGATCTGAAGGCCTAGGATCCGTGAAGCGGTAAGCGAATCTCGTCCCGTTTTCGTTCTACTTTTAAATTACGTTAGGTGCGCTACAGTACAAGCATGCGTGCCAAGTGTTCGTGACAATTTTGAACTAGAATAATTGTGCTTCATTGCGGTCATTTGCCGAAAATGTAAATCGAGCAATAAACAAGGAGGCATGCTTGAAAACGGTGTATGTACGATGTTAACTTCTACCTGGGCGGCTAAAAAAAAAAAGACTGGTTACGGTTGGATGCGAGGCTGGTCCCAATGCAATGGTAAGCACTTAGAGCGCCTTTCTGAACGGCATGTTAGCAATATAGCGATCAACGAGACGAGCGACGGCGAGAAGCTACGAGAGCCGGCGCCGAGCGACGAAGATTTCTCACTCTCGCTGCTTGCGCCGCTCGGTTCTTGGGCTTCTAGAAAACGTCGCTCATCGCCTTGGTCGCTCGCACCAATCGCTTTCATAATGTGTGTCTCGTCGCGCGGCTGACTGCCGTGTTTATTCAATATAAATCCACCTTTTTTTCTTTTTTTTCCTTTATTTTTTTTGGAAATTGTGACTAAAGAATTTGGACACCTACATTCGCGACCAAATTTTGCGACCCTACCGGAGGCATGAAGCTATCGAGTCACCGAGCCGGCGTTGCCGTAGAGCCGCGCCGCTTCTTGTTTCAAAAAGCTTTTGGTTGCCGAAATGGCTCGCCGCCCGCGGTGGCCGGTCGGGCGTCGGATTTCGACATCGCGCCTCTAGCGTTCCCCTTGCTGGGCAACGGGTAAGGAGAGGAACTTGATGCGCCATGCACTTTACCCTCCATCCTCGCAAACGCGCACAAAAAAAAAAAAAAGATGTTATTTTTGTTAGTTGCTTGAGGCGGCTCGGCTCGCGTGTTGCTCATGGCGACACGGCGGCTTTGCTTGCGTCTTTGTAGTTTGTCTTCCGTCGCTTCGCACCTTTTTTCGTTTCTTGTCGTCATTTTACAACGGTGTCAGTGAAGTATTGCTACGAATTTGCGAGGATGTCTACCCAGCTGACGAAGCTTGGGACGATGATAACATGTCCAGAGGTTCTGACGGTGATGAAGTTTTTGGCATCGCCCCGTGATTTAGCTGAGAGTGATGTAAATAAAGGTTTTTTTCTTTCTTTTGCCCAAAATGTCCCCTGATCTTAAAAATAAAAAAAAGATCGACCTATATTTCAATTCTTTTTTTTTGTGCTTGGTGGATCCAATAAATAGGGTTCGACCTATTTTCGAGTAAATACGGTAACTTTAATTTTTATTTTGGATTACGTCGGACGCAACTCGAATGCTTCACAGTTACGTTGGGCGTAACTTTAATTTTTATTTCGGGTTCCGTCGGACGTAACGTTAGACACTCCGTTACACTCAAGGAAAATAGGGACTGCTGGTTCATCATATAAAGTTATAAACCAACCATTTGTGTTTAATTAAAATGCATCACTGACCTAAAAAAAAATACTGCTATCCTAGAGTTTAAGCTATAGGAATGTAGCGCTTCAGATAAATTCGTTAATTTTTACTTTTAGTCCCTGCCCCCTCGAGATACAACATGTGGCCTAAAGCAGTGTTCCGGATCTCCTTCCAAGACCTCAGGCGGGTCGTCATTCAATCCATGAGTCCGCGGCGTCTCATGGGCGTGTTGCTGGTGCTTATTGGATGGTGCTACCGAGGGAAAAGTGGTCGTGCTTGGGAAAGGCAAGTATGGCCGCCGTAAGTATAGACATTGTTTTTACCTTTGCTCGAATCCACTTTTAAGAAATGCACAGTTCGAATGTGTGCATCTCTCAATGTTTCCACAGTCGGCTGTTTTTTTTTTTTTTTTTTTTGAGTGCTCCAACTCTGTCAGCGCTAGTTTCTCTAGATCATGCAAATGGGATGCAACACTAAACCACATATGCTCTCGCAACAAACAGTGCTGTGCAGAAGCACAGTGGAATTTACTCTAGCTTTATAATGCAGCACAAAATGGTTGACTCCAAGTATAGCTACTTTTGTGACTCCGTTTAACCAGAAGCTCTGCCGAAACAAACTTGCCTCCTTATAGGTAGTGCAAAAGAACCTCGCGTGCCTAACCTGGAGATGGGCATTTTTTTTCATAGGTCAATTTTTCCTTAAACCAATACCTTCAGCCTCCTTGAAATGTTAACATTATGTGACACACGGAAGAACAGTAAACTCTTTGAAGGGAAGATGGGGCACTTCTACATTTGAGAAAAAACGCTTGAATTGCGTTCATTTGGCCTTTAGAATAACAGATATCACAATTATATTTCAATGCGACGCGCCGGAGAGCCATAAGAGCAGTTTGAAAATAGGGCAGAAGCCCCGCCTCCCTAGCCTTGGCAAGCCAAAAGATCCGTCGATGACGTCACGGACAGCGACCATCTTTCGCGTTTTTCTCGCGTTTAAAAATACTTGCGCGGCAAATGGTTTTGGTATTCGGGTTCACAAGGTAAAAATACACTAGAATTCACTTCTAACTCATTTTTTTCAAGAAGCTCCGTAGCTTCCCTTTAATGTTGGCGAACCTTTAATTTTCGCGGCCTTTAATTTTGCAGAATTCAGTGGCTGCGATTATGTCCTCTGTGACCGATTCGAGAAGAAATAGGGGCCCCGAAGATAAGGGGGTTTTACTGTACATCGGAGGAAAGAGGAAGTCACTTATGTTTGTATGCAGGAGTAAAACCAACAACAACAATCATGGTGTCGACACTTTGTCAGCCTATCTGTGTCTATTGAATGATATCAATTTTGTTTTAGTTCGTTAAACATTGTTGCCTGTACCTTGTGGGATGTCGTCTTCAACACGAGCAGTGGTTTTCTTCTCAAGCAGGCAGCATGGACGCGTGCCGCAGCACAACATAGTTCATTTGCAGGTGGTACCGCAGGTTGAAGGATGGTTGGCACAACATGGGGGAATCACAATTCAATGTTCTACCTCGGGCGTAGACAAGATTTGCTTATTCTAAATCATTTTGTCTAAAAATCTGGGATTTGCGATGAATGTACCCGCATGGTTGGAAGGGCCAGACAAGCCTTGTGAGCGCTTCATTTTCTAGCGTCTCAGTCCTGAACCCACTCACGCACCACATGTGTAGATGTTCCGATAGGTGGGAGCACTTATTTGGAAAATGGTGAATGCCAACTGTTATCTTTATCAGACTTCTGTATTATGGTCAAAGTTGGACTGCATATTTGCAATACTTTTTCTCACTTAAAAATATGTCATACTAAAATATGTAGAATAGCCGATGACAAAAAGAGAATGGCTGGGCGTCCTCCAGCACGTGCTTGTGCTTTCCACCCCACTTTGGACAGATGTGCTTGCTCCAGGCTCATGAGGCGCTGAAACGTCATCGAAGGTAGCAGACGGGCTGGTGGTGGAACAACGGAGACTTCTCCCTGCCTTTCTCATGCTGTCAGTGAGCGTGTACCTCTATACTCTAACTTAGCTTAACCTGCACAGAGCTGAGGAGAATAGGCTTGGCGAGTGCCCTTACTGCATATGCATTTGTACAGCTGAGGCACTTTCTGAATCAAGAACATTGTGTATCTTACCTTCAAAAGCACATCATTTTGGGGGTGCAAAAGGAATTGTAAGGCATATCTTTGTTTGTATTGTCCTATTACGCATCGCAGGCACGTAGCCAGGGGGAAGCTTATGAGGCCCGGCCACCCCCCCCCCCTTCCCCCCGATATCTTCCATTTTGCATGGGTCCTCCTCTCCCCCCTCCCCCTGATACAGGGTTTTGTTACGAGGGGGCCCCCCGTGAAACAAAATCCTGGCTACGTGCCTGACGCATCGACTCCAACTTAATGCGGAGTCGACCCACCCTGTTGATAAATTTAATGCCTGCCAGGTAATTTGTTTTGCATTCAGTTAATATATCAGTATTCAGTTAGGTATCCCAAGCCATTAGTCGTTGAGATGCAGTCTCTCTGCAAGTCAGTCATGTTTAACATTCATAAAACAGCTCGTCAAATAATGGCACTGTCCAGGACATGTACTCGGCTCGAGCGATCACTGTGCACAAGCTGGTCGTGTGATTACAGGCAGCAAACATCCCAGTTGGAACGTCCTACCTCGCAATGTAGCTGAAGACTAGGTCAGGGCCCCACTCACAAACGTCTATACTTTGCATCTCTTTAAGCTGGACCACTTTTGACACTACAAGCCATTGCAGCAAAAACAGTGTGAGACATGCCTATTAGCTCGACGTACCATGGCATCCAACTAGAAGGTCACATGGCTTGCAGCTTCTGCCGTGGTTAACTTTAAACTGAGATATGTTGGAATAATGCTCTCGGTTTTTAGTGTTGCCCGGCACGGTTAACAATTTGGTGATATAGTGCTGCATTGAAAAATCTGCATTCGTGACTGTATCACCTTATGAATGCATACTAGCTATTAAACTCTCCATTCTGCAGAGAAATGAAATGCACTTGCTTCCAAGTGCAGCTACTTCTGAAACTTCATGGTATGAAGCACCTTATGGCTGCAAGCTCTGACCGATCTTGTTCTCTGGTCTGCGCAGGCCCATTGCAGGGAGTCACTCTGAGAGCCTCACCAGAGGTTCCTGCCCGTGGTCGTTCTAAATTTTTTTGTTGTAGGTATGCATCCTTTCTGTCTTTCCCTTAATTGTATTCGGGCGTTTTCTTTTCATTGTCGCAGATTTGCCTCAAAATTGGTTCAGCACAAAAATGGATGTTGTACAACTGTATCCCGCATATTTTGTTCAAGAAAAATTTTCTTTGCGAAAGTTAGATTTTTTTTATGAAGGTTAGTCTTTTTTTGTTTTTATTCACAAACTTATTTGAGTTTCCATGGGCAACACTAAAACGTTATGCCAAGGGCAAGGACAAGTTCACTGCTCTAACTTGTTCTCAACTGATTGCAAGAAATTTTGTTAATGTCGTGAAACCTCTTTCCAGCACTTGCTTTGCAGCATGGAAACAAATTATACATGGGACATACCCTTCTTTAGACTGCTTGTTCATTCTGCAGGTCTGGCTTGTATAGATGTCGTGCTACTAGAGAGCTGGCGAATTCGATTGTTGGTTTTGCCATTGCTTTTTTTTAGCCGTTGTCTATTTTGACTAGTTAGCTGAAAATAATGATCTAGTACCCTTTAGTCAGTAAAATAGATAGTGTGTGCCGCTGTTAGTGTCAAGTAGAGATGCACGCTTTTTAGGCATTTTGCGCAGAGTAGTACCCATTTTTATTGGTAAGCCTCTTGGTGCGCCAACTAAACTCTTTCTATCCAGACACCTGCCCTTTGCTTTTATTTGGCAGGCTCTGACAATAGAATAATATAGTGTTATTCCTCGGTGGCTTAAAAATCTAAAGAAAGAAGTTTCTTCATGTTTAAACGCAAACTTTTATAAAGGCAAAAATGAATTAAGCCAGTAGCAGACGACACATAGCCTCAGCAGTGCTCCGTGCCAACAGCGTTGCGTCAAAATAGCGGTCGTCTCCTTTTTTCTGGCTTCTCTCTCTTTCCTTCGGCGCTCTCCTCCCTTTCCTCCTCTCCGGCACCTTTGTCACCACACCCACTGGCTAAACTCTCCCACTATACGGCTCTGCATTGCAGTAGTAGGTTTGTTTTATAGTCTTTAGAGTTAAATGTGAATATTTGACAGAAATCTCCCAGGTTGGGGTGAAAGAGGGTTAAATGAATGCATTTGATTATTCGCCTTAATTCGGTACCCATCATTTCAAGGCCTGTGTGGCCTTGTCCTTGGGTGTGTCTATGACTGTGGCTGTGAAGGAGCAGTTTTTTAATAGGTACAAGTACAAAGTATAAAAACAAAAGGATCTATGTGCTGATCATGAAAGAATATGCTAGCCATTCTAATGTAGCTCTGCCAAGTACTTGATTGTGATTTGTTTTTATTTCCAGCTACTTGGTTGCCTCAAAATCTGGAGATCCTAGTGGCCACAAGCTTGGACTCAATCTTCTTCTGTGGTCCGGCCAGGACCATGGGGGAGGTAATCCCAGCAACAAGAGCATCACAGTATCTCCCTGCCTGTGACTTTCGATTAGCATCACGACAAGGGAGTCCCCATGCCACCAAGTGTTAGGTATGCTACTCGAAATAAGCATTCTTACCTATTCTTGAAGTGAAACAGCAAAAGCACTACTAAGCCTAAAATGCAAAAAACATTCAAATCTCGGGTAGGTTTGAGTTCCAATTACAAAAAGGCGTCTGCAGACATGATTCACATGTGAACTTAAAGCCCAGGGATGTAGGTTCGACGGAGTCACAGAAATAACTTCCCACAGATGGCTTCGCTAGTGCCATACCCAAACAAATTCTTAAAATAATCATTGTGTTACGTTGGTGTCATTAATCTTATGTACCTACCCCACCCAGCAGTCGGGAGATGTGAAATATAAAAAAATGGGAACTTGCACATTGTCAGCTCTGCAAAGATAATATATTGAACCAAGCATAGCACGTTCAACTTAAGAAAGCAATTCAGTGCAGGCCTAGTTTTAAGCTTCACATATTTGTTATTGCCCTTCATAATGAAGTAAAAACTGCTTAAGTTGTGGCCCACTACAGGCTTTCTATTAGTGTTAAAAAGTGTTATGGCATTTTAAACAGCTCGCTCCAAATATTTTCTTGAAATGCATAGGTTTATTATTATGTGGATGTTTGCAGACAATCATGGTGAGACCAATCTTTAGTGCCAAGTGTTCCACTTATTGAGAGTTGGTTGAGTCTGTAAATATTGTAGGTCGGTATTATGGTATGCAATGGGCACAATCATCCGTAATGACTAGCTCTACCTAGGGGAACTTTATACGTTTACTACTCAAGATGGTTTCACAAAACTAAGTATTTAGTTTATTCAACTCCTGCACTAACCTTATCTCTAGAAACTTTTTATATTCTTTACGATGCTGAGTTAGGATTCTGGAAGTAGTTTTTCTAGAACAACGCTAGAGATTTCCAGTTCATAGTTTTTCTCGCAAAGAATTCAAGAGACCCAAACCCTGTAATATACGGATGGAACTCGCAGAATGATACGACTGGCAGTTTGAAACATTCGGCACTGTAACAGTAAGAATGACATGTCATTTGCCTATGTAATGCTCATTGTCGCAGATCAAACTGCTTCTTCCGTCTGCACTCATTTTCAGTGGACTCATTCAGCGAACTCGCACCCGAGACTGCAGCGCTGGGTTCTGCAAAGTAATTTGCATGAATATAGATGCAACAGGTTTCTTTGAGTGTGCGTCTAACACGTATTCTTCATATTGAATCTGCTACTGTATTCATGACCATGTCCTTAATTGTATCCACATTCCAGCTTATTTTTATTTTGACATTTGAGTTTTCTTCAGTACTTTTCTCAACATCTGTGCTTGTCAAGCCGTACTCAAGACCATTAATCTTGTCTTTGACTATTACATTAATATATAAAACTGTTGATGCCGAGTGAGAATTCAAGGTCCCGAATCTGTCGTGCGAGTTAAATAAGAACCAATAAAAAGCTCTACAAAGGAAATTTTCTTAAAGGAGGCTGTATAAGCATTAAAATAGCACATGCCATGCTAAAAAAAAATACAAATTCTTGTTAGGTATGCAAGGATGACACTGCTGTTTCTGATGTGTCACAAAAAAAATCAGTGCCATACAGTGTTCCTTATGGAAGTACAAACTGTCGAATTCAAAGCCCAGAAGTTTTATTCAAGAATGTTCCTCAATACAAATGTATTTAGAGATCTGAGCCACTGACTCATACATGACTATGTGGCGAACATTCATTTTCATGTGAATTATAGTTTACAAGGTCTAGTCTGCATTGATTTATTGCATTCATGCTGAAACTGGGAAGGGTTCTCTGGGTATGAATAAAGATATAAACATTTCTTGAAATCAAAACATTTGAGAACGGACAAAAGGAAGGATCTGAGAACGGTATCTTAGATTCTCTTCTCTTTTTCTTATCTCTAATTTGCACCTTAATTCACCTGATGCATTTACTTTTTTTAGCGCAGCTCTTAGCACCCGTTTCCGCGTTTCGCGGCGTCGCCCTCGGCGTAACCGCCAAACTAAACTTGGCAGGAAATTGAATTAATGTTGCGGTCATGTGACGTTAATATTTCCGCTAAGTCTAGCTGAGAAACTGAATTTTTTATGGATGACATGACACGGTCATGCAACGTCATTTTCCCCGCTACTTTTAGCGGGAAAACTGCATTTGTGTTGAGTTGATGTGACATTAATTTCCGCGCTAAATTTAGTGGGAAACTTAACCCGCTAAATTTAATGGGGAAATTTTCCCGCTAAATTCAGGGAAATGTCCCGCTAAATGTGAGGAAGCAGAAGAGGAGGAGGGGAGGGGGAGGAGGGGCATACCCTCCCATCCTCCTCTTCAAGATCTGTGCTCTAATTTCACGTTACAGAGAATTGTAAACGTCTCATATTTCATCTCATGTTTATTCAACTTTTGTATTGCAGGTGCGCTTGCAGCCCAAATCTGGGTTGTGCTGATCCTCTACGCACAAGTTAGGAACTTCTGAGTGGCAAGAGTGGGAGTTTGGTCTGACAGCTCAAGGGACACCATTGTTCAGTATTGAATTTTTAATTATCTTCTTTTGAGCAACGTTAAGCTTTGTTGCTTGCAGGTCTTCTAAAAATAAATACCTACAACCAAATTTACGACGTCACAACATTTTGCCTCTGCTCTTAGTGCTCCTGGTGAGCCTCGGATAAGAGCTTACTGGTGTGCAAACATCAAGCTTGTTTGAAACCACTCACTGATGTACACTCGCTGACATCCAGCATTCCAATGAAACGCTGGATGTCCACAGGTCTTTCTTGAACAATGCAAGCGGGAAAGGAACCATACAATCGTATCGTATTGGGGGACATTCTAGAGTGTTTTTTTTGTATGTTTTACAGATTTGTTTTAAAAAAGCCGTAAAAGCTACATTTACGCGGTCTGTGCACGTGAGTTATATGGCCAGGGCGGCATAGTATAAAAGGCTAATTTGTAATCATCAGTCAGCTTATTACAGAGATGTGCCAGTCTTCTTTCAGAAAACTAGATGGAGGTTCATTCTAGCATAGTTTTATCTCGCGAATCTGAATATCCCGTTCGTTTTCCGCGAAGATATAACTAAACGTGAGAAAACAAAAAAAAAACATCCTACCGATAGTGACATCGTAAGAAGACCTTTCGGCCGCCAAGCGCGTCGCTTAAGGGCCGCTCGTCCAATCTCAAGTCTTCTAGGTATATTCTCCCGCATTGGCACCAGTCGTGACACATTTTTCTGCCCTTTTAAAAAATAGCACGTGCGTGCATAGCTTTGATAGGTGCTGAAGATGCATGAGCAGAGATATCGAAAGCCACTTTTGTGACGTCGCTCTCCAGGGAAGTGCTTTCACAGCGCTTAAAAAATGACTCTATGCAGCCTCGATTCATACAATTACCCAATAATTTTGATATTTGAGGTTCTGGAGGTCATATGAAGAAGATTTAAAAGTGTTTTCTCAAATACAAAACTGCTTCAGCCTCTCTCTAAGTATAGTATGTTAATGAAATTTTTAATCAGTGAAAATAGACCCATGGTTCCAATTAGAAACTTGCTAAGCATCATCAAAACACACTAAATCAACTTTCTTTGTGAAGATATAAAACAAGAGCAGCATTTTATGGCGTTCTAAAAAAGTGGTCAATTTGGACGCGTTTCCAGACTTTGGTTTCTTACCAGAGCACATCTTTGCACCTGCGGTCCTGCTGCCCGGGGGCCGCAGTGCGAAGCCGCCCCTCGCCTCCCTCGTAGGATGGAGGGAAGCAAAGCGCACGTGCGTTGCGTGTCTAAGGGGGAACAGGACCTTGGGCGCAGAGATGAGCTCTGATAAGAAACTGAAACCTAGAAACTCGTCCAAATAAAGCGTTTTTACAGAACGCGTAAAAGGCTACCCCTGCATTATATCTTTCTAAAAAGAGTTGATTTTGTGGTTTTCAATGACTCAGCAAGTTTCTAATTGAAACCATATTTTCATTTTCACTAATTAAAAAGTTAATTAACAGTTGTAAACATAGAAATTAACATTTACAAATTGTATTTAATTATCTGACTGATTGTTACGATTAGGTCCCTATACTACGTACGCCTGGCCGTATAACTCGCCTGCACAAACCGCATTAATTTAGCTTTCACGACCTTTCTAAACATATGTAAAGCTTAAAACTAAATCGCCATGTACAAAAGTGAAAAGGCGAAACCACCATGTTGGAGCCATATGGCTTCACCGTGCTGGTATCGCCTTTTCGCTGGTATAGGTTGTCCCATATTACGTTATGCATGTATGGTTCCACATGGTTCCCCCATATTCCACTACGCTGGTATAGGATGTCCCATAATACGACACGCTTGTATGGTTCCGCCTACCTGTATCGTTCCGCATTAATCCACTATATTCCATCCGCCTATTCGCTTGTATGGAATGTCCCATATTACGGTTACGCTTGTATGAGCCTTTTCCGACATCTTTCCATCATCGAAATTTTCCAACAGGGTAGTGGTATGCGCACTCCGCTGGTGTGACTACCCAGCGATAGGGCACGATCAATCAGGGCCATCGTAGCCGAGCGCCATCCGCGATGACGAGCCCGTTTGAAGTTCCTCCTCCTTTGGCAGCGGCGGCGGCACGGAGTGTACACCACGCTAAGAACTGTCTTCATTACGCACAGGCTCGGCATCCAGACGGTGAATATTTCAACCACCGTGGTGTTATCGCCGCCCGGCTATCGCTGCAACATACTGTTTCGTATCCCTGTGGTCTTCAGGCCCGGCTGCATCAACATTGGACGCGAGATTGACGTCATCGTGAAGAACGAAGAAAAGAGCCTGCGGAGGACGGCTGCGGTCTTTGGCAGCGGCGGCGGCACGGAGTGTACACCACGCTAAGAACTGTCGTCATTACGCACAGGCTCGGCGTCCAGATGGTGAAGATTTCAACCACCGTGGTGTTATCGCCGCCCGGCTATCGCTGCACCAGACTGTTTTGTGTCCCTGTGGTCTTCAGGCCCGGCTGCATCCTCATTGGATGCGAGATTGACGTCATCGTGAAGAACGAAGAAAAGAGCCTGCGGAAGACGGCTGCGGTCTTTGGCAGCGGCGGCGGCACGGAGTTTACACCACGCTAAGAACTGTCTTCATTACGCACAGGTTGGTTCATTTTGCATACTAGTGTGTGCTCCGAACCTTTTACTCCCTTGCTGCTGCCATATTGCTGTTCGCTGTTGGCTTTGATGTACGAACATGACATGCTTAGTGTGTAACGAATCGTTACCAGAAGATAAGTTTGATCTGACTTGTGTAGACTGCAAATACCAGTATCACACTGGTGATTGTTCTGGTGTTACAAAGACGGAATACAGGTCAAAAGGTGCACCCTTCCGCCAGGTCTGGCAGTGTCGAACGTGCGCCACGGCACGGGCAAGGGGGAGTCGACGCGAGAAAGAAATAAACGAAGAGATCGGTGTGGCGAGCATGCTTATTGCAATGAACACAAAACTGGACAGTCTACTAAGCCTCAGGGAGACAGTGGTTGGCATCGAGAGCTCTGTTCAAATGATGTCTAGACAATATGATGATCTAATCGTGCACGTCAAAAGTCAAGACAGAGAAATGAAGGACCTAAAAAAACGCGTAGTTAACATTGAACAAGCTGAAGCGGCTTCTAATACAGAAATGAAGTCACTCAGGACCGAAGTGAAGGAATTGGAGTGGCGCAGCAGACAACTTAACCTCGAGGTACATGGCGTTCCGTATTCAGAAAAGGAAGACCTGCTTGCCAAGCTAAATGAGGTGGCCCAAATTATTGATGTGCGACCACTGACGATGGATGAGGTTACCGCCGTTCACAGACTTAAAGCTAAGCCAGAAAAAGTGCCTGGTATCATTGTAAGATATTTGAGGCAGACTACTCGCAATCAGTGGTTGCACAACAAGAAAAAGCTTGATTGAGACATCAACACCTATTTACTGGAAAATATGACAAAGCAAAACAAAGCAGTACTCTGGACTACAAAATAATGGGCGAAAGAGAAGTCTTATCAGTTTGCTTGGCATGTGGCAGGTGAGCGGGCGGTTCTGATTGAGTCTGCAGATTCTCTGCTTAAACTGCGCTAGATGCCTCGTGAAAGGTTAAAAGAAGGATTCATCTTCTGTAATGCTTTATCATGACAATGTGCTTCCTCGGGACCTGAAACAGCTTCTTGGTGACGAGGACGAGCGTTTTTTTTAAATGTTTTCACGTTAAGGCACAATCTGCTAAAAATAAAGAGCTTAGTTTAGAAGTTCTTTTTGCACAGTTTCAATTTTCATTCGATATAATAATGCTAGCCGAAACATGGTATGCAACGGAAACCGAAGCACTTCAAATGCCATTATACTCCAGTTACGTCTTGAATCGCACATCTCGTCGCGGGGGAGGTGTGTGTTTGCTCGTAAATAAATCAATAAAGTGTGAACCTTGGGCTGAGTATTGCTGTATCACCCAAGACTATGAAGTGCTTTCTGTGAGAACAGGGAATACTGTTATAAGTGTGCTTTATCGACCACCAGATGGCCGCAGTATTTTCTTCTTTCAGTTTTGCGAGCGGTTTTTACAGGTCGTAAATGATAACCATTACGATTTAATTTTGGGTGGGGTCTTCAATATTGAAATGTTGAAAGATAGCGCTTGTAAGCGTGAATTTAATATTTTAATTGAAACAAACGGATGTGTTAGCGTTATTAAATCTCCCACTCGAGTCACAGTGCGTAGTGAAACAATGATCGATCTTTGTATTACGAACGCACAGCCTGATAAGATTACATCCGGAACGCTAGCTTATGATATTAGTGACCACCTTTTAATATTCCTATCCTTAAATACCAAACCAGATAAAGAAGTTAGAAACACAGAAACATTTGTGTTTCAAGACATAACGAACGAGAGATTAAATTCTTTAAAAGCAGATCTCTCTGAAATTAATTGGAGCCCAATATACAACAGTGAGGATGTTAATCTTGCGTATAATACGTTTTTGGGGGAAGGTACAACTATTTACAATCGTCAATTTCCTTTGAAAACATTGAAATTGTCTAAAAAGATCCGCAAGTCATGGATAACACCCGAATTGTTGCAGAAAATTGAGGGAAAAAAAAGCTATACCAGAAGTTCGTTAAAACTAGAGAACCGTCGCAGCTTTTAAGTTTTAAGGTTTATAGAAATCAAATAACAAAAATACTACGGAAAGCTAAGACAGTGTATCACACTAACTCTTTTCAGGCGCAATCTACACGTGCGGATGTTGTTTGGAGAAAAGTAAACTCCGTTTTAAATCGCGTTACAAATCGGCAGCCTGGAAATAGCATTGTCCATAAAGGAATGTACTTGAATGGTAATTCTTTAGCTAACACTTTAATGGCTACTTTGCAGGCTTAGTTAGTGACAATACTACCACAGATGCGTTCCGCAGTTACTTAGAGTATAGAAATAACCATTTTATTTTTCTTGACCCTGTCACAAGTTCTGAGGTTCGCTCCGTTTTTAAGCAATTGAAAAATAGCAGTAGCTGTGACTGTGATAATTTGCAAATTCGACCTATTAAATACATACTTGGCTTAGTAGCACCCTGTCTGTGTCACATTTTTAATCTGTTTTAACAACGGGGTTATTTCCTGAAAAGATGCAGATTACGAAAGTTGCAGTGTTGCATAAAAAGGGTGAGAAAAATATTCTCATCAACTATCAACCTCTTTCTATCCTCCCGGTGTTCTCCAAAGGCCTAGAAAAAAATAATACATACTCGTCTAGTTCAATTTTCTGATAAGCATAACCTGCTGACTCCCTCCCAATTTGGTTTTGGGAAAGGTCGATCGACAGAATTAGCATTACTAGAGCAAAAATAATATATTTTTAAAAAATTCCAAGCCTTTGATTTTATCAACCATAACATCTTACTGAAACAATTTTAGCTTTATGGTGTCCGCGGGTTGCCTTTAGAACTCCTACGTTCCTACTTGCAAGACCGTTGCCAATATGTCTATTGGCCAATTTCCTTCTGACGTTAAACCTATTCACTCAGGCGTCCCACAGGGGAGTATTCTTGGACCGTTTCTTTTTAGTATGTACATAAATGACATTGTAAACATAAGTCCTGCAAATGTTTTCATATATGCCGTCGACAGTAGCCTATTCTTTTCTTCAGATAATAGCGACGATTTTGTCACAATCACCAATGACACTTTGTCCAAACTGAGGGTGTGGGCAAAAGATAACTGCTTAGAAATTAATACTGATACAACTAAAGCTATCATTTTTCGACCCAAAAATAAGTGCGTAAATCTAACGAAAAGCATTGTGCTTGACAATACGCCAAATGAAATTGTCAGTAATTTTAAAGGTGTTGGATTCATATTCTCGGAACATAAGTTGTGGGACAGTCACATTGGCCACTTACTTGCAAAATTATCTACCATCATAGGTCTGACATTCCGTAACGGAAAAACACTCCCAGTCAGTGTGAAGCTTTTAATTTACAATTCATTATTCTATTCACATCTCAGCTACTGCAACCTCGTCTGGGGTAACACCACATTCACAAACTTGCAAAAATTATTTTTACTGCAGAAAAAAAAGGTTAGTATAATATGCAACGTGCCTTATGATTTCTATACCGGCAGTTTGTTTAAGAAGTTTAGCTTATTAAAAATTCATAGCCTTTATGAATATAGATTGATTCTGAGTTTAAAATCAGAAAAAAGGAACCATTATAAATTGTTGTCAACTCTAGCGGCATTGACACCAAATCTGCACGTTCACTTATCTAGACACATGGCGTATTGGAAGGTTGTTTACTGTTCTACTAACTATGGTAGGCAAATGTTGCGACATACCATACCAAAACTGTTAAATTTCCTTCTAGAAAAAGCAATTCGCATTGACTCTATCTCCTTCAAGGCTTTGCGTTCTCTTTATATGTAGCATTGATTTACCTCCCCCACTCAAATGATTCATTAATTTGTTTATGCTATACAGAATGCACTCTTTTTTTAATTTCTGTCTGCAACGACTGTGCTTGCCATCTCTTTAGGTGACTAATAACTGTTTTGTAATCTGGTGGATATACTATACATATATACGTGTGTGTATATATATATGTGTATATATATATACATAATATTTTTTTTCGCTGCAATGCCAATATACGGGGCCGAGGGCTGGTCAAGCCTCCTTTGAGGCTTTTACCCTTTGCTCCACCATGTTCATAAAAATAAACTATTATTATTATGATTATTATAAGTTGTCTCTGATACAGCTCTGCGATAGCATTTAGACGTCATGGATGCTTCCTTGCCACTTGGCGACCACCTCACAATCTGTGAGCATATGCCGGCCACCAAAGGACTACCTACTTGTCCGGCGTTGGTTCCAAGGAGCTCCGCTGCTGGGGACCACCTTAAGTGGAGAAATATGTCTGAGATTCGTGCACGACAGACAATAAATATGTTAGCGCAGTTTCGATTCAAACATATATAGCCACGCCATACCAATTCCTAGCGAAGGTTCATAAACACTGCGATAACGTATCAAGCCACTCGCTATCTTCCAAAATATTTTGGAACATGACGTCCGTCGGGAGTCGACGCTGACATTTTGAGAAAATGTTTGCTTTTCCCACTGTTTTTAAACACGAAACACATCATTTTACAAAGAAAGGATTGCCTCGGAACCGTACCTCGGCCAACTCCGTGATCCTCGGGTTGAAAACCGTCTGAACAATAAGACTACGTACTACGTCTTGCTTTCCGTTCATTCTTGAATGGATGGCGGTGCATTTGTGTCAAACTGAACCGCAAAAATAAGTTATAATTATGCCAAACTTATTGACATTTGCCTTTACGAAACAGCACAGCTAAACGGTGGTGTTATTGATATTATTTCTTACCTGAGCACTTGCATCAGGACATGAGTGTCAAGTCAAGCTCACAGGAAAACAAGCGATCGCAAAACCACCAAACCGAAAACGAAACAGTTGTGGCAGGTTTTCCTGTTGAAGACGTCGATGGCGTAGAAGCAGTCTAAACTCGCTTTAACGAAAGCATTTATTCGGTAAAAATGACTTGTAACCGGTCCGTACCCAGGCAGCACCGAGTTCTGGGCCAAAACTTTGGCTTGCGTCTGGCAGTTTAGGGCATTAAAAAGCCCGAAGAAGCCAAAGTAGTGCCAAACCTGACCTCCCTTGGGAAAAGTCTGGTTATCTTGGCCCTAATTCGCCAAACAAGTGCCAAACCTAGGCTTCGCTGCCGGGTAGTTCGGCTGTCATGTGGCATCTTCGGGCCTAAATCGCCTAACAAATGCCAGATTCAGGCTTACTGCCCGGTAGTTCAGCAGATCTTTGTCATTTTTGGGACAAAATCGCCAAACTAATGCCAAAGTTAGGCTTCACTTTTTGATAGTTCGGCTGTCACCTGGCATATTCGGGCCAAAATCGCCACAGATGTGCCAGAGTTAGGCTTACTACCTGGTAGTTCGGCAGAGCTTTGGCATTTTTGGGCCAAAATCGCCAAACTAATGCCAAAGTCAGGCTTCACTTTTTGACAGCTCGGCTGTCTCCTGGCACATTCGGGCTAAATCGCCACAAATGTGCCAGAGTTAGGCTTACTACCTTGTAGTTCGGTTGACATCTGGCACCTTTGGGCCCAAGTCGCCAAACGAGTGCCCAAGTTAGGCTTCGCTTCCCGATATTTTGCTGTCATCTGGCAGCTACGGGCCAAAGTTGCCAAACAAGTGCCAGAACTAGGCTTACTGCCTTGGAGTACGGCTGATGAGGTATTTGATGTACGCGGGTGGTCTTCATCTTAATTAAATAGGAATCAAGTTTTTTTCGGCTAACAACTTTATCTTATTTTGGGTGTCTCTTGATTTCAGCAGTCCAAAGGTTGGCTGAATGTTTTGACGCGGCTGGAGCAGGCTTTGCAAACGCAAATCGTGCCAGATGTTGTACTCGCGCGTAGGTACACAAGCCCATATCGGGACGCGCCGTGAGACTGGTTCGACATTAAGGCGCGTTCACACCGGCGATGCGATCTAGTCGTGCCATTTAACTTTCATCGCAAAAGCGACCATTGCGGGCAAAAAGTGACGGGATTTCAGCAGTCGCTTGCTGACCCGACTTTTTGCGATGCACTCTAGTCGCGGAGAGGCCGAGCAAACCAACGGCGTTCGGAGCGAGAGTTTTTGAGAAGCGACTCGCCAATGAAGGCGTTGGACTCGCTCATCGAGCACGTCAGATTGACCAACTAATTACTTGTTTTTTTCTTTTTTTTTTTGCGTGGCGATGTAGTTGAATCTCGCGACTGCTTACATCCCCGGTGTGAATCCGCCTTTACAGAAAGGGCTGCCATTGAGCTAACACTGCTCAAAACAAATGTGCGCACGTCTCCACAAGACATATCATTATTAGGCGGCGCATTGCAAAAGCGAGCGTGGCTCTGTGCGTGTCTTGCATTGTGATTGAGCACTGTCAAATCCTAGCGATAACAAAGAGCGGAAACGACCGGGGCTCCGTGGCGCGGTTCCCGCATCACACTTGGAAAATCAAAATGAAATCCCGGAACTTGTACTATTTTAACGTGTAGATACATTGCTGAAGCGCCTCTAGTGTGACTCTGGCCGTAAATAACTGGAAGCCCAGGCCAAACCCTCCCAATGTAGAAAAGTATCTACCTTTCTGGTTTCATAGAGAGCTATGGAAGCCAGAAGGGACGACTCCCAGCCGAGTCAAAGTACCGGCTTGCAAACGCAATCGTGTTGATAATAGCGCAAAGGAGTTTGTATGACTCTCTGGCGGTGTGCAGAAGGAGACACGGAGGTAATATATGCTTTTGCCTAGTCACCTCGCGAACGGTTGGGTATCGGCTGCAGAGATCCATTTCGCGTTGTTTTAGTACGGGATTATATGTTGATTTCTGTGTTCCTAGTTTCACAGACAGGAAGAAATCGCTTTTCTCGTGTGGTGTCACGGCGGGGAGACAGAAATTAGTCAGAGTACCGAAATTCGACGCTTGTGCTCGTTCTATAGCGCTTCTAAAAACCGTGCGATCACGGCTGTGTAACGTCAATATTCTATAAACTGCCGTTACTTGCACTCGTATTGCATGGTGAGGGAACGACTATGACTGGGTAAACAGGAATAGGGAGAATGGGTGCGTGTGGGGGGGGGGGGGTATTTGTTAAAGTTCGAATCAACAAATGGAGCTTCAACGAATGCGATAGCCTTCACTCAACCAGCTAAATGAGTTCTCATACCTTCCAAGTATGCGATTCGTGTTCTGCCAGTGGTACCTCAGTTAGATTAAAAAGCAAAATCCACGTCGAAAAAAAAAAAAAAAAAAAGTTTACGGTGATTTGAGTTACTCCCACGCCGAATCAGGTTTCACGTAAGCGTAATTTTGGGTTCGATGCACGACGAGGGGTCTTCAATTATAAAAATATTTTGATTACGATTATTTGCAGCGCTAAAAAATTGAGAGCCAAGCAGTGAAGCTAACGGTGTTCTTATAAATATTATATACATTTTATTTTACACTCTTTGAATACGCTGCCGTCGTTACGTCCTTGAATTATTGGCTAGCTTGTGGCGGGCAGGGAAGTCTTGCAGGACCATATGATAGGACCTACACATGGAGGTAACCGTCTCGAATCTCGTCATGGAATATGTTGAGGAAAGGTAATAGAGAGTTTTAGGGAACTGTTTCTGCACATCCGATACGGTAAGATGAACCTTCCGATGCGCACTACGCATGCGCGACCACAGAGAACCTCCATATGCACAGTGCGTACCGGAGGGCCCATCGTACCATATCGGATGTGCAAGAACGGTTCCCTAAAACTCTCTAGTGTCTGGCATTGATTTCCCCGTGAAGTTCTACCGTCGTTATGTCGATGACACATTTGTAATAGTTAACAGAGAGAACGTAACCGATTTTCACCGCAGTTTGAATAGTGTCCACCCCTCAATTCAGTTCACCTGCGAACATGAAACCGACAGTACCTTGCCGTATCATATATATTGTAAACCATGTGACAGACAAAACTTTCTTGACTACCACTCTCATCACCCTACTCATCACAAAAGCTCAGTTGTAAGATCGTTACTTCATCATTCAGAAACAGTCCCATCTAACTCAACACTTAGCAATCAAGAACTTAGCCATGTGCGGGAGGCTTTGAAGAAACGTAACTACCCCGACCGATTTATCAATCGCGTTAAGAAACAAATGTCCCGTCGACGTCCGGATCGAGCCGAACGAACACGTGACGTCGTGTGCATCCTGTACGTTAAGGGGGTTTTGGAGGCATTGGGACGCGCCCTCAGGCCGTTGGGGGTACTACAGAACAATTGCCAATGTTACCTCCAAGCCAAAAGACCCGACCCCGCCAAAGGCAGAAAGGGGCGTGATCTACCAGGTGCAGTGCAAGGAATGTGACGCTTCCTACATTGGAGAGACGGGACGAAAAAGAAAAACAAGACTAAAAGAACACGCACGGGATGTCGCCAATTCCAGGAATGCCACCCGCTTCAAGACCGAACTCGTCGACCACGCATGGACGTCAGGACACCAATTTGACTTTGACAAGGCATCGACCTTGGCGAGGGATAAAAGGTGGGGACCGAGGAAGCTGCTGGAATCTTGGTTCATCCAGAAAGACAAACCATAGAGTAATATAGTAGAACGTAAAGAGTGGCCACTCCAATAGACCCAAGCGGCCCCCTCAACTACCAGCGCTCCTAGCGGCCGCCGTGAAATGTTTTTCGACTTCCTGTTTGGATGCTTTCGGTTTCGTTTTTCAACATGGATAGTCACAGAATACTATTAGTCAAATGGATGGATAACTAATATTAGTGCTCCCAACTGTATTGTGCGGTAGCTTGCGCCACCTAGGCTGTCGGGACTAACTACAATTTTAACGCCAGAATTACCGTGTTGGTAAGAGATAATGAAACTTCAGGAAGAAAACGAGAAGGACGGACTGCCTGTCCCACAAACTTCCAACTATGGTTGCCCGTCCTTCTCGTTTTCTTCCTCAAGTTTAATTCCAATTTTAATTTTAGTTATGGTTGCTAATTTAGAATTTACTTGGGCGTTTGAACTGTGTATTCAACAACTCAAAAGCATGGTTAAATGCATTTACAATTTCAGGACAGACAGGTAACGAGGTAACCCTGTACAATCCCAATATAAAATATAAAACTATGTCACGGAACAGGAAAAACAGGACAGCCAACAGAAGGCAGCAATTAACGAATATTAAAATTTTTATTTTGGCCACGAAGATAACCATAAAAAAATAGCTACTTTACATAAAAATAAACAAAAGACCGTTTAAATTATTTTTGCACTTGATTGTTTCAGGACGTGTTACAAAGAATATTTTTCAGAAAAACCTCATCAGCCTTTTTGTACAGGTTTGAGGGAGGAAACATCTAAAAGTTCACAACTGACACCAAAGCCGGGTGACCCAATACGAAGATCCATACCCATAAAGAAACATTCAACACGAACACAGTAGAAAAAAAAACACACATCAAGTGGTTCTGCAGTCGCTAGTAAAGACTGGTCGACTGGTGGCCTGCAACCTGGTCATTACAAATTACACCTGGAAATGCTCGGCGTGCAGTGTGCACCGTTCTGTTAAGTACCATATTTTACGGACTATAGTCCACACACAGGGTAGTGGTATAGTCTTCAGAGTCCACACAAATTTCTTTGTGTGCCCACACAAATTTCTTTGTGTGCCCACACAAATTTCTTTGTGTGCCCACACAAACATATTCTCCTAAGTAGCTCGCCGTGTAAAATGCCTGCCTTGTTAGCGCACAAAAACTTCTAGTATCAATTATTAGGGCACAAAAAGACTCTTAGCATAACAAATCATTATTTAACAATCTGTTATCCACCAATTCCGTCGAATCTATGATAAGGAACTACCTTGCAAAAACAAATCTTGTATATTCCACACCTGCAGATTGCCCCCACAACATAAAATTGCAATTCAAAACATGACTAGCCCGCGGCTCTTGTCCAAACAATGTCTCTTCTTGCCTATGTACAAGCTGCACATCAAACTAAAGCAGCAATCGTGAACAGGACCAGGAAAGGCCCAATGACTCATATGTAAAAAATGTAACCTGTAACTCATATGTAATAAAATGCAAAAATAATGCTAAACGCATGTTTAAATTTATGCCACCCTTTAAACTTCACCAGTTGTGCCCCAGAGACGCAAGTTTGGAGCCTAACTCTGTCTGAATTCCGGTTAATAAAGCGTATATGCCAGCCGAAAAGTACTCTGCAAAACATATTTAAAAACTTTGTATGGCACTCCTTAGTGCAAAACATAAAACTGCTAACGTCCACGAGTTTGGCATACAAAACACCACAGACATTACAAAGATGCGCCACTCTTTCAATGACAGAAAGGAAGTGCAACTCAAGCTGCTGGATGTATCTGAAGGCAGCTTCCGATGGCACGGTCAGGTTTTCAAAAAGCTTGCCCGGGATGTGGTACGCTTTAAGCATGGTAAAATACTGATGAGGACCGTACAGGGTGTCATGCTCATTCTTCAGCGATTCTGAACATGAACAACCTGGCGCAGTCTTCTCAGCAAAACGTTTTATCAAAAATCCCGCGACATAGTATGTTGCAGATCCACCAATGATGTGCGAGTCACCATGTGCTGGCAGTTCCGCAATGTTGTCTAGCGGAGGAAAGTTATTAGGCGGTACACAATCTACAATGTCTGCAAGCGATTCACTTTGAAGCGAAAATGGCGACAACTCCTCAAGGAGCCCAGACCCGTCGTCTTCGACATTACCTTTTTCTGAAAGCTTGAAAAGCTTCTCAATACCAATGTGCTTCAGCCTAGAAGTGAACTGAGACACATTGAGATTTGTATTGCAGCCTTGCTTCTGCCTAATACGCCCAAACATGTTTTTAAGCTGATCTTGCTGAAGGCGCCGGGTCAGCAGAAACTGGAAGTCACAGTTATGAGAAACATCGTCCCAGAGCAGCAGAATGGCTTTAATAGTGACTTGCCAGCCTATGATGGTTTGTGGCTGGCGTCTCCCCTCAAACCTCCACGCTGCAATCTAAGAAAGCTGCTTCTAAAGGAACTCAACTAACTCCGAATTTCCCTTCCGAATTTCATGTCGCAACTTTTGCTTTTTTTTTTTTCACCTCGAACTGTCTAAACAGTCAAAAACTTAGTCCATCTGATCGAAAAAGTATGCCGTAGACACGGCTGCCTCTGGAAGTTATTTTGCGTACACAAGAGACAACAGTGCGACGCATACCGAGGCGCTCAGAACCTGTGTAACCCGTTTGACTTTCATGTTATTTAAAGGGTTTTGGTAAATGTGCCGGTCAGTCAGCTTTGGTGCCAATCGCAGCCGCATCTCATGTGTTGAATGGTATAACTGTACTATGTACGACTAATCCACAACTTCATTTTCGATGTGAAGCCTGTGCGCTTGCACATTGTTGCGAGTTGTTTTTATCAGGTCTGGAACGTCGAAAATGAAGTAGACACGCTCATTTTTTACAGTAAAATATGGCTGACTGACCGACACACCTAACTGATTTGCCAAACTGACGTTGGAGGCCCCTTGATCGCATGTGACAGCCTTTACGGTAATTCTGATGTCCTTTAGCTGTTCGATCAGGGATGTCCGCAAGTTACCAAGTACGGTTGATGGCGTCGATGTATGCCCAATAGTGTAGGCGACAGGCTGAACCCACCTCTTAGAAATACCAGAGAGTAGGACAACCAAGGCTCGGTCTGCGATTGTGGAAGTGCGTTCGAGGCCATCGTCCGTAAATCCTTGAACGACATCCTGAGTTACATCATAGGCCAAGCACTTTTTTAGGAGCATCTTGTAAAAGACGAGGGTACAGACTCGGTCCCGTTCATTCCACGACTGCGTCTTGGTCGAGATAGACGAAATAATTCCTGGAATAATTCCGGGTGTCATTTTGATATTACACAGCCACCTTCTCAGGGAGCGCCGAGAAGGGAGAGTGAAATGTGCGGACAAAAATCGGTACGCTTGCGGCCCACAAAAACTTAAGTGCAAGGCAAACTTTTTTAGCCACAGCGGTAATCTTTTTCCCCTGCCCTTGGACCTCAGTTTCACATGACTTGACACCAACTGGAATACCTCCTCAGTGACATGAGGGCGAATCATGGCGAGGGCTTCCGTAGCTATCTGAGGCACCTTCTGCTCTTGCTTTGGCAGTCTTGTGGCGGCCTTCCTGTAGCGCGAGACCTTGGCTTGAAGACGCTTCACGACGTCCTTAGGCCTCACTGCTGACTTGAGGAAACTGGGCGTGGAAGCGCGTGAAATAGCTAGAACCAAGAAACAGAATATTTGCCAGCTGACAAACAATATATGTGGCCATAGAGTCGAGCTTGTACACTCAACTCTGCATTATATTTATATACTGTGAAATATCAACACCACCTTATATTTTTTTAGTCTTAAACTTTTACTTCATTAATGCCTGTTAACTAAAGATATCCAGAAGCAACACCAACTTTCTATTTGCACAGAAGAATCTTCCTGATGAAAAGCGTAGAGGAATCCATATAAGCAAAGAAAATTAGACACTTACAGGCCTCGCCTGATTCAGAGCTGGCAGAGGAGAATGGTGTCACTGGGCTAAGGTCTGAAGGTGCGCCGTACGAGGCACTGGCCTGCACGAGATCTGCAAGAAGTTGGTTATAAGAAACAAGCTTTTGCTTCAAACAGAGTCGCTTCCTCACCGTGAGCTGCCCTGGACAGGGTGACCGGCTGACTGTCCGAAGGCGTGCCGTGCGAGGTGCTGGCCTCCGCGAGATCTGCAAGAAGTTGGTTATCAGAAACAAGTTGTTGCTTCAAATAGATTCGCTTCCTCACCGTGAGGTGCCCTGGACAGGGTCCGAAGGTGTGCCGTACGACCTGCTGGCCTCCACGAGATCTGCAAGAATCTGGTTATCAGAAACAAGTTGTTGCTTCAAACAGAGTCGCTTCCTCACCGTGAGCTGCCCTGGACAGGGTGACCGGCTGACTGTCCGAAGGCGTGCCGTGCGAGGTGCTGGCCTCCGCGAGATCTGCAAGAAGTTGGTTATCAGAAACAAGTTGTTGCTTCAAATAGCTTCGCTTCCTCACCGTGAGGTGCCCTGGACAGGGTCCGAAGGTGTGCCGTATGACCTGCTGGCCTCCACGAGATCTGCAAGAATCTGGTTATAAGAAACAAGTTTTTGCTTCAAACAGAGTCGCTTCCTCACCGTGAGCTGCCCTGGACAGGGTGACCGGCTGACTGTCCGAAGGCGTGCCGTGCGAGGTGCTGGCCTCCGCGAGATCTGCAAGAAGTTGGTTATCAGAAACAATTTGTTGCTTCAAATAGATTCGCTTCCTCACCGTGAGGTGCCCTGGACAGGGTCCGAAGGTGTGCCGTACGACCTGCTGGCCTCCACGAGATCTGCAAGAATCTGGTTATAAGAAACAAGTTTTCGCTTCAAACAGAGTCGCTTCCTCACCGTGAGCTGCCCTGGACAGGGTGACTGGCTGACTGTCCGAAGGCGTGCCGTGCGAGGTGCTGGCCTCCGCGAGATCTGCAAGAAGTTGCTTATCAGAAGCAAGTTGTTGCTTCAAATAGATTCGCTTCCTCACCGTGAGGTGCCCTGGACAGGGTCCGAAGGTGTGCCGTACGACCTGCTGGCCTCCACGAGATCTGCAAGAATCTGGTTATCAGAAACAAGTTGTTGCTTCAAACAGAGTCGCTTCCTCACCGTGAGCTGCCCTGGACAGGGTGACCGGCTGACTGTCCGAAGGCGTGCCGTGCGAGGTGCTGGCCTCCGCGAGATCTGCAAGAAGTTGGTTATCAGAAAGAATTTGTTGCTTCAAATAGATTCGCTTCCTCACCGTGAGGTGCCCTGGACAGGGTCCGAAGGTGTGCCGTACGACCTGCTGGCCTCCACGAGATCTGCAAGAATCTGGTTATCAGAAACAAGTTGTTGCTTCAAACAGAGTCGCTTCCTCACCGTGAGCTGCCCTGGACAGGGTCCGAAGGTGTGCCGTACGACCTGCTGGCCTCCACGAGATCTGCAAGAATCTGGTTATCAGAAACAAGTTGTTGCTTCAAACAGAGTCGCTTCCTCACCGTGAGCTGCCCTGGACAGGGTGACCGGCTGACTGTCCGAAGGCGTGCCGTGCGAGGTGCTGGCCTCCGCGAGATCTGCAAGAAGTTGGTTATCAGAAACAAGTTGTTGCTTCAAATAGATTCGCTTCCTCACCGTGAGGTGCCCTGGACAGGGTCCGAAGGTGTGCCGTACGACCTGCTGGCCTCCACGAGATCTGCAAGAATCTGGTTATAAGAAACAAGTTTTTGCTTCAAACAGAGTCGCTTCCTCACCGTGAGCTGCCCTGGACAGGGTGACCGGCTGACTGTCCGAAGGCGTGCCGTGCGAGGTGCTGGCCTCCGCGAGATCTGCAAGAAGTTGGTTATCAGAAACAATTTGTTGCTTCAAATAGATTCGCTTCCTCACCGTGAGGTGCCCTGGACAGGGTCCGAAGGTGTGCCGTACGACCTGCTGGCCTCCACGAGATCTGCAAGAATCTGGTTATCAGAAACAAGTTGTTGCTTCAAACAGAGTCGCTTCCTCACCGTGAGGTGCCCTGGACAGGGTCCGAAGGTGTGCCGTACGACCTGCTGGCCTCCACGAGATCTGCAAGAATCTGGTTATCAGAAACAAGTTGTTGCTTCAAACAGAGTCGCTTCCTCACCGTGAGCTGCCCTGGACAGGGTGACCGGCTGACTGTCCGAAGGCGTGCCGTGCGAGGTGCTGGCCTCCGCGAGATCTGCAAGAAGTTGGTTATCAGAAACAAGTTGTTGCTTCAAATAGATTCGCTTCCTCACCGTGAGGTGCCCTGGACAGGGTCCGAAGGTGTGCCGTACGACCTGCTGGCCTCCACGAGATCTGCAAGAATCTGGTTATAAGAAACAAGTTTTTGCTTCAAACAGAGTCGCTTCCTCACCGTGAGCTGCCCTGGACAGGGTGACCGGCTGACTGTCCGAAGGCGTGCCGTGCGAGGTGCTGGCCTCCGCGAGATCTGCAAGAAGTTGGTTATCAGAAACAATTTGTTGCTTCAAATAGATTCGCTTCCTCACCGTGAGGTGCCCTGGACAGGGTCCGAAGGTGTGCCGTACGACCTGCTGGCCTCCACGAAATCTGCAAGAATCTGGTTATCAGAAACAAGTTGTTGCTTCAAACAGAGTCGCTTCCACACCAGGAGCTGCCCTGGACAGGGTGACCAGCTGGCTGTACGAAGGCGTGCCGTGCCAGGTGCTGGCCTCCGCGAGATCTGCATGAAGTTTGTTATCAGAAACAAGTTGTTGCTTCAGAGTTGTTTCCTCACCATGAGCTGCCCTGGACAGGGTGACCGGCTGGCTGTCCGAAGGCGCGCTGTGCGAGGTGCTGGCCTCCACGAGGTCTGCAAAAATTTGGCTATTAGAAACAAGATGAAGTCACCTGCAATTAACAAAATGTTGGACACGACAGCAACAGGGTTGGGGGTGTAACACAGCAGTCAACACGTTTTGGACATTGAAGCAAAACATTTCTAGATTATGGGAAGGTTCGGAGCTAATGAAGCTCCAAACCAATGATACTGAGACTAAGTGAACATACGCTATTGTGATGCAGATGCGCAAACATGACAGCATCGCCTAAACGTGACCATACCACTGATTCTAGATAGAAATAAAAGTAATGTCAAAGCTTACGAAGCAGTAAAAGTAGAGCTACAATTAAATCAAGTTTTTCTACTTGTATATTTTGCATACATCGGGATGTGAATAAAGCATTACCACGACATATCACAGACTGCCAGTGTTCTAGTGGACGAACACTGGACACTGCTGTTTTTGTGAGCCTCGTTCGTCCAGGGTTCATGAAGTCGTGTACAGTGAAGTGGTCGCTGCACACGTAGTCGCTCGCATATAGGCGCGCCGCCGGTTTGTCCATGAGGTCATGTCTCTTGGCGTACTCGACCCACGCTTTAGACCCGTGACCTGTAGTACAGGTATACAAATGCCTGAAGATGACTTGGATATTAAAGTGCCAGAGGCGGTTGATACATAGGTCATCGCTGTTTAACAGGAATGCCTCTGTTCCTTCATCACAGATATATAATTTTATTTGTTCCGTCAAAGTTACAGGATGTCACAAAAAGAACAGAAATTTTCAATGACAACTATTTTTGTTCTTGATATATTCAGTGAAGTGTTACGTCTGTGCTGATGTGAAGGAAAACACACAGTAGTGTCCTATACATTAGTTTCTCATAAGTCCAGGCTATGTGTGAGATTACGAAGGACAGTTTTAAGAAAAATGAAATACATAACAATTCTACGGCTGGTAAGTGACTGTATTACTTAACCACCTTAGTGTAGTTTGAGCAAAGGTTCTGGGAGTACTCCAGAGCTCTGGTCCTTCGTCTCGCCTGCACTGTTTTTAATCATCACTATGCAAAAGAACTCGCCCAAGTTTTTCCCTTACTACAGCTTTGAAACCAGTTTTGAAAAACAAACTTTCTGTTTTTTCGCTTTGACAGCTGAACAGTCATCCAGTAAGTTTTTAAAACAAAGACAGATGGAAACCATGGCTACTTGCTGTCCCGCGGAACCCGGAAAAACTTTGTTCCCGGTTACTTGCTCGTTCTTCCGTTGTCACCGCACCACGCTACGCAGCAGTAGCTACCGTAGCTGGGCATTTCGACGGGATGCGCTGCGGAAGAAAATTTACAGAATTGGCGCCGTGAGATCCCGATATGCCTGCGAAAAGGGAGCTGGTCATGACACAATAAACTGTACTAATATACAAAACACGAGGTCAAGTTCGTAATCTATAAATCACGAGGTAACCACGGTGCACGAACAGGGCCCTTAAATAAAAAGTTGAATTGCATGTTAGTATAGACCAACTCGGACGACGTGAAACCAATGCTTCGGCGCCTTGTGATACTATGGTTCCCTAAGGTCTCCAGCATACACCAGCGCGCAGGGTGCATCGAATTCCGCAGATGATCGGATGCCTTGCTCACCTGTGATTTAAATTCCCTGAGCTGGCTCTTCTCGACCAGATCAAATTAAAAACATGGTGCTGCGGCATGTACTTTCAACATGAACAAGAAGGAAACCTCACGCAAAGAGCGAAAAACCCGTGCGAGTAGGTGAAACCACACCACATTGAGCGAAGTGTCTCAGGACCTCTCTTTGGCGGCACCGACTCCCGGCCCCCGCAGAAACTGTGTGCTCCATCTCACCGCAAGTGCCAGGAAAGAAACAACTACTAGAGAGAGAGCTCGACGTTTTAAATGAGCATGTAATGCACGCGCGATTGAGAAGTGAAAGCTGGAATCAGCGTCGCTGAAGACAACGCGTACGTGTTTGCAGCGTCAGACGCTTCTGCCCTGCTGCATTTCACGCTATGTTAAGGGCCGCCCACACTAGTGAGAAAACGCGCCCGGCGCGCCGATAAATCGGTTAAGCGAGAAGATAAAGGGCGTGTCTCTGCACGCGCTCCTGGCGCTGACTGTGCTTCGGCGACATTTTGTTACTTGCCGCGATCGGCGTGCCACGCGCGTTTTCTCGCTAGTGTGGGTGGCCCTTTACAGAGAAAAGCGGCAAGCCCGAAAGACGCCGACGCCCAACAGATCCGTGAAACACTCCTCAAGTGGTTGCGTAATAGTGTTTTGAAATGGCTCACCATTTCCTTGAAGCGAACACCGAGAAATCCACGTGACGACAGGAACAGCGGGAGACCGCCCGAGCCGCCGAGCCCAACACCCAGGCTACCGTTATGGCGGCGTTTTGCCCAAGCGGAAGTCGCAATTATTGGAATATTTTTCTCTAACCTTCGAAGCTACTAATAATTTTAAAATCTTTTAAATTAAGATAGAACAATTTATGAACGCTGAAAATATAACAAATATTTAAATAATTCGGCACCTTGGCGCCAGCTGGCGGCTGCCGTGAAACCTACTTCCTGGGCCGCGATAGGGTTCAAGTGGCCACTCTTTACGTTCCACTATATTACTCTATGGACAAACGCGGAAGTGATTCATCGCTGGTAAACAAGAACCGCGGCCCCCTGCCCGACGTGTGCACAAACTTTATGCCTAAATAGCCGAACTTTTTTGTGCGACTCTCACTCGCTCTGTGCTCTACTGAAGATGCCTCCGGCATGGGAGGCGAAACGTTTAATTAAATTGTTACTTTTGTGATGTCAAGCCGTTTTTGTTATTGCGTTTATCATGTCTTCGCCCGGCTTCCGGAGTATTTTTGCGCTTCTAATTTCACCGGCACGACAGCCATGGGAAGCCACTGCGAGCGATTGGGGAGAGAAATAATTGAGGCCTATCGAATGGCGACAAGCCCGCAAAACATAGGCACCCCTTCCATTTCGCTCTCAAGAACGGAGATTATCTTTCTGGCGGCCCTTAATGGAAGCCGAACGCTGACAAACTAGGCAAGGCGACAAGGTCACCGGCAGAAGCGGCATTTCCTTTTGTGCGTTGTTGATGCCCCTTCGACCTCGCCTTTTGCAAATCCTCCTCACCTGCTTTTGTGTGGCTGTCAGCGAGCGCGACAGCCGCTTTAAGCAAATCAAAAGCGTGGAGCAAAATGCGTGACCCAGCGTGGCCTCTCTACGTAGGACGCGTAGGACAAAAACGTTTGGACGAAAATTTGTCACGTGACTTTCTCTGTCATGCTGATGGGATCTCTGGGGCTGTCGTTTTCGCCGTTTGCCTAGTTATAGAAATAAGCGGGCCAAGTAGGTCCGGTTCTCGAACTGCGCTTTTCAGTGTTCTGTTGCTTTCGTACGTTGCAGACGCGGCCGTGAGACAGTCGGAATACGTCCATGCCAATTTTTCGTAAAAGCCATTTTTTTCACCGGAGTTTGTGGAATACTTGTGATGTGTTTGTTGGACACGCTTCGACAAAAACTGCTCTCCGCCGACGACGAGACGTCAGTTGAATGTGCGCAACCTTTTTCCTCGAATGTGTCTGTGGGGTGCCTGAGTTGGATTATGCATCTATCAAGGATTACATGATATTGCTCTTTTACTAGTAAGTGCACTGCGAGCATGATTCTGATAGTCGTCCTGCTTTCCTCTCAATCTCCGCGGTTTTTCTGTGATGAGTTTTGCTTGGCATGAGGACAGTGTTAATTGTATTTTAGAATTTGCTTTTCGTTTTACAGAAAAGTGTGACCTTTGTAAATATGTGTAGAGTACACTGTGTGTAATCATATTTGTTTAATAAACTTCTAGGAGCGATGGAAAAAATCTGTTTGTCTGTATAAGTGATTGGATATGCAACAAATGACATGCAACGTACACATACTTGCACGACGTTCGGCCAATACGGAGCAGAGGCAATCATAGAGTTTTTGCACAATATTGCGCGAACGATAGGCTGGGGCGAAAGAGCTCTACGGCAATACTTGCCGGGTATCAAACGGTAATGCAAAACTGGACATTTCAGCGATATTGGAACCGACTTTCGGCCGGCACTGGCACGATGCTGCAAAATATTGCCGTGCTGCTTGGGAACGGAGGTGATGACATCTTATCATCGTGTTTACAGCATTTATTTAATTTATTTCTCTTCTGGAACGCGTAAAAGAGTACTTCTGTGACACACCAGAGATATTCGAAACTTGGGCTGGCCTCCCGGCTTTCTTTGCCACTTTTGGCACTTATTTGGCACTTCAGTGAGTAGCCAGAGAAGAGCCAAACTTCGGCATGCCCCGAATCGACAAATTAAGATTAACTGCGGCAGTTATGGCACAAGTCTGGCACTTACTTCGGCACAACGGTGGCGGACCAGAGAAAAAGCCAAACTCGGCGAGCCCGAAATACTGAAATTATGCGTTGTTTTGGTAGTTATGGCTCAAGTATGGCATACTTCGGCACTCCTGTGGCGTACCAGAGAAACGCCAAATTTTGGCGTGTCCGAAATATCCAAATTAGGCGTTGCTCTGGCAGTTATGGCTGAATTATGGCACCAACTTTGGCGCTCCTCTGGCGGACCAGAGAAACGCCAAACTTTGGCATGTCCAAAATACCCAAATTGGGCGTTGCTCTGGCAGTTATAGCTCTAGTATGGCACTACTTCGGCAATCCTGGGGCGGACCCAAGAAAAGCCAAACTTTGGCACGTCCCAAATACCAAAATTAGGCGTTGCTCTGGCAGCTATGGCTGAAGTATGGCACCAACTTTGGCGCTCCTCTGGCGGACCAGAGAAACGCCAAACCTTGGCATCCCCCGAATTCCAAGGTTAGGATTTACTATGGCAGTTATGGCTCAAGTATGGCACCAACTTTGGCACTCCTGTGGCTTACCAGAGAAGCGCCAAACTTTGGCATGCCCTAGGATCGCCCAACTAAGGCTATAGTTAGGCACCGTACTTTGGCACTGATGAGTGTCATGGTGCAAAAACCTAACTGCGCCAAAGTTGGGCCCTTATGTTTGCCAGACCTTTGCCCAAGTTGGGCATTCTTCTGGCGTGCTACCTGGGTACTGGCTGTGGTAGCCACGCCCGACATTTTGTTTTCTCGTGTGGTCTCATCTTGGGTCTCAGCTGAGACCCAGCGTAACACGCCGGTTGAGCCGCTTGCTCGAAACGAAATCGGAACCGTCTCAGCCAAGTCAGGACTTGAGTCCGGTACCTACAACGAAGTGAGCGGTGCCTCGAGAGGGAATCTAGGGAAAACGGAGAAAAACGAAGAATCCGGACGTGGATGTGACACGGGGTCGTCTGCTTCTGCTACGCCGCGGTCGTTTTGGGCAGGGACAAACGACGACAATTTCATAACTGCGTCGTGTTTTTCGTGAAAACCATGGTTACACGTGAAAAGCGACAGCAAGCCGCGGTTCTGGACGTTTTCTGTCACCATCGTCGACGTTGAGCGAGTACGCCGAATAAAAGTGTTCACGGAAATGTCCGTTCGTGCTGATGCATTTTCTAAGAAAAAGGAACAGCACTGTACGTTTCTTCAAAGGTAAAGACGATGGTAATTTTGTGCAAAGATTAAAAGTTTCAATTGGTGTGCGAAATAGAGAAACGAAAATCGTAATTCGGGAGAAATTTAACAAGATTACAAAAGTTGCTAAAAAGAAAGCACGTCATCCATACCATAGAGGTCATACATAGTATCCGTACTGAACTTGCGGTACCAACCGATGCTACGCACGAGACAAAAAGTAAACAAAAAAAAGTTGCAGAACGTAGAAGGTTTTAGCTGCAGAGTTCACGGTTTCCACCAGGGCGAGTTTATTATACATGACTTTACTTCACATAAAAATGAAGCACACATTCTATGTGCTCAATCAATTTTTTTTCACTTCTTATTTTCCTGGCTAAATTATAGTAGTAGTCAAGAGCTCTGAATTTGAACATTTTAATACAGTCAAGAACACCTTTCATAAGCCTATGGAATGTTGTTCACTTCTAATTTTCCTGGCTAAATATAGAAGTTGTCAAGAGTTCGGGATTGAAAACTTTTATTACAAACAAATCAAAACAATGAATGCACTTGCTGCAATCAGACAAACATGACCCAAGAAAATGTAAAAAGAGCCGTCTTCCACAGGCACAGGACCAGTGAGCTGTCATGTTACTGCTGTTTCTACAAAGATACTAGAATGCGGTATGCGCCATTTAAAGCAGACAAGTCTAGCCTTTTGAGGTTGACATGATTGAGGGTTCAACTAGCAAAGCTAACATTGATTTCATATCTGCATCTTGGGTATGCAAATACTAAATACTGGGCCCACTCTTGGAAACATTCCGGCAAGTTCTCTCCAAAGCAAGAAGGATCTGTGCACATTCAAGAACACTGAAACTTTGAGCCATGTCATTTCAGTTAAAAGTCAAGGTCAGTATTCCAATGAAAGAACACTGCACTTATCGATAGCAAATTAATCTTGTACACAGCTCAAATGCTAGAAGGTACATTTTAAAAAGGAGTTAAATAATGTAAACAATAAAAAGGTTATTGTGTTTCCATTGCACCATCACCACAAAATACACAGGCTAGAAGCTTATGAAGTAAAGCCCAAACATGGCAAGCAGTAACATGAATTTGATATTTTATGCTGAAACCTCTACATCTCTGTAGGTCCAAAGGCGACAAACACAACACTTGGACCTCATTTCCTTTGGGACCCATTTTCTTTGGGTCCATTGTATTGAGATTCCAAATCAAACGAATGCACACACTAAGCTGAGAGTCTGTTACATAAATATGTATGTGCAGGTGCTTTTACATCTAGCTCATTTTACAGGTAGTATTCACTAGCGGCCATAGCTGAGCTTGCAGCTGCAGAGCAGATATACTGACGGCAAGCTTCCACAACAGCTGCAACATGCACACTGCCCACATGAAGAATGTCTTTTAGAGTGCAGCTCTTAGGCGCGCGTCTCCGGAGTGAGCGGCGTCGGTAATGGCGTAACTGCGCGTTACATTGGGACGTTTCCCCATAATGAAATCACATGTGACGTCACTGGGGTCCCGCGAGACGTCACAAATGTCACTCGTGAAGGTCACGAGGGAGGAGGGAGGATGGAGGGGAGGGTACAGAGGAGGAAGAGGGGCATACCTGTTGGTAGTGTAATGGACCGCTATCAGATGGCGACACGAATCCAGCGCTACTGTCGTGCAGCCGTTCCCCTTTTGTTTGTATTTTCCCCCTCTCTTCCCGCTTCATAAACAAGATGGAAGCTTGACAGCTGTATGTCCTTTCTTAATCTCCAAATCCACTCGATCTGCGTTCCAGAAATGCGGTCACACTGTGCACTTAAGATAAACAAACAGGTTATGGGCCCAGGACGACGCATCGACTATTATTTCGGAAGAAGAGGGATCACCTTTAATGAGTGATGAAAAGGTACGACCACGTTGAAGAAGAAACTGTCAAGCAACACCGTCTTCGCTACGTCGTGCCGATGCCTGAAGAAGATTAGACGCCCGTGAGTGTAGTGAAGCTGTCAAGGACGAAGTGACTGACAAGCAGTGGTGCCCGTCAAGAAAGTAAAAGGTGGCGCGTTCTTCGTCAGACTGACGGAGCGTCGCCGGACACCGGTCTCGCTGCGGACTCCATGGGGTGTTATGTTGGGAAGACGTCTACACACACCAAGCTTGGGTACAGCGAAGTTGTCGGTAAGAAGTGACCTTTGCGTTTTTCGAGCAGGATGGATCGTCTTGCGACACCTGTGGTTGCCGGAAAGAAGTACTGACATCGGTTCAGCGCGCGCCAGTGACGAAAATGTCGAGAAGAAGTGACTGACACGCCAGTGACGAATTTCTCGGCAAAGAAGTGAACGAAGGAGAACTGCGTGGGCGGTTCGTGGAAGACGTCGCCAAACCTGTACGTGTGTTCCTGCTTCACTGGGTGCCACAAGACGTGCAACGGGAACCCAACGAAAGTTCATCACTGTAAGCGTACTTCGAACCGCTCTCGACGAAGCAAAGCGATAAGATGGCGGCACTGGATGAGTTCAAAACACCAAAACTCTCAAACGAAAATTACCATGCGTGGGCGATTTGAGCCAGAGCGGCCCTCGTCCAGAAAAGCTGTTGGGAAGCCATGGAGCCTGGCTACGGTGAGAGAGAAATGACGAACGACGAGAGGAAGATAAACAACAAGGCTTTAACATTCATGTTCCTAGTAGTGGAAGACACCTACCTGGACGACATTGGGAATGCTTGGCAGCTCGTGAGGCCTGGAATACATTGAGAGAGATACATTTAAAGTGTGGACTACTGCATGGTCTTTAGTTGATGGGAGACTTTTCCAACACCAGAATGAAGCCAGAGGAAACCATGAAGGATTACCTGGATCGAATAATGAACCTACACAAGAAGCTTTAAACGGCAGGATACGCCTTCACTGACAGGGAAGTGGCACTGGTGGTGCTGATGGGCTTGCTAGAAGCGTATGAATCACTTATCCTAAATCTTGAGCAAGACGAAGGAACGCTCACGACGAAGAAGGTGAAAGCAAGGCTGCTGGTAGAAGAAAAGCGCCAAGTCAAACGTGAAGAAGACAAACTAAATGAGAGTGAAGAAAACAAGGCCCTCATGACAAAGAACAAGCCCATTATGCAGAGCAGTCAGCCCCACAAACATAACGGGCAAGAACATTTTTCAAGGAAAGAAGCAATTGGCACCGGCACAAGGTGCTTTAAACTGAAATGACGAGTTCGGTGGGGAAAATTTAGACACATTGCCTGGGAATGCAAGGAGGGTCCCGATGACGAAGGACGCGGCTCACAGAGAAGACGGAATTCTAGTGAACCGAAGAAGGCGCTTTGTGCCAGACGTGGGAGTTCCTCAGGGTCACACATCTTGTACCTTGACAGTGGAGCAACTGACCACATGACGTCAAACAGAGCCAAATTCACCACTTTTAAGCCCTGCTGTTTGACAGTTGAGGCAGCGAATAAGGAGGTCATGGAAGTCGTCGGGAGAGGACAGGTAGCGATTGAACTTTCGAAAGACTGCAGTCGCACTGTCGTCGAACTCCTAGATGTCCTTTACGTACGATGTTTAGACGGTAACCTCTTGTCAGTTGGGAAGATTGAGGAACGTGGACTGAGCGTGACTTTCAGCAACGGAACAGCTAAAGTGATTGAAGCAAATGGTGGCCGAATTCTCGGAGCCAAGCGCGATCGTAAATTGTACATTGTAAGTCGCTTGCAACATTGAACTTAGCAAAGGCGAAAGACGTCGCCTTGTGGCATCGACGACTCGGTCATCTCCACTATGAAGCTGTCGAAAAACTTTGCGAAAGTGGGAGAAGCAGTCAAGGTGCAAAGTGCTCAACATGTGCACTCGGCAAATTGAAGAGAAGCAGCTTCCGAAGAAGGGTGGAACGAGGGCTAGGGCCCCACTGGAGCTGGTTCACTCGGATGTAGTTGGAACGATCACACCTGCCTCGAAGGGAGGGTCGAACTACATTCATTGATGACTAACTCCAGATTCACTGTAGTGTACCCAATGAAGACAAAGAATGAAGTGCTGGACAGATTCGACCAGTACAGACGACTGGTCAAGATTCTCCACAACACGAAGGTGAAGACTTTGTGTAGTGAGAATGGAGAGGAGTACACAAGCAAGGAGTTTGATGAGTACCCGGCCAAGAATGGCATAAAGCGTCGGCTCACCATTCCTGGCATACCTGAGCAGAATGGAGTTACCGAGAGAATGAACCAAGCTCTGCTTGACATGATGAGGTGTCTCGTCATCCAGTCAGGCGTTCCCAAAGAACTTTGGGCTGACGCCATTGTCACTGCAAGTAGCATCAGGAACAAGTGCTCATCGAAAGCAGTCGAAGGAGAGTCGCCAGAAGCTCTGTGGACAGGGGGAGAAGTGAAACCGGACCACCTAACAGTGTTCGGATGCAGAACATGGAGTCTGCGAAACACACGATGCAAGGGAAGCAAGTTGGACCCGAAAGCAGAGGAGTACATACTGTTTAGAGGGAACAGCGCAAAAAGGACGTAGGACGAGGTCGAAGAAACACACAGACAGGGCGCTGTCTGTGTGTTTCTTCGACCTCGTCCTACGTCCTTTTGCGCTGTTCCCTCCAAACAGTATGTACCACCAACTAGCCCAACTACATGCCTCGAGTGCATACTGGTCCGTTACCCAGAAGGAGTGAAGGGGTACAAGCTGTGGAACCAGAAACAGGACGGCTTCTTTGTGAGTCGGGACGTCACATTTGAAGAAGACTCCTTCCTGTGCAAGCTTGCGCAGGCTCCAAGCACCGACGTTGACGTATGTGGCGACGCCGAGGGCACAATCATGTTTCAAGTAGAAGACAGCTGGAGAGGGTCACGTGAGGTTGGTGGTTCAGATCGAAATGATACTGGCCACAACAATGCCGAAGAAGTTAGCTCATAATAATAATAATAATAACTTTGTTTCCATCAAATGATAGGGGGCCCAAAGGAAAAAAGCACAAGTAGGCAGCTTGACTGGTCCTCGGGCCCCTCACATTGGTCAGCAGCAATCAGGCGGAAAAAAATACAAAAATGGCAAATTATATAGTAAAACCGTTGGACATCTACGGTTGACATTTCTACAAACCCAGGTTCACTCAAGTACAAAACATAGAATGAAAACTAAAATCACGTACAAAAATATAAGCGCAGGTCTTTGAAAGTTAAACTATCAAAGTCAATATCATCAGTGCTAAAACTATTTAGTAAATGTGGGAGTGTGAAATTTAACATTTGATAGCCATAATTTGTTCATTGAGTGACCATCCTCCATTTCTCTGCGTTGCGGGTGGAATAATGTGGGCAAATTTCCCTTAACGACGCAAGTCTTTCCAGAAAACACAATCCCCTTTTCTTTTCACTTTTAAAACTTGTAGCGAGTCTGTACTGATATAATTTAGAAATGTTAATTATTTTACAAATCTTAAATAAATCGGCAGAATGAAAGTCATATAGCACATTAAATATTCATCTCAATATTTTTTTCTCTGCAGCAAAAACAGTTTTTCTATATTAGTCATTGCAGATCTGCCCCAAACTAGAAGACAGTACGTTAATTGGGAATAAAATAGTGATTTATAGGGCAACAATTTAACTTTCGTTCGTAAAACAGATAGGTAGCGATTTACGATTCCAACTGCCCGAGCAAGCTTTGGAGCAATATAGTTTATATGATTATCCCAGCTCATTGTCTCACTAAAAACACTCCAAGTATTTTGAAACAACTAACGATCTTGACGAGAGACGAGTCAAAGCGGAAAACCTTCGATATAACCAGACTTATTTTTTGGTCGAAACATGACGGCTTTCGTCTTATTAATATTAATTTTCAGTGGGTTGCTATCCCCCCAGCCTTTTATATTTAATGGAGTAAAGTTCGCCATATCAATTGATTCGTTGCAGGTTTCGCCAGAAAACAAAATGGTTGTGTCATCGGCATAAATTAGAAATTTCGCCTTAGCATTTACGTTGATTATATCATTAATGTATAAACTAAAAAGAAATGGTCCCAATATCCTTCCTTGTGCAACGGCTGACGTAATAGGTCTTACAGTGGAAGAATGACCGTTTATGTTAACATATTGCTGACGATGGTCGTAGGTACGATTTTAAAAGCTGTAGGGCATGTCCACGAATGCCATAAATTTCTAGCTTTTTTGAATAATACTTCGTGACTAAGACAGTCAAAGGCTTTTGTAAAATCTAGGAACACTCCTAAAACTAATTTTTTACCTTCAAAATTTTCTAAAATAAATTATTTTTGATTAAGTAGAGCTGTCTCTGTTGAACAGTTTTTTCTGAAACCAAATTGCGAGGAAATTATGAGGTCACATTTATTCGAGAAGTCTACTAACCAGTGATAGAGTAGCTTTTCCAAAACCTTCGAAAATACGGGCAATATAGAAATAGGTCTATAGTTGCCTAAGTCATTTTTATCTCCTTTTTTATGCAGCACAGACACCATTGCTACTTGTATTCTTCTGGGAAACACACAAGACTCCAAAGAAAGATTAAAAATGTAAATTCAATTAGGTCGGCAACATACTTAATTGGGCGAATTTGCATTCCATCAGCGTCGCTGCTACCGCTATTTTTAAGTGCATAATCACATTAGTTATTTCTGAACTAGCAATTGGATCTAAAAATAAATATCTACAGTTTCTTTGACAAATATATTTACGCGAGTCATTAGTGTCGGCAATACTAGATATATTTACAAAATATTCATTAAACATATTTGCCAAATCCTGGCCGGTTAAACTTGAACCTTTGTACTGCAATGTTTCAATAAAGTTTATACAGGAAACCCCTTAACCATCGAACCAAGATGCTTCCATATTACGTCAGTGCGACCATTTGCCGACGAGAAAAGGGAAGAATAATAAAATTTTTTGGTATTCCTTTGCTCCTTAGTTAAGCCATTTCGATAAGACTTAAATTCCTTAAGAGCATCTGGGCTGCGCGTCTTAACGAACCGTTTGTATAGTAGATCTGTCTTACGAATTTTTTTATCAAAATGGACGTTACCCACGGTTTACGAATCTTTTTTGATCTTTTTACGGATTTATATGTAAAGCGAAGTTTATACCTCTTTAGAAATTGTTCTAAAAATAAGTTATAGGCATAATCAACTGTTTCTTGCGTAAGCACCGTATTCCAATCTAATGCTGCGTTGTCTCGTCTGAAAGCATCGAGGCTATTTTAATCAATACTTTGGAAAATCGCAGGTTCGCATTTCGTTAGCTTTCGAGATATATTAAGCTCAACACACAAGAAAATGGGAAGATGGTCACTCAAGTCACAACTTATAACTCCACTGTTAAGTCGATCTGTATGAAAATTGCTTATATACAAATCTAAAATGGTTTCGGACTGTAAGGTAACTCTTGTAGGATCGACTATCGTGTTGATATATCCATACATGCTAACTACGTTCTCCATTTCCCTTTTAGAAACACTGCCAGAGGACATATCAATATTAAAATCACCCCCACAAATGTCGTTATAATGACTTTCATTTGTGAACATAAAAAAAGACTCAAGAAATGCAAAAAAAGATGACATGCTACCGTCCGGTGGGCGATAAAAAACCGCGAAAATATTTTGATTATTACGTAAGCAGAGTGCTTCCACATCTTTTGTGATAATAGAATAATCACTTAGTAGTTCAAATTCAATACCCTTTCTAATCAAGATGGCCAATCCTCCGCCTCGCTTTAAAGTACGATTTAAAACATGCGTATCATGGGATGGTACACTAAAAATATCCGAGTCATCTTTATACCAGGTCTCGGTAAGCATTACGATATCAAAAAGAACACCGAACTGATCAAAAAGCAATTCAAGGTCTGGTTTTTGTTAACTGCGGACTGCGCGTTTAAATGAAAACACTTTTTATGTGAACTACATTTTTTCTCGAGGTGAGCCGTTACTTCAACAGGAAGTAGTCGCTGAAAAGAAGTACTCTCTGTATTTGGAAAAGCCATTTTCAGTTTATTTGGGAAAAAATAATCTAAGCATCATCAATGTACAACTATGACGGAATGTTTTGCAAATCTTCATCACTCCTGACCACAAAGGCATCATCATTATCTCTGCGCCTAACAAAAAGTTTACCATTTTTGTGCCACACATACAGGAAACCTTTTCCTTTTGCCCAGTCCTTAGCCTTGACAAGCAGTTCTCGATTTTGTTTTGTCAGGTTCTCGTTGATGTACACTTTCTTTCCACTTGCTCTTAGCCTTTTTTTACGGTCGAAACACGCGTCCCTTGTTGTCTGAGAGGCAAACCTGACAATAATACCTGGGATCTTGTCGGGCTTTGACGGCAGTCGGTGGATTGCTGTGATGTCAGTTCCAGTCAGCTCAGGCATTTCTAGCGCTGGCGCGACCTCATTTACTTTGCTCATTAGATCTTCGTCTTTAGTTTTTGGAATACCGTTGTACGCCAAATTGAGCTTCCGACTTCTTCATTCAAGGTCATGGAGCTCCAACTTTAACTGGCTGAGTTCCCTCGTTTCGTCTCGCTTCTCGATTTCTTCAACTCTAGATTTGAGAATTTTAATTTCGTTCTTATGTTTCGTGACGGTTTTTAGTATCTCATCGTATTGTGCCGACATCATGTTGACCGACGCTTCAATGTTTCCAACTGTTTCCTTCAGATCTAGTAGGTTATCTTGTTTTGAGTTCATGTATGCCAACATTGTCCATATGCCGTCATTGGGTATTTGCTTATTGGAAGCGCCGCCTTTCAGTTTCGAAGCTCGGCAGGTGGAGCACTTGCAAGCTTTGCGATATGACTCGCCTTTTGTTCTCAGTGTCGCTTCAGAGATTCTCGAACAACTTCCGGGGTGATACGAATATCTGCAATCATTACATGAAATCGATTGCTAATCGGAGATCTCTTCTTGACATTTAAAACCTATCAGTTCAACCGTTTAAAAAACGCGAAAATTGCCTAAAACCGGCACGACGCCACAGGCGGCAGCAGCGACAGAGCGAAATAATGTCGTAAGCAAAGGAAGCAACGACAACCAACCTGTAAGGGCATACAGGAACAGAATTAATCCGTGTACTGTCGCCTGCCGCCGCTGCTGCCAGAATGGCGCGGTCCGTGCTCGTGGCTCCTTTATGTCGGGATCGTTCGGCGTAGATTTTGCTTGGCTCCGGTGTCGTGGGTGGGGCCGCAGGCTTCAACTCGACAATATCGGTCACAGTAATCACAGCCGTGGGTGGCAGCGACGCAGCGGTTCATTCGTCGCAGACTGTGTGCAGACGGTATACCAGGCACCTCGTTGATAACTGTAAGGACATACAGGAACAGAATTAATCCGTGTACTGTTGCCCGCCGCCGCTGCTGCCAGAATGGCCCGGTCCGTGCTCGTGGCGCCTTTATGACGGGATCGTTCGGCGTAGATGTTGCTTGGCTCCGGTGTCGTGGGTGGGGCCGCAGGACGATATCGGTCACAGTAATCACAGCCATGAGTGGCAGAGACGCAGCGGTTCCTTCGTCGCACACTGTGTGCAGACGGTATACCAGGCACCTCGTTGATAACTGTAAGGGCATACAGGAATAGAATTAATCCGTGTACTGTCGGCCGCCGCCGCTGCTGCCAGAATCAATGCCAGAATTCCAGATCAGCTGATGAAGACGACAATGGAGCTACACAGCAGATATCCAACGTGACAGATTGTGGTATGCAAGCATACAGAGGGTCGGAGAGACTGGCAAAGAAGGAACCACGTCAAAGTGAATGTCACGGCTGCTGCATAGCCAATCAAATCAACCGAGAAGATCCAGAAACTCTACACGAGGCCTATTCCGCATAAAACAAACAGAGACGGAAAGCAGCTATACGAAGTGAACTGGACAGCCTTGAAGCTTCAGGTACATGGGAACTGGTGCCACGACCGAAGGAGAGACAGGTCGGAAAGTGCAAGTGGGTAATCGGCAAGAAATACGACGAGAACGGTGACTTGGAGAGGTACAAGGCACGGTTAGTAGCATAAAGAAAGTAATGTGGCTACAGAACTTCATGAAGGAGCTTGGTGCGGACGAGTTTCCACAGGAACCATAGGTCTTGTTGGTTGAGAACCAGCGTGCAATTGCGCTGGCGAAAAATCAAGTCACATCTGAGAGGAGCAAGCACACTGATCTGAAGCACTTCTTACTGAGAGAAAAGGTGGAAGAGGGAAAGCTGCAACTCCAGTACAACGAAACGTTGAGTAACTCTGCAAACCCCTTCACCAAGGCCTTGAATGGGAGGCTGACCCTCAAGCATTGTGAACGTTTGGCTGTCAGGGACGTGGACGTGGCGACAGTCCATTAAAGGAGAGTGTTGATAGTGTAATGGACCGTTACCAGATGGCATCACGAATCCAGCGCTAAGGTCGTGCAGCCGTTCCCCTATTGTTTGTATTTTTCCCCTCTCTTCCCGCTTGATAAACAAGATGGCAGCTTGGCAGCTGTATGTCGTTTCTTCATCCCCAAATGCACTCGATCCGCGTCCCAGAAATGTGGTCACTCTGCGCACTTAGGTTAAACGAACAATACCCTCCTCTCCGTACCCTCCTCAAGAGCTGCATTCTTATTCGGCATTACAGGGAATTGGAAACGTCTCATTTTTTGGAACACAATTAATAAGAAGTCATCCTGTGCTTGCACATATTGAGCAGTAAGCTAGTACCATCTATTAAGCACCGACCGGCATACACTCACTAAATTTGGTATCACCCTGAGCACGCCTGCTACATAGCATAGTGTTCTGTTTATCACTGGAAAGAAGCGCATGGACAAGCAACCAGAAAATCGGGTGGCCTGCATCAATACTGCACACTGGCCCAAATTGAAGCAAGCTATTTTCAGAAAAAAATAGATGCAACAGCTAAGATTGCGCTTGACCTGCACACCATAGACTCGCTCTACTCGAGCCCAGCTACTTTTACAATTAATAGCCGCAACAGTTACGATCTGGCTTGACATGCACACTGCAGACTGGCTCCACAACAACCCAGCTACTTTCAGAAATAATAGCCGTAACAGCTACGACCAGGTTCGGTTTTTACACCATACCCTATTGGAAAAACGTACAAGAAACAAACCTGCCGCTTGTGCAGTTCTGGTGTGACAGCACCATAATTTCTTGTTATTATGGATGCAGCTAGCTTGGTTTGGCGTCCTACATAACTGGAGATACCGGCACCGCCATGGCTCCGGGCCTGTCTATACTGGCAGCCAGTTTGCTTGCCGATATGATTCGGTGTCGCTGGTATGATTTTGCGTCCGATTTCAGAGGCGACCGCCATCTTTCCAACAAAACGCTTTTACCACAGGACCACCGCTATAACCAAATGATATATGCAGAAAGACGACCGCATCTTCCAACAAAAACATCCATCGTTCACCACCGGTATCATTATATACACCATACATGTCGAAAAAGAACATAAGTCGCGTTTGCATGAATGCGACTTAGTCGCATTGAATCCAGTTGCCGCATTCAATATGCGGACATGTAAGCGGCATAATGCGCAAAGCGCATCGCATTTTGGAACGGGGAGGATTATCGCAACGCGCTCGCTGCGGGGGCTAGTGAACAGCTGAGAACCTGGCGGCGGCCAACCTCGTCGGCGGCGCGGAGAGCGGTCCCGCAATTTTTTTTCCTGAGAACAAACGCAAGCTTTTATTGCGATCATAAGTAAGCGCAATATAGCGGAGCTGCTCGGTGAGGCGGCGCCGTCCAAACCTTTGCGAAGTACGACTTGCGCGTCCGAAGGGGTCACAAGGGCTTCAGTGCAAGCACGAATGACACTGAGAGCTCCGAGCACTGTAGAGCACTGCATGGTAGCGCAGAACGAGCAGCTCCTACCTCGGTGCCGTTCCTGGCTGCGCAAGAGCCTCTGGGGCTCGGGGTCCGGTCGCGATCGGCGAGGTCTGGCGCGGCGAAACGCGGAGGCTTCCTCAAAGCGTGCACACACACGTCGCCTCTCGTTCAGAGTGAACCGGCGGCCCGCCCTGGAGTCCTACACGCCTTGGTTTTGATGCTTCTTCCGTCTCCCAACTTCTTCCACAGCACCGAAGACAGCGGACACGATCTTTACATTCACTGAATGCGTCGACAGGCCTCCACGAGCGATGCACCGGAAAACGTGGTGCGGCTGGTGACGGAACGGAACTGCATAACTTCGAGCTTTGAGTGAACGTCCATGGCAACAAACCGATCGTGACACCAAGCCGCGGATACCGTTTCGCCGGTCGACAGCGGCAAACGGCCCGTTGCTCGTATCGTGGCCCGTGCCTCGTACTCGGCCAACTCGGCGTCTTTTCGTGGCCCCTAGCGTCGTCGCAACCAGCAGCAAACCCACCAGCCCGCAGCCGTAGCCGGCGTCGGAGAAAAGCGAAACCGAAACGTAAAGCTTCCACCCAGTGGCTTCCGCTGCCGCGCCTTTTCTAACTTCCCGGCATCCACGCTTCCGGTCGTCGCGGAGATGGCGACGTAGCGGTTTTAGCTAGAGCACTATATAGCTCCTACGGAGCAGAGTAGCGCAATCCTTTGAACCTCGTGTTTTGCCGACAAGATGGCCGACAGAGCGGCTCGGCGCGAGTCACGTGGTACTCAGGGTTCCAGGAGGCGGCCCGCCCTATGGGAGAATACACGGAGATCGATACAACACGGCTGATTAAAAAATGAACGGCGAGTTCACACTTTTCAAAACTAGTCTGTCGTGAAGTTAGTAAAGCACTAAACACTTTGTCAAAGTTTTAATAATATCGGATGCGTATGCAAATTTTGAGAAGGCAATTTCCAAGGCAATGGCGTTTTGAAGCAGACGATTTTTGCTCGCAGCGGAGATGGGCTTTTCGGGTTGGCCGGAGCGGGTCACGTGAATGGTGTGACGTCGCCGTGTCGTCTGCTGCATGATGCCGCTCAAGCAATTTTTTAAGAAAAGTCAGGTTCTTGCGGGTCACAAAACTTATCGCAAATTATTGAAAAATGTTCCATTATTATGTCACAAACGATTGCCATTCCGTATATTCCCACAATACTGAAGAAACAACGATTTTCTCACGTTCTCCATGCATTTCTAAACACAGTTGGAACCTCCGGGCGTTCGCCGCTAGTCGCCGAGAGGCGGCGTTCTAGATTGCGCTACTCTGCTCCGAAGGAGCTATATAGTGCTCTAGTTTTAGCGTCGCTGGCTTGTTCTGCGTTTTACGGGACACGTGTTTTACGGTCCGTTTCTACTGCGTCTCTGACTCTCAACTCGACGGCGCCTCTCATAGTTCAACCAGGCGTGGTCAGCCAGGGTCAGGCGGGCTCGACTCGTCCGATCGCCGTACCGTAGGCGACCTGCAAGTTCGGCCGTTAGGTTTAGGATCCGAAGGCGTCTGTCTCCAAGAAGCGGTGAGCGAATCTCGTCCCGTTTTCGTTCTACTTTTAAATTACGTTAGGTGCGCTACAGTGTAAGCATGCGTGCCAAGTGTTCGTGACAATTTTGAACTAGAATAATTGTGCTTCATTGCGGTTTGTCATTTACCGAAAATGTAAATCGAGCAATGAACGAGCAGCCATGCTTGAAAACGATGTATGTACTAGATGTTAACTTGTACCTGGGCGGATTTAAAAAAAAAGTCAAGACTGGTTACGGTTGGATGCGAGGCTGGTCCCAATGCAATGGTAAGCACTTAGAGCGCCTTTCTGAACGGCACATAAGCAATATAGCGATCAACAACACGAGCGACGGCGAGAAGCTACGAGTGCCGGCGCCGAGCGACGAAGATTTCTCACTCGCTGCTTGCGCCGCTCGGTTCTTGGGCTTCTAGAAAACCATAGTTTTGTTTAACCCGAGACTGGGGTATTTCGGAAAAGGGACGAGAAGAAAAGAGGCCACAAGGAGAAGTCGCCTCCTTGTGGCCTCTTTTCTTCTCGTCCCTTTTCCGAAATACCCCAGTCTCGGGTTAAACAAAACTATGGTTAACTTCCACCAGCTCGCCTGCACCCTTACAATTTTTTCTAGAAAACGTCGCTCATCGCCTTGGTCGCTCGCACCAATCGCTTTCATAATGTGTGTCTCGTCGCGCGCCTGACTACCGTGTTTGTTCGAATATAAGTCGACCTTTTTCTTTTTCGGAAATCATGACCGAAGAATTTCGACCTACTTTTGCGACCAAATTTTGCGACCCTACCGGAGGCGTGAAGCTATCGAGTCACCGAGCCGGCGTTGCCGTAAAGCCGCGCCGCTTCTTTTTTCAAAAAGCTTTTGGTGCACGAAGACAACCGAAATGAGTTGCCCGCGGTGGCCGGTGCCGCTATCACGGGCATCTCTCAGGCGTCTGGTTTCGCCATCGCGCCTCTAGCCACTAGCGTTCTCCTTGCTGGGCAACGGGCACGGAGAGGAACGCGATGCGCCATGCACTTTGCCCTCCATCCTCGCAAACGCGCGGAAAAAAAACAACAACAAAAAAACGGAGGTTATTTTTGTTTGTCGCTTGAGGCGGCTCGGCCAACGCTCGCCTCGCGTGTTGCTCATGGCGACACGGCGGCTTTGCTTGCGTTTTTGTAGTTTGTCTTTCGTCGCTTCGCACCTTCTTTAGTTTCTTCTTGTCGTCATTTTACAACGGTGTCAGCGAAGTATTGTTGCGAATTTGTGAGGATGTCTACCAAGCTGACGAAGCTTCGGACGACGATGACATGTCCAAAAGGTCTGACGGTGGATAAGTTTTCGGCATCGCCCTGTGATTTAGCTGAGAGTGATGTAAATAAAGGTTTGTTTTTTTTGCCAAAATTTCTCCTGTTCTTAAAAATTAAAAAAAGGTCGACCTATATTTGTATTATTTTTTTTTTATTTTCGGTGGGTCCAACAAATAGTGTTCGACCTAATTCGAGTAAATACGCTAACTTTAATTTTTATTTTGGGTTACGTCGGACGTAACTGGAATGCCAGACAGTTACGCTGGGCGTAACTAATTTTTATTTCGGGTTCCGTCGGACGTAACTTTAGACACTGCGTTACACTTAAGCAAAATAGGGGTTGCTGCTTCATCAAATAAACCAACCATTTGTGTTTAATTAAAACGCATCACTGGCCTAAAAAAATACTGTAGCAGTAGTAGGAATGTAGCGCTTCAGATAAATGTGTTAATTTTTACTTTTAGTCCCAGCCCCACCAGATACAACATGTGGCCTAAAGCAGTGTTCCAGATCTCCTTCCAAGACCTCAGGCGGGTCGTCATTCAATCCAGGAGTCGGCGGCGTCTCATGGGCGTGTTGCTGGCGCTTCTTACTGGATTGTGCTACCGAAGGAAAAGTGGTCGTGCTTCAGAAAGGCAAGTATGGCCGTCGTAAGTATACATATTGTTTTAACCTTTGCTCGAATCCACTTTTAAAAAATCCACAGTTCGCATGGGTGCATCTCTCAATGCTTCTACAGTCGGCTGTTATTATTTGGAGCGCTCCAACTCTGTCAGCGCTGGTTTCTCTAGATCATGCAAATGGCATGCAACACTAAACCACATATGCTTTCGCAACAAACAGTGCTGCGCTGAAGCACCGTGGAATCTACTCGAGCTTTATAATGCAGCACAAAACAGTTGACGCCAAGTATAGCTACTTCTGTGACTCCGTTTTACCAAAAGCTCTGCCGAAACTAACTTGCCACGTTATAGGTAGTGCAAAAGACCCTCTCGTGCCTAACCTGGAGAAGGGCATTTTTTTCATAGGTCAATTTTTTCTTAAACCAATACCTTCAGCCTCGTTGAAATGTTAACATCTTGTGACACACGGAAGAACAGTAAACCCCTTAATGTTGGCGAACCTTTAATTTTCGTAGCCTTTAATTTTGTCAAATTCAGTGACTGCGATTATGTACTCTCTGACCGATTCGAGAAGAAATAGGGGCCACGAAGATAAGGCGGTTTTACTGTGCATCGGAGGAAAGAGAAAGTCGCCTCTGTTTGTATGCAAGAGTAAAACCAACAACAATAATCATGGTGTCGACACTTTGTGAGACTATCAGTGACTATTCAATGTTATCAATTTTATTTTAGTTTGTTAAACATTGTTGCCTGTACATTGTGGGATGGCGTCTTCAACACAAGCAATGGTTTTCCTCTCAAGCAGGCAGCATGGACGCGTGCCGCAGCACAATATAGTTTATTTGCAGGTGGTACCGCAGTTTGAAGGATGGTTCGCACAATATGGGGGAATCACAATTCAATGTTCTACCTCGGGCGTAGACAAGATTTGCTAATTCTAAATCATTTTGTCTAGAAATCGGGGATTTGCGACGAATTTACCCACTTGGTTTGAAGGGCCAGACAAGCCCTGTGAGCGCTTCGTTTTCTAGCCTCTCAGTCCTGAACCCACTCACGCACCATATGTGTAGATGTTCCGATAGGTGGGAGCACTAATACGGAAAATGGTGAATGGCAACTGTTGCTATCTTTAAGGTGGACTGCATACTTGCATATCTTTTCTCACTTAAATATATGTCTTACTAAAAATATGTAGTATAGCCGATGACAAAAAGAGAATGGCTAGGCGTCCTCCAGAACGTGCTTGTGCTTCTCACCCCGCTTTGGACAGATGTGCTCACTCCAGGCTCATCAGGCGCTGAAACATCATCGAAGGTAGCAGACGGGCTGGAGGTCGAACAACGGAGACTTCTCCCTGCCTTTCTCATGGTGTCAGTGAGTGTGTATTTCTATACTCTTACTTAGCTTAACCTGCACAGAGTTGAGCAGAATAGCCTTGGCAAGTGCCCTTATTGCATGTGCATTTCTACAGCTGAGGCACTTTCTGAATCAAGAATATTGTGTACCTTACCTTCAAAAACACATCATTTTGGGGGTGCAAAAGGAATTCTAAGGCATATTTTTCTTTGTATTGTCCTATTACGCATCGACTCCTTCAACTTAATGCGTAGTCGATCCAGCCTTTTGAAAAATTTAACGCTTGCCAGGTAATTGTTTTGCATGTAGTTGATATATCAGTATTCAGTTAGGTATCCCAAGTCATTAGTCGTTGAGGTGGAGTCTCTCTGTAAGTCAGTCATGTTTAATATTCATAAAAATGCTTGTCAAATAATGGCACTGTCGAGGACATGTACTCAGCTCGAACAATTGCTGGGCACAAGCTGGTCGTGTTGTTACAGGCAGCAAACATCCCGGTTGGAACGCCCTATTTCGCAATGTAGCTGCAGACTAGGTGAGGGCCCTACTCACAAACGTCTATACTTTGCGTCTCTTTAAGCTCGACTACTTTTGACACTACAAGCCATTGCAGCAAAAACAGCATGACACATCATTATAAGCTGGACGTACCATGGCGTACAACTAGAAGGTCACATGGGTTGCTTTGTGCACTGAATTTGCAAGGATGGCTTGAAGCTTCTGTCGTTGTTAACTTTAAGCTGAGATAGTTTGGAATAATGCTCTCATTTTTAGTGTTGCCCGGCATGCTTAACAAGTTGGTGACATGGTGTTGCATTGAAAAGTCTGTGCATTCATGACTGTATCACCTTATGAATGCATACTACATTTTAAAGTCTTCGTTCTGCAGAGAAATGAATGCACTTTGCTTCCCATTGCACCCGCTTCTGTAACTTCATGGTGTGAAGCACCTTATGGCTGCAAGCTCTGACCGATCTTGTTCTGTGGTCTGCGCAGGCCCACTGCAGGGAGTCGCTCAGAGACTCACCAGAATTTCCTGCCCGTGGTCATTCTAAATTTTTCTTTTTGTGTTAAGTATGCATCCTTTCTGTCTTTCCCTTAATTGTACTCAAACGTATTTTCATTATCGCCGATTTGCCTCAAAATTGGTTAAGCACTCAAATGGATGCTGTGCAACTGTATCGTACATATTTTGTTCAAGGTAACTTTTTTTTGCCAAAGTTACAGATTTTTTTATGAAGGTTAGTCTTTTCTTTTTTGTTTTTATTTACAAATTTATGTGAGTTTCCATGGGCAACACTAAAACGTTATGCCAGGAGGAAGGACGAGTTCACTGCTCTAATTTGTTCTCAACTGATTGCAAGACATTTCTTTAATGTCGTGAAACCTCCTTCCAGCGCTTGCTTTGCAGCATAAAAAAAAATTATATATAAAACATACTCTGTTTTCTAAACTGCTTGCCCATTCTGCGGGCCTGCCTGCCATAGATGTCGCGCTACTAGAGAGCAGGCGAATTCGATTGTTGGTTTTGCCATTGCTTTTTTTTAGCCATTGTCTTAATAGTTCTTGTAAATTTAGAGATTTTCCTAAAAAGCAAGCCGGGAAGAATATTTAGTTTGATTAGGTAGCTGAAAATAATGATTTAGTACCCCTTTGTCAGTAAAATAGATACTGTGTGCCGCTGTTAGTGTCAAGCCGAGATCCACGCATTTTGGCGTTTTGCTCAGAATAGTACACATTCTTATTTGTTAGCCTCTTGGTGTGCCAACTAAACTCTTTCTATACAGACACCTGCCCTCTGCTAGTACACTCTAACCTGATGTTCAGCGAGTGTATGAACTGGAGTTGTATCCCCAGTCGACACTCGCTGAGCAGGAGGGTTGGAAAATCTTTCCATTGCAGCAGGGCCATATATGGGGAGAGTCTGGCAGTTTATGATTTCGCTGCCTTAGCGTCTCCCTTCCGAGTGAGCTAATCAGCACGCGGCAAAGAGCAAGAGGCGTGAGCGCATGCGCGTGAACTCTAGGCTGCTCCCATCTGAGCGGGGAGGGCCGCCATTTTCATTCATTCGCCCGGCATGGGATCGATATTCAAATTTCGGATCTTTCCTTTTATTTGGCAAGCTCTAGCAATAAAATGATATAGTGTTATTCCTCGGTGGCTTAAAAACCTAAAGAAAGAAGTTCCTCTATGTTTGAACGAAATCTTTTATTCAGACAAAAAAAAGAAATAAGCCCGTAGCAGACGACGCGTAGCCTCAACAGTGCTCCGTGCCGACAGCTTTGAGTCAAAATGGCGGTCGTCTCCTCTTTGCCTCTTTGCTGCCTTCTCTCTCCCTCCTTCGGCGTTCTCCTCCCTTTCCTCCTCTCCGGCACCTTCGTCACCACACCCACTGGATAAACTCTCCCACTATACGGCTCTGCATTGAAGTAGTAGTTTTATTTATAGTCTTTACAGTTGAATGTGAATATTTGACAGAAATCTCTCAGGGTGGGGCGAAAGAGGGTTAAATGAATGCATTTGATTATTCGCCGTAATTTGGTACCCATCATTTTAACGCCTACGTGGCCTTGTCCTGGGAGGTGACTGTGACTAAAATAAAATTATCAATGTGCTGATCACGAAAGAATATCCTAGCCATTCTAATGTAGCTCTGCCAAGTACTTGATTGTGATTTGTTTTTATTTTCAGCTACTTCGGTGCCTCAAGATCTATAGATTCTTGTGGCCACAAGCTTGGACTCAGTCGTTTTTTGTGGTCTGGCCAGGACCATGGGGGAGGTAGTCCCAGCAACAAGAGCATTGCAGTATCTACGTGCCTGTGACTTTCGATCAGCGTCACGACAGGGGAGTCCTCGTGCCACCAGGTGTTCGGTATGCCACTTGAAATAAGCATTCTTCTTACCTATTAATAGAACAGCAAAAGCACTACTAAGTACATATTCAAATCTAGGGTTGGAGGGAGTTCCAATTACAAAAAGGAGTCTACAGACATGATTAACATGTGAACTTAAAGCCCGCGGATGTAGGTTCAATGGTGTCACAGAAATAACTTCCCGCAGATCGCTTTTCTCGTGCTTTACCCGAAAAATTCTTAAAATAATCATTGTGTTACGTTGGTGTCATCAATCTTATATACCTACCACACCCAGCAGTCGGGACATGTGAAATGTAAAAAAACAGGAACTTGCACATTGTCAGCTCTGCAAAGATTTGTATAAGTAAACAGAGCATAGCACGGTGAACTTAAGAAAGCAATTCTGTGCAGGCCTATATTCATGGTTCACATACGTGTAATTGCTCTTCATAATGACGTGAAAACTGCTTAAGTTGTGGACCACTACAGGCTTTCAATTAGTCCTAAAAACTGTGTTAGAAAACATGATTGCGCTTTGAAGACGGGGACAACTCCTATCTTGGTGCTTAGCAAGAACAGTAGACGAAGCAAATAATGGTTTGCACCCGCAGTCATACAGTGACACGAGAGATCATGACTGCGGCTGCAAACCATTATTTGCTTCGTCTACTGTTTGTGCTAGGCACAAAGATATGACTGTTAGAGAGATTATGGAGGCTGACGCTATAAATAGTTCCGGCACGTGTTGTGTCAGTGTGGCGTCAATTGAGTTGGCAGATAAGGAGTTGGCGTACATGCGATCCGTGGCAGGGCCACGGATTGGTTGAAATGTGGTGCGGTGACGCAGTGTGTTTCTACGCTGAGGTTCTTGAATTAAATCAGTTGAAAGCACTCTGTGGTGTCTGTCCTTCCTATGTCCCCGTCTTCAAAGCGCAATCATATTTTCTAACGTACCATACCAACTTGCCCAACAATCAGCACTTTGTTAAAAAGTGCTATTGTGTTTTAAGCAGCTGGCACCAAATATTTTCTTGAAATACATAGGTTCATGGAAATTATTATGTAGATGTTGCCAAACCCTGTAATGACGGAGCGAACTCACAGAATGATGCGACTGACAGTTTGAAACATTCAGCACTGTAACAGTAATAATGGCATGTCACTTATGTAATGCTCATTGTCGCAGATCAAACTGCTTTTTCCGTCTACACTCTTTTTCAGTAGACTCATTCAGCGAACTCCCACCTGAGACTGCAGCGCTGGGTTCTGCAAAGTAATTTGAATGAATATAGATGCAACTGTTTTCTTTGAGCGTGCGTCTAACACATATTCTTCATATTGAATCTGCTAACTGTATCCATGACCATATCCATAATGGTATCCCCATTCTACCTAATTTTTATTTTGACATTCGAGTTTTCGACAGTACTTTTTTTTCAAACATCTGTGCTTGTTCAACCGTACTCAAGTTCATACATCTTGTCTTTGGCTATTACATCAATATATAAAACTGTTGATGCCGAGTAAAAATTCAAGATACCGAATCTGTCATGCGAGTTAAAGGGACCATGAAATGATTTTAAAATCGAATTTCATCCACCGCACGTCGTAAAAGGTGTGAAAAGAAACACAAAAATACAAAAAAGGGAGCCAAAAAAAAAACATTTGCTATAGAACTTTTAAAAGAAAAATGGACTCTTTTGCGCCTTCTTTCCTTCGCCTTTTCACTACGATGCATCCGCAGAAACGGACCACGTCAGCCGAATCTACGTCGCCTATTGGGTAAGAGCGGTAAGAGCCTACCTCACCAGCACCGCGATCGTGAACAGTAAATACTCGGCGAATGTTTCCTAAAAGTTTTGTTAAATAATATTCAGATCTACATCTTGTAGCGTAATTAGAGATGTGTGGCGAAAATTGCCAAATTTGATAATGCTGAGAGCCAAGCGCCATCTATTGTGTGGTAAACGAAGCAACTACTGCGCGCGCGCAGTAGGGCAGGGCCGGCTTCAGTTACTTGGGTGGCGACCATTGGTGGCGACGGTGGCGTCGACCGACGAAGGTTTATTTCCTTTGATTTCCTTCCTCTCAAAACTCTGACTGACTGAACGTTTATTTTTCTACGTGTTCTTCTCGCGCGTGCCGACTTCAAGCAGCAAGAAAAAAAAACTTAAAACAGACCACGGCGAACAAGAACGCTGGATCCACAAACACCCGAGAAAAGCGAAAATGGCCACGACTCCGACGAAGCGAGCTGCTCAGAATATAGGCCTAGCAGGCACTCCGACTCGGCGCAGCGTTGCTTCGTCGCAAGACCGTCTGCCTACGACCGGCCGGCGTGCTGAATGGAGTATGCCCACGCGACCCTTGTGGACCCTTCTCGTATTATAGTTTGATCGTTGACCTCAATTTTATATTAAGAGGTGAGGTCAATCTCTTCCCCTTGTTTTCCGAGGCAGTGTTGACGAACACTCATCGAAAAGGGACTCTAGTCGATTCTATTTTCTTGTTTTGTGTGAAATGGAGCTGAAATAAACGCCGTATGGATTACCTTCGTAACACCGTATGTACACTTGGTTATTGGTATGCCATTTTTATTCTGACAGACTGCACGTCACTGTCGAGCTATAACAGAAGCCTGTCCAACCTTTTCTTGCCGAGTGTCGCGTCAGTATCGAGTTGCAATCGTAAAAGAACGGTCCCGAAGCGCTTACCAACAGCGCGAATACAGCACTTCCATCAAACGCGCGCGTCCCCTCCGAATGTGAACAGGTATTTACGTGGCTCTTGCTGACACTCGTAGTTCAAACGTATTTTTTTTTAACGTCGGCTCGCTCCTGCATCTCCAAGGCCGCAAAAAACGCCGCGGCAATTTGTTTCCATCTACGTCGCTTTTCAAACGACTGACACTGGCCGCCTTTTACCAACAATGACAGTTGGCTTGACTTCTGGGGTCTTCACCGGAAGACTCGCTGCACTTCCCAACAGGCATACCGGCGTATGGGACTAGTCCCATGCTGTCGCTGTTGCGCAACATATCTCATTGAATTTCGCTAACAGCGTACGTCACGGCTTGTTTTTGCGGTCAGTTAGAGAACAAGAAAAAGTCGATATTTCATTAATTTTTTGTGTAGAAGTTAATAAACGGAGACGAAAACGGATGCCTGTTCGGCATTCAGTGAACATTGACGGTTTAATGTAAAAGTTATCTGGAAAAAGTAAAAAGGTCATTTCATGGTCCCTTTAAGGAAGAACCAATAAAAAGCTCAACAAAGGAATTTTTTTAAAGGGGGTTGTATGGGTATGAGAATAGCACATGCCATGCTTAAAAAAATGCGAATTCTTGTTAGGTGTGCAAGGATAAGAATGCTGTACCGTTTCTGATGTTTCACAAAAAAAATCTGCCATACAGTGTTCCTTATGGATGTTCAAACTGTTGAATTCGAAGGCTAGCAGTTTCATTCAAGAATGTTCCTCACTACAAATGTATTTAGAGATCTGAGCCACCGACTCTTGCGTGACTATGTGGCAAACATTGATTTTCATGTGCATTATAGTTCACAAGGTCTAGTCTGCATTGATTTATTGCATTCATGCTGAAACTGAGAGGGGTTCCCTGGGTATGAATAAAAAAGATAAACATTTCTTGAAATCAAAACATTTGAGAACGGACAAAGGGACGGATCTGAGAACGGCATCTTAGATTCTCTTTACTTTGTCTCATCTCTAATTTTCACTTTATTTCACCTGAGGCATTTAGTTTTTTGAGCGCAGCTCTTAGGCACCTGCTTCCGCATTTCGCGGCGTCGCTGTTGGCGTAAGCGCCCCACTAAACTTGGCAGAAAATTGAATTAATATTGAGGTCATGTGACGTTAATACTTCCGCTAAGTCTAGCTAAGAAATTGAATTTTTTTATGGATGACGTGACACGGTCATGCGACGTCGTGTTCCCCGCTACTTTTAGCGGGAAAACTGCATTGGTCTTGAGGTCACGTGACATGAATTTCCGCGCTAAATTTAGTGGGAAACAACGCGCTAAATTTAGTGGGGACATTTTCCCGCTAAAATAAAGAGAAATTTCCCGCTAAATGGGAGGGAGCAGTAGAGGAGGAGGGGAGGGGGAGGAGGGGCATACCCTCCCATCCTCCTTTTCAAGATCTGTGCTCTAATTTCACATCACAGAGAATTGTAAACGTCTCATTTTTCATCTCATGTTTATTCAACTTTTATATTGCAGGTGCGCTCCCAGCACAAATATGGGTTGTGCTGATCCTTTACGCTCAAGTTAGGAACTCCTGAGTGGCAAGAGTGGGAGTTCGGTCTGACAGCTCAAGGGACACCACTGTTCAGTATTCAATTTATGATTATCTTCTTTTGAGCAAAGTTAAACTTTGCTGCATGCGATTCTTCTAAAAATAAGTACCTGGAGCAAAATTTACCAGGTCACTACATTTCGCCTCTGCTTTTAGTACTCCTGGAGGGCCTCGGATAAGAGATTACTGGAGTGCAAACATCATGCTTGTTTGAAACCACTCACTGGTGTGGAGACTCGCTGACATCCAGCATTGCAATGAAAGGCTAGAAGTCCGCATCTCCTTCTTGAACGATACAAGCGGGGAAGGAACCATACAATCGTATCGTATTGGGGGACATTCTACAGTGTGTTTTTTTTGTATATTTTACAGATTTTCTTTAAAAAAGCCGTAAAAGCGACATTTACGCGGTCTGTGCACGTGAGTTAAATGGCAAGGGCGGCATAATATAAAGGGCTAATTCGTAATGATCAGTCGGCTTATTACGGAGAAGTACCAAACTTCTTTCAGAAAACTAGATGGAGGTTCATTCTAGCGTAATTTTATTCAGCGAATCTGAATATGCCGTTCGTGTTCCACAAAGATATAACTAAACGTAAAAAAACACACACAAAAAAAGACATCCTACCAATAGTGACATCGTAAGAAGACCTTTCGGCCGCCAGGCGTGTGTCGCTTAAGGGCCGTGCGTCCAATCGCAAGTTTTCTAGGTATATTATCTCGCACTGGCACTAGTCGTGACATTTTTCTGCCCTTTTACAAAATAGCATGAGCGTGCATAGCTTTGATAGGCGCTGAAGATGCGTGAGCAAAGATGTCGAAAGCTGCTTTTGTGACATCGCTCTCCAGGGAAGTGCCTCCTGCAGTACTTTAAAAATGATTCTATGCAGCCTCGATTAACCAAATTGAGATATAATTTTGGTATTTCATATCCTGGGGGTCAAAAGGAATATTTTAATGTGTTTCCTTAAATGAAAAACCGCTTCAGCTTCCCTTTAAATATAATAAGTTTCTTAAATTTTTAATTTGTGAAAATAGATCCATGGTTTCAATTAGAAACTTACTAAGTATTATCAAATCACACAAAATCAACCTTCTTCGTGACGATATAAGAGCAGCATTTTACTGCGTTCTCAAAAAAAATAGTCAATTTGGATGCGTTTCCAGACTTCGGTTTCTTAACAGAGCTCATCTTTGCGCCTGCAATCCTGCTGCCCGGTGGCCGCAGTGCAAAGCCGTCCCCTCGCCTCCCTCGTAGGATGGAGGGAAGCAAGGCGCACGTGTGTTGCGTGTCTAAGCCCCTGAGGAACAGGACCGTGGGCGCAGAGATGCGCTCCGATAAGAAACTGAAACCTAGAAACTCTTCCAAATTAAGCGTTTTTACAGAACGCGTAAAATGCTACCCCTGAATTATATCCTTCTAAAAATAGTTGATTTTGTCTTTCAATGACTCACCAAGTTGCTAATTTAAACCATATGTTCATTTTCACTAATTTAAAAGTTGATTAACTAATTGTATTTAATTATCCGACTGATCGTTACGATTAGGTCTCTATACTACGTACGCCTGGCCGTAAAACTCGCCTGCACAAACCGCATTAATTTAGCTTTCACGACCTTTCTAAACATATATGTAAGCTTAAAACTAAATCGCCCTGTACACTGTGAAAAGGCGATACTAGTGTGCAGGAGCCATATGGCTCCACCATGGTGGTATCGCCTTTTCGCTGGTATAGAATGTCCCATATTACGTTATGCATGTATGGTTCCGTCCGCCTCCATGGTTCCACCATAATCCACTACGCTGCTATAGGATGTCCCATAATACGACACGCTTGTATGGTTCCACCTACCTGTATCGTTCCGCCTTAATCCACTATACTGGAGCCGCCTTTTTGCCTGTATAGGATGTGCCATATTACGGCTACACTTGTATGAGCCTTTTCCAACATCTTTCCAACATCGAGATTTTAAAACAGGGTAGAGTGGTTCTGCTCAAGCTTAGCTACTTTCAAAACCAATAGCCACAACGATTGAGAGCTGAGGAATCGAGCTTGATCCACATGCACACAAAACGATTTCCTGAAAAACAAATAAGAGTGCGCTCGAACTATGTACAGGGGTGACATTAAAAACATTCTTGTGAATTGTCCTGAGGGTCAGCAAAGCACCAGTCAATGTGCGATCAGCAACTAACGTGGTTGGCCCGGAAGGTTGGGTCTTCGGCCACATGGTCTTCGTGGCCCCCGGGGTCATTTTCCTCAAAATGCCAAAGTCCGGGGAACGAAAGATTACCAGCCTTAGGACTGGCAACTGGACGAGGATGAGGCGCCCCTTCAGCCTGAGGCAGCACTGCTGCCATTGGAAGGGCAACCACCACCACCAGGCCTACGCTGACCGGGACCGTGTTGTCCACAACCAGTTTGGAGGCCCAGCAACCCGCCTGCAGGCTGCAGACAGGCAGTATTATAAATATCTGTTTGCGCAACAGGCGGAAAACATGCCACTCAAATGAAAATGTGTCCGTCCTTGGCTAAATACAGCCCTCGAGGAGCTTAGAACGGCACAGGCAGTGCACAAAGCATCAAGGGAGACGCAGATTGCGGCTATTTTTTATAGAGAACAGCGCAAAAAAGTCTTTGCGGGCTGCTCAACAAGAGGGCCCTTATAAAAGGAAGGCGGATTGTAAATATATTAAAATATGTGTTCTGCTTAGTCCTCTTCAATGTCCCCGCCTTTAGTTTCTAGCATGCACAAACCTTCCACTTCATTATTTCGTTTGGCAGCATGCAAAACTGAAGAAATTATGGCTTCACAGAAAGGTTGCAACAACTTTTACACACTCAGCCAATTAAAAGCGAACGTCATAACCACAAAAACACCTGCCACAGCCCCACCTCAAGGAAAATGCTTGCCTTTCGCACCACCGCATTTATACAGGCTTTTTGAGACTTCACCGCCGAGTGGCATGCAGGCAGCAGCGTCAATGAGATTAGTATTTGTGTCGTGCCGTGAAAGCCGTGAAGTTCACCGGGACTGCAGTTTTGAGGTTATTGATATGTTAACTCTTCTGGTGCTGGAACATTATAGCGTCTGCACAATACACCAAAATAGGAACACGCACAAGCTACGGCACCAAGCAAAATCCTATTTGGATCGCATTCAATTACTGTTGGCTCTAGGGAGAGTCAGTGGCGTACCATTGCTCGGAAATTGTTTAGCAAAAACTCGCAATGCAGAACCTAGGGACCCTGAGCTCAAAGCTCCTAGCTCAATCCACACCCCTGCCCAATGCGCAAGAGAAAGACACCATGTTTGTTCAACAGGAAACTATACTCTGTCTCACCGTCACTTGGAAAAGAGCAAGTGTTACGGTCCCCTCCAGCCAATCAGTGACAGAGGCAAAGCGTAACCCAACCAGTTGAAGAAGTGGGAAAGGAGGAACTTGGAAGTTGCTTTCCCTCCCCTGAAACTTAACCTGCAACTCAAAGGTTTCACAAAAGCTGCATTCTTCTCTTTTTCGCCCATGTCTTTGACAGCACTGCACGCACCTAGCGAGTCAAGTGTCTCTCCCAACCTGCTGATTGGTTTGCTTAGACCGTAGCCTTCGCCTTTTCCCAACCCAGTTATGATGTAATGGAGTACCGAAATCCTGTGGCAAAAACAAAGAAAACCCAAAGGAGTTAAAAAATAAAAAAAGATGTTTAACACATTTTCACTAATATAGCAATGTTGCAGAAACAAGGCTAAATAAAACAATAAGAGTTTTTTTAAAGTGGTCAAGTTATACCCAGCAAACTATTTTGGTTGAACTATGTTTAGCTACGCAGCAAAATGGCATGCTTTGGCTCTGTATCTGCATTTCCACAGAAAGTTGACCCCACATTGGGGTCAGAGAAATTAACGTGCCTCATTATCGTGTCTGGCAGTGTAGGAAACGCAGAGCGTATCTTAATATGGTCACGCTTCTAGGTTTGCAATCATTTCTTACCGGCAAAAGTTGAAAGCTTATTGGCGGAGGCGCAAAATTAAGATACTCGGAACGTACTGCACTTTTTAGAACAGAAAACAACGTGATGTACCTAAAAGCTATAAATCTAGAAAACTGAGGTAATAGGGCCTGTTAGGATCATGGACGCAGAGAAGTCAGGATCAGGCGTTTCAGCTCATTATCTGTGGGGTTACAACAACAAACAAAACCCTCGACTCCACTTACGGTGATGCTTGATACAACTGTACTCAGGAGTTCTTTGCCAGGCCCCATGATACTGCTGCTGTTTGCCATTCGGTGCAGTCTGGCTACAAATAAATTTTATCTACAACCTGGCATGGTGGCTATCTTAGGATACACTGTGTACATAAACCAGTTTGTTCATAGCCTTGCTATTCAACGCGGAGTGTGCCCTACACTTTAGAAAAAGGTAGCTCCGAGACATCTCACAGGCACACTGTTCTTCTGAAAGCAGCTCTCCATAACACCTACCTCTCGATCCCAAACCATGTTGTTCCGTAAGCCTGGTTGTCCGCACACTCCACTGGCGCAGTCGGCGATCGGAAAGGCGCTATCATCCACGCTCTGCACGGGTAGCCGCAATGGCCTATAAGGAGGCCGCCGTACGCGCCCGTCGCGACGTTCTCCCCGTCACTGCTCCGCGACAGCACGTAGGAATCGTGGATGCTCCCGGGTCACATGGCTCCACATTCAGGATCCTCGAGCGCGCGTTCACAATCAGCTGCAAGTTGATGGAGTGACAGTAGTGCTTGTTCACGAACTGTTCCTCGTGCTCGGCGGCCCTTGGATCCGAATGCAGGTGCCGTCGATGACTCCCACGACGCCCGGAAAGCCGCCCACGGCGTAAAACTGCTGCTGCAGTTCGGGGAGTTCCGCTGCTGTTGACCACCTGAAGGAGGAAACGTGGTTTACACCGTCAGTTGAATACTATCGCAGTTTCCATTGTTCCGCTGACATAGTCCTCAAAAGAACAAAGCTTTCCGCAAGATATGATCAAGACATGGCATTCGCTACCACTTCGAAGAGTCTGCTCCTTTTCAAAACGCCCTCAAGTATGCACCAGCTATTTCCACAGACACGTTGTGAAACTTGTTTCTGTAAAACCGTTTTCGTAATGAGAAACTCACCAGGATACGAAAGGCCGCGCCACACCAAAGACAACAAAAAATAGAGAGAGCTTGGGGAAGGATCGCTACACAACGTTTTGAGGACTCAATGACGGCGCTGCATGTTGGTCAGAAGAGGCTTTGAACTGACAAAAACAAAAGTCTCGATTGGTCCAAAATTACTTTGCAGCTGGCCGCTTAATACATGTAACATATAGTCGAAGAGGAACGTTAGCAATAAGACTGTTTTCTTACCTCCAAGACTCCAGTGATGCGCATGTTGCCGTCGCGGCGAAACCGAAACCTCGCCAGAAACGTCGAAGAGGCGAAATCGGTTCTGGAAAACACGGTCCGACCGGTCCGACGGTGCCGCGGACCGCATTTATGCGGCAAATATTGTTTGGAGCCGGTGTCTTGTGGCCACGTCCGACATTTTGTTTACTCTGAGACCGCCAGTGAGCCTTCTCTGTGGCTGTCTCACGATCTGAGACTAGAATTGAGTCAGAGACTCGGTTTCAGTCTCAAGTCCAGGCTAAGTTTCGTTTCGAGCAAGTGCTCAAGTTTGGTCTCGGCTGAGATTGTCTCAAGTTGTGTCTCAACTCGTTCGAGCAAGCGGCCCCAGATTGTCGATGGCTTCAAAGATTCCAAACTGCGGGAACGTCGGCTGAGGGAGGATAACCTGACCCTTGAGAAAGCAACGAAAATCCGCAAAGCTGCAGAGAATTCGTCGCAAGAAGCGAGGATATGGCTGGATCAGCACCCGACATCAGTAGAACAAGTAGACGCCATGCAAAAGAGTAAAAACAGTGCGTCACGTCTGTGATGTCGAAAGTGCAACCGATTTCACGCACCACGCCGGTGCCCAGCTTTCGGCAAGTAATGCAATTTGTGCGGGAAGAAACACCATTTCGCGATATGTTGTTACGCAAAGCCTCAAGATGAACAAAGCAGACGGCGAGTGGAGGAAGTAGAAATACCGTCAGAAGATAACTTTGAAATACTCCAGGTCGACGAGTCCGGGAAAATCGCCGAGAAAGACTGGTTGATCAAGGTAATGATTGAAAAGGTGCCTGTACAGTTCAAGGTAGACACCGGCTCCCAAGTCAATCTTCTCCCGCTGTCACTCTTTTGAAGCGCCGACTCCAGGCAGCACCTGCTACCAAGTCCGGCACTGTTACAAAGCTACAACGGCAGCGCTATCGGCCACCTTGGAAAAGCCAGACTCGTGCTCAAGTTCCAAGAAAAAGTTGTTTCTGCCGAGTCTTTTGTCGTCAAAAAGTACAGGCGTGCACTTCTAGGATTGCCTACTTGTGAAGCGTTAGGCTTGGTGAACCGTGTGCACGAGATCACCACCACCACGGATACTCAATCCCAAATTCAGAGAGAATTTCCAGCATTGTTTGAAGGCATAGGGAAAATCCAACGTCCATACAGCATCTCTTTCAAGGAGGCCACAGTGCCTGTCGTTCAACCCACCCGTAGGGTACCTCAAGCCCTCATGGAGCCGCTGAAGCAAGAACTGATCCGCATGGAGCAGGCAGGAATTATCCCAAGACTGAAAGAGCCCTCAGACTGGGTAAGCATCCTGGTCTTGGTGAAAGAGAAGAACGGCAGTATAAGGGTATGCATGGACCCACGAAGAATCAATGAGTGTCTGAGACGTGAGCATTTCGAAATGCCGAGAAGGGAAGCTATACAAGCTGAGCGTGCTAACGCCACAGTGTTTTCGAAGCTTGATTCGCGGGCAGGCTTTCACCAAATACCGTTCACTGATGAAACATCCCGAGTTTGCACAATCGGCGCCCCTTTTGGACAATACCGATTTTTGAGGTTGCCGTTTGGATTGGCTTCTGCGCCAGAGGTATTACAGCGTGCGATGTCTGAAATTTGTGAAGGTCTGAAGGGGGTACGTGTTTACACTGATGGACGTGCTGGTCTGGGGAGCTACGCAACAGGAGCACGATGATCGGCTGCGATCAGCTCTGTAAGCTGCACACAGAGCAGGTCTGACGGTAAACTCAGAGAAATGCCAGTTTGGAATTCTAGCTCACTACATCCTTGGGGATGTAGTGAACAAAGAAAGTATCAGGCGTTATAAATTAATTCGGAAAATACTTAAAGAGATTATCTGAACGTACAGAAAATCTTAGACAACTTCTTCGCGACGATGTACTTTTTGAGTGGACAGCGGCTCATGACAGTGAGCGGAAGCAATTAAAACTCATGCTGACCAGTGCTCCATCCAGTCCTCGCACTTTTTGACACTAGTCGACCCACAAAACTGTCGGCGGACGCATCTACAGATGGACTCGGAGCAGCCTTATTGCAGCTGCATGCAAGTTGTGGCGCCCTGTAGCGTATGTCTCCCGATCACTCTCGGACAGCGAATCACGATACTCTGAGATTGAGAAGGAGGCGCTTGGGCTGGTATTTGAATGTGAGAGGTTTCACCACCTCACATATGGTCGACACGTCCTTCTCGAGACTGATCCCAGCCGGCTTTATCTAAAAAAAGACTGGGTGATGTTCCCCCTCGCCTACGTTTCTTTTTGAGACTGATGAGGTACGACTTCACGCTACAGTTTCTCCCTGGCAGAAAGCGTGCGCTAGCTGACGCTTTGTCAAGAGCTGGACAGCCTAGTTCTCAACACAAGCAAGGCTTGGAGGATGTTGAAATACACGCTGTGAGAATGCTTGCCGCACTTGTGAGCGAGACAACACAGGACAGACACAGAACTGAAACACAGAGGGACCTTGAGTTACAACACGTCCTTCACTGTCTAGAAAACGGGTACCCACTGCAAGGCAACTTCATCTCACTAGACCCTGAACTGTCGCTGGTCAATGGAATCATTCTTAAGGGAACGAGGGTGGGGATTCCTTTGTCACTTCGGCGAATTATTATAGCTCGGGTCCACCAACGGCACTTAGGTGTAAACAAATATAAAGAAAAGGGACGCCAACTCGTGTTTTGGCCTAAAATGGCACAGAACATTCACACCATTGTTGCGGAATGCGCGACATGTAAGAAGTATGCATATCAGCAACCCCGCGAACCACTAATGATGCGCGAGCCCCCTCCTTACGCATGGTATCGTGTTGGCATTGACTTGTTTGCCTCTGGAGGTTACTCTTATTTAGTGGCGTTTGATGCTTATTCAAACTACCCAGAAGTTAAAAGACTTCAGGACACCTGTTCGCAAACCATCATCCGGACATTGTCAGGCTGGTTCGGAAGGCACGGCATTTCAATAGAAGTTTGCTCAGATAACGGGTCAAAATTTTCATCTTCCGAGTTTAAATGGTTTTCCAGGGTTTATGACTTCCATCACGTGACATCAAGCCCCCACTTTCCGAAATCCAATGGTCTTTCTGAAAAAGGGGTACACATTGCAAAGATAATTTTAAAGAAATGTGATGACGCAGGGGATGATTTTTTTCTCGGTCTCTTGAACTATCGGTGCTCTCCTTTGATAGGAGGACAGTCTCCGGGTGAGTTGCTGTATGGAAGAAAACTGCGAGCACAACTTCCTGATTTCTCATCGCACCCGAGCAAACCTGTCTGCAAGAGGAAACAAAACAAGCCTGGAACGTCGCTGGAGGACCTGAGGAGAGGTAACGTTTACCGTATGCGAGGAAAAGGCGGTTGGTTCGAGAAATCGAGAATAACAAATTGTGCCGGGCCACGCTCCTACACTGTCTAGACAGAGCGGAACAGGACCTACGAAAGAAACCGCTGTCATTTGTTCAAAAAGTCGGAGACATTCAATGATTGCCTAAATGAAGATGCCGCTTCACCGCATCAGTCCTTTGACGCCCAAGAAAATCCGCAGCCTTTACAGACTTCGCTGCCTCCGCACCCCTCGCAGTCTCCACAGCTTCCACAACCGCACAGTAGCCCAGATACAGACCAGCGTTCCACACATTGATCCCCAGCATCCGGTGAAACTTTGACAGATGAGGCTCCAGCTCTGAGAAGATCATCACGAAGCAGACACGCACCACGTCGACTAACCTACGACAAAACATTTGAACAGTTTCCATAGTTTCTTTTCTGTGTTTATTTTTTATTTAGTTTTATCCGCATTATTTGTATGTTATGTTACTTTCGTACTTATTTTGTTTGTATTTCCTTTCTTTAAAGACCGGAAGATGTATCGGTGTTGCGCGGGCGCTCGAGCAGCAGCTCGGAGCCTGGCGCGGGCTCATGACATAAAGCTCGAGTGCCAGTTCTCTTCTGCTACCGAGCTGTGTGGACACACAACCAATAAAGCCACCAAGATAGAGTCGCAATTTTTATTTCACACAGGAGATGCTGTATACTAAGAAAAAAAAAAGAGTTTGGTTCAGACTAGCATTTCAGAATTGTTTAAACATGAAAATGCGACGCGAGCGGACGACCGGTCGTGTCCGCATGCGTCGCCTCGGCAAGATGTGTTCTGTGTACTGACCTTCGTACACCATACCTTCGCCGAGAAATGTTTAGGCGTCACAAGCATGAAGTTGCCGGTGATCGTTGCCCACCTTATTGGGTTTTCGAAGCCGGGTACAATGTCGTCCCGTATTGAAAATCGCAGTCGAAATGATGCCGCCGACGTCACGTTCACGACGCCGCCATTTTTAACTGTGCTCGTCTCGGCTTTAGCCAACTTCTCATCACGTTTCATCCTTGGAGGAGCGCAAAGGCGTTTTGCGTAGTCAAGCAATTTCCGCGAAATAACGCACGCTAAAATAGCGCACGCGGAGCGTTAAACGTGGTTAGCGTTCGGTGCCTGCGCGGTGGCAACGACGCTACTCTTTGCGTACGCAAAGTTTTAGATTGCCCTATTTTAAAACTCTCTGTTATTATTGTGATGTCCCCGTGTTGTCGCAGCCGTTAGTTTGGCGAAATTGAGCCACTGACGCCACCCTCATTAATATTTATTTGACTTTGCGCCCTAATCCGCAAGCTTACATTTTTTACGGCGAACCGTTTCCAATGAAGTGGTAACCGCCTGATAGGATTACGGTTCAGTTCCGCTTCGAGTTCAACATCGAATGTTTGATTTCAGTAGCAGTTTTGTTCCGGTTTAGTTAAAATAACGGTTTTGCTGCGGAGTTCGGTTCGGCTTCGGTACAACACTCTGGTTAAAAGCTGCATGCCCAGCGTTCATGATTACAGCAGCGGCTTTGTCACGTCTCGTGGCGCCGGGAACGACACAAGTCTGTCTACCGTTTGGTTGATTCACCGAGGGCGCGCCATTTTCACCCTTGAAGGAGCATAATACAGTGAGACAATGAATCCTTCAGTCACTGCCAGTGCAATGATGCTGTTTTAAAAGCCACTTATTACGCAATAGCGAATTGTGCCATTAGACGGTCGGAACTAGATGAAAATCGACAAAACTCACATTAGAACCGAGCCTATTCCATTCCCACTTCATTCCGAGGGAAAGGGATATAATTTCACTCCCATTCCATTCCCCCCAGCGCTGCCACCATTCCGTTCCCATTCCATGCCGGGTCCGCGAAAGTGCGGGATGGTTCCTGAATCACCACAACTCCGGAGAGGCAACTGCGCAAAACTGGTCCCAGTGTATTAAAACCTGATCAGTGTTGACATTGCAGTTCTTTGTCCTGTAGTTGCATTGTTTGAGATATTTTTGTTGCACGTGGCGTTGCCTCCTTTTTAACGTCGCGTTACTATTCAGTACTGGCATTATAGACAAAAGTACCTACTTTTTTGTTTAAATAAACGTTTGAACAGCCCTCATTGTAGGGAAGACATAACTCAAAGGTCTCGTCCTCGATGTCCACCGGGATGTCGCTACCATCAGAAGGAAGGTGATAGGCCACTACACACACGAGTCACGATGGTGGAAGGTGATGTTCGCGGTGTAAAGTCGCATTTATGAGAAACGTTATGTATACAATTTTGCGCATTGCCGACGCAAAGACTAGTGACCTGAATTTGGCATTTATTAAAACAAGTATCAATCTAGCCAACATTGCCCGGGAAGTGTATGGCTGCTATTTGTGCATCCAACAACCAGGCAGTGCTGAAAGATTGCGAACTTGTACCCTGGCGGCATGCATGCCCAGTCTAGATTCACACAACAAACCCCTCCCCCCCCCCCCCCCCCAAAAAAAAAAAAGGCGTGGATTTTTTTTTTTTTTAATTTGCGCATTGAACAGCTTTATTTGGAAAAGGTTGATCGGCATGCTGTCTCGCCGGTGCCTTTGTGGTACCATTGCTGTGCCTATGGAAATGATCTTGAAAATTAAAAGCATTATTAAACACTTTTTGACGAGCAGCATCTGAACAAGGATGGCAGTGCCCACAGGAGATATCTGTAGAGTAAAATTTATGGGGCATTTCACAGAATATGTTTACAATCTTAAGGCTGGAAAAAAAAACTTGTCTCGGGTTTTACGTCTTTACGGTGTTAGCGAAACAAGACTGCCGTGAATATTGTGTCGAGAACGACCCCGCATAGCAGTCACTGCATCTCGGGTTTGGGATTTCGATGTTAAGACACATCGTCCACCGGCTTAACAAGTCTTAATAAAATAAGGCCTTAATTCCTTCGCATTAGAGTCGGCATGATAGACAGCCATGAGCGACCTCCACATACTACACGGGAATAGTAACATAACCATGTCGTACGGAACTACATCAGCTATATCGAGTTTTAGGGACCGGTTTTTCACATCCCATACGGTACAATCGGCCTTCCGGTACAAACTGAGCATATGATAACGCAGAGGACTCACGCGTGCGCAGTTAGTACCGGAGTGGCCGTCGTCCCGTATCGGATCTGCAAAGACGGTTCTTTGAAACTCTATTGATTATATTCACAGACCGTATACCGGATTGGTTAATGCACAACAGATTCTTCAGCGCGCGCTGAAACACATTCAAACAAACAATGTCCGAGCAAAATGTGAATGTAATTTTGATGGTCTTGGGTTTGTTACCTATGTCATGACACAACGCCAAGAGTTGAAATGCTCCTTGACGGGATAGCGCTTAGGGCATCCCCTCTGTATTGGACAGATAACAACTTCACACCCCGTCACGCTTTTTTTAAACCCGCGTTAGCGCCGGTATCTTCATTCTAGGAGTTGCTATCGAGCGTACATGCCAAATTAACGCAGTGTGGTCAACACACCGAGAGACATTCTTTGCTGACACACTTCTTATTTATGTCTATGTCATATGAGACGAGCCTGGGTTCCAGCCGTCGTATTCCATCAAAGCTCTGTGTCGCGTGTGTGCCGCTCGTGGTGCGAAGCTCCCGCCTCGTTCGCAGTGCGTGCGTTGGTGCGCGTTGCTCTACGGTGTAGATGGTGTCGCCCGCTTCTTCACTACATGGGCTCCCCCCCTAGCGGAATAGCAGTGAAAGACGCTGTTTGCGCGCTAGTTGGTAGTGTTTTGGAGAGTGAAGCGGGCGTTGCGGGGAGGTGCTTGATCGGGTTGAGTTGGATGCGTGATGTCCATCGTGGCAGAGCATCCCACATTCGCAGCGCACGTTGTGACGTTGTCCGTGCCGTCCGAGCTCAGGATATACGCCGGCTTCAGTCGATCGATTGAGACACGGTCTTCGCGGTTCGGGTAAGCCAGGGTAGAGTGCTTTTCAGCTCTTCCAAGGACCTTGTACGGACCGTCGTATGCTGGTTGTAGGGAGCGTCGCTCAACTTTGTGGCGCACGAAGACGTGCGTGGCGGTCGAAAGGTTGGGGCTCACAAGAGATTTTGTTGCCGGGTTTGACGTGTGGCTGAAGGACGGAGGGCGGCCATGTGGGAACGGAGCCTTTCCACCTAGTTGAGGGGGTCAGGCAGAGAGCTGGATGGTGAAGCACGGAAGAAGTCGCTTGGTAGGCGGAGTGGGGTGCCGTAAACGAGCTCTGCTGCGCTGCGTCCAAGGTCAATCTTAAGCGCATCTCTCATTCCCAGCATGGCGAGCGGAAGATATTCACTCCATGTGGATGGCGTCGTGGCAGTGATAGCTGTTTTGAGCTGCCGATGAAATCTCTCGACGAGTCCATTCGCGCTCGGATGGTATGACGTCGTTGAGATGTGATGGAAACTAAGCAGTTTTGATAGCGTTGCGAACAGGTTGGATTAAAACTGTCTTCCGCGGTCTGTGGTGACAATTGTAGGAATTCCGAATCTTGCAACCCACGAAGTGAGGAATGCGTGTGCAACGGCTTCTGCGGTGATATCTGTTAGGGGTACCGCCTCAGGCCATCTGGTGAAGCGATCGATGATGGTGAAGATGTACCGATAACCTTGAAATGTTGGAAGGGGGCGAACGATGTCCATGTGGAGGCGGCTGAATCAACCGTGGGGAAGCTGAAATGTTGCAGACGGTGAGACAGTATGGCGATGGACTTTGGTTCTCTGGCAGCTGATGCAGGCACGTGTCCAGCGTCGGATGCCGGAGCATGAAAGAAGCATCGATGTGAACGCGAGAAAGAGCATATCGGCTACAATGTTTTCTTGTCCTTTGATGAACCTGATGTCCGTTGTAAATTCTGATATGAATGCCAGCTGACGATTTTCTCTCGGGGAGTGCGCAGCACTGCGAGAAGCAATGGCGTACGTCAGCGGCTTGTGATATGTGAGTATGAAGAATTGTCTCCCTTCCAAAAAGTGACGAAACTGCTTGACAGCAGAGTAGGTGGAAAGTAACTCACCTCCAAAGGTACTGTACTTCACTTCTGTAGGTGACAGTGATTTCAAGTAGGATGCGTTGGGGCACCAGCATCCACCAATTAACTGCTGATAAACTTCGCCAATCGCTGTGTCCGAGGCAGCGACCATAATGGAAGTTTCAGCGTCCGATCTGGGATGCGTCAGGAGTACCACGTTGGCTAACTGGTTCTTGATTCTGACGAAGGTTTTCTCGGCTGCGCGGTTCCAGGCTTGGGGTGAAGTCATCGCCTTGACTCCCGCGAGAAAACGATTCAGTGGGCGAAGTACAGCAGCGCATCTTGTGAGAAAGCGACGGTAGAAATTGATAAGTCCCAGGAATTCTCTGAGTTGTCGCACATTGGTCGGTCGTGGAAAATCCTGGATCGCTTGGACTTCTGATGACAGAGTTTGAATGCCGTCCTTGTTGATGTGGTGTCCGAGAAAGTCCAGCTCGGACACGCCGAATGGGCATTTTGGCACATTGATGGTGACACCGAATTCGTCTAGACGTTCGAAGATGACATTGCTGCTCTTAAGATGACTTGATAAACTCCAAAATCTCATCCTAATATGCGAAACAGAATGGAAGTTTTCGCAGCACTTGGTCCATAAAACACTGGAGTGTTTGAGCGGCGTCTCTAAGGGCTCATTCACACTGGAAGCGGATCCGCGTTCGCAAAGCGGTTGCGAACGCGGTTGTATAAGCATTCAGTACAATTGCACGCGCACACGATGACATCAAATGCGCGTGCAATTGCACTGGATCTTTATACAACCGCTTTCGCAACCGCTTCGCGAACGCGGATCCGCTTCTAGTGTGAATGGGGGGTAAGGCCGAATGACATCCGCACATATTCGAACAATCCAAAAGGTATTACAATCGCTGTCTTAGGAATGTATTTTGGCGCAATCGGGATGTGATGGTAGGCCTTCACGAGATCAAGCTTGGTGAAGATGGCTGCCCCGGCAATGGCCCCGGCGAAATCCTGAATATGTGAGATGGGATACCGGTCTGGTACCGTGACTTTGTTAAGTGCACGGTAGTCGCCGCATGGCCTCCAATCTCCAGTTTTCTTTTGGAAAATGTGTAAGGGGGACGACCAGCTGCTGGTTGAAGGTCGGACAATACCAAGCTCTATCATGTGTTCGAACTCGTTCTTTGCGATTGTTAGCTTCCCGGGAGTTAGTCGCCGGGATCGTGCGAAGACAGGTGGTCCGGTAGTTTCGATGGAGTGGGTAATGATGTGCTGCGTGGATTCAGCATGGAACGATGGTTGTGTTAGTCTCGGGAAGTGATAGAGAAGGGCTTGCCATTGTGTTGAGGCTGGGGAACCTGGCTGGTGAAATTTAAGCTTTTGGTCTCAAATCTCTAATGCCTGTACGTGCAGATGCGTCTCACCATCGCGAAGCTGGTACTGACGCATGTCTACGGCTAGGTTGAAGAACTGTAAGACGTACGGGCCAAGGATAGGGTACTTGACATCCGCGACTCTGAATGTCCAGCGGAATGTCCTTCTTAATCTGAGATCGACAGTGATGTATTTCTCACCGTAGGTGCTAATAGCTGAGCCATTGGCCGCTGCTAGAGATGTCAAAGGCTGACGGTGTCGGCGGTCCTCCGGAGCTGAAGGATAAACAGAGATTTCCGCGCCCGTGTCTACGAGGTATCGGATTTTGGTGGTCTTGTCAGTGAGGAAGAAAAGACGTCTTTTTTCTGGGATCACCACATTGGCCGTCTTTAACGTGGTGTTCTTGCGTTTCCCATAAGCAGGGTTGCGAGCAATTGTTTGTCGCATCACTGAACTTTTGTTGGTACCAGTCGAAGCGGTTTGTTGAGTTTGGAAAGCTTCTGCGTCCAGTGGTTCGGTGGAAACTGGAGGAGCGACACCGAGGACGAAAGGTGTTTGACACTCTTAGTTCGGCAACCTCCACCGATCGTTGGTCGACTTTTGATGAGAGACGATGGATCATCTCAAAAAGCTTCATGTCGGTGGGGAGGGGTGGAACCTTCTGCATGGAAAGCACTTGGTGGGTGGCGTAAAGAGCTGGGGAACCAACCTCTATCATCTTGTCCGCCATGCGTGCTAGCGCTTCCAAGGACGTTGTGTCGGATGTTGAAAGTATCATGCGCACGTTATTGGGAAGCCTCTGGAGAAAGAGCTCGCGGATGAGTGAATTGTGCAGGTTTCCGGCTCTATCTCCTAGCAGCTGCTGCACGCGGAGAAGAAGTTGGGACGGCTGCGGGTCGCTTAGTTCTTCGGCGGTCAGCAACTGTTGCAGCCGTTTCTGCTCGGAGGCGGTAGTACGCTGGATCAACGCATCCCTTAGGCCATCGTAAGGATTTTCTGGAGGAGCACGGAGGAGATCTCTTACGATTGATGTGGTTGCCTGGGGCAGGCCCGTCACGACATAATCAAATTTGGCTCGCTGAGAATTGATGCGGTTGTTGCGGAAAAAGGCGCCCGCGTGAAGGAACCAAAGATCTCCATCATTTGTCCGAAAATCGGGCAGCTTCAGGTGGATGGCGGCAGCGTGTGAAGGAGCGGTAGCAGACCCGGCCGCTGCCTCGCCATCTGATGTTCCGTGGCCATCCGGCTGGGACATCTCGGAGTTGGAGGCACGTAGTCCAAGGTATCTGGCAGTCCGGGTCACCAATTTGTGGTCAACATACCAAGAGGCATTCTTTGCTGGCACACTTGTTATTTACATAATTTACAGATAGATATTTACAAACGGGCCAGTCCGAGATATTAGAGAGTTTTAGTAGACCGTTTTCGCTTTCCCGCTCCGCTCTATGGAAAGCGGAGTCGCCATCGCGCATGCGCGACCCGCTCTGGGATTTGAGCGTGTAGCGTCAGCTCCGCTATCGTCGCCATTTTAAGAAGTACGTTCCACTCTCAGTAAAGGTTCACAGTTGGTGTTTCTCTGGAAAGGTGGGTGCTCGCTATTTGAAATCATGCTTGGGAGCGCGCTTGACCGTTATGAACCTCGCTGCACTAAGATGGCTGCGCAGACTTTGTTTGAAAAGGCGTCCTCCAGAAAACGTTTCACGGTGGTCAAGAACCTCTGGCTGCTTCGAGAAATCGCTGGCCGCAATCCTTTCACGGCCCCTGAACGGTGAGAACAGGTGCTGCCTTGTCTAAGCCAGCGGGCTCGATTTTTCTATGCGAGATGACGACGACGACGTTGAGAGGACGACACACCGGGCGATGGCGGTGTCTCAATCTGAGCCCTGGGCCTCGGTTCCTCGGAGGCGGCAGCTTCTACTTCAGCTGGACTGCCTCCTTGGAGCATGATTTTTTGACCCCAGTGGACCCCAGTGAGCGATAGGGCCATAATGTTCCTGGTGCTCCTTCATGCACTGATCGAACAGCGTGCAAGATACTCATAGCTCGCTGCTCACCCGCCCAACCCGCCTGCACGAAGTCTGGGCTTCTGCGAATCGGACTGCCACCCTCCCAATACCAACAACCCATGTCGTCGTCATCTTGCACGTATATACTCATCACATTACCATGTTCCCTAGACGCGGCACCGCGGGCCTCGGTGGTTCGGGCTGCTGCTTTCCGCGGTGCTGCGGCTCTCCAGAGTCAAAAATTAAAGGTTAAAGACCAAAGACTAAAGCCGTCGGCAAACGAACAGATATTTTGTTTGGTTACTTCAGGCAGCAAGACAGGGAAAAGTAGCGAAAGCGAGTGCTCCATTTATATTTCTACTTTTTTTTTCCCCAATGAAATGAGTCTTTTCTTCTTTGTATGCTTCGGTTTGTGATAGGGTGCCTCGGTGTTTATGTACACTGCGCGACATTGTTAGCGGGAGCATTCAATATCCTGTTTTCATTTTTCACCTTAAATTCGAGGGGCTGACATTTGCCTATTGGTGTGGAATAAAGCGCTCGTTTGGGGCACTAATCTGAGCGACAAATTTTCAGCTTTTTCAATAGCTGTCAAAGAAATAAACTTCAAATAAAAGCGATTTTTTTCGTGTTCGTATTAACAGTGGAGCGCAGTGTATGTATCTGCCTTGGGAGGTGACATGAAACCATTTTGCTTGACTATACACTTCTTTTTTTATTTCTTTTGTGTGTTTATGAAAGTGCTTTTTTCAGCTTAAGCCTCCTGCCTAGTTTCTGCCTCACTTGAGCTACGGTCTTTTCTTGCAATAGAATGCCACGCAACCTAGGCTACTCTTACAATGCTGAATTCAGCAATAACACTGTAATTTGGTCAGATGCAATATTCCCACGCACATCTGAGAAGTAAAATGGGAGTCGTTAGTAAACGTTTTTTATTAAAATATTTCTAGATGCCTTTCAGCCCACTTGGACAGGTATTTCGCTCAGTAAAAAAGCTTGAATATGATTTACTGTGATAGTTTTATGCATTCTAATATTAAACAAACAAAAAAATGCCCATGGTCTTTGTAGGTTTCGTCCAGCCGTCAAATTATGCCGTCTGCGCACATCACTGCCTGGTGCTTCACGAGGAGCACCCTCTTGTGGTGCTCTTCTGATTTTTTGATGGACGGCATATGGGCATGCCGTGCGGTCAACAAAACCCCAACAGTTGTCCAAGGGTGTTCCCTTGTCCTTGACGGCCTAATAAAAAAGACAGGAAAACACTCTTACAACACGGCAGTATTTAAACACTACCAAACATGTGATATGGGACTTGTTACTCCTCTAAGATAAAGCGTATTTCCATTGTAGGGTTGTAAAAAACTGAGTATCGTAAGTTATATATATATATATATATATATAATGGGTTTGAGTGAAGATTGACAAGTGCAGCTCTCTTTCCCTTTCCCTAACTTTAATGCAATAAATTCAATAATCACCTTCTCCCCTCTTCGTTCTCAATATTACTACGGCTGCACTTGTCAATCTTCACTCAAACCCATTATATATACGGTGCAGCCTGTCCCTATGGGGAGGAGTGGTTCCCTAGATATCCTGGAAGGCGGGCCCTTTCCGACATTTGCAAGCTGAGATGACGTGCCACGTCACTGCCGCATGTCGGAAATAGCGCGGGCCTTAAATCAGCAACGGTTGTCGTCTACCCAGTTAAGCGAATTCGAAACTAAACAGTACACAGAGAGCTGGTCAGAAATTGAGTCCGCCGAAACCAGTGGCCAGGATGGTCTAATCGGTTAAGGCGTCGCCCCGGTCAGGCGAAGGTTGCGGGTTCAATCCCCGCTCCTGGCCCAATTTTTCGCCAGCTCTCTTTCCCTTTCCCTAACTTTAATGCAATAAATTCAATAATCACCTTCTCCCCTCTTCGTTCTCTCTCTCTCTCTCTCTCTCTCTCTCTCTCTATATATATATATATATATATATATATATATATATATTTCTTCTAATTCTGCTAAGCTTTGAGGCCGTCAAACTGTGCATGCGAGGCCCGCTACGCCGGAATACAAAACGAAACTTCTGAAAATTGTTCTAATCTACCACTATTGCTTAGAAGTCCAGGGTTGTGTTCGCTAAATTTTACATTGTTTATGCCTGTTTGGTTTTCACCAGACAAAAAATTGACGTGGAATACTCTTTCGACCCGTTATTGGTAACTCTTTTCAAAACACCACCGGGTAACATATTCGGCCGCCTTATTTTGGGCATCGCTTTTAGTGCGAGACTTGTGACTAGAAGCCATTTCATATTCAGTATTGACGCAGCATTCGTGTCTAATACATTTAGACTCGCATCAGCGACAAACAATGACGTAGCTCTCTTGCTGCCTAGACACTTGGCCAAAATAAGGCGGCTTCGAAGACTAGCGGCACCATGGGTTGCACTTTTAAAAAGGCTGCATTCAAGTTTCTATTATGTTCTAAATCTACCAAGGAAATCCAATGCGAACATTTCCCGAGGAAAGTTAAACAAGTCAAACGTTGCGAGCGAGTGTGAATAAATAATGCTGAGAGGAATAGTTTCTTTGGTGCAGCTGGCGAGCACTATGCTCGTGGTCAACTTTCAGTGGCATTTTCGACAGGAGGGCGCATGCACAGATATAATCGGCGTTCAGGCACGCGCACCCGTACATCTGACAGCATAGCCATAGGACGTCCACAAAAACGCGACGACTTTACCGACGCCGTGCTGGTTGCAAAGTGATACTCGTTCCCTTCGTTTGATTATGCTGTTTTGTGTTACATAGAACTCAAATCGAATGGTTTACTTTTTACGCGCGGGGCGTACGCTTTACTTCTTGATTCGACCTCTTTCAAGCTGAGGTCAAGGTCAAAAACATCGACGCGTATTGACTAAGTGCAGCCATCTTGAGATGTAAGCGATTACGCTAAGGACGCTGAGGGCAGTCCGCTCTACAAGTTGTGAAGCGGAGCGCACGCTCACTCCGCTAACTATACACTCCAACTCAGAGCGGGCCACGCATGCGCGGTGGGAACGATGCTTCTCGCAGAGCGCAAAGTAGAGCAAAGAGGGCTCATAAAAGTGGCCTACTAATACTCACAGCTTACGAACGCGCTCGTCGTGACTTGTCCTGACACTGCCCATGTACACCTTTGGCGTATAGAAAAAAAGTAACTTCTCACCAGACAGAGCAGCTGTGGTAGAAACAATGGAAATGCGAAATTTACACAAACCATGCAGAGTCTTACCTGTGAGCGCAGCTCCAGTTTCGCCAGGGTCAACCACCTGTATTTGTTCATGTCAGCGAGCAGGTGGCCGAACCTCTCGTTGATGTGACCCACATGAGGTTCACAAAACTGAAGAACAGCGACAAGTTCCGTCCAAACGCTCATCCAAGTACGAACAGACGGTTGGGATAGGCCAGTCGAGGAAGAACCATGCAAAGCGTCTCGCCAGATTGGCAACACCGTGCGCCGATCTGTCGAGTGCTGGTATTTGGAGGCCCGCATGCAGACCAGCCAGGTCCGTCTTTAAGCAGGATAGCTTCCTAAAATGTTTCTTTTCTACGTTGGAAATATCCAGCAAACCGCGTTCGGAAAGGAAGCTTCGGCGCTTGATGGCACGAAAGATACGAATCATAGATTCGATGTCTCGCCAGCTTAATCTCGTTAGTAGAAGTCTCCTTCCTTGACAACAGCGGGGATTCATCGTGCAGATGCCTTGCTAGCCTTGAGCAACACTGTACTCGTACGACGCAAAAGGATGTACTCGCAATGCGCAAACTTCGTCCTTTTCTTTTATTTTTCTACTTCGAATAAGTAAATCTGTTTTATTTTTAATTCGAGTGGAGCAGAAGCTACAAGAGCGAGTGCCGGCCTTTCGGCGTCCTTGATAAGCACGCGCGCTCGTGCAGTGCAAGTACCGTTTAGAGCATTATGCTCACGCTTATACCTTCGGCTTCACTCGCACACAAGGTGGAACGATTATATTTATATTTTATAGCTTAATATTTCTTCAGGTGTGTGCCTACTTTTTTGTGTTCATTATTGTCGCCTTCGTTTTTACTACCTCTACAAACAAGCTCCCTTTCACTCTCTTGGTGTTAACGTTTAGGTTTTTTTGGCTTACTAGTACTATAAACGTCCACTTGTGGGGCTACGCAAGCAAATTTTTTGAACCCGCTCAAAACGCTCTTACGCTGAAGAAAAACGCTCTACTAAAACGCGTTTTTTGAACTCCGCTTTCCATTCCGGCAAAGCAGGCCACGCATGCGCAGTTTGGCACCTCCAGAGCGGAGGGGAAAATGAAAACGGTCTACTAAAACTCTCTAATGTCTATGTCAGATGAGACGAGCCTGGGTTCTAGCCGTCGTATTCCATCGGAGCTCTGTGTCGCGTGTGTGTCGCTCGTGGTGCGAGGCCCCCGCCTCGTTCGCAGTGCGTGCGTTGGTGCACGTTGCTCTACGGTGTAGATGATGTCACCCGCTTGTTCGCTACAGCAGGATTAATTGTGATAAGAACAATGTGGTACTATCAAGTAGTTCCCCCTGTACACAGCGGAGGCTTAGCGAATGTAGCGTACTTCGATTTCATGACCAAAGCTCCTGATAAAGTAAATAATCAAGTACTCTTTTGTAACCTTTCTTGTTACGGTCTGTCTACCTCGTAGTGTCGTCTGTTCGATAGCTTTCTATCTCAACAAGTGAATTTTTTGCAAGTATCCAGTCGATTATCTGCTACTTTCTTATCCACTTTTGTGTTTCCTAAGGCAGTATTCTCGCTCTTTTACTTTTTCTAATTTTTGTGAATGAGCTTTCATCTTCAAACATATGCAGTTGTTATTTGGTGATGATATTACGGTGTTTACGGTGGCTAAAGTGGCTGAATATTATGACACAGATATGATGGGTGACACAGATTCCATTTCATTGCGGTATCTTTCAAATGGCCTAATCTTAAATTAGTCAAAGACTAAATTTATGTTCTTTTCTAGACAGCGTGAAATTTTAAATTTTCCGCATACATTAAATTCCACCGATATTATGCGCTTTAAGGTCATCCATTATCTGGGACTTAATATGAATACTGTGATTAATTTCAATCATCACGTAACTATAATTACGAATGTTTCCTCTAGAGTTCTGGGAGCCATTACACAAATAAGGCCCAGTTCTTTTAAATCGTCCAATTTTTTTTACGTTTCTTTCATTTAACGGTGCGTAGTTGTATTGATTACGCCTCAACTATATGAAACTGTATGGGAGTGTCTAATTCAAGTGTAGTGTAGAGTGTTCAGGGTAAATCATTCGAGTGTTATTTGATCGTTATGTTCTACAAAATCCTTTCTACAGTTAAGAAAGGATCCGTGACCTCGCAAAATTGGTCACCTTGCATAACACGAGAGCGATAAGTGAATTGACGTTTTTTTGTATAGGCTCATAAATGGTATACTAGATTCACTAGCTCAGCTAAGTCACGTCTACTTGCGCGTTCCTCGTAGGTCCAGTAGACTTTATTCTTTATTTTATTTTTCTGATTAATATTTTTCAGAAATCATGAAACGTCTTATATTGAACTTGCAATATTTTAGAGCATATTTGTGGTAATGCTAACCAAGGTATTTTGATGAAAGCCGTATATTTAGAAAGCGCTTTGCTACTAATGTTGTTCCTAACTTGTCAATTTTTATCGTGTCCGCACAATTATACATCTGACATTTTTAACTTCACCACTAAAAAGGCGCCAAGCGGTCTTTGGGTCACTAAAAATTAGATAAAAATGAATGGTATTAGCTTCTTCAAGGGCCTTGTGTGCATACAGGATGGAAGACTCCAGGGAAATTGTGAAGGTAGCATTGTAGGCCGCAGCACTTTTTGTCAATTTTAACCTTATCCTCTTATCTAAGGTGAAGTGAGCACTGGCTCTGCCACTGGCTCTTTCTGTCGCTGTATTGCGGAAAGGTGTTGTGTAACCAGGCATCTCGAAGGCTTTCATTGGAGGGCAGCTCAAGGTATTCCAAATCGGGGTTTTAGCCGCATTCGATTTACAGCACGGCACACAACAGTTCTAACGATTGCGTGCCTCGCAATTCACGTAAATGCCTAGACTGATGAAGTGGCGCTGGAGAACGATAGATAATCTAGGCTACTCCCACGAGCGTCAAGAAACGCTGTAGAGTGACAAGAGTCCAGCTAGTTTGGTTGCGTTCAGTACTTGAAGCGTGTGACATCGGAAACAATTTTTCTGTTGCATCTTCAATTTTCGTCGAGGGCGCAAACCCGAAGCGTTAGTTTATGGTCGGTGTTTGGGTGGAGAGTGAGAGACACTGCATGAAGACTGCGGAAGTTTCTGGGTAAAGTTGCTCGACTTCGCCATTACCATCAGTGCTGTGAGCCGAGACGACATCGCTAGAGGGTTCGAAGGCTGGCCAGAATAAATGACCACATATTACGACTTCGATGGGGGGCACGACTCAATAGCCAAAAGTACTGGTAGTCTTGTTTCACTTCGGATATTGTGACGGTTAACCCACTCCTGGGTTCCCAAGTTATAAAACAATATATCAAAGCCTTGGAAAAGGTATGTTTAAGCATCTGATATTAACAGTGTTTGACCTTAAGCGCGGCCCGTCCAGACATCGAGAAAGAGAATGGAATACGTAGTTCTTTCTTACTTACAAGAAAGAAAGTGGAGGCCAAATACTATCTGGACTGTTCAACGTCATTTTCTATGCTGGGCCATTTATATAATCTCAAACGATGTAATTGTAACATTATCTCACTTTGAAAATAACGGTCTGTTTAGCTCTCCTACTTATGATAGCATACCAAGAAAAATAATCCTTTTCAGGGATTCACAGGAAACAGAAGGAAGAAAAACAGTGCTTTCCCCGTGTCAAGAAGCTGTAATTCAAGCGAGCAAAAAACAAAGATCAATTAATACGCTAGAACACATTAGGCACAGATGAGCGCGATGTATTTTTATGCATGTAAATTTTATTTTTATTTATCATTTACACAGCTCGGTTCTGCAGCAAGTGTTTGTTTAGAGTTAACCAAGAGATCTAGGATTTTATCTTAATACCAAGCGGCATGGAGTCTAAATATTGCAGTGTTTATATCCTTCGACCTGAATATGACTGCTTCTGTTTTCTTGTTGTTTATAATTTTATACGAATAAATTAAGCTCCATCCCCATATTGTTTTGATAAATAAATTGCCCGTCATAAAACTTTCAGAAATGTTGGTCATAATAAAATATGGTGTTGCCATCTGCATAACCTGACATACTTGCTTTGTTGTCAATGTTAACTGAGTCGTTTATAGTCAGCAAACAACGGCTTTAGACTTATATGTAACTGGTTCCCTTTATGAGTGCCTTACCATGAAATGCTGCACAAGGAGGCTTCCCGAAGGCTTTCAGTTGACGGCACATTGTGATATCGGAGATATGGGTTTCGTGGCATACTTGATTTGCAACATGGCACGCTACACTGTTTAGAAATGCGTGTTCAATAATTTCCATAAAAACTAAGCAACTGTTAAAATTACTGCATAAAACGACCGACAAATCAGGCTACTCACACGAGCTCTGACAAACGCGGGGGAGCGGTAGAAACGCCTTTGTTTTGGCCACGTTCAACGCTTCCTCTACAGTTGCGGCGTTAGCGCTTTTTGCAGTAATGCAGCGCCTCCATTATATATCACACCAGATGAAAGAACTTTAACACTTCATGACCGCTCTTTTGTACGCGGGAGAAATCGGCATGTCGCTCTTGGGGAGCAGGAGAGGGGAACGAGGGTGGTTTATACGGTATTGTCCCTTATGGATTACATTCCATTTTTCACACCATTTGTGTGTGCATTCGGAAGAATCAGAGAATATATTTTAACTGTCTTAGAAGTTGATTAGTCCCGTATTTAGGGTGATAAAAAGTACATTATAATTTAGAGCCCTAGATTCTAACACTATTTGAGAGCATTTAAAATCTAAATCAAATTTAAGAGAGTAGGAAATTACACCATGTGTTTGACTCCATTGTTACATGATTAAGGGCGTTAGCTATATTAAAAAACAAATACTCCAAGAAAAGATAGAAGTTTTATTTTTTTCACGGTAAGGGTGTCGTCCCTAGTGCCGTCGTGGTGACGTCTCCGGAGTCTATTTCGATCGCTGGACAAGCTAGTAAAGCCGGACGGACCAACATGCGCAAAAAAGAGGTACGGAGAGACCTTCTCCCTTTTCCGCGGTGTACTGCTCTATGAGATACGTTCCGAGCGTGGAACAGCAAGCGGACACTGAGCTGACGTTCGTTGCGGCCACCAGATACAAAATGACGAAGCTTCTTCCCCGACACAAATAGCTTAAAAGGGCGCGTGAGCTCTTTGAAGATCACGTGCTTTTCAGGATAGATCGTGACAAATTACCAGGCCGCTTAGGAAACTATGACGACATTTCGGGCAGATTAGATGTAATTGAAGGGTACGTTCAGATGTCTGGAAAATCTTGCTCGGCCCCACATACTCTTTTTCATAGGGCCTGTAGTCACTTGTCTCCTCTTGTTCTTTTGGGTGGCTCGAAGACCTCACGGCACGGTACGTGCGGACGTGCCTACTGCTGCAGGAGTTGGACCTTGCAATACCTTACAAGTAAGGCCGGAAACACTACCACGCCGACTGTCTGTCACAGGCTGCTGCGGAGTTGTTCACGATGGACACAGACGGCGTGTTATCCTCGGAGCACATGACACCACAGATATGGCCGTTCGGCAGCGGCGCGACAGGGAACTCCACTAGCTAATAGCGCTCTTGGCAGGAAAAGAAAACGGTGATCTCCAAAGTTTTTGCCAGAGTACAAGAAGAAGTTTGAGGCTTGATAGCGGCCGTGGATGATGGTTGTGCCGAAGGACTTACGTGAACGATTCTTCGAGGCTTGCCACGACGATCCCGCCGCCGGACATCTTGAAAAATTGCACGTATTCGCGAGAAGTACTGTTGGCCGAGGCTCCGAAATTCTGTTATTACACGTGGACATATCAAGAATGCTAATTTCAAAAGGCGCCACCGAGGTAACATGAAAAAACTTCAGCCTATTGTAGCGTCAGCAAAAACCGTTTCAGCAGATCGGCATAAATTTGCTCAGTTTGTTTCATACATCGACGTTCATTAACCGGTGAGTTATCGTCGGCACAGGTTATCTGACGTGATACGTAGATACTACGGCCATCCAGTTGTTTAATGTTGTAGATGCTGCGAAGTTTATTTTCGAGTGTAATATTCTCCGGCAAGGCGCCCGAAAAGACCCGATCACCGACGGCTGGTTCGCTTTTATAGCTTGTATAACGTCAGTTCCTTCCTTTAAGTAACACCAGCCATCCCAGGACAGCTGCATACAATCCGCACATTAACAAAATGACTGATAGACCTAATAAGGCCATCCCTAACTTGATTTTCATGTACAAAACTGTAAAGCAGAAAGTGTGCGATTAAGTGCTGCACTATGGTACCTTCGCGTATAAGGTTGAGGTTCACGAGGCAAGTGGGAGCGCGCCGTTCCAGCTAATACACGGCAGGTGCGTTTTCAAGACGTTCGACATCATTCATCAGAATACAATTGACAATGGCAGCGACTAGAACAACGACGGCGCTCTATTTATATATCAAATTGCCAAGGATGCTCGTCAGCTTGCAAGTGTCATGTTTTGAGGCCATTAGCAACTCGACGCACACCGCAATACCCTTCGACGTAGCGTCTTAAACTTTCAGCCAGGACACCAGGTTTCAGTTTGAAATTTATACGGCATCGCGGAATAAAAAAAAAGCATCAAAGACAAAACCTTTTATTTATTCATTTATTCAGATACCTACAGCGCCATGGGGCATTACAGTAGGGGGGGGGGGGGAGAAGTTGGAAATGAAGAACACGAATAGTTATACAAAAGTTAAAAGAGCAGTATTCACAAGCCATAAATCTTTCAGTATCACAACAAAGTGCAGGCTACATAAAAAATAAAAATGCGGTCTACTAAACACTCCGAACGTTGCTCAACTACTAACTAGACACTACGAGGTTAGTGTTGAATAAAAAATATCGTTAGGAACAATGTTGACCACCGAGGCTGACAAACCGTTCCAATCCCGTATTGTTTTAGGAAAAAAAGATTTCATATAGACGTCACTTTTACAGCGGAATTCCTTGACCTTATACACATGATCCTTTCGTTGTCATATGTAATCTGGCGGGTGAAGGTAGGCATTTCTATCTATCCCAGTCCTACAGTGAAATATGTTATTAAAAAATTTCAGTCGAAGGTTCTTCCGTCTAAAGCTTAACTCCTTCCATCCTAGGCTCTGTTTCGCACGAGTCATACTAAGTCGCCTGTCGTAATTGTTTAAAACAAAACGGGCAGCCCGGTTTTGTACTTTTCCAAGTTTGATTATCTGGACAGCAGTGTGAGCATCCCATATAGTGCAGGCATATTCTAAAATTGAGCGGACATGCGAAAAATAAAGTCTCTCTTTCAAGGAACGTGGTACAGGCTTAAAGTTACGAGCGAGAAAGCCAACCTTGAATCATAAAAGGTTCTTCGTCACATACGCACACCGTTCCATTATACCGATGACTCCATTGAGCTTTTTAAAGAAAGATCGACGTGTAAGTAACTCTTTTGAGAGTTTTGCATTGATGTGCAGATGCGCTTTCATGAGAACGGCGGCGGTGCCCGAAACCTTGAGACTACAAAACCAGAATTGATGTTCGTGAAGACGAGTGTAACACTGAAATTCATAACCAAAATTATGATTGAACTGCAGGTCTTAAGTGTTAATGGGGGAGGTGACTGAACACAAGGTTATTTCTTTTTGTCATGTGAGATTTGTGTAAAGCAATCACAAATAATAAACAAAAATCTCTAGAGTTGAATTGCTATAGGTTTTTAGCAATATTTGGAACACAAGTTGACTCCGTCAGTCTGTCCACGGATTCATGGGTACCGTCCAGCAGCTGTCCTTTTATTTAGGGCATGACTTCAGAGTTAACCAGTTTTGAAAATTGAAGTGGACACGGCTGCATGTTCCGCCGCAGCATTCCTATAAAAAAAGAAAAAAAAAGAAAGAAAAAAGTGAGTTCAATATTGTAATGTATACGAGTTTTCCACCGAATATGAAGACCCTGTCGTTATGGAAAAATACCAATAGTAAGTGAAAATACCAACTATTTCTGTTTTTATTGTTGTTTACTCAAAATTTGAGTGGTTACAACAGTTACTTATTAACGCGCTGAAGGAACTATGGATCATGTTTTTATTGAATGTTTGCAAATTTGTATTCTTTAAAACCGTGACTACTACATTAGTGAGGTCCATGCGGGAGAGGTAAACGGCCATGCGTATAAAATATATGGGCTAGTCGTCACGATAAGTCGCTCACCTGAAATTGCGAATTAGCTTTTAAATTATTTAACGTAATCGTGTACATAGTACCAATGAGAAACGTGCCGAGCGTCATCGAGAGCCACTAAATACAAAAAAAAAAAACTTAAAATATTTTTCGCGCGCGGAAATTAGCTTTCATTCGTGGAGCATGTCCAATGCTTTAAATTCGAAAACGTGAGTGATTCGAAGTATTATTCGCGATCTCTATAACTTGATTGATAACATAGTTTTTTACAGCGCTCCAAACCGTTTTTGTCAGAACCATGTGTTCATTTTACTAATAAAACGTTACATACCGCAATTGTAAATTAATTGACTTATCTTAAATTACTTGGCAAACTTAAGTACGCTTCTGCGGTATGCGATTGAAGCCTCGGCTTTCTTAGTAATAACCTAGAATCATCTCAAAATCACAGTGTGCGTTTCATTTTGTCTTACTCCGATCGTGGATCAAAGGTGGCATTAATGAAAGCTACTTTAAACCTTCATCCTCTCGCTCTACGCAGAAAAGTTTCTAGATTACCCCTTTTTCATAGGATTTATCAAAAATTATAGACTGAAAAGTGAGCTGCTTTTGGAGCCGCCATACTGATCATCCCACGTGGAGCATAGTCATGAGTTGTCTCTCGCTGTCGTACAAACATGTACTTTTTCTCTTTTTTTCCTAAAACAAGCAACGAATGGAAACACCTCCATACCTCAATCGCCACAATAACAGATCCACTGAGTTTTATATATGCTTTCGAAACATATCTTGTCTTATTAATCCGCTTTTTTATTTTGTTGTACTGCATATATCGCGTTTTTATTTGTTTTATTTCTATTACCACTCATTTCCTTAACGAATTGGGGCCTTTAAGGTATTGGACCTGGCAGCAGCGCAGCATTGAAGCGAAGTGCTTAACCCCTGCTACGCCATCTCACAGGGTACCTATCCTCAAACCCTGCTCTAGTGAGTCAGCGATACGTGCCGTGCCGTGTGACACCGCTATCAACAAGGGCCAACGGGACTGCGATTGGCGGACCACTGTCTGACACCAGGCGACCAAGTCTTGATGGAACCGACACCAATCACCGTCCGATCACTTGGCAGCAGCGCGGCATTGAAGCGACGTGCTTAACCCCTACTACGACATCTTACAGGATACCTATCATCAAACCCTGCTCTACTGAGTCAGCGATACGTGCCGTGGCGTGTGACACCCGCTATCAACAAGGGCCAACGGGACTGCAATTGGCGGACCACTCTCTGACACCAGGCGACCAAGCCTTCCTGGAACCGACACCTATCACCGTCCGGTCACTTGGCAGCAGCGCGACATTGAAGCCACGTGCTTAACCCCTACTACGGCATCTTACAGTATACCTATCATCAAACCCTGCTCTACTGAGTCAGCGATACGTGCCGTGCCGTGTGACACCCGCTATCAACAAGGGCCATCGTGACTGCGATTGGCGGACCACTGTCTGACACCAGGGGACCAAGCCTTGCTGGAACCGTCACCTATCACCGTCATATCACTTGGCAGCAGCGCGGCATTGAAGCGACGTGCTTAACCCCTGCTACGCTATCTTACAGGATACCTATCATCAAACCCTGCTCTCGTGAGCCAGCGATACGTGCCGTGCCGTGAGACACCGCTATCAACAAGGACCAACGGGACTGCGATTGGCGGATCACTGCCGGACACCAGGGGACCAAGCCTTGCTGGAACGACACCTATCACCGTCCGGTCACTTGGCAGCAGCGCGGCATTGATGCGACGTGCTTAACCCCTGCTCTTACAGAATACCTATCATCAAACCCTGCTCAAGTGAGCCAGCGATACGTGCCGTGCCGTGTGACACCGCTATCAACAAGGACCAACGGGACTGCGATTGGCGGACCACTGTCTGACACCAGGGGACCAAGCTTTGCTGGAACCGACACCTATCACCGTCCGGCCACTTGGCAGCTGCGCGGCATTGAAGCGACGTGCTTAGCCACTACTACGCCATCTTACAGGGTACCTATCCTCAAACCCTGCTCTAGTGAGTCAGCGATACGTGCCGTACCGCGTGACACCCGCTATCAACAAGGGCCAACCGGACTGCGATTGGCGGACCACTGTCTGACACCAGGTGGCCAAGCCTTGCTGGAACCGACACCTATCACCGTCCGGTCAAATGGCAGCTGCGCGGCATTGAAGCGACGTGCTTAACCCCTGCTACGCCATCTTACAGGATACCTATCATCGAACCCTGCTCTAATGAGTCAGCGATACGTGCCGTACCGTGTGACACCCGCTATCAACAAGGGCCTACCGGACTGGGATTGGCGGACCACTGTCTGACACCAGGCGGCCAAGCCTTGCTGGAACCGACACCTATCACCGTCCGGTCACTTGGCCGCTGCGCGGCATTGAAGCGACGTGCTTAACCCCTGCTACGCCATCTTACAGGATACCTATCATCAAACCCTGCTCTAGTGAGTCAGCGATACGTGCCGTGCCGTGTGACACCACTATCAACAAGGACCAGCGGGACTGCGATTGCCGGACCACTGTCTGACACCAGGGGACCAAGCCTTGCTGGAACCGACACCTATCACCGTCCGGTCACTTGGCAGCACCGCGGCATTGAAGCGACGTGGTTAACACCTACTACACCATTTTACAGGATACCTATCATCGAACCCTGCTCTAGTGAGTCAGCGATACGTGCCGTACCGTGTGACACCCGCTATCAACAAGGGCCAACCGGACTGCGATTGGCGGACCACTGTCTGACACCAGGCGGCCAAGCCTTGCTGGAACCGACACCGATCACCGTCCGGTCACTTGGCAGCACCACGGCATTGAAGCGATGTGGTTAACCCCTACTACACCATTTTACAGGATACCTATCATCGAACCCTGCTCTAGTGAGTCAGCGATACGTGCCCTGCCGTGTGACAGCGCTATCAACAAGGGCCAACGGGACTGGGATTGGCGGACCACTGTCTGACACCAGGGGACCAAGCCTTGCTGGAACCGACACCTATCACCGTCCGGTCAATTGGCAGAAGAGCGGCATTGAAGCGACGTGCTTAACCCGTGCTATGCCATCTTACAGGATACCTATCATCAAACCCTGCTCTAGTGAGCTAGCGATACATGCCGTGCCGTGTGACACCGCTATCAACAAGGGCCAACGGGACTGTGATTGGCGGACCACTGTCTAACACCAGGGGACCAAGCCCTGCTGGAACCGACACCTATCACCGTCCGGTCAATTGGCAGAAGCGCGGCATTGAAGCGACGTGCTTAACCCCTGCTACGCCATCTTACAGGATACCTATCATCAAACCCTGCTATAGTGAGCCAGCGATACGTGCCGTGCCGTGTGACACCGCTATCAACAAGGGCCAACGGGACTGCGATTGCCAGACCACTGTTTGACACCAGGGGACCAAGCCTTGTTCGATTCGTCGCCTATAACCGTCCGGTCACTTGGCAGCAGCGCGGCATTGAAGCGACGTTCTTAACCCCTGCTACGCCATCTTACAGGATACCTATCATCGAAGCCTGCTTTAGTGTGTCAATGATTCGTGCCATGCCGTGTGACACTGCTATCAACAAGGACCAACGGGACTGCGATGGGCGGACCACTGTCTGACTCCATGGGACCAAGCCTTGCTGGAACCGACACCTATCACCGTCCGGTCACTTGGCGGAAGCGCGGCATTGAAGCGACGTGGATAACCCTTGCTACGCCATCTTACAGGACACCTATCATCAAACCCTGCTCTAGTGAGCCAGCTTTACATGCCATGCCGTGTGACACCGCTATCAACAAGGGCCAACTTGACTGTGATTGGCGGACCACTGTCTGACACCAGGGGACCAAGCCTTGCTGGAACCGACACCTATCACCGTCCGGTCACTTGGCAGCAGCGCGGCATTGAAGCGACGTGCTTAACCCCTACTACGCCATCTTACAGGGTACCTATCCTCAAACCCTGCTCTAGTGAGCCAGCGATACGTGCCGTGCCGTGTGACACCGCCATCAACAAAGACCAACGGGACTGCGATTGGCGGATCACTGTCTGACACCAGGGGACCAGGCCTTGCTGGAACGACACCTATCACCGTCCGGTCACTTGGCAGCAGCGCGGCATTGAAGCGACGTGCTTAACCCCTGCTAGGCCATCTTACAGGATACCTATTATCGAACCCTGCTCTAGTGAGTCAGCGATACGTGCCCTGCCGTGTGACACCGCTACCAACAAGGGCCAACGGGACTGTGATTGGCGGACCACTGTCTGACACCAGGGGACCAAGCCTTGCTCGATCCGTCGCCTATAACCGTCCGGTCACTTGGCAGCAGAGCGGCATTGAAGCGACGTGCTTAACCCCTGCTGCGCCATCTTACAGGGTACCTATCATCGAACCCTGCTCTACTAAGTCAGCGATACGTGCCGTGCCGTGTGACACCGCTATAAACAAGGGCCAACGGGACTGCGATTGGCGGACCACTGTCTGACACCAGGGGACCAAGCCTTGCTCGATCCGTCACCTATAACCGTCCGGTCACTTGGCAGCAGCGCGGCATTGAAGCGACGTGCTTAACCAATGCTACGCCATCTTACAGGATGTCTATCCTCAAACCCTGCTGTAGTGAGCCAGCAATACGTGCCGTGCCGTGTGACACCGCTATCAACAAGGGCCAACGATACTGCGATTGGCGGACCACTGTTTCATACCAGGGGACCAAGTCTTGCTGGAACCAACACCTATCACTTTCTGGTCACTTGGCAGCAGCGCGACATTGAAGCGAGGTGCTTAACCCCCGCTACGCCGTCTTAAAGGGTACCTAGGATCGAACCCTGCTCTACTGAGTCAGCGATTCGTGCCGTACCATGTGACACCGCTATCAACAAGGGCCAACGGGACTGCGATTGGCGGATGACTGTCTGACACCAGGGGACCAAGCCTTGCTCGAACCGACACCTATCACCGTCCGGTCACTTGGCGGAAGCGCGGCATTGAAGCAACGTGCTTAACCCCTGCTACGCCATCTTACAGGATACCTGTCATCAAACCCTGCTCTAGTGAGCCAGCGATACGTGCCGTGCCGTGTGACACCGCCATCAACAAAGACCAACGGGACTGCGATTGGCGGATCACTGTCTGACACCAGGGGACCAGGCCTTGCTGGAACGACACCTATCACCGTCCGGTCACTTGGCAGCAGCGCGGCATTGAAGCGACGTGCTTAACCCCTGCTAGGCCATCTTACAGGATACCTATTATCGAACCCTGCTCTAGTGAGTCAGCGATACGTGCCCTGCCGTGTGACACCGCTACCAACAAGGGCCAACGGGACTGTGATTGGCGGACCACTGTCTGACACCAGGGGACCAAGCCTTGCTCGATCCGTCGCCTATAACCGTCCGGTCACTTGGCAGCAGAGCGGCATTGAAGCGACGTGCTTAACCCCTGCTGCGCCATCTTACAGGGTACCTATCATCGAACCCTGCTCTACTAAGTCAGCGATACGTGCCGTGCCGTGTGACACCGCTATAAACAAGGGCCAACGGGACTGCGATTGGCGGACCACTGTCTGACACCAGGGGACCAAGCCTTGCTCGATCCGTCACCTATAACCGTCCGGTCACTTGGCAGCAGCGCGGCATTGAAGCGACGTGCTTAACCAATGCTACGCCATCTTACAGGATGTCTATCCTCAAACCCTGCTGTAGTGAGCCAGCAATACGTGCCGTGCCGTGTGACACCGCTATCAACAAGGGCCAGCGATACTGCGATTGGCGGACCACTGTTTCATACCAGGGGACCAAGTCTTGCTGGAACCAACACCTATCACTTTCTGGTCACTTGGCAGCAGCGCGACATTGAAGCGAGGTGCTTAACCCCCGCTACGCCGTCTTAAAGGGTACCTAGGATCGAACCCTGCTCTACTGAGTCAGCGATTCGTGCCGTACCATGTGACACCGCTATCAACAAGGGCCAACGGGACTGCGATTGGCGGATGACTGTCTGACACCAGGGGACCAAGCCTTGCTCGAACCGACACCTATCACCGTCCGGTCACTTGGCGGAAGCGCGGCATTGAAGCAACGTGCTTAACCCCTGCTACGCCATCTTACAGGATACCTGTCATCAAACCCTGCTCTAGTGAGCCAGCGATACGTGCCCTGCCGTGTGACACCGCTATCAACAAGGGCCAACGGGACTGTGATTGGCGGACCACTGTCTGACACCAGGGGACCAAGCCTTGCTGAAACCGACACCTATCACCGTCCGGTCACTTGGCAGAAGCGCGGCATTGAAGCGACGTGCTTAACCCCTGCTGCGCCATCTTACAGGTTTGCAAGATCCTTCTATTTAAATCATTGCCAAATATTGTCGCCGCACCTGCTGCCACTGTTTTTTGTGCCTTGTGTGTTTAGTGGTCGTGGTTTCAGAAACGTAAGATGGGAAAGGACGACTAAAAAGACCTTCTAAAGGCGTTAGACGAGTTCCGCAGTGAAATCAGGGCTGATAAGCAAGGCCTAGGGAGAGTGTAAAATTCTGTAACGATACATGAGACGGCGTCTAGGACATCAAAAATGAAATGAAAGAACTGAGGAGGGAAATACAGCAACTGAGAGCGCGCAACCGAGAACTTGATGCAAAAATCTGCAGACTCAACGCAAGGGTCGAGGAACTGGAGCAATATCAAAAATCAGATAACACAGAAATCAAAGGAGTACCATCGGAGGGGGACCCTACTGACGTTGTTAAACGAATCTGCAGTTAACGTCTGCCGTCGCGTGCCAACGTTTAGGCAGGACACAAAGAATATCGTGCGTTTCGTCCACCACACAGAGGAACAAGGTTCTGGAAAAGGCCAAAAAACAATAATTGACCACTGCGTCGCTTGATTATGAAGGTACTGCCTGCCCCATATATGTCAACGTGCACCTCATGAGTCTTAACAAAAAATTACTTCCAGCGGTCAATGCACAAAGCGTAGAGTGGGATGGCGTTTCGTGTGGTCGGCCGGCGGAACGATTTTCGCGCGCAAAAATGAAACCGCTGAAGCAGTTCGAATCATGTGCCTTTATGATGTTGCAAAAAATGCAAACTAGAAAAAAAAAGTTGAGCTATCGTCTTAAATAGTAACCCTGAAGTTTCAATGGCTGACACTTCGCGTAGATGCAAATGTGTTGATCGATTATCTTTTAACGAGGAATTCCTATGCTCGGAACCAAACTTTTCTGTGATGTATCTAAATGCCATAAGCATAAAAATAAGGAAGAAAATCTTAACGAATTTTTTTCTTTCCTATGCCTAAATTTTGACGTTCTCTTGTTCACGAAAACATGGCTATCAGCAAATGGCGCAGCCCCATTATTCAAGATTACAAGTATGACGGACTTGTTAGGGATAAACGGGAATGTGCAGGAGTGCCTATTTACACGAAACAAAGTATATCGTACGAAGGTATTGACGATTTGTGCAAACTTGATACGAGCATAGAATGCATGACAATTATAATTAAAAACACAGTTATTGCTGTACTGTACCGCCCAACTTCGGGCAGCACGCTAGCTTTTTTTTTTAATTCACAGATGAACTGCTCCGTTATGTGGGTTAAACCAGTGCCTCACATACGATACTTGGAGACGTTAACATAAACATAACTTCTCAAGATACAGACACGAGATAATTTAGTTGCCTTTTAACCCAATATGCTTGTGTAAATCTGATCACGATATTTACTAGAGTGACTGCTGAAACTGCGACTACTGCCGTTAAGGAAGATATGATTTTTATTAATGAGCGGAAGACCCTCCTCGGCTTTAAGTCACTCCTAGTGAGCCTTGCTGGATGACCACCTTGCAAGTGGATCAGCCAAATGCAAGATCAAGCCATGTGGGGAGCTACTGGTAAAACGGTAAAGGTGAGTGATCAACGATTTATGTAAGGAAGAGTTAAATTAAAACTGCTATAGCTCCTACCACCTTTGAAAGACGACGAGATAAGTAAATGTTTTTCGAGCCATAGGCACAATACACCACATTAAAAAAGGAAGATCGTGATTTTCGTAGCTTGGTGAGACAGAAACATTGACACGTGTGGTGACGCTGGTTCTAAAAGAACATCGCTCTGTTGACAAGGTGCCACAAATGCTTACGATTCATGGGGTGAACACTCTGGTGGTCATCTCGGGACACGCTCCTTTATGTATACGGTTTAAATCCATGGGTCGTATTTGTAGGCTGTGCTGCACACTTGAACACATGAAGAGTTGAGGGCATGGGTATGCCAGTGAGAATTGTGCTATCACGCATGCTTCTATGCAGCAATGCATTGCGAACCTTTGACGAAAACGAACTCATCATGGATATAAAGGAGATGAACAAAAGTGATTATAGTCCTTCCGAAGGCTTCCCTGATAGGCATAAACATGAGATGTTACAATTCGAGCCGCGTGAAAACCTAACTGATGTTAGGTTTTCACGCGGTTTCCAACGTAAAAGAGCGCGCAAGCTCAATTCGAGGGTTGCCTGTAAGTTCTGAAAGTGTGATATCCCAAACCGCTATGTCAAATATCCAAGAAAACAGCCCATACAGATATCGAAGACCGTAGAGGATGGGACAAATAATGATAGAGTGTGCGAAAAAGCTAAACTGACCGCAGCTGAACCGCACACATTGGCAGATCCTAGAGGTACTAATGAAACTTTCTCGGTAACGCAAAAACCGCAAACAAGTACTGAACTCTATGGCCAGAGAGAAAACTCTAAATAGAAGGATCGGATGAAAACCATCCTGATCCTATCTGAATCCGACGCTACACGACTAGACCAAATGTCTGCACCACCCAAAGTAGCCAATTAAATATTTTCACACTAAATGCCAGTAGAGCCAAGTGAGCTAAAAGCAGTACTAACTTATTTTTATTGTTATTGAAGTAGGCTGTGAAATAGTGGCCCTCTAAAAAACCAAGGTTTTAAAAAAACAATGTTTTTGGCATACGGTGTAGGCACGAACTCATGAGATGTATTCTCTATCCACCAAATAATTACTCTGCTGGATGCTCAATCCAAAAAAACAAGCCTTAAGTATAATATGGGCAATTAACTTGAGGGCATATACGCTGGGAGGCCTTTGGTCACTAACGTTCGTATCCTGAACGTACCTTGCCGCATAAATATTGTGTATGTCTACAAGCAAGCGATGCGAAGAAAATTGTTTTCAATCAAGTATGAATGCACGCGTAAAAAAACTTAAATATAACTTTCCATTGCGATTTCGACTACATGTTGCATGCTAGAGACAAAGCAAATTTTAATAAAACTGATAACCCCAGCAGAGGAATCCTATGGTTACTTTTTGAGGAATTGTCGTTTCTTAGATTTATCATTCACGTATATTGCAATCAAATACACACACTTCCAATGATCGTCCCAAACATGGTTAGACTGAATCATTGTTAAAGTTTAAGGCAATAAGCTAATTAGCGTTCTCAATTCTGACTGTACATTATTTGCCCGACAGCTTCCTGGTCGATTTCAAGATGGGATAACTACAATCGTAGGTGACCACCAAACCTGTTTTACAAAAGGAAGGAAAATACAAACACACCTAGGGATTGTACGGTCTATACTGAGGATATGCAAACGAACCTAAAAAGGCCGCTGTGATAATACAAATAATACAAATTGACTTTACAAAAACCTTTCACGTAGTGGAACAGTCCTTTCTTTTTTGAAATCTGAAATATATTTATATACCCGCAAAAATTCTGAAGGCCGTGCAACTTTGTTGCCATGATATCACAGTAAAAATAATAGTTACGGAACAATCTCAAGATTCGTTCCAGTGTTGCGGAATGAGCACCTCCATTCTATTCCAATTCCATTCCGGGGAATTAGAGTTGTCAATAATTCAATTCCTGTCAACTCCTAGGAATGGGGACACTGGGCCCATTCCTACTCCTGGAATGGCTGAATCGTTCCATTCCATTCCTCTAATTCCTAAACGTTAAAAGTGTCACTTGACAGCTGCATTACGCTGCAGGGTTGGGCAGACATATTCAGAAATGTATTTGGAAATACAAATACTGGGATAGATGAAAATAGTTGCCAAGATACTGATACTCAAGTCTCAAATATATTATAAAAATGTATCATGATACGTATCGAAAATACATTTTAAAAGAGGCAAAAAGTCTTTGGAATACAAATACAAGAATACATTTTAGGGAGCGCAGAAATATAAATGCTGATAATACAATACATTTTTCAAATTTCTTTAAGACGCCAACTGAGATGAGGCTTTAAGTTTGAAGTGGAAGTTTTTGGTTTGTTCTTTGGTCCCGAAATTACTTTTCCGCAGGCTTGGCACTTCGCCTTGAAGGTAGTGGTTCCGGACAAGGAGTCCTAAATGGGTTTAAAAAACGTTCCATCAAGGATTTACCGCGGTCCCTTCCCTGGCATCCTGTCTGACTGACCAGTGATGCGAAAAGACTTCGACATCTAAATAAATTCCATCAAAACATCACCACTTCCCTGTCCAATAAGGGCGCCTTTGTCAGCACTGATCACGTGACGTCACGGTGGGATGAACTAGTATTCTTGAATCTGTAGGTGTTGCCTTGAACATAAAACTTTACCCACGCTGCTGTATAAAAGGACAATACATATTTTAGTTGTAGCTGACCTCGTTGAAGACCATGCAGCCAGTTGCATTTAGAATTTTCGAGAAAAGTGGACCACCTGAAGCATCCTGAAGCACATGTATTATCTTCTGTTACGGTTGAAAAATCGATACGGTGGCATCCCTGTTGTGACGGTCCTTCCTGCCGACTCTCCGCCTCCAACGCATGAATGGCAGTCTTCAATTTTCGCCTAGCATCATTCAACCAGAGACCTCGTGGATTGCGACCTGAGATGGCCGGCACAGGTGTGAGCTCTTCCAGAAACAGCGTGCTCAAAACGAGTCGAAAATGTACGAAGTCTGGGTCCGCACAGCGAAGCCACGTCTGGCCTGCTTCCTGGCTACCGGATCACCAGAGCAGCAGGTCACGTTAAACGTCGGCTGATGACGTACCAGCCGTGCAATATAACAGGCGCAGACGCATTCGGATATGTGTTGAACTTCACTGGTGAAAGGCGCCGCCGCCCCCCCCCCCCTTCCCTCCCCCCTCTGTTCTTTGCTTTGACTTTTTTTTTTTTTTGCATTTTTTTTTTGCGCATAAGTCTGCTAGGGCCTTACGCGGGTTCGCAGTTTCCCGCTCATTTTATTTCTGAGCAACCGGCTCCCTGACTGGCTCGGTATAGCTAAACGTAATAAATAAATAAATAAATAAATAAATAATATATAAAGAACCGGCCCATTCCATTCCCATTCCATTCCGGTGTCGCGAAAATGCGGAGTGATTCCGGAATCATTCACACTCCGGAGTGGAAACTCCGCAACACTGATTTGTTCAAGTTCAAGGCTCGGCACTTCATGGACGACCACCCTCGCCACTCCCCCTGGACATATATTTGGAGCTTCTCTGCAGTGCAGACACATCAGAAGCAACAACGTGGTGCGCGGTTCTTGCCTCACTAGTTGTGAGGTGAATATCCTGGCTTATGCCGACAACCTTGTGCTTGTGGGCGCGGATAAACACACCATAGAACAAGCAATGTCGTTCAATTAACATTTTTCTGCTTTATTTGGCACGGCTGTCAGCAAGGAAGTGTTTTGGCTCCTAAAGCGTGTAGAGAGGACAACACTAATCACGTTTGAAGACATCATAACTTCGCAGTGTCACGGAATGCTACGAATAATCCCAAATTAATATCGGATAATGTCGGAACGAGTTTGAAAACTGCTTTTTGCATATGAACCATGATATGCGCTTTAATCTTTTGCCGATTTTTAGTATATAACATTTTTTGTAACAATTAATGTACCTACTCAAATCAGGCGTTGCTGAAGGGTGACGGCTAATACGTTTCATAGAATTTTCGTGACATTCATTTGGATGTCGTTTTATGAACCGATCCTAAAGTCGAATTTAATTCAATCTGTTAACAACTGGGGTCCCGGCTCATGACATATTTGTGAATCGCAGTTGATTGCGAAATAGAAGTTTTTTAACAGTCACAACACCCTTCTAAAAATATTGAAAATATATATTTGTGACAAACAATTTGAACCAGATCTCCAAGCAGATGGCACGCACAACATATAAAGCTTTGAAGTTTTATAAGTAACCGAAACCATAGATTTATTAAAAGTTAGATTTGATCAAGACTTTTTAGTTTCTTTCTCGAGAAAGAGTGCAATAAAACAGATATTGATCTCACTCCTGGATCCCTTGTATCGTTTATGCTATTTTGGACCACCGCATAAATATAGTGTGGATCTAAGAAAAGCGGTGAACGCATGTCCACACCACCAAAATTTAAGACGTTCTCCTTCCACTTTTATTCAAGAACAGTGCCGGCGAAAGAATAGATTGATTCAGAAGGTATTGAATAACTATGACCAATAGACTGTAGTCCTTGTAAGACAAATGAAACGTTTACGCATGTTTTTGTTTTATGTGTTAGTGTAGTTATTTTTCGTTGTGAAGTTTAAAAAAAAAAAACAAGGCGGTATGTTGGGCGAGTTGGTTCAACAACATCAAACGTGAAAACAGCGCGAAAATTTGACAAAGGACGAGTGAAAGAAGTGCACGGACAAAGCGATGACTATCAACTCAAGTTTAATTTTCAAGCGAACCAGAAAGCAAACACAGGGAGCATAGGAAAGAACCAATGAAGACATAAAAATACAACCCGACCGACAAGATTTCTACTACGTCATCACCCTCACACGTGCCTGGCGTTCTCCTTGATAAAAAGGATTTCATCATCCCCCAAGTGCACCGACGGTGCACTCACACATTCCTCTTCCCATTTTGATAAAATGAAAACTTCCTTTTCAATCACTCTCGCGGTCTTACTTTTATTACGCGCCGAGATCGTCAAGTTAATAAATTTAGGTACGCAGCCGCACCTACTGCAATGCACCGCTAAGTGGCCACCAGAGGAGGAACGGAGAGAAAGGGAATGCTCCCTTGCCCTCACGTTCACGCACCTCCCCGTTTGTCCAATGTTACTATGGCGTGTTTAACGGCTTCTCTGCTGAAGTCATGCCACCATAGGTGTGACGACAGTCTAGACTCTATTGTTTCAGGTATATAGGCTGAGATCGGCGGGACACCCTTTGACGTTGATAGTGGGTGTGGCAGAGTCCCCCTTAAAGGGGTTTATGGGCCGACCCAGTCCTAAGGTTAGACAAAAACCGACAAGACCGGTGGTGGTTCCTTATGTCCACGCCCTCTCCCATCAGGTCAAGCGAGTGGCGCAGAAGTATAACCTGCTAGTGGTGTTTTCAGCACCCCAGAAGCTGTCACGACTGTGCTCTGCTGTTAACCGAGGGGGAGTACCAGAGATTTGCAATGTGATGTCAATCACCGCACTCCTTTTGCACCATGCGCACTAGGGGTTTTGTATCGGATCCTCTTCACCTGTGGTAGGGTGTACATTGGACAGACGGGGAGGTACGTGAACGTGAGGGCGAGGGAGCATTCCCTTTCTATCCGTTCCTCCCCCGCTGGCCACTTAGCGGTACATTGCAGTAGGTGCGGCTGCCCACCTATATTTAATGACGACTATCTTGGCGCGTAATAAAAGTAAGACCTCCAGAGAGATTGAAGAGGCAGTTTTCACTTTATCAAAAAGGGAACGGGAATATGTGAGCGAGGATGATGAAGTCCTTTTTATCAAGGAGAATGGCAGGCACGTGTAAGGGTGGTCACGTAGTAGAAACCTTGTCGTTTGGGTTGTATTTTTGTGTCTTGATTGGCTCTTTCCTCTCTGCTCCCTGTGTTTATTTTCGGGTTTGCTTGAAAATTTAGTTGATAGTCAGCGCTTTGTCCGTGCACTTCTTTCACTTGTCCTTCGTCAAATTTTTGCGCTGTTTTTTTACGTTTAAAAAGAAAGCTGAAACATTTTGAAGTTGAAGAAATAATTTGCCGCTCCTTGATTTTTTTTCACCACCTGAATAGCGTGCTCTGTACACTTGAATTCTTATAGCCCGTTAACACTAAAATGAATCTACGGATTTTCAGTCGGAAAGCGGCAGGACTTGCGTTGTTGGGACGCGTTTCTTTAATATCTCTTCAGGACATATTTCTCCCAACCGCGAACCGCGAAGCTGACGTGACGTGGGTGACCTTCGAAGCAAAATGGCCCCTGTCGATGGGAAGCTTACTGGGCGCTCTTGTCTTTGTAATGCAACAAAGAAATAAGAAAATAAATGTGATATTCACGAGCGTCACTTTAAATTGTCGCGAAATAATTATCTTGTAGTGTGAACTTGCTTTGCTGGGGTGGTCTGGTTTGGGAATGTCTTTTGTTATTCGAAGTAGCAAAGTCCATCACTGCTCTGCCTTGTTTGTCTTTGCCCATTGGCCATCAGAACCCGCCTCCGATCGCCCGAAGTGGTATGATTCGTATTCACTTCGGCAGTTACGTAAACGAATGGAAGCTACCGACATCTATGACAAGCAGTCAAACCGATGTAGACTCTGTGAGCGTGATTGCGTAGCAAACTATACCGCGGAACTGACGTGGCACGCAAAGCAGCTGGCTAGCTCGTCCCGTAACGCCTCTACTACTAAAATGAATAAAGGGGTCCCACTCAACAAATAAAATATACGTACCAGATAATGCATAGAAAATTCACTAGGCGTTTATTTGAGCTTAACATCAAACAAACGTCTAACCCAATCAAGGTGTTACGAAAATCAAAGTACGACCGACTAGCACCCATCAGATTCACAGCGCCACCAATGCCGCTTACTAGTCCGAGATAAAAATTGAACAATAGAAAATCGATGGGTAAAAACTGTCCCTCTTGGCTCGAAAGCGAGGTCAGCTATTTATATAAGCAGGGATGAATTAAATTTTAAAAAAATGGTCCGGGAAATTCTTTTATTTACAAAGGTTCTATGATTCCGCAAGCGCGCTTAATTGGGCTCTCCTTGTGGGCGATCCCGGGTAGCTCGGGGAAAGCGCCTGGGAATCGCCGGTGTGGTTTCGCTTCTCCAGGTCACATCTCTTGCTGCCTGAGCTCGGCATCCGTACGAACAGCACCGAAGAGCAACCTTCTGTACAAAAACGGATAAATTTTGGCTTTGGATCGCAAATTGAAATTGATTTTCGATTGTAATACAAGGTTTCAAACGCAAGTTCCGAAAGATCATACTTGTTAGCCGAAAAAGGCGCGAGGTACACCTAAGCACTTCTTATCAGTTGAAAATGCGAAATCACGCACGCTGCTCTTCGCTCCCCTCTTTAATCTGCGGCGTACAACGCGCTGACCTCGGGCGTGGCACGGTGGAGCCGCTGCCTCGCGGACAGGCAGCGCCATCGGGTGAGCGATCGTTCAAACTGATATAAAAGTGATCACTGCGATGGGGCTGTGTGGTTCATGGTTGCCATACAGTGACCGTCGGACCCGCCATGAGACGCACTCGTGTCTTAGTAGCGGAGGCGGACAGTGAGTCGAGCATCGTGGGTACGTTTAGTGCCGGTTGGCTTTTTCGGGGCCGTTCCACTGGCTATTCAGTTTGGGGGTTTCCTTTATCCCGACTAATTTCCAATTGGCATTTGCAAGATATCCCCACTTGATCCAAGGATCCAATTCATTTGACTTTATATTGACTTTAAGTCTGCGGTGCGAAAGCGGGAGCGGACCAGACACAACATTTTTCTTATTTCTTTAAGTTTCAATTCATCAAAGGCCTTGTGCCTTGCGGTGAGAGGAAGGAACAGACAAACAATGTAGTTCTCATGAACGAACTCCTTGGTTTATTCCATGCGCCGCATTTAATTGCCACTCCCCGTGCAGCCGATAAGAGGCGGGCGAGCGCGGTGACCAGTGATAACACAACAGTGTGATAACACATTGAGGATGACACCCCACAAACTGACGAGCAGCGGCGAATGGGAGCCTCGTCGACGCGCGCCAGCCAATGGGACCGAAGTGTAAAAGGTGCCGTCGGCAAACTTTGCGCGTGGTTTCATTAAGGTACCGTTTTGCATGGTTTCAAAGGTGATAACGTCGGCTCGCTCCATAGGACACTTAATGTTTTTGCACTAAAACTACCAACTTGGTGCGCCTGAACGGGGTCGCATGCGAACCGCATTCGGAACCGCTTTAGAGACGCAGCTTAAGCGCCAGTGTGAATGCACCATTAAAGGTGTACGGTCTCGGAAAAACAAGAGAGCTCGGTACTGAAAGGGGAGTTGCGAAACCCTTCTCAGTAATCTTAAAAAATATCACTGATCTTGTCGGGGTCAGGACGAATGCCGTCTGCGCTGACGGTGGGAATCAATATCTGAATTTGGCGTCAAGCAAGATGGCATTTCTTGGTATTAACTTGGAGACCCGCTGTCCTAATGCATTTCAGAACGGATCAGAGTCGTAAGCGGCGCTCTTTAAATGTCGCAGAGACGATGAAAACACCATCTAAATAGCACAGGCATGTTCGCCATTTTAAACTCCTCAATAAATCATCCATCATTCTATAGAACGTGGCAGGAGCGTTGCATAAACCAAAAGGAAGGAGTTTGAATTCATAGAGCCCGTCAGAAGTTGTGAAGGCTGTTTCCTCTTGATCTTGGTCGTGTACTGGTATCTGCCAATATCCGGATCGAAGGTCTAAAGAGGAAAAATATTCGGATCCTTGTAAGCTGTCTAAAGCGTCGTCGATTTGTAGTAGAGGATGTGCGTCCTTTTTGGTGATCCTATTTAGGCGTATGGGATTTTCGCAAAACCTCCACGACCCATCTTTCTTCTCAACTACAGGTGAGGGCCAGGGACTTGATGATGGTAGAACTATGATCTTTTGGAGCATGTCTTTAGCATGCTGATCAAATAAGGCTCACTCAGAAGGAGAGACGCGGTAAGGTCTGTGTCGAACTGGTGAAGCATCGCCGGTATCAATTCAGTGATTTACGGAGGTTGCTAAACCCAATGGGCCACCGTCGATATCATAGCATGAGGAGTATCAATTCACTAAATTCAACAGTAGCCCTTGATAATCCCTCGTTTTTTTATCAACCATGCATGTTAAAGAAGAGACGGAGTTACGCAATGAAGTAGATTAGCCTAATAATGTTTCAGCGCACGGCTGAAGACTAAAAAATGGGCAAGTGGTCAGTGCATAAACAAAGTCTTCGCAAGTTCCAGTTGATAAACGCAGAGGCTCGTTTGACAGGTTGGTGATAGGGACTGTGGCCGTGCCATTGGTCAATGTCAATAATGAAAATGGAAGAACGAAGTTCCTCCGTAGCAACATGTCGCGGCAAAGTTCCACAAGGTCATTACCATTATGGTCGCCGAAAAAAAAACTTATCCACCGCCGTGACAAAAATGGTACTCAAAGATGGAATGACATAGTCATGACTCAAACATAGCTTCCCTACTTGAACCCTGTCTAGGTCATAGTCATCATAATTTTCTCTACCAATATTTAGCAACCCAGTGCCGCAGTCTATGAGCGCGTTGCGTTGTGATAGCAAGTCCCATTCCAATATCAAATCATAGCTGCAGTGAGGAACAACAGTGAAAGACACCACAGTAACTTTGTCTAGAGTGATGCGAGTGGTACACAAGCAACATGGCGAGAAAAGGGAACGATTCGCTCCTTGCAATAACCTGCCATCCGGAGTGATGCCAACCAAACGAAACTTTCGTTGCGTGGACTCGTTCACGACTGAAACTGATGCAGCCGTGCCTATAATTGCTGAAAACGTTTGTCCTTTGACAGTTATAGAAACGAAATTTCTTTGGGGAGGCGGAGGCTGGCAAGAATTGAACGAAGCGGCGTTCCCTCCTACTGCCCTCGCGTCTAGTTTACCTCCTTGAAGTAGGGAGCGGACGGCTCATGGGGGGACGGTCGAAACGACGCAGACGAACGTGAGTAAGGCGAGGGCGAGCACGGACGCATGTATGCCGGGGGTCTCGGAGATGAATATCGGTTACGATGTGGGAAGCTTGTTACTGAAACATCATCGTCGTACACACTTAAAAATTTCAACACCCATGTTCGTGTTAAAAGGGTGTTTTTCCGAGCTCACACCCTTCCTACACCATTTTTACATGATTTTTTTAATATTCAAGGGTGTACGGAAAAGCCTACACCCTTCGCACATCCTTTTTACACCCTGCGGCTACCGAAATCGTGTTAAGAGGGTGTTGCGGTGATACACCCATGATTTCCGAGTCGTCAAACTCGGACACCACCCAATTGCATACATACGCGCCGACAGCAGAAGTCAAGAAGCAGTCCGCTGAATTTTAGCGGATTTTGTGAAGTTCAAGTAAGCACAATGGGCAGCTGACATCTGAGCCAAGCCAACGCTCCAGTTGTTTTGAAGCCGTTCAAGCCAGATGGATGCCGGCGTCGTGTACAAGCTCCTTGGTTGTTCACGTGCAAGCGACCACGAAAATAGTATCGATTACTCACGCACTTCTGCTCAAAATGGTAAATCCACATCGCTTCTATTCTGATACATTCTGTCTCATCTTGAGATGTACTAAAGCGAAGGCTAGACGTGCGAGACGGTTCGGGCTCACAGCTTTACTGTGAGCTTGTACCGTAAAGGTCGGTTCAGACACTTCCGTTTGAGTGCGTTTGTCTGCGTTGCGTTTAGAACCGAAAGCGAGTCACCGGCACATCTGTGCTTCGTATGAAGCGTGGGTTCCAATACAAGGAATCATCTTGCCACGCGATATGAGCAGCAGGGATGTCCTGGTTTCTCGCAGCCGCAATTCGGTCCAACGCAGTCAAATGCAACTGTTTGAACCAGGCTTTACGTGGTTGTCCTGTGCTTGTCCTTCGCGTTTTATTCTTTCGATTTTAAGTATTCATTTTCAACTCGCTCGCTTTTACCAGTACTAGTAGATACCCAAGCTGCACGAGGGTTCGTGCAGTGCGACCATCTAGCGATGCTATGAGCTCGTGCTCGAGCCTTGGTTTTAATGCATCTTAGTGGGGAAGGCAATCATCGGGGATATATGACACATTATGATGCCAAGTCTGTTCACGGCGGGTTCTCGTGCTGTTTTGATTGGAGGAGAAGGGGCATGTAAACATTTGGCAAATGGAACATGGTTAGCTACAGCGCAAATATATGTTGGAAAAAGTTCAGAACGTTGAAGTGCAGCAGCCCGAAACTTTGGAGTTGAGCAATTAGAGAATCATTTGAAGACATATTTAGAGGTCTTCAAACGAAGACCTCTTAAGCGAACTTGGGCCGTTCCACCTGACCTTGTTATTTCATAACTGATGTGTTAGAAAATGGAATGCAGATTTTCTTTACACGGCCAAAACATAACGTGTTATCAAATAATACCTGCCATATTCATATTGTACGTTTACAGACCGGGGTTGCCCCGTCTGTGGAGGGCGAAGATACGAGCAGCCTTGAAGCCCACCAACAGTGGCTGTGTGCTGAGAGCGAAAGCTGGTGCCTGACGAAGGCCAGATTGATCTTCGAATGGATGCGACTGCCTGCAAACGGCTACATGCGTTAACATTGATGGGCATATAGACTGCACAGAATGCTTATCCCCACCTGATGGATGCTAGGAGGGTATGCATTCCATATTTTTTTACTGATCTCTACGACAATTGCTAAATTGCGCTTCCTTGCTCCGTGATTGCGGCTACCGGACAGCCATCTTGGGACACGGAAAATTAACCTTTTGGAGCGTTGCAGAGGCTGGCCGGCAGCGTGCTGGAGACATGTTTTCTGCTCGTTGGTCGTCATTGGGCGCGTTAAAGGGGCCCTGCAATAACTTTTTGACTAGTTTTTAATTTGGACCGAACCTGAGCGCACTGAACGTAGTGACTTAAAGAAACTTTTCTTTTCTCAAATTTCGCTTTATTTTAAAAGTTATAGGCAAATTGGAATTGCAAACACAAGCAAAGAATAACCTCCTTCATGACGTCGTAGTTCCTGGCTTGAGCGGCCGTGAAGTAGTGAGCTCATCGAGCGCTCACGGCTGCCGCAATTAGTGTCGACGGCTCGAGAGGGCGCCACTAAAGCACGTGTTGACTAGGCTGTATGAAGCGGGCGGCCAGGGTGGCTCGCATTGCATTTTCCGCGCGATTAAAGACTAATTCATCATAACACTTCATTGGCCACATGCGGCATCAAACACAGGGTAAAGATCAGTTCAGAACAGGAGCGACTTCGCGCTGCCATACCGCCAAATGGCCAAAGCGCCAGCCAAGCCCGCGCCGAAAGCCTTCGGAATGCTCGGAACTGGTCGGAATCTCGAGCCGGCATACGACCGCAGCGCCGCCGCGTACATCCGGGACCTTTCTATGCCCGGTGTTCGTCGGAGCCTCATCCCACTAGGCCTTTCTAGTACGCGCCACCTTTTCCGCCGCTTGGTGGCGGGTTTGTCGAGGGGTCTTTTCTTGTTTCCTTACTTTATGAACTGCATTCGTTTCTTTTCTGATCTAAAATACTGAACAAAAACTACTTTCATACATAATTGAAACGGTTCGTGACACTTATATTTTGTATCTCGACTAGAAAAAAAGCTTTTAGCGGCTCTGACCAGTAGTAAGCCCAGGACCGAAGACGTCACATATTGCGCGCTTTCGACAACGCGGGTCGCCCTCGTAGGTGGAGGAGGTTTCCGCGTCGTCCAATTAAAATATGACTCTGATATTTAGTTATTCTCTCCGTGCCCGCTGGCTTGCCCGAACCCCAAAAGGCGTGGAAACCACAAAAGAGGTAGACGCTTAAATATGATTGCAAGGCCCTTTTAAGTCTACCCTCCTTTACTCCTACTACGACACTCCGAGTTTGATACTCCAGGCACAGCAACTAAACGGCGCATGTCGTACAGGAGCGCGACACACCGAATCTATCGACGAGAAGCACAACCTCCTTCCAACCGCACGGTTATGACGAACCTGGCATCCCGTGGATATGGGTGGGAGAAGCTAAAATTATTTCGGTGCTAAATTAATAAAAGCCAGTGTAGAGCGGCAGGGTACAAAGTAAGAGACGGCGACGTTATGGAGTTTCTACGAACGTTTAAATATTCCTGAGAGGTTTGGAGAGTCGCTTCGAGCACATACGGGGAAAGGTACCTTGGCCGATCTGTTTATTGACCTTGCAAGCTGTTCATATTTAAATTAAAGACAACATTCTTGAACCCGCTTATCGACGCACGAAACCCTCAAACTTGGGAGATATTTCATGGTTCTGTATTGCAGCGAGACGGAATTAAACGGAAGCTGTTGATGTGCTATGCCGCTACCGGAACATGGTCGATCAGTAGATAGCACGTCAATTCGTTTCAGGCGAGACATGAACATGATGTTTCGGCTTTCCATTCGAAGTATCGCGATTCTCTGGGCAAAGCATCCTAGAAGGGGCAGCGGTCCGACTGTCTTTTCATCTCAACAGCTTTTCTGTCGCTGTGCTATCGGCACGCTACCGTTTGATGGATGAATTCGTTTTCAGGCGAGATGCACGATCAAACTTTTTAGGAATGCTAATTGCTGTCTTGGCTTTCAAATCAAAAGGTTTTAACCTGCTGGATTAAGCACAAATTGATTGAAAAGGAGCAGCTGTACGGCTACGCCTTTCGTTTCAACAATCTCAACAATAGCACAGCCATCTTGTTTGTGGACGTGACATCACGGAGCGCAAAGAAGTCACTTGTGCTCCAAAAAATGCTCGGTGCACGGAGAGCGCGCTTGAGTGTCAGTCGCCGGCGGCACTCCTGTCTGTTTAGTGAAAGGAGTGCCAAACGCTCGCAATGTGTAAACAATGGGAATTTCCTTTGAAAACATGAAATTTTTTGCAAAAGTGCAGCACCACAGGAAAAAGGCACAACTTGTCGAACACAAGTCTCGCTGGTCTTGCGGCGTGATCAAAGCTTCATTGGCCTGCCAAACTGCTGCGTCTCTGTGCCTTTTCACGTTTGGATACTTATCAAGAATCGATGCCATGGCAGAGCTTTGAAGGTATGTCGCACGTAGACGTCTTCTCTATCACCCAGCTGTTCCAGCGAGTTGCTATCAATAGGAAACGAAATCGGTGGTTGCTATTATGTATTAACCATGGCTATGTTCCAAATCTACTGAAATGGATCACATGACAGCACAAATAGAGCAATGCTTTGGAGGAAGTTAGGTTTTCGAAGGCAAAAGTATAACGCAGCGAGATCGAAAGTTTTTCAAACGCGGCCCGTCCATATGGTTGTGTGCAATCTGTCGCCATCGCCATAGCCTCCTCCCCCTCTTTGTCGCCAGTGGATCATGCCCGTTTCTGGACTGCAAGTGCCGCAAGTTACAAATACAGTCTTAAGAGTAAAGTAAAATGGTGCTCCAGAGGCACATGCATCTTCATGTACGTTGCACTCACGAAACAAACCCACACGGCGTTAATTCTTGATCGGTATTCAAGCGTGCGAAGACAGAGATGCTTCACTTTGGCATGCCAAGGAAGCTTTGATCATGCCGCCAGAACGGCGAGACTTGCGTTAGACGAGTTGCTCCTTTTTCTTCCGGTGCTGAGCTTTCGTAAAAATTTCCACGTGTTCTCAAACGCAATTCTCACCGTTCGGGGTTTTAACAAACTTCTTCGGTAAATGACAACGAATAAGCAGAAAACATGTCTTCAGCTCGCTGCCGCCCAGCCCCCTCAATGCTCGAAAAGGTTGACTGATAATCTGTGTCCCAAGGTGGCCATCTGGTGGCCGCACCTGAGCTGCAACGACCAAGCGGAGGTGCGCGATACAGCAAATTGTAGTGGAGATCAATGGTTTTGCTCGCACGGCGTACGTTTAGTCTTCAGAGCAAACACAAGTGTCGCTGCGGTCGGCACGTCTTGATTGGGTGAGGTGTACCGTGACGTCTGGCGACGGATTCCGCTTCGCGCTCTGGCATCTGGCTCGCTTCCCTGCGCCCGTTTCCTCACGATTGGAGGTTTGTGATCATGCTGACCTACTGTTCAGCGCTGCAATGCAATTTCCAAAAAGAAGCCGGTATCATATTTTACCACCCGAAAACTTCGAGATTAAAGAAAGCATGGACAGTCAGACTTAGGATGGGTAAGGCACCGTCAACATCGGCCGTTGTGTGCTGTAAGTACTTTGAGAAGCGTGGCTTCGTTTACCCAGTATACAAGGCGCTGGGTGAGACTTATACTGACAGAATTTTCATAGCTTTTCCAACCGTGTTTGTCACGTGTACCTTTATAATTGGGTTATAAGTATGGAAAGCTATCAATGGAGGCAATTCCGTCGATGAACCCCCCCGCCCCCTCCACACGATATAGGGCGATTGTGCAAGCGGTTGTGAAAGCGGCGGTGCAAGTGTTTCAAGCGCTGAAATTCTGTTCTTTGCAGGATCATGAGTTAGGAGAACATCAGACCCCGCTTTGTGGGCATACAAATGGTACTTAAGTCAAAGGCCTCTGGGCACTTGTGACTTTCTCTCCATGGCCCAGAATATATTTAACATGTTGCTCGAGCAGAGTGCAGCTTTTTCGCTGAGACGTTTTTGTTTAGAAACAAAGATGAAAAAACCTCTTAATTTATTCAAATCATCAGCAGCATTGATTGTGTGAGATGTGAATATATTGAAATGCTCCTGCAAGTGTGGTGGCATTTCTTCCTTTTCATATACCAACTGTGATTCATGCGCTGTCTGCCCTGGAAACCATGCTCGGAATGTTGGTTGAAGTTTCGCCTGCAACTACAGACCATGCCTCAATAAGGCCGCGTAAAATAATTCACATTTCCTACGTAGAACGTACACACAAAAAAAAAGAAAACAGAAACTAGTATGCGACAGCTAACGATGTCTCGGCCTTTGCAGGGCGAGTGAGGGGATACATTTTTTCCTCAGCATGACGTCACCCCGGCTCGCCCAAGGGGTCGCAACCCAAACTTCTCGGTGCTAATACTCTCACCATACAATGCACCTGGTATTTGTTTGGCCCCTGGCCTTGAAATCATTCTCAGTTTGCCATTCCATCTCACCGGGAGCCCGATTTTGGTCATCGAGGTCTCAACCGGCTTGCACTGAAGAAGCTAATAGCGAGTTCGTTTCATGGCACTCGTGCCCACGCGTGTCCACTCGCAGTGTGGAGCGGGTTCGTTTCAGCCGGCACTCCACGAGTGGTTGCACTCTCCGAGTTTGTTTCATCGCTGACACCCCACGCGTGCATGCACTCGCTGCACCGAGAAAATCGAGAGTGCGCCAAAATGCAATCCCGTCATGCCTCGCTCCGGCGAGGCCGGCGAGGAGCAGGGGCAGACGACGAAAGTTCGCCTGCTACGATGTGTCGCGGAACTGAAAGGAAAAAAGGTAGATTTTCTCATAGAAATTGCGTCCTGCGGGCAACGGAATCAAACGCAAGCTTGAACTGTGAGCGTCTCATATTTCATGAAGGAGGCAGTTGACAAACTATGCTTTATTTGGAAGTTTTAAGTCGTTCTATTGCCGTAAAAACGCTGAAATATACCAGTGTGTAAAGAAATGCTCAGAACAAACGCATCACCGGCCCCCGAGATGTTTATCACCAACGTGTGCGGGTGAAAAATTTAGCATTTGTCGACAAAACACTCCCCCAGCAGAAACCTTTGACTGCCCAATAAGCATCAGAGAAAGCTAAACATAGTGATTTTACCCGAGGCTTGGGCAACATCGTCATGTTTAACATTTACCTACGTCAGCTAACTTGCCCCATTGTATTTTGTTCGAGAAAGCTCTCGTTCTCGACGCCCTCAACAATGCTAATATCTGATCCACCTGTAATGACGATCGAAATCGAAAGTCCCACGAAAAGTTTCGCTGGATATTCCAGCAGACTAGTTTTAAGCCGTACCCTTCCAGTGGTCCACGCATAATGCCATGCTCAAACGGATCAAGCTTCTGCTCGGAGTGCATCATCAGTTTTTTTCAGTGTAAACGGTTATGAGAATCGAAAGATCGCAACCAGCTGCTTTGTGGACAGCAGGTTACGGAAATTTACGCCGTCTGTAACTATATCCATGACAGACGATCTCAACAATGACCAAAATCGGGCCCCAAAAACATTTTCTTCTTTCTGTTTTGGCGCTAGTTCTCTGAGTCTGTGAAAGTGCCTATATATTTGCAAATATAGAGAGATCTAAAATAGGAAGATGAAGCTAATTTTTTAAATTATTTATTGTGGGCTGGAATTAGGAGAAGTATTCTTAGAAATTTGGTTCTGTCATGCTTCACTTCTGTGACAGTCATGCAAATGTGTATGCATGCTCTACTTTCAGTTCCGAAAAGATTAAAAGCGCCAGACAAAGATCGAGCTAATGAAGCTAATGCCGGAAGGAGTGGCAATTATCATCAGTCTTGCTTCCAGGAAGATTTTGAGATGCAACAAGGAGCTGCTGGAGCACATCACCGTGATCGCAGTGGAAGGTGCCAACTGCAAGCTCATGAAGCGTAAGCTCCAAGTATTGGATTTAATTGCTGAGTGCCTTTTCCATTGACAAGAAGGCCCCAACATTTTCTAAGAACTCCAGAAGGGTTTTGTTGTTGCATCTTTAGACTCGCAACTCATTCACTTTGCCAATTTCGTCTTTCTAGACTGGCTCAGCTGGCAAGCTGAGCAGTGAGTCTGAAACTGTACCATTGTTTCCGGTCAGACTGTCCATTGTTTATTGCTCTTCCCTTGGCTTTTATGCCACCATGCCCACTATATATATATATATATATATATACATACATACAGTGGGCATGGTGGCATAAAAGCCAAGGGCCGAAGGTGTATGTATAACGAAGTGAAAAACTCACGGTGAAAAACAACAAACAGCGGAAGTTTAATCGACAGTTTCGCCGAGAGACTCGGCTTCGTCAGGAGATGACATTCAAGTGAGGGGATATCGCAGCGGCAAAAAAGTTCAAAAAAAGAGAGAGAAAGGGGGGGGGCGGGTGTACGCGTTTCCAGATGACAAACAACTTGACCTGTATATATATAAGCGATGGAGCAAGAATCAACGGTACAGAACGAAAGAATTCGTTGGAAACTGCTTCACTATATGCCACTATATACAGGGTGAATTTTTTTTTTAATTCGAACAGATTTATATATGTATATACATACATGATTGCAGTGCCGTAGCCCGAAATATTTTTCAGTGGGGGGCGGGTGAGGGTTGAGGGCGTTGGGATGATCATGTCTTGGGTGCGGAGGGGGGAGGGGGTGTCAAAACGCGTGCGTTAAATACAGCGTAGGCTGTATTTCAGGGGACGGCGAGGGAAAGCTAAAACTCCAAGAGCCCCCCCCCCCCCCCCTCCCCTGGCTACGCCAATGATTCACTTTGTCTCCTTAGTCGTTGCGGTAGCGCTTTGATGAGACCTGTTTTTCACACTTTTTTGTTGCTTCGCTGCAACTTGCTCTCTTACTCTAAAACGCTTACAATCCAACAGGAAAGCACTAAAACGAGTTTTAAGTGCGTTGAATATAACCTTTTCCATCTGCCTCATGTCCTGACCACAATGCACTTGAGTGTGGTGACGACCGGTTCCGTGCGCTGCGACAGGTTGTGTATGGCCATACTCTCGATTGGAGCTTGTACGTCGTGCCGCAGCCATGCTTAGCGACTGAGTCAGCGAGAAATGAGTGATGGGCTATAGGTGTCTATGCCACAGGGTTTCATTCGAAAAATGCTGGAAACACGACCCTGTTCTTACATAACAAACAATATGCTTCTTAGCGATGGAGCAAGAGTCAACGATACCGAACAAATAATTCGTTAGAAACTGATCCAACTGAACTACTATGTACCTGGCAATTTTTTTTTTTTAATTTGAACATATTTATTACAAAAATCCGTAAAAGATACACTAATACGGTTTGTGCAGGTTAGTTATACGGCCGGGAGGACATTAGGTGAATGGCTAATTTTTGCGATAAGTCGGCTGATTAAGTAAAATTAGTCAATTAACGTTTCACTTTGTGAAAATAGAGATATGATTCTAATCACGGATGGGCAAAACACATGCAAATCTGTATCCAAATACAAATACAAAATACTTCGTCAAAAATGTATTTAATTACAAATTTAATTACATTTACAAAAAGTATTTAAGTACAAGATACAGATACAACCAAATGTATTTGGTCTCCTCCAAATACTTTTCCAAATACATTCCTCAAAATTTGCGTCAGCGACTTCAGGGCACCTGCAACAGGTTTCTGGGTATCTAATTTGAATTTTGCATCGCACACTCGGCAGTTAGTGTGCGAGGCTCTCCTCTAGTAACGTAATAGAAATATAATCACAAAAAAAATGTAATCAGCTTGGACGTAATGGGTGAAAAAAGTACAGAGCTTCAAGCAGTTTTTTTGTCGATTACATTTTGGTATAGACCAACAAAGAACCGAGACGACCAAGATGCGCAGCCCTAGCTAGAGAACTTTTTTATTGTTGCAACTCGCACCAATTACGAAAATCTGGACAACCCGCGCATTTTGAAAGTTTCAGGCAAACATATTAATGGAAATCAGGCTGGAAAGCACCACAAGTTGTCACAGGCACTTATTTAGGCAGACTGCCTGTGAACGTCGATTTTGTCACTATTCTTGCCCTGGACTGGCACCGTAATCACAAAGTCACTATACGCTTGTGCTTCATTGAGAGACACTGCATTCGGTGCAGAACGTAGTTTTCTTCCTCCTCTGGACAGTGACAATAAATTTGAGGGATGTATTTTCGCCCACAAAATTGTATTTAATTAGAATTGTATTTGAAATACCCATGTTTTAGTATTTAAATACACACGTCAAATACATTACCCGATTTGTATTTAAATACAAATGAAAAATAGACAAAATATATGAAATACTGCCCATCCCTGGTTCTAATTAAAACCTTAAGGACCGTAATCGAAAATCACTAAGTGAAGTCTTTTTAGCACGATTTGAATCTCGTGAGAAAGTCGGGGGCGCACCAAAGCTACGGCTCGTGAAGCAGGCGCAAAAGTAGCAGTGGCGGAACGCGGTAATTATCTAATCATCCGGATTCCGCCGCTGCTAGTTTTGCGCCTGCTTCACAAGTTGTAACAGTGGCGCTCCCCCGAATTTCTCCCTACTTTAAGTCGTTCTAAAAAAAGTTGATTTTGTGGTTTTCGATAAGTTTCAAAGTTAATTTTCAAATCTGAACCATATGTCTACTTTCACTACTTAAAACCTTAAATAACGAATTATAATTATTAGCCTACTTATGACAGAGATTAGCCAGTCAGATATTGTCCCCTTGGCCGTATACTCACCTGCACAAACAATATTAGTGCATGTTTTACAAATTTGTTATAATAAAACTGTTCGAATAAAAAAATATCGCCGTGTATACAAGAACTAGGGAGGAACGAGTAATAAATTTGGAAGGCTTCTAAAGAGTAAATTGTGTTCAAAATATCCGGGGGTGTGTTACAATTAAATAAACACATAAAAACAACAAAATACAAATACATGTTCCTGAATGGACTTGAACACAGCACTTCGCGCACCTCGTCCCGAGAGACCGACGCTCCAGTCCAATCTGCCATCATGAAGACCAAGAAGTTTATTGCAACAGGTGATTGCAAACGTCGCTTTATATTACAAATGCACTGCAGGCATTTTGAATGGCGTATTAAAAAGTGGGCATTTGAAGGAGCAGATTACACATGCCGAGCCACTCGAGTTTTGACTCCTGTGCAGAAAAAATATTTTCTACTTGCGTAAGTAAAATAAAAAAAAAACGCAATTCTCTCCAATTTGCGCCGGCATGCCTCACTGCCAAGCGTGCTCGCCATACTCTCCGAAGTTCCTAAACAAGAGACATGTCTTATGGGACATAGTCATCTCTGGTCACGCTCATGAAACAAATTCCAGCGCGACATATCTTCTATTGCTTTCTCAATGAGCCCTGGAGAACGTGTAAAAAATACAGCGTCCTATTGAATATTAAAACATGTATAATGGATTTTGGTTGTTTGCAAAAAAATACTCAGTCGCCCATGGCACACCTACGTCTCCTCCTCCAAATCACATCTTGTCAGGCAATGTATTTGCGTGAAATTTGAAGGCAACATTTCTTTACTGAGGAGGGAATGCACATACAAATAACTTGCTTCAGCACATCGTCACCAGCCTGACAAACGACTCTCAGATACAGGGGCGTTTGCAAAATACTCATCAACAAACATAGACGAAGGTTCGTTTTATTAGCCCTAGAGAGCTATTCTAAAAAAGCGGCCAGACAAAAACTCAGTGCATCCAAAACATCGTCTTGAGAACGAAAGATATTTCCTCACTGGTCGCCTCACGAGGACAACAGGGACGGCAAGTGAGATGACAGCCTTGACTGAATCAACACGCGCAAGAAAGGGTGTCTTTTATCGCGCAGAAGCACGAAACGTGACACCAGTTGACTCACAAGCAAATCTGTCAACCGCGCATTTCCGATACGCACACGATAAAAGATATTATCTAGCAACCTCGGCTTGACATTCGATCTCCAGATAAAGGTAGCAAACACTGGGTGAAACTTTTGTACGTTCATACGGGCGCAGTGTATTGCATGCTGAACGTACCACACTTTCGTAGAGAGAAACAAATTGAATACCGTCACTCAGGCGAATTTAGACTAATCACGCCTATTCTAAAGGAAATAGCTCCTGTCCAGGCCGGTGGTGACTCCCGACCAACAAGAGGTGTTAGCTCAGTAACTGTCAACCGGCACGCCAAGTTACCTGCGAGGCAGGCACTCCCAGGACACGTTTTCGAACAGTGAAGGCGTTGTGGTCTACGCTCAACGCCAAAGCCTGCGGCCCTTGCTCGAGTGTATGGCGGCCCGGTCGCCTCAGAAGAGTGTTTGGCAAACGTAATCAAAGCACTGACACTTCGCTTATGGTTTAAAATATGGAAAGTGCAATATTTTTAGCGTAACTAATAACCTTGATGTCTTTATTTTTCCACCGAAAGCTTCCACATTTTCCTTTTGAAGATTCTTAAACATAAAACTCTAAGTATAAATTCAAAAATAAGAGTAACATAAGCCATCCTTGTTTTAGAATGATCGAACATGAATCAGCTGTGTCCACTTCTTGCTCACGGTAAGCTTCGAAGTGGAGCTCTAAACGGCAATGTCGACTTCCTTCAAAATGGCATAGCCAACACTGAAACGCTTTAAAACATTGACACGAACGTCCTGCCTAAGAAGTTAAGATGTCTTGTATAAATCCAATTGCAAAATAGCCAGATGGCCCACGCCACCGTCGCAGGTTTCGAAGACTTTAAAGGCAGCATGTATATTGGTTGTAATTGATCTGTCTTGGATTTCTTACGTTCATGGGCTTCAATAAGCTGACAGTCCATACTCTGAAATCGCCGTGCTATAATTTTCGTAAATATTTGAAGGTCAGACTCTTTTTTTGCACGTCGTTTTTCAATCGCATCGGTACTCGACTCAACCGATCGAAGATGCAAAACGCTTTACAAGAAATTTCTCGTAACAGTAACGGTATTACTGTAGCAGTCTTTAAACTTCACAATCTTGATTTTGTAGCAGACAAGACATTTGCAGACTTGTTCAGTCTCAGCTGTGTCGTTCTGGATGTTATGATTTCACTCACCTTACAGTCTCCACAAGGCGTGCCGTCTGGCATGAAACGCGTAGTCCTGGTAATTTGACCTTTATCATTTGTACTTTCACATGTATATGAGCATGAAGAAAAATCAGCTAACTGAAAGAGGAAAGTTTCACATTATCTTTATAAAACACTATATTACATCTAAACGGAACCACTCGGCCAACAATTCGAATTAATTGCACTTACGAGGCGTAGTTTGCAGAATGCAAATAATTATATATAGCGCTTTCCTAGGTAAATTTGAAGCAGCACTGCATACTCATGTAACGAAGGTTCTACAACCAATTTGAACATTTTTTTATTGATGCGTTTCATTTTTGTAAGAATAAAAAACCTAGAATATGTTACTTTAGTTCTGAGATTAAATTCTTTACACAGAAGTGGCTCTGTCAAACAAAGTCACTAGAGTAAGGAAGAGACGCAGAATTTACATCTTAGCCACTTTTCAAGTGATTATGATGAAAAATAAATCGAGCCGGGTAGTGCACGTGAGTAATTGCTGTAAAACAAACTCTAAAAAAATGGCGTTAGAACGTACTTTTATCTTGAGTATTCGTCCGAGAAAAGCACTCCATACAGTCCAAGGTCTGTAATTTTCATTGTAGGGTGGCCGAGGTTTTTCTATTCTAGTCTTGGCATTTTGAGGGCGATACTGCAGTTCCCGTGTAGTTTGTATTGCTAGAGAGTTTCGCGACTGTACTATTCTCTTTCGGCTTTTTTATTTTAGTTTATGGTGTGGCGAAACCTGTATGGGGCGCTAAGATTTTCTAGCAGGTCTGGAAAGGCGCCATCAACAAATGTTCTACGTCTAATGGCAAAAAAAAAAAAAAATCATTTTAATGTTTTTTTTTTAATTTCACAAAAGTTAATAGTTTTGCGAAATAGTGTTCCTTATCAGCAGTAACAAATGCATAAATGAAATTAACGTTTACAGATGTTGTGTCTGTCCAGAATAAAAAGGAAGGAGAAAAAAGTAAACTTTCCGTGTCGACACTTTTCTGTATCAGCAACGAGGGCAAATGTAATATGTAGTACTACACATATCAAAACAAGTTCAGTGATGCGTTTTCTATACAGTGTGTTTACAATACTGAAAGCACCCATCGAGGCTTTAGCTCATTCTTGAGCCGATCCTTGGAGCAGAATTTGCCAATACCGTCATATCCATTTTACTGACATTCCACGTAACTCATGCTTTCAAGCCAGGTCAGCTGCTTACCCTGGTGCCAGCGCTAGAGCACACCCTTGTGATGTAATCTCCAAGTCCCGGACTGCATTTCTGTGCGTCATCTTTCGGTTTGTCGGCTGCTGAAATATATGCATTGCACAACTTGCACGAAAGGAATGGTATTAGATCAAAAATTAAAAGACACTTTAGAGCTCAGTAGTCTATTACCTAAAGGCTTCAATAGAGGTTGTTGTATACAACAACCTCTATTGTCCGTCCATATTTCTGGCCTTCTCCGTCACCTTTCCTTTTTTTGGAGGGGGGAGGGGGGGGGGGGGCAGGGAGAAAGAAGGAGGCGGGGGGATAGGTTTTTCTTCTGTGAGGAATACCCCAGGTAGAACGCAAAGAAAAAGCCTATCGTGACGCAAGCTTGATAATCCTGATGGCCTAGTTTGTGCCTAATGCTGTTCTGGTGCAAAGCGTGAATCAGTTTCAGCTTTTGTTTGCGTTTTTATGGTATTTTTCTGGCTCGCCGGAGAAAACCAACTCGTATACTTGCGGAGAGCGGGTTTTCGGGACTCTCCACACGTTCTCCTTTTATTTGAGGTTGCTTTGTAAGAGAGGAATCTCACTCCTTAAGATTAATGCTTTCACTCACTCAGGTTTTCCACATAATTGCCTAAGTGCCAGAAGATTAAAGTGGGGCATTCTCTCGAACCCGATATAAAAGGACGCCGCCACTAGTGCTTAAGTGTGCTTCTTGGACGACGTCAGCCAACGACAGCCGCATGCCGAAATCTTCAGTGCTCCACTAATTGTCTCGCCTATGCAACATTTAATGTTGTTCTATATTTTGGAAACCCTGTCTCCGGGTCGTTTCTTTAGGTCTTTATGCAACGAGGCAACATCCTTAAAAACTGCGCAATTTTTAGGCCCTAAAAACTAATTTTTCTAGTTGTTTTTTTAGTCTTCACTATTAAAACAAAAAATGCGGCAAAGCAAGAACTCTTCTAATTATGACTAAAGACCCCACAAACAAAGGCCATCAAAGCAAATGATGACGCGAGTTAAACGATGCAGCCTCTTGCGTACTTCGTATTTTATTTACTATTTTTAAAGTAACCACCCTCCGCCTCTACTAATCCTAATATTTTGTCCATTCACCTATCGGTCCGTTCGCTTGCCCAAGCATTTGCCGCTGAATCTGGATGGGAAAACGTCATTAGGTGACGGTCACGTGACCTAAACACAAATTCAGTTTTCTTGCTAAATCTGCCGGAAAAATGGAAGGCATCTGATAAATACATTAATTTTGTTTCCCCTCTAAATCTAGTGGGTTAATTAATGTCGCGTGTCCCATACACCTAGTCAGTTTCACCAAAAAATTTAGCTGAAAATTCGGCGCGTCGTGTGATTTATACACAACTTCAGTTTCCGCTAAGTTTAGCTGCAGAATTCATATATGGTGAATAACACACATCACCTCTCGTCACACCACAGAGTTTACACCTCCTCTCCCCTGCACCCTCCAGCTTTCCTTCCTTCTCTCCCTCCTCTCTCGTGCTGTAGCCCTACCTTCCTCCCCTTCTCTCCTCCTTCCCTCCCCATCTCTCTTCCTCTCCCCGCCTTTCCCTCTCCCCATCTCTTTCTACTCACTTCCCATCTACCTCCTCTTTTATCTCTGCCCCTGCTCTCTCTCTTTTTCTTCCTATTCATTTATCCCTCCTCCTCAGCGCCGACACTTTCCTCCCTACCCTCCCTCCTATTTCTTCTCCCAAACTCTATCTCCTTCATGCACCCTCTCCCTCACTCCACCTTGTTCCACACTTTCTCTCCCCTCCTCTTCTCACTACTACCTTACGCCCTTTACTCCATCCTCCTGCACCTTCCCTTTTTCCTCTTCGTTGCCCTTCCCCTATATCTCTCCTCTTTCCACACCTACTCCCCCTTCTCTTTTTTTACGCCCCTTCTAAACCCCTCTCATTTCCTCCCTCCTCATTGTCACTCCCAGCCCACGAAACTCCCGTTCCCTTTCTTTCCCTCTCTCAGTTTTCCCTTCCCCCTTCCGTGCCTTTTCATGGTGCAACCAACACGACCAAGCCCCATCTCATCAAAAGCATCAAGTGCTGTTGCATTACATTGTAGGAGAAGGTATGTCAAGCCAGGTGATTTCAAAAAGTGTTTCTTCAGTCTCTGAAGCGACTGTATACATTATTTTTTAGTTAACGGGTAACGATCCCTTCTTTAATACTGTTTTTATATACTGTAGGATTTTAGAGATAAAAGGTATCGGTAAATTTCCTTGTTGAAGCCAATATTGATCAAGCGAATCCTTACTCGATTAAAGTTCATGCGACATCCATACTGACAGTTCGTTTGAAAGATATCTTATGTATATACAAGTGTTACTAAAATGGATGTCAAAGAACAGTTTTATTTACTTCAGCCCAAAACTCGTCCATTTACAAGTAATCTTGCAATGCTGACCATAACTATTCAAGCCTACAACTCATCTTCCCTATACAAAATTGCGAGGTGGTACCAAATAGAACCAGTTCAGACAATCAACAATTAAAATGCATCCTTCTGTTTTTCTTGGCAATTTTATTTCTATCAAGATTAAACTTCAATATGCCACAGAAATAACTACACAATGGGTGTTCAGAGTGTTAATATATTCGTAAATAAATACAACAAACCAATATTTTTTTTCTTAACCACTAGCACTTGCCTTTTTGCAGTTGTAGGGTACCGGAAACCCATTATGCTATTTTATAGTTTTTCCCGTTTTCTATTCTGCGGTGATTACGTTAAAAACTTATCTTTATACCTTTTTGTTTTATCTTGTGATACTGGTTTGACGTGCATGTTTAAATTGATGTAAATGTAATTCTACGACTGCTTAAAAGTTTCTAATCGTCCTGTAGGTTGAAATCAACAAATGTGTAGTTAGGTCGCTTACAGAACTTTAAAATGTCTGAGGCCTCAGAAACCGTAGCCTATAGAATAATTAGTTTACCAGTGAGCTTTAAATTCATCGACAAACAAATGCGCCATGTAATGAAAGAGAAAATAAAAAATGTCGAACTATTCTTGAGCCATTGGGTTTGTCTTCGCTTTCTCTTCGCCGTCTTCTTTATATTTCTGAAAGTTTTTTTTTTTTTTGAGAAAGCTTGTTTAATTGTCTTTTGTTTTTATCGGATACGGAAAGATTTATATGCAAAACTGCTTGTGAAATAAAAAGGTCGGTATAATAATTCTCGCCTTACGTACATTTTTTAATAATATCGGACATTCACTACTTCACTCCTCAATGAGACTTTTCATTTTATGAGTTGTCATTTCTGTTTAAAAACAACTACAACTTTTTTTTATAACTTTATAATCTTTCTGGAAGTATCCGAATGTCGATTGCTGCAATAAAAAACAATTGTGCAATACGTTACCACATGCTAATCTCTGATCTTCCGCATTCTTGTTTGCGCTACTTCATTGACTCAACAAACTACTGTGACTCGGCACGTTAGCTTACTGACTTCGACCTTCAAACTGGGAAATATTTTGTTACAAACAATCAAAACTTACTTATTTAATGTGTGAAATTTAACTTCATATTTTTTTGAGTTCCTGATGGTAGGAACATACAGTTCTTACAACAAACGCTAGAGGCTCAGGTGGTGCAATTGTGCTGTTGCATTTTGAAGTGCAAGCAGCAAACAGTCGATATTTGACTTCCGGAAATGCATTTTTATGGGAAAACACAAATGCGTTTTCTCTTCGCGCTCAATTATAAAAGCAAATTTTGCTGTATGTTGTGACGGAATAATTAGTTTGGAACGTTTTACAATCAGATGTACAAAAATATGTGTCAGGGTGTTTTTCTTTTGAATTTATGGCGTTGAACACTGCGCCAAAATAGCCCAATGAACATGTATAATACGTGTTGAAGTTGCAGACTGCTCTTATAGGGCACGCATTTACGCGTATAATCAATGCTACGAAGCAGATAGAGTGAATCAGATGCTAATATATGCCTCATCACACTGTCAAAACCGACACCAAGAACGAAGCAATGAGTTATTGAACGAAGATCACGCGCTAGATTAGTAACAAACTGCGTTTCCGTCATCTGAATGTTATTGAAGCTTGAATAAACCCTACGCACTTTCTATTTGTTCTTTTAGAGCGCAGCCCTTAGGTGCCCGTCTGCGGGTTGAGCGGCGTCGCCCTCGGCGTAACCGCGCGTTGCATTATGGGACGTGTGATGCCACACACGACGTCACGAGGGTTACCCTCGTGAGGGTTACCCCTTAGGGTAACCCCCGTGAGGGTTACCGCCGTGGTTAACCCCTGTGAGGTTTACCGTCACGGGGGTAATGCTAACGGCGGTTACCATTACGATGGCAACCCTTATGAGGGTGACTAGTACAACCCTCACCCCCTGAGGGCATCCCTCATGAGGGTAACACCAGGAAGGTTACCCTCGTAAGGGTAACCCCGGTCAGGGTCACGAGGGTAACGTCGAAACGTTACCGTCGTGACGCCACGTGTGCCATCATTATGTGTGAAGTCATGTAACGTCCATGCATTTAAAATTGCCAATATCTCCGCTAAATTTAGCGGGGAAGGATTAGGCGCACACCCTTCTCTTCTTACCCTCCCATCCTCCTCTTGAAGGGCTGCGTAAAAATCGTTTATGTTTTTTGCTTGAAGTGATAGCTTGAATTGACATATCACACTGTACAGCATAGACCTGAGTCCCAATTTTCGCTAACTTAAACATCGATCGGTAATAAAAACAAACAAAAAAAAAACGAAGTAAATTACACTTTTATAATATGAATGAAGCTACATAGTACCCGTTACAAGTAAAGAAACTACGCTGATTTTTATTATTCCCTGGCGAGGAAAAAAATAACACGTACGTTTTCTCATAGGAACAAACAGGAAGACTAGAAAAGTAGGCTGTTTGCTGTCTGTTCCAGTCTGCAACCTGAAGTCCTGTAGACACTCTCTTCTCTCTCCATCTCCCTTCCATTCTCCCCTCCCATTCTCACCATACCTCCTCCCCCGTAGTGTCTCCTTTCCATCTACTTCCCTTAAAGCACCACCCCTACCTTTTCCATCCCTCCTAGCTCCTGCCTCCAATACCCTATCACTCCCTCCTCACTCCTCCATTTCCTCCTTCTCTCCATCTGCTCTATCATCCTATGACGCCGTTATCGATTTTTTTTTCTTTCTCCCCCCATGTCACCTGACACCAATTTCAGTTTCTACACCAAATCTAAAAGGGAAATTCACGTCTCGTGACACAACAAATACGGATTTTTTTTTCTCCTTGTCCTCCGCCTTCCGCTCTCTCCCTATTATTTCCTCCCCATTCCTTCCCCTCCTACAGGGCCTTCTGCTCCCCTCCTCTCCCTATGACTCCGTTTTCCGTCCTCCTCCCTGTTCACAAGACACGCCTATGCAGTTGGTGTGTGCCAGCGGAGCCCTGGCACTCGTGTTCTCAGTGAATTGACCCACGTTAATATCTTATGGCGGAAAACAACAAGGAAGGAAGAACGATTAAGACGGGAAAGAGCGATGTCTGATAACTGACGTGCATTACTTCTGAAAGAGAAGGAGAATAAAGATGTTCAGGGTGCTATCAAAATGCAATTGAACAAGAAAAGATTCTTCGGAAACGTACATTACACGTAATGTAAATACCATTTACATCATTTAAGGGAACTTACTGAGGGTACAAAGTTTTTAGTAAGGCATGACCAAAATTAAATAAATAATAAAAACAGCATTTTTGGAAAAAAAAGGCACGAAAGCACAAAAACAAAGATGATGATAAAAATAATATACATATATATATATAAATATATAACGGGCATGGTGGCGGGAGGCCGAAGGCGAGGGTATAAAACTGAGAACAAAAAAAACCCTTAGTGAAAACAGCAACAACGGACGATTTAATCTTCGACGTTTCGGCCGGAGTCCGGCCTTCGTCAGGAAGTTCTTCCTGACGAAGGCCGGACTCCGGCCGAAACGTCGAAGATTAAATCGTCCGTTGTTGCTGTTTTCACTAAGGGTTTTTTTTGTTCTCAGTTTTATATATATATATATATATATATATATATATATATATATATATATATATATATATATATATATATATATATAAAATTTGGCAACAGTATGAACTAAAAGGTCATAGCATGACGGAGTTCATGATAGCATGACACTAGGGCAATTGGGTACTTTGTGTGTCATGGCAATATCCGGCGCGCCGACGCAGGCATCGCCACTGGACAAAATGATGTGTGCCTAGTACAGCTCGGGAGTCCTTTTGCCCCTTAAGTGTTTTAAGATTCTGCTGTTTTTAAGCCTTCCCGAGAACTTACAATTCCTTAGATGTATGGTTAGGTGGCCCACTGGCGACGACTTCAGGGACAGGGGCTGTTCGCTTAGGCGGTCATTGACATGTTACCAGCCGAACGCTGTCGCAAAAGTGGTTTCATATATGTACCCTACACTGGCCACCAGTAAAATGCCCTTGACAAAACTACAGTTTTTTAATGACCTTTCGTGCATCACCGTTCGTTTATAGTCGGTGAACAGTCAATAACTGTGTAGATCAATGGTTCTCAACCATTGATGATTCGCGGACCCTTTGTTGATCGGCGGAGATGATGGAGGACCCCGTTCGTGCTGAGGGCTAGGAACGTTATAGGTTATTATGATAATTATTTAATAAGTGGCTATAACTTAGGGCTGGTGTGAAGAAAACTTATTGATATATACACGAGAGAGCTCACCAAAAATTGGAACGCTTCTTCTCAATCGGATAAAAAAACACTTTTATTGCCGGGCTTCACTAACGAGGCAGAGCTTCGCGGACCCCTAGAATGCCTTCGCGGACCCCAGAGGGTCTGCGGACCCCCATTTGAGAACCCCTGGTAGATGCTTCCCCCTTAGCACGCGATCGTGGCCTTTCGCTGGGCTTTGGTTGCGCGTGTGACGAAGTGCTACTCCGATTTTGTGCCACGCACTCGATCGATGAAGATATCGTGAAGAATCCCGTCCAGGAGCCTTATATTGTGTAAACATGGAGTTCTGTGAAAAGCGAGCTTAAGAAAGCGCTGGTTATAGTTCAATATACTCAATAATGCCGTACACACGGCTATCCTCAGACTGCAGAGGCAACGTCTGTTCGAGCTGATAATTGCTTCACTCAACTGAGGAGTTAGAAAGTTTACGGCATTTCATTTCCTAAAAAAACTAGCCTGTTTTCTATCGTAGGAAGCACTAAATCAACGTGCTTGTAGAATACGGCATATCATGCGAATTTCCATGAAACCGCTGGCACGAGGTTTAGAAGCAAAAGCTACAAAATGCATTTCGTCTGAGAGCTTTTTTTCAGGTTTATCCCGACACGTAGGTGGCATAAAAAAATAAAAAAAAACACACCAAAGATATTTAAGACTGCTTACATGTAGGAATGCGAAGGCATTCCTACACGTCTTCCTTTTTGCACACGGCGCTCCTGCGGTGACATCCGGCTCCTCCACTACGCTAACGCGGTGGTCCCACCGGCTTCATGGCTTCCCTGATCAAGCATCTTCGTTGCTGTGCTTTTCTATTTTTTTTTTATTTCTGAGGTACGTCCGCTTTGACCTTGAGTGGCGCGTCCTTGATGTATTTTTACGCCCATCTTTCGGGCACAATGACGAAGCCGCCTCTTAGTGTTATGAGATATATAACGCTTTCGCCTTAATAACAATGGACCCGATATTTAAATAGAGATATTGAATATCCTTTTAAACAAAACTCCAACTTTACCTTCTTATTCCAATATTGTAACTTATCTGTACTTTTCTTCAAATTAAAAAAAAAATAGTCTTTATATTACGAAACTATGTGGCATTGCACATGGCCGTATCACAGACTCCACCAGAATTGAAACTTGAGAAAAATGTCTATGTATATTGGTTTCCTATTTTCAGAAAGTCATCTAAAAGAAGTCAAACAAATTCAACATGAACCCTTTTTTATACTTTTATATGATAGAAACTTCTACCAAAACGCAAAACCCGGTTAACGTGCCGAGGTAAAATGCATCCACTACGTAGAAATGAAGTCCCATTTTTCCTCTTACAAAATCGTTTGGACTTCAGAGAGGTACCCGTCTTTTTATAAATTGATGTTTTAGGAGGAAGAAACATTTATGAAACTTCTGGGTTGGCGCTAGTGCGTTAGATGGAAGGGAGTTACGAATAGCCCGTTACTTTTTGGTAACAGGCCACCAAACCTTTTTTATTTTTTTATGTTTAACAAGACTAACTAATAGCATAGTTGGGTTACTTATTTCGACGAACGTAGTTTCAAGATATTTCGAGGAACTTTACATGATTATTTTATATTTCGTTACTGTTATGTTATTGAAGGTATGCGTAGAACGCAAGAACTTGTAACTTGGCACCTAAAACCAAAAAATTAATTGAATGCTTGTTTTGTAATTTCTGAGGTGAAGATGTTTCTAGTTTAAATACGTTACTTGATACGTGTTCTTAAAACGTATAAAACATGCGTTTCATTTTTTTCCTTCGCGTTCAGGGCCCCAAGTAATGCCTTCTTGTACTCGTTTCACGTACGTTCAAAGTCAAGATCGTAAAAAGGATAAGGTAATTATGTTATATTTATGTATGCGCATTATGCACCTTGATATAAGGCGTTTTTGCACAGCTGTTACGCCAAAACAGTAAAAATGTTTGAGTCATAAATAAAATGTAACACGAATGTAACTTTATTTACTTTTTATTGGTAAAGGTAACCTGTTCCTAAAAAGTCATTTTATTACATCATTCCGATGACAACGACAAAGATACCTGATACTGGGCCGCCGCCTTTGCGCATGCATCGTAATGTTACCGTGTATCGTTATCAAGGATATCGAAGCTATCGAAACAATCTACTAAAACTTTTTATTAAGCAAGGTAACATAGGTAGGCAACACGTCCCATTTCTTTGCAGGTAGCGAGTAATCTATTTCTTTACTTCTTTCCAAAACGCGTACAACACTGTGAAGCACATTACATGCATTTCCTCGATCAACTCCCTTTTCTACTAGCATATATACCCCTTTACTAAAAGGAAGCTTACAACTATCTCCTTGCATTACGGAAGCCGTTTAGGCAAGTCAGGTGAATTAATCGTTGTACTACGTAATAGGAATAATAAACTTGTGATGTATAGAAAAAATACACAGGAATGAAGGTTCAGCATTGAGCAGGCTACTTACCATCTAAGTAACCTGACGCAGCGAGCAGTACGACCGAAAGGGGCAAGATCACCATCCTGATCATGTCTAATATTCAAGTATATCGAAGAGCTAAAGGTTAGTACCACCTGAAAAGCAAAACGTCTTATAGCCCTCTTCACAATTAAAGATGAAATGGCTAAACTTCGAGTGCTCATCACGAGCTATAGCGTTGTGCAAAAAGCTCGTAACACGGTTTTATGCTTTTCTTGTAAATATATTGAAGAGACTTCACAATATTTCATACACTATGCATTGGTGCCTCATCAGTCCTAAAAACAACGAACACAGTTATATATTGTTTAAGCATTCCAGTTTTTTTACATATTTTGCAATCTTCAAGCGTGAAGGGTGCAAAGTCTGGAAGTTTGCAGCGCTTCCTGGAAGTTGGGCTTTCCTCACGCTAAGCGATATGACCACGCCATTTATCCCATATTTACTATGTAGCGCAAAGACAACGCATTGACGAGACAGAGATTAGAAGAATGCTTTCCTATCTCAGCGCTACATTGTAAATATGCAAAATCAACTAGCCTAGCCTCTCCTTTTAATAAATGTATCCGAGTACCGAGCAGCCGAATAGCGCCAATATGAAAAGCATGTTTTATCCGAGTTCCACATGTATATCATCTGATACAGCCCGCATTCGCGTTGTCTTTCTACACGGCTTTTTTGGAAGGCGACTTTTAGAGAAGTGTATAATATCAGATGCACCCTTCATTTTAGTGTGAAAATGAAGACAGTGATTTTTAATTGAGAATAAACTCTACGTTATGGTATAATCGTGCTGCTGCCATCTAGAGGCTTTTGTTTCTTCTTGTAACTGATGCGCACTCAATCCATACCTTTGGTTTTTTTTTAAATTCTGTATTGTTTAAAGATTGTTCCTAATAACCTTTTTTTCAAAGTTTCTGTAATTTGTTTAAAAATACCTCTATACGATAATATTCAAATACATTATTGATGTTCAAAATATACAGTTTTGTTGATTTTAATTTATTAATACACAATTTTAGACGAAGGTGAGAGTTAGACCAGTTACTTCTGAGCTAGGCATTCATAAGGATCGGCGGACTTTGGAAGTGAGAGTGATATCCACGCCAAGCTAGATAATTAGCTACGTTTCGTTAATACACCTTTAATGTAGTATTTGTCTTATGTTGGAAGTGACTACTAACGACAATTACTATAATCGGCCACACGAAGCAAAACAGTTGCATAATATTTAATTGCGAAGCGTGCAGAAAGCGCAAGGCAAGCCCTGCCCAGATTGACGCCAAGAGTGGAGTAATCGTTTCTGTTACATCGTCACTTGGGTCGTCAGCACGCCTACCGATGACACGCTGCCGGTATAGCAACGACATAATTGAAACGACTGCGTCGCTCTTCCAAGCGTCATTGTGAGCAGAGATGCGAAAATTGATCAAATAATATGTAAAGGAACTTTTGAGATATATATTAACAAGCGTTCACGGTTTCAGACGATGTAAGTATTGAGCGCAAAAAGACCGCCGCAAGCACTGCCCAAAATGACGGTTGGGAGTGACGTCGTCGTTTTAATTATGCTGTCAATATCTCGGCAGCGTGTCATTGGTAGTTCAACGGAAGAAGCAAGTAACAACGCAACTGAAACAACTACTTCAACGCTAAAGAAATTTGAGAAAATGTAATTTCTCCGTTACATTTTCGCAAATTAATCGGTCTTACCTTTATTAGTAATTGCCTCACAACAGTAATTGCAACAAAACACCTAATACTAATAGTTAAAAAGTTTAAATACGGATTTAGGTAGTTTGTCATCTTGCCGTGACGATTATGCCATCCTTTGGTGTCAACCACATACATGGCAAAGGAGGCATTTGTCAAACTCTCACCTCTTCGAAAAAAAAACTTTGAATTAAAATTGCACCACCTGTATGCTCTAGAATGTTAATTATTTATTCATTTGGCGTGCTACTGTTGCGAGTAAAATGTTGTGGATAATGCGAAAATATTTATAAGTTGAGAATGATCCAACTACTCATCCAATGTGCATTTGCATTTTTCTTTCGGATAATCATCAGATCATAGCAAAGCCGTAATCTGTAATTCTTATTGGCCGAATAAAGATACTGTTAATGTAAAATTAAATAAAAAGTGATTTAAAACCCCACTTTTTTTAATATCGCTCCCGGCAAAGATTTTTGTTCTTGGCGCTCCAAGCCACTGCAGCATATGTAGCAGCTTTCACATAATTCTGTTCTTGTCAACACCGCAACATAACGAATACCAGAGTTGTCGTGTAGGAAATTTATGAGTTTTTAGATCCAAGTACACTTTTCTGAATGTATGCATATAATGCAGACAAATTAAGTAATAAATGGAGCGATTAGGCCTGAAAATCGTCGCGCCATCTAGTACTGTTCTTCGCCGACGTTTCTTGCGTTTTAAATATAAAGAAATGACTATTTGTTACAAGACTTATACAGCTTTGCCAAAGTGAACGTGCTGTTGAAAACTAACAATGGACACCACTGGCATGAAACATTTAGTCTGGAGCGAAAAGAAGACGAGGAGGACGGGGAATCGCCAGCGCGAGGGAACATACAGTCGGATAAATCGTTCAACACAAGCCGGTTGAGCTGTGATTGTTTCTCGACCTCAATGTCATCAACGAATATCTAGCGAATGAGCGCCTCAAATCGCAACAATTACTACGTGCAATTTGAATAGATCAAGTTGAACGTAGAGAGCGAGCTTACCAAATACTTCTCCACTTTCTGCAAGTTAAAGTACCACTCTACATTCTAAGGCGTGTGCAACTCTTCTTATAGCCAGCTTCAGCTCACGTCACCACCAATAATAAGCGCTATAAAAAAACCTAAAAAAGATTAAGAAAAATAAACACAAAAATATAGAGAGGGAACACTTGGCTTGCAAACCTGACGCTCATACAAAGTTTTTGAAAAACTAAAAAACAACAAAAACAAAAAAAACAGATGTTGAATCTGGATTTTTCTTCTTTTTTGTGCTTATTCTTGACTCGAAGGGTCTTCCAGACTGGTATATTCCACTCGGAGAACAAAGATTGCCAAGAAAGCAGTTTTTACACTTCATTCTTGTTCATAAACTGTTCAATTGAAAATTTGGCGATTCCATGCAAAACCCAGGTTCAGAAACGGCTCCGAGGTGTTTGGTTGTTAAGAGGGGTCGCTACTTTTTCTTTTAGTGACCATACTCGCCTCTCTTAATAAAAAAAAAATAGGTAAAACATGTCTTACAATGGTTAAACCATATTCCTTTTGCTTTCCTTTTATTTAAATCAAAAACACCTTATTGGCTAGAGGAAAAACCAAGATTCTCGTCTGCCAGAATCCTGGTACCTGGTTCAGCGCTCAGCAGAAACAAAATATAAGACAAACACTACTCCGAAAGTACTTTAGCATATCAACTCCGCAATGGACGCAGATGTGCGCAGACGAACGAATGGCGGACAAACTGCAGATCGATACATTCGTTTTATAATATTGAAAGTGCCCTGCGTTTCTTCTCTACGTCTTATAAGAACAATAGATAATGTTGATTGAGTACGCTAAGAGCACACGCTTCGTCTCACTGAACTATGCACCCTTACGCTTATTTATTTTGAGGTAAGTTTTTTAAACAGATCTAAGAAATGAGTCTCGTAATGGGCGATAACGGAATTTCACATAAATGAATATCAAACATCTGTCCGTGAGGCTGCCTCATTTTTTTGAAGCAAACTACATCATTTACTTCTCCCCTTGCTACCGAGATAATTTTCAATTATTTAAAACACGTGTATGTTGCAATATGCCCTGGAAGTTGGGAACTCCTGTGCTCGCCTCCTGGTTTTTCAGCATAAGTCCGACATGCATCCCGTTTTTTTCCGGCAAGAAATATTCAAATATAAAATTTCTAGGAAAAGTATACCCCAAATAGTGACACTAACGTTAAACATTTATAGTTATAAACGAATACTGCTCTTCTAATTTACCATGCCATTACCAAAACAATTCCCGTACCAGGCGCACCAGGGTACAATTGTACGTCTGCGCATTTGCGTACCTGTACCAGGCGGCAGCTAACAAAATCGCACCTGCATGAAGCGCAAGCCAGGAGACAAAGGCTTACGGACGCATGAAGCCTGCATGACAAGACAATGTAGAAAACGCTGAAAAAGGTTTCTACATTAGATAGCTACTTTCATAACCCTATAATTTGCTGATTTCAACGTATTTTTCATCTGTTTTCACTATCAGTAACGGCCACCGTGAAAGCTTATATTGAAATGAGCGAAGCTAGCCGAATGGCCATGGGCCCGGATGGTTTGCAATAACTTCTATAATGCATCTAATCCAACACACAGTGATTGATGGATTTCTGTATGGTTGATTTTAATTGACCAGCCCAGTCTAGAATTGACAAGAGGTCACGTGCAGTCTCAAGAGGCCAATAATCACCTGCGGCACTAGTGTTGATGGCGTTTCCAAAATCTTTTTTTATCCAATGTTTGTTTTGTATTTTAAATATAATTTCATGAAATAAGAGATCCTCGAAAACATGATAGCAAGATGTATTAGATCACTAGCCCGATAACAAGATATCGCGAGATAACGAGGTGTAATTGCAAGAAAATAATTCAAACTTAGTAAAGACCTATAGCAAAAACACTATAGCTTTGCCAATACTGGAAACCCCACCGAAAACCCGTACGCGCGACGGCGAACGTGACAGTGGCGCCTCCAGCGGACTCGGAGTTTACAGAAGCTGACGACGCAATAAAAAAGTATAGTCTCCGCGACGCCCTCGAGCTTTATCAGCCCCGTTTCGTCACCCCAGCCACTTAAAGGGGCCTGCAATGATATTTAAGCGTCTACCTTTTTTGCGGTTTCCACGTCCCTTGGGGCTCGGGCAAGCCAGCGGGCACGGAGAGAGTAACTAACTATCAGTGCGTCATATTTTAACCGGACGACGCGGAAACCTCCTCCACCGACGAGGGCGACCCGCGGTACCGAAAGCGCGCAAAATGTGACGTTTTTGGTCCGGGGCTTACTACTGGTCAGAGCCGCTAAAAGCTTCTTTTTAGTCGAAATACAAATTATAAGTGGCGCGAACCGTTTCAATTATTTATAAAAGTAGCTTTAGTTCAGTATTTTAGTTCAAAAAAGAAACGAATGCAGTTCATAAAGTACGGAACCAAGAAATGACTCGTCGACATACCCGCCTCCAAGCGGTGGGAAAGGCGGCGCATACTAGAAAGGAGTAGTGAGATCAGGCGCCGACACGGAAAGGTTTCGGATGTACGCGGCGGCGCTGCTGTTGTATGGGCAGGAGGATCCGACCGGCTCCGAACTTTCCGAAGGCCTTCGGCGAGGAGCTTTGTCTTGCCGTTTCGCCGTTTCGCGGTATGGCAGCGCGAAGTAGCTCCCATTCTGAACGGATGTTTACCCCGTGCTTGCTGTCGCCTGTGGCCAGTGAAGTGTCATGCCGAATTAGTATTTAATCGCGCAACAAATGCATTGAGAGCCGCTCTGGCTGCCCGATGCATATAGCCTATCCAGAACACGTTTTAATGGCGCCCTCCCGCGCCGCCGACACGGAGTGCAGCAGTCGTGAGTGCTCGATGAGCTCACTACTTAGCCTCTAGTTCACGGCCACTCTCAAGCAAACAAGGACGTCATGAGGGAGGTTATTTTTTGCTTGTTTTTGTAATTTTTATTTGCCTACGACTTTTAAAATAAAGGGAATTTCGAGAAAAGAAAAGCTTTACTAAGTTACTACGTTCAGGGCGCTCAGGGTCGGTGCAAATTAAAAGTTAGTAAAAAAGGTCATTCCAGGGCGCCTTTAAACAATTGATTACAAATATTCCGCTTACAAACCGGAATCCACTCATCGCAACTTCAACCAAAACCAAATAACAACGCGCACAAATATACAAAAATTGATGAGTTTATTTAGTGGTCTCATACGTCTCTCAGGAGCTGACACGCGTTTGGAGCGCATCTGTGAAGCGAAGAAAAGGCGTTTAGCTGCTCGAACTACGTCGTAAGAGGTTACTCTTGATCCGTTACAAACTGCGTTGTCACTATTTATTGTATGAATTGGTGACCATTAAAACGTGCGCAAACAACCTGTTAATATTAGCAGAGCAAGCGGACCAGCCGCTGCAGCATAAAAATAAAGAAAAACAGTAACGGTAAAGTTAACCGTTCAAGCACCCTTCGAACTTCACACGAAAGAAGAGGTCTCTATCCCAGAACAAAAATTGAAAATAAACGGAGAACGGACGCGTACAACGGCGAATTAAACAAAGAAGTTAGCGGACGATACAATGATACAAATCACATAGCAAAGACCTCGTCCAACGACGACGATCGTGCGGGAAGTATGTAGGAGCATTGAAAATCAGCAGGTGGCGGTCGTCGTCGGTGTTGAGCCCAAAACAAACAAAGCGGAAACAACACGAAGAAACTATAAAAAAAGAAAACTTCACGTTTTTTTTTTTTTTTTTTTTTTTTTTTTTTAGCTGCATGTTGCACGCTTGTTTATTTGCTTTCGTGGCGCAGGTGATACGAAAAACAAAACAGAGGAAAGGAATAACGTAGTCCAGTCACACTGCCCGGTAAATAAGAGTGGCACTCTGCAATATTCTACGTGCTATCATTGTGTGACCTTTTTTGCTTTCGCATTTATTTTCCAATAATATTGGCAGGTTGGTTGCTCGCTTGACGAAGCAGTTCAATAGTACTTTGAAGTGCTTGTTGACGTACATGTCCATAAAACCTCGCACACCGTGCCTCTGTTTCGAGTGTCGTTCAGAGGCCTCAAGTGCGCCTTCAGCTGAACACTTGGTTGGTGCAATGTATCAGTGCAATGTTTAACGAAGGCAAGGCTGATGTTACTGGCTAGGTGACGAGCTAAGTTGTAAGGTGCTGTCATTTTCCCATGCGAGCATTTCTTGTTTTTCAGCAGAATGTTTTTCGAGGTGTTCCAAGCTTCTGATCGCAGTTGGACTGAGCAAGTATGATAACATATTTGACTGGATGCCCACCCGGCTGCATAGAACTGGGTGTTCAGTTGTGCATCTTGTATCTCGTCCGTGAAGGTCTACACGACCTGCATGGAGTTGTCTTAGTCGTCTGTTGAGGCGTCAGTGACGATTTTGAGTCAGGCTTTGATTGCTCTTTCAGTTTAATTTGAAGTAACTTAATTACCCATGTTTGTTCAGTCTTCGGGAAACGAAAAAAAGGATTTTCCACCACGTCACAAAAACTAGTTTTTGCAGGGTTAGGCGGCACGTGGCATGCCTGCCATCTCCAAGTATGCGCTGGTGTATGCCCGAAGGTGACCGGTTGATAAACAAACGATGATCCATAGCATACGTGCCGGCGTACTCAATTAAAATCCGAATAGAAATATATATCAAGCTTCCACTTTTTGAGATAATTATTAAGTATAAAAAAACGCATATGAAGATATACGATTAGAAACTCAGTCGAAGGCAAAAACAGGAGTTTATCACAGACGACAGTGGAAAGAAACAACAAAAATGACAACAAAGTTGCAGACGGCCCTCAAGATGTCCGGACATAGAGTAGCAGACGAACCAGCGGTACTAAGCGCCGAAGCGTAAGATAGTAAGTAAAAACTAAGCCAAGCAAGGCAAAGAGAAATGCTGGACGGTTCAGACGTCAAGTAAACAAAAAAACAAAAAACAAAAAAACAAAAAAAAAACATAAAAGCAGGAGGAAGAAAGAACGCGGCGGCATGGCGCTGCCTCAAATCATGAAAAGAACGTAGTCTTTGAAAAATGGAAGTAGTTGCATGGCCGTCCAACGGGTAGTCGCCTATGATCGGATAAGGCGGAAAAGACGTTAATCGTCCCGCCGCTCACAACCGCCATTTTCGCACCGTATATAACGTGACCGAAATCACCTCCATTTTCGCTACGACGCTCTACACTTTTCTTTGTAATTTCCACGCGCGAGAAGTCTGCGTTTTTTGCAACATCCCATTAAGATCATCTTCATCCGGAGACGATCTTAACTGGATGAGCGAGCTCGCCTATTGGACAGAACGGTTTTAAGCAAATTATTGATGAGAAATGCTAATTGCAACAACAAAACAAATTGATTGATAAGAAGAGTAAAGTTGAATCGTAGGTAAGTTCTGAAAGTTTTGTACATTGCCCTCTTTTAAAAAAACTGGGCGAAGGTACATTCGTGTTTTGCCTGGCTTACATAAGTTCTGACGGATTGTTTTCTTCAGGAGAGCCCGAAACTTTCGCACTGAAAACTGTAACATCTTTCCCTCGCGAAGAAACTGTCTTTCACTCATGATGTGGCATCGATTTTTTAACATTCAAAGCAGCGTATACCCGAGACTACTTTTTTATTTTTATTGGTCACCTCGCACCGAGATAGACCCAACCAATGCGTTGAAGAGAAATCGTCTGCTAGCGGAAACTCCGAGCTCGCCAGGGGCTCTGCGATCACTTTTCGCCCGCTCTCCGCGGGGGTTGCGGGTATTGGGTGATTCAGTTCGAGCAAGCACCAGCGAGCCCAAAGTGAAGCGTGTCACGAATAACTTGGAATCTGCTTTGGAAAAAAATAATGCGAGACTGGATTTGCTAACCGTCGAGGTGAAGTGTCTCAGAGCCCATAACCACTATCTTCGATCCGAAGTTTCCTACTTGCGCAATCAACTGGGCGAACGAGGGCTCTATTCGAAGCTACCAAATCACAGTTACTCGGCTGCTTTAACGTCACGTCAGAATTTGGCGGCAGGAAAGACGTCAACGAATGCCACTTTCAGCGGCACGACCCGAACATCGGTATTTAAGAATGGGCTCTGTGGCGACGGGACCAGGTGGTGGGAACCAAGACGATCATCAATTGGAAGATATCGCCTCGCGAAGTGCAGACGACTCTCGACAAGGTGACGGTTCAAGTGTGGACGTTTACGATGGCTTTATTATGGCACTCGACGACGAAGGAAGCCATCGGTCGGAGCGGCAAAATCATCAAAGGTGACCGTAGTTCCTCGGCAGCCTGTTCAAAAAGCATTGTTTGTGTCATGACTTTATCCTAAAACGACAGTCGCAGATATTAGCAGCCTTGTTGCGCCGATTCTAAGCGGAAAACCTATGTGTTGCACCAAAATGAAAACGAAATATCATACCTACTTATTTTTTCACGTTGCTGTAGGCCAAGACGTATTTGAAACGATTAATAGTCCATTGGTCTTGCCCGAGGGATGTATATTCCACCAGTTTTTTTGGGAAGCTAGACCCCCCTCGCTTGTACACACTGAATAATCTTGATGCATCGCGTTATAACTAACAGAATAAGATGCTGCTATCAAAATACTCGCAATCTGCGGACTAAAGCAGATAAATGCATGGCAACAGTTGTTTATACAGACTTGGATATTATTCACATAAGAGAGACATGGCTTTTAGAAGAAATGTCTAGCGCCAGTTACGTTTCTTCGTCCCACACTGTTTACCGTAGAGACAGACTATAGTGCCACGGGGCAGAAATTCGTGGGGGTGGGGGGGGGGGGGGGTTAATTTCGGTAGGCGATACCCTTCAACTCGTTCAGAAGGCGTGATCTGGAAACCTACGCACAGCGTGTGTGAATAGAAATATTTTCGAGGGACGGTTTTAATTACCTTAGTGGGAATTATTACTTCCCTTCACAATCAGAATCGAGTGCGTTTATTAACCACCGGCAAATGCTAAAACAGAAATTTGATTTGTCAAAGTTTCAAGTTAATCTTTATGGGGTTTCTAACCTTCCAGGCATAGACTGGGCATCCGATGTACAGGGTCAGAACGAGAAAAGTAAACCCTACTTTTCGGCCGGCATAAAAACACTTCGCATCGCAGAACGCTCAAACTCCGCCAGAATGTAACCCTAGTGGTCCAAGCAAGATGCCCAAGTTGCAGAACATGAGCTTACCTGGATCAAAAGATAAAAGAAAAAAAACGAGAAATCTCTACGGTGAGGCTCCGACCACGGAGAGACGCAGACGAAGGCCGTCTGCTTTGCGTTGCATCGCATAAGTGGCGCCACCACTGGTGTTCGGTTTTGCGAACAGCAAAGCAGACGACATGTGCTAAAATAATTAGCACGAAGAAATGTTATGCCTGAGCAAATGCACCGAAGTATCACAAATTAGAGCCTGTAATCTTTATTTCCGTTGCAGTGAAAACCAGTGCGCAAGTGAAACTTCAAAATTGAGAGAGAACAATCCCGGATTCGCCGCCAAGCCCGGCAGATGCCCATGATAACCCGACAACCCGCATAGGTGGTGGCGCCACCTATGCGATGCAACGCAAAGCAGATGGCCTCCGTCTGCGCCTCTCCGCGGTCGGAGCCTCCTCGTAGATATTTCTCGTTTTTTTTATTTTATCTTTCGATCCAGGTAAGCTCATTTTCTGAAACTTTGGCATCTTGCTTGGACCGCTAGGGTTACATTCTAGCGGAGTTTTAGCGTTCTGCGATGCGTAGTTTTTTTATGCGGTCCAAAAAGTAGGATTTACTTTTCTCCATCGGACCCTGTACTCTCTACTGGAATCCCACAAACGGTAAAAGCATCCAGATTTATTTATTTCGTTCATTTTAATAAACTCACGCAACACAATCACTACAAAAACAATGCCGGGAATGTCTTAGCTTTTTGTCTTTCCAACTGCCCAATAGAAATTATATTGCCAGTTATTTATTCTCTTGTGCGGCCTGCCGCATTTCACCCACTTTTTGTAGTAACTTTTTGCTTTTCAGGGCGAACATACCATCGTTAACGTTCTACCAACTGCGCTTATCCTAACGGTAATTATTAATGCGAAAGCATTAACTGTCTCATGAAGCGAGCCGACGTCATTAGCTTTGAAACCATGCCAGACGGCACCATAATGAGACCACGCGCAAAGTTTGCCAAGGGCACCTTTTACACTGCGGTCCCATTGGCTGGCGCGCGTCGACGAGGCTCCCATTGGCCGCTGTGAGTCAGTTTGTGTGGTGTCATCCTGACTGTGTTATCTCAGTGTTGTGTTGTCACTGATCACCGCGTTCGTTCGCCTCTTATCGGTTGTATGGCGCTATGCAACTTAGAGGGCGTTTTTATTTTTTTGTTTATGAAAACGATGTTTGTTTTAAAGTAGGTCTTTGTGCTTTGTGGATGTTTTCCTCGATATGTGCTGTTAAGGTTGGTGGACATTGGAGGTACCAATATACGGTAAAATTTGTTGGGCAATGAAGTAAATTTTTCTAATTACCCCTTTAATTTAGGGCTGTACGGTTCATGTTGCAATTGCAAGTACCGCCGTCTAATAGCGTGGTTGGTAGGGGGATCTGGAAGAAATATCCCTAAAGAAATGTCCACAGAAAAAAAACAACGTCCCCGGAAAAAAAGTTTCCCGAAACGATGTCCATAAAGTAGGAACAAATGTCACCAAAGGGTGCTCCATCACTGGGTTTCCCTGATTCTCATATCCTCCGGGCGGTCCCGTCGTTGTTCGGTTTAAGTGACCTGGTCCACCTACCTGGAGCGTCGGAAGGAGCCGCTCGCGTAGACCAGTACTTTTCCAGCATGACTTCTGCAGCCGCTACGAACGTATCTTGGAAGGGCTTCACAGGACCAACAATCACTTCGAGTCCTGGCACAATACATTCCTGAAGTTTTTTGGGCTGCATCATCTGGACACGTACAAGTTAGTGGCGGCATTTCAAAAAGAACAGAACTTGACAAAGCAAAAGCTCTCGGATGCACTTCCAGGAAAGCCTCAAAGGAGCAGCAAGGCCACCTAAATTCGCGTCGCGAAGAATCTGAGCAAGTACCTCCACGGTGTCGCGCAGTCAGTCAATCCTTAATTTTTTTTTTAAATTTTAATACGGCAATTGATAAGCAACTATATTTCCGAATCTCTATATCTTGCTTCTTCATTTCCAGTTTGCGAAAATTGTATTTCTTAGACTTCCCTCTGGTCTGCGTACTCAACCGATAAAATGACGTAGAACGTTCGATCCGGGAAAGCAAGGCACGCATATGCGCTCTCGTGTCCCGGCGCTCTCCGGTCCCTCGCTCTCCCGCCGGCGCTCTCGTGTCGAGCGCTCTCGTGTTGTACAGTAGTATTCCGGTAAGGGTCTCTGAGATGGGAAGTATCTGTAAGAGTCCAAACACCGTGTAATGTAGCCCCTTGAAGCGACGAGGAGATCTCTGTCGAAGGGCCCGCGAGGGGAAAAGGCACTATAGTTTAGGAACGTCTTCTCTTCGAGGAGTAGGCGGAAACACATCCTTCCTGGTGACGACATACAGCCTTTTGTATTCTCCTCCAAAATCAAGTCGATCCGTCTTTTTCTTTCATTTTTTTCTTTTTAACGGGACGATCGGCCAAGGTCAGGGTCCATAGGACTGCACAATAATACATTGAATGAGCATTTCTTAAACATTTATGCGTGAGCGCTTAGTAACGGCGGCCCCCTGCGACATAGCTGCAGAATGGGCGCAGCGTCACCGGTCCTAATGCGAAGTGCTGAATGCCGTCGAGAAACGAGTTAGAATGTTTTTCAGGTGGAGAGCGCCATCCGCTTAAAGGCGAGTAGCAGTAGTCTGGTATAGTTCAATAAGATCACAACACAGGTGAATCTAACAGGGGTCTAGCAATGTAGAAGATGTAGTTTCCTTACATGAAGCAGAGCTGTCAGTTGAGCATTTGACTTTGAACAGCAGAGTCAAGTATCTTCCAGAAGGTAGGTCCCGACAGATGCATGATTGTTTTCTGCGACGCCTCGCGAGCGCCCTCCATTCCTAGTGCATACATTTGAGCGGCTTGAAGTATACGGGGATGGAAAAGACGCATCGCATCTTGAGTCTCTACGGATGCAAAAACATCAATGAACGCCGCAGTGCTGACAGTATCCCCCGTGTCTTCGGAAGACATGACAAACGAGAGGCGCGCACACTCTCAGGAAAAAAAGGGTGTCGAAAGGTGTATGCTTACACCCTTTGTCCCATATAATACTCCCCCAAACTTCAATTCGACATACAGTGCCTTACAGTCGAACAGATGGTCGGAAATTTTACGACGGGCTTGATAGCCGTGTGGTACAACTTATTAAAATAGCTAATGTACGTTTTACTTAACACGAAAAAAATAATCCGGGTTTTCTTGGTCTTACTGTAAAACTCGGTGTTTTCTTTATGTGGTCTTTGATACGTGCTTTTGCTACTTAAAATGTTGTACCACACGGCTATAAAGCCCCTCGTAAAATTTCGGGCCCTCCGTTCGACTGTAATGCACTGTACGTCGAATTGAAATTCTGGGGTGTATTATATAGGACAAAGGGTCTAAGAATACACCTTTTGAAACCCTTTATTCTTGAGAGTGCAAGACGATCGGGGCTGTATTTAAGCTGGGACGTCTTACCGGATGCTTGTCGCCGATGATGCAGTTTGGCGGTGTGAAGGTGACGTTTAGGGCCATCGCCGAAGCATTCCCCTAACTCCTGGAACAAGCAAGGCGTACAATCCGCAGTATTCTGGCGGCATGTGGTTAATGACATGAGATGCAGCAGACTTGTACGTAGTTATAAATAAATTAAGGGCAAACGCCAACCAATCCCTAAAAGATCGTAGGGTTCCAACGTTTCGGTGCCGGCTCGGCACCTTCTTCAGGGGGGCTATTTAAAAGAGAAGCAGCTTCTTTCTTTTCTTCTGCGGTGAATGTAGGGCAGTATCTTTGTTTTTTACGGCGGTTAGTTTTCAAACCAGGTGCCGTACCTTCGTTTTCTTCAAAGTTGGTTATTTACAAACGGGGATCAGCATCTTCGTTTTCCTCTATGGTAGGGGCCTGTTTCTTTGGTGTCTCCTCTAAGTGTCGTAGTCCACTGACGTATACTGAGGGCAAGGTGCCGGAGGATCGATTAATATTTCCTGACGTGGTCTGTATGCGCCATGACTCAATAAAGAGCCGTTGCCGCCAGTTGGTTTCTACATCCAGGATTCGGGTATTTTCAAAGTCGATGCGGTGGTCATTGTCCTCGCAGTGTTCCGCAACAGCGCTACACTCTCGATCAATTTTGCGTACGTTATTTTTATGTTGGCGGACTCTTTCCTTGAGGTTTTTTGTTTCGCCGACGTATGAAGCGGAACATTCAGCACAGGGAATTTTGTACACAACACCTTCTGCTTTTTCTCTCGCTGGACGGTCTTTCGGACGAGGCATTAGGCGCCCAAGTGTCGAAACAGGTTTGTGAACCACCTGATTACCTTCATTGGCCAGCGTACGAGCCCGAGTTTCGCCAGCTCCCTTTATATAAGGTACACATACGCGGATGTTAGGGCGGGACTGCGTACTATTCTGTGGGTGCTCAAGACTGCGACTAAGATGACGGGCAACACAGCCGATGAAGCTATTGGCGTAGCCATTCTTTTTGAGGTCGGCGATAACAGCCTGTTCTTCACTTTCTTTATCTCTCTTTGAGGAGCAGATGTTCCGAGCTCTGGACAACAGGGTCGCAACCACCGACGCCTTGTGACCTAAAAAGCGTGGTAGGAGTCAAACCGAAGGTAACGTCCAGTGTGGGTCGGGTTCCTGTATACAGTGAACTCCATGTCTTCACCTACTCGCTTGACAAGCACGTCCAGAAACCACAAGGTGCCGTTTTTTTCAATCTCTAATGTAAACTGGATGGCCGGCTCGATGGAGTTTAGGTGTGCTAAAAAGTTGTCAACCTCTGATATTTTTAGGATACAAAAGCAATCATTGACGTACCGTAGGAACACTTTGGGGCTAGCCGGAAATGAGTGCAGCGCCCTTTGTTCGATTGCTTTCATCGTCAGGTTTGCCGTAGTAACCGAAATAGAAGCTCCCATTGCGGTTCCGCTGGTCTGGCTGAAGAACTCTCCTTCGAAGCTGAAGTAGGTGCTGTGAAGGCAGAATTCAGCTCGACGGTCGTCCTAGATCGGGTAGACTACGAACGAAAGGTGAAGGATCTTCTGGACAGCTCGGCTTATCAGAAACTCAAAAAGGACCCCACCACACAAGTTCAGACAAATCTGAACAAACTTCTGGTGGGAATTTTCAAAAAAGATCCAGAATCAAAGAACCTTTACCTACGGCTCATATGCCGAAATGGCTCTGCTCCTGGATTCTATGGACTCCCCAAGATCCATAAGTTAAATGTTCCCCACCGGCCTATCATGGATTTTACAACGTCACCGCTTCCGGCGCTATCCAACTACCTCCATCGCACCCTTTCCCCTGTCGTCGAAAGAACGTCAACTAACGTACGAAACGCCGGTCATTTCGTGGAGCTCGTTTCAGAACTCAAGGTCACCACCGAGGACAGTCTAGTGTCATTCGATGTAATTTCACTGTTCACAAGCGTTCCAGTGCCCCTGGCTGTAGCCACAGTCAGAAACGCTCTCGAAAAGGAGAAAGACCTGAACGAAAGAACCTGCCTTAGCGTGGATGAAATATGCTGCCTCCTTGAATTCTGCCTTCCCAGCACCTACTTCAGCTTCCAAGGAGAGTTCTTCAGCCAGACCAGCGGAACCGCAATGGGAGCTTCTATTTCGGTTACTACGGCAAACCTGACGATGGAACCAATCGAACAAAGGGCGCTGCACTCATTTCCGGCTAGCCCCAAAGTGTTCCTACGGTACGTCGATGATTGCTTTTGTATCCTAAAAACATCAGAGGTTGACAACTTTCTAGCACACCTAAACTCCATCGAGCCGGCCATCCAGTTTACATTAGAGCTTGAAGAAAACGGCACCTTGCCGTTCCTGGACGTGCTTGTCAAGCGAGTAGGTGAAGACATGGGGTTCACTGTATACAGGAAGCCGACCCACACTGGACGTTACCTTCGGTTTGACTCATACCACCCTTCGAGTCACAAGGCGTCGGTGGTTGCGACCCTGTTGTCCAGAGCTCGGAACATCTGCTCCTCAAAGAAAAATAAAGAAAGTGAAGAACAGGCAGTCATCGCCGACCGCAAAAACAATGGCTACACCAACAGCTTCATCAGCCGTGTTGCCCGTCATCTTGGTCGCAACGTTGAGCAACCACAGAATAGTACGCAGTCCCGCCGTTACATCCGCGTCTGTGTACCTTATATAAAGGGAACTAGCGAAACTCTGGCTCGTACGCTGGCCAAAGAAGGTATTCAGGTGGCTCACAAACCTGTTTCGACAATTGGCCGCCTAATGCCTCGTCCGAAAGACCGTCCAGCGAGAGAAAAAGCACAAGGTGTTGTGTACAAAATTTCCTGTGCTGAGTGTTCTGTTTCATTCGTCGGCTAAACAAAAAACCTCAAGGAAAGAGTCCGCCAACATAAAAATGACGCACGCAAATTTGATCGAGATCGTAGCGCCGTTGCGGAACACTGCGAGGACAATGACCACCGCATCGACTTTGAAAATACCCGAATTCTGGATGTAGAAACCAACTGGCGGCAACGGCTCTTTATTGAGTCATGGCGCATACAGACCACACCAGGAAATATTAATCAATCCTCCGGCACCTTGCCCAGAGCATACGTCAGTGGACTACGACACTTAGAGGAGACACCAAAGAAACAGGCCTTTACCAAAGAGGAAAGCCAAGATGCTGATCCTCGTTTGTAAATAACCAACTTTGAAGAAAACGAAGGTACGGCACCTGGTTTGAAAACTAACCACCGTAAAAAACGAAGATACTGTCCTACATTCACCGCAGAAGAAAAGAAAGAAGCTGCTTCTCTTTTAAATAGCCCCCCTGAAGAAAGTGCCGAGCCGGCACCGAAATGTTGGGACCCTGCGATCTTTTAGGGTATGGTTGGCGTTTGCCCTTTACTTATTTATACCATTTAACCCAACCAGGCAGACGTCTGCCGAAATGTTCACCTTTAAGTTTGTACGTAGTTCAACTGCTGTACTAAAGTTATTGCAATTTAACTACTTCTCTTAGTAGATTAGTAACTTTCCGGTATATTTTCATTTCGTTAATTAGTAGTTTACTCTAATTACTTTTTCTGAGTAACTTCTACTCAAGTTACAAATTAATTTCTAATTTTAGTGGTTGTTTTGCCTATCAACAAACATTCCTGCAGAAAGGAGTTATAATGTTCGAAGATCAGCTGATATTTGCATAGAGGGGGAAGCATGTGGCGTAGGAAGGGGGAGGGGACGTTTAGAGAGTTCGAAACCCCCCAAAATTTTCACAAGCACCACCCCCCCCCCCCCCTTCCCCTGCAACAACACTGCTACGAGGCGCTGGGAGCGAACACACACGACGCTAGAGAGGCCGAGAAACTACGGGATTGGCGCCTAAGACTGGCGTTTCTCCGTGTCCGGAAGCTCAAGGAGACTCGACCCTTTTGGAGGAAGGGAGGAAAGGGCTGGTTGCCGCTTCTCCCCAAAGTAGGAACTCTCGCCCACTACAGGAGGTGCACACATTGCATCCTCACTCAAAGGAGGCAACAAAATGCAGCACCTGCTCTGAAACTCATCTTGTGCTCCCGTAGTCCGTGATGCACCCGAAGAGTCGCGTGCTAAAGGGCAACGCAAAAATTACCTTTTCTGGTTGCCTTTCCTCCCAAAACTCAGTGTACGCAGATCTTCAAAGATTCATAGATCGCTCGAGAAACCTGTAGTAGTTCCCAAAATATTTTATATAAAAAATAATAAACAAGCAGTGTTGGGAAGTACTCTATGTACATGGTACTTAAAGTACAACTCTTTAGAAAAATTTTACTTTACTTGAAGTTAATTTTCTGAACATGTGCTCGCATTTTCCGAGGAAAGTAAAGCTCCCGACATCAATGTAATTCCCCGAATTTGAAAACAAAAATTGGCGGTATCGCGTCGTGTGAAAACGCGCTCTTTCGATACGTCATCTGATTATTTGTCTGAGTGAAGCAATGGCGGCTGCAAGACCGATGGAAATAAGTGCCTTTGAGTTTACTGTGTCAACTCAAAAGTTTTACTCTCGTTGGGAGCTCGCCAACGAGAGTAAAACAACTACTCTGCGGTGATTTGAACTTCTACAATATTTGGTGCCATTTCCGTGAAAACCTGATGTACCTCCGATTTCCCCTGGAGCAATGCATACCAGTTAAAAAAACACAGTATATGGAATGAAAGGGCATCATGAAAGATTGTGTTAAAATTTACTGTACTTACTGCTTTATTTCAAGTACATAACCTCTCATTTACTTTGTACTTTACTTCGAATACTCGTTAGATGTACTTTACGCAAAACTGTAAACAAGCAAACACTGTCTAAGAAATCAAGCTCAGGCAGTGCTAAAACTCAAAGTCAATGACACATTCGCAGTACATCATTGACCAAACAAACAACAAAGTAGAAAGCAATTATGCACAGAGAAGCAGAACTAGCTATTTCTGTGAAAACAAAACAACAAAAAAAACAAAAAAAACCAAGCAGATACATATTTGGCTAGCACAATTTCGCCAGCGGATGAAAACCTCTGTACTTTCTTTTTACCATAAAATACATATAAAAGTAACTTCAAAAGTAATTCGCTACTTTTTACAGTAATTAGTAATTTTCTGAATTACTTTTTGTTGAGTAATATCTACTCTACTCAAATTACTTTTGACGTCAATACTCAGTAACTTAACTTAATTACTTTTTTTAGTAACTTGTACATGTCTGCAATGCAGGACTGCTCAGGTTGAGTGCAAGTAGATGCACGTAGCTAATTGGACCAGCGATGGGCGTTAGCAAGAATCTCGAACTGGGTTACGTAGGCGAGCCATGTGCCCGTGCTGTCAAATTGAGATGAACGGGGCTTAAATGTGTAGACGAAGGAATGGTCGGCGCTTCACTTGTCGTTGCTGATATCGGTGGCAGGTCATTTGGACAAGCACCTGAAAGTCTTGGTTGTACCAGCGCTACCAGGCCATCAAGGTGTGCGCCCGATATTCGCTCGAGTAAATTTTATATAACCTCCAATAGGGTCGTGTCGCGGTACCTGAACTTCTTGCTGGTCCTTTAGTGGTGGGCCTCCAGCAGGACATCAATGGCCGATGAAGTGTAAGTTCATCGGCCATTGAGTATCAGGGTCAAATTAGTTGGAAACCGGCCGGCGCACGATGGCTTCTTTGGTTGTCGGGAGTTTATCCTCAGATTGTCGAGGAAGGTCCATGCGTGCCGCCAGGAGCAGTGGCTGAAGATTCCACTTCTGACACCAGTTGTAATGGTTTTATCTAAGCGTTTATTTTGCCCCATGTTGTTCGTTCGTGGTCCCCTTCCCCCCCCCCCCCCCCCCCCCCCCCGTGACCCTTTTTTCGCCTTTCCTTAGAGAAAAATGGCTATATTTCAAATATATTTTAAACGCAAGTAACACATTTTTGTTTCTGTTTTTCTTCGCACTAAAAAAGGGTATCTCCTGACATATTTCGAATATATAATTCGGACAAACTAAAAGTATAGCTGAATATATACTCGAAATGCATTAATAATACTCCAGAAAGTATTAAATATGCCCGTGAAGTACGTTTAGGATTGAAAGTACCTTCAGGAACATGTATTAAAATGCATTTTAGCGGAACGTTACGCAGTTTTTTTATTTTTTTAAATAATGCTAGTGAATATCTCACGGCACTGAAAATTTGCAAGCCACCCAGTACGGCAAACGCACAAACTTGTGTTCAATCTTTGAAGCTGAACCAAAGTGCTAGTCGCAAAATCTAACTGGAAAACACATTGAGCGGTTTACACAGACTGCAATTAGAAACTGGTTCATTTAGTACTACCGGTACAATCGTAAACTATATCCACATAGTGTTCTCAGTGGTTCGTCTCAGTGCCTCGTCTTTTTCGACGCCGGCGTCGACGTGGACCGCGACGCGCGTTTTGTGCTCAGTGTGAATGTGCCTTTACGGCCACATTCTAGGGCCAGTGCCCCAAATCCGTTCCTACGTGGTGTAGACGACGACCGGCACAACACGGCGAAAAAGAGAACGCATGCAACCGGCTGCGGCACCTACCTTCACCAGGAGTGGACGAGTGAGCCGACCACTTGACCGATTCGAAGAAGTGTGAGTGTTTCTCTTCCAAAGTGGTGTATGGGGGGGGGGAGGAGGGGGAGGGGGGGGGAGGAGGGGGAGGGGGGGGGGGAGGGGGGAGGCAGGCTGTTGGGAGATCATCATCACGGATACCGGCGCCGAGTGACCCTTGACTCTTCAGCCACTTGCGGGAAGGCGCGGAGGGGGGGTCACGTGACCAGGGGGGTCACGTGACCTGGGGGTCACGTGACGTCGGAGGGAGGCCACGTGGCCGGGGGTCACGTGACCTCGGGGGGGGGGGGGGGGGTCACGTGACCCGGGGGTCACGTGACCTGGGGGCCCCGTGACCTTAGGGGGTCACGTGGCCTCAGGGGGGTCACGTGACCTCGGATGGAGGTCACGTGACCTCGGATGGAGGTCACGCGGCCGGGGGTCACGTGACCTCGGGGGGTCGCGTGACCTGGGGTCCACGTGACCTCGGGGGGGGGGGGGCGTGGCCTAGGGGGTCACGTGACCTTGGGGTTCACGTGACCTTGCGATTACGCCGACGGCGACGCCGACGCCGCTCAAGCCGGAAACGGGCGCCTAAGTGCTGCGCTCTAAAACGCCGAATTGGAGCGCAGCTCTTGAGGAGGAGGAGGGAAGGGTACTGAGGGGAGGGTATACCCCTCCTCCCTTTTCCTCATCTCCTCATCCTTCCCGCTCCTTTTCCTCCCCTCCTCCTTCTAGCTCCTCCCCTCTCCTCCTGCCTCATCCCTCTTCTTCTCCCTTCTCCTCCTCCCCCTCATCCTTTGCCTCCTACTCTCTTTCCCCTCCTCCTCCTCCACCCCCTCTTTCTCCTCACCCTCTTCCTCGTCCTCCCCTCCCCCTCCTCCTCCTCCTTCCCTTCGTCCTCCTCTCCCTCTTCCCCCTCCCCTGCACCTCGTACTCCTCTCCCTCCTTCTCCTTCCTGTGTGTCCATTAGGGACATTTCCCGTAATGCACCGCGCGGCTACGACGACGCCAACGCCGACGGCTGCGGCGACGGCGACGCCGCTCAAGCCGGAAATGGGCGCCTGAGAGCTGCGCTCTAAAAAGCCTTCAACACTTGCAGTGAACTCTGACAGTTTAGTCACGCCATTCAGGCTTTGTATACGCCCGCAACGTGTCAACGTCTGATAAAGAAGGTTGTTCAGAGACTGACCTGTTGGATGCGCCTAGTTTATTATGACGATATCTTTGTACTTGAAATTTGCCAAATCATGAGCTGCTTATCAAGCGACTTCAATAAAAAGAAACTAAAGCTATCCTTTTAAACTTCAATAAATTTTCAAAGCAAAGTCGGTGCCTTGTTTACACCATTTTCAACAGTTTATCACTTCTTGTAGGTAGGAATGCGGAGGATCAGGTGCTTGCCACATTACTGTGCATTGAAAAACTTGCAAAAAAAACTTTAACACATTTTATATATGGTATGAACTTTTCTTTACTCGAGGAAAAACCTTAAGATCTTATAGATAATAAGTTTCTTTAAAAAAACTCTTGCATTAAAATATAAAATATATTTTTCAAATGGAGACTTTTGTGAAGCTAGAACAACTGTAGCAGTATCGGTTTATAAAACTGGTTGCAGAAACAATGTATTTCATAAATTTCTGTGGTAATTTTTTTCAGTACAGACTATAAACAATTTTGTTTAAATAAAATAAGCTTAAATTGCAGAAAAAAGGCGTTTTTAACAAAAAAGTGCTCCTTCATAGGACCACTTCGCTTTCGCTGGTATTATCAATTCTGCCCACTGGTGTCATTATTAAGCGTATAATTAAAACAGCGCAAAAACAAAATGACAAGTAGAAGAAGGGATACGGACGCAGCGCTGACTCACGACCTGCTCTCTTTTTCGTGTTCTTATAACATGTCACAAAAAGAAGGCACAAAAAGGAAAGAGAAGAATTCCACATGCAAAACATCTTCACTGTTTTATGCCATCGGAAGAATTAAAAAAAAGTACGATTAAAAAATTGACCGCGTCTCCACGTGGTGAATGATGTTGATTCGGGCGAAGCTCTGGTGGTGCTTGTCTGCGTAGACGCTGCGGCGCAGCTTTCCGAGCCTTTCGTTCGTTTCCATCCAGTCAGAAAGAGAATGTGTGGTATGGAACGTGGTTATATACACATTTGAGGATTTTTCGACCGCAGCGCCCTTTCGTCTATAAACGTTGAGCCAATGCATGCAAAGTTTAACGCGATTATATACGCATTTAACCGCAGCGCCCTCTCCTGTATAAACGTTGAGCCGTTTCATCCATGACAGAAACCCCAGCTCTTGAGTTACTACCACATCTTAGAGCCCCTACTCTTACCGCAGTCGTGGCCGAGTGGTTAAGGCGATGGACCAGAAATCCATGAGGGTCTCCCTGCACAGGTTCGCATCCTGTCGACTGTGCAAACATTTTTTTTTGCTCCATCATTTTTTTTATTTTATTTTTCTCTACTCAAGCACGTGAGCACGTGCTCACGTGCTCGTGAGCACGTAAGCACGTGAGCTCAGGAGCACGAGCACGAGCACCAGCAGGATCCATGTGAGCACGGACGCCGGACGGACAAGGCTCGAACCTAAGGAGCTTCACCCCTAAAATTAAAAAGGAAATTAAAAATTCAAGAAAAAAAAAATATATATAACTAACTCTACATCGTTTTCAGCTGAGGTCTGAGAAAAGCCAAAACTACAGCGCGAGCCCCAATGCCTTGTGCTTTTCTGTCTCGCATGTGGCCTCGCGGAGTGTGGACACGTTTTTAGGCTGCATGTACGCGCTTGTAGCCATAGGCTCAGTGCCACGGATGCGGAAACGAAGAATTAAACAGACGCGCCCAAACGACGAAAGAACTTGAACTCTTCACTGGATATTGTAACTGACTCTGAACTCACCATGAGATCGGGACCATGTAGCCAGTGTAAAATGCTTCACACATTTTCCTAGTTATTTCTTGCGAATGTATAGACAAAATTCCAATGTCATCTAACCGAGGCGAACAGCCAATTCTCTCACAATGAACAGACAGGTGACGCGAAGGTTAAGATCTCAAAGATAGAGAATGTTCCCGATCTATTATATTTTCACGTCTGCCTGTCTGCCCGTTTTACACCTTGACCACAGGAAAAGAACATTTTATAAACGACCCTGAAAGCACATTATACATATTTGAAATGTGTGATTGCGTGTGATTGGTGTGATTACTTGAATGTGAAACTTGAAACATCTCTAAACATGAATTTATAAGTGTCTTTCATCAAAACAAAACGTGAAATTTTGACTTATTTTATAACTGTATTGAGTTTATTATACCCTCCTACAAATACATAGGTGTTCAATTCACCAATGATAGGCTACTAAAAGTAAGAAATTATTCTCTGATATCAAAACAGCTCTCTTCATTTACGCCGAGTTATTCTTTATTTACTAATACTGCTGGCCTCGTTGATGCTGTAGCCGGAGCGGTACAAACACACAAAAAGCACAAAAAGAGAGTGCTATCACAAAAAACAAAAATCTCGGCAGCGCTTTGCTGTACTGCTATACGCGCAATATTTTAGGTGAAGACAAGGTGCTGTGTAATCAGCACGGGCGGAGAAACAAAGGTTCAGTAAAACCTCAACTACAGAACGAGTAGATAACATTTAAAAAAAAACGAAATCAATGACAACTCCGATAAGGTGAAAAAAAAAAGAAACGACTGCACAACAAAACTTGGAAATGTTTTCTTTTTTTTTATTATTTGATCTGATACATTTATCTTTATTCAGAGATAACAGGAACAACATAGACGGACACTCAACAAATTCAACCGGCGAGGAATTCCATTCTCGAATAGTGCGCAGAAATAATGACCGGTGAAATGCATTATTGGCAGCAGCAAACTATAATTGACAAATAAAGACTCCAATTGACATTAAAGACATCTGTATAAAACATTTATTCGTAATTTGAAGGCCCACCTCAATCTGTGAACCCTGGATTCACCGTAGAATCAAGCAAAATTAATCCGCTCGTTTTATACTTTCAAACCCAGCTTCGATTACCTCTACAAAGACAATCCTATCTGTGCCTCACGTCTGCCTCTCTAGAAAAATATCTCAGCTATGGTTCTTCTGTGGGCTTTATCACGCTAATCTGAAATTTCGCCAAACGCTATTTTTGCACCGTACAGAAAAAGTATATGCATCTATTTATACGTTTAGTGCGCAGATTTTTATTGCAGCACTTGAATGATATGAAAACAAATAAAAAGTAATGTGACTGAAAACCTTTATCAAAGTAACCTGATATGATTTTTTGTCCAATGGCGGCACAAATGCGTTACAACTTAGATGGCGCCAAGAAGACGACGGGCACCTCAAACCTTCTTGCAACGTGCTTGATTCGGTGGGACAAGTCATGGATATACGGGAGTACAACAGGCAAGGTGGATGGCCTTTGTTTTTCTTAGGAATCTTTGCTCCCCGAGCAAAGATTGCCAAGAAAGCAGTTTCTACACTTCATTCGGGTGAATAAAGTGTGCCATGGAATTTTTGCGGTCGCATGCAAACCCCAGGTTGAGAAACCGCTCCTAAGTATTGCCGTTGCTAAGAGCGGTCGCTACTTTTTTTCTTTTTTTTTTTTTTTGTGACCGGACTCGCTGCTTTTATTCAAAAGAGAGGTAAAACATGTCTCAGAATATTTCAACCATATTCCTTTCTATTTTTTTTTATTTCAAACAAAAACACTTAACCGGCTAGGTCAAAAAGACAAATTGTCAACCGACGAAAGCTTGGGACCTGGCTCAACACTCAGCAGAAAAAAAAGACAAGACAACACCACTACACAAATTACGTCCAACCTTCAGCTCGACAATGGAAGCGGATGCGCGCAGACCATTAAGTGGAGGTACCAACCGCAGTTCGATACATTGGTTTATAACATTAAATGTGCCCTGCGTTTCTTCCCTGTCTCTTAGAAACCAAAAGATAATGCCTATTGAGTACGCTCCGAGCAAATCATTGGTCTCAGTGAACAATGCAACAGCACGCTGATTGAATTTGAGGTAAGTTGTTTTTAAAGAGTTCTCAGACTGAGCTTTGTAATGGGGGATAACAGAATCTCAAATAAATAAAGATAAAACATCTGTCTGCGAGGCTGCTTTATTTCCTTGAACCAAACTCTACATCATTTTCTTCTCCTGTTGCTACCACGATAATCTTGAAGTATTTGAAATACGCGTATGTTGCAATGCACCCTGGAAGTTGTGGACTCCTGCGCTCGCGCCCTGTTTTTTTTGTTTTTTTTTTTTCAACGTAAGTTCCGACATGCCCGAATTTTTATCGGGAAAGTAATATTCAAAACGAAAAACGCCGAATCTCAGGGAAAAAAACAAAAACAAATTGCGATACAATAGTGAAACATTTATAATTATTTAAAAATAAAAATGCTGTTCTTCTATACTCCGTTTCAGCTTCGGTCCGAGCGCGGCCGATGTTATGAGCCGAAGGGCCAACGAAACAGCGCAAAAAGCGCAGCGTCATGGCGGGCTCTCTGCTCTTGATAGGACTAGCCGGCGGAGGAGCGCGCACAGAGAGACGGCGAATCCCGGCTGGTCCTATCAACTGCAGAGAGCACGCCATGACGTTGTGCCTCTTTCACTGCTTGATTGGCCCTTCGGCTCATAACATCGGCCACGCTCGGACCGAAGCTGAAACGAAGTATAGTTGGCCACGGACATTATGAAATAATTGCGGTGGCTTAGCTCGGCTATGCCAGGATATACGTAGCATGCGCTTATGCGCACAAAATGAGAGGCGCTATCAAGCGGCTCCGGTGCAGCGTCAGACTTGGCTACTGCGCAACGGAGGCGCGCAGCTGGGCACCGGGCGGCGCCAGTGCGTCTGCCGCGGCTATGACGTCACTCCTCTGGAATGCACAGACCGGCAAGGCGCGCGCGGTGATGGCGGAGCGCGCGGCGGCGGCGGCTCCGGCGCGCCAGCTGTGCGCCGTGTGACGTCACTGCTCCTCGCGCATGCGCAGACCGGCGAAGCGCGCACGGCGGCGGCAGAGTGCGTGGCGGCGGCGGCCCCAGCGCGCCAGCTGTGCGCCGTGTGACGTCACTGCTCCTCGCGCTTCCGCACCATGGCTCTTTGACAGCCACGCAAAACTGCTCAACCTCGGTTTGTGTAGCTCACGCTACAAAAAAAAAAAAAAAAAAAAAAAAATTTGTGCCAACCGCTCTTGTACGTCTGTGTAATCATGTGCCCTTACCAGGCAGCAGCTTGCAGAGTAACACCTGCATGAAGCGCTAGCCGGCAGACAATGGCTTACGGAAGCATGACGCCTGCATGACAAGACAATGTAGAAAATGCTAAAACAGTTTTCTTTATTCGATAGTTACTTTCTTAACCCTATATTTTGCTGATTTCAGCGTATCCCTCATGTGTTTTCAGGATCAGTTATGGACATCGTGAAAGGTTATATTGAAATTAGTGAAGCTAGCCGAATGCCAATAAACCCAGATGGTTTGAAATAACTTTTGTTATGCATCACCTTCAATATACACTGATTGAATATTGTCTGTATGATTGATTTTAATTGATTAGCCTAAACTCGTTTCGAAAGAGGTCATGCGCAGTCTCAAGAAGACAACTATCACCCGCGGTACTAGCGTAGATGACGTTTCCGAAGTCGTTTCTTCATATAATGTTTGTTTATTTTTATTATTTTTAATGTAATTTTACCAAATAAAATATATAGAATCTTGATAGCAATTGTGTTGGAGCCGAAAGCGACATGTCGCGAGATGGCGAGAAGTATTTTCAAGACAATAAGTCAAACTTAGTACATACCTATAGTATATCAAACACTACAAACAAATCTGTGCAATTAAAAGAAGAATACAAAACGAATATGCACGAATATCTGCATTAAAAATAGCAAAACGCCGATATAAGAATAAGTAGTAAAGAAAATGCAAATCGAACCTAAATCATGCAATACCTAGAGAAGGATCTAGGAAGTGCGGCAATAAGGTGACATTAAAGATTGCGCTGGTCAAAAAATAATGTTACACATTAAAGATTGCGCTGGTCAAAAAATAATGTTACATATGGTTTAATAGAGTCAGGGAAGCCAAATACACAAAACAATAATGAGTTGAATTGAAACATCAAAAAGAAAACAAACAAATTAAAGCAAAATATTTCTATTTAGAAAGTTTTTTTTTTTTTTTTTTGTAACGATTATTGAAATTGCGCAGCAGTAGGATAGACAGTACAAGGGGGTTTGCGAATTGAGCGGAGAGTGCACGATTCTTTTTTCCGAATTTCTGAAAATGAGCTCAAAATGTTTTTCCGGATTCCGGGGAAGCCCAGTAGCCCTCCAGAACAGGTAATGTGGACTTGGCGAACATTATGAATGCTCGGTTGATAGGCGAAGCGGAAGAGTTGGGCGTAAAGCTGTCATACTTCTCTTATAATCATTACAAGTAATCAAATTATTTCCACTTGATTACGTTTTGAACAAATTTTTCGTCATTTGATTACACTTATTAGCGGGTAATGACAAGAGTAATCTGCTTACTTTTGGCAGTAATAAGCTTTTTGTAACCGTTTCATTTTCCCTTCCGTTTCTAATGGCGTTCATTGTTCGCACTAGTTTACTAACAAGAAATCCTCAAACCTCATTTTCCAAAAAGAGGATAGTTTACCAGGATTGGTGGATTAAGGAGGTAACTAGCTCTTCAACAAAATGTGCCACACAAGGTATCAACAGTTAAGTCATGACTGTAAGGGTAAAAGTGCAATACGTGCATCCGGGTAATGAAGATAATTATCAGGGATTTGCGTCATGAGCTGGTAAGGGTCGGCCGCGGCTGTTGAGAACTTATGTTTGCCCTTCATTCCGTCGAACGGAAACGAACCGGGTTTTCCGTCACGGAACTGGCTTACGGTCCGGTGTTTTGGGCACCCGGTTTCACACACTGACATGTTCCAGGACTGAGCGTTCCCTTACTTCTGTTTGCGGAACCCTCGAAGAGGTTGAGGAGCAATCGTGGAGGGCAGACGATGTGTACACACCTTCTGCCCTCCACGTTTTGGTAAGCGTCTCTGAAATTGGAAGTGTCTGCAGGAGTCCGAGCGCCGGCTAATGTTGCCCCTCAAAGCGGCGACGAGATCTCTGTCGAATGTCCCGCGAGGGGAAAAGGCACTCTTGATGGGGGACGTCTTTGCAGACTCACCAGATGCAGACCTCTCTCGTGGTCACGCACCGGCCAACACATCTACCTCGCTCCGTTTCCAGAAGAACGTGGGAGCATAGCCACTTGTCCGGTGACACACTGCGACCTAAACGTCTCCATTTGCGTCCATCGTCCACGATCGTCCGTCAGCACATGGCCCGAAGGCAGAGAAATGGGGTCCCAGTGTAGAGCGTGCCACCCGACAGAGCTCCCGCTATGTCGGGTGGCACGTTCAGTGGCGCCAGGATGCCGTGCCAGGGACACTGGTAACTCCAAAGGTGACCGTTGGCACTGCCACGAAGCCGAACCCACTAGCTGGGTAGCTGATCACATCACTACTTAGAAGGCACTGGGAAGAGTACTCCGATAATCCTTCAGTGATACATTCAATCAAAACTCTCCTGGAACTCATCTGTAGTACCCAACACGTTGTTACAACTAAAATGACTGGGGCGCACGTACAAGCTAAAAAGTACTGCCAGAAAAGAAGAAGATTGTCTTTATTTGATGAGCGTGACAAAGTTTACTGTTTCTTTCTGCCAAATCAATCAAATTTCAACTCCGATGGGTAGGACTCTCTGAAGTGGACAAGGCAAAAAATAAGCAGCCTTAAGGTATATTTTCTATTGCTCAACTTCAACCATTTTGAGAATAATAATTTAAAACCAATTTAAAACGTGGTTGTCTAAATTGCAGGAACAGCGTTTTTTTCAGAAAAACAACATACCCACCACGACACGCGTGTTCGAGTTCAAATGGAACGTTAACAATTATGCTGCTCGTCGCCAGCGTCTAGAGGCTGGCGCTTCATGCTTGAAGCATATTTGCGTTTAATATACCACCTAGGAACGAGCTCTCAAACAGTGTAAGGACGACGAACAATGCTGTAGAGGACATCGACTGTATTAGGAGCAAATACATATGATGCGATAAATATTTTTATACAACCGCTACTGTCTTACTGCTGCAGTCTGAGCTAGTAGATGGTTTGCGTCTCTTTCGGCCCAGGACCATTTGATATGGCTCTGAATTCATATCTAGATCATCAGAGATACTTTCGTAGTAGGATATGGTGCTTGAGGAGCTCGACATACCCGTTGAATCCTGTTCCATTTCGGTTGGCGTGGCAGCTTGGCCGGAAGGAAGGCCCTCCGCGGCCATGGTCGGTGAGCGATGCGTCAAATTAGAAGATCGTATGGTTTTTCCCTGGCCCGAGCAGTGAGAAACTTGATTAAAATCAAAAAATAGCGAGACGCCCACAATAGCAGTGAAAACAGAACAGACTTCTTCTTCTTTTCCCCGGCTAATGTAACCCCTCGAAGCGGTGACGAGATCACTGTCGAAGGTCCCGCGAGGGGAGAAGGCACTTTTGATGAGGGACGTCTTTGCAGATTCACCAGATGCAGACCTCTCACGTGGTCACACACCGGCCAACACATGCGCCTCGCTCGTTTCCCGAAGAACGTAGGACAGAGCCACTTGTCCGGTAACACACCGCGACCTAAACGTCTCCACTTCCGTCCATCGTCCGATCGCACGACAGTACATGGACCGAAGGCAGAGGAATCGAGTCCACGTTTACAGCAAGCCACCCGACAGAGCTTCCGCTGTGTCGCGTGGGCCGCTCAGTGTCGCCAGGATGCCGTGCCAGAGACACTGGTAACTCCAAGGGTGGCCGTTGGCACTGCCAGGAAGCCGAACCCACTAGCTGGGTTGCCGAGCACTTCACTACTTAAAAAGCACTGGGAAGCGTACTCCATATCCATTTTGTGGTACATTTAAACCTAACTCTCCTGGAACCCATCTACAGTACCCAACACGTTGTTACAACTAACACGACGGCCGCACGTACAAGCTAAAAAGTACTGCCAGAAAAGAAGAAGATTGTCTTTATTTGATGAGCGTGACAAAGTTTACTGTTTTTTTCTGCCAAATCAATCAAATTTCAACTCCGATGGGCAGGGCTCGCTGAAGTGGACAAGGCAAAAAATAAGCAGCCTTAAGGTATATTTTCTATTGCTCAACTTCAACCATTTTGAGAATAATAATTTAAAACCAATTTAAAACGTGGTTGTCTAAATTGCAGGAACAGCGTTTTTTTCAGAAAAACAACATACCCACCACGACACGCGTGCTCGAGTTCAAATGGAACGTTAACAATTATGCTGCTCGTCGCCAGCGTCTAGAGGCTGGCGCTTCATGCTTGAAGCATATTTGCGTTTAATATACCACCTAGGAACGAGCTCTCAAACATTGTAAGGACGACAAACAATGCTGTAGAGGACATCGACTGTATTAGGAGCAAATACATATGATGCGATAAATGTTTTTTTCTTGAATATTCTTATTTGATAATAATAAAGGTTGTTTTTGCGAAACAATTGTAAAATACCCGCTAAAAACGGCGGCTAGTTCATTTTCGCAGTTCGAGATAAATCTCCTTAAAATAATTACCAAATCTGGGCTCATAATAAATTACAAAGTCACAAAACCCAGGCTAATAATAATTAGCAAGGTTAGAAAAATCATGTATCATTAGTTACGAAATTGGGAAAAACTGGAAGGAAACTGGATAACTATAGTGAAGAGATTGATTTGTGATTTGATTATAGTAGTGCAAAAGTCGAAATATCATTGGTTTACACTATCGCGCAAGAACGGGGTATCATTAAATAATGATATCGGAAATTCAGGCATAATATTCGACAAAAGATATCTGAAATCGTGGCTTAATATTTAATACCAATATCAGAAATCCTGGCGTGTTATTCGGTACCAGTATCGGAATTCCTGGTCTATCACTTCACACCGATAATGGAAATCCTGGAGTATTATCGGTTGATTATTTTAAATTTTGCCTTAACATTAGCTAGGGAAATCGGTATTTATTTTGATAATTTGGAAGTCCAACACAGGAATAATTATGAAGAAACCCTGAATCGGCATTGACTCAGTATCGGAAACTTAATTGGTCCAAAGCTGGAGCGCGTAGCACTTCAATATTTGGTCCAATATTAGAATCGAATCAATACAATTCTGTGCCCATGTACGACCAATACTGGTGTGCTCATAGGCATGTATGCGGTATTGCAGTTTTACTATTATGCAAAAATAGTATAGGTAATAAGGAATTCAGTCGCACTCTTACTTACTACCACAAATGAACGCTTTCTGTAAATGTGTATACCTGCAGAATCGGCATTATCGAGCCACAGCAGCCTGAGTGCCAATTAGCGCATCCTCTCGATTATCTAACTGAGAAGAAGCGTAAAGATTAAGCGATACAAAAATATCTTGATTTGTTTGTTTTTTTGTTATGGATTTGTTTGCACGACCCCATCTTATATCTGTGGTTCGGGCGTTTGATGTGTAAGCATGGGAAACAAGGATAGAAGAGGCAGAAGCTGAGATTTTAACGTTTTCAATAAAGTCTAAGTGCTGCGTTCTGCGCATAAAAACAACGAAAACACAGACACAGATGTTGATGCAAAACGCAGTTTTCGTTTGACTTTACTTGACGCACTTGCACACAATTGGGAGCAACACCTAGCGGCTGCAATGTCAGACTGCAAGGACAATGGGGGTTATTGAACTCGGCAGACAAACCGCATCTTAGAAAGCATCCTCTTCTTTTCTTTCCAGTTAAACAATTGGTATATTCTCTTGGTAGGCAATCGTGCAACATAGACTGCCGTAGCGGTTCACACTTTCTGCATTATTAACAAAAGTTGCTGCCCTGTGCTGTTGCAACATTCTAGTTCTTCTAAATGAAATTTGAGGTGACAAACCTCTCTGCAACGTGGAAGATTCAGATGCTTAAAGTGCAAAAACGAGACATTTGCCAGGTTTGAATGTCTGGGACTTTATGACCTCACCGGTTTGAGTCAACAGGCACACACCCGGTGAAATTGGAGTTACATTTAATACAGCACGGTAAAACCACGTCAGATGCTACAAAAGCAGTTTCATTGCTTTGTTTGGGCAGAAAGTACTCAACTTATTTTAAAAGCCAACATTCAAAACTTTTATGCAGTACAAGCTATATACATATTACATAAGAAGCAATGGGTAAACCATCAACCAGAAATTAACTGAAAAAAGAGGCAATCATGGCACAGCGGATAGAAAGGTTTCTTCTAAATCGAATTTATAACAAAAATCACAATACACTGGTTGAATATTCTCGAGAGTACAATTCACCCACAGCATGTTACAGTTAGCACAAATATCGTGAAGTGCCTTTATGCCCGCACGCATATTGCGCGTGTAAAGCGTCGGATTTGCATGCGCGATGTACATTGCGCGTGCGAATGATTGTGGCTGCGGCTTCGTTTTGGAAACAATGAATTGTTTCAGTCCCTTTTTTATATAAAGCTGAAAAATAAAAGTAATCAAAAGTGCTTACAGATGCGACACTGGAAAGATTCCTTTTGTGCCGAAGCCTCTCAAGGAGTGCGTTACGTGTGCCTTGGTCGAGAAAAAATTGATTGAATTACGTGGGTGTTATCTAGCATAGCAGTACAGGTTTGAGTAGTGCAATGTCTGGTCGCGGTCTGGTGGAGAGAGGGTCCGCGCCCGGAATCGGCGGGCAGAATCCAGGGTCACCCGGTGGCGGTGGCGATGAAGATGATCTCCCGACACCTACCCCACTTGGAAGAACAACACTCACACTTCCCCAAAGCGGTCAGGTGGACGGACGGCTTACTTTTCCAATCCTGGTGCCGGCAGCTGCTAGAGACGGTTGCAGGCGTCCTCGTTATCACCGTTTAGTGCCGGTCGTCGTCTGCACCAGGTAGGAACGGGGTGACACACTGGCCCTTGGAAACGGAGTGATTCTTGTTAAATGTGAGATGGAATTCAAAAACTTGAGGTGAACTATGCTGTGGTTCTTGCCTAACGTGTGTCCTTAGTATACTTAAGTCAGAAAGAAAACTTTTTAACTGCCTCCTAGCAGAAGGCTCACATTGGAAAAGACCACTGCAAATCGTTCAATCGTTTTAATTTAAATACGCGATTTGCTCTAAATACATCTGTTGAACTTGGTCTACTTTTTGACGAATTCAATAATCTTTTATATTAATATATTTCCGGAAACGTGGTATTCTGAGAAAGTGATGTTTTCAGTGTACCGATGTATAATGGTTACCATTTGAACAGAGCAATTGGTCGCGGAGGGGGTGCATCATTAATGTTTAGAAATAATATGCGTGGTGAAAAAATAGAAGAATGGTTATGAGTCAGTTAAGATTACGAAGTGCGGTCTTTGCTCGCTGATAAAATAAGCATCTTGGTAATGTATATGCAGCCAGATGGGAACGTGATATATTTTTTTTCCTTTTTTAGAAATGTACGTCAGATTCGCAACCGAGAATCGGTATGATATTACCTTGGAAAAAGATTTTCATGTTAACCTGCTGTAAGATACATTTAATAAAATAAAACTAGAAGTGTTACTGAAGAGTAGCGGTTGTATAAATGTAATTCGCCTAGGCGAATCACGGCGGAATTACGTCATAAACGTAATTCCCCCAAGCGAACCCTTCGTGATTCGCTAGGCGAATAACGGCGAAATGATAAACATTACTCGACTTGTTTATCACATGTTTGGACTAGGCTTATCTAAAATCAGAAATAATGAGGACGGACATAAGTGGCTATCTGGGTACATTTATTACTGCAGAAAAAGAAACGCCTAAAGTACGAGGAACAAGTAGCAGTTGTGAGTTTATATCAGAACTTTCAAAGCTCTATTGGAAGGAGTTTTAGGATAAACTAGACGTGACGAAGCACGCAACTTGTTCTTAAACAAACTTCGGCGCATATATAAAGAGTGTTTTTCCCATAAACCTCTTAGCTTCTCAGAAAATAATCGTAAGCCCTTGGTGACTCAAGAACTTTAAATAAAAATTAGTACACAAATGCTTTATATCAACTTTTCATGGTTTCAAGGCACCCTGAACACCTTAAATCGTTCAGAATATACCGTAATAGACATACAGAAGGACAAAAGAACGCTAGAACAAGATATTTTAGAAATTTCTTCCTGTCTTCTGAAATGCGAACAGACGTGCTATGGAAAAGGTAAACAATGTTTTCAATCTTTCCGACGGTTCAAACCAAATCGAAAAACTTTATTTGAATGGCATAAAATTAGCAGAACGATTGCTAGCAAATACCTTCCATTATTATTGTGTAAACTGAGTTAGGAATCACTTTAACGGTAAAGCTTACGAATATATTCAACGTGCTAATGTAAGCTTGATCTCTCTTCAGCCAGTTGTAAAAGTGGGAGTGACGTGACCATTTCATTCTCTAAAAAAACACCTCAAACTGTGACCATGATTACATGCAGATAAGTCCTATAAAATATGTTATCAATTTCATATATACCTACTTGACGCATATCTTTAATTCGTGGTGACAGCGCAAGGTATTTCGTATAAGAATGTACATGGCAAAGGTCAGTGTTTTGTACAAAAAAGGTGATATTTTGTATAAAAAGGTAAAAAGGGGGCGCAGACCCTTAGTCAAGCCTTTTATAGGCTTTTTGTCTGCGCCCCCAACATCTGTGCGATGTTGAATAAAGATTTGATTGATTGATTGATTGCATAGGTAACTGCAGGCCGATTTCAATATTATCGGTGTTTTCGAAAGAGCTTGAAAATTCTGCATTCGCGCCAATTGGAATTTTTCGATAAGCATGATATAATCACTTCGTTATAGTTTGAATTTCGCAAAAGCTGATCTACGGAACTTGCACTTTTAGAACAAAAATGTCATATCTTGAGCAGTTTTAAAGATGGAAGGATGACACTCGCAATTGTCGTGGATTTCAGCACAGCATTCAATCATTTAAACCACAATCTGTTAATCAGAAAGCTGGAAACGTACGTATATTGTGTTTATGCCTCAATTTTAATTTCGTCGCACCTATCGCATAGAAAACAATATGTTCCCATAAACAGCTTCTGTTTGATGTAAAACCAAACTTATTCGGTGTTCGGCAGGGGAGTATCGTGTGACCTTTTTTGTTTAGCCTGTACGTGAATGATATCGTAAACGTAAACCCAGATATTAACTATATAATGGATGCTGACGATACGAGTTTATTTTTTTTCAAGCAACTGCTGTGATGAATTAGTAACTAAAGCAAATAGAACTCTCCAGGACATAGTTCCCTGGTGTAGTTCTAATTCCTTGAAAATAGAGCAAAACAAAAGCCATTTTATGTAGCGCAAGAAACAAGAATTAGAATATTGCCAGCGATATTAAATTAAATTAAAAAGAATAGAAATTATTTCTAGTTCTTAAGCACTTGGTGTCATCTTCGAAACCCGAATGGGACGGGGCGAGCATGTGAATTATGTATTGGTAAAGCTGTCACGAGTGATTGGCGTGATATACTGTCACCGCCATATCTGATGAGAACATTTCAAAGTATTCGTTTATAATTCATTTCTTCTTTCCCATGTGAACTATTGTCATCTAGTCTTGGCAAATACAACAAATCCTAAATTAACTCTTATACTTGTCCTGCAAAAAGTTTTTACCAAATATTTGTAATGTCCCATTTTTTCAACCTAGTGAGATTCTTCTTAAGAGCATGCGTTTGATGCCTGTGAATTGTGTCTTCGATATTGATTGTTTGTAACTTATAAATCACATGTAGTAAAAAATATCCTCATAGATTTCTGGAACTCGCGTCCCTAACACCAAGAGTGACGGCATATTGCACCCGTAACACGGAGTACTGGATGCTCCAAAATTACAAAAACACTTTATGGCGTGTAAATGATATCAAGTACGCTACCTAGGATACTCAACTTACATCGCACCGAAAACATCCACCTTCCTACCTTCCCTTTTTTTTACCTTAGTGTATTTTTGTTGTTCAATAATAACTGTGCAGAAAATGTATATTATTTACCTTTAAAACAATGCTACCATAAATGTACTGCCTTACTTTGTTGTACTGAACTGTGGTCTACATGTATGTATTATTTTTTCTGCAGATAATATTTCACGTGATTTTTTGTTCTTTCTGTGTCACTGCTGTTAAAAGTAAGGATGTGGTGCCAAGGGCTTGTCAACATGTACCATTCAGCTTTTTTCCTCTGTCTCCCTCTGTCATACACTTTTTAATGAAAAATATATCACACTATTATTAATATTATTAATATTATTATTATTATAAGATGTGACCGTAAAGCCACAATAACACTGAGCAAAAAACGCGCGTTGCGGTCCGTGTCGACACCGGCGTTGAAAAGACGAAGCATTCTCACAGGGCGTCCTGACGACAGCGTCTGCTCCGGGAACCTCGGGTTTGTCGAGAGAACGCAAAAAGTTTTTTCTCGTGTGCTTCGTGCGTTTGTTGTTGCCTTGCCTTCGTGATCGCATATGCGCTCCGAGACAATTGTTTTCACTTAAGCAAGAACGGCGATGATTTTATATACGTTTATGCTCCGGTTGTATGCTGCCTAGGTGAAATGCGCGGACTGAAGCGGGCTTCTTCAAAAGGTGTTCTTTTGCCGCGTTTTTGTGCAAACAAAGCATGGTGCTACGCACGGGCGTCCGTACCTCTAACAGTGCACGTAGCTTGAGCGATAGTGTTTTCGAAGGAGAGCTGTTGCATTTCGTAGTGGTGCCGTGCACACAAAAATACACAAAACATATAGGAAGTGATCGCTTCCGCACAGTCGGAAGACGCTGCGAACTCCGGTGGCGGCTTTCGCGCAAACAATTAAGAGTAGTTTCACGGCGTCGTCGAGTCATACGCGAATATAAACACTGCTAACAGTCAGATGTTCCAATCGGCTGGCTTCTCTCCACGCTGAAATGCTTCTATCCACGTTTGGCAACACCGTAAATCTCTATCCCTCTGCCTTTTCGCCTTTTTTGTCGATCAAAAATAAACACAGCGAAAACATGTGCTAACCGGAGAAAGGCGACACGTCACGTCCGGTCGCTCGCTGATTGACTGAAGCGCGCTCGTCGAAGGAAAAATTGGGTCTAGAGACGCCATCTTCCTGCGTCGTCCTTCCTGCGCGCGACGTTTTTCAATACAAAAAATACGAAAGAATGTCGTCCATCGACGCGCATTTTTCAGCAGTATAAGTGCGCCTTAAGATGCTGGTCCCGTCAGAATTCTGACTGCAGTTCAAGGCGGAAGAGTGTCGAGCTCACGTGTTTTGCGGCGCTCGTCATAGTGTTGGCGCATCTTCTCCTTGTATAAGGAATTTATGGAGAGAAAGTAGGCGGTGGTCACAGTGAGGTTGGAGAGATTCGGACTTTACTGGCACGTTTGTGAGCAGTCCTCGACCCATAAATAACTCCGCAGGCGCGTAACCTTCGATGCCCAAAATCACACGCCTGCCCCCCCCCCCCCCCCCCCCCCAAAAAAAAAAAAAAAAAAAATGACTGGTGGATATTGGTCAATTGTTTTAGGAGTAGCTTAGCCGTTGGGACTCTCCTCTCAGTCTCCCTTTTGCTCTGTGGGTAGTACGGGCCCGGCATTGCTTGGGTCACTCCCCATTCCTGCGGAAACACCGCGAATTAGTGTGAGATGAATTGCGGTCCGTTCAGAGTTCGGAGAAGTTTTTGTACTCCAAATCGTGCAAACATTGGGTTGAGGTAGGCAATGATATCCCTGGTCGTCATCCTCCTCAGAGCTTCCAGCTCGAAGAAACTTGAATAGTAATCGGCAGCAATCAGTTAGGTAGTGCCTTCGTAGACAAAACTGTACATGTCGACGACTAACCATGGGCAGTTTCGCAGTGGAGTTGTCAAGACCACCAGAAGCCAGTTTACCGTTTGTCGAGACCACCGAAAACCAGGTCAACATCCACAAATGGATGTTGATTTGGTTTCCGGTCATCTAGACAAACAGAAAAAATTCAGGCGAGACGGCCGATGTGGAGGCCAATTCTTGGCCACGAGACTGATTATCTTGCTCTGGCGCGGCATTGGGACGCACCCTGGTGACCTATGTGAAGCTTGTCCAGGATTTTGAAGCGTAAGGCTTCCGGTATGAAGAGTCGATTGCCCTTGAACAACAGTCCGTCTAGTATGGCTAGTTCGCCGTCGACTTCGTAGAATTGGCGTACACCTTGAGGAAGCGTAATTTTATCCGGCTGTCTGGAGGGCGTACTAGATTACCCTCTTTAGGACCAGGTCAGTTCGCAGCTCGTTCGTGATGCAGTCGAGAATTTCTTGGGAGTTTCGAAGCTGTTCCAGCGTGAGGAGCTCGTACTCTCTGGTGTTGAGTTTCCTTGTGCGCAAGGCTGTGTCGGCTAACGGCATGCGTGTCTGCACGCCGGCTGTGTACATTGCTTTTTCAGGAATGTGTTCCACGGAGTAGTCGTACTGGAGCAGTCGCATTTCGACTCACTGCAGTAGTAAGCGCAGCTTATCGAGTCGCTTTGTTCTCATAAATAGAACCAGCGGTTTGCGGTCTGTCCAAATGTGAAACTGCAATCCTATGATGTACAAGCGGAAGTGATCACAGGCCCAAGTAATCCCGATTTGAACGTAGGGTTGCTCCGTCTCAGTGAAAGAGCGCAATGCATAGCGAAGGGCAGTCGCTTGCCGTCGGGTCTTTTAGCAAGACAGCACTAATTCCGTGAGGTGATGCGTCCGCTGGGACTTCAACAGGCTTGTTGGGAGTGTTATGCATCAGAGCTGGCGCTTTGTCTAGAGCTTCTTTCGGTGCTCCAAAGCTGCGCTGCTGGTCGGGTCCCGAGAGCCAGGCAGCGTCGGCGCAGAGGAGATCCCGGATTGGCTTCGTTGTGTGTGCCAGGTGTGGCAAAACCTTAACATGGTGATGTGCCATCCCACAGAACGATCTCAGTTTTTTCACATCGGATGGTGTGATCTATGTGATTGTAACGACTTTTTCAGTATCAGGCGTCACACCTCCTCCGATAACGATGTGGCCTTGGAACTTGACTGTCAGCTGTAGGAAGGCGTACTTTGCGAAGCTGACTGTTATGCCGGCTTTGCTTACTCGTTCGAAGACGTTAAACAGGTTCACGTCGTGTTCGGCCCGTGTTTTCCCCCAGACGATATATCGTCTTGCAGGCAAGCTTGACCTTCTACTTCCTCAAGGCTCTCAACATTTTGCACTGAAAAACTCTAGTGCGGAAGCGATTCCAATGGGAAGGTGAAGAAACTTATGCATCCGAACAGTGTTCGAAATTTCATGTATTTCTGCGATTCCTCCTCCATGAAGCTTAAGCATATTGGAAAGGTCATTCTTTACAGGTGGTAGCATCGCCAATGGCACCCGCCTTGGGTACATGAGAGCAAACTGCTTCGTTTCTGCTCAAAGAACACTTTTTTACTCGAATTTCACATATCCGAGCCCCGAAGTCAGCTGAGGGTATTTGGAAGTAGTTCAGAGACGTCCTGTGTGCGGCTTGTCGCACCACCGACGTTGAGCAACTGTGGCAGAACTCCCAGAGATCAAATGACAGGCCTTCCGAGGAGAGCTTCCTCTGGGCCTTCGACTACGTAAGCATCCTCTTGAACTTAACTCTAAGAAAAAGTGTATCACCTTGCACCTTCCTGTCTCACATAATGCACCACAAAAACTTCAGTTCGACGTACAGCGCAGTATAGTCGAACAGACGGCCCCAAATGTTGCGAGGGGATTGATAACTCTGCGATATAACTTATAAATAGGTAAACTACGTATCAAAGACAACAGAAAAAAAACACCTAGGGTTTGCAAGAGGGCCAAGAAAACAATATTTACTATTATTATTTTTTTTTGTAGTCAGTATCACGTAAATTAGCTATCTTAAAAACGTGTGCCACACTGCTTTCAAGTCTCTCGTGAAAGATTGTACCGGCAGATCGACGTCCGTGCGCTGTACGTCAAACAGAAGTTTTGGGGTGTCTTGTATGGGAGAAACGGTGTTAAAATACACCCTCTTTTCTCAAAGGGTTGTTGACCGCGCAGTTCCAAAGAAGCTTGGAAGTGTCCAGCGGTTGAATGCTTCTGAAGACCTGGAACGGGAAGTGCTCGTCCTGACTTTCGAAGAGGTCCATTACTTGTCGATTGTAGTCGCTCGGCGCGATAGCAGTGATGACGGCGCCTGCATCGACCTTGAATGTGATAAAGATACCGCTCACTAACAGGGTGATTCCACAAGCGTCATCAACTGAACCACCTCTAAGCTCGCCGATGTACATCTCGTCCACTTCCGCTGTGCGGCGAGCTGGGCGAGCTGCTGTTGAAGTACGTGATCTCTCTTGATCTTTCGAAGACTGGCAGACGAAAGCGTAGTGGTCTTGCTTTTCCCACGACCTGCACTCTACGAAAAAGTGAGCACCCCTCCTAGTCACCATGCGTTTTGACTTCTGTAACTACCCCACAGGCTTACTTAACTAAAAACTGGGCTCGAGGCATTGAGCGTTACTACCCTGTTGGTCGGTGACAAGCATGCGGTAGTCACGTTTTATAAACTCTTGAATTGAACATTCAAGTGCATGCAGTTGTTCAATGGTAAAAGTAACTTCAAAAATCTAAAAAAAAGTACTTGAAACTTGTCTTCTTTGTACGTTGGTTACCATTTATTCGAATTTCGACCGGTCGGAGCAGGCGTGTGGCTCAGTTTGCCTAAGCTGGCAGAAAACAAACATTGCCAAAGAGTACAGGCAACCTTGGTAGGCACCTACTAAAACCCGAGGCAGATAAAAAGTATCGCGGTTGTCCTTTTTGGTTCCGTCGCGGGTTTTACCGTGTAGAGCGGTAAACAGCTGGCAGCTGGCGTCGTGCTCGAGGAATTTAACCAAATCTCTAGAAAAGCAGAGGAACCTAAGCACGGGTGTGTGTTGACTTGAATGTTCGCCGGACGGAGATACTCTTGTCGTATTTTATTGTGCGGTCCAGTAAAGAACGTGCTCTCATTAAAGGTGTGAATGGTCAGCTCTGCGTGCAGATAAGTTGCAAATGGCCTCCTCGGTTCTGCCGAACTTGCACGCCTGTCATACCCAATTTTTTTGCTTTCAAGTGCAGTAAAGTATGAAGCATTGAACACCACGACTGAGGCCGAAGAGGACGAACGTACACAAATATCTGGGATCATGTCCGTGTATTTCAGTATTTCTCTGTCTCGTAATATGTGATTAGCCTTCACTGGCTCATTTGGTACATTTCATTGAGCACACTCGATAAAAAATGCTTCAAACAAGAATGCTTCAAGCAAGTGTGTGTCATCCAAGGTGGAGTACTTTGAAGGGGACTACGATTTTAGGACTTTCGGCACGCGTTCCTTTTGCCTATATAAAAAATTCCAAGTAAATTTCCAAAAATCAGGCGTTGACAAACATACAAGTGCTATATTTTTAGATTTTATTTAGAACAATTACTGCTGCAGACGCCAGCAGGTGCAGCGCGGAGAACTATGCTCTCGGCGTTCTTTGATGCTTACATAATTTAGCATACGTCTTTCGCGTCCATTGCAGGTGAAGGCACGGGCCCTAAAGCGCCAATTCTGCACTGTCCTCTTGGCGTGAGTGCGAGCGCATAAAACGCGTATTTGAAAGACACGCGCTTCAGCAGAAACAATTGGAGCGTAAAGAAGAAAACTGAAACAACGCTTCGGGGAGGACCAGCGGACGGGCTTCGCTAGAATCACCTGCGCGTGCTCAGTGTACTCAACGTGTACTCAACCGCCGCTGAGTCATTCGGGTGTGTAAAGAGCGAAAACAAAAATGCATCAGCGTGTTAGGGAGTTGTGATTGCAGAAATTGGTGTTGATAATTAATACATTTAATTAAACAGGCTTCTGTATACTTGAAGTGTAGGCTACCGAGAAAACGAAACTGATAAAAACGCGACGTGTAGCGACTATTTAAATTTATTTATAACCTGCAGTTCACTTTTGCATTGGATTACATCAGAGACACGAGCGCTTTCCTAAAGACAGTAGAGGAAAATATTATATACGGGCAAATCTTGCGCAGTCTTTTCGTATTTAGAGAAAATATAACAGTGGTCAGCGTCACAATCGGTCACAGAAAATACAGCAGTATATGAGATGGTGGTGTCGACTAGTCGTGTGTATAGGAATTTAGAGTGACAATATCTCACGTTGTACATTGCGCTGTTTGTGCACGTGTTCATGTACAAAATCATATGATGAGTGTATGTCGCGAATGTGGGAAGTGTGGTGTGAAATATATTTAGACGTGCATGTCTGGCGAGGCGCTCAAAGCCGACTGTTGATTTCTTTTTTTAGCTTGAGCGCTGTCCGTTAGGTGGCGCTTGTCGCCGCCCAATTCAAGGAGTCGCGCATTTAGTTGTCTACTTATTTGAGTGAAGAGCCAACGAGGTAGAGGGGCGAAAAACCGGGGTTCCGGTCTGCACTCGAAAGTGACCCCCATAAGGCGGCTGCCCTTGTACGCAAATTTGACAACTGGTCACATGACCAAACCAAATACGTGACATCACAGGAAAGATGGCAGCGCCCATGAAGCGGCTGGTCCCAGCTGGGCCGGAGCTTGTCGGATGCTTTGTTGTTTGTCGTTCGTCTCGGCGAGTTGATTTCAAACGCGGAAGCCGGTGTATGATTCCGGTCGAAAGCGACTTCAGAGTTCAGCGTGGTGTCTGACGTAGGTATAACGTGAAAATGCGGAGGAATGGTGTGCATTTCACTGGTGACTTACGGGGATATTGCCACGGAAGAGACAATCTGCCCTACGTTGCTCGGACCTCGGATTGATTCGCATACCGCTAGGATAAAATTTAAGGCGACGTTTCTGTGCTCTCGTTGACCATCGGTATCTTCGAGGTCTGCAGTGAAGCGTGTGCAATATATTTGGATACACAGTTTAGCGACGGAAATTGCGTGAGTCGTGCTTGGCAGTGTGCAATCGTGGTGCAGCTTCGTTGAAATGACCGCGAAGGTTCACTTTGGTTGTGCGGCGCATCGAAGAGCTACCTTGAAGCTGGCAGCTCCCGTGCCGTGCTGCTTACCAAGTTGTTCCGCCGTAGACGTGCACTTTCACGGAGCACAGGTGTGCGGCGCGCCGAAGAGCTGCCTTCAAGCCGGTAGATCCTGTGCCATGCTTTAGGTGATGCTGTGCTTTACAAATTGTTCCGGCGTAGACGTGCACTTTTACGGAGCACAGATGTTGCAGTTGTTATTGATTCCGCTGGTCTGTCGCACGCTTCGTCGACACAAAAGTTTCATCAGCACTCGTTACGCGAATCGCAAGCCGCATGGACATTTCATTGCGCGTGTTACCTACCCAGTCCACCCGTTCACGCCGCTTTGCGACCACAGTCTGCAGCGGTTCATTACCAGAAAAGTGGTCCCACATCCATTTCAGTTCAGTTCGCGCACGGCAGTCGCCAAACCACGAGAATGAGAATTTATTCGAACAGAATGCCACTAAAGCAATGCAGCTTCTTTAGTGGTCAGGGTAGTTTATCTTCTGTCAGTTTTGTTATATTGTCACGGATGCTTGCTCCATTCCTATTTTCTATCAATATTTACTATTCTGGAAAGTCCCAGGCCATGCTCAGCTGTCATCGTATGTTCTGGTGGAGGTGCTGGGTACTTTACCCATAGCCTTTCACTCTGTGTGCACCTTGGCGGCTCCTCAGCCTAGTTGCGCGATAACGAGACACGGGTGGCGGACTACCCCGCGTCTTAAACCCCCGGCGAGCCGTAAACCAAGTCCTATCCCGAGCCCAGCACACAGACCGCAAGACGAGCAAGTACCACAAGGACGAACCTCGAAAATACACCACGAAGAACCTAAAATCCGAGTCGGTCGCTGCTACCAGCAGGAACCACCAGAATTCAACCTTTTGTCGGAAAAACTGAAGCTGACTAAGCCAACAATGACAAACCGGTAGCAGCGACCCCCGTTCACTCCTACCATTGTTTGTATACCCGTCGCACCTCACACTCCAACGCCCTTTCACGCATGGTATATGAAGACGTCGAGAACTGGATTGAACACTATGACCCTGTTGCCCGCCACAGTGGGTGGACAGACAACCAGCTCCTGCAGAACCTATACTTCTCGTGGAAGAAACTGTCAGGCACTGGTTTGAGAACTACAAATTCTCCTCAACGTCATGGGAAGTTTCCAAGATCAAGCTAAAATGCACGTTCATCAGCCAACGTTGACGAGAGAGAGCCAAATTCCTGATTCTGTCCAGGACACGGCCCCAACAAGAGCGTCGCTGCCTTCGTGGAGGATGTTTTGCGACTGATCGAGCACCCACGCCAACCCTGGTGCTACAGAAGACCAGAAGCTAAGAGTCCCATGCCCCTCATGTGAGGGACAGCACCTTCGGCAGCCTTGTCCGCAACCCCACGACAACAATCGTAGGATTCATATCACCGAGGCTTCCAACATTGAATGTACACTGCAGGCCCGAGCCTGTCACTATCAACAACTCCCCAGCGTCTCGACACTCGAGTCATCCAGCTGCAACTTCGACACCAGACTCCCAGGCATCCGCAACATCATCCACATTGTTGTCCGGGAGGAGATCAGGAAGCTACTTTCTGCCATCAGTCGCCCTGCTTTTACTCTGATTGCAGAGATTGTTTTGGAACACGTTCGACAGGCATTTCCACTGAAGACTTCTTCGAGCAAAGCGGCGTTCGACGAATCAAGGGCGACTTAGGCCACAAAGTCACGACGTCCACTACCGGCTACCCGTTAGTATTCAATGCGAATTCAACGAGACACCCCAACGCCGAAGCAATCCCGACATCGGGAAGAACCAGTAGAGGTCCGTACTGAACGAAGTGCACCGAGGAAAACGGAGTTGCTGCAAATGGTCGACCGAAAACCACTCTGCTACCACTGCGTGAGGCCGACCATGTCTACTCGAGGTGCCCGTACCAATGAATTGGCCTGCAAGGGTTCGTGCCGAACGACCCTCGACCACGTCTCGAGGAGCATCCGCGGGACATTGAGGGCTATCTTTGGCAGGCTTTGGCCCTGGTGCCCACATTGCCCCCAGGCTCCTGATCCCCATCACTTCGACGGGAGGTAAGCACGACAAAGAAGGTGAGCGGCAATGCAAGGACAGTTGATTTGGTGTCGGTTGTTGTCCAAGGACAGTACCTAATAATTTGCTGACACCAGTTATCTGTGTCCACTCCACGAAGCACACAATTTCCAACTTTGAGGGAGAATGCCGCTGAGTGACGTAAAAAATAGAATGATTGATTGTTCTCAAAAGTGGACACCAAGCATCACCCGACTTCACTTTGCCACATGAGACTTACTCAAGTTGCAGCGGTCGCTGGATGCAGAAAAAAAATCGCCATTCCAAAATGGAACTGAAATTGCTTGGATAGCAAACTAACATTGTTGCTGGCCATCAAACTAATGGTACAACAAAAGGCACAGTCACGTAAGTAATACATGCCCAAGCTTGCTGCATTGACGCAGAAAACTACCAGGAAAATTTGCGGATTGGAAGCCAGCCCTGCAGCTTCTGTGCATAAGATTTAAGTGGCCGCACAGGATGTATAATTACAAGACGACATCAGTCGGTCAAAGGTGCCACTCGACTAAACTGAACGCCGACTTGCCAGGAGCGTCATCCGACAACAAGGAGCACAGGTACCACGACTGAACGCCTGACACGAGACTGTCGCAGAAAGAACGTGTTATGGAACCAATGATAATGTAATAAAGTGGAAATAAACATGTTTGATACGCTAACCAAACAAGCATATTTCTGCTCGCCTTTACGCCTTCAGAGTCTATACACAAATAATTGTATTCACCGCACGTGCTGAACCTTTTGAGGACACTCGAATCTCTGACCCCTCAATATTCATTAATGGGACACACCAGACTGGCAGACTGGTTGCATTGGGCAGTACTCGTTCTACTACATCTGGTGCATCCGAAAACCACCTCCAGTAATGTGGAAATGTTGTTTATTAATTCATTCCCTTCAAGGGCCACTCTAGGCATTGCGGAGAGTACACTTAAAACAACAAACATGATAATAACATCAAAGCACACTGACGTTAATGAGCACAAAACGGGCCCAGCTACCGAAAATAGATATTACACTCGTAAGAAATAATTATTGCTGTAACTTGTTAATTGCAAAAACAAACGAACCTCTGAGCATTTACTTTAATAGTATGTGTTGATGAAATGTAATATAGTAACACACTTTCTATACGTATGATACAATAGACCTTTTGCAAAACCCCATCAAGCAATACGACTGTCACCATTTTTTCCGGTGCAAAGCGCACAAACGGTTCCCGTCAGAACGATAATGCAGAATTCGTGTCCAATAGGCGCTGAGCCGAGTTCACAGAGATGGCTGACATAACATTCGTGTTGAACAAATGCCCAATGTATAAAGGCCTTAGATAATTAGAGTAGTAGCGACTGTAATTAGTTTAATCACGATATAGCAAATGGCGAAGGATATACCGTATCGGTGAGTCAATATTCACGTTTGAGAGAGGCACATGATAACATATCATCAGAGTGCTCGTCTGCACAGGTTTGTCACACACCATCACTCTGCCTCTCCGATTGGCTCGAGGGGGCTGTGGCAGTTGCTCTTTTCCAAGTTACGGTGAAACAAAGTATAGACAGTCCACACTTTTGAAAAAAGTCTATTGACGAGACTGAAAGGTTTGTTAGTCAACATTTTTTAACAATACTGCTCTTTGAACAAGGGATGAACACAAATATGAATCATCTTATTCACGTAATTAGAACTAGTAAATAATTGACTGACAAATACATTGCATAGTTACGGAGAGACAAACAGCGCGAAAAGTACGGAGGACAATGAACGAGGAACACACAGACCGAGTGCTGACTGACAACTTGCTTATTTCTGGAAAACCACCTACCGGCATAAGAACACACTCCGACAAACATACATTGGACCATCGCCTAAGGGAACGTGTCACAGCTCTCCAAGAATATGATTTCCCTATCGAAGAGCGCAATCGAGGGAGCACTGAAGCACTCATCCTTATACTTTGAAATGTAATAAACCTTGAATATTTCGCGAGTCACCTGCTAACTCTGCCGAGCAACAATCGTCGTCGTTTCCAAAAGATGGGAGCACCCACATCTATCGCAATGAATTGCCAAATTACCCGAAGGGGAGGATCTTACCGAAAGTGCGTATTCTCTGAGCCTATCATTGATGCACCTCCCTGATCGGCCAAAGTGGTCTCCCACAAGACAACTCAATTTTGAACACCACGCCGACCGCGCACGGCACAAACTCCTTCTTGTGCTTCTTGCCACAGCCGAGTTATTCCGGACGACCCCTATCAACCTTAGCACATAGACATCTCGGTTGTGGTAAAAACCACAAGAAGGAGTTCGTGCCGTGCGCGGTCGGCGTAAAGATCGCAGGAGCTTCCTCGCTAAATGTTACTGTGATTATGCAGTTACCTAGAGCTGAAACATATTTTCCTAGGCCCTACATCCGACGCATACACTTCGCGTCGATTCTCAGACATTCCAACGTTCAAACAAAGCTAAGAGAATGCAAAAATATTATGCTAAAAGCACTCAAAGTTCTATCGATCCTCGAACACATCCGGGAATCCGAGCACCGGTACGGCGATACGGCTGATGCTGTCTCACAGGTGTTAATATCCAGATGATCCAGAGCGATCTTGCGAAAAAAGGGTATAAAGTATCATTCCTTCATATTTTTACATTATAACTGCATCAGCGAGCACGAAAAAACCCGAAGTCATCGGAAAGCAGCTGCACATCACGGCTACCGCGCACCGAAGAAACTCGGATCCGCCAGTTCTGGGCGCTGCCATCTTACATCTGACGTCACGGCTCTTGGGAGGTCGCGTGACGAGTGGTCACATTTGCGTACAACATGGCGGCAACCGGGGGGGGTGCCACTTCCGAACTTCCGGTTTATCACTCTAAGCCCCTCTACCTCGTTGTGAAAAGCATGGAGTCGTCCCATGGCTCGACGGAGCAGCCTACGGAGGGTTCAGTTCTAGGCCTCTCGTCCCAGTGGGATCAGTCCCATAGCCAGTTGATTGGGTGTTCCGTGAGCTGAATTGCGCCAAGTGCGTGCACAGACGCGGTGAGGATTACCAGGGACATGAAAGTGGATAACGAATGCTAACAGGTGAGCAGGAGCGTTGAGCGATCGGAACCGACGCCGCTTGAATCGGTGATGCTTCGCCTCGCCGCTGTCAACCAAAAACGCCGGATCACTTGCGGTAAGCACAGCAGGCAGATTCTCTGTTCAATAAAGGCATCTTTCCATTTGTCGTTATACGATTCCTTCTTTGAACGTTTTCTGGCCGCGAAGTAAATTCAGCGGGCTCCGCAAAAGCAGTCGCGGACAAACCCCCTCGAATGCCCCCCCTCACATCGTGGCCCCTATACTCGTAATAGGTGCGGTGCCGGTACTTCGAGGCGCGTTTTGGAGTGCTTTAGTGCGCACGGAAGGCAGCGAACGGGCGTACGCACTTGAAAATCGTATTTTTTCAAAAAAGCAGTCCAGCTCGCTAGGCCTTACTCGTATTGCTCCACTGTCGCTTACCAGCCGCCATGTTGCTTTTGGGGGTTGTCACTATGACTACCTGTTGATTGCGTACCGTGTGACTACCCATGTGGTCGTTAGTAGAGCGCAGGGGGGGGGGGGGGGGTAGTGATATCTGTGACGGCTTCTGCATATTTGATTTCATGCCGGAGAGGTAGTCTTATTGTAAACCGAAGCACTGCCACACTATCTGCATGGCTGGCAAATACCTCCGGTGTTCATTTGCGGACGAGCCGTCGGCGTTGTCTTTTTGCCTCCGTTTTTTGTTGTTTTTTGTTTGCGGGGAGCTCAGCTCGAGGACAGCGGTGTCGTGTTCACCTTGCGAACGTCGCATTTATTTGTGTTGGTGCTTGACTACTTCAGAGTTTCGCGCGGCAGCCACCTCTGTCTCGAGATTAAGCACGGAGTCGAGTTGCAACTTCTCGCTGAGAGCCGTATCGAGGAAGCCTGCCATCGGTCGGTCCCGGATGAGCTCGTCTTTCAAGGCGCCATATTGGCATCTCTCTGCCTCCTTGAAGAGGTCGGTAATGAAACCTTCGACGGTCTCGTGGAACTCTTGATTTCGGCAGTTGAACGGAGCGCGTACGTAGATGATGTTACGCCGCGCAATAAAAATCTTTTTAAAGCATTCTTCACGCAGTAGTAGTCGAACTTGTGTTGATCACTGAACTTGAGAAATGCTAGAGCGTCCTTCACCTTGCGTCCCATGGGGCACATTAGAGTACTGTTTTCTGAGCAGCGCTGTCTTGCTTGCTGAGTCCTGAAATGACTTGGTAGCGATCCCACCGCGTGATCAGGGCTGCCAGTCGTCTGGACGGCGGAAGTCGAGCTTTTCTGGGAGAGCTACGACAAATGGGTTGAGGGCTGGCGTCAGGCACGTAACCAGGGTGGTGGCCCATGGGGCCCGCGCCCCCCCTCCCTCCCTCCCCCCCCCCCCCCCCAAAATCTTCCATTTTGCTGGGGACTCCTCTCCTCCACTCCCCCTCCTACAACATATTTTCGTGGGCGGCCCCCCCCCCCCCCCCCCCGCGAAAGAAAATCCTGGCTACGTGCCTGGCTGGCGTAGTGGGGCCGTTTCTTCTGGTCCCCGCTCACACTGGGGCGTGGCGTCGATGTGAAGGGGTGGTGAGCTGTAGCGTCTAAATTTCGACGTGGTCTAGATAAGATTAATTGAACTGCGTAGGTTTATTCCGGCCTAGCAATACAGGTGTGAGCACTGCCATGTCTGGTCGCGAACTGGTGCAGAGAGGGTCCGCGCGCGGAAGCCGCGGGCAGAGTCTAGGGTCGCCCGGGGGGGGGGGGGGGGTATGATGATAATGATCTGCCAACAATGTGATTGATGTATTCATTAGTTTCATCCCATATACTCTAGATGATAAGGAGATGCACATGTCCCTATTGGAAAAAGGAAACAATGTGAATTTTCACTGAAAATACCCGAAGAGGAGTGGGCATGCTGTAAATAAACTGTCATGTCTAAAATAATACTGGTGAACGCTAAAATTAAAATAAGAACGACTAACAGGGAGATTAAACTCGCCAAATTGGCGGTTGACTAAGAAATCTGTCTAGAATAAGAAACAAGCTGCGTACAACTGAAACAACAAATTCGTGAAACTGGCGGCACAACCGATCACACTGGCAGCTGAGCCGGTGTATCTTCTAGTTGAACTGTCCCTACGGGTTGTTCAATTTCTGAAACCAACAGTCAAACTGAAATATTTTTTTTTCAGTATAATTGCGGGCTAACACTCCACGAGTTACGTTCGAAGCGTGTGCAATTCTGGGCGAGCACCAAATGCTTCTACTGTTTGTTTGCAGATACGTTTGACCGTAAGATAGTGAAGTTAATAATCACAATCCTAACAACACTATATGTTTCAAAACAAGTCCACGGCACAGCGCAGTTGTGTCAAAGCCTTCAAGCGCTTATGGGAAAAGCCAGGGTTTCAGAAATATATTTATAGAAGTATCACTGAAAAATCGAGGAAATATGTGGAATTGACCCTTCCTCGCAGAAGTTTTAGTTGAAGCTCGGGCTCCCAATAAAAACTAAAAACAAAATCAAAGATAACCAAAACAAAATAGACCATGTCAGATATTACAAATGAATGAACCAAAAAGCCGCACGTTGTGAGACATGCTCCAATCAAAATATGGTGCTCTCATGTATTACGAGAACGTAGATTAGTCATGCTAATAATAATAGTAATATGGCGGGTGTGAAAACAATTAGCGAAGCCCAATATGTTAATAATTTATATAAATGTTTATCTAATGTATCTTTAGTAGTTTTCATACTTTCAGGTACACTCAATGTACAGTAACATACACTCTTCAGTTTTCTCCTGACCATTATAACATAATTCTGAAACTACGTAGAAATATGCGTATAAAATATACTTCAAGCACACCTCAAATACACATAAACGCATATATACCAGGGTGTCAAACCGAAATGTTTTTCGTTCCGGTTTTCGTTCCGGTTCAGAGAAAACGGTTCAGCTTCTGTTCAATTCCGGAGTGAAAGAATGAATGTTCAAAACCGGTTCGAACCGGTCCGTACTCATATGCTGCGAAAACAATTAAGGACAGCAAAAAATAAACTATGAATATTTTACAAAAGTGCTAAATCTAAAAAAACAGAGCCTCATATTACTGTGTGGAACGAACGAGCTAGTGCTGGGGCACCTGGGAACTTGCGTGAAAGCGCAGTTCAATGTCAGGCAGCTGACCGAAGAAGTAGGACGTCGTCAACCATATCCGAGGACAACCGGCACCTCTGACACCACGCTCTTAGAAAAAAGGGTCAGCATAGTCCTCCTTAAATGGAGAAACGAGTCTGAACATATGTTCATTCAGAAATGGAGCAACTTTCTCGCCTTCAACTAGGGAGGAAAGTTGCTCCTCCGTCGAATCGGAGGCGCGTTTCAAAATGGCGGCTCCAAATCGAGCGCCTACTGTAGGTCCTTCCGGCACGCTATCGACGATCCACCAGTTTCACCGCAACGCAAAGTGTTCCGATAGTCACCGGACAAGCAAATGCCTCCCGTCCACTGGCGGTCTGCCACTGCTTGGTTGGCAACAGTTGACAGAAAAGCACCGCGTTCACCGCCGAACAGCGACCAAGCCCACCCAAATCGAGCCGACAGTTCCAGGGCATGATGAGCACCGAATCACCACAGAACACGAGCTTTGCACGTCGTATATTTAGTGGCAAATCTGGCTGCCCGTGCAGGTGAGGAAATCCGCGCCCCGAATCATATTTCCCGTCGTGAACGACAAAAAAAATAAAAAAAAAACACACACAAAATTGCCGAAACGCATCGCCACAATGGTCAGTCAATTTCGCGTTATTTACCCGTGCTCGTTCTCATATCGCAATTACTCCGTCGCAAATCCCAAACAACAGATAGGAGCTCTAGTACCGATCGTAATCCCACGCAAACGAGACGGTGCGCCGAAGGATTCTTTACAACTCGCCAAAAGTATGCTACCCGCTGATGCGAACCTCGGGTACCTCAGGCGAAAGGAAATACGAAGACAGTTGCACCGTCCACGGCCAGATGGCGCGCTCAAGCAAACTCCAAAGCACTCGATATATAAATATTATCCACGTTTAAAGCAAACTACTCCAGGTTGCGCTGTTACCGTCCAATTCAATATTTTTAAGAAAAACAATGTCTTACTCTAGTGATACCCAAATTCACTTCCACGCTCCCCATTGCTTCGCACAGGAAGTCTCTTCGTACATACACATTACGCACACAATGCACTGAACAACATGGACATATACATGGCAACATTATAACAGCGCATACGTATATAACACACACCACAACCCCTCATCACTGACACCAACGGTTGCACCAGTGGCATATATTGTCACGGGTGGTGGCCAATAAACAATAAATAAACAGAAAGAAATAAACGTTTAATTTGGCGAACTTGTGCCAAAAAACAAAAGGGTACAAAAGATAATAACGGAGCGTCGCGGGCGTCGAAATCGGCGTAGCAGCAGAGTCGAACGCTGGGCGAAAACTGACTGCAGATCAGCACGCGGAGTTCCTTATGTACGCGCGTTGGGTTCTGGAACAATCCGCCTAGATTGTTCGGCGACTGGAACATTCAGAACTCGATCTGACGAGAATGTTCTCGAACTCACGAGAAGGCAATGAAAGAACAAATAAAAGAGCATTCCACTGACTGGAATCGAACCCAGACTCTTTGCACGACAGTCAAGCACGGTAACCACTCGGCCCCGCGCGCGGTCGCTCGCTGACGAGCGTGGCAATATAAAGGGCAACTTTAAGGCACCTATTTCCGCAATGACTGCCCAAGAAGGAATAATATTGCAAAAATATTACTGCTCTCGCCAGAAAATCTGCCGATAAGAATGTTTTTAAACGTTCCAAAGCATATATCTCCAAGTAGAATGTAAGCTTAAACGTGGTAATTATTTGGTGTAGTCGATAAAACAACACCAGCCGCCGGCACAAAAAAAAAATACGCGCATATGGGCGAGCGCTGGTGCGCGCTGATGTGTCCACTTCCCCGCGTAGCAGCTCCGACCGCCCAGATATGCGTCTAGAAAGTTCAGAACGATGCAGGACAGTCTTGGTTTCTGGTGCTAGTCGAGAGAAAAACAAGAATAAAGGCTGAACCGCATGTAAGTGATTAAGCAAGTGACGGGTGACAGCGACGAGAGTCGGCGACGAGCGACGCAGATTTCCCACGGTCGCTCGTCGCGTACCGTTCGGTTTTGAATTTCTAAAAGTCGTCACTGATCGCCTTGGTCGCTCGCTCCCGTCGCTTTCATGCGGTTTACCCCGCCGCGCGACTGACCGAGTGCCAGCGAAGCGGGTCGCCGTACGTCGCCTGTCCGGTCGTTCGCTGAATCGCTTGCATGCTATTTATACTTGAGAAATCACAGTCGCTCGTCGCCAACTCTCGTCGCCTGTCCCGTCGCTCGCTAAATCGCATACTTGCGGTTGAGAGGTGAAGTGCAAGCGCGCGGATAGCTTTGATCGGTGCTCATCGTGCGTGAGAGCTCGAGTTGCTTTACCTTTAAAAGGTTGCGGGGCGTTACGGTGACGCGTCGACGATCGCTGCAATACTTTCGCGCGAAGCTCAGGTGTAGCACCAGGCAAAATGGGTACCGCAGGTTCTTACGCCGTAATTTTTTTCGGGGTTTCTGATTATGGCATTTCTGAAGGGGGATTGAGGTAAGGAAGCTAGAGGCTGAGGTATTCGAAATGTGCCATTAGGTTTTCATAATGCTTCTGGGAGCTAGCGACAACCCAAACAAGGCAGCGAACCCCCAGCTCAAGGCCTGCTGCACTGCGTGACAGTCCTGGCAGCCTGGCATCCTCCAGCTACGGCTATTGCACTAGATTTATAATTGCCCGGTATATATTCCGGTGTCGATTTAGGGGTGGGGTGAGGCGGTTTTGACCTTCCCTTTTAAACTCTGCTTGTGCAACCTTTCAAAGGTACCAAAGCCTGGTCGCAATGCAAGAAGGAACAGTCAGGATGTAGTCATGCAGTGCTACAGTTTAGTGTCCTAGTTTTGTCTTGTTTACCAAGCAGGGTGTTCATGTTTACACTCAGTACACAACTGGGTACTTCCCCAAACATCTTATGCTAAGTCAATCTTAACTTATCACCCCGTCTCAATCACATCAATCCTCTGTAGAACATTGTAACTTCTCCTTAACCGTGCTGTATTAAAGACCCCTGCAACAACTTTATGACTTGTTTTTAATCTGCACCGAACCTGAGTGCACTGAACGTAGTAACTTAATGAAACTTTTCTTTTCTCGAATTTCGCTTTCTTTCAAAAGTTATAGTCAAATTAAAATTACGAAAACAACCAGAAATAACCTCCTTCATGACGTCCTTGGTCGCTTGAGTGGCTGTGAAATAGAGGAGGGGTAGTGAGCTCAGCGAGCGCTCACAACTGCCGCACTCCGAGCCGACGGCTCGAGGGGGCGCCGCTAAAGCATGTTCTGGATAGGCTGTATGAAGCCGGCAGTCAGGGTGGCTCGCATTGCACTTGCTGCGCGATTAAATGCTAATTCGGCATGACACTTCATTGGCCACAAACGACAGCAAACACCGGGTAGAGATCAGCTCAGAACGGGAGCCACTTCGCGCTGCCATACTGCCAAAAGGCCAAATCGCAAGCCAAACCTGCGCCGAAGGCCTTCGGAACGTTCGGAATCGGTCGGATGCTCGCACCGGTATACCACCGTAGTGCCGCCGCATATATCCGTGACCTTTCTACGGTCGCCGCTCGTCGGTGCCTGATCCCATGCACCACCCCTTTCTAGTATGCGCAGCCTTTTTTACCGTTTGGTGGCGGGTATGTCGACAGGTCATTTCTTGTTTCCGTACTTTATAAACTGCATTTGTTTCTTTTCTGATCTCAAATACTGAACAAAAACGACTTTCATGAACAATTGAAATGGTTTGCGCCACTTATAATTTGTATTTCATCTAAAAAAAAGCTTTTCGTAGCTCTGACCAGTAATTAGGCCAGGACCAAAGACCTCACATATCGCGCGCTTTCGGCACCGCGGGTCGCCCCCGTACATACTAAACTTTTTTACACCCCTTAGGGGTGTAAATCACTTGTCCCAGAACGAGCAACCTTTGAGGGTGCAAACGAGCACCCCTGCGCTAAAGCACCCTATAGGGGTGTGAAGCAGTATAGGGTGCTCGGTGCAATGCACCCCAATCCAAGGGTGCTGATGCTGATTTTAATGGGTGCTCGAGAATGATTCATTCTAATCGAAATAAACTGTTGTAAAACACAACGTTTCTTATTTACACAGATGATCTCGTTACAGATGAGCACTTAGTCAAGCCGACACTTTGTACACGCAGACTGACAATAAAGTGGACTATTATCTAAAATTAGTTGATTAACTTTTTCAATTACTGGTTCGACAGCTGTTACGAAATTGAAGACAATCACCTCCTTAAACCAGTAAATTTTTTATAAATCCTAAAATGAGCACACAGACAAAAAAAAAAGAGCGAAAATATCATTTCACCAAAGGCAGTGGTATTGCAGCGGTCCAGAAAGTATTGTATCCCACAACCCGTTTTGTGTGCAACAATCTTTCTCAATCGTTTTTTTCTGAGGGTTGTGCTCATTTCACAAAAAAATAAGCTGGTCTAAGAAGGTGACTGCCTCCATTTTCACAACATGTGCTGGTGCCATCAAACCATCAACTATAAAGCTAATTCATGAATTCTATGCAGTAAGTCCACTTTTAGCTGTCATCTTGCCTGTATAAAGTGTCTGCCAGGACAACTATAACTCAACCGTAAGAAGATAATTTGCATAAAACAGACGTTTTATTTTACAAGAATCTGTTCCGATGAGAATGAATTACCCTGTATCTCAGCATCTGTCAAACAGGATTCAGTATACCAGGCATGGCAACCAGAAAACCACGAAGTACGCAGACCAGATAAGTGAAGAAATAAGGAGATGCAAAAGTGCAGTGCCAGCACAGGACCTTGTTACGGAAACTGAATTCATGATTTGATATGTTTGCGGCACACATGCTGCTTGAAGCAGCTGCGCATAGATGTACTGTCCAATAATGAAGGCAAGATGTTTATTTCAGAAAAGGTAATATTTCAATGTGAAGCTTATCTGCAAACAGAAGTTACAGGAAAATCTTGCGTAATTTAAGTTTTACTTCCGACAAAATTTGGAAGGAAAATAAGAAAATATCACAGAATTTGTTGCATGCCTAAAGCTTCTGAATTTATTAATTGCTCGGTGGTCTTAGTACTCGTATACTAGAATAGATCAGTCGGAGACATTCTCAACATCATTTTAAAGAAGGAATCTGCCACCAATCTCAATGTGTCAGTAAAAGTGTCCAATTGTCAAACTGCCAACACAGAAGTGTGATATGCATCACATGCATAATCAGCACTTGCTCATGCAAACTATGCAATGTGAGAAAGTGCATGGTACAATCATAAACAACAAGGAGCTTAGCTTGTTCAATTCCGATACTTGGTCCTTGCATCCTCGTCGGTCATTTGCCTTGCATATGATGTGGTTATGAGTTGTCACACTTGGCATGCCGTAGTACATTTACACTTTCGCCCAAGGCATGGCGAGTGGCATCAGCTGCATACAAACAGCATGTGATTAAGCTGCAAGTAAATAAAACTTGTTATAAAATGAGAAAAAAAAAACTGAAAGGAAAACTAAATTACTAACTATTTATTGAGCTATGTGACCACAAAAAGAATTAATGAGGTATGTCCTCCACACACATATCAAAATACAATACTTGAGGCATTCTATCAAATATCAAAGCATATATAGGTCTAGATGCTAGTAAAAATCGAGAAAAAATTGGCGGGTTTGAGTCAATAAAAGCCAAACTAAATGAATAATCATTTATTGAACTATTATGTGAGCACAACAAAATAACCAGCTGTGTCCTCCATACAAAAAACCAAATATATTTTCTTTTAAATATCAAAGCGTAGGCTTAAGATGCTAGCAGAAATAAGAAAAAAAACAAAAATCAATACAGATTACCTCAGTACATCACAACCGTTCTTGATAAAATGACTAGAACAGAAGAACAATTGAGATGCCTTACGTTTCGAGTGTATACTTTTTGTTCCATTGGACATGCGACTTTCATTTAGAACCCTAATGTTGCACAAAAATCAAGCTACACTTCTTTTAGTTTAGGGCTTAAAAGATTAAAACAAGCTACCATATTTTCCAGACTATAGCCCACAATCCGGTGTATAATACGCAAGTGTAAATTTCGGCTAAAAAGAAAAAGTATTTTCTTAGATAGTCCGCACTCGGTGTATAGTCCTCGGGGAAAACTTCAGGCTGAAGAACTCTACAAAAAAGATATCTGCGGATGAATGTCAGGTGGGTTTCTGTGATCCGCTCGTCAGCCAATCGCAGAGCTCCTCAAGATTAAGCTTGACCCAAGTTGGTTGCGTGCGGGCTCCCAAGCAAACACGATGTCAGATGAGAGGTATCGAAAGCCTGGGAAACAGACTGACGGTAAGAGGCTGTCTTGATTACATTATCCAAGCCTAAAATATTCAAAACACGGCAATCTGGCCTAGCTAGTTTTGTAATAATGAACAATCTTGAAACAAAAATTGTAGAGTCCACACCTGTAGATAGACCCTACGGTGTATAAAAACAACTTTTAGACATGTATAGTTTGTGCACCATAGTCTGGAAAGTGTGGTACGTTTATTTTAGTTTAGAGTTAGAAAGTTAAAAGTTAAATGGCTGCTGTACTGAAATTTGACTTCGCAAAACAATGCACGAGAAGCACATAGTGGGATGCTACAGACTCCAAAACATCACTCATGCAGCAGTATCTCAAAAGGATGGGCATATTTTCGAAAAAGGGAAGAGGAGAATACAGATGTCGCAAGCTTTGTTCAATCATGCTCATATTTTCCAAAAAAGTACTGCCATCCGTGCAAGATACCGTCATATGAGTTATGTTCTAAGGTTTGCAGCATCCCACCTAGTGCTCCTGCCTGGTTTCGTGCCATCCAAATCTCGGTTCAGCATCCCTTTGGTCTTGAAACGGTTGTTTGTCGGCCTCATTGATTTTACGCTCTTGCGACCTTGTACAGGAATTTCGTCACAACTGGCCTCGGAGTAGTACTGCTGAGGCCGGCAAACAACCGTTCTAGTACAGCAACTGTGTTTGCTGCCTTTTTCGAGTACTTTATATTAAAAAGCCAGTAAGGCACCATGATGGCAGCGATGTCGTCCTCTGCATTCTTCACGGACAAAACCCGCTGCCTGTCGACAGCGAAGTGCAAAAAGTCAGCCCCCTCGGCGTCATTGCCAGAGTTCATGACGCAGGGCATTGCCGGGATGTCCTGCTCCTGTGTAAGCAAAGAAAATCAATGCAATGTAAGGCAGGAACCATGTGTGATAGATAGCCTCTCTAAATCATCACAGTTAATATATCACTATCTACCAGCGAGCTGGTCCAGTGTTATTTGCTATAGTTACTTGATCTATGGTAAATATGTAATACCCCCCCCCCTGCAGGCCTGATTACACTTGTACAGAATGAAACTTAGACAAGTGGCAGTAAATCATGCTTTACCAGCACTGAAAAATATGCAAGATCATCGCTGTAAAACAGACACATGCATTATCTCTGCGATTAGTAAAATTTCAGCAATGCTAGCCAGAAGTCTGGTTCCACATAGAGACGTAAACGTTGCTTTGGCTTGCTCATTGCAAAGCAGTCAGAATCAGACAACAGGAGCCTACATTCTCCTTGTGTGATCTCCTGATCTGCAATTACTTAACCTCCCATGTACATCTGGGCCAAAATATTTTGCTTTAGATGGTTAGAAATCTTGTGGAAACTACTTTTGGCCGTGATATTCCCAACTATCAGTGTGTCAGGAAAGACAGCCACTGGATCTTTTGTACCTTTCTAGAAGAGTGTGCCGTGCAGTGATTAGAAAACTTGTTTGTCGAAGATGTAGTCAAACATGTGAAGCAGTGCCATCGGCACCGTATTGGCTCCCCTGAGACCATGCGACTCCTAAACATCACCTCCAACTGCATAACTTCGCTAACTCTGATCTAGATGAAGGCTAAACTAGGTACAAGCGTGGAACATGGCTCTATTTGTTGTGCAAGAAAGGTGCTGGTTTTGAATGTACCGCATGCTTGGCTGCCATTCAAAAAAAAGAAAATGAAAAACTTTAATAAGATGGATACATTCACAATTGCATATGCGCCCCAATGTTGCCTAAACATTTGCTTAGAAAGATTGTGCGCAAGGGAGTTCATAAAAGCGCTAGGTTACATTCTGCAACCTATGCTAGAAAAGATAGTTGAGAGCTTACCTCCTCTCCAACAAACAGATGTGACAGTGCCACGGTTTCCTTGCATTGTAAACCACGATCATTGTAGCCGCTACTGCCAAGATGTCTGAAAAATAGTAGCACCGTTCCAGCGTAAGGTTAGTAGAAATTCTCTGCAGTTTTCATGCCCTTGGCGCCGTGGAGGGCTCGCACTCCACGGCACTTGCCTATATGATTTTGCAAGGTCCATCGAAGTTGGAGCTTCGGGTACTAAAAAGAGTGTGGAGCTGGATGTAGTGCTGTACAAGCATACTTCTTGTAAGCGTCTAAAGCGCACTGGCGAAGACGCTTGGCTCCAGCCGGTATCAGGGGCAGCAGAAGACGACCAAAACCACGCTAATGTTTCGAGCATGCCTACTTACAGCGCCCGGCGAGTCGAAGGCACAGATTAGCGAGCATTTGTTGGATTAGTCCCATAACCACCTGCTGCACAAATTAAGGAGCTTGGTTCCAAGCAAAGTTTCCTGCAATCACACAGGTGTAATTGCAGCCATTGCACAGCTGTGACAACTGCTCAAGTGTGCTTTTACTGCTGAGAGCTACTGTGGTGCGCCCCTGTTCCACCGCTTCATGGCGGGTGTGTTGGTGATTTGATGTTTTCGCTGCTTAATGATTCCATATTTTATAATTATAACTTCAGATGTTCCTTGTTTATCTGCAATATTAAAAAAAGTACCTTAATAAATAACTGGTGGAGCTCCCTGATTATAATATTCATTTTGCTTTAAAATGACATAGCAGGTCTGAACCATCGTAGTTGCTTCATGAGGCACCGCCAATGCGTCGCATGACACAGCACAGTTTTCATCTTCTCCTCCTTGTGTGTGCGACTCCCCTTTCTTTGTTTCTAATAATAATTTATTTTTAATGATTTTCTGTTTGGTATCATCTGTATGGGGGTTCACTGTAACGACCCACCTGCCATTGCATTCACTTTGGGGGCAGCTCCCCCTTCCTTATGGTGCCATCGTAGAGGAAGTGAAGGGTGGGCGTCACTCTCACTGTTGTGGTACAGTTCTCCAGATTTCCATAGGTTGCAAGCTGCCAGCCAAACTGAGTCAGGAATGCCAGCCCTGCGGCAAATGTCAATTCCACTCTTTTAGACGTAGACACCCATGTTTTGAGTGTACCTGAAAAAAGCTTTAAGAGAGAGCAAACGCAATAATTGGCCCTTTTTGAATGCATCTTTTTCTTTTGCTCAGAACATACATAAAAGCCACAAGCTATTGTACATTCAGTGGTGCGGCTTAATTTATGATGAGCATCTTTTATATTTCTTCAAGCATTTAGAGAAAATATACAATATAATGGGTCGGACATAAATTGTTCCTGTGAACTATCCTATACATTTACACATTACCTGATATCATGAAAGCAACAGAGCAGGGAAGGCTGTACTGCATGAATTACACATTTATAACCAATTAAAAGTTGGCATTTATTTCATTTATTACTATTGGCTAATATTTTTTGACATAAAGAATAAATGGGCGAGTCGGTTATTCCTTTGCGTTTTCTAGCAGCTCTGCTTTTTGTAGAGGCTTTCGCTGCCCCTTAAAAACGCGACATCCAAACTCACTTTATTTACATCGCACAATCGTAAACTTCGAAAGCGTGCCGCTTCGGCATACGCGAAGAGACCGCGCGTCTCTGCGGCACAGGCATTAGCATAGGCAAGAATTCATGCTGCTCGCTCTTGTAACGTTTTTTCTCGCTCCCGCTTTACGAAACGAATCGGTGGCGAGCGGCTGTTGAGACCACACGGCAGAACTAGCATGACCTGTGATTGCTTGAACTGCCGCCAGACTGCACTTGAACGCTCCGCAAAAGGGTCGTCGGACGAACGTCGTAGAACGGCGCCAAAAGAAGCAGCCTCTCGGCTCCGCCGCACACGAATCTTTCTCACCCTGCGGAGCCAGCCATAGGTTTTGAACAACGTACGCTCTTTTCAAATAACGAAATAACACCGGCCAGGAGCATCGTTAGAATCAAGCATAGCTTAGCAAGCCCATGGTACACGACGAAGTTTGAAACAGCGACGCAGTTCGCAGAAACAAAATTACTCACCGGCGTTTGCAGCAGTGTTGATGGACTGTCCGCAACTTGCGTTGGAAAGACGCAGCGTCTCCCACTTTTCAGCCATCACTTGCTTTTCTTGAACACGTTATTCGTAAGGAAGATATCTAAAATATCTGCGAAAACGGCTAAAACGTAAAAAGGAAGCGATTCTCGAAGCTTGCGTAACGCCAACGGACAGAGCCAACGGCAGCTGATTGCAATAGCGATGGTCCTTGCGCAGTCTTCAAAAGGCTCTTCTCTTTTTTTTGTTTTTGAAAACGAAACTAAGCAAATAAATATTATATTACTATTAATTGTGTCATGACAATGTTGTAGAAAGTTAACAAAAATTTAGTCTATCTTAGGTTTTATCTAAACTTTAGGTTTTCTTTTTCAATACGAAACCGAAACTATAGCTCAAGCACGTTTCGTTCGTCGTATTCATTTCCGTGTGTGTGTATGTGCATGCACCCGTGTTCATGTGCGCGTGTAGATACTTCCGCGTGGTTGTTTGTGCGTGCGTCTGCGTATGCATGTGTTTGCGCGTGTGCATGCTTGCGTACGCGCGTGCGCGCGTGTATGTGTGTGTCTGCGCGCGGGCAAGCATATCTGTTTTTGCGTTCTATTGAACTACGCTAGCGAGAAGACCAATAGATCGATCTCAGCAAGCGTTCCACGCATGCGTGACGCCGCCATAGCTGTAGTTCATAGGAGGCAGACGCCAATTCACGAGATAGCTCATGCCGCCTCGTGCTCTGCTCGCGTAGACTAGCAGAGTTGTCGCGTGTGCAGAAAGACTACAGCTCCCACGATGCATGTCGGCAGCGGTGGCGTTGCTCAAACGAGTTGTGGGATCGGTCTATTGGATGTCCCTGGGCACTGTAAAAAACAATAAATTATTTTATTTTTATTGTTGTTATTGAATTATGCCAGCGTGAAATCCAGTGGGTCTTCCTTAACTCTGCAGTAAATACTAGTTGATTGATTGATTGATTGAGCTTTATTTTTGCTGGTCTTAATTTGAAACAGATGCCAATCGGATTTTCGGAGTAGCAGATTTTGGTTGATTAGTCATAAATAAAAATGAAATAAAACAAAAATAAAATGACTAAAAATATACTGTGGTTCATCAATTCATCTAATGTACGCTGAGCCCAGTTCTATAAACAGAAGACGACATACAGATATCTATCGCTTCCTTTTTTTTCTTAATTATGCTGTCAAAAATAAACAACACCCTTGACCGAATAACTGAGCACCCTTCCAACACCCTTCCAGCTCTCAGCACCCCTCACAATGAATCGGAAGGGTGCTCGCGCAAAAGCACTCTCGCGCTCGTCGTGAGGGGTGCTAACCGCGCAAGAAAAAGTGTGCTGGACAACTAAGTGAAGGGTGCAAACCTCCTGCAGCACCCCTAAAGGGTGCTGTAGCACCCTTAAAGGGTGTGGAAAAGTTAAGTGTGTAGGTGGAGGACGTTTCTGCGTTGTCCGGGTAAAATAGGACGCACTGATATTTAGTAACTCTCTCCGTGCCCGCTGGCTTGCCCGAACCCCAAGAGAGGTGAAAACCGCAAAAAAGTTAGACGCTTAAATATGATTGCAGGGCCCCTTAACGTTTCTGGAGCAGAATGACATACTCTTGCAGTCCCAGCACGGCTTGCAGCCAAATCGCAGCTATACGAGACTGCCCTTGCCACGGTTATGCAATACATCAGTGACAGTATTGTTGTCCTGCGGCGTATAGAGTGCTCCAGCAATCATCATAATGGTGTTTTTAGAAGAACACGTGAAGCCAGATTGAGGCCGAATGAACATGTATGTCTCGTGGTGTTGGCCGAGCCCCATGATGTAATAGTATGTATTCTCCTTTCTTGAAAAATTTTCTATTTTATTAAACATAGTTTCTCATCTTTTCAAAATTCAGAAGTGGGATGAGCTGCTCCTCATTCATACCTTACGGTTGCGGGCATCTTCTAGCTCCCATTCTCACAGACCCTGTTCCCGGATGAATATGACTCTTCAATACTTCGCTCTCGGCAAAAGGGTTTATTCACTCACTCATTGCTTTGGGGGGTTTCGGGATCGGGGGACGCTCATCAGCGAGGCCGGGGGAGAGTCCGCTGCCATAGCAGCTTCTCTGAGTCCCAGCGGTGGTCGTCCACACCACGTCATGGGGACGTCGTCGTCCAGGGTCGCTGTCCGGTCCGTTTGTCGAGCCCGCCACTCGACGTAGTGCCCGCACTCCCTGCGCCAGCGTCCAGCGCCGTCCGAGCTCGCCTCCATGACCGGTCCCTTGTGAAGTCGGCAGCCCAAGCCCTCTTCCTTTGTCTCCGTTCCCCTCTTAAGACCTTCCCAAGTCTTTGTCCCGCCGACCGTCCAATCGGGAACCTTGCTGCGAGCCGACCCTCCGACGTCAGCGCTGGGTGAGGGGGCGCTTGCCCCGTTCCTCCCGGAGAGCTCGGACGTTCCGCGACAGGACGGCGACAGGAAACGGGAAGGTCACGGGGAACGAAGGAGCGCCCGACAGCACGGCGGCAGGGAGCGGCAAGGTCACGGAGAGCGGAGGAGCCAGGGAGAGGGTCCCCACACCTCCCTTCCCTCAAGGCTCGGACCCCGGGGGGCCTGAGGTTGCGTGGTCCCCAGGACCCTTGGCAGGGAGCTCGTTCAGCTGAGTGTCACCGATGACGACGAGCACCCTCGATGATGATGATGGCATCAAACCAAGCAGGTCAGCGGTGAACGTTGATTCACTGGGAAGCTCGTGACCGACGGAGCACGGTCCACGAACTGGTCCGGAGCACCACAGCTCACAACACGGACGGGCACTCAGGCACACACAACACGCCGGCACTTAAAGTTCGCTTCCGTCTCTAATGTAACAGACAGCGAAATGCGCAAAAACGAATAGCGGCACGCTATATCAGACAGCAAGACGAAACCAAAATCTTTCGATCGTTGGACATGCCACGAAATAAAAACAAAACTTTTCATTTCAATACTAACGGGCAGGCAATCATCAGAACGTCAAGCTACACGTTCAAGGGGTACATAAGAGGAAAACCATTCCTTAACTAAAAAGTATGAGCACTCATTGTAGACTCAAATCGTACATACGCCCACTATACAACATTTGCTCCTATCAAACTCAACCGCATTCTTTTAAAACAGTAAGCAATCTGCCACAGCGTCAGAACCGCACACCTCTGACAACAAAATAATCTCCAACACATTCGCGGAGCATGGCCAAGAATCCGAGACATTCGGTATAATTCCATTCCGCGACGACATGTGGCGCCTAAGCCCCGAGCGAAATCACTTTTCCAATTTCCAATGTGCCCTCTGTTTCCGCCCGCACCGCCAATCTTATCTTCCAATCCGGAGAGGAGACATCGCAATGCAGTAAGGGCATAGCACTGATAACACGCTCAAGACAGCTCCGAACCTCGGAACCTCTCAAGGTCACAGCTGGGCGCGCCTAGCGCAGGCGTGCAATGTGGAATTGCTTCTCCCGCTGCCAATGTGCATTTTAAAGTGATAAGCTAACCCTCAAGACTATTGCTCCATGGCTAAAAAGCCCAATTTAAACCGAGCAAAGTTAAAGCAATACTTCGTCTCACTCTCACCTCAGCATGGACTGGCCCCGGAGGCTGCTCCAGCTCGAGACGGTAGCCTTCATTGGCGTTCGCGCCACACGAGCCCTCGTGCAGCCGCCGAGGTGTCGTCGAAAGCAAATAGCTCGCGCTTTTAGCACGCGACCAACAATAGCCCATGCTAAGGTTAGACAACGTATTGAAGCGCGAGCCGAATCCGCTGCGTTTTCCTACCTCGCACCGGCGGTAGTGCATCGGACATAAGGCAAAACAATGCTAAAAGTGCTCTGTTTCAGGCTGGGCTTTCTCTTATCACTGGAGCCTGTTAAAGAGGGTCTTCTGGCTTAGGGCGCCTTAGCTCAGGCTAAACTTTGTCTCACCTCAGCATGGACTATTGTTAGCCATGCATGCTAAAGGCGCGAGCCGTTTCCTTTGAATCACTCCTCGGTGGCTGCGCGAGCGCTCGGGCAGAGAGTACTCCAGTCCAGTTTGTCAAGGCTAGCCGCTCGCGCTTGCACAACCTTTTCAGTAGTACTTCGCAGTCTCACGCTAACATGGACTAACCACGGAGGCTGCGCTAGCGTGAGATGGCAGCCCTGACCGCGTAGATTTGCATCCTCGCAGCACGAGTGCTTGCGCAGCTGCCGAGGCGTCACCCAAAGCGATTACCCCGGGCTTTTATTGCGCGTGGTTCCTAAAAAGATACAATTATAGCTTTGGCCGTGATACGGTGGAATATGCACGTCAGCTATTTATTTGTCTGTTTGTAAACAAGCTCACTAAGGTGGGTGACAGCTCAAGAGTGCAGTGGACGCTCCGCGTTCAGCGGGCGCTCCTTGCTTTCCGCCGCGCTTTGGCTGCGCGTGCACACTTGTGCTATCAAGGCCACAAAGCTCGTGCTGGAAGCAGAGCTTCCACTGCACTCTTGAGCTGTCACAGACTATAGAGTCCACTATTGGCGAACCCCTGCGCGCTTCCGGATTCGAACTTCTTTCCGTTTTGTTCCACGTTATTTTGCTTCCTGTACAGCTCGCAAGTACAAGGGTCGTTTGATAAGTTTGGTGAATCTATACGATGAACAATTCAATGGATGACGCCGTGGCTGGCAAGTGTCATTCTCCAAACTAACCCAGGCTAGCTTCCAGACAGGAGCAAAGCGCTGTTCATGTTTCACAGACGGCTGAAGCAAACACCGTAGCGCTTGCCACAACACTGAAAAAAAAAATCCCAGCCCTGTGCAATGATCAAGCACGTTTGTTTTAAAAATGTTAACGTCCACGCATCAAAACCGAGTTGCATTAAGTTCATGGGGACCCTTATTCAACGTTGAAGGCTGTTTAGCTCTGGGTTCATTGGATTAAACGTGGCAGAACGTTCTCTGAAGATGAAGCGCGCTCCGGACGCCGAGTTGAGGTCACCACGACGGATATTGTTGAATAAATTTATAATATATTAATTGGAGGACAGTCGAGTGAACGTGCACAAGACTGCTGAGACCATAGGCATCTCAAAATAACGTGTGCACAAAACCCTCTACAAAAAGCTATGTGCGCGATGGGTACCAGCACCACCTCCTAGATAACAAGGCCGTAATGCTGATAATTTTTTGCCACAGAAGAAGGCCGATTGCGGGCCGTGATTGGACGCGAGGGCTGCGTCAGCGTCTCGTGTCTAATCAAGAGACGGACGCAGCGCTCGTATCCAATCACCGCCCGCGATCGGCCTTCTTCTGTGACGAAAAATTATCAGCGCTACGGCCTTGCGATCTAGGAGGTGTTGGTACCAGACTGTTCATTCACCAAGGCAACGCGCTCTCCCACGAATTGACCGTGACAATGGCAAAATTGGAAGAATTGGGCTTCGAGTTGATTCTTCACCCACTCCAATCTTCTGATATGGCGTCGTGTGTTTTATCAGTGTTCCCGAACTTGAGAAATCTGACTCTGTCGGAAAAAGTTTTCATCAAATGAGAATGTCATTACTCCCGTCAGTTCATATTTTCTAGCCTTTAAGAAAACCTCTTTTTCTGAGAGAAAGAAAATTTAGAAACTCGCTGGACCAAGTGGATAGTCCTCAATGGGGACTATGTTGAGAAACGACATCAATTTTTTCTTCTAACAAAGCGTTTAACCAGCTTTTTTTACCGAACTCATCAAACGACCCTTGTATGCACGTTCATATAAAGGTATAACTGGGAACACAAAGCACGCTTTGCATTAGAGACACAAATCACGCTTTGCATTAGAGATGGACAAATAAGCGCTTAACCAGAAGTCTACTGGGGCACGAAGCACCCTGGCGCCCTTGTAATATCAACTCACGCCGAGCGCGTTGTGGTTCAGATAGAGACGGTGCCTACGAATGGTTGGACCACACCGAGAAGGTCAGCAGGAGAAGCTCCGTCTCCACCTCGCGCTTGTCATTTTTCGTAAGTTGAAGCGTTACCAAACTTAGAGAGCTCTAGCCGGAGTTGGAGCTTCCCCGGCTGATCATATATTGTAACAAACTGTATAATATGCAAGTTTTTGCAAGTCGTGTTTCCAGGTTCAGCAGAAACTCTGCAAGCAGCCTTGAAATTGTGGTAACCCACATGATTTTAAGCCCGTGTCGAAATTTGACTAAGTTGTCTGATAGTCACAGAAACATCTGTAAGCTCTGCAGTTGGTAATATTGTGCAAGGGAGAGAAAGAGAGATACTATATGGTGCAAATAAATAAATAATTATATGCTAGTTCGCCCATATATTTTATACCTTCAGCGAAGGCGAGGGACCCGCAACATTTCCTGTTTGAGTCCTGGTTTTCTGAGAGTACCTAACCAAGTGTGCTAGCGCCTGGTAGCTCGGGGAATGTGGAGAGCAGAAAGATCAGGCTACAAAAACCCAGAAATCCTGGGTTCGTCCCCACCAATCAGGATGAGCATCGCACCGGCACGTGTTTGAGTTGCACAGGCTGAATTTCTCAGGTACAGCGTGAGCCAGTATCACCACCTCTCAAACGGCACACACATAAAATTGTTATACCCTTATTTGTGTAAATGGCCTGTCCTATAGGGAGCACCCTTATTCGTGTAAGAAAACACCCTAGAAAAAGGGTGTAATGTCTCACACCCTCAAATAAGGGTGTTTGGACAAGTACGCGAGTAGCGAAAGCGGCCGATTAAATGCGCGGTTGCGGGCGTCAGTGACAGCATACGACGCATTAGCGTGTGGGCTTCATGTTCTTATCATACAAAAACGGACTATTGAAAAAAAAAAGCTTCCGTCAGGTGGAGTTGAACTGACAACCCCTCGATAACGGCTCAAGCGTTCAACCCACTACACCACCCTCAAGATGCAAATTTTGTGTTTTACTCCTGCTACTTAAGTCTTCCTAGCACATTTAGACTTCGAGTGTTTTGTTTTTATTTTCGTTAATTTCAAATTTTCACGAGCATCCCTAGGACTACTTATACGCCCCTTTTGAAGTATACGCGATCGCGGCTCGATCACGTGCACTTTCCAACCTCTACATCCGGCTTTTGCGCGTAGCGGCGCTTTTCTATTTGGCTGTATCGTCCTACAGACGAATTGACATTTCCACGTTTGGTCGCATCAACGTACCGAAATTGAATCGGTCGGACCACCCCGTGCAGTTCATTAGGACTTTCAAACTATACCTGATTGTGACGATCAGTCGAGATGCCTTTATTGCCATTGTTTGTCGTAACAATGTTCGATTAACTGATGCCTTGGGTTAATCCGACATTTCACCGACACACCCCTCTCACACCCTGTAGATTTGAGTGTAAAGAGAAAGACGAACACTCTTTTAACACAATTTACGAACGATATGTACCTCTGGGGTGTGTGAACGGTATAGGATGGGTGTGAATCGTCCGTACACCCTTGTTACACCCATCAATAATTGAAAATAGTGTAAAAATGGTGTAAGATGGGTGTGTTTTCTAACTCACACCATTCTCACACCCTGTTTACACAATTATGGGTGTTAAAATTTTTAATGTGCAGATCTAGCTCATGCGGAAACGCTCACGACGAATGTAGTTGCCTGGTTTAATCTTTTCGAAAGCTGCGAGGCCACATATTTGCTAAACAGGGCTCTTTTGAAGTATTTAGTTAAAAGAAACGCAATTGGCGACAGCGGGCGATGTTCTATGCTTAAACAATTCTACAGAGTCTCCTGTTTTCCATCCACCTTGATATGGTGGGCTGTCTTGTGTGCACTTCTAGATAGTATTTTGAAGTTTATATTTTACTTAATATTTTTTTTTTTGGTTCAGCACTCTGCTTTCTCAAAGTTAAACAAGCTCGAACGGACTCTTGTGTCTATCAAACGCCATAAACATCGTGCTTTTCCGAGAGATCCTAAAGCACCACGATTCTATGAGAGAGCAACAAACAAATGTTTAGCGAGCGTTTAGCGAGCATGATTTCAGTTTGTTGTTGTGTGGCGATGTTGTGGACGCTGTAAATGAGAAATTTGCCAAGTGGAATATGACCACTAGCCTGGGGCTTTTAACGTGCACCACGCAGTGGTAATAGACGGACGGGCCCCGGTACAATGTCCATCCACATCGAAACGGACAAGGGTGGGGATTGAACCCTTGAATCCATAGGCTCTGCGGTGCGACCATTCGATCCTTTATTTATGAAAACAAAGCAGGCAAGATGTTGGGCCGACTTCGTAGAACCAGGAAGACCAGAAAAGGAGGACAACACGGTGACACGGCGGTCCCAGACAGGGTGGTTCCCAAGAACAGCGCCTGCACGCCTTCAGATCATTTTATGCTTATGTCCACTTGAATCCTAATTACTTTAACATAAAATGTTCTGGACCCGAGCTTTTCTTGCAAACATTCGGTAAGGAAGGTATATACGTCATGCAGGAGTCCGAAAAAATAAAGAGTACTGGAGAAAGCGTAGGCGCTCGGACACTCGGTTTGGATACTGCGTGCCTCCGATTGTGCTTCCGACATTAAAAATACTCAGCTATTTTTGCTAATTGCACTTAGCTAAAATTGCATGCAGGATTGCGAGCTTGAAATCTCATAAGTGAAAGTGTAGGAGGCCAGGACAAGGATTACGCTCACATGCTTCGGAGAAAACCAACAGACACAATATGCTGGTGTGAAACAACTGTGCTACCGCAAGAGACGCGACGTATGCCTTCCACTTACGCTCACGCGTTACTTTCGGCTGGGTTTTGTTTGCTTTGCTCGAAGGCGCTGTTTCCAACAAGCTAACGAAAAGTGCCCCAAATCATGCAGTCTGTCTTTTCACTATCTTTGCAATGGTAGTACGTGAAACAGCATAATGATAAGAAGTGCGACTCCACCATAAGGACTCACAAAAGTCACGTGTCTGGGAAAGTTGAAAGAAGCATTTGCTTTATTCAACATACAGATGCAAGAAGGGGTTTAGAGGCTTCACAAATTCATCACGGAAACCGGCGCATGCTCTTCCTGCTTCCCCGCCGAGCCCTAGTAATTGTTGCATGCTGTCTCAGTCCTTAACCCAGTTTATTAACACAAAATATGTTTGTACGCCAGTTTCTATGAAAAAGCGTCAGGTTAAGCCGTTATGTTTTACCAATACATTTGTTACAATGTTATATAAAAAAAGAAAACAGCAGAAGCGATCGGGTGGGATTGAACTTGGGAACTAATGATCCGTAGCCCGATGGTATATAGAGACCCAGCTATGGGGCGACCACGTTTCAAAGCATCAAAGTTCATTTTTGTGGGACCCGATGCCTACAACGCGCACTCACGGGGCAAATACGAAGAAGGAGCAAGGAACAAAATATAATACCCGAGACCGAAGGAGTTGTATTGTACACTAGCTGTCTCACCCAAAACCGTGAAGTTTAGCGAGAAGCGGCACTAAGCGCTTCCCTCTAAAAAGCCATTCGTTCAATGGAAGCCTTGTGCCGATATTAAAGAGTTTTAGCAGATTGTTTTTATCCCCGATAACGATACCTCCTCTCCCCTCCGGCGGCCTTGGGCATGCATCGTACCGTTATCAGGGCGAAAAAGCGAACTGCTAAAGCTCTCCATTAACTCTGTAGCACAACTACCGCCCAACCCAGTTGCAAAATATTTATTATTCGCTCTAAGGTTGCTCCATATCTACTAACTTCGAGGGGCCGTGCGTTCTGAAGGTTGGATCCTACTATACTCCGTTCGCCCCTAAGCTGACAGTGCGGTGGAAGCTGCGATTTGCCAGACCAATCAGTGGCCTACCTCTTATCGCCTGAACTCGCTCTTGGCACGTGGTATGGGGAGATCAGGGTGTTCACGTGGTGCAAGGCCGACAGTTGACCAGTCCAACAAGCACAAAGGTTCCACCGCACTGCCAACTTAGGGGTGAACACGAATCGAACGCGACTCGACGGGCGGACGACGGCTGAGACATCCCTCCCAACCTAATCTATAAACCTCCCAACCTTTCTATAGTTTCCATTGTTTTCTCCCGACCCCTTCCCTATCGACAGTATGCGCACTGAGCGGGCAAGCAACTAAGTCAATTTTCTAAAAAAAAGGGGGGAAATAAACATCTCTCTCTTTCTTTCTTACTCAGCTAACAGCTGCTGTGCCATCATAACTCGGGATATTAGATCTGCAACAACGAACAAAAGGTCCATAGAAGGAAAGATCCTATCGTCTGCATCTTCATTATTCCTCGAACCTGCTACTTCTTTCGTGTTATACACCTTCCAAACGCTTATCTCTGGTGCGAAAAATTCCGAGCGACTGGACTGTAAACGCAGGTGCGGAGTACGATATTTCGCGGAGAAGAGCTACTGCGCATGATCAAAATGCACTCCACAGCCAAATAAAGATGGCAACTAACAGAAGATCGAAGGCCTACACCAGGCAAATTGTCCCCAATGTATATAGGGCCATTCAAATTAGAGCCTTCTGCGAGATACCATCTTTGTTTGCAGGGCTGTGGAACTCTTTCGTATGAGAAATAACCCTCTGCGAAATATCGTACACCCGTCGTTAATATGAAGGTAGAAGCCGGTCCGTCGACCGCTCCCTACTATCCGCGTCATGACGCGGCGGGCGTGGCGGCTATCAAGCCTCATCGGCGCTTGGCGCCTCAGCGAAATTAAGCGCTTGGATTGAACACTGTCTTCGCTTTTACTGCTCCGCTCTGCTGAGAGCGTGAAAGTGGATTTCTATTTTGCGACTTTTTGTGGGCGCTGTCCACACGTCATTGACGGCAAATAGTTTGCATTTTGCCCGTGGAAAAGCGCCGACATTGCTCGGTATAGTTCATCAAAACTCAGATTCTTTCTTTATTAATCAGTGAACGCTAATAGCCATAAATATTTTTACAAAAGAAAATATTTCGAGCGTATCATGACAGAAGCCATTTCGACTTTTCAAAAATGAGCGTGGCCGAATGAGCCGAAAGAAATGCCGACCGCATTCAAGAAAAAAAACAAATAGTTACTTTATCAAGTCACCCAAGTGCCTCTTGATAACGTCCGAAAGGCTCCTACCCAATTCTCGCACTTTCTTCAAGGAGCAGCAGCAGAGCTGAGCTGATTCACACGCTGAATCTCGGCGTAGCGCGCGATAAGGTGCGCAAGCCGCCACGGGCCGCAGCATCATGACGCTGATATACTTCGTTTCAGCTTCGGTCCGAGAGCGGCCGATGTTATAAGCCAAAGGGCCGATCAAGCAGCGCAAAAAGCGCAACGTCATGGCGTGCTTTCTGCGTTTGATAGGACTAGCCGGCGGAGGAGCACGCACAGAGGGACGGCGAATACCGGCTGGTCCTATCAACTGTAGAGAGCACGCCATGACGTTGTGCCTCTTTCGCTGTTTGATTGGAACTTCGGCTCATAACATCGGTCGCGCTCGGACCGAAGCTGAAACAAAGTATAGTACGGAGCAGTCGGCGGTCCGGTGTTCACATTTATATCGACGACGGGTGTACGTCGCATTCGCGTCCACTGCCCAGTGACTCGGCAGTTTTCGTCTTTGTCAGAACAGTCGGAAAAGTGTACACCCTTCATTATGGATTATCACAGATCGATGGAAACTTGTTTTGTTCCGTACGTTACCAGCAAAAAAGAAAAGGCATATACGAGAAGCGCATAAGCCAGGAGAAAAGCCCACGCGAGTGCACTTCGAAAAAAAAAAACACAGCATACTAATGCTTGGGCGGTAAAATGACTGAAGTATCATCGGTCTAGGCAAGTTCTTGTAAGAAAACCTGAGACTGGAAGTTATTTCACGCGATAGCGTAAGGCTCCCGTTCAGCGGAAAAGCCGGCGTAGTAGTAGTCGGCGTCCGGCGTGACTTCGTAGCCCACGTGACCCGTGTCGAGTTACCCGGGTCACGGCGTCCGGCGTGACCTCGTAGGCGGGCCCCTCCCCTTCGCTGAACACTCGGGTCACGTGACCCGGGTGTTGAATGGGATCCCCTCCCCTACCCCCCACACCTCCCATCCCCTCCTCCACTACTCCTATCTAACCCCCCCTCCTTTCCCCTGCCCTCCACCCCTTGCCCTCCCTTAGTAGCAGTCGGCGGCGGCGTGACTCCGTGGGGGGGCCCCCTCCCAGCTCCCCTCCCCTCATCCACCCCCTCCAAGCCCTCCATTCCCCCAACCCCCACCCCCTTCCCTTCCTTCCTCCGCCTCCCCTGCCCTTCCGCCCTCCTCCACCCCTGCGCTGACGACCCGGCCTTGCGCTATCGCGTCATACACTTAAGGCGGAGCCTAAGTGTCCCCCCAATTTTTATTTGTCCTAGTCTCAGGTTTTCTTTCAATGATGTTTCCTAGCCAGCTCGCTCGCGTACTTTCCCTCCTTACAGTTCTTGTAGCTGGATGTACAGTCTCCCGCAATATGAAGGACCCATTCGACCAGGCAGTTTGAGGCTGTTTTGGATTTGCCTATGCCTGGACCATATTTCTTGACGTGAAAGAATGAAATAAACTTTTGTCTTTCTTGTCGCTCAAAATGAAGTGCGCCTGGCCAAAGTGGAATAAGCGCCGCCCCATAAATTGCATCGGCGAATGGGCCCTTCATATTGCGAGTGACTGTACACGCACTTAGCGCGGGTGTACGGCCTAGGGAGCAGCTCGACATGAGAAATGTCGCGCTCCGTCGGTTCTTCGATGGGGTCTGGAATAGCTCGTTTGGCGGCATATGTAGAGTCGTCTGGTGGAGATATCAGTCAATCCTGCGACACAGTCTTTACTTTGTAAAACATGAAACATCATCTCCCCACCCGGGTTCTTCCTCACCTTCTACAGATAATTGATTCGGCATTGTGATACACAACCGCCACCGAATGCAAAAAAACTCAGGTAGATAAAATAAGATGTCCATAATAATGTTTGAGTCGTGGTGGAACCTTAGAAAAAAAAAAAACTGGGTGCGAACTCCCGAGAGTTTTGAAGTATATCATTGCCTGAGGGCCCGGGATTTTTGATGGTAGTCGAATTTCCCGGGCCTTGTATAATAAGAGACACTGAAAATTGCACAATTTGGCATGGAACTACTTCAGGTCATGCAGTTAGTTCACGCCAGATTGTCAGATTTATAATGAGCGCAATAATTAAAAGCTCACTAAAACAGCATTAGATGACATATAAAAATACTCTCCCAGACTAGCGTCAGGTATCCATAGTGGAGACTGGACCTCCTCAGGCAATTTTGTGCTTTCCTGAACCAGGCGCAGCTGCCCCAGGGACATTCGGGCTTAAATCTCCGGAGCAAAAGACGCGGTTTTCGGTGCCAGGGACGGGAATTCAGAAAAATACAGAAAAATAATTAGTATAAATATCAAAATGCTCTCCACGAATATGATACTAGACATACCCAGCTACATTCTAAACGAAAATTCGATATTCTCAGGCGATGTTTGTGGCTTCCTGAGCCGGGCGGAACTGCCAAGAAAAGCGTTGGAACTTAGACTCCAGAGCGAAAAGACGAGGTTGTCGGTGCCAGGGACGGGAATTTAGAAAAATACAGAAAAATAATTAGTATAAATATCAAAATGCTCTCCTTGAATATGACACTGGACATACCCAGCTACATTCTAAACGAAAATTCGATATTCTCAGGCGATGTTTGTGGCTTCCTGAGCCGGGCGGAACTGCCAAGAAAAACGTTGGAACTTAGACTCCAGAGCGAAAAGACGCGGTTGTCGGTGCCAGGGACGGGAATTTAGAAAAATACAGAAAAATAATTAGTATAAATTTCAAAATGCTCTCCTCGAATATGACACTGGACATACCCAGCTACATTCTAAACGAAAATTCGATATTCTCAGGCGATGTTTGTGGCTTCCTGAGCCGGGCGGAAGTGCCAAGAAAAACGTTGGGACTTAATCTCCAGAGCGAAAAGACGCGGTTTTCGGTGCCAGGGACGGGAATTTAGAAAAATACAGAAAAATAATTAGTATAAATATCAAAATTCTCTCCTTGAATATGACACTGGACATACCCAGCTACATTCTAAACGAAAATTCGATATTCTCAGGCGATGTTTGTGGCTTCCTGAGCCGGGCGGAACTGCCAAGAAAAACGTTGGGACTTAATCTCCAGAGCGAAAAGACGCGGTTTTCGGTGCCAGGGACGGGAATTTAGAAAAATACAGAAAAATAATTAGTATAAATATCAAAATGCTCTCCTTGAATATGACACTGGACATACCCAGCTACATTCTAAACGAAAATTCGATATTTTCAGGCGATGTTTGTGGCTTCCTGAGCCGGGCGGAACTGCCAAGAAAAACGTTGGAACTTAGACTCCAGAGCGAAAAGACGCGGTTGTCGGTGCCAGGGACGGGAATTTAGAAAAATACAGAAAAATAATTAGTATAAATTTCAAAATGCTCTCCTTGAATATGACACTGGACATACCCAGCTACATTCTAAACGAAAATTCGATATTCTCAGGCGATGTTTGTGGCTTCCTGAGCCGGGCGGAACTGCCAAGAAAAACGTTGGGACTTAATCTCCAGAGCGAAAAGACGCGGTTTTCGGTGCCAGGGACGGGAATTTAGAAAAATACAGAAAAATAATTAGTATAAATATCAAAATGCTCTCCTTGAATATGACACTGGACATACCCAGCTACATTCTAAACGAAAATTCGATATTCTCAGGCGATGTTTGTGGCTTCCTGAGCCGGGCGGAACTGCCAAGAAAAGCGTTGGAACTTGGACTCCAGAGCGAAAAGACGCGGTTGTCGGTGCCAGGGACGGGAATTTAGAAAAATACAGAAAAATAATTAGTATAAATTTCAAAATGCTCTCCTTGAATATGACACTGGACATACCCAGCTACATTCTAAACGAAAATTCGATATTCTCAGGCGATGTTTGTGGCTTCCTGAGCCGGGCGGAACTGCCAAGAAAAACGTTGGAACTTAATCTCCAGAGCGAAAAGACGCGGTTGTCGGTGCCAGGGACGGGAATTTAGAAAAATACAGAAAAATAATTAGTATAAATATCAAAATGCTCTCCTTGAATATGACACTGGACATACCCAGCTACATTCTAAACGAAAATTCGATATTCTCAGGCGATGTTTGTGGCTTCCTGAGCCGGGCGGAACTGCCAAGAAAAGCGTTGGAACTTAGACTCCAGAGCGAAAAGACGCGGTTGTCGGTGCCAGGGACGGGAATTTAGAAAAATACAGAAAAATAATTAGTATAAATTTCAAAATGCTCTCCTTGAATATGACACTGGACATACCCAGCTACATTCTAAACGAAAATTCGATATTCTCAGGCGATGTTTGTGGCTTCCTGAGCCGGGCGGAACTGCCAAGAAAAACGTTGGAACTTAGACTCCAGAGCGAAAAGACGCGGTTGTCGGTGCCAGGGACGGGAATTTAGAAAAATACAGAAAAATAATTAGTATAAATTTCAAAATGCTCTCCTTGAATATGACACTGGACATACCCAGCTACATTCTAAACGAAAATTCGATATTCTCAGGCGATGTTTGTGGCTTCCTGAGCCGGGCGGAACTGCCAAGAAAAACGTTGGGACTTAATCTCCAGAGCGAAAAGACGCGGTTTTCGGTGCCAGGGACGGGAATTTAGAAAAATACAGAAAAATAATTAGTATAAATATCAAAATGCTGTCCTTGAATATGACACTGGACATACCCAGCTACATTCTAAACGAAAATTCGATATTCTCAGGCGATGTTTGTGGCTTCCTGAGCCGGGCGGAACTGCCAAGAAAAACGTTGGGACTTAATCTCCAGAGCGAAAAGACGCGGTTTTCGGTGCCAGGGACGGGAATTTAGAAAAATACAGAAAAATAATTAGTATAAATATCAAAATGCTCTCCTTGAATATGACACTGGACATACCCAGCTACATTCTAAACGAAAATTCGATATTCTCAGGCGATGTTTGTGGCTTCCTGAGCCGGGCGGAACTGCCAAGAAAAACGTTGGAACTTAATCTCCAGAGCGAAAAGACGCGGTTGTCGGTGCCAGGGACGGGAATTTAGAAAAATACAGAAAAATAATTAGTATAAATTTCAAAATGCTCTCCTTGAATATGACACTGGACATACCCAGCTACATTCTAAACGAAAATTCGATATTCTCAGGCGATGTTTGTGGCTTCCTGAGCCGGGCGGAACTGCCAAGAAAAGCGTTGGAACTTAGACTCCAGAGCGAAAAGACGCGGTTGTCGGTGCCAGGGACGGGAATTTAGAAAAATACAGAAAAATAATTAGTATAAATTTCAAAATGCTCTCCTTGAATATGACACTGGACATACCCAGCTACATTCTAAACGAAAATTCGATATTCTCAGGCGATGTTTGTGGCTTCCTGAGCCGGGCGGAACTGCCAAGAAAAACGTTGGAACTTAGACTCCAGAGCGAAAAGACGCGGTTGTCGGTGCCAGGGACGGGAATTTAGAAAAATACAGAAAAATAATTAGTATAAATATCAAAATGCTCTCCTTGAATATGACACTGGACATACCCAGCTACATTCTAAACGAAAATTCGATATTCTCAGGCGATGTTTGTGGCTTCCTGAGCCGGGCGGAACTGCCAAGAAAAGCGTTGGAACTTAGACTCCAGAGCGAAAAGACGCGGTTGTCGGTGCCAGGGACGGGAATTTAGAAAAATACAGAAAAATAATTAGTATAAATTTCAAAATGCTCTCCTTGAATATGACACTGGACATACCCAGCTACATTCTAAACGAAAATTCGATATTCTCAGGCGATGTTTGTGGCTTCCTGAGCCGGGCGGAACTGCCAAGAAAAGCGTTGGAACTTAGACTCCAGAGCGAAAAGACGCGGTTGTCGGTGCCAGGGACGGGAATTTAGAAAAATACAGAAAAATAATTAGTATAAATTTCAAAATGCTCTCCTTGAATATGACACTGGACATACCCAGCTACATTCTAAACGAAAATTCGATATTCTCAGGCGATGTTTGTGGCTTCCTGAGCCGGGCGGAACTGCCAAGAAAAACGTTGGAACTTAATCTCCAGAGCGAAAAGACGCGGTTGTCGGTGCCAGGGACGGGAATTTAGAAAAATACAGAAAAATAATTAGTATAAATTTCAAAATGCTCTCCTTGAATATGACACTGGACATACCCAGCTACATTCTAAACGAAAATTCGATATTCTCAGGCGATGTTTGTGGCTTCCTGAGCCGGGCGGAACTGCCAAGAAAATCGTTGGAACTTAGACTCCAGAGCGAAAAGACGCGGTTGTCGGTGCCAGGGACGGGAATTTAGAAAAATACAGAAAAATAATTAGTATAAATTTCAAAATGCTCTCCTTGAATATGACACTGGACATACCCAGCTACATTCTAAACGAAAATTCGATATTCTCAGGCGATGTTTGTGGCTTCCTGAGCCGGGCGGAACTGCCAAGAAAAACGTTGGAACTTAGACTCCAGAGCGAAAAGACGCGGTTGTCGGTGCCAGGGACGGGAATTTAGAAAAATACAGAAAAATAATTAGTATAAATATCAAAATGCTCTCCTTGAATATGACACTGGACATACCCAGCTACATTCTAAACGAAAATTCGATATTCTCAGGCGATGTTTGTGGCTTCCTGAGCCGGGCGGAACTGCCAAGAAAAACGTTGGGACTTAATCTCCAGAGCGAAAAGACGCGGTTTTCGGTGCCAGGGACGAGAATTTAGAAAAATACAGAAAAATAATTAGTATAAATATCAAAATGCTCTCCTTGAATATGACACTGGACATACCCAGCTACATTCTAAACGAAAATTCGATATTCTCAGGCGATGTTTGTGGCTTCCTGAGCCGGGCGGAACTGCCAAGAAAAGCGTTGGAACTTAGACTCCAGAGCGAAAAGACGCGGTTGTCGGTGCCAGGGACGGGAATTTAGAAAAATACAGAAAAATAATTAGTATAAATTTCAAAATGCTCTCCTTGAATATGACACTGGACATACCCAGCTACATTCTAAACGAAAATTCGATATTCTCAGGCGATGTTTGTGGCTTCCTGAGCCGGGCGGAACTGCCAAGAAAAACGTTGGAACTTAGACTCCAGAGCGAAAAGACGCGGTTGTCGGTGCCAGGGACGGGAATTTAGAAAAATACAGAAAAATAATTAGTATAAATTTCAAAATGCTCTCCTTGAATATGACACTGGACATACCCAGCTACATTCTAAACGAAAATTCGATATTCTCAGGCGATGTTTGTGGCTTCCTGAGCCGGGCGGAACTGCCAAGAAAAACGTTGGGACTTAATCTCCAGAGCGAAAAGACGCGGTTTTCGGTGCCAGGGACGGGAATTTAGAAAAATACAGAAAAATAATTAGTATAAATATCAAAATGCTGTCCTTGAATATGACACTGGACATACCCAGCTACATTCTAAACGAAAATTCGATATTCTCAGGCGATGTTTGTGGCTTCCTGAGCCGGGCGGAACTGCCAAGAAAAACGTTGGGACTTAATCTCCAGAGCGAAAAGACGCGGTTTTCGGTGCCAGGGACGGGAATTTAGAAAAATACAGAAAAATAATTAGTATAAATATCAAAATGCTCTCCTTGAATATGACACTGGACATACCCAGCTACATTCTAAACGAAAATTCGATATTCTCAGGCGATGTTTGTGGCTTCCTGAGCCGGGCGGAACTGCCAAGAAAAACGTTGGAACTTAGACTCCAGAGCGAAAAGACGCGGTTGTCGGTGCCAGGGACGGGAATTTAGAAAAATACAGAAAAATAATTAGTATAAATATCAAAATGCTCTCCTTGAATATGACACTGGACATACCCAGCTACATTCTAAACGAAAATTCGATATTCTCAGGCGATGTTTGTGGCTTCCTGAGCCGGGCGGAACTGCCAAGAAAAACGTTGGGACTTAATCTCCAGAGCGAAAAGACGCGGTTTTCGGTGCCAGGGACGGGAATTTAGAAAAATACAGAAAAATAATTAGTATAAATATCAAAATGCTCTCCTTGAATATGACACTGGACATACCCAGCTACATTCTAAACGAAAATTCGATATTCTCAGGCGATGTTTGTGGCTTCCTGAGCCGGGCGGAACTGCCAAGAAAAACGTTGGAACTTAGACTCCAGAGCGAAAAGACGCGGTTGTCGGTGCCAGGGACGGGAATTTAGAAAAATACAGAAAAATAATTAGTATAAATATCAAAATGCTCTCCTTGAATATGACACTGGACATACCCAGCTACATTCTAAACGAAAATTCGATATTCTCAGGCGATGTTTGTGGCTTCCTGAGCCGGGCGGAACTGCCAAGAAAAACGTTGGGACTTAATCTCCAGAGCGAAAAGACGCGGTTTTCGGTGCCAGGGACGGGAATTTAGAAAAATACAGAAAAATAATTAGTATAAATATCAAAATGCTCTCCTTGAATATGACACTGGACATACCCAGCTACATTCTAAACGAAAATTCGATATTCTCAGGCGATGTTTGTGGCTTCCTGAGCCGGGCGGAACTGCCAAGAAAAACGTTGGAACTTAGACTCCAGAGCGAAAAGACGCGGTTGTCGGTGCCAGGGACGGGAATTTAGAAAAATACAGAAAAATAATTAGTATAAATATCAAAATGCTCTCCTTGAATATGACACTGGACATACCCAGCTACATTCTAAACGAAAATTCGATATTCTCAGGCGATGTTTGTGGCTTCCTGAGCCGGGCGGAACTGCCAAGAAAAACGTTGGGACTTAATCTCCAGAGCGAAAAGACGCGGTTTTCGGTGCCAGGGACGGGAATTTAGAAAAATACAGAAAAATAATTAGTATAAATATCAAAATGCTCTCCTTGAATATGACACTGGACATACCCAGCTACATTCTAAACGAAAATTCGATATTCTCAGGCGATGTTTGTGGCTTCCTGAGCCGGGCGGAACTGCCAAGAAAAACGTTGGAACTTAGACTCCAGAGCGAAAAGACGCGGTTGTCGGTGCCAGGGACGGGAATTTAGAAAAATACAGAAAAATAATTAGTATAAATTTCAAAATGCTCTCCTTGAATATGACACTGGACATACCCAGCTACATTCTAAACGAAAATTCGATATTCTCAGGCGATGTTTGTGGCTTCCTGAGCCGGGCGGAACTGCCAAGAAAAACGTTGGAACTTAGACTCCAGAGCGAAAAGACGCGGTTGTCGGTGCCAGGGACGGGAATTTAGAAAAATACAGAAAAATAATTAGTATAAATTTCAAAATGCTCTCCTTGAATATGACACTGGACATACCCAGCTACATTCTAAACGAAAATTCGATATTCTCAGGCGATGTTTGTGGCTTCCTGAGCCGGGCGGAACTGCCAAGAAAAACGTTGGGACTTAATCTCCAGAGCGAAAAGACGCGGTTTTCGGTGCCAGGGACGGGAATTTAGAAAAATACAGAAAAATAATTAGTATAAATATTAAAATGCTCTCCTTGAATATGACACTGGACATACCCAGCTACATTCTAAACGAAAATTCGATATTCTCAGGCGATGTTTGTGGCTTCCTGAGCCGGGCGGAACTGCCAAGAAAAACGTTGGGACTTAATCTCCAGAGCGAAAAAACGCGGTTTTCGGTGCCAGGGACGGGAATTTAGAAAAATACAGAAAAATAATTAGTATAAATATCAAAATGCTCTCCTTGAATATGACACTGGACATACCCAGCTACATTCTAAACGAAAATTCGATATTCTCAGGCGATGTTTGTGGCTTCCTGAGCCGGGCGGAACTGCCAAGAAAAACGTTGGAACTTAGACTCCAGAGCGAAAAGACGCGGTTGTCGGTGCCAGGGACGGGAATTTAGAAAAATACAGAAAAATAATTAGGATAAATATCAAAATGCTCTCATTGAATATAACACTGGACATACCCAGCTACATTCTAAACGAAAATTCGATATTCTCAGGCGATGTTTGTGGCTTCCTGAGCCGGGCGGAACTGCCAAGAAAAACGTTGGAACTTAGTCTCCAGAGCGAAAAGACGCGGTTGTCGGTGCCAGGGACGGGAATTCAGAAAAATACAGAAAAATAATTAGTATAAATATCAAAATGCTCTCCTTGAATATGACACTGGACATACCCAGCTACGTTCTAAACGAAAATTCGATATTCTCAGGCGATGTTTGTGGCTTCCTGAGCCGGGCGGAACTGCCAAGAAAAACGTTGGAACTTAGTCTCCAGAGCGAAAAGACGCGGTTGTCGGTGCCAGGGACGGGAATTTAGAAAAATACAGAAAAATAATTAGTATAAATATCAAAATGCTCTCCTTGAATATGACACTGGACATACCCAGGTACATTCTAAACGAAAATTCGATATTCTCAGGCGATGTTTGTGGCTTCCTGAGCCGGGCGGAACTGCCAAGAAAAACGTTGGAACTTAGACTCCAGAGCGAAAAGACGCGGTTGTCGGTGCCAGGGACGGGAATTTAGAAAAATACAGAAAAATAATTAGTATAAATTTCAAAATGCTCTCCTTGAATATGACACTGGACATACCCAGCTACATTCTAAACGAAAATTCGATATTCTCAGGCGATGTTTGTGGCTTCCTGAGCCGGGCGGAACTGCCAAGAAAAACGTTGGAACTTAGACTCCAGAGCGAAAAGACGCGGTTGTCGGTGCCAGGGACGGGAATTTAGAAAAATACAGAAAAATAATTAGTATAAATTTCAAAATGCTCTCCTTGAATATGACACTGGACATACCCAGCTACATTCTAAACGAAAATTCGATATTCTCAGGCGATGTTTGTGGCTTCCTGAGCCGGGCGGAACTGCCAAGAAAAACGTTGGGACTTAATCTCCAGAGCGAAAAGACGCGGTTTTCGGTGCCAGGGACGGGAATTTAGAAAAATACAGAAAAATAATTAGTATAAATATTAAAATGCTCTCCTTGAATATGACACTGGACATACCCAGCTACATTCTAAACGAAAATTCGATATTCTCAGGCGATGTTTGTGGCTTCCTGAGCCGGGCGGAACTGCCAAGAAAAACGTTGGGACTTAATCTCCAGAGCGAAAAAACGCGGTTTTCGGTGCCAGGGACGGGAATTTAGAAAAATACAGAAAAATAATTAGTATAAATATCAAAATGCTCTCCTTGAATATGACACTGGACATACCCAGCTACATTCTAAACGAAAATTCGATATTCTCAGGCGATGTTTGTGGCTTCCTGAGCCGGGCGGAACTGCCAAGAAAAACGTTGGAACTTAGACTCCAGAGCGAAAAGACGCGGTTGTCGGTGCCAGGGACGGGAATTTAGAAAAATACAGAAAAATAATTAGGATAAATATCAAAATGCTCTCATTGAATATAACACTGGACATACCCAGCTACATTCTAAACGAAAATTCGATATTCTCAGGCGATGTTTGTGGCTTCCTGAGCCGGGCGGAACTGCCAAGAAAAACGTTGGAACTTAGTCTCCAGAGCGAAAAGACGCGGTTGTCGGTGCCAGGGACGGGAATTCAGAAAAATACAGAAAAATAATTAGTATAAATATCAAAATGCTCTCCTTGAATATGACACTGGACATACCCAGCTACGTTCTAAACGAAAATTCGATATTCTCAGGCGATGTTTGTGGCTTCCTGAGCCGGGCGGAACTGCCAAGAAAAACGTTGGAACTTAGTCTCCAGAGCGAAAAGACGCGGTTGTCGGTGCCAGGGACGGGAATTTAGAAAAATACAGAAAAATAATTAGTATAAATATCAAAATGCTCTCCTTGAATATGACACTGGACATACCCAGGTACATTCTAAACGAAAATTCGATATTTTCAGGCGTTGTTTGTGGCTTCCTGAGCCGGGCGGAACTGCCAAGAAAAACGTTGGAACTTAGACTCCAGAGCGAAAAGACGCGGTTGTCGGTGCCAGGGACGGGAATTTAGAAAAATACAGAAAAATAATTAGGATAAATATCAAAATGCTCTCATTGAATATAACACTGGACATACCCAGCTACATTCTAAACGAAAATTCGATATTCTCAGGCGATGTTTGTGGCTTCCTGAGCCGGGCGGAACTGCCAAGAAAAACGTTGGAACTTAGTCTCCAGAGCGAAAAGACGCGGTTGTCGGTGCCAGGGACGGGAATTTAGAAAAATACAGAAAAATAATTAGGATAAATATCAAAATGCTCTCCTTGAATATGACACTGGACATACCCAGCTACGTTCTAAACGAAAATTCGATATTCTCAGGCGATGTTTGTGGCTTCCTGAGCCGGGCGGAACTGCCAAGAAAAACGTTGGAACTTAGTCTCCAGAGCGAAAAGACGCGGTTGTCGGTGCCAGGGACGGGAATTTAGAAAAATACAGAAAAATAATTAGTATAAATATCAAAATGCTCTCCTTGAATATGACACTGGACATACCCAGCTACATTCTAAACGAAAATTCGATATTCTCAGGCGATGTTTGTGGCTTCCTGAGCCGGGCGGAACTGCCAAGAAAAACGTTGGAACTTAGTCTCCAGAGCGAAAAGACGCGGTTGTCGGTGCCAGGGACGGGAATTTAGAAAAATACAGAAAAATAATTAGTATAAATATCAAAATGCTCTCCTTGAATATGACACTGGACATACCCAGCTACGTTCTAAACGAAAATTCGATATTCTCAGGCGATGTTTGTGGCTTCCTGAGCCGGGCGGAACTGCCAAGAAAAACGTTGGAACTTAGTCTCCAGAGCGAAAAGACGCGGTTGTCGGTGCCAGGGACGGGAATTTAGAAAAATACAGAAAAATAATTAGTATAAATATCAAAATGCTCTCCTTGAATATGACACTGGACATACCCAGCTACGTTCTAAACGAAAATTCGATATTCTCAGGCGATGTTTGTGGCTTCCTGAGCCGGGCGGAACTGCCAAGAAAAACGTTGGAACTTAGTCTCCAGAGCGAAAAGACGCGGTTGTCGGTGCCAGGGACGGGAATTTAGAAAAATACAGAAAAATAATTAGTATAAATATCAAAATGCTCTCCTTGAATATGACACTGGACATACCCAGCTACATTCTAAACGAAAATTCGATATTCTCAGGCGATGTTTGTGGCTTCCTGAGCCGGGCGGAACTGCCAAGAAAAACGTTGGAACTTAGTCTCCAGAGCGAAAAGACGCGGTTGTCGGTGCCAGGGACGGGAATTCAGAAAAATACAGAAAAATAATTAGTATAAATATCAAAATGCTCTCCTTGAATATGACACTGGACATACCCAGCTACGTTCTAAACGAAAATTCGATATTCTCAGGCGATGTTTGTGGCTTCCTGAGCCGGGCGGAACTGCCAAGAAAAACGTTGGAACTTAGTCTCCAGAGCGAAAAGACGCGGTTGTCGGTGCCAGGGACGGGAATTTAGAAAAATACAGAAAAATAATTAGTATAAATATCAAAATGCTCTCCTTGAATATGACACTGGACATACCCAGCTACATTCTAAACGAAAATTCGATATTCTCAGGCGATGTTTGTGGCTTCCTGAGCCGGGCGGAACTGCCAAGAAAAACGTTGGAACTTAGACTCCAGAGCGAAAAGACGCGGTTGTCGGTGCCAGGGACGGGAATTTAGAAAAATACAGAAAAATAATTAGGATAAATATCAAAATGCTCTCCTTGAATATGACACTGGACATACCCAGCTACGTTCTAAACGAAAATTCGATATTCTCAGGCGATGTTTGTGGCTTCCTGAGCCGGGCGGAACTGCCAAGAAAAACGTTGGAACTTAGTCTCCAGAGCGAAAAGACGCGGTTGTCGGTGCCAGGGACGGGAATTTAGAAAAATACAGAAAAATAATTAGTATAAATATCAAAATGCTCTCCTTGAATATGACACTGGACATACCCAGCTACATTCTAAACGAAAATTCGATATTCTCAGGCGATGTTTGTGGCTTCCTGAGCCGGGCGGAACTGCCAAGAAAAACGTTGGAACTTAGTCTCCAGAGCGAAAAGACGCGGTTGTCGGTGCCAGGGACGGGAATTTAGAAAAATACAGAAAAATAATTAGTATAAATATCAAAATGCTCTCCTTGAATATGACACTGGACATACCCAGCTACGTTCTAAACGAAAATTCGATATTCTCAGGCGATGTTTGTGGCTTCCTGAGCCGGGCGGAACTGCCAAGAAAAACGTTGGAACTTAGTCTCCAGAGCGAAAAGACGCGGTTGTCGGTGCCAGGGACGGGAATTCAGAAAAATACAGAAAAATAATTAGTATAAATATCAAAATGCTCTCCTTGAATATGACACTGGACATACCCAGCTACGTTCTAAACGAAAATTCGATATTCTCAGGCGATGTTTGTGGCTTCCTGAGCCGGGCGGAACTGCCAAGAAAAACGTTGGAACTTAGTCTCCAGAGCGAAAAGACGCGGTTGTCGGTGCCAGGGACGGGAATTTAGAAAAATACAGAAAAATAATTAGTATAAATATCAAAATGCTCTCCTTGAATATGACACTGGACATACCCAGCTACATTCTAAACGAAAATTCGATATTCTCAGGCGATGTTTGTGGCTTCCTGAGCCGGGCGGAACTGCCAAGAAAAACGTTGGAACTTAGTCTCCAGAGCGAAAAGACGCGGTTGTCGGTGCCAGGGACGGGAATTCAGAAAAATACAGAAAAATAATTAGGATAAATATCAAAATGCTCTCATTGAATATAACACTGGACATACCCAGCTACATTCTAAAGGAAAATTCGATATTCTCAGGCGATGTTTGTGGCTTCCTGAGCCGGGCGGAACTGCCAAGAAAAAAGTTGGGACTTAGTCTCCAGAGCGAAAAGACGCGGTTTTCGGTGCCAGGGACGGGAATTCAGAAAAATACAGAAAAATAATTAGGATAAATATCAAAATGCTCTCATTGAATATAACACTGGACATACCCAGCTACATTCTAAAGGAAAATTCGATATTCTCAGGCGATGTTTGTGGCTTCCTGAGCCGGGCGGAACTGCCAAGAAAAAAGTTGGGACTTAGTCTCCAGAGCGAAAAGACGCGGTTTTCGGTGCCAGGGACGGGAATTTAGAAAAATACAGAAAAATAATTAGTATAAATATCAAAATGCTCTCCTCGAATATGATACTAGACATACCCAGCTACATTGTAAACGAAAATTCGATATTCTCAAGAGATGTTTGTGGCTTGCTGAGCCGGGCGGAACTGCCAAGAAAAACGTTGGGACTTAGTCTCCAGAGCGAAAAGACGTGGCTTTCGGTGCCTGGGACGAGAATATAAAAACATACAGAAATCTAAATATTATAAATATTAAAATGCTCTCCTAGATCATGATACTAGGCGTAACCAGCTACATTCTAAACGAAAATTCAATATTATCAGGCGTTTTCTGTGGCTTCCTGAGCCAGGCGGAATAGGCGAAAAACGTTCAGACATACTCTCCAGAGCGATGAGACGCGCTTTTTTGTGCCTGTGATCAGATTAAAAAAATGAACTAAAAAATAATTATTACTATTATCAAAATACCCTCCTGGAATATGATGCTGGACATACCGAGATACGTGAAAGATGTAAATTAAATCTCTTTATCATTTTTTGTGGCTTCCTCAGCCAGGGGCAACTGGGCGGAAAAATCATCTGGCATAGTTCCCAGAGCGACAGATCCGATTTTTTTGTGGGAGGGGCGAGATATAAAAAATTGCAGGAAAATAATATTTATGAATATTAACATTTTTTTGCCGGAGAATGATAGTAGGCATGCCCAGCTCATGCCACGTGGAAATTTTACCTCCTCATGCAATTTCTTCTAATTCCTTGACCTTATGAAAAAAGCACTGTATAATTTAATCGGCAAAAAGGCGACAAGTAGCCTAACTCGCACTTTTTGCCTACTGCTTTGACTTTTAACACTCCAGAAGCTTCCTTGAAATTATAAATGCGAACTAGGGTGCCTTCATCTCCGCTTTAATCGGGGTGATGACATCTTTTGTAGTACCCGATGCCGACAGCACGTGCTCGCAACGAGAGTACAAAGAAATACCTTGAAAAAAAATGGTGCCGTAGCACAAGTAAAGCGCGCTCCTACCAAAGAATAAAAAGCACAGCGCCCGTATGAGAAATATTGCACCATTGTTGGTGACATGGTCACGTGACGATAATTTACGGGGGTCACGTGACCACCGTCCGTTGCGCCACATTAACCACGTAACCACAGTGAAAGAGTGGGCCAACGGAAGCCACAAGGTCATGTGACCACGATCTGTGGGGTCATAAGAACACGGTCCGTGGAGTAACGGGAACATAACGCGCGGGGCGGGGGGGGGGGGGGAGGGGAGGGTTCCCCTCCGCCAGGTCTCCGCGCGGGAAATGATATCGCATTTAAGCCTCACAGGTTGTCCAATTGTCCAAGATGACAACCAACGTTTTGCCGATCACGGGCGAGCGCGGTTCTTCTTGGTGGGCGGCCAACGGACCCCCACCACCCGAAAAGTACAGAGGAAGCACCTAGAGCTCCCAGAAGTGCGTGAGTCAAAAATTGTGTAAAGTCGTCGGTTTCTTTACTAGGATTTAGACATGGTACAGGAACCGCAACATCTCTTATTGGTCCATAATTGCTATCGACATGTATGGCGCTAAAATGAATTCATTTGTCCTTCGAAAAGAAGGATCTTGCTACCATGGTGCAATCATCAGAAATATATATTTCATTCTTTAAAATAGTAAAGATTTGCGAAATATTTTGGGCGTGAGATCTCTGCTGACCCAACCATGTTTTAACGCTATTGCCAGCCCTCGGTTATTAGAGAGCTTTAGACCTAGATAACTCAAAATTGAGCGTGAATTTCAAAATGCTCTCCTGGAATCAATTAAAGCTAAGATTAATAAAGCAATCGCATTTGACCTCAAGCTCCCGTGTCGACAAGCTTTTCTTCCTGGGAGCTGAATGTCATGGCCTCGTTTTCAATGGGAATCTATGGGATTCGGTTTGTTGATTCGGGAAGGAAATGTAATGGTCGTGAGGCACTGAAATTCTTCAAATAAGCGGGCTATTAGATCAATATTATGGCCCCCCGAGAGCAATTAAATTTGTGGAGTTTTAACTGAATTACAAAAATAAAACTTTTTTGCCCATTGAGTTACGCTGGGGCGCTGACGTGACTGCCGAGAGATGGCGTAAGTTGCGAGCGGCGGCATGTCCCGGATTCTTGGGGTTGAACGTAGAAAACCTCAAGAACTAACAATAACCTCCCGTAAAACAGAAACGGCCACAAATCCAGTCGCGTTCGCGAGGTGCGACTCGGAAGGAACACGCTGCCAACAACCCATGACGGGCACTCATGCACTCGGCGTTCACGCTAACCGAGCTACAAACACGCCACAGCCAAGCTACGCAGCACGCCTTCATGAGAAGGGGTAATCACCTTACTGAGATGCCGTTGTTCCGTGGTACCGGTTACTTACACCAGTAAAAAGGGAACAGTACCTGGATTGTGCGAACAGCAGATCTCATTGGACAGCCTATTTACAAAGCTATGTCCGTAACGTCTGGGCATCTACCAGACGTTACCGCTTCACTGCTCGGAGGCGACCACCCAACAGGAGCGACGAGCGCGTAACGGCGGTCCGCACCGAACCCCGCACGGGCTCGATAACCGCGACAAGCGCATCGACGCACGTTAGAGTTCTCCCTCGGTCAAACCCCGACACCGCATAATTAAAAAGTCTTCCAGCTGATGTCAAGGCCGGCCGGGATCGAGCAATAAAGGTACGCCGACAACGCGTCTCGCGACTCTTCGACGTTCTCGAATCGAGCAACGTGTCCACATACAAACGCAGTAGGCTGCGCACAAAGCTCGCCCCCAGCCAAGTCAACACGCCGCATGACTGAAAAGTCTTCTTGCGACTGTGAGGACAGGCACGGTTCGAACAATGTAAGTATCCCACACGCGCACCTCTCAACTTCCGCGCAACGAGCGTGATACCGAAATGCCAAATAATCTAACCGGCCGGTCTTGGAAATGAACGAGCTAATAAACTATATTTGCTCTGCATAAACAGTTTCCGCAGCGTCGAAGTGTCTACAGCATTTACCGCCGCATTCCAACACCCGCTACCTATTCATGCAAAGGCTGCAGTTAGTACAGCGACGGGCTGACCCAACGCACAACAGTTATAGGCAGCCGACGGCCATGCCGCTGCCATAATTTCTAGGCTTCCCGGGCACGTACCCGCCGACGTGAACCGTACGTTTTCCCGGGCCAACCGCGCATCTGTACAGGATAAAACTATGAACCACTCGTCACATCCTCGCAAGACCGCCACTCCCCTCGTGCAGGTTTTGACTGCACGAGCCCAGCTCTTTCCTCACCTAGCTGTCTTTTCTCCCCTAAATTTATAATTTCACTCTAATCCAGGTCTCTGCACGACCAATTACGCTCTCTACACCCTCGCGTCCCAACGCGAACCCAACCACGGCCGAGAGCCGTACTGTATCCGGCGGCAGCGCAAAGCGCGCGCTTGCCGCCGCTCCTCCGGAAACGGAGAAAACGAAATTAAAGAGTAACTCCCACCTCGAGGCTCAACCATCGATATGGCGGTGTGAGGATCCGGAACCCACTGTGCGCACAATTAAACGGGATCAACCTCACGACTCTACAACCAAAAACGCACGGGTCATGCCCATCGCGTCAGACTGGGCTCCACGGAGCATTACACACGGACAGCCACTGATAAAGTGAAAACGGAAACTCTGTGGTTTTCGGGATTCTGATGTCCACGCACCGGACATCGCGTACCCGGCACGATTTAGTGGGCTCAGCCCCTAAATGTAGCCTCTGGCCACAAGTAACTCGTTCAGAGCGATCTTGGCCGGAATTACAAGAGCGCATCCGTACCTCAAAACGCTGTCAACTATCGACGTTCAAAACCGCGCTGACAGCTCAAGGAAGGCCAACTGGGAGCTAGCATGCGGTCAAACCGAGACGCTAGTCTCCTCCCGGACAAAGTGCAATGCGGGAATAATTTCCAAACACAGTACATGCAACCGCCATCCGCAATGGGAGCGTTCTCCACCCAGAGCGATGCCTCTCTAACGCGTCCGATCGATAACAAGCGTTCCAAAACATTACATCGATACGCGAACAAAGGCGGTTAGGCGCGTCACATCCCCCAAAGCGTGAGCCGGCATCCTTCCCAGCAGACGTGAACTGCCGGAGGCGTAGGTGGGGTGACGCCCGACGCTACAGGCCTCGAGGGGTGCGGTAATTTCGACGCACACAGCGCTCTGTCGCAGCAGGATCAACCTGCCAGCATCCAACGGTGCGCTGAACAGTGAATACTCGAGGCGCTTCTCGTACCGGGGATCAGCAAATTCCTGACGTGCTGAGACAAAGGGTTAATCCCTAAAGACAACGGTCAAGGTCTGCGCCTCCTCGTCAGGCAGGCGATCATGTCAGCACCTTCGCGCGGCGTGCCCGCAACGAAACTTCGTGCGGCGCTCCCGCGACAAAGGTGACCCCCAAAAAGAGCGCGAAACGGTGCCCCAATTCAACCGGAAACAGGTTGGGAATCGAAATGCCTGCCTGATCAAATATCAGGCCCCACGTTGCGGCGCCAGTTTATGCGGGCATCTTCTAGCTCCGATTTTCACAGACCCTGTTCCCGGATGAATATGACACTTCAATACTTCGCTCTCGGCAAAAGGGTTTATTCACTCACTCATTGCCTTGGGGGGTTTCGGGATCGGGGGACGCTCATCAGCGAGGCCGGGGGAGAGTCCGCTGCCATAGCAGCTTCTCTGAGTCCCAGCGGTGGTCGTCCACACCACGTCATGGGGACGTCGTCGTCCAGGGTCGCTGTCCGGTCCGTTTGTCGAGTCCGCCACTCGACGTAGTGCCCGCACTCCCTGCGCCAGCGTCCAGCGCCGTCCGAGCTCGCCTCCATGACCGGTCCCTCGTGAAGTCGGCAGCCCAAGCCCTCCTCCTTTGTCTCCGTTCCCCTCTTAAGACCTTCCCAAGTCCTTGTCCCGCCGACCGTCCAATCGGGAACCTTGCTGCGAGCCGACCCTCCGACGTCAGCGCTGGGTGAGGGGGCGCTTGTTCCGTTCCTCCCGGAGAGCTCGGACGTTCCGCGACAGGACGGCGACAGGAAACGGGAAGGTCACGGGGAACGAAGGAGCGCCCGACAGTACGGCGGCAGGGAGCGGCAAGGTCACGGAGAGCGGAGGAGCCAGGGAGAGGGTCCCCACACGGTGAGTGAGCGAGACTTTGCGATTCGTCAAATCAGTGGTGCGAGGCCTGACATCGGAACAAGATCCAGATATTGCGACAAGGCTAGTTGACTTTGATACCCGAGATCTTACTGACTGTGATCTGTGACCATGCAATGGGAAGCAAAAACAAAAAGTGACTCAACAGGCGAGGCCAATGCAGGCGTGATAAAGATGATATGGTACGAGTGCTACGACGAAATGAAGATCTTAAGCGCCTGTCATTCACACAGCTGAGTCGATCGACGTCTTCGGATATCTCCATGCGGGTAACTCCGGATGCGTTAACTGCGATTCCCAAGGTCACCGCAAGTGATGGTGATATCGCGGCAAGACGAGTGGATTACCGAGTTTATCCACATCACTGAGTTGGCAAGGTGGGACGAGGAGAAAAAGATAACCGGGGCCAAATTGAAGCTATCAGGACCGGTGCGTCACCGGCTGCAATCCTTGGGCGAAGCTTGCAAGACGGCCGTCCTGGAAAGCCGCTTTTCGGGACGCTTACGTCTGCCTACCGTCGAAAACTCAACAGTGCGGAATCGAAAACTCAACAGTGCGCAATTGAACTCCGAGTGCAGCAGAAGGGAGAACACCACGAAACCTATGTTCACAACAAAGAAAAGCTTTGCATTTGCCTGTCACTAAATTTAGAAGAGACGAAGGCGGAGATTATCACGGGACTAGCATTGAGCGAACTCAGCTATGCCATGCGAAATCGATCTCACCTTTCTATTAACGACCTTTTACGTGACATTAACAGCTACGAGGGTTTTCAGAAGAATCGCGACGCAAGATTCCTGTCGGACCGTACAACACGCCGAATGAGGCCACGGCAAACTTCGAAAGCCAAGTTGTTATGAGCTGACGATGACGATTCCAACCATGCCTAGAATAAGGGGCCGAAATGTTTCAATTTTCCGAAATTCGGCCACATTGCACGAGATTGCCCGGATTCACAACTGGAGAAAATGGGCACTCGCTGTGGGGAGCAAGGACACAGTACAAATAACTGTCATGAGTGAAAATAAAATGCGCTACAAGAGGTCAAGGATAAAGACTGGCACAAAGTTTGTGGGTCGTCGCAAGTGTTCAAATCAGTGAACATGGATGGAGAACCAGCAGCTGCTCTTCTGGACACCGGTGCGCACATCAGCCTGATCAAGACGAAACTTGCCGCCCAGCTAGGCAAAAAAGTAGCAGTTCCTAACCGAAAGGAACAAGTATATGGCGTAAGCGGAACATGCAAAACCTTAGGGGAGATCCAAGCCGACCTTGAAGTAAACAGCAAATTTTTCAAGACTGCGAGAATGCAGGTGGTTCCAGACAACATTTTCACGGGCCCTGACATCATCGTGGGAACAGACATCATTGACAGACCAAATGTTGTGCTACTTCAGAAAGAGGGAACGATTATGCTGCTAGAGGAACGAGACTCCATTTCTCAAAGAAATCAAGGTTGTCTGTGATGATATGCGAGTTGTGTTGTGCACCATAGGGGTCAAGCTTGAGAAAAACACTGTACAATGGGTCGCACTTCTTTCAGATTTTGACAAAAAAAACAGTCGTAATGCCTTATAGCTGGGGAGGACGATATGGACTACCTGTGCAAGTTAAAGGACGGGGAAAGAAGTGTTCCTATCGTGAACGTCGCCGTTCACGATAGGAACGGCGATGTTGCGGAATCATTGAACGCCGATAAGACAGTTAGGTGTGGGGACCTGGTCGAACTTGAGCATACCGATGAGCTAATGCTTTCACAACGTGTAGTCCGCTACGTTTTAGTGTGGAAAGGAGGGCCTGTCTACAATCAACATGTAAAAGAACAAGGTTGGACCGTCTGTGACCAAGAGACAAAAGAAAAAAATCTCTGAGATGTTGAACAAAAAGTGTGAATGCTTTGCAATGAGCACCAAAATCTGGGATGCATGACAGTTCCGGCCATGACTATGCAGGCGAAACCAGGGAGTTCAGCCGTGGGTTGACCGATCCTTACCGCGCATTATGGACAGAGCGGCAACTTACTTTGGCAAATCACCGACGAGCTTAAGAACCAATGAACTCGTAAGGGACAGCAAGTTGGAGTACAGCAGTTCAATGATCCTAGTTAAAAAAGAAGCAGAAGAAAAGAATCATACTAAAAAAGAACACAAGAAGAAAAGCAAGAAAACACCCAAAGCGCTTCCAAGACGTGACAAACTCTTACTGACTGAGGAAAGCCAGCAACTCAAATTTGGCCGATTATTGTCGTGTGGCGTATAGTGTGCGCCAACAATCATCATCATGGTGTTTTTCAAGAGCATCTGAAGCCAGCAGGAGACCGAACAAACATGTCTGTCTCGTGATGTTGGACGGGTCCCGTGATATACTATGTATTCTCCTTTCTTTAATTATTTTATATTTCACTGAACATATCTTCTCAACTTTTACAGTATCGACAGTCGCATTCTTGCTGATTTGATTCAACTGATCCTCAGTAATGCGCTTGACCTGCTCCATCACACCGTCCTGATAAAAAAAAAAAAAAAAACGCTTGAGTTGGTGTCCGAGGCTCACTAGTACTTTGGTTGACTCGCTTTATGGTGGGTTATACCTAGGGCTCCGTGTTTTCGGAGTTTATTTTTCGTGAAATTCGAAGGGTGTTTTTCGGAGTTTATTTTTTGGCAAAAATTCGGTGTTTATTGGAGTCTATTTTTCGTAAATCCCCAATTCTCCGAAGTTCGGAGATTAATTTCGCAGTGTTTCCTATTAAAAAATAATAAATAATAACCGGATGCAAACGTATGCCAGATAAAAAATAAAACGCGCTTGTATCAATTAAGATTTCTTCTGTTGAATTTGGCGCGTGTGTCATTGGCAATACTAATTTGCCCCACGACAAAAGCCGCACACCAGTGTGGCTTCGATAAACGACGATACCTTAAAATCAATAAACTGCCGGAGGTAGCCGCAAGGAAGCTCGTAGTCATCCCGTCAATCTATCCCGCGGCCGCGCGAGGTGGAGCGGTTAAAGGGTAACTGCAAAGAAAAAAGATTTTCTTTAAACAGCCTAACTGGGACAAGCATGTCAAAAAACAATTTTTCCGCGAGAAAAAAAAAATTTTACAGCAATATTTATTACGTGAGACTGATTTTAGTTTGCGGCTATTTCGCCCGTTTTAAATCGCGCGCCACGAAGTTGGGATTCCGTGACGTTTATCCCAATCGGCTCTCATTGGCTAAGAGTTTGATTGACAGCTTAGATCTTGGTTTTAAACCTTTGTTATTTGTTGCAATTTCCTTTTGAGCAGCATATTTTTACGTTTAAAGAATAACCCATGTGATGAAAGTTATTATTCTTTACGAAAGGTTTACAAGACAGGCACTTCCGTTTAAATTTATACCACAACAAACAAAAGCTTCGCCATTCTTTCATGGCCGCCGAAGTCTCTGCTCCCGCCTGTCTTGCCTACCTCGACTAATCGTTTCGGAGAAGTGATCAGCGTTTCGTGCTGCCCAGGTGCTTGAGTGAGGCTTCTTAAAGTGAAGTAGCTAGTTTGTGTTTAGCAGCTGACGCAGGCGTTAGTGATAGGAAGCGACGCGGGGTTTTGGCTTTCATAGCGCGGTTATTTCGTTTTCCTCTTTGCTTGCTTAGCGTGCTTTTTTTTGTGTGTGTTCGTTTTGGTTGTTTGCGCGTGCAAATGCTGACTTTTCGGAGATGTCAGATGTGTGATCCCGACAGTGAGTCTTCCAGCAGCGATGTCGTCCCGAAAGGAATGCTATTTGGCTGGAGGCAATGGGGTGTTCGTGTAGTGACAAACGTGTCCAGTTACGTTCTCGTCATATCGCTCCGGAGGCCATCGAGATTCGCACCGGGCGCACCTAACGTCCACAACTAGACACACAAAATAAAAAAGCACCATGTTCACTATGTAAAAAGTGGTCTCAGTTCATGCATCTGTAGAAAGGTACGAAATCTTGCCCAAATTTATTCACACCGCACGACGAGCGCAATTACGTCGCTGTGCAAACGCAGTCCAACAACACGAAGAATAAAAACGGCAGATTTAGGAGAACAATTCGGAGTCTATTGTTCAATTAAAACGACGCAATTTATTTGAAAACGCCCGCAACTTTTTACTCACGGTATTCGTCCGGAATCTTCCACATTTTGAAACAGAACGAAGGAAGATTTACTTTTAAAAACGCTCGCTGAATCCTTCCGGGCCAGTTTTACTGGATCAGCTGACGACGAGGGGACTGGACCCGTTGTACGTCAACCCCACATAGCACTGCATTACACACACCACGAACGTTTCAGCTCTGTCGCATCGCCGTGTTGCACCAAACAGAACGAGATCGCCGAAACCAACGCAGCGGTGTCGTGAACCTTGGCTTGTGGTTGCGCAGTCGTGGATTCTGTGACTCCCTTCGCTTTCAAAGCACGCACGACGATTACGAACGATACTTTTCGTCTTCCGGGAACATCAGAGCGGCACTTCTCCGGTCACGTCTTCGTTACATGTGCTCGCAAACCACGTCAAACCAAAACAATACCGCGGCCTGGCGTAGTTGCCAGATCTTGCCGGAAGTCGAGACGCTGCGTCGTTCAACTCCGCAACGCAAGGAGAGAGAGGGGCGGGGCGTACTCCTCTTCCGCGGGGGTCGAAAGAGCGGGAGTTTCAAATGTGGAGAGGTTCTGACTCTACTAAATTACGTCCTGTGGCGTAAATATTGATAAAAAAAATCATTTTTTTCGCGGAACATTTGTTTTGTGACATGCTTGTCCCAATTAGGCTGTTAAAAAAAACTTTTTTTTCTTTGCAGTTACCCTTTAAGGATGTAATAGAGAAGTTTCAGCTGCCCCTCTTCCGTATTTTATACAATCTCTATGGTCCATAGCTTTCACTGATACCCCAAGAAGCATACCCTCTCCACTCTTTAAATCTCAAATCGCATGGCCCAAACTGAAACAAAAAGAGTGGCTTTTGTCGAGACACGAATGGTACGATGACCTGTTTCCCTGAACCAAGCTTGACGAGACAAGCCGTAAGACCCCTTTTTGACAACGGTCCGAGGCTTGAAAGATAATTATGGTGTCATGTTCCCAGGACCATTCCTGCGCTGCTCAAATTGTAAAAATATCTTTTTCTTCTTTTGTTGGGGGGGGGGGGGGGGGGTGGCATGGGCACATAACAATTCGGAGTTTATCGGATAAATCCGAATTGACACAAATTTTACCGGCGGGTGTTTTTCGGAGTTTTTCGGATTTATCCGAAAACACGGAGCCCTAGTTATACCCAACGCCTGCTACCATCGGTCAATGTCCCAAAGCTATCCAGCCCAGCTCTTTCGGGAGTTTCGCAAGGCTCCGTACTTGGCCCAACGTTTTCCTTGTTCTATGTTTACGACATGCCGCAAAACAGTGACACCCTACTTGAACAGTATGCGGACGACAGGTCCGTTGTCCCCCGCATCACTTCTCCCGAGTGGTCCATCTGCCTTCAAGGCTACATCACTTGCTTTTCAGAGTGGGCGCATACAAACTGCCTTGCCATGAGTTAGGGTGAGAGCATAGTGATGCGCTTCCACAACACCAAGACTACCAGTATTCCTCGAAACACTTTCTCAGGATCCCCCTTATGAAAGGTACAAACCGCATCAATTCTTGGGGCAACGCTTGTAATGTTTCTACCCCAGCACTGGACTTATCTTTCCACATTTCAAACATAGTGGGTAAAGCTCTGTGCAATTTGGGCTTTGAGACACGGTTGTACAAATTCTGTGGCTTTTCAAGACTTGCTTTACACTGCATTTGTTCTACCAAAGTTGGAGCACTGCGCGTATGTGTGGCACCCATACCGAATCCACTTAAATTACCAGCTGGCGGATATGCAACACCATGCCATTTGGACACTGTTCATTTGTCCCGACCGCTGACATGATACGCTTCTATCATACTGACGTGGTTGCAGCATTGGAAGTGGCAGACGGAAAAGCACCGCTACACTGCGACTCCTGTTGCCCTCCAATTGCTGCACCTTGAACCGGTCGCTCAAAGGCTCCTACATCTCAGTGATTCGACGCAGTAGAAGGAACAGGACAGCCAGTGTTTTTATATTCCAGAACCATGCAGGCATCAAAACGCGGTGTTGCCGTCTGCAGTTCAGGACTTTCTTGGGGTCCCACTCGGCGTTTCAATGCCCTTTCCTGAAATTCGTGAAGAATTGCGAATTTTGTGTCGAGACGTTTCTCGGCACTTGACTTAGCTTCGTCACCTAGTTATATTTTGTGTTGTTTGTTTTCCTTAACATCCTTCTTCACAACCTTAGGCGATTGGCTGACAGGCACACTGCGTATGGGTTTTTTTTTCGTTCTGTCAAGCCTCACACGTCGCCCCGGTCCACATGTCGTGCAAATAAAAATTACTATTACTATGCGTAGGTCACTACAAAGTTTTGGAACTCTGGAAAACAGACAAGGCAAAAAAAAAATTAAGTGTGGTACCATTGAAGCCTCCTCTGTTCCTACCTTACAATATTGAACAAGTTCCCCTTCAATATGTGAAGATTATCGCGAAAAAATAGGAAATGGGCACACCTGAGGTCATCAACTTTACATATTTATGTACTGAATATATTTCTTCAGATGGTTCAAATATTGGGGGCGGGCACTTAGTACGGAATGGGCAGGTGTACGGTATTCTAAGGTAGATAAAAAAAAGCCCTTCATTGTCTGCAACAGTGCCGCCTTGTGTCAGCTGCGGACTTAGGCATGTTACGGCCCGTCTTTTCACTTAACTTCGGTGGTGGATATCAAGACACGAGATTTTTGAGCGGCGGCGCGTTACAATATCAAAAGTGGTTTAAATGATTCCAAATCACCAGAACGGTTGCGATGTGCTCCTGAAGACGCTGGAGCATCACGTGCAACAGCTTCGTGTTGATTCGGTGAATTGAGGTGTGGCCGCACCTCTCTCAAAGGTCACAAGTGCACCGGCAGATTTTCAACAGCTGTGACCGAAGAAAACGCTGCTGCTGTTTTAGGGCTCATTCACACTGGAAGCGGATCCGCGTTCGCAAAGCGGTTGCGAACGCGGTTGTATAAGGATTCAGTACAATTGCACGCGCACACGATGACATCAAATGCGCGTGCAATTGCACTGGATCTTTATACAACCGCTTTCGCAACCGCTTCGCGAACGCGGATCCGCTTCCAGTGTGAATGGGGGGTAAGAGGCTCGTTTAGGAGGGTCCTCGGCTGACTGATGGTGATATCGAACGGTCGCTGAAGATGATTTCCCAAAGCATTTCGGCGATTATTCATTAGGACCTTTGTCTGACAAGCTTCATTTCTTGGAGGCCACAGAATTCGACGGTAGCTCAAAACCAGGCAAGGGTGGAATGGTGCCAAGGAATGCCATACCGAGTCTAAACTGGGAACCCTAAGAGAAAATATCTGACTGTAAGTAGTGAGAAAACGTGCACTATCCAGTGTGCTCTCAAAACCAAGCACCTGTCATCTGTTTGGATATTGTCTGGATAAACTCCACTGCTCAGCTCAGAATGCCAAGAAGTGTTAAAAAGAAAATGGTGGCAATCTTCTTTACAACCAATGGGCAAGTGGCCCCAGTGGCACTGGAAAACCAAAGACTGCACAATGATGCGCCATAGTTTGCCTGCCAGCAGTTTAGGAGGGAAGAGACAATAAAAATCAGCTCGAGGTGTTGAAGAAGAAAAATCAGAATAGGAAAACAGAGATTAATCTGGTTTGTTTTTCCCAGTTCGCTACTCTGCCTAGGGGGAGGGGGACATGGGGATTAAAAAAGAGAATTAGAAAAGAGAAAAGAGAACAGTTTGGTTCATCAACCTAAAGGGTGGAAACACAGGCCAGCTGGCGTACAGCTCCCATCACAATCCCCAGATCAGGAACAACAAAAAGACGGACTATCACACACGTCTCAACCAATTTATGCCATCGAGAAGAAAGCTGGAAGATGCTGTCTGGACAATACACAGAATGCCCGATCAAAGTTATGGTTTCCATCAGTTTCACAACATGACTATTCACGGGTACATCGACTGCACAGTACCGCACATATGGTTTCCTAAAATGCTGAAACCTGAAATAGAATAGTGCAAGCGAAGAGCATAAGTCAACTTCCAGCAAAACAGAAGGCGTGCTCGGCGACTGTTTGCCCCTTCGCGCTCAAACACTTTCCCAGTAGAGAGCACTGCCATAGCGAAACTGGTGACGCACGGAGCCAAACCACCAAGACGACAGATGATCATCGGTTGGCAATGGGACACACGGTGCCATCGGCGACGGTTTGCGTCTTGGGTCATGACCACTTTCACAACCGGCAGTACTGCCATAGCGATGTTGGTTATGCGTGGAGAAACAGAACACAAGGCGATCAGCGCTTGACAAACTCGGTAAGAATGTGGTATGGTAGACCCACAGACTAATAACAGGCATAGTCGCTGCAATGGTGAATTTCGCGGTCACCATAGTCACGGGTTCACCGTCGTGACACTTAAATGGGCTCAAGCAGACTCGGGCAACCCTTGCGAATCCACCGCGACCGGTGTACGTAGCAACTATTTAGAACTTGGCGGTTCATGACGGCTTCGTTTACTTATTTGACGAAATGAAGAGCAGAAACCAGCATACTGCTCTGCGTTCTTGGCAGAATATACTATGGACGCCCTGTGGTTGACATGCAAAGGTTCACAATTTCAGGTAACTTATCGCGCTGCGTGGGCATGCGTGGGTGCACAAATACTGCTTACCAAACTGCACATTCGGCGTGTCTGAAAGAAAATAATAAAGAAGTCACAAAGCCTAGAGCAGCTCACGAAGATAAGGTGGAATAACTTTCGTCCAGTCAGCCTCAAAAAGAAGCAAGACGTCTTGTTCCTTCCTGCTTCTCGGATCTGCTCGGGGGCGCGTTAGTGAAATGGAGGAAAACACGCTGTTGCTATCTTTCTCCTCCCTTATCTCTTACAGTGTGCAGTTACAACCTGTGACACGAAGAGCTCAATGCTGAACGCACAAGACGCAGCTTGAGCGAGGACCCCGGCGTCTCTAGCCGACATGTTGTCAGTGGCGAGGCACTTGCCAGGAACATACTGCACCATGAACTGGCAGCGCAGCAGCTGGATGCGGAACCGCTGGACGTGACGAGGCATGAGGTCGAGGTCGCTGGAGCCGAGCAACCGGATCAGCGGCTGGTGGTCGGTTTCGACAAAAGAGCTCAGATTGTGCAGCTTTATGAACCTCTGGATGGCCCACTGGACTCTAAGCGCTTCCTTCTCGATTTTGCTGTACCGCTGTTCGGCAGTAGTCAGTGAGCGCGACGCAAAGGCAACCACATGTCGCTCACCAGATGTTGCTCCCACAGAAGGACGGTACCCAGGCCGTGCGAGCTGGTGCCTCCAAAAACGGTTGCTGAATATCCTGGGCTCTTAGAAGCCACGCTGGTGCTGGATGCCACCATCTTTAGTGAGTCGAAGGCTGAAGCTTAGCCAGTCCCCCCCAGGTCCAGACCGTGCCCTTGTTTAGGACGAGCGTGATTGGCACAGTGGCGGTGGAAAGGCACAGCAAGAAATATCCAATGTGGTTCATCATTTCCAGGAGGCGCTCCATGCCCTTCACGTCCCTCGGAAATCGCATACACGTGATGGCGGGGCGCCTTGTCGGGGTTTGGTGCTATGCCGTTGGTGCTCAACACCACACTGAGGAACTTGAGGGAGACACTTCGAGGCGGCACTTGGAGGCATCCAGTATAACTCCTGCTTACTGCAGTCTCTCGAGGGCAACTTGTAGTCCGCTGTCGGGTTTAGACCGGTCTCTGCCAAACACCAGGATGTTGTCTACCATGTTGACTCATCCTTTAATTCCCTTGAGAATCAGTGACATCGGGCTCAGGAACACCTCTGGGGCCGACTTAATTGCGAAGGGCAGGCAGCGATAATAGAATCGCCCTAGGGTGAAATGAACGTCTGGTACACCTGGCAGCTTTCGAAGAGGCGCACGTGGCGAAACCCAGAGATTGCGCCCACTTTCGAAAAAATTGTAGCGCTTCCCGGCAACCCGAACGCCTGGTCGACAGTCGGCATTATATGCTGCTCCCGGACAATGACCTGGTTCAGCTTGATTAAGGAGACACACAGTCGATAGCCTCCCGCTGCTTTGGGAGCCCGACAAGGCCGGCGCACCAAGCCGTAGGAGTCTCAACCACGAAGAAACGCCATTGTTTGAAGACAAGGACACGTCTCCTTTCTTCAATATTTTAGTGCTGTTCAGCCCTCTTTTTCCGAGAGTACCCAAAGTGCGGCTAGCATGATATTGCATACAGACGACAGCAATATTGGCCATAGTATGATCGAAGTCACGCTCTAGATCAGCGTCAGAACATGATTATCTGCAAATTGATCGATTATACCACAGTCGCACAAACGGTTCCCTAAAACACTGAAATCTTAAATAGTTTAGCAACCAGAGAGCATATGTCCTCTTGCCGTGATAAAGAGGGAGATTTGAGCGACCAGTCGCGTCTTCGTTCACAACCAATTCCAGAATAGACAGCACTGTTTTAGCGATACTGATGATGCACAGAGACACAAACCAAGATGATCCTCAGATGATCGTCGGATGACACTCAGACACATGACAACATCGGCGACCAATCGCATAGTCGTTCATGACCACTTTCCCAACAGACAGCAGTGCCTGAGCATGTTGGTTATGCGCATGAAACAAAAACAGGGCGATCAACGGTTGCCGCACTCGGCAAGAATGTAGTACATTAGTCGCACAGACAAATAATCGGCATGAGAGTCACAGCTATGCGGATTTCGCAGTCTCATTTGTCACAGGCAGGCAGCAGCTCTTGAGTCTTGAATGTACTCGTATCATTGGGCCTTACAACTGCCTGAAACCACTCGCACGCTACTAATGACTGACGACTCTGAACACGAACTACCTTGGATCTGTCATGACGGACATGACATTGCGAGATGTGCTAAAGACGGAAACGAGTGCGATAACACATAATACCGGAAGCCTGACCGCAACCAAAATGTGGAACAAGTCGCACTAGGTGCGGCCATCACAGTTTTTAATAAATATAATTTTGTCCTGCCTAATTTTTTAGTTGTGCACCCTTGGTCTAGCACTTCCCAGTAGATAATAGGTTTGGTAGGAGTCGTACCCTGACTTCTAACACACATTTCCACGAATTATCAGGAAGCTGCCAGGTGACGCAGTGTGTATCAAAAACCACATATTCCGCCGTTCGCATTTAATGATTCTCCCGATAGTACCTTGTACTTGCATATGCAAAGGGAATAAAATAATTAAGGGCAAAAAATGCAAAGCAAGAAACGACAATAAGGGGGTTCATCTTAAATCCTCTGAAGCCTACCAAACAAACTGGTGTTTTCGACGAGTTGGCATCTGCAAATTGGCCTATGATGGAGTGGCCTATTTTACAAGTTGTCTATCGACAAATTGTCCTTTTACCAACTGGCTTTCAGCAAGTTGGCCGGATACCACGACATACAGGCATGAGCGCCCGGAGAAATATTCCCGGAGGGAGGAGAAGGGCTGGAGTAGAAATGAAAACCCTCTCGTTTTCTTGTGTCTTTTCCAGAAGCAGAAAGCTGCAACTTCCACACACCCCTCCTTGCACCTACACCTCCGGGCGCCCTTGCACAGTTGGGAGGTCGGCAACCGTTCGCGCCTTAGTTCGCAACAGCAGCACTGTTATCTGCAGCTCCAGAAACACAAAATTAATGTGATTGTCGGTTGACACGATAAGGGGTAACAAGAACGAACGGGCGCCTATGCACACAGAGAACGCCGGCGACCGTTCGCGTCTTCGTACACAACAGCAGCACGGCCATCTGCAGCTCCGGAAACACAGAATTAAGGTGATGGTCGGTTGGCAAACGGTAAGGGCTGACAACCCCAAACTTTGCAGAGAAGACGCACCGATAAACCACACATCACAGTCGCTGCACAGCGGTCACGAGAACAAGGGACCTCAAAGGGCCACAACTCGCTTGCAGTCCTCGTAGCGTCAGAGCGTTGTAGTCTTTGCACCGTTGGTTGCAGTGGTCGCCGCCAGGGTGAGGGCCCGGCAGTCGAGGTGGCCGAGGCAGCCGAGTTACGATATGTGGCCGAAGTGGCCGAAGCCCTCCGCCATCGCAGCAGATCGCAGCCGCCCAGTGCACATAGCAGCAGTCTCGGCATCGTTTCGAAGCTTAGCGGTTTATGACGGATGTTTAAACTTCTTTCTTTATGAATGTCGAAAACGGCTCAACAAAAGAAACAATTGAAAGACCGACCCCGTCGTATTGGCCCCTGCGTAAACGGCTTAGATACAACCTGGGTGCCCAAATCCTGTTTATCAAACAGCGTGCTGAGGAAGCTTGTAGCAATGATATTTCTATAGTTTTCCTTGTCATCGGTGAATAATAAGGACTTGAATTTTCCTTTCATCGGTCTGGGTTTCTTTATGTGTGTATTGGTAAATAAAAATAAAAACTTTACATAAAAAAGACCGCTCCTCTAGGGATCGAACCTTTGACCACTTCGTCAGTAGTGCAATGTTTAAACCCTGGGCCAGCTGAACAAGGAGAAACTCAAACTCCTCCTTTCATCTGAACTTCCCTTCCTCCTTTCTTTGGGCAACTTGTCCGCAACAAGGAGGAACAGTCGCTGTTGCTACCTTTCTCCCTCTTTTTTTCTTAGAGTGCATAAAATGAACTTCAGTGCAGAAAATGCTCGCCCCACGCTTACGTGGGTCGCAGGCACTCCCAGGGCTACTTGCGCCAGTGCGCAGAGTTCTTAATGACGCTCCTGTTTCTCTTCCAAAACTTCAAAACGTTAGCGTCCCTTGAAAACCGCGGCTTTTTGTCTAACATTTCCTGGAGGCATACCATAAAAAGTGGGCTACTGGTACATCAAACGTGCACGCCAATCTCAACCTCTTTTTCCTCGAAGAGCGCTTCCAGGGCGTCTTCCGGATTTTCTGGAGCCACTGATGTTTCAAAAGACGAGGTATAATCTTGCTTACATTGCAGAGCTGTGATCCGCCTCCAAGTCTTTGTCAAATGCAACGGGACCCGGTACTTTTGCTAAGGGGTGAGAAGAAGGCGGTAGTGGGGGATTCATGTACACTGCTGCACAGAAGAGATCCGTGTCAAGAAGTTGTCGCTCCCTCTTTTTCATTGACTGGACCTTTCCTGACGGCGACGATATCTAGGAAGTGTCCATGGATTATCTAAGCCATGCGCCGAAGAAATCTCCTACAGTTAGCTGTTCCTTCTGCAATGGCATCGTCCCCACTTCTGCCGGGCGAAGCGATACTGTGAGCATTTCGACTTCCGCCCATATCTTCAGTCTACCTGGAGGTTTCTTCTCTTGCGAGCAACCCTTCAGCGAAGCCTCTTAGTACAAGTAGCCTGGCGAGCATATGCAGCGTGGACATCCGCCGCGTTCGACAATCAAGCACTGGTTTCTTAAATCCTAGCTTCCTGAACAGGGATATAACACTATTGGACACATAGTCTCTTTACAAGCGCACGGCTTTCTCCGTTTTTCGCGAAAATAAGTTTTGTTCTTTCTTTTTACGTTTTCGTGTTTTTTTTTTAGGTTACAGAGTTTTTTTGCCGCGCACTTTTCACGCGACCTGATTTCGCGTATGAACCGAAAACCGCATGAAAAACATGCCGGTTTCGCTCTGGAGCGAAAAACGGTATATCGTTCCGCTTTAACTCCGGTTCGAGCGAAAATAACGTTTTTTTCCGGTTTTCGGTTCACAGTTAGGGTTCGGTTCAATACCATGGTATAAACTATGTTAGAACACCGAAAATGTATCTTAAATGTGGAAATTACATATTCAATGAGTTTGCTCAGTATTAAAATTATATTTTATTATCTCGGTTTTTTTTTTCCTACAGATTTGTTTTAAAAAAAAAATAAAAAAAAATATGAAAGCTACACTTATGCGGTTTGTGCGAGTGAGTTATACGCTGGGGGTGGGGGGGGCAATATCGGGGTAGCTAAAATTCGTAAATTCAATTTTTAATTAGTTAAATTAGTCATATGATTCGAATAAAAAATGTGCTGAACCTTGTCCAAGACCCCTAAATCAGTAATTTCTAGAAAGACTTTGAACGCGTGAGAAGCGCAGTAGTGCGCTGACGTTACCACTCGTGGAGCAGGTACAAGGCTGGAGCTAGATAAGAGACGGGAAAAGTGCGCGGGCGCCTTACCGATACCGCTAGCCTTGTACCTGCTCCACGAGTGGTAAATTTAGTGCACAACTAGGCATCTCACGCCCTGCTAGTCTTTCTGAAAACGAGATTTAGCGGTTTACGATATCGCTCAAGAAGTTTTATTTGAAACACCGTTTGCCCATTTTAACTAATTAAGAGGTTAAATTACGAATTATAATTAATTAGCCGACTTATCGCAAAGATTGGCCACCCACATAATGTCCCCCCGGGCGTATAACTCACTCTCACAAACCGAATAAGTGTAGATTTCATGGTGTTTTCTTTTTTAAACAAATCTGTAAGAGAAAAAAAAAACACCCGATATATATATATATATTGGAATAACACTTATTCAAATACAATTTTTGTAAATATATTCTAAGCAATCTTCAAACATACTTAGATGTGTATATACAATATAAATACATTATAAATGCAACCAAAATAAATGTCAAAATTTCAAAGCCGTTCGAATGTGCGAAACGCAACCGACAGCAATATTAATAGATGGATACCAAGTAAAAATCTAAAGTAAACGGTAAACGTCGTTACTTAGGTGCCAAAAAACAAATAAAACTGATATAATACACGAAATCTTACTTGTGAAATGAGGACAAATTTGAACAAGATAATTTTTTATCCACTCATTTTATTTTTAATCCCTAGATTTCGAGAAGCAGAAAAAATCCACATTTTTTAATGGTTAGACAACACTGTATTAGGAGGCGAACTGGTAGTAGCTCTACCATCGACTCCGTCAGTTTCTATGTTTTTAGCCGGAAAACATCTGAATCACCAATTAAAAAATCCTGGAGGACTCTATGGCTTCTTAAGCAACCCTTACGATACGTTTTTTGATCGTTCGTGTCACTTTTCAAGCTCTGATGTGTACGTTTCTATCGTAAAGTGAAGGCAGATTCAACAGGGCTGCCATCTGCCCGCCACTCGCGGCAAGCTGTAGCCCAGTCTTTCAGCAAGAAAACCGCCTAATCATCGCCGTAAAGTTCCCAGAGGTCCTAAAATAAGTACGAGTAAGGCGCAGGGTTCGTTTTCCGGCCATTCCGGTGCCTTTTCAAGCGCCGATTAACTGATTTTCATCATGATGCGGCTGCGAAATTGATAAGGCGCCCAAATTTCTCGCCCTCTTGGCCAAGCTTAGCGGCACCTCTCGTGAAACTTTAGGGTGCCTACATTCCCGCTAGAACAATCACCCCTGCTTGTCTCACGTGACCTCGCTCTCTCTCTCTCTCTCTCTCTGTTTGCGGCGCCTTCTGACGGTCAGCAGGTTCGCCTCAATCGGGAATCTACAGGTTTTCGCGGGATGACAGGATTACGACCAGGCGATTTCAAGGCGAAAAACTTAGTGCCAAGACAGACCACCCTTGTTTGCAGGAATCGCCAGCGCCGGATGCTAGTTAGAATCCATCGGGTTAGATTCCTAGGCATGGCGACCGCAGACCTAAACGGACGGGCGACAGCTTATAATGGACAACACAAAGCAAGGTTTTTTTTTTGTCTTTTTTTTAAAGCGTTCTCTTTTTTTGTAGTCGGGACCGATTTTAATACTTGTTTACATGTGCGTCCGACTACCAGAAGTGGAGGAAGCGGTAACAATTTGTTTTCATCTCTACCTTTAAGGCCATGAACCATAAGGCATGTTTCTTCTGTTTTTTTTCTTTCGCATTTCTTTGTCGCACGCGTAGTTGTTGTTTAAAGCAAGTGGTTGTCTTTTTTTGAGCGTAAAAGTCAATTATGTAGTGATATGGAAATAGTGTTGAGTACAGATACGGCATTGTATTAAAAAACAAAAAAAACATCAAAAACATTGAGAACACTCAGGGAATATAGTTTATCATGGTACAGGTAGTACCAAATGAACCAGTCTCTAATTTCACTTTGTGTAAACTGCTCATTGCTTTTTCCAGTTCTATTTCGTAACTAGCACCTTCGTTCAGTTTCAAAAACTGAGCACTACTTTGTGCATTTGCTGTGCTGGGTGGCATGCAAGTTTTGACGTCGGGGGATATTCACTAGCATCATTTAGGAAATAAAAACTGTAATAATGCTGTTCCGCTAAAATGCATTTTAATTATTAAAATATGACGACCAACCAATCTCTAAATCAGGGGCCCGACGTTTTGAAACGTTGGGCTCCTTATTTTAATAATTATTTTCCCAACCAGACAGACTTCTGTCTAATGTTTACTTTTAAATGCATTTTAATGCATTAGAGGGCGAAAAAACGCTTACAGAAAAGCATTACAACTGGTGTCAGAAGTGGAATCTTCAGATATTACTCCTGGCGGCACGTATGCACCTTCCTCGACATTCTGAGGATGAACCCCCGACAACCAAAGAAGCCATCGTGCCCCGGCCGGTTTCCAACTAAATCAACCCTGACATTGGAACTTACACTTCATCGGCCATTGAATCCCCGCTGGAGGCCCACCACTAACGGATCAGCGAGAAGTTCAGGCACCGCGACCATGCCCCATTGGAGGTTCTATCAAATTTATTCGAGCGAATATCGGTCGCATATCTTGAGGGCCTGGTAGCGCAAGTACAGCCAAGACTTCCAGATGCATGCCCCAATGACGGCCAACGATATCAGCAACGGCAAACGCCGCGCCGATCAGTCCTCCGTCATTCACACCTTAAGCTCCGTCCATCTCAATTTGAGAGAACAGGCACATGGCTCGCTTACGTAACCCAGTTCGAGATTTTTCCTAATGCCAATCGATGGTCCGAGAGGGTGCAGGTGTATATACTTGCACTCAACCTCAGCGGTCCTGCGTTGCATGTCATTTACCACATACTGCCAGAATCCTTCGGTGTGTACACCTCGCTTGTTCCAGAAGTTAGGAGAATGTTTCGGCGAGGGCCTTCATCACCTTCGGCACGCCAAACTACATCATCGACATCAAGGATCCAGTAAGACGTCCCATCTTACCGACGACACCAAGCGTGTTGCATTCCTGTCGTTTGCCATGCCTTCCGAAGAAGCCGGGGATACTGTCAGCCCTGCGGCGTTCATTGATGCTTTGCATCTGTAGAGTTCCAAATTTGGTGCGGCTTTTCTGTCCCTGATTATATCAGGCCGCTCACACTTATGCACTGGAATCGGGAGCCGCCCGGAAGCAGTCACGGAAAACAACCATGTATCAGTCTGCACCGACCCTCCCGACCACAACTTTCTATAATTTCGAAATAGAAGGCCAGCTTGTGCCGTTCGAAGTCAAGATGCTCAACTAACAACAGCTCTATGTAAGGAAACTACATCTTCTGCATTGCTAGACCCCTGTTAGATTCACCTCTGAGCTCATCTCATTGAACTATACCAGATTACTGCTACTCGCCTTTAAGCGGATGGTCCAATGTATCTCGTTCTTCGACGGCATTTAACACGTCGCATCAGCACCGGTGACGCTGAGCCAATTCTACAGCTATGTCACAGGGGGCCGCTGTTACTAAGCGCTCACACATAACTGACCTTTTCCAAGAAATCCTTACTCAAAGTATCATTGTACAAGCCTATGGACCCTGACTTTGGGCGGTGGTCCCCGTAAAAAGGGACGAATCGACTTGATTTTTGAGCATACTACAAAGTGCTGGATGACGTAACCAAGAAGGATGTCTTTTCGCCTATTACCCGAAGAGATGACATCGTATACAAACTCGCGTGTTCCACCTTCATCTCGAATCTCGACCTAAAAAGCGCCTACTTTCAAGTTCCAGTGCATTCACCTGACCGAAAAAAAGCCTGCAGAACAGGCAGTAAATTTTGCCTATTCAGTCACGCCATTTATGCTTTGTATACGCCCGCAACGTGTCAACGTCTAATGAGAGAAGTTATTCAGAGACTGACCTGGTGGACGTCCCTATTTTATTTAAAGGATATCTTCGTACCTTGGAAGAAATTTGCCGATCACTTGACAAAACTTGAGCTGGTTATCCCAACGACTTCAATAATAAAAAAAAAACTAAATCTAAGTTCTTAAACTTCACAAATTTGTCAGAGGAAGGTCGGTTCCTTGTGTATACCTTTTTTGGCGGTTGATCACGGCTTGTGAAAATTAATAAGGTAACAATATGGAGTAACATGTACTTACTACATTATGTACTGTGCATTCAGAAACTTGCCAATATGGAAAAAATAAAGTTTAAAAATATAATAAATATGGCATGATTAAAACTTCGATGAAAGACCGTAATGTCATGAATATAATCAGTTTCTTTAAAAAATACTTCTACTAAAATAAGAAAAGCTCTTTCTCAAATGTAGACTTTTCTGTTAAGCTAAAACGACTGTCGCAGTATAATTTTATAAAAATAGTTGGAGAAATAATGCATTTCAAAAATTTCAGTTTTAATATTTTCAGTACAGAGTGTAAACAATTTTGTTTAATGCAATAAGCTTAAATTGTAGAAAAAACAATTTTTAACTTAAAAATTATAGAACATATATATTGTATAACAGGAGAACATTGATTTCACTGAAAACATTTATATTTCATGCCGGTATTAACAATGCTGTCCAGTGGCGTAATTAGTAAAGATATATTTAAACAGTGCGAAAAGCAAAATGATAAGTAGAAGCAGGGAAACAGACGCAGAGCTCACAGACGACTTACTCTCTCTTTCGTCTTCTAAAAGCGGATCAAGTCAAGAAGTCAAAAAAGGAAAGTAAAGAATCCCACATGTCGGACATCTTCACTTCTGTGTGCCATCGGAAATTTTTTCTAAAAAAAGGTACTATTAAGAAATAAAAAAAAAGAAACTTAAAAAGTAAAGTAAAAAAAAAAAAAAAAAAAGACATATAACTCTACATCGCTTCACCCCAGCTCTGAGCGAAGCCGAAACTACAGCGCGAGCCCCAATGCCCTATGCTTCTCTCTCCCGCACGTGGCCTCGTGGAGTGTGGACAGCGTGTTGAGGCCGTATTTACGCGCTTGTAGCCATAGGATCGCTCCCACTTATGCTGAAACGAAGTATTAAACAGACGAGCCCGCTACGAAAAAACTAGAACTCTTCACTGGATAGCGTAACTTATTTTCAACTGACGAAGAGATCGGGACCATGTAGCCGGGTTTAAAATGCGTCATAAATTTTCCTACTTATTTCTTGTGAATGTCTAGCCAAAATTTCAATGTCACCTAACCGAGGTGGACAGCCACATCTATTACAATGAACAGACAGGTAACCCCAAGGTTAAAATTTCAAAGACAGAGAATGTTCCCGAGCCCTTGCATTAATACATCTGCCCGTCTGCCCAATTTACACTTTACCACACGAAAAGGGTATTTTATAAGCGACACCGAGAGCACACGTTACATATTTGAAATTTGTGATTGCGTGTGACGGGTGTGATTACTTCCATGTGGAATTTAGAACATCTCGATACATCAATTCATAAGTGTGTGGTCAAAACAAATCGTGTAACTTTGACGTATATAATAACCCTATCCGTTTCAATATACCATCATACAAATACATGGGTATTCAATTCCTCAATCATACCTCTGCTGGAATACCCCTGCTGACTATAACCCTAATAACAGTAACAAATTATTCTCTGATAAAAAAAAAAAAACTTTTGATTTCTCCCGACCTATTCTTTAGTTCCTAATACCGCTCGCCTCGTTCAGGTTGTAGCCGGAGTAGTACAAGCGCACAAAAACACAAATAAGAAAGTGATATCACAAAAAAATTAAAATGTCGGCAGCGCTCTGCTGTATTGCAATGTACTTAATATTTTAGGTAAAGACAACGTGCTTTGCAATCAGCGCGAGCGGAAAAAGAAAGGTTCAGAAAAATCCCAACTACAGAACCATTATATAATATTGAAAAGCACAATCAATCACAACTCACTATGTTTAAAAAACTGACGACTGCGCAACAGCACCTAAACATGTTTAATATATGATCTAAGATACATTTCTTATTCAGGGGTAACAGTAACAACCTAGACAGACTCGCCACAGAGTCAACCGGCGAGGAATTCCATTCTGGAATAGTGCGCAGACATAATGACCGGTGAAATGCTTTATTTGCCGCAGCAAACTATAATTTACAAATGAAAACTCTAATTGACATTAAGGACTTCTGTATAAAACATTTATTCATAATTGGAATGCACGGCTTCAGTCTTTGAACCTTGGATTCACCTTAGAAGGAAGCAGAATTAATCCGCTCGTTTATACTTTGAAACCCAGCTTGGATTACCTCTACAAAAATATTGCTTCCTCTGCTTCATGTGTACATCCATAGAAAAATATCTCAGCTACAGTTCTTCTTTGGGCTTTATGACGCTAATCTAAAATTTCGTCAAACGCTATTTTTGTACAGTACTGAAAAAATATCTGAATCTACTTATATGTTTGTTGCACACATTTTCATTACAAAACTTGTAGGATATGAAAACATATAAGAACTGGTATGACCGAAAACTTATATGAAAGTAACCTTATATGGTCTTGTGTCTAATAAACATATCAGAATTTTATGAATATTATATAAGTGTAGAGCTGATAAACTGTCATATCAGTCACACTGGCCGAAGGGCTTCCCTCTCCACTCACAACGGCACAAAGGTGGCACAGCTTTAAATGCGCCGAAAAGACGACGGGCACCTCAAACCTTCTGGCAACATGTTTAATTTGGTGGGACAAGACATGGATATACGGGAGTACAACGGGCATGGTGGATGGCCTTTGTTTTTTCAAGGACTAGTGTACCACCTAAACATTTTCGCACGAGAGTCAGCGACGCCCACAACCACCGCCGTGTTGTGAAGGGCATATTTTACGCTTAAAAAAGTTTGAAATGCGCTCAAGTATAAACAATTTCATAGATCTTAACAAAGGGAGATAACAACGACACAGGGCTGTAATTTTCTACATCATCCGTTCTGCCATTCTTATGTACTGGTACAATAATAGAGCTCTTCCACGTGGAAGGAAATGTATGGCTCTGCCACGAACACTTAAAAATATGCGTTAAGACGGGCGCGAAAATAGAGGAGCATCCTTTAACAATGAAGCTTGGAATGCCGTCAAATGCAACTGATAACTTTGGCTTCAGCTTCCTGGTAGCAAGCTCAATATTAGTAATTTCAAAATATGAAATTGACAAGTGATCACTGGCATCATCACTGACGCCGTGCACAGGCAGTCCAGTTTGGCCGCAAAAATAAACCGAAGAAAAATAACTCGCGAATGCATTTGATACATCTTCGGGCTCAGACAGTATATTACCAAACGAGTCAGCTATGTTTATTGATGATGAAGTTGCATTTGTGCGATCCTTTACATATCGCCTGAAAAACATTGAGTCACGATTTAAGCTACGTTCTACTGACTCACGGTGTAATATTTTATCGCGCTTCAGCAATGTCTTAGCTAGCACACGCGACTCAGAAACTTTTAGATATGAAAAAGTGGAATTTGCGACCCCATATTTTATATGACAATGCAGTTTTTTTTAGAGCTGATGTAAGGTCCTTGGAGTACCAGTGCGGATAACGACTTGTGTAAGGACGCTTTTGGGCACGAAACTTTCAAGTGCATTACGATATAGTTTGTAAACACTTCATCAGCACGATTTACATCGGTCCTACTATATATGGAAGCTAGATCTGCATAATCTAAAGGTTTACGAATGCCAAAGTAAACGCCTCTTGGGAAAGCAAGTGACTCACGGTTTTTGTGCTTTATTTTTCCCACAGAAATGATAAAGAAAACAGAAAAAGGCACGTGCCAAACATCCGGTAAAACAAACGGATTCGAAACAGACATCAGGCTGTCGATAGAAAAGTTTTTTTAAAGCCAGATCCAGCTCATGTCCTGCTGAGTTATGAAGACCGTTCATTGGAGTAAATCCGAGAAAGTAAAAAATGAAAGAAGTGCATTCGGTTTAAATGATGGAGCATGAGCAGACAGTGCAGGATGTACCAAGTTCCAGTTTATTTCAGGAATATTGAAATCAACAAGTATGAGTACTCGATGTTGACCCACATCCAAGTTATCCGCTAGCATATCTAATTGGTCAGAAAACTTAGATCCGTCGACATTAGGAGGAAAAAAAAGTGCATATAAGTAAGCTATTGTTATCACGTCGAGGTATTTCAATCAAAACGGACTCGCACTCGAATTCGAGATCAAACCGGCGAATAGCCGTAAATGTTTAACTACAATCACTACACTATCACAGAATTTAACGGAAAGTTTTTCATAATTTCGATCCCTACGAAACACTGTATATTTGGGACGGAAATAGTCCACGGATACAAATGAGCTATTTACCCAGTTTCACTTAAAGAAATGATATCGTAATCACCTAGAACAACGTTACTAAAAAAATAGGAGCCTTCGTACACACGCCGCGGACGTTCTGATAAAACACTGAAAAATTTATTCATTTGACGAGCTAGTTGGGCCTAGCTGTGTCACGAACATCATTGCGCCCTGCAACGTCAAAGATTTACTTAAAAAGGGAGCCCATTGGCCAAACGTCTGCATTGTTCACTTTGTCGAAGTCATCCTCATTCACAGAAATGCTTAATGACGAGTAGCTTTTGTGTCTAGTATTTAACTTGGTTCATGTAAAAACTTTTCTGTCCGAAACTGCAGTTAGCACGTCCCCAACATCGGTACACGTAGTGTCAGGATTGAGACACGAAACAGAAAAGCCTTAAGCCTTAATGCTCTAGGGGCTGACGATGCCTTACTGCTTGCGCAGGAACCTGAGGATGGGTTGTCTCTTTTTTCCGTTGGATGAGCGTGAAGCCATCGGCATTTCAAGACACCTTCGGCACAGCCACTGCAGGCGGCAGTAGGGAGGACCCTGTAGCAACAGCAGCTGTATATGTATTACGCACATGGGTGGAAGTAAAACTGCTCCCGGACGCCTCCAGAGTGATTGATGCAACGAACCGACCTGGTGAATCTTTCCCAAGAATCTCCGCGAAGCTTTGCGGACTCAGGACCGAGTTGCGCAGACGGCGTAGTGGCCGGCCGTGGCTCAACCTTTTCGGCAGTAAAACGACGTCACATTTCCGTGTTCTTTGACAGATACAGCAGCAGGGTCACGTTTTCCGCCTTGACCGAGACAACTTCTTTGACGGGAGAATCAAGCTTGCCATGTAGTGCCACCAAGAAGTCGGTCAGACAGCCACACCCGCTGCAGTTTCCGACAACGGTGCTCACAGATGCCACGTCAAAATCACCAGGAGTGCGTTGTTCCGCGCTAGCACTAACTTCATCGGAGCCATTTCGCCTCGTGCAGAATTTACACTTGTAAGTGCTGATACCAATCTGCACGAAGTAATCATAGTCCTTTCCAACAAAGTCGATGCACTTCCAATGAAAGCGGGTACCGCAAGGCCCCGAACATCGCGGGAATTGCATCCGGCCGATGAACGAACTGAGCTCACGTCCTTCGAGTACGGCATGTTGCCAGCAAGGGAGCGCGTGAGCATGCGACAGCCGTCGCATGCTCACGCGCGATTTGTAATTGTAATGGTAGATAACGGAATTTCGTATAAATGAAGATAAAACGTCAGTCTGCGAGGCTGCTTCGTTTTCTTGAACCAAACTTTACATTATTGACTTCTCCAATTGCTACCACGATAATCTTGAAGTATTTGAAAGACCCGTATGCTGAAATGTACCCTGGAAGCTGGGGAGTCTTGTGTGCTCGTCTGTTTTTTTCAGCATAAACCCCGACATGCACGAATTTTTATCTGGCAAGTAATATTCAAAACGAAAAACGCCGAATCTCAGGATAAAACACGAAAACACACTGTGATACCATAGTGAAACATTTATAATTATAAAAAATACTATTCTTCTAGTTCGCCACGGATATTACGAAAAAAAAAATAATCCGCACCAAGCGCACCAGTGTACAATATACGTCTGTGTAATCGTGTGCCCTTACCAGGCGGCAGCTTGCAGAGTAACACCTGCATGAAGCGCTAGCCGGCAGACAATGGCTTACGGAAGCATGACGCCTGCACGACAAGACAATGTAGAAAATGCTAAAACAGTTTTCTTTATTCGATAGTTACTTTCTTAACCATATATTTTGCTGATTTCAACGTATCCCTCATGTGTTTTCAGTATCAGTTATGGACATCGTGAAAGGTTATATTGAAATTAGTGAAGCTAGCCGAATGCCAATAAACCCAGAATGTTTGAAATAGCTTTTAATATGCATCGTCTCTAGTATACACTGATTGACTATTGTCTGTACGATTGATTTTAACTGATTAGCCTGAACACGAATTGGCAAGAAGTCATGCGCAGTCTCAGGAAGCCAATAATCACCCGCTGCACTAGCGCAGATGGCGTTTCCGAAATCCTTTCTTCATATAATGTTTGTTTTGCTTTTTAATGTAATTTTGTCACAAAAAAGATATAAAATCTGGATAGCAATTGTGTTGGAGCCGAATGCGACATGTCGCGAGATGGCGAGGAGTATTTGCTTGACAATAATTCACACTTAGTACATACCTATAGTATGTCAATCACTACAAACGATCTTGTGCAATTAAAATAAGAACACAAAACAAATATGCACGCATATCTGCATTAAAAATAGCAATATGCCGATATAAGAATAAGTAGTAAAGGAAATGCACATCAAACATATATCATGCAATATCTAGAGAAGAATTTAAGAAGTGCGGCAATAAGGTGACATTACAGATTGCGCTGGTCAAAGAATAATGTTACATATGGTTTAATAGAGTCAGGGAAGCCAAATACACAAAAAAATAATGAGTTGAATTGGAACATCAAAAAGAAAGAAAACAAACTAAAACAAAACTATTTCTATTTAGAATTGTTTTTGTTTTTTTTAACCACTTTTGAAATTGTGCAGCAGTGGGATAGACAGTGCAAGGGGGTTTGCGAATTGATCGGAGAGCGCACGATTCTTCTTTCCGAGTTTCAGAAAATGACCTCAAAATGTTTTCCCGGATTGCGGGAAAGCACAGTAGCCCTCCAGAATAGGTAATGTGGACTTGGCGAACATTATGAATGCTCGGTTGATAGGCGAAGCGGAAGAGTTGGGCGTAAAGCTGTCATACTTCTCTTATAATCATTACAAGTAATGAAATTATTTCCGCTTGATTACGTTTTGAACAAATTTTTTATCAATAGATTACATTTATTAGCGGGTAATGATGAGAGTAATCTGCTTACTTTTGGGAGTAATAAGCTTTTTGTAACCGTTACATTTTCCCTTCCGTCTCTACTGGCTTTCCATGTTCGCACTAGTTTGCTAACAAGAAATCCTCAAACTTCATTTTCAAAAAGAGGATAGTATACCGGGATTGGTGGATTAAAGAGGCAACTAGTTCGTAAACAAAATGTGCCATAAAAATTATCTACAGCTAAGTCAGCACCATAAGAGAAACACTGTGATACGTGTACACATGTAAAGAAGATAATTATCAGGGATTTACATCATGAGCAGCTAAGGGTCGGACGCGGCAGTTCCGAAATTATGTTTGGGCTTTATTCCGTCGTACGGAAACGAACCGCGTTTTCCCTCGCGGAACTGGCTTACGGCCCGGTGTTTTGGACACCCCGTTTCGCACACTGACGTGTTCCAGGACTGAGCATTCCCTTACTTATGTGTGCGGAAGCCTTGAAGAGGCTGAGGAGCCATCCTAGAGGGCAGACGATGTGTATACACCGTCTGCCCGCCACGTTTCGGTAAGGGTCTCTGAAAACGAAAGTGTCTGGGGGAGTCCGAGCGCCGGCTAATGTAGAGAGAGAGAGGTAGGCGTTTATTTAAACAATGATGTCAACCAGCGCCTGGTGCTGGTTTGCTACATTGTGAAATGAACGGAAGCGAAAATCATAAAGATAGAAGAGAGAAAGGTAAATAGAAAAAGATAGAAGAGAGAAAGGTAAGCAAAAAACGATAGAGGGAGAAAACACGCAAAACCAAAGTATTAAAAACTAAAAAAAAAACTAAAAAAGCTAACGAAAATGTTTCACTGGAAATTGTCATCGGCCATTGCTGTTCATCTACTCCCCTACAGTTTCTTCTGTAAGCGAGTAGCTGCTAGAAATTTCAGCAGAGCTTTCGTAGCTTTATACCCCTCAGCAGCAGAGATCCATGGACCAAGCAGAGTACGAATGCTTACGTCTTGTTCATTTTGTAGCCTCAGGTCTGTCTTCATAAGCTCTCTTTCACGGCTGTAGTCCTTGCATTCTCACAATACATGTTCGATGTTATGGGTGACTCCGCACGAAGCACAATCAGAAGACTCAGCTCTACCGATTTTATAAAGGTAGCTGTTGGTGCATGCCACATTCAGTCTCAAGCGATGTAGGACCGTCTCGGCTGCCCTTGGTAGTCCCCGAGGTGCCCGAAATCTAAGTTTGGGATCGATATTGTAAAGATAGGAATAATGATATTGAGGATTTCTCCAAAGGGAAGATGCTATTTCTTGGCCTATATCTCTAATTAAGTTATTTGCATCTGATTTAGAAAACGGGATTGACACAGTAATAGCGCTCTCATGAGCGTTTCGAGCGGCTCTGTCAGCGATAACATTTCCGGTTATACCAGAGTGACCAGGAATCCACTGTATAATAAACTGGTGCCCTTTGCATGAAGCTTGGCGAGTTGCTTCCAGAATATCCTGTGCGAGTTGCAAGTTCGGGCTACATTTCTTCATCGTAGAGAGGGTGAGTAGAGCAGTTTTAGAGTCCACAAAGATGGCCCAAAAACTAGGACTCTCGGCTCCCACGCGAGCAACAGCTGCTCGAATTGCTGCGAGTTCCGATGCTGTTGACGACGTAACGTGGCTCAACCTTGCTTGTATGCATGCGTCCAGAGACGGTATATGGGCTCCCAGGGTCGATGATGCTGTCATTGTAGATCCGTCGGTGAAGACATGTCTAAATGAGGCATACGTTCGGTTTATGTATTCCAGCACTGTCTGCGTAATCACGGGGGTGGGCATTGTTTTCTTCGAAGCGATTCCCGGAATACTTGTTCTTATTTCTAAGTGAGGGTACCTCCATGGTGGATAGCTTGGAATTACCGCAGCCTCAAAAGAAGTTGGGATGTAATCCTCCAAGAGTGCGATGACTTGTGCAAAGCCAGATGATGGTCTCTCTGTTACTATATTTGTGAGGTGATGCTTATATGTACGAGATTTGTGATGAAGATGGGCTCTTAACGTTTCCTGCGTTCTTAAAACGGCTGGTGAAATCGCTTGTGCTTCCGCAAGAGATCCCAAATTAGAAGTGCCTTTAGGAAGCCCTAAACATGTGCGAAGAGCTTGTGCTTGAATACTCTCGAGTTCTTTTAGAAGAGTACGTGAGATGTTATGCATAGCAGGCAGGCTGTAGCGCAGAAGTCCGAGAAATAAGGCATTATAAAGGGCAAGGAGTGCGGAGACAGAGCATCCCCATTTGGTTCCACTAATCATCCTGATTATATTGATGAAAGAGGAGAGCTTCTTTTTAAGGCGTTTTACATGGGGGCCCCAGGTCAGCTGCCTATCGAGAGTGACACCCAGGAAGGTATGTTGCGTGACATATGGAATTTCCTTTCCGTCTATTTCAATTGGGTATTTATCCGTGTGCTTTTTTGTGAATGCCATCGCTGCTGACTTTTCCGGCGATATGTGCAGACCTCGGAGGTGTAGGTACCGTGCGGTAATGTTAATGGCTTTTTGTAGTCTTGCTTTGTTGATATACAGAGATCTACTGCAAGTCCAGAAGCAGATATCATCCGCGTATATAGACACGTGAACGGTTTTTGGGAGAATTTTCAGGAGACCTATGAGAGAAATGTTAAAAAGCATCGGGCTGAGGACGCCTCCTTGTGGTACTCCCCTAGTAATATGATGAAGACCGGTGTTGCCGTCCTGTGTCGATATGTAGACTTCTCTTTCTTTTAGGTAATTGGCTATCCATTTGTATACACGTCCTCCAAATCCAATGGCCTTCATATCTTGAAGAATAGCGTCGTGTTCTACGCAATCAAAAGCCGACTTTATGTCCACAAATACAGCTGTTGTTTTTGTATTTACTACCTTCATTTGTTCAATACTAGTTACTAAGTCAATAACGTTGTCAATGCTGCTTCTTCCGCGTCGAAATCCATTCATGGACGAAGGATATAAATCTCTATTTTCTAGATCCCATACCATACGGGTAAGCAGCATTCGCTCCATTACTTTGCCTATGCAACTTGTTAATGCTATCGGACGGTAAGAGTTAATGTCTAAAGGAGATTTTCCAGGTTTTAAGATTGGTAGAACCCGAGCAATTTTCCATTCCTTCGGTACAGAACCCGTTTCCCACGAGGAGTTAAAAATGTGTAGCAGTGCGGTCCTCGCCCCCTCCCCCAAGTGGCGTAAGGCTGAATACCGTACACCATCCGTGCCTGGGGATGACCTAACGTTAGACATCTCGAGCGCCATATCAAGTTCCTTTAAGGTAAAACATGCATCGATAGCCTTGCATACACTTACGGATACATGTCCCTCCTGCGCACTGACTTTGTCATGAGGCCTTGAAGAGCTGGAAGTGATCTTGATACAGAACTCTTCAGCGACGACTGTTTCTGTTACTTGGCGACTCAGACTGATGGCGCAGAACGGGTGAATTTGCTGTGGCCTTGCACGTAGGCTTCGCATTATTTGCCATGTTCGATCGAGTGGTTTTCTCGGGTCAAGGTTGGAACTAAGTGACCTCCAGCGTCTTTTGGAAAGTTTGTCCAGGTGGCGTTGAACACGCTTTTGCGCTCGCCTAGAAGCCCGAACATCCTCAACATTCTTAGTCTTCTTTGCCCGGCGTTCTGCTCGTCGACGAATGGCCCGAAGACGCTCATATTCACCATCGACTGCAGTATGAGGTTTTGTCATGTTGACATTTTTTGTCGCCTGAGAAGTTGAAGAGGTTACAGCCTCTGCAAGACCTTTTGGCTCGGTTACCGCGACACATGCGGATTCCATTTTGGTTTTAAAGAGATCCCAGTCAGTATAACACATTGTGGTACGTCGCTTCGTGCAGTGCATTCCTTGAATCGTAGTGTATGTAGGAACATGATCGCTACCGTGTGTTTCAATATCAGCAAACCACGTTGTTTCCCCAGAGAGGGTTGAAGATGCGAACGAAACATCTAAAGGACTACTCATAGATGCCCCTCTAAAATACGTCGGACTTCCGTCGTTGAGTACTACAAGATCATGTTTTAGAGTGAGGTCAAATAATGCGTGTCCTCGAGTGTTATTCTTTTTACTTCCCCATGATGCGTGGTGACTGTTGAAATCGCCCGTCAGAATATGAGGGGATGGGGTTTGCTATAGAATAGTATCGAGCCTTTGAACGTCGAAGGGTGCTCGAGGGGGTATGTAGCCAGCAATAACTGTGAAGGAAACTTCTGCTTTTCTGATAGTTGCTGCGATATACTCATTTGTAGGGTGTGGCGGGATGTTATGTTGAACAAATGTCAGATCCTTCCGAACGCCGAGTAAAACTCTGCTGAGTTCATTTCCTCCGTGAGAATGATACAGTTCATATCCTGATAACCTGGTGTTGTGAGACACTCGCGACTCTGAAATCGCAATAACGAGAAATTGATATTTAAACACAAATTGACGAAAGTCCGCTAGTCGGTTTCGAAGACCTCTCGCGTTCCATTGAAGGACGGTGGCTTCACCACGAAGCTTCTCTAACGACACCATAGCTTGATAAGTGGAAGTATTGCATCGATCACAGTTAGTAGTGCTTGGGATAGGGGAGACTCCCATGTACAAAGGATACTACGGATGACATTGACGATTGTTTGAAGCTTGTCCCCAGTAACAGACGGTTGATCTTTGGCTGGTGCCTTGGATTTGTCCTTCCTGGGTTGCCTGTTTTCTTTGACTTCTACATCAGATTTCGAAGCTGAATTGGGGAGTCTCGGAAATTCGTTTTCATTCTTCAACTCCAAGGTGGATACTTGGGCGTCTCTTGGCTTCACATGTGTTTGGATTCGTCTAGCGTTTGACAGCTGTGTTGACGACGAGGTTTGTGGATCTTGAATTCCCTCCTGTAGAAGTTGGTGAGCTCCCAGGTCTTGTTTCGTTTTTGTACCATCTGTTTTAGAGCGACCTTGGGACACTTTCTCCTTCGATGACAGTAGGGCCGCTTTTGCTGTTGTGTACCCAACTTTAGCTTCGCTCTTGTACTGATATATTTTCTTTTCCCTTTGGTACACAGGGCAGAGATGCGATGTCGAGTCATGTGCTTTACCGCAATTTGTGCAGAGCAGGTCGGCCGCTTCACACTTCATACGGTCGTGCGCTCCTCCACAGCGAGTGCAGCGCACGTCGTTTGTGCAGGCGGTTTGGACATGTCCAAAACGACCGCATTTCCAGCACTGACGTGGTTTCTCTATATACGGCTGCAACTTGAATCTTGTGTATCCCACGGTGACATATTCTAGTAGTGTGTCCGTGCTGAAGACGACTTTGACAGACTCAGATCTACCCAGTCGAGAAATGGAGATGACGGGTGCAGTGGCACGGACTGCCGATTGTAGCTCGGCTTCGGTAATGTCTGCTGGTACCTGGTAGATCACTCCGGCCGCCAATTCCCGTGGAAGTGGTTCATAAGCGATGACAGGTATTCCACCTAATGAGGTGAGTCCAAGAAGCGCTTTCGTGGCTTCAGTGTTTCTTGTGTCAATCGCCAGCACGTTGAGTCTTCGATTGGGCCTAACCAAGATGACCCCATCTGGATCAGTCATTTCAAGTTTCTCTGTAATCTTCATCGGGTTAATTGTTGCAATCATGCTTACTGGATCTTTGGGCTTGATTATCACTGTAAGGCGGGGATGAGCCTGGGTCATGGTTTTGACTGTCTTACTGCTGCAGTCTGAGCTAGTAGATGGTTTGCGTCTCTTTCGGCCCAGGACCATTTGATATGGATCTGAATTCATATCTAGATGATCAGAGATACTTTCGTAGTAGGATATGGTGCTTGAGGAGCTCGACATACCCGTTGAATCCTGTTCCATTTCGGTTGGCGTGGCAGCTTGGCCGGAAGGAAGGCCCTCCGCGGCCATGGTCGGTGAGCGATGCGTCAAATTAGAAGATCGTATGGTTTTTCCCTGGCCCGAGCAGTGAGAAACTTGATTAAAATCAAAATATAGCGAGACGCCCACAATAGCAGTGAAAACAGAACAGACTTCTTCTTCTTTTCCCCGGCTAATGTAGCCCCTCGAAGCGGTGACGAGATCACTGTCGAAGGTCCCGCGAGGGGAGAAGGCACTTTTGATGAGGGACGTCTTTGCAGATTCACCAGATGCAGACCTCTCACGTGGTCACACACCGGCCAACACATGTGCCTCGCTCGTTTCCCGAAGAACGTAGGACAGAGCCACTTGTCCGGTAACACACCGCGACCTAAACGTCTCCACTTCCGTCCATCGTCCGATCGCACGACAGTACATGGACCGAAGGCAGAGGAATCGAGTCCACGTTTACAGCAAGCCACCCGACAGAGCTTCCGCTGTGTCGCGTGGGCCGTTCAGTGTCGCCAGGATGCCGTGCCAGAGACACTGGTAACTCCAAGGGTGGCCGTTGGCACTGCCAGGAAGCCGAACCCACTAGCTGGGTTGCCGAGCACTTCACTACTTAAAAAGCACTGGGAAGCGTACTCCATATCCATTTTGTGGTACATTTAAACCTAACTCTCCTGGAACCCATCTACAGTACCCAACACGTTGTTACAACTAACACGACGGCCGCACGTACAAGGTAATAATCACTGCCACAAAAGACGATGGTCTTCATTTGATGAGGGTGCCAAAGTTTACAGTTGCTTTCTGCCAAATCAAACAAATTTCTGCTCCAATGGGTAGGACCCGCTGAAGTGGGTAAGGCAAAAAACAAGCAACCTAAAGGTATATTCTCTATTGCGCCATTTCAACCATTTTGAGAATAATAATTTAAAACGAATTAAAACGCGGTTTTGTAAATTACAGGAACAGTGTTTTTTTTTCCAGAAGATCAAAATACCCACCACGACACGCGTGTGCAATTTCAAACGGAGCCTACCTCTTTCTAAAAATTATGCTGCTCATCTCCAGCCTCTAGAGGCTGGCGACTGCACGCTTGAAGCATATTTGCGTTTAGTATACACCTAGGAACAAGCTCTCACACTGTGTGAAGACGGCGAACAATCCTGTATTGGAAATTGACAGTATTAAGAGGAAATGCTTATGATGCGATAAATGTTCTTTCGTGAATATTAGTACTTGATATTAATAAAAGGTTGTTTTTGGTAAACAATTGTCAAAACCCTGTTGAGAAAGGTGGCTATTTTATTGGCGCAGTTTGAGATAGTCCTGCTTAAAATAATTAGAAAACCGGGGCTGATAATATTTACAGGAATAGAAAACCCGGGTTAATAATATTTAACAAGATTAGAAAAAATGTCTATTATTAGTTGCCGAAATTGAGAAAAACTGGATTGTAACTATATAACTATAGGGAAGAAATGTATATGTGATTGGGTCATAGTAGTGGAAAAGTCGCAATATAATTGGTTTACATTATCGCACTAGAACGGCGTATCATTGGATACCGATATCGGAAATTGTGGCATAATATTGGACAACGATATCTGATATCGTGGCCAAATATTTAATAGCAATATTATAAATGCAGACGTATTATTCGATATCAGTATCGGAATTCCTGGTGTATCACTTGACATTTGGATAAATTGTAAAGCCAATACAGGAATGGTTATGTCGAAACCCTGAATCGTCATTGACTTAGTATCGGAAAATTAAATCGTCCAAAGTTTGAGAGGTTGCGCTTCATTATTGGGTCCAATATTAAAATCCAATCAACACAATTTTGTGCCCATGTAGGGCCAATACTGATGTGCTGCGTAGGCATTTATGCGCGATTGCATTTTTACTATTATTCAAAAAATAGTATAGGTAATAATTGATTCAGTCGCACTCTTACTTACTACCAGAAGTACACGCTTTCTGTAAATGTGTATCCCTGCAGAATTGGTATTATCGGGCCACAGCAGGGCCTGATTGCAAAGACCGCATCCTCTCGATTATCTAACTGAGAAGAAGAGTAAAGATTAAGTGCTGCAAAGTACCCAGATTTTTCCTTTTTTTCTTCTTATGGATTTGTTTTCACGAGCACATCTTATATCTATGGTTCGGGCGTTTGATTTGTAACAGTGAGGTCCAAGGATGGAAGAGGCAGAAGCTGAGATTATGAATTTTTCATTAAAGTCTAAGTGCTGCGTTCTGCGCATAAAAACAACGAAAACACAGGCACAGATGTTGATGCAAAACGCAGTTTTTGTCTGACTTTACTTGATGTACTTGCAGACAATCGGGAGCAACACGAAGCGGCTGCAATGTCAGACTGCAAGGACAATGGGGGCTATTGAACTCGGCAGACAAACCATATCTTAGAAAGCAGCGTCTACATTTCTTTCCAGTTAAACAATTGGTATATTCACTTGGTAGGCAACCGTGCAACATAGACTGCCGTAGCGGTTCACACTTTCTGCATTGTTAACAAAGGTTACTGCCCTATGCTGTCGCAACATTCTAGTCCTTTTTACTGAACCTTAACCTTGAGGTGACAAACCTCTCTGCCACGTGGAAGATTCAGATGCTGAAAGTGTAAAAACGAGACATTTTCTAGGTTTGAATGCCTGCGACTTTATCAACTCACCGATTTGAGTCAACCCGGTGAAATCGGAGTTACATTTAATTCACAGCACCGTAAGAGAACGTCAGATGCTACGAAAGCAGTGTCATTGCTTCGTTTGGGCAGAAAGTACTCAACTGATTTTTAAAAGTGCACATTCAGAACTTTTATGCAGTACCAGCTGCACACATATCACATAAGGAGCAATTGGTAAATCATCAACCAGAAATTAGTTGAAAAAAGAGGTACTTTGGCACAGCCGATAGAAAGGTTTCTTCTCAAGCGAATTTACAAACAAAAATCACAATACACTGGTTGGATATCCTCGGGAGTACAATTCACCCGCAGCATGTTACAGTTCACAATAATATCGTGAAGGTCCTTTATGTGCGCATGCATATTGCGCGTGTAAAGCGTCAAGTTTGGATATGCGATGTACATTGGGGGCAGGAATAGTTGTGGCTGCGGCTTCTTTTTGGAAGCGTTAATGAATTGTTGCAGTCCCTTTTTTATATAAAGCTGCAAACCATAAGTAAGCGAAGGTGCTTACAGAGACGAAAGTGGAAACATTCCTTCTGTGCCGAAGGCTTTTAAGGCGTGTGTTATGTGTGTCGTGGTCGAGATAAGATTGATTGAACTGTGTAGGTGTTATCTAGCATATCAATACAGGTCTGAGTAGTGCAATGTCTGGTCGCTGTCTGGTGGAGAGAGGATCCGCGCCCAGAATCGGCGGGCAGACTCGAGGGTAACCCGGTGGCGGCGGCGATGATGATGATCTCCCGACACCTACCCACTTTCGAAGAACAACACTCACACTTCCCCAAAGAGGTCAGTGGACGGTTTGCACCTCCAATCCTGGCGCCGGTAGGTGCTAAAGCCGGTTGCAGGCATCCTCGTTATCACCGTGTAGTGCCGGTCGTCGTCTGCACCAGGTAGGAACGGGTTTGAGACACTGACCCTAGAAGAAAGAGAGATTCTTGTTTGATTTGGAGATGGACTTCGAAAACTTGAGGTGAACTATGCTATTTTAGCGCCGGTCGTCGTCTGTACCACGTAGGGACGGGTTTCAGCCACTGGCCCTTAGAGACAAAGTGATTCTATTTAAATGCGGTATGGAATTGAAAAACTTGAAGTGTACTATGCTATTGTTCTTGCCGAACGTGTGTCCTTAATATACTTGAGTCAGAAAAAAACTTATTTACTGCCTCCTTGCTGAAGGCTCACATTGGGAACGACCACTCCAAATCGTTCGATCGTTTTTATTTAAATACGCGATCTGCTCGAAATATGACGGTTGAACTTGGTCCTCTTTTCGACGAATTATCACTTTATTTGCTGTTATTATGTTTACAAAAACGTGTTATTCTGAGGAAAGGGGTGTTTTCAGTCCACGGATGTATAATGGTTACTATTCGAACAGAGCAAGTGGTCGCGGAGGGGGTGTATCATTAATGCTTAGAAATAATATGGGTTGCGAAAAAATAGAAGAATGGTCAAGTGTCAGTAAAAATTGCGAAGCGCTGCCCTTGCTCATTGATCAAATTAGGATCTCGGTAATGTATAGCCGCCAGATGGGATCTTGATATCTTTTTTTTCTTTTTTTTTTTTGGAACGTATTTCAGATTTGCAACCAAGAATCAGTATGATATTATTTTGGGAGAAGATTGTCATCTTAACCTACTGCAATATACATTTAACAAAAAAGAAACAGAAGTGTTACTGAACAGTAGCGGTTGTATAAACGTTATTATATTGCCTAAGCGAATCACGGCGGATTCATCAACATTACTCGACTTGTTTATAACTTGTTTGGACTAGGCTTATCTAAAATCAGAAATAATGAGGACGGACATAAGTGGCTATCTGGGTATATTTATTACTGTAGAAAAAGAAGCGCCTAAAGTACGAGGAACAAGTAGCAGTTGTGAGTTTATATCAACACTTTCAAAGCTCTATTGGAAGGAGTTTTACGATAACGTAGACGTGATAAAGCATGCAACTTGTTCTCAACCCTGTTAATTTCTCGAAAATGAATCGCAAGCCCTTGGTGTCTCTGGAACTGGTGTCGAACTGAATCGTTCCAAATATGCCGTAATAGACTTACATTAGAGCTAAAGAACGCTATAGCAAGATATTTATTGAGTGCTTCCTGTCTTCTGTAAAGCGAACAGACGTGACATAGGAAAGCTAAAAAAGTTTTCAACCTTTCCGACTGTTCAAAGCAAATAGAAAAACTTTATTTGAATGGCATAGAATTAGCAGAACGATTCCAAGCAAATACATTTCATTATTAGTTTGTAAACTGAGTTAGGAATACTTTTAACTATAAAGCTTGCGAATATATCCAACGTGCTAATGTAAGCTCGATCTTTCTTGAGCCTCCTGTAAAAGTGGAAGTGACGTGAACATGTCATTTGCTAAAAAACAGTTCAAGCTATAACCCTGACGATATGTAGATAAGTCCTATAAAATATGTTATAAATCTTATATCTCCCTGTTTAACGCATATCTTTAATTCGGGCGTACAGCGCGGGGTATTACGTATAAGAATGCAGTGACAAAGGTCAGTGTTTTGTACAGAAAGGGTAGTAGAAATGGCATAGGTAACTACAGGCCGATTTCAAAATTATCCGTGTTTTAGAAAGGGCTTGAAAAATTCTGCATTCGCACCTAGTGAACTTTTTTGATAAGCATAATATAATCACTTCGTCGTAGTTTGGATTTCGCGAAAACCGATCTCCGGAACTAGCACTTTTTGAACAAAAATATCATATTTTGCGCAGTTTTAAAGATAAAAAGATGACACTCGGAATTTTCATGGAGTTCAGCAAAGCATTCGATCATTTAAACCACAATTTGTTAATCAGAAAGCTGGAAATGTACGTGCCTTGTGGTCATGCCTCAACTTTAATTACGCCATACCTATCGCATCGAAAACAATATGCTCACATAAACAGCTCCTGTTCTGATGTAAAACCAATTTTATTCGGTGTTCGGCGGGGGAGTATCTTGTGACCTTTTTTGCTTGGCCCGTATGTGAATGATATTGTAAACGTAAACCCAGGTATTAAATATATATTCTATAGTGACGATACGAGTTTATTTTTTTTCAAGCAAGTGCTGTGACGAATTAGTAACTAAAGCAAATAGAACTCCCGAGGACCCAGTTTCTTAAAGTAGTTGTAATTCATTAAACAAGATAGCAAAACAAAAGCCATTTCATTTCGCCAAAGAAACAAGAATGATAATATTGCAACCGATATTAACCTAATTTTTAAATAAATGCAAGTTATTTCTAGTTCTTAGGCACTTGGTGTCATCTTCAACGACCGAATGAGACGAGGCTAATGTGAATTATGTATTGGTAAAGCTGTCACACGGGGTTGGCGTGATATACTGTCACAGCCGTATTTTACCAAGACACGTCAAATTATTAGTTTATAATTCTTTTTTTTTTCGCATGTGAGCTATTGCTCTCCAGTCTGGAGAAATAACACAAGTGCAAATTTAAGTAATATACTTGTCCTTCAAAAAGGTCTTTACGAAACATTTGTGATGTCATGAGTTTGATGCCAGTGAATTGTCTCTTCAATATCGACTGTTTGTAACTTATAAATCACTTGTAAAAAAAATATTCTCAGATTTCTGGAACTCGCGTCCCTAACACCAAGTCTGTCCGCGAATTCCACCCGTAACAAGGAGTACTGGATGCTCCAAAATTACAAAACAACTTATGGCGAGCTAATTATATCAAGTACTCTACCTAGGATACCCAACTTTCATCGCACCGAAAACATCCACCTTCATCCCTTGCCATCTTAAGAGCTTCGGGCATTTTGTTTTTCAAATATAACTCTGCTGCAAATGTGTAATATTAACCTTTAAACCAATGCTACCATAAATGTACTGCTTTACGTTGTTGTACTGAACAGTGTTTGGCATGTATGTATTTTTTTTTCTGCAAATAATATTTCACGTGATTTTTCACTTTCCGTGTTACTGCTGTTCAATGTAAGGATGTGGTACCAAGGGCTTGTCAAGCTGAATCACGCAGCTTTTTTTTCTCGGTCTCCCTCCGTCATACATTTTTTAATTAACGGAAAATATAACCCATTATTATTATTATTGTTATAGAATGTGACCGTAAAGCCACATTAACACTGAGCAAAAAACGCGCGTTGCGGTCCACGTCGACACCGGAGTTGAAAAGACGAAACATTCTCGCAGGGCCTCCTGACGTCAGCGTCGGCTCCAGAAACCTCGGGTTTGTCGAGAGAACACGAAACATTTTCTTTCGTGTGCTTCGTTCGTTTGTTGTTGCCTTGCCCTCATGATCGCATATGCGCTCCGAGACAATTGTTCTCACTTAAGGGAGAACGGCGATGATTGTATATACGTTTACACTCCGGTAGTATGCTGCATAGGTGAAATACGCGGACTCGAGCGGGCTTCTTCAGAAAGTGTTCGTTTGCCGCGTTTTTGTGCGAACAAAGCATGGTGCTACGCACGAGCGTCCGTACCTCTAACAGTGCACGTAGCTTGAGCGATAGTGTTTTCAAAGGAGAACTGTTGTATTTCGTAGTGGTGCCGTGCACACAAAAAATACACAAAGCATATAAGAAGTGATGGCTCCTGTAAAGTCGGAACACGCTGCGAACTCTGGTGGCGGCTTTCGCGCAAACGATGAAGAGTGGTTTAACGGCGTCGTCGAGTCGTACATGCATATAAACACTGCTCACAGTCAGATGTTCTAATTGGCTGGCTTCTCTCCACGCTGAAATTCATCTAGTCACGTTTGGCAGCTGCATGAATCCCTCGATCCTTCTTCCTTTTCGCCTTCCTTGTCGATCAAAAATAAAAACACCGAACACATGTCCTAACCGAAAGAAGGCGACACGTCACGTCCGGTCGCTCGCTTATTGACTGAAGCGCGCTCGTCGAGGAAAAAATTGGGTCCAGATACGTCATCTTCCTGCGTCGTCCCCCTTACGTGCGACGTTTTTCAATACAAAAATAAGCAAGAAAGTCACCCATCGACGCGTGTTTTGCCACAGTGTAAATGCGCCTTAAGACGCTGCTCCCGTCAGAATTCTGACTGCAGTTGAAGGCGGAAGAGTGCCGAGCTCACGTGTTTTGCGGCGCTCGTCATAGTGTTGGCGCGTCTTCTCCTTGTGTAAGCAATTTATGAACCGAAAGTAGGTGGTGTCCCAGCGGGGTTGAAGATATTCGGGCTTTACTGGCACCTTTGTGCGCAGTCTTCGTCCCATGAATAGCTCCACAGGCATGTCACCTTCGACGCCCAGGGTCACACGTCTGGCCAAACAAAAATGGCTGGCGGATATCTGTCGATTTTATGAGGAGTAACTTAGCCGTTTGGACTGTCCTCTCAGCCTCCCCGTTGCTCTGTGGGTAGTACGGGCCCGATATTGATTGGCTCACTCCCCATTCCTTCGTAAACACTGCGAATTCGCGAGAGACCAGTTGCGCTTCGTTGAGACCCTAATGAAAAATACACCAGACAGTCTTAGTGTGATATCAGAGTATCCTGGTGTGACACCAGAATATCTGATGTGCCACCAGCAATGCTAGTGTACCGAGCACATCAGCGTGCTGTGCCCACCAGAAAAGCTGGTGTACCCGCACACCAGCCTGGTGGGTGCATCAAGAGAGTCCGCTCTCACACCACAAGGCCTCATGTACCCACCAGGCAGCCTGGTGTGCACGGCACGCAGTTTGATGTGACATTAGAGTTGTGTTTTTGTTGACTCTTCTCCCGTCCGTGAGCGTGTTTCCTATTAGTTTGTGTGCCGCCCCGTCCCCCGACGTGATGCCTTGTTTCCTCCTGTCTTGGTGGTCACGGGAGACCACGCGGCGGGCACCTTTGTGCTCAAAAAATGTTTCCTCGTCCCGAGCACTTTCCCGGGCGGCCTTGGGCAGCTTAGGGTGCTCGCCGGCTCGCCTCTTCGAGGGTCTCCCTTACCCTTTCCGCCGGTATTCTTGTTTAAGTTTGAGAAAATAAAGGAGTCTTGTTTGTGAGTCGAATCCGAAAAGATGTGTGTTTGTGCGCTTTCCTGACTTCCGACGAGCTTGGTTCGGTAGCAAAACAACATAGAAATTTAAGCTAGTAATTATTACAGTTTTTGGTGCCGAAAACCGGGAATTAACGGCCAGATCATGCCTACTACAATCGAGGAGGGCGTCGACCGCCTGAAGCGGAGGAGTCTTACCCTGCAAGCTCCACAACAAAGGTCATCAACGAGATTGGGTTCCTGCTGGCCACGGATCCGACCGACATCGATGAGCTCGAAGAAACATCCGATATGCTTTTACTTTAGGAGGCTTCCCGGAAAGACCTGGACAAGAAAATCGAGCTATCTTTCGAATTTGATGCCTTAGAAGAGGAGATTTCTAGCGCGGAGGGGTACGCGGAACGGATCACCGTAACTAAGACACGAGTCAACCGCAAGCTGAAAGGCCAAGAATTGCGAAACAACAGCGCGTCCGGTTCTTCGACGCAGGGCATTGGCTCACGACAAACTCCAGTTGATCACGGCCAACTCCCTGCAATAGTAAGGTTTCCGAAGCATTACTGTTGTGCTTTTTTGCTGTTTTGAATTAAGTATTTATGACAGCAGTGTTGTTCTCAAACTTATCATTGTACCCTTTTCGTCAACAAAGCAACACCCAGTCAACAACTGCTCTGGTATCACACCGCAACAAAACCTGATGTCACGCCACAACAACAGATTGCTGGTGTCACATCAGAAAACCAGATTAATGGTGTCACAAACACACGATATTTCTGGTGTCACACCAAAACACCGGATTGCTGCTGTGAAAATATCCCGAATCATATCTGCAAAATGGTCTGGTGTAAGATCAAGTGACACCAGCTCTCGGCCTGGTGTATTTTTCATTAAGGCTAGTTCGTAGAATTTTCCGTGGTTCATATCGTGCAAACATTGGGTCGAGGAACGCAATGATATTCCTGGCCGTCGTCCTCCTCAGAGCTTCCAGCTCGAAGTACCTTGAATAGTTATCGGCAGCAATCAGCTAGTGCCTTCGTAGACAAAAAAGTACATGCCGACGATTTAACATTGGCAGTATGGCAGTGAAGTTGTCAAGATCACCAGAAACTAGTTTACCGTTTGTCTTGACTGCCGAAAACCAGGTCAACATCCAAAAATAGATGTTGACCTGGTTTCCGGTGGTCTTGTCAAACGGAAGAACTTCAGACGCGACAGCCAATATATAGGCCAATTCATGGCCACCAGACTGAATCTCTTGCTCTGGCGCGGCATTTGGACACACCCTGGTGACTTATGTGAAGCTTGTCCAGGATTTCGAAGCGAAAGGCTTCCTGTATGACGAGTTGAATGCCCTTGAACAACAGGCTGTCTAGTTTGGCTTGTTTGCCGTCGACTTCGTAAATTGGCGGACTCCTTGATGAAGAGTCATTTCAGCCGGCCATGACTGGAGGGCGTACTAGATTACCCTCTACATTACCAGGTCTGTCTGTAGCTCGTTCTTGATGCAGTCGAGCATTTCTTGGGAGGCTCGAAGCTGTTCCAGCGTGAGGAGCTCGTACTCTCTGGTGTTGAGTTTCCTTTTTCCCCAGGCTGTGTCGGCTAACGGCTTGCGTGTCGGGCCGTGGGCTGTGTACATAGCTTTTCCACGATTGTGTCCCACAGTGTAGTCGTGCTGGAGCAGTCGTATTTGGAGTCACTGCAGTATTGGGCTCAGCTTATCGTGTCGCTTTGTTCTCATAAATACAGCCAGCGGTTTGTGGTCTGTCTCAATGTGAAACTGCAGTCCTAAGATGTACAAGCGGAAGTGATCACAGGACCAAGTGATATTGATTTGAGCATAGCGTTGCTCCGTCTCAGTGAGAGAGCGCAATGCATAGCAAAGGGCAGCCGCTTGCCGCCCGGTCTTTTAGCAAGGCAGCACTAATTCCGTAAAATGATGCGTCCACTGAGTCTACGAGAGGCTTGTTCGGAGTGTTACGCATCAGAGCTTTCGCATTGGCTAGAGCTTCATTCACTGCTCCAAAGCTTCGCTGCTGGTCGGGTCCCCACAGCCAGGCAGCGTCGGCGCAGAAGAGATCCCACATTGGCTTCGTTATGTGTGTCAGGTGTGGCAAAACCTGAGCAAGGTGGTGTGCCATCCCCAAGAACGTTCTCAGTTTTTAGAGCGCAGCTCTTAGGCGCCCGTTTCCGGCTTGAGCGGCGTCGGCGTCGCCGCCGGCCTAACCGCGGCGTGCATTATGGGAAATGTCCCATAATGCACTGCGCGAGCCCCCCCGGGGTCACGAGACCTCGGGAGGGGGGCACGTGACCCCCGAAGTCACGTGACCACCCGAAGTCACATGACTCCCCTGAGGTAACGTTACTCCCCTGAGATCACGTGACCTCTTGCCCGAGGTCACGTGACCCCCCGATGACGTCATCGTCACTGATGACGTCACCGGCATCCGCATCGTCATCGTCATCATCACTGATGACGTCACCGGGATCCACCTCGTCATCGTCATTATCACTGATGACATCATCAGTGACGTCACTGATGATGTCCAGGGACTCTATGAACCCAGCGCGAACGTCAACGGGCCAGCAATGTGCTAGTGCTAGCAAGGATATGAATGTTGACAAGCACAAAGAAGAACTATCATGGCCGGCGTTCAGAGAGTATTTTGCTGTGGTGGAGGTGGTTACTAACAACTTGACCGCAGAAAACGGCACTCTGTTGCCTCAACGCCTACCCGGCAATCAAAAACCTGTTCCGGCGAAACAACACAGCAATCCCAACCAGCGCGTTAGACGAGCGCCTGTTCAGCAAGGGCAGGGACGTGTTCGTTATCAAACAAGGGAAACTCTCAGACACTAATTTCGAGAAGCAACTGCTGCTAACTTACAATATGAAGTAAAAAGCACACTTCTTAATTTTATGCAAATAAACTTGGTGAAAAGCGTTTTCCTAGTTTTTCCTAATTGTTTTTGGTGTTATAGAAAAGTAACAAAAAAGTAACGAGTTACTTTTTTGTTGCGGTAACTGTAACGGTAACTGCGCTACTTTTTTCTGAAAGTAACTGTAACTGTAACGAATTACTTTTTAAAAGTAACTTACCCAAGACTGCTGATGACGTCACCGGCATCCGCATCGTCATGGTCATCATCACTGATGACGTCATCAGTAACGTCACTGATGACGTTATCGGTATCCATATCGTCATCGTCATTGATGACGTCATCAGTGACATCACTCACTTCATTGGCATTGTCATCGTCACGTGACCTGGGGTCACGTGACGATGACAATGTCACCCCCCAGTCCCCGTCCTCCTCCTCCTCAAGAGCTGCGCTCTAATTCGGCGTTACAGGGAGTTGTAAACGGCTTTCACTTTTTTCACATCTGATGGTGTGATTTACGTGATTGTAACGACTCTTTCAGGATCAGGGGTCACACCTCCTCCGAAAACGATGTCGCCTAGGAAATTGACTGTTGGCTGTAGGAAGGCGCACTTGTCGAGGTTGAGGGGTTACGCCGGCTTTGCTGATTCGTTCGAAGACGTTAAACAGGTTAGCGTCTTGTTCGTCCCGTGTTGTCCCCCAGACGATAATATCGTCATGCAGGCAAGCTTGAGCTTCTGTTTCCTCGAAGACTCTCAGCATTTCGCATTTGAAAAATTTTTGGTGCGGAAGCGATTCCGATTGGAAGATGAAGAAACTTGATGCTTCCGAACAGCGTGAGAAATGTCTTGTATTTCTGGGATTCCTCGCCAAGGGTGCTTGCGCAAAGGCGTAGTTCGCTATTTGTTTTTTTTTTCTGACAACCATCGGAGCGCACCACTCTTTGGCCTGGGTGACACGCTGTATATCATGGAGCTTAAGCATCTTGGAAAGGTCATTCTTCACAGGTGGTAGCATCGCCAGTGGCACCCGCCTTGCGTACGTAGGAGCAAAACGCTTCGTTTCTGGTCGACGCTGAATGTGATGAAGAATCCCTTTGTATTCGGCTTTCACAAGTCCGAGCCCCAAAGTCAGCTGAGGGTACTTAGCAAGTAGTTCAGAGACGTCCTGAGTGCGGCTTGTCTCACCACGGACGTTGAGCAACTGTGGCAGGACTCCCAGAGATCAATAGACAGGCCTTCCGAGGAGAGCCTCCTGTGGACCCTTCGACTACCGTAAACATTCTCTTGAACCTAATTCTATCAAAAAGTGTACCACCTTGCACCCTTCTCTCCCACATAATGCATCCCAAAACTTCAGTTCGCCGTACAGCGCAGTATTGTAGAACAGACGTCACCAAATGTTCCGAGGGGATTGATAATTCAGCGTTATAACTTATAGATAGGTAAAATACGTATCAAAGACCATAGAAAAAAACACACAAAAAAAAACACAGGGGCTTTGAAATAGGGTCAAGAAAACACCGATTAACTATTTTATTTATTCTTTTTTAGTCAGCAGCATGCGCATTAGCTATTTTAGAAAAGTGTGCCACGCTGCTTTCAAGCCTCTCGTGCAAGTTTGTACCGCCAGATTGATGTCCTTGCGCTGTACGTCGATCTGAAGTTTTGGGGTGTCTTTTTGGCGATAAAGGGTGTCAGAATACACCTCTTTTTCTGAAAGGGTTGTTGACCGCGCCATTCCAAATAAGTTTGGAAGTGCCCAGCGGTGGAAACTTCTGAAGACCAGGAACTGGAAGTGCTCGTTCTGACTTTTGAAGAGGGCCCATCACTTCGCGATTGTAGTCGCGCGGAGCGATGGCAGTGACGTCGGCGCCTGCATCGACCTTGAATGTGATGACGATATCGTTCACTAACAGGGTGATTCTACAAGCGTCATCAACTGAACCGCCTCCAAGCTCGCCGAGGTACACCTCTTCCACCTCCGCTGTGCGGTGGGCTGGGCGAGCTGCTTGATCTTGCGAAGACAGGCAAACGAAAGCGTAGTCTTCTTGTGTTTCAGATGACCTGCATATTTGATATCATGCTGGACAGGTAGTCTTGGTGTGAACCGAAGCACTGTCACACCATCTGCATGGCTGGCAAATACCTCCGTCGTCCATTTTCGGACGAGCCGTCGGCGCTGTTCTCTTTCTTCAATTATTTTTTCTTTGCGCGGAGCTCAGCTCGACGACGGCGGTGCAGTGTTCATCTGGTGATCCCCGCATTTCTTTGTGTTGTTGCTTGACTACTTCAGAGCAGGGACTCGCACCGAAAAATATAACGTTTCGGTTACGGTTGCGGTGACCGCTTCCTTTTGATAACGGTTTCGTTTCGGTTTTTTACGGTTTTAATTTTTACGGTTTCGGTTACCTGTTGTACGTTCTTAAAAACCGGCTTATTTCGGCTTTCCTAATAGTTTGTTTAATTAAATGCTATACAGCTGTTTTATAATAAACGGTTTAAAATAGTCCCAGATATCTAACACGGTTTAAAATAGTCCCAGGTATCGAACAACATATAATTCAAGAAACTTAGAAACTTCTTAATACTTTTAATTGCTCAAAAGTTGCACGCTTTTCTAGCTCCAATGCTTGTTCTTTACATCTACTCACATTACATTGTTTTACATTGTTTGATACCCGCGCGTACAGGTTATTTCCGTCACTCGGGGATCATCGCATTCTATATTGCCGCGCCCAGGGCTGAGAAAGCAACGCTCAGTCACGGACCTCCAGAAAGTTCTCGTTTATTCATGTACCGCATGTAACTTCTCTCATTTATTCCTGCTTTTGTTTTCTAGAAAGTGCGTGTTCATTCTCGCCCGATCACGCGACGCTCGAGCCGCTTTCGCCGAATCTTCGAGATAGCGATGCACTCTAGATAAGAGGCCGCCCGCGACCTTGTCGAGGCAGTTTCGCCTCAGCGTTCGACCTTGCTGCTTCGCCGCCTTCGACGCCCGCGACGCTCTGTTGTTATTTTTCTATTTCCTTTTATTTTTGGCACAAGTTCGCCACATTAAACGTCTATTTCTTTCTGTGTATTTATTGTTTCTTTTGGTCACCACCTGTGACATTTTGGTGGAGGTGCGGGGTACCGCATGCCCCTGCCGCGTACCCCTCCGAGGGCCCGCAGTCCAGGTCCGACGCCTAGTCCACGAAGAACCAACGAAAGCACTTCCGAGATCCGGTTCAGTCGTCGCACCCAAGGCCTACACCCGGAATTCGGACCTCTGCCGCCCAAGACTAAGCAGCCAACGAGACCAACGATGGACAGCCAGTCGTCGCAGAACCCGTCCACCGCCAGCGTCGTCGTCCTGCCCGTCGCACCCCGGACTCCGACGCCTTTCCACGGGGAGATCCACGAAGACATCGAAGACTGGCTGCGACACTACGAACGTGTAGCCCGCCACAACGGATGGACGACTGAGCAGTGCCTCCACAACCTTTACTTCTCGCTTGAAGGCACTGCGAGGCACTGGTTTGAAAACCACGAAGCCTCCTTCCCCACATGGGAGTCCTGCGTCGCCGAACTCAAACGAACATTCATTAACCACCATCGTCGCCAGCGAGCAGAGGACCTGCTTCAAACAAGGGTGCAGGGCCCCAATGAAAGCCTGACCAGCTTTGTAGAGGATGTTCTGCGTCTAAGTGCCCGAGCAGACCTGGAGGCCGCTGAGGAAAAGAAACTTCGAATCCTCATGCGAGGCGTCAAGGCAGAAATTTTTGGAGGCCTGGTTCGCAATCCCCCGACGACCGTCGATGCATTTGTGAGTGAAGCCACGAACATCGAGCGCGCACTGACGGCCCGAGCAAGCCACTACCACCGACTCGCCGGCGCGCCTACTTCTCCAACCGTCGCAGCTACACTTCCGGACCTGAGCACCACCGGTGTCGACAGCCTTCGGGATATCGTCCGGGATATCGTCCGGGAAGAGCTCCGGAAGATTCTACCTGCTGCAGATCGCCCAGCCTCACTCTCACTCGCCGACGTCGTCCGAGAGGAAGTTCACCGAGCCTTCCATCCCAAGGTTGCCGTCACCGCAGCAGCACAGCAGGAGCCAGCCGTAAGCTACGCCGAAATGCTCCGCCGAGCACCATCAGCACCGCGTCCGTACATGGCGCCTCCCGGACGTGTGCTTCCAGAGCCGCAGCATTCCCGACGCCAGGAATATCGGGCACACGTTCGTCCAGAACAAGTTGCGCCAAGGAAGACCGACGTGTGGAGGACGGCTGATCGACGCCCGTTGTGCTACCACTGCGGGGAAGCCGACCATATCTACCGACGATGCCCCTACCGCCAGCTCGGCCTACGAGGGTTCGCGCCCAACGACCCTCGACCACGTCTTGGAGAGCGACCTCGGGACATCGAGGACTACCTCCGCCGCTCTTCAACTCCTGAGTCGTCTCCCCGCCGAGTATTCCGTTCGCCATCTCCCCGACGCTCGCCATCGCCCTTCCGCCGGTCTCGCCGAGACAGCCTGTCACCCATTGCGTCCCGTCGGGAAAACTAGGCGCGGCAATGCCGGGAGGTGGTGTTGCCGAAGACGAACGATGCCAAGATCCTCTAAGATCGTCGGAGCTCTCCCACTCTAACGCCGCAACGCCCCGAAACGACGTTTCTGTAACAGTGTCGAACAACCTCAACGTTATCATCGACGGCCACGACGCGACAGCACTCGTCGACACCGGAGCGGATTACTCCGTTTTGAGTGGGAGACTCTCTCGTCGCCTTCGGAAAGTTACGACGTCGTGGGATGGACCACTGATACGAACCGCCGGCGGACACCTCATCACGCCTGTCGGCAGGTGCACTGCTCGCGTTGAGATCCATGGTGAAACCTGCCCTGTCAAGTTCGTCGTTCTGCAAGACTGTTCGAGAGACGTCATTCTCGGAATGGACTTTTTGTGTGAATACGGCGCCATCATCGACCTTGGGGAGAACAAGCTGACGCTTCGGAAACCTGTTCCCTCGGCGGAAGATCCCAAAGCGACGTTAGCTGCAGTGCGAGTCCTTACCAGCCACGTAAACCTGCCGCCGCTGTCCAGTGTCTTTGTCCCCGTCGGGACCGACGAAGCCACCTGCGGGATAGCACTGTTGGAAGGAAGCGTCCAACTTCTCCTTGGACGAGGGATTGGTATTGCAAGAGGCGTAACCGAGCTCCAGGACGGGCGTACCGTAGCCCTTGTCACCAACTTCCGGCAAGAGTCGCAGCACCTTACAAAGGGTACAGCTGTGGGCTACGTCGAGGAAATTCAGGACTCGGCCGCCATCGCCGTGATCTCAGAAGACGCCTCTCCGACGCACCACAAGGGAACCACGCCGTCAAAGCTCGACATCGACCCATCCCTCCCAGGCCCACAACGACGACAGCTGACTGACGTTCTCGCTGAGTTCAGTGAGTGCTTCGCCACATCGTCAAGGCTACGCCAAACAGCGGTTGCGAAGCATCGAATTGTTACTGACGATGACGTGCCCCCTATTCATCAGTCGCCGTACCGAGTTTCGGTGAAGGAGAGGGAAACCATCCAGAAACAAGTTCAAGAAATGCTCGACGACGATATTATTCAGCCTTCAAGCAGTCCGTGGGCCTCTCCAGTCGTGCTGGTGAAGAAGAAAGACGGAACCCTTAGGTTCTGCGTGGACTACAGGCGGCTGAACGCTGTTACAAAGAAAGATGTCTATCCGCTTCCCCGCATAGATGACACCCTCGACCGTTTACGCCACACCCGGTACTTTTCGTCGATGGACTTGAAGAGTGGCTACTGGCAGATTGAGGTCGATGAACGGGACCGCGAGAAGACTGCCTTTGTCACGCCCGATGGACTTTACGAGTTCAAGGTGATGCCCTTCGGACTCTGTACGGCGCCGGCGACTTTCCAGCGGGTCATGGATACTGTACTAACGGGACTGAAGTGGCAGAGCTGCCTCGTTTACCTGGATGACGTCGTCGTTTTTTCGCACGACTTCGACGAGCACTTGAAACGGCTTAGGGCCGTGCTCCAAGCCATCAAGACCGCAGGGCTCACACTCAAGCCAACGAAGTGCCGCTTCGCCTACGCCGAACTTAAGTTCCTTGGTCATGTCGTTAGTAGCGAAGGAGTACGCCCTGACCCCGCGAAGACATCCGCCGTAGCCGAATTCCCTCGACCATCGGACAAGAAGGCCATCCGCAGATTCCTGGGGCTGTGCGCGTACTACAGGCGCTTCGTTCAAGATTTCGCAAAAATTTCGGCGCCCCTCACACATCTTACGAAAGACGCCGTGAAGTTTCACTGGGCAGAAGAACAAGAACGGGCGTTCGACGAACTGAAACAAAGACTTCAGACACCTCCGATCCTCGGACATTTCGACCAGCACGCCGAAACCGAAATTCACACGGACGCAAGTAACTCCGGCCTTGGTGCGGTATTGGTACAGCTACAGGAAGGCACGGAGCGAGTTATTGCCTACGCAAGTCGGACACTGTCAAAAGCGGAGAAAAATTACTCCACGACGGAAAAAGAATGTCTCGCGATTGTATGGGCGATCACAAAGTTTCGTCCGTACATATACGGGAACCCGTTCCGGGTGGTCACAGACCACCACTCGCTCTGTTGGCTTGCAAACCTCAAAGACCCTTCAGGACGCCTGGCTCGATGGAGTCTTCGACTGCAAGAATTTGACATGACCGTAGTCTACAAGTCAGGACGGAAACATAGCGACGCCGACTGCTTGTCCAGAGCCCCCGTCGAAACGCCAGACTGTACCGACGTGGATGATGACGAGTGTTTCCTAGGTGCCGTGGACACCAACGACATGGCAGGACTTCAACGAGACGATCCGGAGCTCCGCACCCTGATTGAGCATCTAGAAGGACGAGGAAGTACCGTTTCTCGTGTCTTTTCACGAGTCCTGCCGACCTTCGCTATTCGAAGAGGTGTACTTTATAAGAAAAATTTTGGAACCAGTAATTCGTCGTGGCTTCTGGTAGTCCCCACCAGCCTTCGAGAAGAGATTCTTCAAGCCTGCCACGACGACCCAACTTCAGGACACCTCGGTTACAGCCGAACACTAGCCCGAATACGTGAAAAATACTACTGGCCCAAGCTGCCGAAAACCGTCCATCTCTACACGCGATCGTGCCATGAGTGCCAGCGACGCAAGAAACCGCCGTCAAAGCCAGCAGGTCGCCTTCAGCCGATTCCCCCTCCAACCAAACCATTCCAGCAAATTGGAATGGATTTGCTGGGCCCTTTTCCATCGTCGACCCTGGGAAACCGCTGGATAATCGTCGCCACAGATTATCTTACGCGTTACGCCGAGGCGAAAGCCCTTCCTTCGGGGACTGCTGTCGAAGTCGCGAAGTTCTTCATCGAGTCCATCGTCCTCCGGCATGGCGCCCCCGAAGTCCTGATCACAGACCGAGGGTCATCGTTCATGGCGCAGTTAACCCAGGAGATCCTTCGTCTAAGCCAGACGGACCACCGTCGGACAACTGCATACCATCCGCAGACAAACGGGTTGACGGAGCGGCTCAACAAGACCATCGCCGACATGATCTCCATGTACGTCGACGTGGAGCACAAGACATGGGACGAGGTATTGCCATACGTCACATTTGCCTACAATACGGCCGTACAAGAGACCACAAGAGTGACGCCCTTCCAGCTGGTGTATGGCCGGAAGGTGACGACTATGCTAGACTCTATGTTGCCGCACGATCCAGTCGACGACGGAAACGATGACGCCCAGGTGGTTGCTCAACGGGCAGAAGAGGTCCGCCAACTGGCAAGACTACGAATTCAAGACCAGCAACATGTCGACGCCGGCCGATACAATCTTCGCCGGCGTGACGCCCACTATCAACCCGGAGACCGGGTATGGGTGTGGACACCAATACGGCGCCGCGGTCTCAGCGAGAAGCTTCTCAAGCGCTACTTTGGACCCTACAAGGTGCTTCGCCGTCTCGGGGACTTAAACTACGAAGTCCTTCTCGACGGAACCCGCCCATCTGCAAGACGTCAGCCGCGACCCGAGGTAGTGCGCGTCGTCCGGCTGAAGCCGTATTACGAACGATAGGACTCTCCACTCTCGTCGACGAGTGAACTGTGGACTGTGAACTCCGGCTAGCAATTCTGCTGTCCTTTTGTTTTTTGTTTTCCGTTTTTGTGCTGCATCGGGACGATGCACTTTTAAAGGGGGGGATAATGCCGCGCCCAGGGCTGAGAAAGCAACGCTCAGTCACGGACCTCCAGAAAGTTCTCGTTTATTCATGTACCGCATGTAACTTCTCTCATTTATTCCTGCTTTTGTTTTCTAGAAAGTGCGTGTTCATTCTCGCCCGATCACGCGACGCTCGAGCCGCTTTCGCCGAATCTTCGAGATAGCGATGCACTCTAGATAAGAGGCCACCCGCGACCTTGTCGAGGCAGTTTCGCCTCAGCGTTCGACCTTGCTGCTTCGCCGCCTTCGACGCCCGCGACGCTCTGTTGTTATTTTTCTATTTCCTTTTATTTTTGGCACAAGTTCGCCACATTAAACGTCTATTTCTTTCTGTGTATTTATTGTTTCTTTTGGTCACCACCTGTGACAATATAATAAAAATAAAAATAAACATTCCTACTTTGTTGTTCGGCAGCGTTTGTAAACAACCCTAAGAAAGTTCCCACTGTGTGCTGGAAAAAACATTCGCACCTTCTCGTCGCTATAGTTGATTTCAACCTAACACATGCAGACGAGTCTTCGTCCACTCTAAAGGAAGGAGCAAAAATATAGTGATCCTCTAGTAACATAATGCTAAGTGAAATAAAGTAATAAAATTGATTGATTGATTGATTGATTGAGTGATTGGGGGTTTATGGCGCATCAGCAACTAAGGCTATATTGCGCCAAGCTTAGACTATTGCGATTCAGGTTTAAGAAGAGGAAAGAGCTCTAGTAGCGAAATATATGATAAAACCATGAACATGAATGTGTATAAGTGTAAACAATATGACAATGAGTTTAGGATAGAAAGTAAAATCACAGTCGGTGTAGAAGGCCGATATCTGTGAGGAAATTAAAAACACAACTATATGGAATGAGCGGTTCGTCACCTAGTAGTAGGGCAAGGTGTAGTGGTATGTGTTCTTTATAAAGCAGTGAGTAGTGTTTATACCGGCACTGGTCATACATAGGGCATTCAATCAGTATGTGCATAACACTTAGAGGTACGTTGCTGTGCACACATTCAGGGGCATCCTCCCCGCTCAAGAAGTGTCCATGTGTAAGACGAGTATGACCGATTCGTAGCCTACACAGTACGACTTCATAAAAGCGCTCCCGATGTCGGCCGCTCTCCCACTCGCCTAGAAGAGGTTTGATTGCGTGTAGTTTGTTGCCGGTTTCGCCATTCCACTGCAGCTGTCACTTTGCTTTGATGCAACGTTTCAGAGAATCGTGGTAATCTTTGTAGGGTATTTGCTGTGTGTCAATTTCTCTATTTTTAGCAGAACTGGCTGCACTATCAGCTGCTTCATTTCCAGGAATGCCAACATGGCTAGGAACCCAGCATAAGACTATGTCAAAATTTTTCGTTGCAGCCAGGATTATCTTGTACTTCAACTCGGAAACCAGTGGGTTTTTTACACGGTTCAATGATGCGACAGCCTTCAGAGAGCTTAAAGAGTCGGTGTAGATTACAGCGTGAGAAAGGCGTTTTTTGATTATGTAATCAACAGCTAACAACAAACCATAAAGCTCTGCTGTTAGTATAGAGGCTTTTGAATTTATTCTCTTCACCTGATTTACCGATGGTCCCACCATAGCACAGCCTACTACGGAGTCTTTTTTAGTCCCGTCTGTATAAAAACTGGCATACTCGTGATATTTGGTCTGACGCTCAAAGAAGTTCTGCCTTATGACTTCCTGTGGAACATTCTTTTTGTTATACTTGGTCAGTGTAAGGTCGCAATGTATCTGGCAGTTGTTCCATGGAGGTATATCCGGAGGGTATTGGACCAACTCAGGCTTTGCATCCATCCCGACGGATTGTGCTGCAGTATTATTCCTCATAGAAAAAGGGAGACTGTGGAAGGTTTGTTTTCAAATGTGCGTTGGAACTTGATCGTCTCAATATTATCTCGAACGGGGTGCTCCGCAACCGAGCGAACCCTGACAGAGTACATAAAACCCAGGGAAAACCTCCTATACTCAAGGGACAATTCGTTTGCTTCCGCGTAAAGGCTAAGCACTGGGGAGGTACGAAATGCACCAGTAGCCAGTCGCAGTCCTTGATGATGAATAGGATCTAACATCTTTAAAACTGATGCCCGAGCAGAGTTATAGACAATACAACCATAATGAAGCTGGGAGCGAATGACTGAGTGATAGATACGCAGCAGACACAGTCGGTCAGAGCCCCATGATGCATGTGACAAGACCTTAAGGATGTTTAGAGATTTAAGGCACTTGAGTTTTAAGCTCTTAATGCGTGAAACATAAGTCAACTTGGAATCGAACACAAGGCCCAAAAACTTGTGCTCAATTTTTACAACAATAGGAGAACCATACATGTTCAAAGACGGTTCCTGAAGAGCACCTCGTCGACGAGAAAAGTCGACACAAGCTGTTTTTTCGGGAGAAAATTTAAACCCATTCGTATCGGCCCATCTGACCAAATTATTGACCGCAAGTTGAACGCGACGTTCACAAATTGTGAGATTACAGGATGAAACGGAGATCTGGAGATCATCAACATATAAGGAATATTGCACCGAAGGAGGAATTACACGGCCAATTGAATTAAGTTTGACGATAAAAAGAGTGACACTCAAGACACCCCCCTGAGGGACTCCATTCTCCTGTAAAAACTTCCTAGAGAGAGTTTTTCCCAGCCTCACGCGGAACGTACGGTGCTGCAGGTAACTCTGTATGGCACTCAACATTCGGTCACGGAAACCAAGATCGAATAAATCTTGCAGAATGCCGTAACGCCAGGCTGTGTCGTATGCTTTTTCCAAATCAAAGAAGATGGAGAGACACTGTTGTCTGTTGACAAACGCCTCACGTACGAAGGTCTCAAAGCGGACAGGATGATCGACAGTGGACCGTGCTGACCGAATGCCACACTGGAACTTATCAAGGCAGCTGTTTCGTTCTAGAAAAAACCTGAGTCTCTTGTTAATCATCCTTTCTAATGTCTTGGAAAGACAGCTAGTTAGAGCTATTGGTCTGTAGCTAGATGCACAAGAGGGATCTTTGCCAGGCTTCAGCACTGGTACAACCACAGCGGTCTTCCTGGAGGATGGAAAGTGGCCCTCGCGCCAAACTCTATTAAAAGGTACAAAATTAGCTCCATAGTGGATGGATGAAGATGTTCGAGCATTTTATAATGAATACCATCTGGTCCAGGGGCAGTTTGTTTAAAACAAAGAAGTGCCATTTGAAGTTCGTATAATGTAAATAGAGTGTTGTAGGGTTCGTGCGTGCCACCTGATGTGATAACAGCTTTTTTTTCTGCAATGATCTTCTATCGTTGGAACGTTAGGGTGTAATGTTCCGAACTGGAGACATACTCGAAGTGTTCACCGAGGATGTTGGCCTGTTCCTCAAGGCTTGCAGGACAAACTCCATTCCGACTCAAGAGTGGGACAGTGAATGCCCGGTAAGAGCCGTCAATTTTATGTACGCGATCCCAGACTTCCTTCGCAGATACAGTGCTGTTAATTGAAGAAGCGTACCCTCTAAAGCTTTTTTCTTAGCTTGCCTTCTAATCCACCTCGCCTGGGACCTTTTTCTCTTAAATTCAATAAGATTGTGTGTTGTAGGGTAGCGCCTAAATATACCCCACGCTCGATTTTGTTCTTTTTTGGACAAACGGCAATCTTTGTTCCACCAGGGCTTTGGTCTCCAGGGCAGATGCGAGGACGTCATGGGAATGGAGAGAATGGCAGCTTGTAAAATGTGCTGAGTGATTGTTGAGTGGCTTTATTGATATCGAGATCGTCAAGTGATGTGCATGCAAAAAGAGATGATTCTTTAAAGGTAGGCCAGTTGGCATTTTCGAATTTCCAACGAGGACAGCGTGTTGGGACTGTCATGGGAAGATGGTTAAATTCTAAGATGATGGGAAAGTGATCACTTCCGTGAGGATTCGGTATGACCTTCCATGAAAGCAATGGGAATAATGATGGGTGACAAATAGATAGGTCAATAGAAGTGAAAGTGTGAGTTGCTGAGCTAAAATATGTAGATTCATTTGTGTTCAGCAGGCACAATCCCGCAGAAAGCAAAAAACGTTCAACAAGGGCCCCTCTAGAATCCCGTTTGTCACTACCCCACAGGGGATTGTGTGCATTAAAATCTCCTAAAAGTATAAAAGGTGAAGGAAGTTGATTAACAAGGTCTTCTAGCTCCTCCATATGTAACTGATAATTGGGAGGTACATACAATGAGCAGACTGTAATTATTCGATCTAACAAAATACGTGTAGCCACCGCCTCAAGTGAAGTCTGCAGGGCTACCTCGTTAGAAGGAATTGAACGTTGGACAAACACCGCAACACCTCCAGCTGCGTGAGCTGCATGTGTACGGTCCCCACGAAACACCTGGAAGTGTTTTAAAACGTTGGTGTGGGTGGTTTTTAGGTGCGTTTCCTGTAAGCAACATGCAATGGGCCGGTGATCCTCTAAAAGATCGCTCACATCATCGTAGTTAGACAGGAGGCCTCTACAGTTCCACTGAAGGAAGAAAGACATTTATCTTCAATAAAGGAAACGCCTCAATAGGTGTTTTACGCAAAAATTGTGAAATGTAGTTTATGTGTCTTTTGGTGCCACAATCCGTGGGATGGTTTTCTTTTTTGCAGTGTCTTTAGGCCGTCCTCCAACCTCGCAGGAGGCCGAGGAAACAGAGCCTGTTTGAGAGAGAGGATGGTCCTCATCGGAGAGTGGGACGCTCACATCCATCTTCTCATCCAATGAGACCTTGGGTCCTTTGGGCGGTTGAGGTGAATCTGACCGCCCAGGCTTTGAAGAGCTGCCAGAGGCACGGGGAGGCAGCCCCCAACCCCGCCAGAAGGGCCAGCTAGTGCCGGTGGCGACACGTCTGGCTCCTTGGAGGGTGCAGCACCCTTCTTAGAGGGCACAATACACTCATTGGAGCATGAAGGCAGTGGGTTGCCCACTGTCTTCGGACGTACATAAAAGGACCCTTGTGGAGATGACAGGTCTTCCGGGGAAGTCTGCGTCTCCACGGATGCCATAGACAGTGGGGGTCCCCTTCGCACTGCCTCGGCATATGAACCCCTTGCCTTGAAGGCAAGCTGTTCTCTAGCGTCTTGGTAGCTGAGATTCTGTTTGACCTTAAATGTAATTATCTCCTTTTCTTCCTTCCATTTCGGACATGCGCGTGAAAATGCGGGGTGTGGTCCGCCACAGTTTATGCACTTATGGTCGTTTTCACATATGTCAGCGACGTGGTCAGTGGCACTACATTTCGCACAAGTTTCTCGGCCGCGGCAGTTTCGGGAGCCATGCCCAAAACGCTGGCAACGAAAGCACCGCTGTGGGTTTGGAACGAAAGGACGAACTCTGCAGTTTAGATACCCTGCCTTCACGGTGGAAGGCAGAGAGTGGAGTTCAAAAGTCAGGACTAGGTGTCGGGTTGGTATCTCCTGCCCGTCTCGTCGTAGTGTGATTCGCCGCACGGCCACAACAGCACTCCGACGCAGCCCTTCAAGGGTTTCCTCTTCAGTACACTGAAGGAGGTCATCCTCAGAGATGACGCCGCGGACAGTATTCAAAGTCCGGTGCGGGGTTACACAAACGTGGTGTTCGCCTAAGCTAGTCAACTTCAGAAATGCTGTGCTTTGAGTTTTGTTTTCTACCTCAACGAGGAGGTCTCCAGAAAGTTTTTTTGCTTTGTAATTCTTTCCGATCGTCTGCTCTAGGACCTTAGAGACAAGGAAAGGTGACATCTTTGATAACGGTAGAGAGTCGTTCGCAGCATGAAGTACAAGAAATCGTGAAAAGGTGTCGGGTTCTTTGGCTTTTTTAAAAGTAGGGGGAGCGGGGCGAACCCTTTTGGGGGGTCGCTCTGCTCGGGGTTTAGAAGAGAGGGGAGCCATAAAAAGGCAAAGGGTGTTCAGAATCTGTGGCGCGCCGCCCACCACGGAGCCCAACAAGGGAATAGGTAACACCCCATAACAAATATGGCTTTGCTGGAAGCATTACTTTATTAGCGCTACCCAGAAACTATAACCAAGTGTGGATCTGGACGAGAGTATCTGTCACCACCCAAGGTTAGCCCTTGCCACCAAAGAAGTTGAAAAGGAAAGAAGAGAAATGAGAAGAGTGAAAAGGAGGAGGAGACAAGGGTGAAAGAAGGGAGGGGATAGTAGAAGGAGTGGCGCCTAGACTGAATCATCCTGGCCGGGCTTTACCAGGACTCCCGTCTACGAGAAGCAGGGGCCGAAGTGGTGTATTGCGTCGCCCGGGGGGCCCCGAAGGGTCCAAACCTACCCCGGGCTCGGCTTAACCACCAGGATGCCCTTTTCCCCGGACACGGGAAAGCCACGCTCAGCCATACGTGGGCGAGCGAACCCGCATGGCTCGGGGTCCGTGGAGACGCCACTCTCCAAACACCTGCTTTCACAGGTGCCCCCTGCGGGGAATAAAATTGAGAGCTGGGCTAGTTGATGAAAGTAAACATAAAATTGAGAGCTGGGTTAGTTGGTGAAAGTCAGATATAACGTAAATGCAATAGCACAAAACAAGGAAGACTTAGGAGAGGAACGAACAACATAGAAAGCTGTAAAAATATGTCATATGTTGTTCGTTCCTTCCCCTAGTCTTAGTTGTTGTGCCATGTTACACCTACGTCATGCTTGCTATTTCCAAGCAATTGCCTATGGCTATCGAAGCGCACGTCTCTCGTTGGCCGATCATGTGATAGGCCGGCAAGAGCGCATGGGCGGATGCCTCTGGAGTCGGTTTTGGAGTACTTGTAGGGGAATGTGCGCAGGCAGTCATAGCCTCTCCGACGATACATATATACCACTTGGAAGGACTCGCCATTCTCTGGTGCGCGTGTTTTAGCGAGAAAGGGACTCTTCTACAGACAGACAACACAGCTTCGGGTCTAGCACTGCACCGCGGCCATGGACGAGCTTTGCCTTGGGATATTGCCAGTGCCGTCTCTCTTCTTTCTCTTAATGAAGATATGTCAATAAAATCGGTACCGTCGGTCATGAGCCCCGCCGACCTGCCGTTGCGCGCTTGACACTCGATGGTAACCCGGCGGCCCATCGAGTCCTCGCGCTCTTAACGCGAGACATACTTTCCTTCTTGTGCTGAGGGCGGCGGAAGGATCGAAATAACGTCCGAAGAGTTTCCCGAGGTTTTAATAAATGTCAATAAATAAACAATTGAAAAAAATAGCACTGCCAATAACCCCAAGGCAAACCTCGTCCATGGCTGCGGCGCAGCGCGAGAGCCAAGGTTCTGTTCTCCGTGTTTAGAAGAGTCCTTTTCTCGGCAATACACGCGCACCACAGCACGGCGAGTCCTTCCCGGAGGTATTTGGCCTCGGCAGAGGGGCGATGATTGCCTGCGCAAAGTCTCCAACACCTAAGCCGTAACCAGACTTGTACACGTTACTGAATAAAAGTAACTGATTACAATTACAATTACTACAGTCAAAAAAGTAACCGATTACCGTTACTGATTACTGCCTCCCAGAAGTAATTGAACAATTACTGCAAAGTAATTGATTACTTTTCAAGTTACTTTCACGTTACTTTTTATTGCGATGACAGAAATACACAAATACACAGTAAAATATTGCGTACACAATTTTGTTTGGTTATTGTTCCCTTTTTTGTTTTCAGACCCGGACCTTGTCGTGTAGCTGACGCGTCGACCTAAGGAACAAAGCCCACTAAAAAGTCAATAGCGGGTTCCCGCTTCCCGTCGACTTTATCAGCGATCTGCAACGAGATCCGGAACTCCCCAGCCAAGGCTGGTGGCGCGCTTGTAGAAGAGCGTGGCGTAAAAGAAAAAAGGATTTGCCGACTAATCCTAGTTTTATTTTTTTTAGATGTTAAAAAAATGTCAATCATTTTTGCTCTATGGCTGAGTGACTATGCTGATTTTTGTGAGAAAAAAAAATTGTGGGATGAAAAATGTAATTGGTAATTGATTTTGTAATTGATTACAGAAAAAATTAATTGAATTACTCCGAGCGTTACAGCTTGACAAATGTAATTGAAGCGTTACAAAATTACACTTAACGTAATTGATTACAAGTAATCAATTACTTGTAACGCGTTACGTACAAGTCTGGCCGTAACCGACTCCGGAGGCATCTGCCCATGCGCTGTTGGGTAGCGGGGGGAAGGGGGGGAGGTTGGCAGTGCGGCGAAGTTGGCAAACACGCAGAAGAAAGGGAAGCCAGGAGTGTGAAAGGGGAATTTGGTTTGAAACTTTGTCAAACAGGGGACGAAGAAGAAAAAAAAACACAGAGCCATGGAGAGAAATGTAAAATACCAAGTAGCCCGCCGCCCCCTGGAGCGCCTTGAGGGGAAGCGGACGCTCCAGCGAGCGAGGAATGGCTCGGAGCCGTTTTGGCGTCTTCGAAATGGTGTCCTCGTCTCTGCCGAGCCTGAACCCAAAAAAATTCATGCGGCGCGCGGACTCTGCTTGTGTTGCTTAGGTTTGAGCGAAACCCCCACCGCAACAAGTCCTCCACGAGGAGGAGCACCGTAGACGTCAACTTGTCTGGGTCGTGGTGTGCACACAAGAAGTTTTCTATGGGAGACCAAGCCCAGAGTCCATGAGCGCGCATTTCCCTGGGACAAACGGTTGCCAAGAGCTGCATGTAAAACGGCACCGGGCGTATCACAAAGGGCATACGGCAAAGACAGCAGTAACGGCGGCCCAGTCTAAATGTGGTCAGGTTACGGGAGGAGGGATGAAGCGCGATATGGTAAAAGGCCTAGGAAAGGTCGAGCTTCACCATATATGCTTGGGGCGAGAAAGCGGTTGACTTTGATGGCCTGGGGTAGCGGAGTAAAGCGCGATCCAAACCAACGCTTCTTTTTGCGCCTGTAGGTCGTGCGGCTGCGGATGTGACGTATTTTCGTGACGTCGCGCCGCTTCTTCGCTCCTTCCGGGCGCGCACAAGAATGTTGGATAATTTCAACTTCTTCTCAACGCGCACAAAAACGCGCGGTGACGTAGTAGGACGCTCCTGCGTCCCGGCCAATCGGTGGAGGGCAAGCTAGTTCCGGCTCCGCGTTTCTCGCCGTCTGGCTGCCCTCTCCTCCCCCCCCCCCCCCTTTTATTCTCTTCCAACATGACAACGCGATCTCTCTCTCTCTCTCTTGCCGTCTGGCCGGCCAGTCTGTCGCAGTTGCACTTTGATTGTGCGCTCGTGCCGAAGTTTCGCCCGTCCAAACCAAAGCGCACGGTTCTGACCCAGAAAGCGCGCCCGGAAACAGCAAAAACGCCACGAAATGCGTCACATCCGCAGCCGCACGACCTACAGGCGCAAAAAGAAGCGTTGGTTTGGATCGCGCTTAAGGCGAAACTGAGGTGCCTGGAGGTAAGGAGTAAGTGTGGCGCAGTCTAAAACAAAGCGGGACTCGGTGCCTGACTTGGATACGAGGAAGACAGGGTTGAGGTACGGACCACGTGAGGAGCGTTCGATAACCCCGCAAACATGTTGGTTACGGCGGCATCGATCGAGGGGACCTGGTCAGGGAGAGGGGGTCGGGCCGTGAAGCAAGACGCCTTTGTGCAGCGAATGGAAAGTGCGCCGAAGTCGGGCGGTCTGTGAAAACTAAATGCCTCACTAAACACTGCCCAGTAGACTTGAGGTGCCAGTTGGGTGGATTGGCGGCGGAGGTCCCGTCGCTTTCGACTTGTAGGCAGTGCTACCCAGGTCCAACTCGGAGTCTTCGACGTCGCTTAGTTTGTCTGTGGTGTGTTCATTTGTGTTGGTGTGAGTTTCCTCCTCACCATCGTAGGTGTCGAAGGAGTCGTCATCGGGGTGGGGCTCGAAGATACTGTCGGTCCTGCTGAGCCACTCCAGGATTCGCTCGCCGACGGTGGCCGTCGAGTCCGGATCCAATGTGTCGTCTTCTTCGGTTCAAGATCAAGCAAGGGCAAGATCGGCCGAGACGCAAGCTTCGCTAAATGCATGGGCGAGAACGTCCTCGACCGGGAAAACATCCAGGAGCGTCGAGGAGACGACCATGCCGTCCATGACGGCACTGGTGGGTCTCGAAGACCGAGGGTAGCTGCCGGACTCATTTAGCATTTGGGACCCTCTCGGACTTGGTGCCCGGGTGGTAGCTGGTGCTCGCGGAAGCACGAGACATGCGGCGTCCGCGTCGAGGCTTGTTTGGGTAGCTGGTCGGGGAGCTCTCTAAAAACCTTGGGCTCGAGCCTGGACGTCTGGTAAAAGATAGCCGTCCTCCAGTTCCCTCTCGCGACGACGTGGAAGAGTTCCAGTCAATAAAAAACTAGGTGCTGCTGTTCGTTAGCATGGAATCCCAGTAAAACCGATACGAGTGGAGATGCCGGATCTCGTGGACATCTGTCGTTTACAAACTTCTGATGTTCTGGGTGATGTCGCTCAGAATGCCTTAAAACTGACGGGCCCTCGCTCCGAGAATGGGCGGTGGGGGCTCCACCGGAGGTAGTCGGATCGCGTTGGTGGCTCTGGTAGAAATGATTCCCGTAGAAGCCGTACCTCCAGCGGAAGCAGGGGGAGGACTCTGGCGATGTTGGAAGCGATCTCTTGGCGCGTCTGTGGATGTTTGAGCTTAGCGTGCTGACGTACAAATAACTCGCGTTCAGAGTTCTGCGACAGGGACTGCTGAGGCTGCTGGCAGTGTGAGGCGAGACCGGCCTTGGCATCGACGATTGGAAGCAGGGCAGGTCCCAAGGTTGAGGCGAAAGAGTCCGAAATGGCATCCCCCGTCTGATGGACAAGGGCGGCTCCGTCACCGGAGGCCACGTGCGTGGGCGCGTTCGACGACGAGGCATCCTTCTCCTTGGCTTTTTCTCTTGTCATGCCGAGTTGCGTGGCAGTGCCGGCGGCTGTCACTCGGTTCGAAAAAGGGTCTCGGCATGAAGAAAAAAAGAAAATAACTCGGAAACCCTTCCGGGCGTTTTCTCGTTCCTTCCGCCGCTCTCAGCCCGAGCATGCATATGATATATATAGAGGGTGCTTCTTTTTATTCTTGGAGATTGAAAAAAAAAATAGCCAGGAAAGCTACACTTATGCGGCTTGGGCGAGTGAGTTATACGCCGAGGGGGACACTATGTGGGTGACTAATCTTTGGGATAAGTCTGCTAATTAATTAAAATTCACAAATTAACTTTTTAATTTGTGAAAATAGACATATGGTTCCAGTTAGAAACTTGATGAGCGTCGTTTAGAACTCCTAGGTCAGTCATTTTCAGAAAGACTTTCAGCGCTTGAGAAGCGTCGTCGTGCACTAAAGTTACCACAAGTGGTGCAGGTACAAGACTAGCGGTATCGGTAAGGCGCCCGCGCAATTTTGCCGTTTCTTATCTAGCCGCAGCCTTGTACCTGCTCCACGAGTGGCAACCAGAGCACTACTGCGCTTCTCACGCGGTCAAAGCCTTTCTAAAAAATTACTTATTTAGCGGTTTTGGACGACGCTCAGAAAGTTTGTAATTGAAACCACATGTCTATTTTTACTAATTAAAAAGTTAATTTGTGAATTTTAAATAATTAGCCGACTTATCGCAAACATTAGCCACCCGCATAATGTCCCCCTGTGCATATAACCCACTCGCAGAAACCGCATAAGTGCAGCTTTCACGGCTTTTTTTTAAACAAATCTGCAAGAATAAAAAGAAACACCCGGTATATATACACGCACACACATGTATATATACATATATATATGTATGTATATATACCGGGTGTTTCTTTTTATTCTTGCAGATTTGTTTATATTATTTTATATATATATATATATATATATATATATCGGTGGTTTTGATAGAACCGAATTAGATGGACATCTCAGAATTCGAACTTATTAGTTAATACCCTAAAGGCCACACGTAGTGAATACATGTAGCGATTTAGGAGTCCGACAGATTTAGAAATATAGACTTTTTTATTATAAGCACGACCACTGATTACAACTAAGTATTCTTAATCCTGAAGTTAGATTGAACGGAAATGTATTACCAGATGCACCACTCGCTGCAGGTAACTCTGTCAAATTGCCACGACATTTCAAGATCCCTCCTGCAAATCATACCTATAAAAAAAAAATCGGTTAATATCGGTTAAAGCCGGTTACCGGTAGATAATTTACGGTTACGGTTACGGTTACGGTTACAGTTTTTTTATCAATTTCAAACAACGATTTCATTCCGGTTACGGTTACTGAAAAAATTTTGTTCCTTAACGGATTTCGGTTTCGGTTACGGTTACGGTTTGAGTCCCTGTTTCGGAGTTTCGAGCGGCAGCTACCTCTGTCTCTGGAATAAGCACGGAGTCGAGTTGCAGCTTCTCGCTGAGAGCCGTATCGAGGAAGCCTGCCATCGGTCGGTCCCGGATGAGCTCGTCTTTCAAGGCGCCATATTGGCATCTCTTTGCCTGCTTGAAGAGGTCGGTAATGAAACCTTCGACGGTCTCGTGAAACTCTTGATCTCGGCGGTTGAACGAAGCGCGTTCGTACATAACATAACGCCGCGCAATAAAATGCTTTGAAAAAGCATTCTTCACGCAGTGGTAGTCGAGCTTGTGTTGATCACTGAACTTGACAGAGACTAGAACGTCCTTCGCCTTGCGTCCCTTGGGGCCCATGAGAGTACATTTTCTTTTTTCTGAGAAGCGCTGTCTTGCTTGTTGAGTCCTGAGATGACTTGGTAGCGATAACCCACCGCGTGAAGCAGGGCTGCCACTTGTCGGGACGGCGGAAGTTGAGCTTCTCTGGGAGAGCTACGACAAATTGCTTGAGGGCTGGCGTAATGGAGCAGCTTCTCCTGGTCCCTGTTCACACTGGGCCGTGGCGTCGATGTGAGTAGGTGGTGAGCTGTAGCCACTAAATTGCAACGCTAGCACCGCTGCCACCATGTCGTGGTCTAGATAAGATTAATTGAACTGCGTAGGTTTATTCTGGCCTAGCAATAGAGGTGTGAGCAGTGCCATGTCTGGTCGCGTGCGGGTCAGAGAGGGTCCGCGCGCGGTAGCGGCGGGCAGAGTCAAGGGTCACCAGGCGGGGGGGGGGATGATAATGATCTGCAACAATGTGATTGATGTATTCATTAGTTTCATCCCAGATACTCTAGATGATAAGGAGATGCACACATCCCTTTTGGAAAAAAAGAAACAATGTGAATCCTCACTGAAGATGCCCTAAGAGAACTGGGCATGCTCTAAATAAACTGTCATGTCTGAAATAATACTGATGAGACTGTTAAAATTAAAATAAGAATAACTAGCAGGGAATTTAAACTCGCCATTACTGGCGGTTACCTATGAAAACTGGCTAGAATAAGAAACAAACTGTAAAAAACTGAAACAACAAATTCGTGAAACTGGCGGCACAACCAATCACACTGGCAGCTGAGCCGGTGTATCTTCTAGTGGAACTGTCCCTACGGGTTGTTGAATTTCCGAAACTGACAGTCAAACTGAAAAAAAAAAAAAACATTAGTATAATTACGGGCTAACGCTCTTCGAGTTACGTTCGGAGCGTGATATCTGGACGAGCACCAAACGTTTGTACGGTTTGTTTGCACATACGTTTTACCCAAAGATAGTGAAGATAACAATCGCAATGCTAACAACACTATATGTTCCAAAACATGTCCACGTCAAAATGCAGTTTTGTCAAAGCCTTCTAGCGCTTATGGGAAAAACCAGGGTCGCAGAATTATATTTATACAAGTATCACTAAGAAATCGAGGATATATGTGGAATTGACCCTTCGCAGAAGAAGGGTCAAGAAGGGTGTTGGTAAACTTTCGTAAAATGTCAGTAAAATTTAAACTTGCCGGTAATAAATAGATTGTTTGTCTTATGTTTGTTATACCTCTTTCAATTGTATTGAGATGATACCTAATATATTGCTAAATGTCATCTTACATCAGTTATTTTCACTGTGTTTTTTGTGTTTTTGGTGACAGTGCCGCTCTGCCCTGTGTTTTGGTGGCAGGAACCCGTCAAGCTGCAAACTTGCAGCTTTTTTTCCTGGCCCCTCTTGTCACATCTGTGTAAAAGCGCCGTGACAAAAATAAACTGATTCTGATTCTGAAGTTCTAATTGAAGCTGGGGCTTCCAATAAAACAAAAAGAAATAACCAAAACAAAATACAGCATGTTAGATATTGCTAATAATGAACCAAAATGTCACGCGGTGTAAGCCAGCTCCAATCAAAATATGGTGCTGTCATGTATCACAAGAATGTAGTTTAGTCATGCTAATAATAATAGTAATATGACGGGTGTGAGAACAATTAGCGAAGGCCAATATGCCAGAATTTATAATTAATGAGCAGTTGGATGTGCACAAGCTCTCATCCAAGTAAGTATCAAAATGTTGAGGGCTGATGAGAAACAAAAATGTTTAAGTGCTGATGAGAAACAGCGCCGAATATAAAATCCCAGATTGATTTTGGAGCCTTTTGAGCAGACTAGAGGCTATTTCATGGAACAACTTGTCACGGATGATGAAACACGGTTGCATCACTATGATCGGAAAACCAAACAACAGTCAATGTAATGGCGGTACTCAGGATCTCCAAGGCCAAACAAATTCAAGACCCAAAGGTCAGCACCAAAAGTCATGGCCTCGGTTTTTTGGAGCCAAGGGAGGAGTTTTGATGACTATATCGAGAAGGGTCAAACTATTAATGCATAATGCTACCCCAGCTTACTGCCGCTCCCAAAGGAGGTTTTGAAAAAAATAGCGAGGGGAGCTATGCAAAGGCATTCGTTTTATGCAGGACAATGCACCTGCTCACGGGGCGGGAATGACCATGCATGTTTTGGAGAGATTGGGGTTTTATTGCATTAATTATTCATCATACACACCAGATCGTGCTGAACGCCCTTTTCCTTTTAGATCTGAAAGGAAGTTCAACTTAGAGGTTAATATGTCGATTAGTAAAGTTTCATGATATTAGGCCCTTCTCTTGGTCGGGCCGAGTGCTTTTCAGAACTTCCTGGTATTAGCCATATGATGCCATTTGTACTATGTTCACTTTATATTGACAGTTATTTAAGGGATTTTCTGCAATGTTTGTTTTGTGTGTTAGCTGTTTTGAGTAATACGTCAGCCATGAAAGCTTATGGTCCACTGGAAGCAGCCACTAAAATGAACTGCGGCTCCATCTGGCAGCCAGGCATTCTTTTTGCTTATTCAGAGACCGAGGGGTGAAGTATAACCTACATGCGTGTAGCACGTCCCCACTATCAGTAACAGCAATGTTTTGTATTGCTCGTCGCACATAAACTTTTGCGGCTAATATTATGTCGTTTAGGTGGAATTCCTGGTGCGTGTTACGTTTTTATTGTTTGTTCTACACGGAGGCTTTGTTTGACTTGTTTGTTCTCCATGGACAACTTGTTTCACCGTGCTCTAACTGCAATATATTTTTGTTCCCTTGAAGTTTAGCTTCCCTCAATGTTGACAATGTGTGTTGGCTCTTGCTATGCAATACTTGGCCACAATAAAATGATTACAGTTAGTTTTGTAAACACATCTTATATCATAATCTTACGTGGTGTACATGAATATGTTGTATGAAAGTAAGATACTTATATGAGTACCCTTGTCCTAGGCCTTGTCTTCCCTTCATAGTGAACTTTATGATTTGTATACTTGGATAACTTAACACTCATCCTGTTTGCAGACACAGCTAAACAACATATGTTCTCTCTATGTAATTACATTTGTGTGATGACGTGTACAAATATGGTGTGAATTGTAACTGCTTGTTTGCTGTCACAATAAACATGCTTGATGTTGTTAGGCACAGAATGCACAACTTTGGTGAATGTCTATTGCTTGAGTTCATGCATCTAGGAATGCTCCATGGCTGTGTAAGATAATGTTCAGAGCTTCTTAAGAGTTAAAAATAAATCTACTTTATTAGTGATTGATTTTTTTTAATCCTGCATCATAGTATTCATCGCAATAAACATGCAGTTGAGGCACTGAAGCTTAACCACAATTTTGAAATTGCATTTTTAATGATATTTTGACTCATTGAAGGATTTGGTAACTGAGTATATAGTCGGTGACAGGTCGAGATTGAAGTGGAAGCTCCTCCCATCTCTTTTCTCTTGAGCAGAAAGTGGAAAGAGATGGGAGAAGCTTCCCATCTCTTTCCGCTTCGTTCTCGACCTGTAATCGGCTATAGTTGCAAGTCACCTACAATTGAAAATAACTTGATTAGACTAATTTTGTCGCACATACCTATATAGTCATCTTGATTTGTCATTTGGGTCTCATTAAAAACTAATAAAATCTGAAAACGGTGCACAAATAAATATATGCAATTGATGTGAAGAGTTTTCGGTGTGTTCTTAGAAATAACACAGTAAAAGCAATTCAGTTTATCTGAAAAAAATATTGATACTATACAGATAAAAAAACATGTTTAAAAAAAATTCAGAATTCACATATGCAATATGTCTTCGTGTAACAAATGATTGTACAAGGCGCGACACTGTCAGAGAAAACAGCGATCGCCGTGTTTTCCACTTTTTCTCATTGAAACCAAGGAATGTGATCCCAGTTATTATTGCTACAGAAAGAGCTAATTTAGTTTTATCATGTTAATGAGAACATTTTGTGCTCGCTAATGCTATTTAGAAGTAAAATGGGAAAATGCGCCTGTGTCAAGTTCGCGCCAACAGTGTTGCGAAGTGTACAACACTATCAGTATTGATAAAAACTACATGACTGCAATATAAACCCACTCGCTTGCATCACCATATTCAGCCAACTGTATTTGGCTAGATCTAGCCATGTCTACATGTTGACTGGTACCATATAGGGCCATACATAGGAGTATCATGCTAAAGTTGAGGCTTGGGCGAGTTGGTACATACTTCGGAATTAAAAACAGCGCGGAAAGACGAGGACCAGACAAAGAAGTGGCACGGACGTAGCGCTACGTCCGTGTCACTTCTTCGTCTGGTCCTCATCTTTCCTTGCTGTTTTTAATTCTAGAGTATCATGCATAATATACTGCTATATATCATAGCCCCTGGCACCATATATGACTGTATCTGGCAATATATTTCGTCATATATGGTATTACCTTGCCATATATGCCCTGATTTCAGCCCTTGTATGGCAATATATGACCTTATATGTGTAATTATATGCCCACATACGGCCTTATATAAGATATATCTGGGACATATATGACATTTCTGTAAGGGTAACTACAGGCCGATTTCAATATTATCAGACTTTTCGAAAGGGTTTGAAAATTTCTGCATTCGCCCCTAGTGAATTTTTCGATAAGCATGATATAACCACGTCGTCATAGTTTGGATTTCGCAAAAAACAATGTCTGGAATTTGCACCTTTAGAACAAAAATATCATATTTTGCGCAGTTTTAAGGACAAAAAGATGACACTCGGAATGTTCATGAATTTAAGCACACCATTCGATCATTGAAACCGCAATCTATTAACCACAATGCTGGAAATATCCGGATTTTGTGGTTATCTCTCAACTTTAATTGCATCATACCTATCGCATCGAAAACAATACGTTCACATAAACGGCTACTGTTCTGATGTTAAACCAATCTTATCCAGTGTTCGGCAGGGGTGTATCTTGGGACCTTTTTTGTTTAACCCGTATGTGAACGATATTATAAACGTAAACCCAGAAATTAAATGTATAAGCTATCTTGACGATACGAGTTTATTTTTTTCAAGCAACAGTTGTGACGAATTAGTAACTAAAGCGAATAGAACTCTCAAGGACCTAGTTCCTGAGAGTAGTTCTAATTCCTTAGAAAATAGAGCAAAACAAAAGCCGTTTTATTTCGCTCAAGAAACAAGAACGATAATATTGCCAGCGAGGGAGCGCTCCTCCAAGCCCCATAGAGAATACCCGCGATTTTCTGCCATTTTACGAAAATTCTCATTTAATAACCGTTACTCTGATTTTTCAAACTTTTTTTGCCATAAAAAGATTGATTTTTCGTCCAGCTATCCCTCAGAGCATATTTTTCATAAAAACATTCATTATATTTTATATTAAATCGTGAAATTGGTCGGAATCGGCTGTTTTGACATGTTTACGTTAGGACGCGTTTTTAAAAACCTGTGAATTTTGAACTACAAATGTGTCTTGAAGGATATCTGCGGAATTTAACACGCAATTCGATTATTTTAAAATTATACCTGTAAGTGCATCCGTTCTGTAACTACATCGAAAAAACTGAACCAAGGTGTTGTGGCTTGTTTTTCTCGTTTGGACGGTCAAGACTAGTTCGACCAGCACCGCGTGATGGCGCCAACGTTCCGCCACGCACGTTGCTCTGATTTTGTATTACTCCCCGCGCATGCGCTCTTCAGTAACGCGCTTGTGGTGGTCCAGAGACGGCAAGACCCGTGACCCGTCCAGACAGAGTGGTTTTGTTTCACGGGGTGGGTGTCAGGCGGATAGCTCTGCGTGTTTTCATAACTAGAAAGGCCGTTCTCGCAGCTATGGGTCTAAAGAGGTATAAATATGGCAAGCGAAAGGTCTCGAAGTCGCAAATAGAGTTTGCACGTAAGCGACCCTCGGCTGAAACTACGGATGGTGAGGTTTCAGGTGAGGTTGAGTCATCGTGTCGTAGCGCTGCGAGAACGAATTGACTCGGGGTGTTGAAGATGCCGCTTGGGAAGCCATGCAACAGGCCGGAGTGGAAGAAGCGAGGTGCGCGAAGGAATCTGGCGAGATCGATGCCGAAGGCTATCCGCTTGTGACCGCCGTTGCAGACTGTATGTGGTCAAAGCGATCGTACAAGCACGAGAACGACGCTCCTCCGGGAACGGTAAGTACTACAGTTTTTCCTCTAAAAGGGGTGCGAATTTTGATCGTATATATAATATACATTTCTTTAGAGTGCGTTCAAAAGAAATCCGAAGCATTTTTTTCTTGCCGCAAAAATAAATTATATATTGTCGAACGCTTAGTGTCTTTCGCTAGGCTACATTTGGGTGGAGGCTGAGCATTTGTCAATGCGTAGTTTATTTTTATGGGAAGATGACCGTGGTTAGAATCCCTCTCGGTTGTATGTGTATTTCTGTGAATGGAAGATTTGTTTCGGCAACTGGGGTCCGACGATTTCTCACGAAGCACTGGAAACAGTTATGCTTTTGTGTGCCTGTTTTAGTGACCGCTGTTTTATGTACTATACATTCCGAATATACGCGGTGCCATGCAGTGAGTTCGTCAGACGACGTTTTAGACAGCTCGTTTCTTCAAAGCTGCACTTTTTCAAGGATAGATCGTTCCATCGGAAATAGCCGGCGTTCGTTTCATCGATACACCTTGTGACGTTTCGTCTAGTTTTTCTATGATGTGCGCGCTCGCGCTCGCGTACGTAATTGCGCGTACGTGTCTGCTTGCGTGTACGCGTGCATGCGCGAGCGTGCTTATGTGCGTGCCCCCCCCTCCCCCCCCATGCACATGCGTGTTTTCCTGCCTACGCGTGAGTATATATACCCGCGTATCTGTGTGCGTGTTATACGTCCATGTGCGTGCGTGTTTGCACGCTTGGGCGTTCGCCTGGTCATAAGTGCGCGTGTCTGTGCGAGTGCGAGCGTGCATGCAGGTGTGTAATTCGTGCGTACGTGTGGGCGGGTGTGCTTGAGGGTGTGTACGTGAATTTGCATCCGTGCCTGAGCGTGCATCCGCGTATCTGTGTTAGCGCATGCGTATGAGTGCCTAATTCGTGCGTGCTTGAGTGGGCGCATGCATACTTGGGCGTACGTGTGCCCAAGTACGCACGTTGTCGGACTTTGCGGGAAAGGTTCGAGAAGCTCGAACCTGGTCGAACATGAACGTCGGCTGGTTCGCGACACCTTTAGTACTCACGTTGCGGACGGTTGGTAAAATGGCCGCTGATAATTTCACCTTGACGTTTTGCTTTATGTTTAGCGCCATTTTTTATATTTTTATTCGTGCGATTGTAATCTTTTGCGAGTAAACTCTCTGTACCCTTTCCTCGTGACCTATGAAACGATCTCGAACGCCTCGAACAACAGCGACTCTTGCGTTCGTTCTCGGGGCTAGAAGGCAAGGAGGTAACAAGTATTTATATGACGTCAGACTGCCTTTTGATGCCGAGTCACAAAACAGAAGTATGGCCACCGAAGGCAAACGCAGTTATCCCATTGGCGAGTTTGCCTTTCTCTTTCATTTTTCACAACTCTCGCGAATCAAAGTTTTGCTTTATCGTTTGGTGGTCATGTTTGTGGGCGATGACTCAGCACGTGAATAGACCCTATAACCGTTCATGGCGTTTTTCTCTGCTTTTATTTTTTGGATTGAACGATTCTGCTGCAGTGTGGAACGAACTACACGAAAGTGCTCAACCTTCTACGAAGTCTTCCGAGGAGCAGAACGCGTGGGGATCAGGACTATTGGAAGATATATTCTTAAGTGATGAAAAACTGCCCGGTCGCCAATCATTACCAATTGTCTATGAAATACTATAAGAAACAATCAGTGTCGTGAAAAATTGTATAACAATACTTTGTTGCGCAGAGCTTGGGACTAGTTGTGATGGAGTAACGAAGGTATATGCCGGTAGTTTGTCATATATGTATTCGACTATGTATTTATTTTTAAAGTACATAATATACAGTGTTTTTTTTATTGAACTGGAACGTGTTTTTCTTTTAAAAGAGGAGGAGGCATTTACCTTAGTGCCGTATTCACTGTGCCTTTAAGGGGCTCGGCGAACATTACATGGGAGATCACTGTAGCGATAAGCTGGGTGGGTAAATAACTAAAATCTGCTAATCAAGTTTCCCACGAGCGGGTTTATAGCTCGTGTTGCAGTTATATATTTAAAGTCATTAGACGGTAAATAAATTTGGACGTATTGCTGAAACCCAAAGGGGTTTTAGGTATCTAGGTTTTCAGTTTTTTTATGGCCAAAACATACTTGGCTCGTTTGGCCACGGGAATCGCAGTACCGCTATTTCTGCATAGTTGAATAAAGCAATCACTCGCTAACACATCGTAGAAAATAAATAGCGTGGTAATTGCAACCACAATGTTTATACTGAAAAATAATATTCCGGAGCGCCTCTCGCGGCACAGATCATTTGATAGTGTTTTATCAATGTCATTTATGTAATGCAGTATCGCGAGAAATATATTGTGTAATTAAAAAAATGATTTATTATATATTGACAGTGCTACTGCCGAACTCTCCACGCCGGTCCGCTTGTAAAGTCGGGTTTTGAAGTAATGTCTTGTGATTGTCTTTGTCGCCTCGTGTCCCATGTGTTTGTACAGTCTCCGGCAATATGAAAGACCCACTGAGAGCGCGTGGCCGAGGCGGTGGCTGGCGGGGGCGCTGCGAGCGCTCCGGGCAATTCCATTCTGCTTCGAGGGGAGGACGCTCACTCGGGGCTCAGCACAAATTGATAAGCGCGCGCTTTAGCTGAGCCCCGATTGAGCGTCTTTCCCTCGAAGCAGAATGGAACTCCCCGGAGCGCTCGCAGCGCCCCCGCGAGCCACCGCCTCGGCCACGCGCTCCCAGTGGGTCTTTCATATTGCCGGAGACTGTACTTGACAAGTGTTTATTTGAATCTACGGTCAGTGCATTCAACCATACGTTCAGTGCAGTTTCGCTTATTTTGCTCGAATTATTAAATGTGCATTTGTTTTAATTTTCTTTTCTTTAGCTGTGTCTGTGCGCCGTTTTTTTTACTCACATGAACACATATACAGGGTGATCTTCGAATCAGCCGGGACCCTTGCAACCGTCGCCGCGGACCACAGTTTGAGAACCGCTGAACTAAGATGTGCTAAATATCTCGAGTTAATTCCGTGCTTCGTCATGTTGCAACTGCTGTTTTAGAGACAATTAATATGGGCGGCTTTATCTTGGCAGTGTACTGTGAAAAGAGTTTAAATTTATCCTACTCGGAATTCTTTTTATCGTTTGGGAGAGCAAGGCTGATGAATATTTACGACTCGTTATAGCATGAATGAACTGGCTTAGAAATAGTTACTGAACAGTGAGAGCGTCTCGTGAACTTGACTATTGGGGAGGGGATCGAAATATAGGGGCCGCTTTGTCTAGTTTGTTGTCCACACAGTTGGGTGTTTATTTTGAGAGCATACACGTTGGTTATGCACTGCAAAAGCAAGATGCGCTCTGCAAGAGCCAGACGAAGATTAAACATTGCGACGGCGAGGACGCACGCCCCGCGTCGCCGCACGTGACGACGGACGACGTTCTTTTCCACGAACAACGGCAGTGCCTCTTCAAACCGAGAGTACTGCGCGTGGTTGCCGACCGATCCTCGCTTCAAACAACGTGCCCATTCGCGACGCTAGTTTCTTGGCGGTTGCACGCAGCTTACGATGGACCGGAACTGGGGCTACAAGTCGTAGCAGCCAATCCAGGGCATATGAACGTACCACGTGACCACGCGCCTCGTGCTTAGTTTTGTCTGTCCTAAAGTTGACGTGACGCTCACGCGGCATTGGATTGGCTCCGATAGCTCGTAGGGTCCTCTGCGGTCTATCGTAAGGAGAAACGGAACATACCAGGAACCCGGGGAAAAGGAGGGTCGAGGAAGAGAGGTAACGAAGGGATAAATAAATAACAACAGAGACACTCAAAGAAAGAATGAGAGAGAAAGTGAGGAGACCCGGCCGCGCGCGTGGAAGACCTGCAGCTGTCTGCGCCCGCGTTTACCCGGCAGGTGCGGGTTGATTTTGCGGGGAGCAGGCGTTTTTTCTTTTTCTTTTTTTTTTTGTCTCGCCACCGTGAATAGGGTGCCTTCGTACACATTCGCTTGTGTGGAGTGGCGATATCTCGGTGATTTCACTGCCCAACCTTTTTTTTTATTTATTTATCTTATTTCTTCGTTTATGCAGAGTATACGTGCTTTGGCATCTCTCGGTGCGAGCCCGCAATTGTGGCCATAGACGAGCGCGCGAAGACCGCCCTGTTTACAAACACGGTTTTTGCTTTGCCCACACCGGGCGTGGGCACTGCGGAATCGCAGCGTCTCGTTTTTGAGGAAAAGCCGCCTCTGCGTGTGCGCCGTACTCAAGGCAGCGCCACCGCAGAGGGACGGCATCGGAGCCGCGTGTCGGTGTATTGGCGACGTGCGCGCCCGAAAGCGTCGCTGTGGTCGGCCTTTCACGATTGACCCAAAAGCTGACTATGACGTCGGAAAGGGTATACCATCGACGGAAATAAGAGAAATGAAAGAACTTTAATTTCGACGGTGTTGGCAGTGTTGCTTTGAGAGCGCAACGATTTCAGGCTTCCACCATGCAATTTGCGAACACCATCGAACTCGTTGTTCGCAAGGTAATGACGTCACAAGGGGGAACCATAGGAGGGCGCCACCAAAACATCTCGCCGCTAATACTTCGATTCACGTCATGTGCGAGCGAAGTCAAAACTAGAAGCGCGAGCCCAAGGCTCTGAGCGTGCCGGCTTCGCACGTGAGCTCGTGCACCACAGGCGCTGTTACAAGCAGCATGCTCACGCTTGTAGCGTTGGCTTCGCTCGCCCATAAGGTGAAACGAACTAGCCTTTTGATACCACATTCCCTCCCAAAGTTATAATTATAAACCGGGTGTTTTTTTGTTGTTTTTTTATCTTTTAGTTGCACCAAACGTATTACATGAAAAATAAAAAAAAAGAATGACATTAGGACGCTTTTAATTTTGCCATTAGCTTACCCGACTTCGGGTCACTAAGCGCAAGGTTGTTTGTAGAATTAGGTGACTAATTAACAGAGATATTTAATTATCATTTTAATTAGCACTCTAAGACTTGCAAACAATAAAGTAAACCGATTCAGAAGTCCAAGTGAGCTGGTGGATGTTCATCGTGATCCCAGGTAGTCTAAGTGTCTGCATGCGCGCATATAAAGTCGCATAAAGGTAGACCGTCCGTCCACATTTTCCTCTTCCTTCCGTGTTTTTTTTTCTTTCTTTCATTAAACTTTCAAGTTGTATGATAAAGCCTCAAAGGCAATACAATGTCTCTGTCAGTTACTTCAATATATCTGTATTCCTTGGCAGAGTCCTGCCTTTTCCGTGCGGATACTCCGAACGTCTGACTGATTATTAAATTCCTGTTGCCCACGAGTTTGACAAAGGAATATGTGCAGAGAAAGACGCTTCTTTTGACGCTTACAAAAAAAGAAAAGAAAAACGGTTGCAAAACCTTTCCTCGGATCCCTGGAAAAGGTCAAGACCGCTCAAGATTTTACAACTGACCGCCGTCGAATTCGGAGTTGTTCGGATAAATCCGAATTCGCGATAGTTTCACCGGCGAGTGTTTCACGGAGTTTATAGCATTTATCCGAAAATTAGAGTCCCTATCTACAACCTAGGTCAGGGCCCACCAGGTCCAATCACAGACAAGTTATAGGCACGTGTGCATTAGCGTGCTTTTCTTATACGCGCGTCGAAGTAATGCATTACGTGACTGGCTCCCGATTGAACCTAATGGGCCGTGGCGTCGGCTGACGACCATCGCAGGACGAGACGAAATCATAGTGCTAAATTCTTCTCGTTGATAAGACTGAAGGATGTGAATGAGATGTACTGTACTTTTTGCTTGGTGGATGTTTTAATGATTTCGCGTACATAGAGCTGACTATCATGTCATGATTCGTGTGGCACCGAAATCCGGCTGGTGGATTGCTGAAGTCATCACCTCATCAACCCTCCCGGAAACCACAAGGAACCCACTTGCCAGTATTCGTTAGACCCACTGTGTGGGTCTAACGAATACTGTGTGGGTCTAACGAGCTTTGGAGGGTTCGTAAGGAAAATATATGCCGTAGTTTATATAGAATTGGTATATTTCGATATATCTTATTAGTTGTATATTTTACGTGTTGGTGCCATGTTAACTGATTGTCCAGTGTTAGTCCTAAAAATTTAGCATGGTACACTGGAGTTAGGTTAATACTTGCAAACGAAGGCTGAGGTAAGTTTAAAATTAGTTTGTTTTTCGGGGCCAAAATTATGTAGTTTGTTTTTGCTATATTGGGAACTAATTTGTCATGGGTTAGCCATTTAGCTAGCTTTTCTAAAGTGTTATTAGCTTTAGGTCTGTCACGCTTGCACTAGATATAAAAATATTTTTATCGTCGACATAAAGAACACAATATTTTAGACTCCCATTGTTAATAACTTCATTCCAATATTTTGCTTTGTTTTCTCTACCATATTTAATAACGCCAGTTTTGTTGATTTCCCTTTAAGAAATCCATATTGTGACGAAGTGATCAAATTATTTTCAGAGAAGAACAGATTCAGTCGCTTTAGTAGAAGTTATTCAATCACGTTTGTAGTGACAGGAAGAAAGGCGATTGGTAGATACAGTAGTTCTCTGGTTTTAGTTTGTCTCCTTTTTTTAAATATTGGAATCACTTTTGCTATTTTGAGTAAGTCAGGGTAAGAGCTAGTCGTGAAAATTTTGTTGATAATATCAGACAAAGGGTGCGCGATGATGGAACCACATTTATTAGTATTATCGTCTGTATTCCGTCGCACCCCGACGACGAAGTATTTTTTAGCGTGTTAATGGTATTATGAACTTCTGGATCGACGGAGTAAAGAAAAAACGTCGTGTCATTACGAGCTATATTTGGTGTGCCAGTGGATAGATTTGTCCATGAAAGATACTGTACGTTTGGAGTGATAGTTGAAAAGTAGTTATTGAGCGTGTTAGCTATTTTTTGTTTGTCCGTAATTATGCCTTGGTCGGTGCTTAAGGCTGACAGAGTTTGTTCGGTAGTACTCTTTTTTCGTGCAGAGTTAATAATTTTCCAGGTCTCTTTGGTATTGTTAATGGCGCTAGAAGGTTTACTAAAAATACTGCTGTTTAGTTACGTTAACTAATTTCTTTAAACAAACATCATACATTTTGTATTTAAATTGAAGGCTTAGATTAAATGGATTGCGTTTTAGTTTTTTATACATATTGTTTTTGTGATTGATAGATCGCTGTATTCTGTATGTTAACTAGGGCTTCTTCTGACTGATCTGCAGGATAGGGTTTTGGTTTTCGTACCTATTTGAATGGAAGATTTTCGTGTTTCTAAAAAGTTGTCTAGTTTTAGGTCTGCCCTGGGCGCCTGGTATACGCACTCCCATGACTTCGTGTTTAATGTATTTATTATTACGTTGTAATCGTATATTTGAGTAGTTTGTTTTCGATAGTGACACCTATGTGCATTAGAAACAGCGAAAATGGGTGTATGGTCGATTATGTCGCTTGAAATTGGGCCAATTGTGAAGTCTGTTGGATGGCAAGACGTAATTATGTGATCCAAAGTGATGTGTTTTGTGTCGCTAAAGCGGGTAGTTGTTGTTATGCATTGTTGTAGTCCGTAGACGGCTAGTGTATCTAAGTATCTGTAAGTGAAGGACGAATCAGCAGAAGTGTCAATATTTATGTCGACCATAATGATGACATTCGAATTAATTTGAGAAATCTTTTTGAGGGTTTCATTTAAGCTGCCTAAGAAGTGCTCAACTGCATTATTTGGTGTACGGTAAATGACACCAACGAGTGTATTTTTTTGTTTTATCGGGAACTACACTAGGTGATTTGGGATTTCGCGGAATTTCTATAAATAGTGATTCACAAAAGATTAGATGATATATGAATGTCTTCTCGAAGTCTGAAAGTAAGTGTATTTTTTATGTAAAGAGCAACTCCCCCGTGCGATTTAGACGGAAACGTTATTTCTTGTAGTTCGCGATGACCATATGTTACCTGATAGTCAGGAATATTAAAGTTGTTACTCGTGTTGAACGATGTTTCAGAAAGGGCGATAAAGTGAAAATCATGTTTTGGACTAGAAAATAAGCAAATCAGATCCTCATAATGACTACATAAGCTTCTGATGTTCAAATGGAGTACCGATAACTCTGATGAAGTGGATGTCTGTCTGGAAAATAGCTCTGGTTCAAGCAAAGATACGTTCATGAGGAAAAAAAAAGTGAGAAATGAAGAGGGACATAGAAATGCTTAGAAGCTAAACAAGGACGCTCAAATCATCCTAAAACACGATCTTGTGAACATTTTTTATTTTTTATTTAGGAATACTACTGGCTCCACTCAAGGAGCCATGGTAGGAGTGGGTACAAAACATGTAAACAAGATGCAGATTTATAAACGAAAACTCAATTAAGTATGAATTCAAGAGCAGATACAAAATCAGCAACAGTTGTGTTGACGACGACAATATTTGGTAACTCGTTCTATTCTTGAATTGCCCGAGGGAAAAAAGAATATCTAAAACAGTCGTTTTTTAACCTGTATTGTTTTCACGCTCTTGTGTGGTTTAGACGGGAGGACCCGGTCGATAATGGTTGTATATAGTTAGAGCTTTGTACATGAAGAGTGCCATTAAGAATATTGAACAGCAATTTTAATCTATCAATTTTCGCTCTCATTTCCAACGGCTGAAGCTTCGCTCTAATAACTAATTCGGTGGACGATGTTTCTCTACGATAATCATTAAAAATAAACCAAGCACCTAACTTTTGGATACTTTCAAGCTTGTTAATACCGTTTTGTGTGAAAGGGCAAAATAATGAACTAGCATATTCGAGCACAGGCCTAATAAAACTTTTATATGCAATAAGTTCACTGTCAAAATCAGCAATTTTTAATTTCCTACGACACGCAAACAAAGTGCCCCTCGCTTTCTTAACCGTTAATTCAAAATGCTGGTTCCAGTTCAGTTTATTGTTAAAAAGAAGTCCTAAATACTACTGCTCGACCCGCTTTACTGGTTGCCCATCAGTAGGTAACTAAATTGAATTGGCGTTTTTTTTACAAAACACTTTCATGACGGCTGTTTTAAAAAAATTTAACTTCATTTGCCATTTTTTAGTCCAACACAGTATCTCATCTAAAGCCTGCTGCAGTGTAAGATTGTCGGTATGGCTTTTTATTGTTTTATAAATAATACAGTTGTCAGTGAACAATCTAATCGGTATTCAATATTGGTTGGAATGTCATTAATGTAAATCAAAAATAAATGTGGCCCGAGTACAGAACCCTGGGGCACTCCTGAAGGAACGCGCACTTCGTCCGAATCAACTTTGTTGTAGTGGACGTATTGGCTTCGGTTCGATAAATGCGCGGTTATCCAATTTATAATTTGTGAGTTTTTGAGTATGCTGGAAAGTTTTGCCAGCAGCTTTGAATGAGACACTGTGTCAAACGCCTTAGAAACATCTAAGTATATTACGTCAGTCTGGCCCCTCTCGTTAATGGCTTCAGCCAAGTCATGCGTAAATTCTATGAGCTGAGTTGTAGTCGAAAGTGATTTCCTAAACCCATGCTGATTTCTATATATTAGGTTATGCTTATATAAGTGACATAGAATATGTGTAATAACAATATGCTCTAGCAATTTACACGTGGTGCTAGTTAAAGATATTGGCCTAAATTTTGATGCTGCACTCCAGTCACCCTCTTTATGTATCGGAATTATTTTTGAAAAACTGAGCTCTCATTGGTTTTTCTGGCTTTAATAACACATTGTTCAGTCCACAGGTACATCCATTCCTTGTCTTTCTTTAGGCGCAGTGCCGCAGAGAGGAGTTTTTTTAGAGGAGAAAGGTGATCATTAAAAAAGATTTGAAGCGGTTCCTCTTGTAGGTTCAAATCTTTGATTGTGATGCGAGCGCGGCGTGCCTTCTTTTGGAAATCATTCTTATGATCCCTCGAGATGAATCTCGCGATTATGTTTGTGAGCGTTTGGTTGACTTGGGGTGGAAACCCGGTGCACGATGTAAATGTCAGTTTTAGTGATGGGACAGTTGATGTGGTTACCAATGTGCGTTAGAAGCTCTCCGAGATCTTCGGTCGGGTTGTTGGGCATGCCACGGATCTCAACGTTGTTGAGACGTGAGTACTGCTGGAGTTGAGCGACCTGCCTTGTTAGGTGTGTTTTGATTGTTTTCTAATAGTTGATTGCTCTGTTTCAGTTTTGTGTTGTCTTCACTCAAACTATCACACTTTGCTTTCAGCTCTTCGATATCTTTGTTCATGATGGCCAGACTATTCTGAGCCTCATGCAGTTCGTTCCTCAAAGTGCGAAATTCCTTTTTGTTCGCAACATCAAACTCTTTTTTAAACTCAGCATTTCGATTTTTAGCTCATCCATAAGTAGCTGAACTTCTTTCGCCAGCTCTGGGTTCGTTGGCATACTGGTCAAAACAACAGGCGTTACAAAATAGGCAGGCGATCTAAGCAGCTGGTACGATGCGTTTGTTGGTAAAACGACTTGCACGTACCTGTTGGAAGGCGAAACAATCTATCAGCTCCGGCGGTGAAGGTGCTGGCTACTTAGATCGCCTCTCTATGCCCGAGAAAGCCGCTCTGGTGTTCCTTTTGAAGGAGGACAACGGATGTTGCCGTCGCCGGAAGCAGGGGTGGTGGCGCTGCACGTGGCGGTACGGGTGATGACAGGGCAGCTATAAGGAGTCGATCTGTTGGAAGGCAAAGCAATGTATCAGCTCAGGCGGTGAAGGTGCTGGCTACTTAGATCGCCTCTCTATGCCCGAGACAGCCGCTGTGGTCTTCCTTTTGAAGGGGGACACCGGATGTTGCCGTCGCCGGAAGCAGGGGTGGCGGCGCTGCACGTGGCGGTACGGGTGATGACAGGGCAGCTATAAGGAGTCGATCTGTTGGAAGGCAAAACAATGTATCAGCTCCGGCGGTGAAGGTGCTGGCTACTTAGATCGCCTCTCTATGCCCGAGAAAGCCGCTCTGGTGTTCCTTTTGAAGGAGGACACCGGATGTTGCCGTCGCCGGAAGCAGGCGTGGCGGCGCTGCACGTGGCGGTACGGGTGATGGCAGGGCAGCTATAAGGAGTCGATCTGTTGGAAGGCAAAACAATGTATCAGCTCCGGCGGTGAAGGTGCTGGCTACTTAGATCGCCTCTCTATGCCCGATACCGATATCGAATGGTACGTCAGGATTTCCGATATTAATATTCAATATTAGACCGCGATTTCGGATAGTGTTGTCCAATACTATGCCACGATTTCCGATATCGGCATCTAATTACACGCCATTCTAGTGCATTAATGTAAACCATTTATATTCTGACTTTTCTAATGTTATATTCCAGTCACAAATCAATTTCTTGACAGTAGTCACCCACTGACATACCAGTCTTCCCCGATTTGGGAAACTAATGATAGGCCAATTTTCTAATCTTGTTCATTATTATTAGCCCCGGTTTTCAAATCTTGTATTTTATTATTAGCCCAGCTTTTGTAATTATGTCAAGCAGGACTCTCTCGAACTGTGCCTATATAATAGCCATTTTTTCAGCGGGGTATTGGCAATTGTTTGGGAAAAATATCCTTTATCAATATCAAATACGAATTTTCACGAAAGAACATTGATCGTATCATATCTATTTGTTTTGAATACAGTCGATGTCCTATACAAGCTCATTCGTCATTTTCACGATGGCTTGAGAGTTTATTCCTAGGTGGTATATTGAACGCCAATATGCTTCAAACATGCTAGACGCTGGCGACAAGCAATATAATTGCAAGAAAGAGGTTGTTTTTATTTGATATCGAACACTTCAGCGGTTCTATCCCATTGCAGTTAAACATTGTTGGATATGGCAGAGCGGAACAGCAAACTCTTGTCACCCTTATCAAACGAAGACAATTGGGTTTTTTGTTATACCAGTACCTTTTAGTCCGTGCGTGCGCCTCAGTCATGCTACCTATAACGAAGTTTTGGGTACTGCAGAGGAGCTCCAGGAGAGTTAGGGTGTAATGTATTACCTTGGACTACTCTTCCCACTGCCTTCTATGAATAGTGATGTGATCGGCTGCCCAGCGAGTGGGTTCGGCTTTCTGACAGTGTTAACGGCCACCCTTGGCGTTACCAGAGTCTCTGGCACGGCATTCTCGCAAAGCCGAACGGGCCGGCCGTCGCAGCGGGGGTCGGGTTCGGCTTCCGAGGGATGCCGAGCGTGCCACCCGACACAGCGGAAGCTCTGCCGGGCGGCACGCTCGACTCGGGCACTCGGGCCTCAACATAGATATTGGGGAGCACGCCTCCCCCCCCCCCCCCCCCCCCCTTTTTTTTCTGTTGAGACCCGGGGACCCAATTCCTCTTCCTTCGGGCTGGGTGCTTATGGACGATCGGACGATGGACACAAGGGGAAACGTTTAGATCATTGTGCGTTAGTGGACAGGTGGCCCTGTTCCCATGTCCTTCGGGAGACGGAGCAAGGTAAATGTCTTGGGCCATAAAAAGTATCCACATCTAAGTCAGAACCGCAAGAGTAACTGTGTGGTACGTCTATCCAAGTGAAGAAGAGAATTATCAGGGATTTGCGTCATGAGCAGGTGAGAGTCGGACACGGCAGTGCCCGACTTCACCCAAGCTAAAGTTCGAACTTAACTTCAACTCCGCAATGGACAGATATCCGCGCAGACCATCAAGTAAAGGTAGCAACCGCAGATCGATACATTGGTTCTATAATGTTAAGTCTGCCCTGCGTTTCTACCCTGTTTTCTAAAAAAGACAGATAATGTTTATTGAGTACGGTCTGAGCCAATTATTCGTCTCTGTTGACTATGCAACCAAGCGCTTATTGAATTTGAGGTAATTGTTTTTAGGAGATCTATGACTGAGTTTTGTAATGGGTGGTAACGGAATGTTCAAATAAATGCGGCTGCTTTATTCTCTAGAGCCAAACTCTGCGTCATTTTCCTCTCCCATTGCTACCACGACAATCTTCAAGTATTTAAAACGCCCGTATGTTGCAATGTTCCCTGGAAGGGTGAGAGTCCTGCGCGCGTGTCCTATTTTTTCAACGTAAGCACCGAAATGCCTGCATTTTTGTCGGGCAAGTAATATTCAAAACGAAAAACGCAAATATTTTTGGAAAAAAAAAATTGACAGCATCATGAAACATTTATAAATATAAAATATACTGTGCTTCTAGTTGGCCACGGCCATTACGAAAAACATTTCCGTAGCAGGCGTACCAGTGTACCATTGTACGCTTCTGTACTTGTGTACCCTTACCGGGCGGCAGTGTGCAGAGTAACACCTGCATGAAGCACCTGCCTGCGGACAATGGCTTACACAGACGTGAAGCCTGTATGGCACGACAATGTAGAAAACGCCGGAAACGTTTTCTACATTGGATAGCGACTTTCTTAACCCTATATGTTGGTGATTTCAACGTATTTCTCATGTGTTTTCAGTATCAGTTACCGACATCCTGAATGCTTATTTTGAAATGAGAGAAGCTAGCCAAATGGCAATGAGCCCAGATGGTTTGCAATAAATGTATTATGAATCTTCTCCAATACACAGTGATTGATGGATAGTCAGTATGTTACATTTTAATTGATTAGCCTAGACTCGGATTGGCAAAAGGTCATGCGCTCTCTCAAGAAGCCAAAAATCAGCAGCGGCACTAGTGTTGATGGCGTTTCCGAAATCCTTTTTTCATATAATGTTTGTTTTGTTTTTTCAATGTAAATTTATAAAATAAAAGATACCAAAAAACTTGAAAGAAACATGTATTAAAGACGATAGCTACATGCCACTTGATAGCGAGGTATATTTGCTAGAAAATAATTCAACTTTAGTACACACCTATAGTTTTTAAAATACCACATACATACCTCTGCAACTAACGTAAAAAAAAACAAATAGGCCTGAATATTTGTATTACAGATAAGAGCACGCCAATATAAGAATAAGTAGTAAAGAAAATGTAAATCAAACTTATACTATGCCATAACTCGAGAATAATTTAGGACGTATGTCAAAAAGGTGACCTCGAAGCACTGGCCAAACAATATTTTTACATATGATTTTAACAGTGTAAGGAATGCCTAAAACATCAAATTTAATCAGGTGAACTGGAGAATCAAAAAGAACGTAAACAATTTTATAAAACACATAAGACTCTATTTAGAATGTTTCTTTTTCCCAACGACGTTTTCTAACTGCGCAGCAGTGGGATCGACAGTGCAGGGAGGTGTTCGTTTTCAGTCGAAAATCGAATGATTGTTTTTTCCGAGTTTAGAAGCATGACCTTAAAATGTTTTGCAGACTCCGAGAGAGCACAGAAGACCACCAGAAAAGGTAATTTGGACTTTATGAAAATTATGGATATGCGGTTGTTAGTCCGAGCGGAGGAGGTGAGCGTAGCAGTGGCATACTTGTTCGGCACACATTACCAGTAATCAAATTATTGCTACTCGGCTCCTTTTTGAACAAAGTTTTCATCTTTAGATTACTATTATGTGTGGGCAATGGCAAGAGTAATCGGCTTACTTTTGGAAGAAATAAACTTTGTTGTAACCGCTACTTTTTCTTCTCCGTTTCTAATTCCGTCCTTTGTTTCCACGAGTTTCATACCAAGGAATCCTCAAACCTTATTTTGGACAGGAGGATAGTTTAGCAAGGTTGGTGGATTCACGAGGTAACTAGTCCCTAAACAAAATGTGCCATGAAACGTATCCACAGCTAATTCAGTACCGTAATAGTAATAGTGTGATACGTGTATTCGGGTGATGAAGAGAATCATCAGGGATTTGCGTCATAAGCAAGTAAGCATCGTACGCGGCAGTTCCGAACTTCTGACTGCGCTTTATTCCGTCGTACCGAAGCCAGCCGGGTTTTCCCTGGCGGAACTAGCGTACGGCCAGGTTTGTTAGGCCACTGATAAGTTCAAGGATCGAGAATTTGCTTACTTTCGTGTGCGGAAGCCTCGAAGATGCTGAGGAGCATTCGTGAAGGTTAAACGATGTGTATACGGCAGGAATGTTTGCATGGTGATGTTTCGGTAAGGGTCTCTAAAAAGGGAACTGTCTGTAGGAATCTGAACACCGGCTAATGTAGCCCCTCGAAGCGGCGAGAAGATCTCCGTCGAAGGTCCCTCGATGGAAAAAGGCACTCTTGTTCAGGGACGTCTTTACAGACTTGCCGGATGCAGAACTGTCTCGTGGTCGCACACCGACCAATGCATCTTCCTCGTCCCGTTTCCCGAAGAACGTGGGAACAGAGCCACTCGTCCGCTAACAGACCGCGACCAAAACGTCTCCGCTTGCGTCTATCGTCCAATCGTCTGCCAGCACCCGTCCCGAAGGCAAAAGAATCCGGTTTCCTGGGCTCAAGTTTCAACAGTAGATATTACGGGGCGGGGGGGGGGGGGGGGGGGGGGGAGGAGGGAGGTGCAGGCTTTGTGGGATGGCACGCGCGGTTTGTCGTAATTGTAAAAAAAAAAATACTCTTCTTCTTGTTGGCCACGGCCGTTAGGAAAACAATTTCCGTACCGGGTGTATCAGTTTATAGGCTGTTTGTGAGAGATACGAGCCCGGCGTTTCACATCGCGAAGATAAACCAGACATTGCGGGTACCTCCAACTCCGTTCAAGCGTAGCCACATTTGTTCGAGCAAGATGCCAAAGTTTCAGCACCGACCATTTTCTTATTAAATTAGTATACGCGATCTTCGGAAGGTTTCAATGGAAAAATGACGGCCGACGGAGCTCTATTGTGACAGAAACCGAAAACGGACGAAAATGAGCCACATTTTTTCATTGGAAATTAAACAAAAAAAAATCACTTATCAAGTTCGAATACGATAACGGTTCGTGCTGCAACTTTTGCATCTTGCTCGAACGGCTGGGGCTACGCTTTGACGGAGTTCGAGCTCTCCGCGGTGTCTAGTTTATTCTTGCGATTAGAAAAGCCGGGCTCGAATTTCTCACAACCACCTGGTACAATTGTGCGCCTATATAATTGTGTAGCTGTACCAGCCGGCAGTTTGTAGAATAACACCTGCATGAAGCACACGCCTACAGACAAAGGCTTACGCAAGCATGACGCATGCATGACAAGACAGTGTAAAAACGCTTGATTAGTTTTCTCCACTGAATATCTACATTCTTATCCCTTTATGCTGCTGATTTGAAGTATTTCTCATGTGTTTTCAATATGACTTACGGCCATCATGAAAGCTCATATTGAAATGAGTGAAGCTAGCAGAATGGCAATGGGCCCAGATGGTTTGCAATAACTTTTATTATCTATCTTCTTCAAAAACAAGAACCGAGGTAATTCTAGTCTATAATGGCAGACTTTCGGGTAAGTTATTCACCCGGCTGCCGGGAGAATGGACACTGCATAATTCTATAGATAATGTGAAAGGGTACACGTAAAAGAACGGTCAATCCTTGTCAACATGTAGGTTGCAGCGCACTTGAAAGATGTAATGCAGGATACGTGTCGTCACGGTCAAAGCAGGACAAACACACAAACACAAAAACGAGAAGGAAGGTTCCTTCAATTTTTAACACGATGCGGCGCACAAGCTGTCATTTGCGAAACCCAGCCACACCGCAAGAATTCCTGACTTCTTTGAAGAATCGCTTGCTGCCGATATACGCGTAGGACTTCTTGAACGCTGATAGCTTTGGTGCATATCCAATACGTTGTCGAGAGACACCTTAATAAGACCGCAGAGAAAGGCGACAGATCGAAACAGGTAGGACGAAAGAAGTTGCAACAGCAACGGACACCAAGCAGAAAAAGAAAAACCTGGCTGCCTGCGCGCGCGCTTCCGGATCTCGGAGGTTTTGCTTATCAGCGGGTAGCTCCTCGCGCGGCTAATACCCTCCTCTCCCTCAGGTCACGTGAAAGGAATGGGCAGAGAGGACGGAGGGGGTGGAGTCAAGGCGCAGGACACCGAGACCCCACCCTACTCTCTCCTCAGGCCTCCAGCACGACCCGTTTGCAGCCTCGGAAAGCAGGCGAATCACGCGCATTTCAGCACGCTCGACCGCTGGAAATGGCGCCGGCAAGAAGCTCGGCTTTCGCCCGAGCGAAGAAAGCACTCAGCGCGAGCTCGTAATTTGACTGCTGCAACGGCGGGCGTGCTCTCGCAATGCTGGATGTTTTTGCATCCACGTGTTGCGGGCTACTTTCGCTGCGTCGTAAATTGAAGCGAAACAGAGTCCAGGGCCCGTTTGCTCGAAGCACTAACCGCGGCTAAAGTTAGCCGCAGTACCTAGGAGAGGGATTTTGAGATCACGTGACTGGGGCTCGGTAGGGATGCGGGGAAACATGGCGGTGCCCCAGTGAGGGAGCGCCGCTCGCTTTGGAAATAATATGTCGTTGTGGTTGCAATATCGGGCGCGTTACTCATGCAGCAACGAATGGTGCGGGAGGCTTTCGCTTTGCCTTACCTCACTTAAACCGCAAAGCATGGGTAATGACATCGCCGCATTTTTAGATAGTGTTTCGATTCTGGGCATTCCTAAGCCTAAATGAACGCGATAATGGTCGGCATGGCAACGTCTTTGTAAAGCGGATTGTTGATAGCACACAAAAGAAGACGGCGTCCCAACAGACCTTTTCTCTAAATTATTCAAGCACCGAGGTGCATGCTACGACTGTAGTTGCACGCGTCGCACGTGCTGGCGTCAGCACTAGTAACCGTTCTAAAGCAAAAAGTATAAAACAAATTTTGCCTTGCACGCGCGTTCTTCAAAGCCTTATTATGATTTTTTACTTCAAATCTTTTATAAGAGGAAGGCCAGCGCGCGTGAACCGTAGAATTACACTTCCAGCGTTCTCCTCGCGATGCTTGGATAATTTAGAAAAAAAGGTCTGTCGGGACGCTGTCTGCTTTTGTGTGCTATCAACAATCCGCTTTCCAAAGACGTTGCCATGCCGACAATTATCGCGTTCATTTAGGCTTAGGAATGCCCAGAATGGAAACACTATCTAAAAAATGCGGCGATGTCATTGCCCAATCTTTGCGGTTTAAGTGAGGTTAGGCAAAGCGAAAGCCTCCTGCATTATTCGTTGCTGACTAACGCGCCCGATATTGCAGCTACAACGACATATTAGACCCAAAGCGACCGGCGCTTACTCACTGGGGCACCGCCATGTTTCCCCACATCCCTACCGAGCCCAGTCACGTGACCTCAAAATCCCTCTCCTAGGTACTGCGGCTAACTTTAGCCGCGGTTAGCGCTTCGAGCAAACGGGCCCCAGAAGTATATTCTTTCACGCGGTCGCGTCTTCTGCGACAGAGATTCGAGCTGAATAAGTAAACTGAGGCACCAAAGAAGGCCAAAGCTTTAAAGTTCTGTCAAAAATATCGGCTCGCCAAAATTTCGTTTACGTAAAAAAGAAAAAAGAAAAACTTGTTTATTGGGGTCACAGCATAAGCGAACATAAGCGTAACTGAAATATAAATATAATTCCTTGCATTACGCGGACGATTTGAAATCAATGAACCGGCGCTCCCGGCCTACCGAAAACACATATAGGCTGGCACGGCTGAACCAGGCGTGCCCATGCAGCCGATCTGTACGTTGAGTAGCAAACGGACTCCGGAGAGCCGTTTGATTAAACCGGTACAGTTTGCCGGTCCCCAGTCACCCGTCTATGCAACATGGTCACCGGTGTGAGCAAACGTGCGGCAACTTTGCCCAAGCGAGTGGCCCGTTCTCCCAGACGAGTGACCCGTTTGCCAAAGGAGTTACCTGTTTGCCCAAGTAGGTGACCTTTATGGCTCATATCCGCCGTCCACCACCCCCTCCCCGATCTCGTGGGGACCGAGGACGAGGACGAAGAGTCTACCGACAGTCGTCGCCCAGCGGCCTTCCCGCCTGGACCACCCCACCAGCCCGTTCGTCCCAGGGAGCCCCCCCCCCCCCCCCCTTAGGTGAAGTCGGCCTTGTTGCTACGGTGCTCGGTTATGCCCCCCCCCCCTCCCCCTTTGGCCCCTCCGCGCTAAAAGGTTAGGCACGGAAGTCGTCGGTGTTTAGCGGACGACCCCCACCAACCTCCCAGCTCCCGGTCCTTCGCGACGCGGTAGCATCCATGCATAAGGCGGTCATCACAGAGACCACGAACCATGGTGCCTACCTTTCACAGATACAACTTGTCCCCAAGTTGTCAAATAACTCTCGCTTCGTGTTAGATTGTTCCCATTGGACGCCCCATCTACCCAGCCCCTCTTTTTTGTTGCCACCTCTGCCAAGGGCCTTGGCATTCTGCCCCCTGCCCCGTAGGCCGTTTTTTTACAAAGATTGATCCCCGCGATGCATTTTATCCTTTTTGTCTCCATCATAATACATGGGCCTTGACCCGTTTCCGCCTCGACGGACAGTACCATCAGTACAAATTTCTACCTTTTGGAATGAGGCCCGCGCCTCCTTACATGCAGAGTCTGGCAACTGCCCTTGCGCGAGAGGCACGTGCACGCGGCCTTTGGGAATGGGCCCATCTGGACAACTTGTTGTTCGCCCACCCCTCTTTTCATTTGCTTGAATTTCAAACACGTCTTTTCGCTGACGACCTCATGCACTGCGGGTTTAGGCTGAACCGCGCGGACTCTCAGTACCTGGCTGTTCCGTCCATCATTTTTCTTGGCTTCTTTTTGGACGGTTCTGCTGAACGCATCTCCCATACCCCTTGCCGTTACCGTGACCTTCTCCGCACCCTCGACGCCCTTAAGGCACCTCGGACTCTAAAAGTCTACAAACGGCTAGCGGGATTGTGGACTTTTAACTTTTCGTTGTTTGGCACCCACTATCACGTACTCAGGCCCTTACACATCGCCGCAGCCACAGGCTGCCCCCATCCCCAGAATTGGCGGAACTTTTTTCTTTCGTACTGGCCGCCTTGCCCGCGTCGATGCCTTTCGCGATGACGACCATCCTCCATGAAGCCTACGCCGACGCAAGTTCGACTGGCCTGGGCCTCTGCCTACCCACGGAAACATCTCGGTCCTCACCACCACCCCGAGGACCATTTAGAACAGAGAACTTTGGGCAGTTTTCTTAGCCCTACTCGTCGCCCCACCCAGGGCCTTGGTACACTGTGACAACGAGGTCGTCGTCGCAGCCCTCACCCGAGGTCACGGAAGTACCTTTACAATTGTAGAAGCCCTTGTGTCCCTCCTCCCTCTCGCAAATAAAAGCTCATGGCTGCTATGGGTCTCCACTCACGACAACCCGGCCGACAGCCCCTCTTAACTCCACCACACTATTTCCCGTGGAAGCGAGTGGGAACCACCGCCAGGGGACCGACGCTGTATATTGTCACGGGTGGTGACCAATAAACAATAATAAACAGAAATAAATAAACGTTTAATGTGGCGAACTTGTGCCAAAAATAAAAGGGTACAAAAGATAATGACGGAGCGTCGCGGGCGTCGAAGTCGGCGTAGCAGCAGAGTCGAACGCTGGGCGAAAACTGACTCCGCTCGCCTGGCGGAATCCCTTATGTACCCTCGTGGGTTTCTGGATCGTTCGGCGTAGAAGGTTCGGCGCGTAGAACATTCTAACCTGGAATCAGCAAGATGGTTCTCGAATTTACCAGAACATTACTTTACAAAGTCAACAAAAATGTGCCTCCGCGGCCAGCAATCGAACCCTAGCTTTCAGCGTGGAATGTAAGCGGGATAACCGTTAGGCCACGCGCGCGCTGCCTACTTGGCCAGCTGCGCGCGCGGCAATATAGCGTCGGCCCCCTGACGCCTTTGAGCCATATGGCCAGCCCTTTGACAAACTGGTGACTGGTATGGCTACATTGCTACCGCCATGAACCCGTTCACTTTCATAAAGGCGCCAAATGTTTGTCTTTTCCGGTAGGGAATATAATCGTGAAAATATTAAATGTGTAATGAATCGTTTTTATATACCGAAAGCAGTCGAGACTATAAATTACCAAATACTTTTTTTAGCTATGCGAAATTATGTTCACATGTTCATTTGATACGTACATTGAATTATTCCACTAATGATTCGTATGAGCTCATTAAAATTGGCAGGTAAAGGAACTTGGCATAATGATAGGTCGCGTTTAAGTAGGAAAAAAAAACAGCGTATGATTTTTTTAGGATGCTTGGAACGCGTAGAGGAGTATTGCTCAATGAGGAGTTTCTTTAGATATCTCTTCAATTTGTTGGGTAAACTTTTTACCTCTCTACTCTTAAGGCCTTCAGATGCAAGTTATGTTTCTTCTGTTTCCCTTTCGTATTTTTTGTCGCACGGGTAGGTGTAGTTGGTAGCAAGTGCTTGTCTTTTTTGATCGTAAAAGTGCATTCTGTAGTAATATGGGAATAGTGTTGTGTAAGTATACGGCTTTGTATTAAACGAAAACACGATCGAGAACATTGAGCGGATATAGCTTAGCGTTGTACCGGCAGTACATATAGAACCAGTTTCTGATTGCAGTCTGAGTAAACTGCACAATGTGTTTTCCAGTTCTATTTTTTTACTAGGACCCTGGTTGTTTCAAAGATTGAGCATTACTTTGTGCATATGCTGTACTGCGTGGCCTGCAAGTTTTGACGTCGGGGGAATATTCACTTGCCTTATTTGGGAAATAAAAAAACAACGTAGTGATATTGTCCTCCTAAAATGCATTTTAATGCATGTTCCTGAACGTACTTCCACTCTTAAACGTGCTTCAAGTGCAATTTAAGTTATTATAAAATACGTTCTTAATGTTTTTATAACATATATTTTGTTATACTTTTAGTTTGTCCGAAATATATATTAAAAAATATATAAAATACATTTTGAATTCAAAAAAAAAAATTTTGTGTGTTACATGCATTTAAATTAATTTGAAATAAGGCTCTTTTCCCCCAAAAAGTCGAAGAATAAGTCACGCGAGGGACCAGCAAGGAACAACATGGGACAAAAGAACGCATACAAAAAATCATCACAACTGGTGCAAGAAGTGGAACCTTCAGTCAATACGCCTGCAGGCACGTATAAACCTTCATCGACAATCTGGGAATAAACTGTCGGGAACTAAAGAAGCCATCGTGCCCCGGCCGGTTTCCAACTAAATCAACCCTGACATTGAAGCTTACACTTCATCGGCCATTGAAGCCCTGCTGGAGGCCCACCACTAAGGGATCAGCGAGAAGTTCAGGCACTACAACGCGACCCTATTGGAGGTTATATGAAATTTTTTCGAGGGAATATCGGGTGCACATCTTGACGGCCTGGTAGCGCTGGTACAAAAACGACTTTCAAATGCATGTCCATATGACCTGCGACCGATATCAGCGACGAAAAATGCCGCGCCGACCATTAATCCATCAACACACCTTAAGCTCCGTCCATCTCAACTTGAAAACACAGGCACATGACTCGCCTACGTAACCCAGTTCCAGATACTTGCTAAAGCCGATCGCTGGTCCAAGGAGCTGCAGGTGCATCTTTTTGCACTCAACCTCAGCGGTCCTGCCTTGCATGTCATTAACCACATTCCGCCAGAATCCTGTGGATTGTACACCTCGCTTGTTTCATTAGTTAGGGGAATGTTTCGGCGACGGCATTAACATCACCTTCGGCACGCCAAACTACATCATCTACGCGAAGCATCCAGTCAGACGTCCCAGCTTACCGACGACATCGAGCGTGTTGCACGCCTGTCGTTTGTCATGCCTTTCCGAAGACACCGGGGATACTGTTAGCCCTGCGGCGTTCATTGATGGTTTTGAATTTGTAGAGATCCAAGATGCGGTGCGGCCTTTCCATTCCCGTATATTTCAGGCAGCTGACAATTATGCAATAGAATGGGAGACCGCTCGTACGGCGTCGCGGTAAACAACCTTGCATCAGTCGGCACCTACCCTCCCGATGATGCGTTTCTCGAATTTCGAACTAGAAGGCCAAGTTGTATTGTTCAAAGCCAAGATGCTCAACTAACAGCTGCTCTATGTAAGGAAACTACATCTTCTGCATTGATAGACCCGTGTTAGATTCGCTTGTACGCTCATCTTATTGAACTATACCAGACTACTGCTTCTCGCCTTTAAGCGAATGGTACATTATATATCGTTTTTCGACGGCATTCAGCACTTCACGTCAGGACCGGTGGCGCTGCGCTCATTCTGCAGCTATGTCGCAGGGGGCCGCTGTTACTAAGCGCTCACACATAAATTACCTTTTCCGAGAAATGCCCACTAAAACGTATCATTGTGCAAGCCTATGGACCCTGACCCTGGCCGATCGTCCTCGTAAAAAAAGACGGAGCGACTTGATTTTGGAGCAGACTACAAAAGGCTGGATGACGTCACCAAGAAGGATGTCTTTCTGCCTATTCCTCGAAGCGATGACATCGTATACAAACTCGCATGTTTCTCCTTGTTCTCGATTCTCGACCTGAAAAGCGGGTACTTTCAGGTTCCAGTGCATTCATCTGACCGAAAAAAAAGCCTGCAACACAGACAGTAAATTTTGCCAATTTATTCACGCCATATAGGCTTTGTATACGCCCGCAACGTTCCAACGTCTGATGAAAAAAGTTCTTCGGAGACTGACCTGGTGGACGGCTATATTTTGTTTCGACGATCTCTTTGTACTTGGGAAGATAATTTCTGAACAGTTCACAAATCTCGAGCTAATTATCCAGCGAATTCAATAAAAAAAAAAAAAAGAAACTAAATCTAACTTCTTCAACTTCACCATTTTTCAAAGGAAAGTCGGTTCCTTGTGCACACTTTTTTTGACAGTTTATCACTGCTTGTGAAATTGAGTAAGGTAACAATGTGAAGGATCAGGTACTTACTACATTACTTACTGTGCGTTCAAAAACTTGCCCAATGTAAAAAAAAAAAAAATTTTAAAAACATACTAAATATAGCATGTTCGAAAACTCGAAGGAACACATTAATATCCTGAAGGTAACATGTTTCTTTACAAAGAGAAAAAAATACTCATCAATTAAAAATAATAAAATATCTTTGTCAAATGGAGACTCTTCTGTGAAGGTAAAACGACTGTCGTATTACCATTTTATAAAAATGATTGCAGAAAAAATATATTTTACAAATTTCTGATTTAATATTTTCAGTACGGACGTACACAATTTTGTCTAAAACAATAAGCTTAAATCGTAAAAAAAAAACACATTTTTTAACATTAAAATAATAGAACATATATAAGAGGAACACTGATTTCGCTGGAAATCTTTAGTTTTCAGGCCGGTATTTATAATGCTGCCCACTGGTGTGTTTAGTAAACATATAAATAAAGAGTGCAGAAAGCAAAACGACAAATAGAAGAAGGGAGAGAGACGCAGCGCTCACTCAGGAATTACTCTGTTTTTTTCGTTTTCTTAAAATGCGTCAACACAAGAAGACAAAAAAGGGGGAAAGAAAAAAATCCCACATCCAGGCCTTCTTCACTTTATGTGCCACCGGAATATTTCCAAACAAAAAGTACCATTGACAAGGTAAAAAGGAAATTAAAAAGGTTACAAAAAATATAACTCTATATCGATTCACCTCAGGTCTGAGCGAAGCCAAAACTACAGCGCGAGCCCCAATGCCCTATGCTTCTGTGCCTCGCACGTGGCCTCGTGGAGTGTGGACACCGTTCTTTTGGCTGTATTTACGAGCTTGTAGCCATAGGATCGCACCCACTGATGCTGAAACGAAGTATTAAACAAACGCGCCCAAAATACGAAAAATTAGAACTTTTCACTGGATAGCGTAACTGAATCTGGACTCCCCAAGAGATCGGTACCATGTAGCCGAATGTAAAATGATTTATAAATTTTCCTAGTTAGTTATTGTGTGTGTCAAACCAAAATTCAAATGTCACCTAACCGAGGTGAATAACCACATCTGTCGCAATGAACAACCAGGCGACCCGACAGTTAAGATCTCTAAGTGTTCCCGAGCTCTTCCATTATTACATCTGCCAGTCTGCTCATTTTACACTTTGGTCGCAGGAAAAGGGCATTTTATAAACGACCCCGACAGCACATTATGCGTATTCGAAATGTGTGATTCCGTGTGATTGGTGTGAGTACTTGAAGGAAAAACAGGAAACATCTCGAAACATAAATTTATAAGTGTGCTTCCTCAAAAAAAAAAAAAAAACTTTTAATTTTCACTGATCAAATAACTCTATCGAGTTCATTATACCCTCCTACAAATACGTAGGTGTTCAATTTAAATGATACCTCTCCTGGAATACCCCTGCTTGCTATGACCCTACTAAAACTAACAAATTATTCTCTGATATCAAAACAACTTTCTTCATTACCCCCGACTAATTCTTTATTTACTAATACTGCTCACCTCGTTGTGGCTGTAGCCGGAGTGGTACAAACACGCAAAAAGCACAAATAAGAAAGTTCTAAAAAAAAATATCTCAGCAGGGCTCTACTGTACTGTAATGCGCGCAATATTTTAGGTAAAGGCAAGGTGCTATTCAATCAGCACGGGCGGAGAAACAAAGGTTCAGCAAAGTCCCAACTACAGAACGAGTAGATAACATAGAAAAACAAAATCAATCACAATCCCGGTAAAGTGTAAAAAAAAAAAGCGTCGACTGCACAGCAAAACTTGAAAATGTTTACTATTTGATCAACGATATTTTTTTTCGATTTAAGCAAAGATAACAATAATAAGATAGGCACACTGGCCAGAGAGTCAATCGGCAACGAATTCTATTCTCGAATGGTGCGCAGAAAGAATGACCCGTGAAATGCACTATTCGCAGTAGCAAACTATACTTGACAAATGAAGACTCCGATTGACATTAAATACTTCTGTATAAAACATATGTTCGTAACCTGAATGCATAGCCTCAATCTGTGATCCCCCGACTCAGCATAGAATCAAGCAAATTTAATTGGCTGGTTTCATAATTTCAAACCCAGCTTTAATTACCTCTACAAAAACATTCCTACCTGCGCCTCATGTCTGCCTCTCTAGAAAAATAACTCAGCTATGGTTCTTCTGTGAGCTTTATCACGCGTATCTGCAATTTCACAAACGCTATTTTTGTACCGTACTGAAAAAAATATCTGAATCTATTTATATGTTTATTGCGCGCATTTTCATTACAAAACTTGTATGATATGAAAACGTATAAGAACTGGTATGACTGAAAACCTATATGAAAGTAACCTTATGCGATCTTGTGTCCAATAGCGGCACAAAGGCTGGACAGCTGAGAATGCGCCGAAAAGACGGCGATCACCTCAAACCTTCTCTCAACATGCATGATTTGGTGGGGCAGCGCATGGATATAAGGGAGTACAACGGGCCTGGTGGATGGCCTTTGACTTTTAAAGGTCTAGTGTACCACCTAAGCATTCTCGCACGAAAGTCAGCGACACCCACAACATCCGCCGAAGGGAAGACCGCAGAGGCAAGCCTTTCAAACTGAGTCACAAAATTAACACACACCACCTATAGGCTTTCAGAATGGTATATTTACCTCGGAGAGCGAAGATTGTCAAGAAAGCACTTTCTATGCTTCATTGGGGTGAATATAGTGTGCCATGGAATTTCTTGAAGTCGCATGCGAATTCCAGGTTGAGAAACCGGTCCTAGGTATTGTCGTTTGTTAAGAGCGGTCACTACTTTTTTTTTTTATTTTAGTGACCCGACTCGCTGCTCTTATTCAAAAAAAGAGGTAAATCATGTCTCAGAATAGTTCTATCGTATTCCTTACTATATTTTTTTATTACAAACAAAAACACTTGACCGGCTAGGTCAAAAAGACGAACTGTCAACTGACGAAATCTTCGAACCTGGCTCAACGTTCAGCAAAAAAAAAGAAAAGACAAAGCAACACCACTTCACAAATAACTTCAACTCGACAACGGACGCAGATGCGCGCAGACCGCCAACTGGAGACACCAACCGCAGTTCGATAGATTGGTTTATAACATTAAATGTGCCCAGCGTGTCTACCCTGTGTCTTAGAAAAAAAAATAGATAATGTTTATTAAGTACGGCCTGCACAAATAATTGGTGTCAGTGATATATGGAACCACACGCTGGCTAAATTTGAGGTAAGTTGTTTTTTTTTTTGAAGAGACCTCAGACTGAGTTTTGTTATGGAGAATAACGGAGCTCCGAATAAATGAAGATAAAACGTCTGTCTGCGAGGCTGCTTTATTTCCTTGAACCAAACTCTGCATCATTTTCGTGTCAAATTGCCACCACAATAATCCTGAAGTATTTGAAAAACCCGTATGCTGCAATGTACCCTGGAAGCGAGGGAGTCTTGTTTTCGCGTCCCATTTTTTGCAACGTAAGCCCTGACATGCCCGAATTTTTATCGCGGCATGTAATTTTCAAAAAGAAAAACGCCGAATCTCAAGGAAAAAAAATGAAATTGTGATACCATAGTGAAATATTCATAATAATAAAAAAAATACTGTTCTAGTTGTGCACAGACATTACGAAATAATTGCGGTGGCTTAGCTCGGCTATGCCAGGATATACGTAGCATGAGCTTATGCGCACAAAATGGGAGGCGCTATCAAGCGGCTCCGCTGCAGCGTCAGACTTGGCTACTGCGCAACGGAGGCGCCACTCCTCTGGAATGCGCAGACTGTCGAGGCGCGCGCGATGATGGCGGAGCGCGCGGCGGCGGCGGCTCCGGCGCGCCAGCTCTGCGCCGCATGACGGCACTGCTCCTCGCGCATGCGCAGACCAGCGAGGCGCGCACGGCGGCGGCGGAGTGCGTGGCGGCGGCGGGTCCGGAGCGCCAGCTGTGCGCTGTGTGACATCAAATCTCCACGCGTTTGCGCAGCACGGCTTTCTGACAGCCACGCGAAACTGCTCAACCTCGGCTAATGTAGCTCACGCTACAAAAAAAAAAAAAAAAAAAAAAAAGAAATCCGTGCCAACCGCTATTGTACGTCTGTGTAATCGTGTGCCCTTACCAGGCGGCAGCTTGCAGAGTAACACCTGCATGAAGCGCTAGCCGGCAGACAATGGCTTACGGAAGCATGAAGCCCGCATGACAAGACAATGTAGAAAGGGCTGGAATAGTTTTCTTTATTGGATAGTTACTTTCTAAACCACATATTTTTCTGATTTGAACGCATTTCTTTTGTGTTTTCAATATCAGTTACAAACATCGTGAAAGCTTATATTGAAATGAGCGAAGCTAGCCGAATGGCAATAAGCCCAGATGGTTTCAAATAACATTTTTATGCATCATCTCCAATATGCGCTGATTGAATAATGTCTGTATGATCGATTTTAATTGACTAGCCTAAACTCGAATTGGCAATAGGTTATGCGCAGTCTCAAGAAGCCAATAATCACCCGCGGCACTGGCGTAGGTGGCGTTTCCGAAATCGTTTCTTCATATAATGTTTGTTTTTCTTTTTAAATGTAATTTTATGAAATAAAATATATAAAAAACGTGATAGCAAGATGTATTAGAGCCGAAAGCGACATGTCGCGAGATAGCGAGGAGTATTTGCTAGACAATAATTCATACTTAGTACAGACCTATGGCATATCAAACACCGTATAAAAACCTGTACAATAAAACTAAGAATACAAAACAAATGTGAACGAATATCCGCATTAAAGGCAACAACATGCCGATATCAGGATAATTAGTAAAGAAGGTGGAAAAGAAACCTATATCATGTAGTACCTAGAGAAAAATTTAGGAAATATGACAATAAGGTGTCATTGAAGATTGCGCTGACCAAACAATATTGTTACATAGGATTTAATAGAGTCAGAGGAGCCTTAAAGGACACATGCAAAGGAAAAAAACATTTTTTTTTAGGCAGCTTAGATGGAAAAAGGATGTCATAAAACGATTTTACAACGAAGAAACAAAATTTTTAGAGCTATATTTACGGCGCCATACGAATTTGTAGTTGGCGCTCACGGGAGCCGCCACTGGTCACGTGGTAGGCCCGCGCGCCGCCGCGCTGCGTCGCCGCCGCACGCTGAGCGTTGTGCGAACGCCGCTTCAACGCGTTTCTCCACGCCGCCGTCGCCGTCGCCGCACAAGTTCGTCTGCTTCGGGGCGCCGCCGCCGTCGCCTAACCGGCGCACAGGTCTATCAGGTCTGCTTGCACTTTTTGAGGAGTTTCCTTTGGGCTCTGAAAGTTACTTATTCGTCTTGGTTTTTTGTTATACTTCAAACAAAGATGAATAAGTTACTTTTAGAGGCCATAGGAAGCTTCCGAAAGAGCGCAAGCACCACGTGATAAATAAAGACCAGTCACGTGATAAATACGGACCACTTTTCCGCGGTGCCCGCGGGCGCCAACTACAAATTCGTTTTGCGCCGTAAATATAGCTCTAAAAATTTTTTTTCTTCGTTGTAAAATCGTTTTATGGCGTCCATTTTCCATCTAAGCCGTTTAAAACAATTTTTTTTCTTTGCATGTGTCCTTTAAGCAAAATAAAAGCAATCAGTTGAATTGGAACATAAAAAAAAGCAAAAAAAAACAAAAATATTTCTACTTAGAAGGTTTTCTTTTTTTTTAACTACTTTGTTAAAATTCTGCAGCAGTGGGATGGACAGTGCAGGGGGGTTTGCGAATTGATCGGAGAGCGCATGATCCTTTTTTTTTTTTCGAGTTTCTAAAAATGATTTTAAAATGTTATTTCGGATTCCGGATTTCGGATTTCGGAGCCCTCCAAATAGGTAATATGGACTTGGCGAAAATTATGAATATTCGGTTGATAGGCCAAGCGGATGAGTTGGGCGTAACACTGACACGCTTCTTCTGTAATCATTGCAAGTAATCAAAGCATTTCCACATAATTACGTTTCGAACAAATTTTTCATCATTTGATTACATTTATTAGCGAGTAATGACAAGAGTAATCTGCTTACTTTTGGCAGTAATAAGCTTTTTGTAACAGTTAAATTTGCCCTTCCGTTTCTAATAGCTTTCCTTATTCGCACTAGTTTGCTAACAAGAAATCCTGAAACCTCAATTTCAAAAAGAGGAGAGTTTACCAGGATTGGTGGATTAAGGAGGTAACTAGTTCCTAAACAAAATGTGCCATAAAAAGTGTCCATAGCTAAGTCAGCACCGTAAGAGTTGTGGGCAACCTGGCGATTCCAAGCGGTTGGCCCAGGCTGCCCCTCCGACAATCATAAGTGGTCATCTTGACCACGAGGGGGCCAAGGGCAACTGGCCACGCGAGCGGCGCTCCGCCGCTGATAAAAGGCCGTCGCAGCGGATGCGCGGGGGCGGTTGGGATCGCGGCGCAGGCGATAGCGCTCATTAAATGTTTACGTGTTGTTGAACCGGTGTGCTGTGTCATTCTCCGAGACGGGTAGCAGCAAGGGAAATCCCACACTGGCGCCCAGACGTGATATGCTGCTCGTCTGGGAGGATGGCAGCAAACTGGGTTCGATCTTACGTTTTACATAGTCAATTTTGCGTTCCTGAGTTTGCCCAAAGCTGAGGGGGCGTTTCTTCGGAAGCCCACGTTCATCGACCTGCGCAAGTCTCCACTACAACACGATGCCGTCTACAGAGGACGCCGACAGAAACGTGAGTGAGGACCACCTTTTGACGCTCGGTGCACTCGCGGATAACGCCGCCAGTGACATAAAACCAGACGCTAAGCCTGCAGTCTCAGTCCCGGTAGACGCATCATTAGAGGGTGGTCTAGCAGAACTAAGAGTGGCCATGACCATGCTTCTTAACATACAACGAGAGCAGATGATGCGCTCAAGACCCACTCCTGCTGGAAGTACGCCCCCCAGGGACTTCCTAAGGGTCTCGCTTAGCGTTCCGGTTTTTTAGGGGTACGCAGAAAGAAAATCAGTTGCGATGTTCGTCTCGGAACAGCGGGACTACCAAGCTGCGTCGGGAATTGACGACGAATCCATCCTCACCCGCCTTTTGCCGGTTGCACTGACAGACAGTGCAGCACTGTGGAGGCAAAGACAAACTAAATTCACAAGTATGTCAGATTTTGAGGCACGATTTAGGATGGAGTTCCTGCCTCCGGATTACAGCGTGCGGATTAAGGACGAGCTGCGCGCGCGCAGACAGCACCCGAAAGAGTCACTTGTTGAGTTTGTAAGGGCTCTCCAGGGCCTGTACGATATCGCCGACGCCGCGGCACCGGACGCGGAGAAAGTACAACGCGCCATCCGCCAAAGCCACCCGCGTTTCCATCCCCATCTCAGGGGACGTACCTTTACGAATTTAGACGAGATGGCACGGGAGGCGATCACCATCCAGGCCGACATCCTCGCGGAACTAAGATACCGACCCCCTCCACCGCAGAACATGGCTCTGGAACCATCATTTGCGTGGTCTGGAAACGCACGAGCACATAGAGTCGAGAGAGAACAAGACGATTCCAATCAGGCGCTCGTCCCCCGAACCCCAGATCCTTGTGCATACGAATCACGAACCCTAGATCCTCGCGCATACGAATCACGGAGGTGCAGCGGTTACGAAGGCACGCAATCACAACGCTACAGCCCCTCCATTGGTCAAGATGAGTTCTTGTCCTCTGGACCGGTAACGCGGAGCTTGGGAGAGGCAAAAGAGAGCGAGACACCGCACGAAGCCGACGGGCGGGTCACGCCCCGTTGTTTTCGATGCGACCAGCCAGGACACATACACCGGGACTGCAGCGAACGGCAGCGGCCGCCTCAGACACAGGGAAACGGCTACGGCCGGCGGTGGTAAGAAATTTCTACTCTCCGCCGGCCGCGTCGAAAACACAATCCACGAGATCGAGTCGCCGCAGCCGCCTCCGGGCCTCCCGGAGGCTCACACGGGCTCCGGGGACTGACGCTTTTCTATCAACCCTCGGTGGCCCTCCATCACTTTTTCTTCCTCATAACACTCCTCGTTGTGAGACTCCCGGCGTGTCCGATTTTCCATGGACACCCGGGCGCCCAGCTCACACCGTTCGCGGTGTTGAGACTCCCGGCGTGTCTGCTCGTGCATCGACAACCGGGCGGCCAGCTCACAACACTTTCCGTCATGAGACTCCCGGCGTGTCCGCGTTCGCGTCGACACCCGGGCGCCCAGCTCACGCCGTGCACGGTGTTGAGACTCCCGGCGTGTCTGCTCTCGCATCGACAACCGGGCGGCCAGCTCATAACACTTCCACTCTTCGTCGTGAGACTCCCGGCGTGTCGGCTTTCACACCGACACCCGGGCGCCCAGCTCACACCGTTCGCGGTCTTGAGACTCCCGGCTTCCCTGCTCTCGCAGTGACACCCGGGCGGCCAGCTCACAACACTCTCCGTCATGAGACTCCCGGCGTGTCGGCTTTCACACCGACACCCGGGCGCCCAGCTCACACCGTTCGCGGTCTTGAGACTCCCGGCGTGCCTGCTGTTGCAGTGACACCCGGGCGGCCAGCTCACAACACTCTCCGTCATGAGACTCCCGGCGTGTCGGCTTTCACACCGACACCCGGGCGCCCAGCTCACACCGTTCGCGGTCTTGAGACTCCCGGCGTGTCTACTTTTGCACAGACACCCGGGCGGCCAGCTCATAACACTCTTCGCCGTGAGACTCCCGGCGTGTCGGCTTTCATACCGACACCCGGGCGCCCAGCTCACACCTGTTCGCGGTCTTGAGACTCCCCGCGTGCCTGCTGTTGCAGTGACACGCGGGCGGCCAGCTCACAATACTCCCCGTCATGAGACTCCCGGCGTGTCGGCTTTCACACCGACACCCGGGCGCCCAGCTCACACCGTTCGCGGTCTTGAGACTCCCGGCGTGTCTACTTTTGCACAGACACCCGGGCGGCCAGCTCATAACACTCTTCGCCGTGAGACTCCCGGCGTGTCGGCTTTCATACCGACACCCGGGCGCCCAGCTCACACCGTTCGCGGTCTTGAGACTCCCGGCGTGCCTGCTGTTGCAGTGACACGCGGGCGGCCAGCTCACAACACTCTCCGTCATGAGACTCCCGGCGTGTCGGCTTTCACACCGACACCCGGGCGCCCAGCTCACACCGTTCGCGGTCTTGAGACTCCCGGCGTGTCTACTTTTGCACAGACACCCGGGCGGCCAGCTCATAACACTCTTCGCCGTGAGACTCCCGGCGTGTCGGCTTTCATACCGACACCCGGGCGCCCAGCTCACACCGTTCGCGGTCTTGAGACTCCCGGCGTGCCTGCTGTTGCAGTGACACGCGGGCGGCCAGCTCACAACACTCTCCGTCATGAGACTCCCGGCGTGTCGGCTTTCACACCGACACCCGGGCGCCCAGCTCACACCGTTCGCGGTCTTGAGACTCCCGGCGTGTCTACTTTTGCACAGACACCCGGGCGGTCAGCTCATAAAACTCTTCGCCGTGAGACTCCCGGCGTGTCGGCTTTCATACCGACACCCGGGCGCCCAGCTCACACCGTTCGCGGTCTTGAGACTCCCGGCGTGCCTGCTGTTGCAGTGACACGCGGGCGGCCAGCTCACAACACTCTCCGTCATGAGACTCCCTGCGTGTCGGCTTTCACACCGACACCCGGGCGCCCAGCTCACACCGTTCGCGGTCTTGAGACTCCCGGCGTGCCTGCTGTTGCAGTGACACGCGGGCGGCCAGCTCACAACACTCTCCGTCATGAGACTCCCGGCGTGTCGGCTTTCACACCGACACCCGGGCGCCCAGCTCACACCGTTCGCGGTCTTGAGACTCCCGGCGTGTCTACTTTTGCACAGACACCCGGGCGGCCAGCTCATAACACTCTTCGCCGTGAGACTCCCGGCTTGTCGGCTTTCATACCGACACCCGGGCGCCCAGCTCACACCGTTCGCGGTCTTGAGACTCCCGGCGTGCCTGCTGTTGCAGTGACACCCGGGCGGCCAGCTCACAACACTCTCCGTCATGAGACTCCCGGCGTGTCGGCTTTCACACCGACACCCGGGCGCCCAGCTCACACCGTTCGCGGTCTTGAGACTCCCGGCGTGTCTACTTTTGCACAGACACCCGGGAGGCCAGCTCATAACACTCTTCGCCGTGAGACTCCCGGCGTGTCGGCTTTCATACCGACACCCGGGCGCCCAGCTCACACCGTTCGCGGTCTTGAGACTCCCGGCGTGCCTGCTGTTGCAGTGACACGCGGGCGGCCAGCTCACAACACTCTCCGTCATGAGACTCCCGGCGTGTCGGCTTTCACACCGACACCCGGGCGCCCAGCTCACACCGTTCGCGGTCTTGAGACTCCCGGCGCGTCTGCCTTTGTACTGATCCCCGGGCGTACAGCTTCCACTGTTCCCGGTCCTACGCTCCCCGAAGCAACTGCATTTGAGTTGGACCCTAATGCGATTCCCTTTCAGCCAAAGGCCGGCACGATCCCCAGCGTCAGAGCCGCTTTGAAGTTCTCAACACCATGGATGGTCGCTCTGGATGGCCGGCCGCTAATGGACTCTCACCAGTCGACGGGGGTAGGAACAACCTCACTAAACGAGGAACCGACAGTGCTCATCCCAGCTGTGAGTAGAATCGAATCTACACCAAAGTCTCTTGAACCTCGTATGACTGTGAATGTACTAGGTATACCAGTAGCCGTTCTTTTAGATACTGGAGCAAACATATCGCTTATTGGGGATGCTGTATTTGCGGAATGTAACTAGAGAAAGATACATCTTCGGTCAGCAAACGTGAAATTGCAAGTAGCATCGGGGTCCGTACTGTTTGCTGCCGGCGCAGTCAGGTTACGAATTTCCTTTCATGGTAGAAAACGAAGACAACGGTTCGTATACCTCCCAGAACTGCCGGTGCCCATGATCCTGGGTAGAGATTTTATTGCAGCGGAGCGGGTTTTGCTCGACTTTGCCCAAGCTGGATATTGGTTGGGTGGCGAAATGAAATTAACGCCGTTTACCAGACGGCAGGATTGTATTCGCGGCCAAGCGTTCCCGTTAAACTTTGCCGGGCAGATGCCTTTACTTCCAGACAGCGTGCTCAAAGCCGTGCAAAAGTGTTCCGGTGAAGACAAACAGAAACAGCTCCAGCAACTGCTGGGACCCTTCTCGCCGATGTTCACGGAAAGACCTGGGAAAACCGATCTCCTACAGCACCGCATCGAAACCAAGGATGCACCTCATCGGAGGTGCAATCCGAGACCCATAAGTGCTCACAAGCGCGAACTTCTTGATGCGGCGCTATCGGAAATGATCGACACAGGCGCAGTACGTCAGTCAAAAAGCCGGTGGGCTTCCCCGGTAGTCCTTGCTCCAAAGAAGGACGGCACAGCAAGGCTTTGTGTTGATTACAGGCGCCTAAATGAAGTGTCAGTCAGAGACAGTTACCCGTTTCCTAGTATTTCCTCAGTAATGTATGCCCTTGGAAACGCGACTGTTTTCACAACCCTCGATTGCAGCCGCGGATTTCTTCAAATCGAAGTTCATCCGGCTGATGTAAAGAAGACCGCATTCATTTGCCATAGAGGGTTGTTCGAATTCACTCGCCTTCCCTTTGGTTTGTCCAACTCTCCCCCCAGCTTTCAACGCCTAATGGACGTTGTCCTCGGTGACGCGAAGTACGAGTTTGCGATGGCGTACATGAATGACGTAGTGGTCTTTTCACGAACATTCGAGGAGCATCTCGTGCACCTTCAGATCATACTCGAACGAATGTGTCAAGCCGGCCTTACGATTCATCCAGATAAAGTCCAGTTGGCATCACCTGTAATCAACCTTCTCGGATTTGTTGTGGATAACGGAACGCTGCTGCCGAATGAAGATAAGCTGCGCGCAATAACGGAGTACCCACCCCCTTATGACGTCAAAAGCCTACAGAGATATCTCGGGATGATTGCGTTTTATAGAGATCTCATTCCGCAATGCGCTGAGATAACTGAACCTCTGAGCCGATTGCTCCGCCAAAAAACGAAATGGTGCTGGGGGCAAGAGCAGCAAACCGCATTCGCGTGTCTTTCAAGGGCTGTGACTGAAAACGCGTGTTTAAACCTGCCCGACTTGAATCGTCCGTTCGTCTTGCAGACCAACGCAAGCGATTACGGATTAGGAGCAGTCCTTCTGCAGGAACATGACAGTGTTCTTCGTCCCGTAGCTTTCGCCAGTCATACGTTAACCGGAGCGGAGCGAAACTACTCAACAACCGAAAAAGAGTGCCTGGCAATTATTTTTGCGCTTAAGAAGTTTGACATGCACCTTGACGGCGCTTCGTTTAGCATTCAAACTGACCACATGGCTCTCTCGTGGCTCAAAGGGCTTCAAAACCCTGCAGGACTTCTCGCTCGATGGGCCCTTTCGCTCCAGCGCTATAAATACACAATCGAGTACAAGCGTGGAGTGGCTAACCACGTTGCAGATGCGTTGTCCCGTGCTCCACTTCTCGGGCAGGAAATGCAGGTGGATCCCGACTTGGTGGCAGTGGCCAATGCGGCGCCCATCACACCAGAGTCGCGGTGGGGAACCCTGGTGAGCAGAGATGAGCTCCGAGCGGCCCAGCTGTCCGATGGACTTTGTCAGAAGGTGATGCACCAGCTGGCAGAAGAAAACTCGGCCGACGCTGGGAATCCCAGAGACTTGGACTCATACCTGCTCAGCAGCGACGGCATCCTGCTGCGATACATCCCCCAGGCGGACGATAGGTCCAGCGGCCCGCCATTCCGGTCTGTAATACCACGTAAACTGCGTAAGTCATTTATAAGATATATGCATGATCCCGCCTTGGAAGGCCACAGCAGTGGGAGCAAAACTTACGAAAAGTTGTCCCAAATTGCAACGTGGCCAGGTATGAGGCAGGATGTGATGAGGTACGCTCGTAGCTGCCCTGTTTGTCAGAAGGCGAAACCCCGAGGTGGCCAACCACCAGGTTTAATGCAGTCGGTCGAAAGCAAGTACCCCTGGGAGTGTGTTGCCTGCGACGTTGTCGGTCCCTTTCCCCGTAGTCCACGCGGCAATCAGTATTTGCTAGTAGTGACCGACCATTTCACAAAATGGGTCGAAATGTTTCCTTTGCGCAAACTAGACTCTAAGAAAATCTGGGACTGTCTTCTCGAGACGTTCGCGCGCTTTGGCTTTGCCGCAACGCTTATTACAGACAACGCTTCTTATTTTGTTAGCAAGGTGTTCGTGGATGCGTGTAAGGCGCTAGGCATACGGCACAAACGGACTTCGCCATACCATCCACAGGCGAATATCACGGAAAGAGTGAACCGTAACCTGAAGCAGATGCTTGTATCGCATACAGAGCGACACAAAGACTGGGACGCGAAATTAGCAGAAATGGCATTCGCTACCCGCACAACAATCAACCGGTCCACGGGTTTTACTCCGGCCCAACTTAACTTTGGAAAAGAGCTCGTGTTTCCCCTGGGAAACGGCCTCCTTTGCACAGATCCTGCAAGCATGCAGCGCACAACCACGCAGTTCGCAGAAAATCTCCGGAAGCGATTCACGGAGAACCTGCGTGAAGCTCGAGAGAGCCTCGACGTCTCGAGACTGCAGCAGGCAAACCAGTACAACAAGGGGAGGCGAAATCTGCAGTTCAAGGTAGGAGATCTGGTACTGAGGCGAACTCATCCGCTGAGTGATGCTGCTAGAGGCTTCATGGCCTCTTTAGCAAAAAGGTGGGATGGCCCCTACCGTGTTAGTAGCAAGCTCTCCAACCTGTCTTATGAGCTGGTGCATTGTGAATCTGGTGAAGTGTGCGGGTCTATTCATGTCGCCGACCTAAAAGCTTTCTATGAACCCGAGGAGGTAGATGTGTCGCAGGTTCCAGATGACGACTATCCGGACCACCTCTCGGAAGATTCCACACCGTCTCTACCGCGGTACAACTTGAGACGGCGGTGAAGACGGCCGGGAGTAGCACGAGTTCTAAGTGTATTATCTTCATGCCCTCTTCGGTGTTTTGGGGGTGGGGGAGAAGAGAAATGGTCCGCGCTCCCGCATGCACAGTGGGACAGGCATCTTTCGTGTGCGCGGCTACGTTTTCCTACCACGCCATGGCCTCATGTTGTTTTTAATTTCTAGTTCCTCGTGCCAGACAGCGGCGACGCAGCTCCCATCATCAGACCACCCCCCAAGGCTGCATCGGTACTGTCCGGAAGTACTGACGTCGGACCCGTGCTCGCTCATCTGAGAAGACCCTTGCTGACCAAGAAGGAAGGCCCCCCCGAAGACCATCAAAGACGTCCTCTGTTTTCGTTTTTGGAAGGGGGGAGATGTGTGGGCAACCTGGCGATTCCAAGCGGTTGGCCCAGGCTGCCCCTCCGACAATCATAAGTGGTCATCTTGGCCACGAGGGGGCCAAGGGCAACTGGCCACGCGAGCGGCGCTCCGCCGCTGATAAAAGGCCGTCGCAGCGGATGCGCGGGGGCGGTTGGGATCGCGGCGCAGGCGATAGCGGTCATTAAATGTTTACGTGTTGTTGAACCGGTGTGCTGTGTCATTCTCCGAGACGGGTAGCAGCAAGGGAAATCCCACAGAGTAACAGTGTAATTCGTGTATACGGGTAATGAAGAGAATTATCATGGATTGGCTTCATGAGCAGGTAAGGGTCAGACGCGGGAGGTCAGAAATTATGTTTACGCTTCGTTCCGTCGTATGGAAACGAACCGAGTTTCCCTAGTGGAACTGGCTTACGGCCTGGTGTTCCAGGTCGTATGTTCTATGCGTCGAACCTTCTATGCCGATAGTTCCAGAAGCCCACGCGCGTACATAAGGGGCTTCACATGGCGAGCCAGAGTCGGTCTCGCCCCAGCGCTCGATCCTGCAGTTTCGCCGACTACGACGCCTCGACGCTCTGTTATTATCTTATGTACTCTTTTATTTTTGGCACAAGTTCGCCATATTAAACGTTCATTTCTTCCTGATTTTCTATTGTTTTTTGGTCTACACCCGCGACAATACCACCTAGGAACGAGCTCTCAAAAATGTGTGAAGACGACAAACAATCCTTTATAGGACATCGACTGTATTAAGAGCAAATACATATGATGCGATAAATGTTCTTTTGCGAATATTTGTACTATATAATAATAAATGTTGTTTCGCAGAACAATCGTCAAAACCCGGCTGAAAAAGGTGGCTATTTTATTGGCGCAGTTCGAGATAATCCTGCTTAGAATAATTACCAAAGCTGGGCTCACAATAAATTACAAGATTCGAAAATCCGGGCTAACAATAATTAACAAGTTTAAAAAAGTGGTCTATCATTAGTTGCCGAAATTGGGGAAAACTGGAATGAAAATTGATAACTATATGGAATAAATTGATTTCTGATTGGATTATAGTAGTGGAAAAGTCGGAATATAATTGGTTTACATTATCGAACTAGAAAGGCGTATCATTGGATACGGATATCGGAAATTGTTGCGTAATATTGTACAACAATATCTGAATTCGTGGCCTAATACCTAATACCAATATCATAAATCCTGGCGTATTATTTGATACCACTATCGGAATTCCTTGTCTATCACTTGACACCGATATTAGAAATCCTGGAGTACTATTGGTATCGAATATTGTAAATCTTGGCTTATAAATGGTTAGGAATATTGGTATTTATTGGGAGAAATTGGAGGGCTAATACAGGAATAATTATATAGAAAACCTGAATCGTCATTGACTCAGTATCGGAAACTTAATTGGTTCAAAGTTTGAGTGGGTTGCGCTTCAATATTGGGTTCAATATTAGAATCCAAACAATACAATTTTGCGCCCATGTAAGGCCAATACTGGTGTTCTGCGTAGGCATTTATGCGCTATTAAAGTTTTACTCTTATGCAAAAATAGTATAGGTAATAAGTGGCTCAGTCGCACTCTTACTTACTACCACAAATTAATGCTTTCTGCAAATGTGTATGCCTGCAGAATTGCTATTATCAGACCACAGCAGGCCTCATTTCCAAAGAGCGCATCCGCTCGATTATCTAACTGAGAAGAAGCGTAAAGATTAAGCGCTGCAAAAGTACCTTGATTTTGGTTTTTTTTTCTTATGGATTTGTTTGCACGAGCCCATCTTATATCCATCGTTCGGGCGTTTCATTTGTAACAATGGGGAACAAGGAGGGAAGAGGCAGAAGCTGAGATTATAATGTTTTCAATAAAGTCTCAGTGCAGCGTTCTGCGCATAAGACAACGAAGACACCGGCACCGATGTTCAAGCAAACCTAATTTTTTGTTTGAATTTACTTGACGCACTTGACGACAATGGGGAGCAACACCAAGCGGCTGCAATGTCAGACTGCAAGGACAATGGGGGTTATTGAACTCGGCAGACAAGCCGCATCTTAAAAAGCATCCTCTTCATTTCTTTGCAGTTAAACAATCGGTCTATTCTCTTGGTAGCCAACCGCGCAAACAAGACTGCCGTAGCGGTCAACACTTTCTCCATTGTTAACAAAAGTTGCTGGCATATGCTGTCGCAACTTTCCAGTCCTGTTTACTGAAATCTGAGGTGACACACCAGTTGCCACGTGGAAGATTCAGATGTTGAAAGTGTAAAAACGAAAAATTTGCCAGGTTTGAATGTCTGCGACTTTATGATCTCACCGGTTTAAGTCAACAGGCACACACCCGGTGATATTGGAGTTACATTTAATTGACGGCACGGTAAAACCACGTCAGATGCTACAAAAGCAATTTCATTGGTTCTTTTGGGCAGAAAGCACACAATTGATCTTTAGAAGCGAACATTAAGGACTTTTATGCAGTACAAGCTGCATACATATCACATAAGGAGCAATTGGTAAACCATCAGCCAGAAATTAACTGAAAAAAGAGGTAATCACGGCACAGCCGATAGAAAGGTTTTTTTTTTTTTTTTTAAACTAAATTAACAACAAAAATCCCAATACAATGGCTCGATATCCTCGAGAGTACTATTCAGCCTCAACATGTTACAGTTAGCGCAAATATCGTGAAGGTCCTTTATGTGCCTATGCATCTTGCGCGTGTAAAGCGTCGGATTTGCATGCGCGATGTACATTGGGCGTGCGAATTGTTGTGGCTCCGTCTTCTTTTTGGAAACTTTAATGAATTGTTTCAGTTCCTTTTTTATATAAAACTGCAAAACATGAGTAATCGAAGGTGCTTACAGAGGCTACACTGGAAAAATTCCTTCTGTGCCGAAGGCTCTCAAGGAGTGTGTTATGTGTGTCGTGGTCGTGATAAAATTGATTGAATTGCGTAGCTGTTATCTAGCATAGCAATAGATGTTTGAGTAGTGCAATGTCTGGTCGCGGTCTGGTGGAGAGAGGGTCCGCGCCCGGAATCGGCGGGCAGAGTCCGGGGTCACTTGGTGGCAGTGGCGATGATGATGATTTCTCTACACCTACCCCACTTTGGAAAAACAACACTCACGCTTCCCCATAGCGGTCAAGTGGACGTCTCACTCGTGCAATCCTGGTACCGGTAGGTGTTAGAGCTGGTTACATGTGTCCTCTTGTTCACCGTGTAGTGCCGGTCGTTGTCTGCACCAAGGAAGGGCGTGGTTGAGACACTGGCCCTTGGAGACGGAGTGATTCTTGTTAAATGCGAGATGGACTTCGAAAACTAGAGGTGAACTATGGTATTGTAGCGCCGATCTTCGTCTGTACCACGTAGGGACGGGTTTCAGACGCTGGCCCTTAGAGACAAAGTGATTCTTGTTAAACGCGATATGGAATTGAAAAACTTGAAGTGTACTATGCTATTGTTCTTGCCGAAGGTGTGCCCTTAATATACTTAGGTAAGAAAAAAAAAACTTTTTACTGCCTCGTGGCTGAAGGGTCACAGTGGAAAGGACAACTGCAAATCGTTTAATCGTTTTCACCTAAATACTTAATCTGCTCAAAATAAAACTGTTGAACTTGGTCTACTTTTTAACGAATTCAATTTTTATTAGATTTTTTTTAATATTTACAGAAACGTGGTATTCTGAGGAAAGCGATGTTTTCAGTCTACCGATGTTTAATGGACACAATTTGAACAGAGCGATTGTTCGCGGAGTGGGTGTGTCATTATTGCTTAGAAATAATATGGGTGGTAAGAAAATAGAAGAATGATCATGAATCATTAAAGATTACGAAGTGCTGTCATTGTTTGTTGATAAAATTATCATCTCGGTAATGTATAGGACGCCAGATGGGAACGTGATATCGTTTTTTTTTTATTTTTTTAGAAAGGTACTTCAGATTTGCCACCGAGAATCGGTATGATATTATTTTGGGAGAAGGTCGGTCATATTAGCTTGCTGCAAGGTACATTTAATAAAATACAACTAGAAGAGTTACTGAACAGTAGCGGTTGAAAAAACGTAATTACATCGCCCAGCCGAATCACGGCGGAATCGTCAACATTACTCGACTTCTTTATACAGGTTTGGACTTAGCTTATCTAAAATCAGGGCTAATGAGGACGGACATAGGTGGTTACCAAGGTATATTTATTTATGTAGAAAAAGAAAACGCCAAAACTACGTGGAACGAATTCCGCAGATCTTTTCAGAATATTACAGCAAGCAGCATATGTGAATTTGTATCAAAACTTTTAGAGCTCTACTGGAAGGAGGTTTACGATAAACTAGACCTGACGTGATTAAACAAATTTCAGCGCATATATAAAGAGTATTTTCCAATAAACCTGTTAGCTTATCGAAAAAGAATCGTAAGCCCTTCGTGTCTCAGAACCTTCGAATTAGAATTAATAAACAAATGCTTTATATCAACATTTTTCTGGTTTCAAGGGAATCTGTGAACACCTTAAATCGTTCAGAACATACTGTAATAGACATACAGAAGAAATAAAGAACGCTAGAAGAAGATATTTTAGTAATTACTCTCTGTCTTCTGAAATCCGAACAGACGTGACATGGAAAAGCTGAACATTGTTTTCAATCTTTTCGACAGGTAAAAGGAAGAACTTTATTTAAATGGCATAGAATTAGCAGAACGATTCCTAGCGAATAACTTTCATTCATATTTTGTAAACTTAATTAGAAATAGTATTAACGCTAAAGCTTGCGGATATTTTCAACGTGCTAATGTAAGTTCGATCTTTCTTGAGCCTGCTGTAAAAGTGGAAGTGACGTGAACACATCATTCGCTAAAAAAAGTGAAAGCCGTTTACAACTCCCTGTAACGCCGAATTAGAGCGCAGCTCTTGGGGGGGTCGTGACCTTGGGGGGGGGGGGGGTCACGTGACCTGGGGGTCACGTGACGATGCCGATGCCGATGACGTCATCAGTAACGATGACGATACGGATACCGATGACGTTATCAGTGACGTCACTGATGACGTCATCAGTGATGATGACGATGACGATGCGGATGCCGCTGACGTCATCAGTGATGATGACAATGCGGATGCCGGTGACGTCATCAGTGACGTTACTGATGACGTCATCGGGGTCACGTGACTTCGGGGGGTCACGTGACTTGGGGAGTCACGTGACTTTGGGTGTCACGTGACCTTGGGGGTCACGTGACCTTGGGGGAGGGGTCACGTGGCCTAGGGGTGACCTTGGGGGGTCACCTGACCTTGGCGTGACCTTGGGGGTCACGTGACCTTGTGGTGATCTTGGGGTTCACGTGACATTGGGGTGACCTTGGTTACGCCGACGCCGACGTTGCGGCGTTTTTTGTGAAATGCAACAGGTTGCATGCAACCTGTTGCATCTTCTCTGAGCTGCATGCAAAAGGTTGCACAGGATGCAACCTGTTGCATGCAACCTGTTACATTTTTTCTGAGCTGCATGCAACAAATTGCACAAAATGCAACAGGTTGCATGCAACAGGTTGCATGCAACCTGTTGCATCTTTTTTGAGTTGCATGCAACAGGTTGCACAGGATGCAGCCTGTTGCACGCAACCTGTTACATCTTCTCTGAGCTGCATCCAACAGGTTGCACAAGATGCAACAGGTTGCATGCCACAGGTTGCATGCAACCTGTTGCATGCAACGCGCGGTTACGCCGACGGCGACGGCGACGCCGACGCCGCTCAGGCTGGAAACGGGCCCCTAAGAGCTGCGCTCTAAAACAGTTTAAGCTATAACCTTGACGACATGCCGGTTATTCCTATGAAATATGTTATCAATCTCATATCTCCATGTCTGACGGATATATTTAGTTCGTGCTGACAGTGCGGGGTATTTCGTATAAGAATGGGAATGACAAAGGTCAGTGTTTTGTACAATAAGGGGGATAGGAAGGGTATAGGTAACTAAAGGCCGATTTCAATATTATCAGTGTTTTCGAAAGTGGTTGAAAACTTCTTCATTCGCGCCTAGTGAAATTTTTTTGATGAGCATGATATAATCACTTCGTCATATTTTGGATTTCGCAAAATACGATCTGCGGAACTTGCATTTTAGAACAAAAATATCATATTTTGAGCAGTTTTTTTAAATAAAAAAAGATGACACTCGGAATTTTCATAGATTTCAGCAAAGCATTCGATCATTTAAACCACAAAATGTTAGTCAAAAAGCTGAAAATCTACCTATCTTGTGGTTATGCCTCAACTTTAATTAGGCCATACCTATTGCATCAAAACAATGTGTTCACATAAACAGCTTCTGTTCTGATGTAAAACCAATTTTATTCGGTGTTCGGAAGGAGAATATTTTGGGATATTTCTTTGTTTAACCCGTATGTGAATGGTATTGTAAACGTAAAGTCAGATATTAAACATATAATCTATGCTTATGATGCGTGTTTATTTTTTTCAAACAACTGCTGTGACGAATTAGTAACTAAAGCAAATAGAACTCTCAATGACCTGGTTCCTTGGAGTACTTCTAATTTCTTAAGAAATGGAGGAAAACAAAAACCAAGAAACAAGAATGATAATATTGCCAGCGATATTAACCTAAATTAAAAAAAATAGAAGTTATTTCTAGTTTTTAAGCTCTTGGTACGTGTCATGTTCACCGGCCGAATGAGACGGGGCGAGCATGTGAATTATGTACTGGTAAAACTGCCAAGCGTGGTTGGTGTGATATACTGTTACAGCCATGTTTTACCAAAACAAGTCAATTATTAGTTTATAAATGATTTTTTCGTCCCCATCTGAACTGTTGCCATCTTGTCTGGGGAAATACAACAAATGCAATTTAAATAAGATACTTGTCCTTCAAAACGTTTTTACGAAACATTTGTAATGTCCCATATTTTCATTTTACAGCGCCTCTTCTTAAAAGCATGAGTCTGATGCCTTTGAATTGTCTCTTCAATATCGAATATTTTCATAGATTTCCGGAACTCGCGTCCCTAACACCAAGTGTGACCGCATATCCCACCCAAAACACACAGTACTGGATGCTCCAAAATTACAAAACAACTTATGGCGAGCCAATGCTATCAAGTACGCTACCTAAAATACTCAACTTACATAGAACCGAAAACATCCACCTTCCTCCCTTGCATTTTAAGACCTTCCGGCATTTTGTTTTTCAAATATAACTGTGCAGCGAATGTATAATATTTACCTTTAAAACAATGCTACCATAAATGTACTCCCTTACTTTATGGTACTGACCTGTGTTTTGCTGTATCTATTCTTTTCTTCTGCAAATATTATTTCACGTTATTTTTTTTTTCTTTGTGTGTCACTGCTGTTAAATGTAAGGATCTGGTGCCAAGGGCTTGTAAAACTGCAATATGCAGCTTTCTTCCTCGGTCTTCCTCCGTCATACACTTTTTGACTGAAAATGAAACACATTATTGTTAATATTATTGTGGAATGTGACCGTAAAGCCATATTCACACTGATCAAAAAACGCGCGTTGCGGTCCACGTTGGCACCGGCGTTGGAAAGATGAATCATTCTCACAGGGCCTCCTGATGTCAGCGTCTGCTCGGGGAACCTACGGGTTTTCGAAAGAAGAGGAAACTTTTTTATTCGTGTGCTTCGTACGTTTGTTGTTGCCTTGCCTTCGTGATCGCATATGCGCTCCGAGACAATTTTTTTCACTTAAGAGAGAACTGTGATGATTTATATACGTTTACACTCTGATTGTATGCTGCATAGGTGAAATGCGCGGACTCGAGCGGGCACCTTCAGAAGGTGTTCACAAAGCTTCAGAAGGTGTCAACAAAGCACGGTGCTACGCGCGGGCGTCCGTACCTTTAACAGTGAAAGTAGCTTGTACGATAGTGTTTTCGAAGGAGAACTGTTGTATTTCTTTGTGGTGCCGTGCACACGAAAAACACACAAAACATATAGGAAGTGATCGCTCCCGCACAGTCAGAACACGCTGGAACTCGGGTGGCGGCTTTCGCGCAAACGATTAAGAGTAGTTTCACGGCGTCGCCGAGTCGTACAAGCACATAAACACTACTCACAATCAGATGTTCCAATCGCCTACCTTTTCTCCACGCTGAAATGCTTCTAGCCACGTTTGGCAGCTGCATGAATCCCTCGATCCCTCTGCCTTTTCGCCTTCCTTGTCGATCAAAAATAAAAACAGCGAAAACATGTCCTAACCGCAAAAAGTCGACACGTCACGCCCAGTTGCTCTCTGATTGACTGAAGCGCGCTCGTCGAGGGAAAAATTGGGTCTACAGATATCATCTTCCCGCGTCGTCCTCCTTGACGAAGGACGGTTTTCAATACGAAAGTAAGCAAGAAAGTCACCCAACGACTACATGCGCCTTAAGACGCTGCTCCCGTCAGAATTCTGACTGGAGTTCAAGGCGGAAGAGTGTCGAGCTGGCGTATTTTGCAACGCTCCTCATAGTGCTGGTACATCTTCTCCTTGTATAAGGAATTTATGGAGCGAAAGTAGGTGGTGGTCCCAGCGAGGTTGGAGAGATCCGGGCTTTACTGTCATGTTTGTCCGCAGTCGTGGTCCCATGAATAAATCCGCAGGTGCGTAACCTTCGACGCCTGGGGTCACACGCCTGGCCAAAAAAAAAAAATGAGTGGTGGATATCTGTCGATTTTCTGAGGATTAGCATAGCCGTTTGGACTGTCCCCAGCCTCCCCGTTGCTCTGTGGGTAGCATGGGCCCGACATTGATTGGGTCACTCCCCATTCCTTCGAAAACACAGCGAATTCGCGTGAGACGAATGCGATCCGTTGAGAATTCGGAGAATTTTCGGTTCTCCATATGTTGCAAACATTCGGTAAGGAAGGCAATAATATTCTGGACGTCGTCCTCCTTAGAGCTTCGAGCTCGAAGAACCTTGAATAGTAATCGGCAGCAATCAGTTAGTGAGTGCCTTCGTAGACAAAAAGGTACATGCCGACGACTAACCATTGGCAGTTTGGCCGTGGAGTTACCACCAGAACCCAGTTTTCTGTTTGTCAAGACCACCATAAACCAGGTCAACATCCAAAAATGGATGTTGACCTGGTTTCCGGTGGTCTTGACAAACGGAAAAACTTCAGACGAGACGGCCGATGTGGAGGCCAATTCTTGGCCACCAGACTGATTCTCGTGCTCTGGTGTGGCATTTGAACACACCCTGGTGACCAATGTGAAGCTTGTCCAGGATTTCAAAGCGTAGGGCTTCTGGCATGACCAGTCGATTGCCCTTGAACAGGCCGTCTAGTATGGCTAGTTCGGCTTCGACTCCGTAGAATTAGCGGACTCCTTGAGGAATCGTCATTTCATCCGGCCATGCCTGGAGGGCGTACTAGTTTACCCTCTTTATTACCTGGTCTCTCTGTAGCTCCTTTTTGATACAGTCGAGCATTTTTTATGAGGCTCGAAACTGTTCCACCGTGAGGAGCTCGTACTCTATGGTATTGAGTGCTCTTCTTCGCAAGGCTGTGTCGGCTAACGGCTTGCGTGTCTGAACGTCGGCGGTGTGCGTTGCTTTTTCAGGAATGTGTCCCACGGTGTAGTCGTACTGGAGCAGTCGCATTTGAAGTCACTGCAGTAGTGGGCTCAGCTTATCGAGTCGCTTTGTTCTCAAAAATAGAACCAGCGGTTTGTGGTCTGTGTCAACGTGAAACGGCAGTCCTAAGATGTACAAGCGAAAGTGATCACGGGCCCAAGTGATCTCGCTTTGAGCGTAGCGTTGCTCTGACTCAGTGAGAGAGCGCAATGCATAGCAAAGGGCAGCCGCTTGTTGTCGGGTCTTTTAGCAAGACAGCACTAATTCCGGAAGATGATGCGTCCACTTAGACTACAACACGCTTGTTCTGTGTGTTATGCAACCCATACGAAAATGGACTAAAGACATCTATGGAAAATCCTATGCTAAGCTATCACCTTCTATGACCCTCTATTATCAACCATTAGAAACCATAAAACACGCTATAGCCACCTATAGAAAAATCTGCCTTTAAAACTATAGAATCTCGACCATTTCGATTTCTATAGCCGGCTATAGAATAGTTTATGGCTATGCATCTATAGACTGGCGACGATTTCATATTCTATAGCGAGTTATAGAATTATGTGTGTATTTAATGCTTAAGATTCGCAACTTTTGAATGTGCTTTAGCCGGCTATAGAGTGATGTATGTCCCTAAATCTACCGACTCGCGACCATTGAATTTTTTTCAGCCCATTACATAGTGTTTTATTTCAGCAAAGCTATAGGCCTCCGACCTTTCAATGTGCTTTAGCCGGCGATAGAGTGGTGCATGTCTCTATATCTATACACTCGCAACCATTGAATTTTCTTTAGCAGTCTCTATAGTGTTTTTTGTCTTTAAAGCTAGAAGCCTCCGACCTTTCAATTTGCTTTAGCTGACTATAGAGTGCTGTATGTCCCTAAATCTATAGAATGGCCATTATTGGTTTTCTTTAGCCGACTCAATGGTGTCCTGTGTCACCAAAGCTATAGCCTCAGGCCTTTAAATGTGCCTTAGCCGGCTATAGAGGGATGCATGTCTTTCGAGCAATGCGGAGGGCAAGTTCGTCTGCTTCTGCTTAGAATGCAGTGGTGACATCAGGATGCCGAGCCCTGAATGGCTGATCGCTACCCCCTACCTGATCGTCGTCTCCTCCGTTGCAACGTCGTCTGCTCGCAAAGTCGTCTGCGTCTGTCTTACCTTTCCTGCGACTTTCGGAAGTGCAGGTTTTTACGAGCGAGCTCGACTTCGCTTTTCACAGAGGGCAGACGAAATAACTGGAGCCGTACGTTGTTTTTTTCTAACAACTAGCAGTCGCGCATCAAGGAGAGAAGTAAAAGTACTCACTGGCGAGGTGTCCCGAGGCGCCGAAGTTTGTTTGCTAAGAAACGAGAGTGAGGGTGGTTAGTGTCCACACGTTCCCTGCCAAATACTTTTTCCCTCCTTTCATGTGCGGCGAGACTCCTGACTCTTTAACGGCGTCGGCGGGTTGAGTTCTCTGCTTTACGTCTGCTAAACAAAAAAAAAGCGATGGCGGCTTTACCTTTCCTGCGTGAATTGAACCATGGTTAAAACCACTAAAAGAAGACGTACACAAGATAGAAGACAAACACGGGTGCTAATCACAACTGTATTGGGAAAGGAAGATGGAAGTACATATATATATATATATATCTCTGATACACTTATCGTCACCCAGGCTACTCATGCGCGAGATACAAGAGCATAAAACCGTTTACCCCCCCCCCCCCCATGTATTTATCGAAAAAACGAATTTCAGCGTTATACAATGCTATTGACGTGTCGGTGACGCACTGGGGTCCCCTCTTCTTGATAAAATATGCCTCTTGCAGTTCGCGTGCCCTTTGAATTCTGCTTCTACCGAGAATCTTGGTGTCACCGAAGCGTGGCTCGCATTTGCAGACCCAACAGTGCGGGGGCAAATGTTCCCCGTCATTTGTCTTTAAATTTTGCGCGTGCTGTCTTAAACGGTCATTCGTGCATCTTTCCCTTTGTCCAACGTAAGATTTTCCACACGTTAGGGGGATTTCATACACGACCCTTGTGACGCATTCGATGTACGGCCTGGCGTGCTTCGTGCCGCATCCTCGCTCGTTCTTGATTTCTTCGGTAATTCTAGGGCAACGTTGTCCGAGTTTCTTTGGCGCTGAAAACACGAGAGGTACTCCGTACCTGTTCGCAACCTTCTTGAGGTTGTGCGAAATTTTGTGTACATATGGTACAACCTCTGGCCTCATATTGCTCAGTGCCGACTGCGTCACTTTCCTGGTTGTGCGACCTTTTACTTTCTGTAGGGTGGCCTCTGCCACACTCGTCAAGACCGTTTGAGGGAAGCCCACTGACAATAGTCTAATCATTTAGCTGTGGAAGCTGGCCTGCATGCGGTGAGCACACGACTTCTTGATAACTGACTCTAGGCAGAGCTTTGCAGTTCCTCTCTTTACCACCTTAGAATTACGCAGAGTCATATGGCAGGAGCGCTTTTTTGGGATCGTGGGGAATACGTCCAACACACGGGTCCCTCCTGCAACTTCAAGCTCAGGTCTAAAAACAGTAGGTGATCCTGGTTAGGGAGTTCATGTGTAAAATGTAGGACCTTACCATGTAGTCTAAAAGCATCTAAAACTGAGACCACCCCATGTTGGTACATCAAAGAAGTTTGTTTTCTAAAAAACAACTAAAAAGTCGTCTACGTATCTAGAAACTTAAAAAAAAAACATTAAAATCATTGAGTACTTGCTCAAGCGTCTGATCTCAAGCGTCTGTATCGGATCATGTGTGGCACCGTACTTTTTAATATATTTTTAGCAACACCAGATGAGACGCTTGAGCAAGTACTCAATGATTTTAATGCTTTTAAAGTTTTTAGATACGTGGACGACTTTTTAATTGTTCTTAGAAAACAAACTTCTTTGATGTAACAACATGGGGTGGTCTCAGTTTTAGATGCTTTTAGACGACATGGTAAGGGCCTACATTTTACACATGAACTCCCTAACCAGGATCACCTACAGTTTTTAGACCTGAGCTTAAAGTTGCAGGAGGGACACGTGTGTTGGATGTATTCCCCACGACCCCAAAAAGCGCTCGTGCCGTATGACTCTGCGCATTCTAAGGTGGTAAATAGCGGAATTGCAACGCTCTGCCTAGAGTCAGTTATCAAGAAGTGTGCTCACCACATGCAGTCCAGCTTCCACAGCCAATTGAGTAGACTATTGTCAGCGGGCATCCCTCAAGCGGTCTTGACGAGTGTGGCAGAGGCCACCCTACAGAAAGTAAAAGGTCACACAAACAGGAAAGTGACGCAGTCGGCACTGAGCAATATGAGGCCAGAGGTTGTACCATATCTACACAAAATGGCGCACAACCTCAAGAACGTTGGGAACAGGTACGGAGTACCTGTTCCCAACGCCCTCGAATTACTAAAGAAATCAAGAACGAGCAAGGATGTGGCACGAAGAACGCCAGGCCGCGCATCGAATGCGTCACAGGGGTCGTGTATGAAATCCCCCTAACGAGTAGAAAATCTTGCGTTCGACAAACGGGAAGATGCACGAATGACCGTTTAAGAGAGCACGCGCAAAACTTTAAAGACAAATGACGGGGCACATTTGCCCGCGCACTGTAGGGTCTGCAAATGCGAGCCACGCTTCGGTGATACCAAGATTCTTGGTAGAAGCAGAATTCAAAGGTCACGCGAACTGGAAGAGGCATATTTTATCAAGAAGGGGGGACCCCAGTGCGTCAGCGACGCGTCAATAGCATTTTATAACGCTGAGATTCGTTTTTTCGATAAATACATGGTAAATGGTTTTATGCTCTTGTATCTCGCGCAAGAGTAGCCTGGGTGACCGATAAGTGTATCAGATATATATATATATATATATGTACTTCCACCTTCCTTTCCCAATACAGTTGTGAGTAGCGCCCGTGTTTGTCTTCTATCTTGTGTAGGTCTTTTTTTAGCGCTTTTAACCATGGTTCAATTCTGTCAACACCAGCTAGCCCAACAACAAGTTCTTTAGCTTTCCTGCGTCTGTCGAAGATACACCGCTTTTTCACCGGCAAGAACGCGGCCTTCGAAAATGATTTGTGCCCGTCCTTTGTCCCTCTTGTTCCCCTTCTCCAGGAATTATTTTCGACATTCTTGTCCAGCTCGCTTGCACCTTTGCATTTAGTTTCATTATAAAAATATTTACTTCTTGGTGTCAACGAGTCTACCACATAACTTCCGTGATAGGTTCGACGCCGCTCGGGTAGATCGCTCGATCTTGCTCGGATTCTCTTACACAGATTAGCACAGGTTTTCAAACAATTGCCACTTGGGTGTACGCCATACATACATACAACAATACGCTAACTGGCAACAGGCTTTTAGTCGAGCGAGAAAGTTGTGACAGCAAACAGCGATCGAGCACTTTTGGGCTACGATGTGCTCACAGTACAGATCGCACAGCCGCATTTGTTTATTTACAGTCACTACATCGTCTGTCATCTGTCTTTAGCTGATTATCTTGAAGCAACTCATTAAACGTGAGGTACCATTTAGGTAACTCGCGCAAATAAACGTTTTAACATAGCGATGAACATGGTGTTTACTTCTTACCTGAGCGAGTGACCTGCCGCGGCATACTGCTATTGGGGCGTTGCAGCCACTGCTGTGGAAAGTCCGCCTTGGACAGTCCATTTAAAGCCGCGTAAAGTGCGGTAGCCACCATGTCGCTGCACTATCTGGCCTCGCCAGGGCACTCACTGTGACTCTCTAAAATGTCACCTCTATAGAAGAGCGTCATCTTTACCG